>NC_137482.1:24280412-25670412 GCF_918807975.1 Aplidium turbinatum
CCATGCGCACCGTGTGGAGGCCGGTGGGTTAGGCAGTGGTGGATGACATGGTCTGCGGTCTGTTCCGTGGCACCACACGCGCATTCTGATGAAGGAGCCAGGCCCCACTTGTGCATGTCTGAACGAAAGCGGCCGACGCCAGTTCGCAGGCGGTTAAGCCTGACCCACGCAAGCAATGCGAGTGTGGTGCCACGGAACAGATCGCAGACCATGTCATCCACCACTGTGCTGTTTGGCAACCACATGATCGTGACCAATTAAGAAGGGATTATCGGTTCAATTTGTCACTTTTTCAGCAGTTTTGGAGTAAATGGATCGATTTTTACTTGCCAGGGCTTCAGGGCGGAAAAAAATGTTTAAAAATGGCCGAGAATTTGGAGCCTGGTCAACTTGTAGTGGTGAGTTCTCTCCAAGACATTGGTAAACGTGGAAAGTATCAACTGGGGAGAGTGCATGAGGTGGTTTCACAAATTAGAAAAGGGAAGCCTGCGGTTCGTAGAGCTGAAGTTTCCGTTTGCAACTATGATGAGAACGTAGAAGGTAAACGTAGACAAACATAACTAGGGGTCGCTATGTTACGGACAATCGCTCCCCATATAAAACGTCACATAAAACCGTTATGGTCTATTGAACCTGGTGTCTAACGTCATGAAAATTGCTAAAAAATGAGCCGAGATTGCAACATATTTCGTAAGACCTGTAAAACATTGCACATGTAGCATAACATTGCACAAACCGTTTCAACACTTGTGAAATTGCATAACAATGCATATGGACTAATACGTCACAGAAGCTGGTTACGTACGTTTGAAATATCTCAAGTCTGTTTCGTCATTTGGAATTGTCGTTTTGAAAAGTTGGTCGAATATTTAACTGTTTGCTTGTGCTTACCAACTAGACGAAGTTTCCGTCTTTTATCTCAGTAATTTGTATTGTAGTGACGCGTTGCACTAATTTTCGACAGCCGGTGGCTATTTTTTGCTGAAATACAATTCTTGAAAAAGACGTTTCAGAAGAGTATTCTTTTTCGGGGTCATCGCATACAGACGAACGGATCCGGGAATTTTAAGTTACAACTTTCCAACGAAGATATTATGGTTTACCGCTGTGACCACTATGTGACTGTGTGGTTAGCTTGTTGTTACAGGGTGGCCAAGCTGCAGAGATGTAAAGGATCCGTACTTCGGGTTCGACTCTCGGGGTGTGCGCTTGAGCAACGCATTCTAAGGACTGCTCTCCATTCAGCGGCATCTAATAGATGGAATAATTCCCCAGCAACAACACTTCAACAATCGGAAAACTTCACTTTGCCAATCTCAGTAACCGGCCCTGCGTCAAGAGCCTCTACAAGTATGCAAAACTACCAGAAATAACCTATCAAGGCTTTAGTCAGTCCGAGGATAAAGATTCAAAACCAACCAAACCAAAAAGCCAGCTGCTACCCAAACATATAAATTATAGCCTACACCAAAATTTAAGAACATACCACATAATAGGCCGACCGGTGCTTTGTACTTAACATAATACTTAAGACAGCCATTAGTTAAAAAAGTTGAACTCAATTTTAATTATCTTTTCTAGTTTTCCTCATTTTTTATTTGCAAATAAAGAAGTTTTATTGTTGAGTTTGATTGGTGAGAGAAAGGCAAACAGATAGAGGTCAATAAAAATAGCTCACCACAAAATTGGACAATTGCTTTTCATGATGACATTCTTGTAGCCTACAACTAAAAAAAGCTTTTTCTTCCAAGATTTTAATCTTTATCGTAATCAAATCACAATTTATTTAACTTCTGAAATATTTCTTGACCGACATTATAACACACCGATCATTGATAACACTTAATACAAGCAAGCAGAATGTGCCTGTCTATTAATTGCTGAAAACGCCCTCGTGGATTGCAACAATTGTGATAAACCGTAGCACATTGCGATGGCAATCGGAAAATGGGACGACGGTATTCTTCAGATAAAAACCACCGAAAACTTCGTTTTTTTTTTTCAAAGCGTGTAACCTGCTATATTAAAAATAGTTGGATAAATTTATAATGAGTTACGTTTCTTGGTAAATGAGATGAGATTCTAACGACGACAATTGGCTAGATAGCATCTTACCTATGAAGTGTTTCATGAATTGATGCTTATAGATTGAGGAGTTTTTACAATTTTAACAATCCTTAAAACGACAGACGAAAATTAAATAAAGAACTCATGCACAATAAAATTCAATATTGTAAGACCGTTAACTTTTTTGCTGTGGTTAGTTATATCAATGTCTTGGACTGGATCGTCATGCTATTGTCTCTTTGTTTGTCTACTACTTTTTTCAACGTCATATCATATAGCGAATTGTATTAATTTTTTGTTTTGGTTTAATGCGTAAAACATAATTATGGTAACCCAACTTTTTTATATTATTGTGGCATGTCACTACTACATCTCAGCTAACGAGGCCTGTCATTTTTTGCATTGATTCAACGTTTGCTGACGTTGGATCGGTGTAGAGGTGACGATGACGAGTTTTGCTGGCTGAGATCTTATAATTATTGCTCTATCGACGTAACTTTATATCAAAGCACGCTTGATATCTGCAAGACATAACTTCCTTGGGTATAATTGGATTTCCGCAAGAAGGTGATGTTGTTTTTGCTTGCTTGTTTTTATTTGTTTTTGTCATTGTTTTGTATCGTCAAATTGTAACAATTTTGTAAGTCGTGCAAGGCCTGGTGCGTTGCGCTTGAAATGGCTTTGCCCATTGATGATTTCTTTGTGGGGTTTCTTTGCCTGCTTTGCTCTTCTTTGCTGTGAGCTAAACGCATCAAGATGTGTTCCCCTCACAACCATCAGCACTCTTGATAACGCCCCATGGCCGATCTTCATAGCAAGTGTCTATTTATACAGATCTTGAAAATATCAGCTAAAGTTATATGGGCTAATAAAGCTATTGCCTGAATAAGTTATATGTTGTTTTATTTTTGTTTGTAACTTTTTTATTTCCCTTTCTATCTTAAATTTTTCTGAGATGTTGCTATCATGTCAAATTTCTTTCAACTTAATAACTTATTTCGGTGACAAGCACGTTTTAACGTTCGCGTTTTGTCGCTTCTATCTTTTTCTTGACATTTGCCACGTTGACGTGTATTGTTTTTGCTGTAATGGTCAGAAAAAAAAACGACTGAACTGATGCTTGAAAGAGATGCGAACTTGTTTTTGTAAACTTTAATTTCCTGATGATGATACCATTTCCTCATCACGATACCAAAAGTACAGGATGTTGGATGGCAGCAAAGAGCTTTGCACATTATCAAAATATTGAGCAAAAACTTTGATTTTCTCATTTTAAACCTTTGGGTCTTAACGTAAGATTGAGGTAAAAATACAAAAAACAACATCAAAGTCAGGGATCAAAGTCTCTTTAAACAAAAATATTGCTAGATGTTTTTAAACTTTTATTTATTTTGAAACTATTATTTTGCACTAGCAGTGACCTAAATATTGCCAACAAAAAAGTATTTTAAGATTAATCTAAAGCAATTTCAATATCTTTTTATCAAACCACCAAAATACTTGCATACTTAACCTCTCCTACGCATAAAAGTAATAGCCTGAATATAAATTACAGGCTTCAGCACTTGAAATATGGGATCGATGAAAGTTGATATTCATGACTAATATTTTAAGTTTTCTTAATTTTGTTTTCCTTAAACGCCCAGTGATATATTTTTAAAAGTTTTGGAAATAAATTCATATTCTCATTGCAAGACAACAAAATTTCAAATTGCTTCAAATCAATTTTAAGCAACTTTAAACTTTAGGCTAATTTTAAATGGGCAAGCTTTTGGCGACTACTGGTTTAAAAGATAAAAAAACTGTTTTAAATGGTAGCACTTTTGTCGAACACACCCTTCGCTTGCCTGATACTGCAGCCTATAGTCGGCCATCACGTATAGCTCTGTGGATCTCTGGGTCATACTCATGACGCTTATAGTAGATTGTCTTGACAAAGGTCCAGGTTAGCAAATTGAATATTTTTAGCGGTCCGGTGAATAAGTTATTTTTACATGCAACCACGAAAGTTAAACTATCTGTACCAAACCACTTTTTTAGGTAAAATGTGACTCTAATTGGATTTCTGAGAAAGTTTTGGGGAGTCTGGGAGTCGAATCCCCCCAGTAACTAGGATAATCATAGTAAAAATTGCTTCCTCCCAGTAGAAATCTGTTTAAAGAAGCCCTGAAACGCGCTAATGAGGTTATTCTTTCAAAAGCTCAAGGTCCACCATGAACACCCAGAAGGCCCAGATTCGGACCGCGGTCCGCCAGTTGAGTAGCCCTGGCCTAGAAATTTTAAACCACTGATGCATCTCTCTCAACAGGTGTTGGCAACTTTTTTTTGGTATTTCATTGCATCTTATAAAAACTTTTGTATTAGAAGTGTGCTTAAGGTTAGAATACGTCCTTTTTTTTGGAAGGCATGTCCCCTTTTTAATATTTGTTTTCGGCAGACATCTAAATTTTCCCACTTTCCTCCTTTTTTGCATTTTAAACAGTCAAAACAAAATTTTGAAAATAAATACGTTGATTTTATGTTACCCTTTTGAGTTTGCACTCTATTGTCATTACGTGATCTGGAGCCACAATAATTAATAATTGATTTTTTGATCTACCAGCTGACTCGATGACTCGATCTACCAGCGATCTACCAGCTGACTCGATCTACCAGCTATTGGAAGCAGCTGACTCGATGACTAATATAGTCTTTCGCTGCTTCCTGTCTGTTGTAGATTCTAGTTATGGTGCTATTTTATTTGCATTGTCTATATTTTGTACCGTATACTTTTCTCGCAACAGACAAAATAAAAGGTTTCTCTCTCTCTCTCTCTCTCTCTCTACCATAAGCCTACTAATAGTTTTGCAAGAAAAAAAGTTGGTAGCTATGGCTATAGGCTTATGGCCAAAGTGACAAGTACAGTTTAAAACACTTTAATGGCAAAAGAAAGTAGCTTTCGGGGTATTTTTCAACTTAAAAATAACAGACGACAATTGATGTTGCCAGACTACACGTCAATTTTTAAAAAAATTCACGATGCGGTATTGCAAAAAAAAAACTTCACGATATTGTAAACTCTGATTCTACAATATGGAAAAAAGTGAAAGGGAAAGGCGAAACATCTATAGTTTAAATCCGACAATTAAATCGGATGACCCTTTTTATTGCTAAGTTAGATGCTTTTTGACAGGACCAATCGTCGAATAATAATTTTTCATCTGAATAAAAATCATCAGACGTATTCGACAATGGCCAGATTTCTTTAATTTATGCAGTGAAATTATTTTGCCTGCCATTTATGATGTTGGTAAAGTAAAGCTTGGAGAAGTTGGTTTCAATAATTGGGATGCTAACAACACAACACCAGGATTAGAGAGAAATATCGAGGCAGTGGAGCTATGATTTCTAAGAAGGATAATGAGGATTCCATACGTCGACAAACTAACAAATAAAAAGTAATATGAAACTACCAGGAATTACATATCAAGGCTTTGTCAGTCCTAGGATAAAGGTTCAAAACCAAACCAAAGAAACACTTCAATTTTCTCTATTTTTAACCATGTTTAACTCCATTTTTAACCATGCTCTGATTATGGGATCGTCCACGTTGGAGAGAAGTAACCACCAAAGCGTGCATCACGTTGAGCACTTAGAAGAAAAAAAAGAGTGGTTGTTGAACTTTAATTTTTGATAAAAGTAGCGCGCTCACATTGAGCAATATTTACTTCAAGGGTGAACTTCCGAACAATTGTTTTGCTATCATTTTTATTGTGCAGTAGGCTAGTTATGACAATCCAAGATTGACAAATTATAGAAAAAAATGCGTCCTTTTGTTGATAAAAGTACGATAACTTAGTGTGTAACATTGACCAAAGATGGCAGCTGTGAAAATGTTAAAACTTTAGATCTCTCAATCCTCCTTCACACCTGTCAGCCTCCTGCCCACATTTGTGACGAGTAATTGCCTCAGGCAAAGTGCTTTAAGTTTTAGCCTTATTCAGTTTATCAACCGTACCTAAAATCAAAAGCAGCGATGCAGCTTTCGAAAAGATGTCTGTTTACCTTCAGAATACTTTGTTTTGTACAGCGGAGTGTGAGTTAACTCTTGAATAGAAACAAATCGATTAGTAGTAAATTGTTATTTGTCTTTAGCGGATTGTAAAAGGAACTTCAGCAAAGCTAAATACACAGTAAGATGACAATCCCAGCTGTTTATTGTTTTGTTTTGCTTCTAATCGTCTATGGAACTGCTGCTCTTCCCATGAAAGGTAAGTTATTTTATATTTCATTTTTTGAAGCCCTGAACATTAACACTCATTGTAGGCTACTTTTAACCTAGAGGCCTCGACTGTCAGGCGCGCTATGAAATATGCTGACTGGTAGTCACCATCCAAAATTTCGTTAATAGCTTACAAAAAGTTAAGTTTTATTTTTGAGTTCGCTTTCAGCTTTAGTTTTCTCTCTTACCCCACACACAAGAGTGGCCGTGGTTAGCAGGACGATTAAAAAAAACTTTTTTGTTAAATTTTGACTTTAGGATTTTTATAGATGACATTATTTTAAGTCTTGATGCACATCTTTTAGTAAATGATACAGAAGAGGCAATTTGTGCAATTTCCGAAGGCTTTTGATACATATTCCGTCATTAGCGGTTTATGACGACATAAACTAGTTTTCTTTTAATTGTCATGTGCAGCGTTTAGGACAAGGGTCTCAAACACGCGTCCCACGAAGACTTTTGGTGCCGCCCGCGATGCATTTTAAACTTTAAAATAATTAACAATTACGGTACATCTTTTTTTCTATAGATTTAGAAAGACAAACTGCATTTTAAAATTGTTCAAAAAATCTGAAAATGCCAATCTAACTTCACACGACTTTTTAGCACTAATGTGGCGCCCTTTTATTGCATAAACTCGTATTGTTATATCACAATCACTTTGCCTATTCACTTATTGTGTCTTAGTGCAATACTGTACCTAGTAACCTTGGCATGAGCTGAGATCAGTTCTTCAAGCTTTTGTTTATCTGCGTTTTTGAAAGTTGATTGCAAGCTTTTTACTCTCCAGGTCCGTCTCGTTTGCGTTCGTTTTGTTTTTCTTTTGCGTACTTTGTTTTTCTATCTCTTTGTTTTTACTATTTTTTCTTGCGATCTAACGTTCTTGGTGTGTTCCAACTACCTGCCTAGCCGAGAGCAGAGAGCCCTAGTAAGGCAATCGAAAGGGCGCCGGTTCGACACTGCTCAAGAACATGCAGCTGTGTCTTTGACAGAACACTTGAAGGCATGCCTGAAGGTGGACACGAAGATTGGCTTCCTTGCCTTCCCGTCCACTAAATCTAAATCTTCAACTATCCTGCGTAAGCCTGGATACGACAAAAAAACTACCTTTTTATTGCGTTTAAACTGTGTTATTTTATTTATTGACTTCTTATTGTGTATTGCGACTTTCGAGCTAAATTACAAGTGTTAATTTGGCTCTCAGAGCAATTTGAGTTTGAGTCCCTTGGTCTAGGAGCATAGCTTGCTTATGCACTTTGAATGAGTCGCTAATTGGTATATGAATGCTGCTGTTATAATTAAAGTCTTGATTTAGTTGCGCAATACAGTATGAAGATTTATAAAGATACATGAGATGGCGCAGCGGTTGACTTAAGACGCTCACTCTCAGATGATGCTATCCTTATTTGGCTTACGGCTTAAACTATTTGTAGAAAAACATTGCACACCTCTACCCTGGGTGGATTGCATCTCATTTACAAAAAATGAATTCTTAAAACGCATAGAAGAAAATATTTACAATATTTATTAGTCTTCAAACAGTCACAAAACTAAAAAAAATAAAACCTATGTGGGGTTAATACAAATTGATAATTCAGATCTTTGACGAATTTTAACTTGTTCAATTTTGTTTTGTTTTACAAAGCAACTTAAATGCATCCTGACTAACCGAAATGAGCTTTGGTTTAGGCCTACGTTTGATGACGCAACAAGGCTATTAAGAACTATATTGACATGAGCGGACCCTAGTGATCAAGAATTTGTGATCCAGTGCCAAATTTCCAAAGTGATTTTGTGCCGTTTTCCACATACCTCGTCATCCTGGTGTGGTACAATACCAAGACAAGACATACTCTCGAGCCTACACAACCAAACGATGGTGTTGCTTTGTGTCTGCGCCCGACGAACAAGTCGGCGACTGGCGCGATTATAATCGGGTGAAGCGGTCGTTCTTCAGCAGAAGTTTCGGTCGGCAGCCTGCGGACAAACAAAATCTGGCAACAAGAACAAGTTGAATGTATAAAATGCTTTGATTAAATATTTTTAAGCAACTAATATTTTATTCAATTTATTTTTTCCATTACTTTTGAAAAGTTTTTATTTCTTTAAAACCTCTCAAAACAGTTATTAGCCTTCACAATAAAACAAATAGCTAGAATGAAATGGCAACAAGCTTATCTTCGATAGTCACAGCTGCATGACAAACAAATCGCTGTGATGTTTACATTAACGAATGGATTATATCAGTGAACAGTGATGCCGCACAAGTTTCGAGTGTTTCATTTCTAAAAATTGTAAACTATGGTTGTGGTTGAAATTTTATACTTTACAGACCATGTTGATAAATGAAAAATAATACTTAAATAAAAGAAATATAAACTTTTCACTGCAACAAACATCAATTTCATGGTATGATGAAAATATGCAATGTATAGGCTTATTGGCGTCACTGCATTCAGGCATTTACATGGAGCATAAGGCAGTACATGTGCATCATAAATTTGTGTTAAGTTTTTAAACCAAGTTCCCGGCCGCAAGAATGCTGAAAGTGATAAGTCTTTTTTGCAGAAGCTTAAATTATAGAGAACTTAACACTGAATCAAATCTGCTTTAAACATGATGATTCAAAATTGACATTCTTTACATCGTTTCCGATTTAAAAAGTTTAATTCTGAAAACTTGCATAAAATACATTGGCTTGGGCATTGTAGGCTACAACTGTTGGTTAGAGTATGGTGCAATCAGGATGGTAGCGAAAGACCATAAGCAGTAATCTAGTCAGCCACCACCCCATAACAGTAAATCTAACTACACATTCATACACACTAGTGTGCACATGCAGGCACACTACTTCAATGAATAAAAAGGGTTCGCCACTGAGATTGAGAAACAACTGCTTTTGGTTTGAATCTACATTCTCAGACTGAGTAAGCCGAGGATGAAGACTCAAACCAGCGACCAAGAATTATCCAACGACCATTATGTAATTGTGTGCTGGCATAGGCTACAGCACTCGCGAAAGTTTTCTTGAAATAACGGGAAAACACGTGAACTGAATACCACCTCCGAATTGCAACAATTATTATGTAAAACATACAAAAATAGGACGGTTTGATACATGTTGGATAAATTTTGATAAACGTGTAAAAGGATGTCCCACATGTTGTCAGCAAGTCATTTTCATTGCTTCATGTTGTAGACGACTGTGTTAGTGCTTGTTAAACTTTTTTTGTTTTGTTCACCTCTAGCATCTATCTCCAGATTTCATTCACTCTTGTCTTTGCACCCCTTGTCAAACAATAAAAAATATTAAAATTTATAAAAAACAATTAGTTTTGATTAAAAAATGAAAAACTTAGAATTGATTTTGTTTATGGAAATTCTCACCTGTTCACTGAACAAGTTAAACACCCGGAATATCCGCCCTGCTTGCAAGCTATTATCCATTTCTGACGGTTCACCCTTATTCACCCCTTTTGGTTGGTTCACCCCTGCAAAAATTTTATTCACCCTGGGGTGAACCATTCACCTGTTTAAGAAACACTAAGAGCATAGCGTAGACCTGGCAATTCATAATAGATTGGAGAAATAGATTGGGAAAATTTTTTGTGTTTTAAAAGTAATTAGTTTTGTGGTCGGGGTTTCTATTTTGAGTGAAGGAAAAAGCAGATTCAAGTTGCCAAGTAACCAGAACATTCTTATCGCTATATTTGAAGATGTGCAAGAAGAACGCAGCAAAGCGATACTGTAACCTATGAACAACATAGCCAGATATATTTGAGTTCAATCGACAGACGAGTGCGTCAAAAGATTTTAATCTAAAGGTTACACGCATTAAAATTAAGCAAAACGACAATAAGGCGATTCAACTTCTCAAGCTCGAAATAGCACACACGGACACGTAGCCCACAAATCCCTCGGTAAAAGCAATGAACCTCATCACGCTTTCCGTGGTAAACAAACAACTGGTACGAGGCACAATTCACCTCTGCATCGTGTAATCGCATTACGGTTCTTACTGTGCTGATAAACTGCTGCAGAGGAATGCGAGTGTGGTGTGGCTGACTATGTGCAATGAAAGGAGTAAACATCGCCTCGAGCCAGTAACTCAGGCCATGCATAAGTTATCGGGATGATAAAAGGTCATTAGATTTTCCTTCGTCCTTTTATCTTTTGATTTAATTGCCTTGAAAATGTTTGAGGTAAATCTGCATCCCATCACCTCTCATTTGCCCACGGTTTTCCATCAAGCAATCTTCACCTCAAATTGAACTCTCTTTCTGTCATTAGCATATTGGCGTTGACGGGGATGTGGGATGTGCTTTTTGGAAAGAAAACCTCACGTATTCTTTCGCTATAATAAGTTGCATATAATCCATTTATTTAAAAAACTACTTGTTCTTTTGAATTTATTGCTTCTTCCGTTTTATTGAGTCTTTGTCAGCCCCGATAGCTCTGTTGGTTAGCGCGTGACTTCGTGAACAAACAAATTTCAAAATTAACCGACGCTGACTTTCGGGGTGTGGTTGAGCAACGCATTTCAGGACTGTTTTCCATTCAGTGGCACCTAATGGATGGAATAATTCCCCAGCAACAAGACTTCAACGATCGGAAAACTTCACTCTGTCAATCTCGGTAACCGGCCCTGCGTCAAAAGTCTTCACAATTATGCGAAACTACCAGGAATAACCTACCAAGGCTTTGTCAGTCCGAAGATGAAAATTCAAAACCAAACTAACCAAACTAACCAAACTATTGATGATGATGGTTTTAGAGATGGTTTAAAAAACTAGATTATCTCAAACAAAACGAAAACACTAGTGAAATAAGCCAATTTTTTTCTGGCATTTTGTTTCAATATTTTTTTTAGTTTTGTGTTTTGGCACCTAGAAATTATACGGTACAAAACATAAACTTTCCTCCGAACGGCCAAGATTACCAATGAGCTAATCTATGTTTCACCCATCAGTGGCGTGGCTAGGGGGCGGGGGGGCGGACCGCCCAGGGCGGCACTTTCAGACTACGATTTATGATTTTGATTATTAACTGATAAAAAAACGCATTTCATTTTCACATGGCTTTTCTTGAAGGGGCGGCAAAATTTGAATCCGCTCCGGGCGGCACATTTCCTAGCATTCCATAGCTACGCCACTGCCCATACCTATTCATCATTATTATGTGAACCATCCTACAAACAACGTTTCAATTAATCAAAGTAATCGTGAATTTAACAATCTATCATTGTTGAACCACTTGATTTCTCACAGGAACGTGTCGCTTTCGCGCCCGCCAACGTGTTGAATGTGGATGGTCTGGAATTAGCGGGTCGGAATGCAGGAGTCGCGGTTGCTGCTGGGACGACAGCATCAAGACTTCTATTTTTTGCTACAAGTCTGATGAAAGGAAGTCAGATCAAGGTGACTAGAAAAGTGTTGAGTAAACTCTTTTAATCCTGGTCATCTGCATGCTAAGTTTGATTTTGCTTCATATCCTTGAGCTTTTACTGTAAACTGTCAATCTTTCTTCTATTTGCAACTTTGATAGATGAATTCATCTGAAATTATGTCGGTTGCTTAGTTATCCTAGGAATGTGAATATTTAGTTAAATTTTAAAGTCTGAAGAATAAAGATGTCTCTTGCTTTTAATCTAACCATTTACTAATAGCTTACACTTCTTAGCCTAACTTAATAATTTTACTATTTTCTAATTTGTTCGTGGTTGCGATAAACCTTTAGCGCCACCAAGCTTCTTGCAATGCCGTTAATTTATTTGTAGGAAAAGTTGGTAGAATTGCTCGATTTGAAGAACCATTTGCACCAGTTTCTTTGATCAATGGAGGAGAGAGATCAGTTATGAACACTTGCTCTGTGACTCTCCAAGATCGTGTCCAGTGTGGATGGCCATCCATATCTAGGAGGACTTGCGAGATAAGAGGATGTTGCTTTGAAAGATCTCCACGTGTGGGGCCTTGGTGCTATCAGTCTGGTGAGTTGAATGGTCAGAGAGGTTAAGTTTTATTTTCTCATTCTTTGTTCAGCGTGGACTTCTAAAATCTTCGTACGTTTTTTCTTTTATTAAATGTTCTATGGGAACTCGCGTGATCATCACACATCAACATGTCAATATTTCTCTTTTACTTTTAGATTCTTTGTTGATTGGCTCGCGCATGCGCACAATGCTGCAATGCGCATGGGAATGCTCTAAAATAAGCTGGAAGAAGATAGCGATGGCATACGCGAGATGCGGAACTATCGCATCGTGCTGGATGATGATCGCAGGGCAGAGCTCAGGAACTTGCTTGGCAGCATGCAAAGCTGAACAAAGTGAGGAAGAATGAGAAATGTTGCAACGATTTTCCTATTTAAGTTTGAAGTGAAATAAGTGACATGAGCCAAAGGCAAGTCACTAAACGGATCTTGAATGTTATCCGCGGCCATTGACAATAACTTACTCAAAAAATACTTTTTCGATTTGTTGATATCACTTTTTTGTCAACAGATTTTGACGTTTACATGTCTAACATCACCAGCTGCTTGCAATTGGGGGAAAGAGAGTCAAAATTAACCCGAAGGCGTTGCAAAGGAGACCTGCCATGCTGGGTCGATGCTTTTGGCGAGGAAGCTCTTCGTTGTTTTGAAAAATTTCAAGAACATGGAAAGTACAGCAGCGTTGGTGAGTTGATGTTTTAAATAAACGATTTGCTTGCCAATAGAAACATTGATTGCAATCTAATGGCAACGCAAGCAAACAAAATGTGGGCTATTCAGAATTTCATTTGCATTGACCCGGTGAGCTTCAAATTTATTCTTGTTTTGACTTTTAAAACTTGTTTATTTTATTAAAAGAAATTCCTGACGAGGATATAACATCAGAGAAAATTTCTCCTGAAGAAGTAGTTTCTCCTGAGGAACGACCTGAGATTCCTTATGAAGAAGAAATCGAAAACGAAGAAATTCCTCATGAAGAGAATCCTGGTGTTCCTGTCCAGCATGAAAATAGGTTCAGCATACTCACTGACAAAGACGTTGAAAGATCAGCTCATCTAAATGTTGAGACCCAACTTTTAGATTAGAATAAGCGGGATAGAAATTGCAACAACATTATCAGGGCTTTCAGGATCGAAATATTACTCAACGAAATAACTTGAACAAGTCAACAAATTGGGGTCGGTTCGACCGGGAAGGTTTTGGGGGCGACGAAAAACTATAGAAATAGTCATGGAAAAAAAATATTGACATTCAATTTCTTAAAACGGTTTTTCAATGTAACGGTTTTTAATTTAGTTTGTATTTGATAAGTTGATATCAGGCTTGGACAACTTTAAGGGCACGAGTAGCCGTGAATTTGTGCAAATTGTGTGTAATTCATTCACTAAATCAACCACAAAAAACGCATTTCATTCATTTGGTTTATGCGGCGTTACAATTGTGATTATCTTGCTAATGCTAGTCACTTGCCGGCTGACCAGTCGACAGTGGATGCCACATTATCGATGCAGACTGTCACTTCAAAACCTAATCTCAACATTTTTCAATCCAGATGATATTGAAGCCACCAAATATCAAATTTGATGCATATACATAAATATTTGACTTGATGTAATGAGTCAACATCTCCAAAATGTTAAGTTGAGGGTATTTAAATCATCCTACCCCTACATAGATGGTAACTATTTGTTCATTACTTTGTTAATTTATTTCGTGCTTATTGAGTCGCTTAACTTTGTGTCTTTGTTTTGCTTACTGCCAACCACTTGTTCCAATAAACCACTGTATATAAGCCTAATCGTTAGTTTTAGATACATGTCAGATGTCATACCAGCAACTGTCTCAACGAATTAAGAATGTCATCTGCCAAAGCGTATTCTGTGCATGAGCGCAAAGTATTTCTAAAATAACAGAAAGAAAACTACATCACTGAGAGTGAAATATAATCTTCAAGTATAAAGTTTCTCGTGCTTCGGATGTTTCGCATTTCGTAACGACCATTGATGTAGTGGTCTGGATATTTGGAAATTCTTTTCGTTTAACGAAACTTTAACAAAACTTATTTTAACAACCTTACAAACAGTAAACAGACATACCAAGCTACAAGACAGCCTTTCAACAACATGATGCGTTCTACTGGTGCAAATTAAGTTGAACTATCACAAGATGTATAAAGTGACAATTTGCTTTTATTCCGACGTTTCGTCAATCAGACACGGCTGACTTCTTCAGGGGGGCTAGATCAGGTAGTGACTACCTGTCTAGCATGGCAAAACACAGGACCATGTTGCTGAAATCAACCAAACATACAAAATGAAAATTCAACAAGAGACTTAAAACAGTGCATAGTTCATAATTAGCATAAAACATGGCCACCTGGAGATGCGGCCTGATTTGTCAGATCTTGCAGATTTTGATTACAGCTACTGTGTTTGACTGTGTTTGACTCAAACATTACAGTGTTTGACTGATATTTTCTGAGATTTTTTTACTTCTTGCTGTCTCCTGATGATATAAAAGCTTTTTGTTGCCTTGGGTAAGCAATAGCAAATGAGAAAAAGTAAGTTTAAAAGCGCTGAATCAAACTGTTATCGAAAAATTAACAGTCTGACAAAATCTTTGAAATCAAATTTTCTTTGTTTTTTAACATGTGAGGATGTTAAAACTTATTGTGCCATCTGGGGAAAACTGTAAAAAAAGCGTAAAAGCATAATTTTTAGAAAAATTTATTTAAACATTCGCCCAAAGTTAGCAAAATCTGGAAATTTCTGTAAATGTGACAAATCAGGCCAATTTTAGAATTTCTCCAAATTATTTTATATTATAAAAACAAAATAATAAATAATAAACGCTTTTGGTTATGCATCTAGTCTTTATCAAGTCTTTTAAAGCAAATTATTTTTATAGTAAATGAGGGGTAGATGCATAGCCGAAAGCGTTTACTATTTTGTTTTTGTTTTCATTGCTGTATTTTGCTCAATTTTGTCTGTATATGGTTAAAAATGTAACCACTCTACCCAAATTGTATTACAAACAGTGGCGGCTGCAACTTGCTACTGATCGACAACCTGAGAATTTTCAAACCTGTTTATAAAAAGTTTGAAACCAAAGCTTTGCTTTTAATTAAATTGTGAAACGTTCCATCCCAACAACCGCAGCAACACAAATGCGTCCTGAGATCATTGTTTGGAGGATTTAAACACTTGCGCACGCCGCAAGGCAGAGGCCTACACGAATTCGTAGCTCAGTTGTTTAGACGCGATTTTTAACACCTACCCACAACAATTTGGACAACCTTCAAAAACGCGGAAAAAAACTTTGAAGAACTGACTTCAGCAAGTATCAAGGGTACTTTTGCGATAACGAATAACGATAATTTGTTTACAGCATTCAACTGCGAAGTTCAGTTTAAAAGAAACCATAGGCAGTAGCCTACATTGTAAACTTGAATAAAACTATTCACCAAATATCTAATAACGAGCATGCCTACCCTGAAGCAGTACAATCCCAAATTAATTGTGCTTACAACGGCTTATCATTCCTTCTCTAGGTCTTTGATAACTGTATTTCTAATTTCAATAAACTTTAATGTAGCTACAAGGCTAGTGTAAATGTTTCTGCGCCACCGGTCTTCACACGCTGTCGCTCAACCATGCGCCAATGAGGTGTGGCCTGCCGCCTTCTCATGCGGTTATAGCGCGGACCGACAACCCTCACCAACGATGATTGCATCACTCCTCGTTTACAGATAGAGCGGAAGTTATGCGTGTCCCGGATGATGGTATCTGCCTGGCTGCAACGATTGTTCAACCCTCTGCATATCGCCTACTGTTAAGAACGCCTTTTAATCTCAGTTCTCCATACAAGATCGTCAAGTAAATGGGACAACTTCTAGACAACAATGTAGTTCAACTACAAGTGCATACTCAGCACTATCAACCTGTGTAGCCGAACATGCGTCATTGGTTCAAACCCTCTGCAAGTTTGCGACTGTCCGAGGTATAGACCTATACCAAAAGAAGCTTTTGCTGTTCGAGGATAATATTTTCTAAGAAGTTTGAAATTAGATGCGTCATTGCTACGTCACTGGATACGCAACTCATACAATTGCAACCACAGACCAACAAAGAGCGTAAAAATGTATTATTAGTATTACAAAAAATAACAAACATCTTTCACAAAAACGATAAGAATCAAGTGATGACTGCCTTGCAATGAAGTCGCAAAATCGTTGGCTTGGTAGCCTACATTGTGTTTAATTTAAATACGAATTCTTCAATTTCTAAAACGTATTGAAGATATAAGTAAAACAAGCACGTTATAAAGTGTACTTGTTTTCTTTTGACAAAATCCAGATTTATCATTGCTGCTTCATTTAAGACGAAAAGATTCTTCATTAAATATCGAGAAAGACTTTGAGTGTGAATTGAATGTCAAGGTTTTCAAATATCCCTCAAATCAAAGTCTGTGCTCAGTATGGTACATTATAAAACTAATCATACAAGATGTTCATAAAACCATGAACAATGATCACGAGTGGCTGCCATAAATACTGGTCACCAATGGGTGTTGTTGCTTACAGCCACCAGCAGTTTATTTTTTTCTGAGTGCCGCAAACCTTCCTCCAGCTTCGGTTGAGGTTGCGCAGGTGCAAGGAAGAAGAAGGCGAACGATCGAAGTGCGCAGACCAGGCATGTAGCTCACTAGAAACCCCGGACATATGAAAGTGTACACAAATACGAATAATGACGACACAGTGACAGCAATGTCGCTCACGCCTTTCCGATCTTCCACTAAAGCGTCAACCGCGAAGCACATCATTATCGGAGTGGTGCATAGTGTATAAGTGACAGAGAGAGCGATGAGTAACTTTATTGTGGGATGAACAGGAACTTTCTCCACCTGTAAACATTAGTTACACGTTTAATATTACAGAAAACAGCCTTGACATTTGAAAACTATCTTGAAACATCCAGTTTTAGGAAACATTTTTCCTAAGCTTGTCATATCGAAATCATCTCAACACTTGTTTCTATTATTGAAAACATTAAGTTTTGGTATGTTGCACGCTGGGAAATGGAATGATGCTCAAGGTTGCTCACTCGAAGAATTTGTAAGAAATTGTAAACTTGAAAAAAAAAAGTTAACTTGAATGAAATTGATCTAGTTTTGCTCTTGGCATCGGAAATGGTCTTGATGGGAATGAAATTAACAAACTTGCCTCAGCAGGAGGAGCCTGCTCCACTGAATCACCATCACTGCTCTTCTCATCGGTGCGGATCGATAAAACTGTCACTGCTCCTACAAGTTAAAGAGATTGGATTTTAAACAATAAAACAATATTGGTATTTATGTCGATTTTCAGCTAATCAATCTTCTATCTTTCTATAACATCCACTCTAGAGGAAGTCAGGTCTCTGAAAACCTAACGAACCAATACTGAGCCACTTAGCATTGAAGGGATTGTGCTGTTAATGTCTTACCTTTGGTTTCTTTTGTTTCTTCGTTGCTTGCCGTACTAGGTTTGTGTATGGATCTGTATCTAGCTATGGCAGATGAAAGCAACACGAAGATTGCCACGGCGTTTATTAACCAGATAACCAAAGCAAGTAGCAGATGACCGTTCGTCAATGGCGCCCACACGTTAGAACACTTATGCACATCGTTGTCTAAATAGAAATTGAATTGACAACCTTGTAGCAATACTCGCACCATCAAAATAGCCTCATATAATTTCCAATCTACCAGTAGCAGCAACAACACTGCAGTAGCAGTCGTTATAGAAAATAGCAACAATTGAGCAAGCCCAAGCAAAACTTATCGTAGTCTTAATTTAGTGACCAACAAAAGATTGACGCCATTTTTCTCTAAGTCATGTCGGCTCTCAAAGATTGGCTTCTTTAGGTCAAATGAAAGCAGGGAAACTTAATTACGTCACACGGTGTTGACACTCACTTCTAGTTATATTTTAAAATGAATATCGCAAATGAAGAAAACCGCAACAAAACGTCGATAGAAGTACATTCAAAATCACACCTACCATCGAAGCAGAAATAGAGCTTGTTGTAATAAGCCGGTAAACAATCGCAGAAATCCACACAACTCCAAAAGAAGATGAGGCAGGTGAACAGAAGTGGAATGATCCACGACAGCGCGATGAACAATGCTGCACGTCGTCTGGGGTTCTGTAAATAATCGCTTTTGTTTTCAAAACAATGTATTTGATTGTGATGTACGTATAGGAAACTGTAATCTAGTAAGTACAGTAAGTATTTTGCATATTGACATTTCATATATCTAGGAATGACCAAGTAGCGACATTTCTTACAAAGATGTTCTGTTCATGTGTTCACAGACTGAATTTCTTTTTTATTTGGTTTAACGCTACACACGTATACATCAATTTGTGCCATTGTCTGCAGTTACAGTACATACACAACTAAATATACATTTTACTTTCGCAGAATGAACCACTGCATGAATCACACCATTTAAGGACCAGTTTGCAAGATTTGATAACTGGAGGCTATTAAATTGTCAAGTGTTAGAGATGGGCAGCTGTTAATTATGTTGAATCATGACCAAACGACGCTATATTATTCTAAGAGCTGGTCATGCTTGAATAAGTTAGAAAGTCATTATTAACACTGCGGAAGCCAAAAATTCCGTCGATTTTATTGCTAACATAACTATTGGTTACAAGTTTTCATTTACGCCCTTTTGTTGCAGAAATGATTTTTCTTAAAAAGATGTTGTATTGTTGCTGGTCAAATTTATGCGTTTTTGTCACCTTTGCTTTCAATTTTCTAAAGTGTTATAAAGTCTGAAAACTATGAAACTCGTCCCTAAACTTTTAGTTTATTTATTTCATTTGACGTATCGTTTGTGGGCCGTTTGTGGTATTAAGAGGATATAGTTAATTAAAACCATAGACTGGTTAAAACAGAACAGTTTAACAGCTTTATGGTAGTTTAATTAATTACTTCTGAAAGTTCCTTGGTTTCATATTATCTGAATTTTGTCACTTGATTTCGGATTTAACAAACCTCTCTTTTCTTTGGCTTTACATTTGACGTGTTTTAACGTCACTTTACAGTTATATCTGCAAAGTTGGCAATAACGGTGAATTGAGTTCTTGCAGAAATTTTAAGAAACCCTAAACCGTGTAAATCAAGAAAATGAAATATCTTCTGACAGGTGTCAAACCCACAACAATTCTTGATATGAACGACTTTGTTACATGTCTTGTGAAACAAACAAATTAATTTTTATACGAATCACTTAAATTTTGAATTTAGTAATAAACAAAACATAAAATGAAAATTATAATAATAGTATAATAAATAAAATAACTATAAAATCATAACAATGATAATAATCAAAAAATAAATTTTGAAATCAATAATAATAAGTAAGTTCAACGTTTATGATTGAACTGACTTGTATGGAAATAAACTTGTTTGTCAACAATATTAGCATCTTAGATTCTGACATTCAATCATCATTGCCACAATCATAATGATCGTTGCGCTTTACTTGTCTACGTCACAGCATTTCAACGAGTTCCACTGAGACTCACCAAGATCTTTGTGTCCGACGAAATGGAAGGCGACCTGGAACGAAATCTTAATTTTGTAGAAATTCCGCCAGTTCTTCCGACAAAGTGGGTGCTAGCAACGATGCCCCCCACTAAGGCGACCACGCTGCTACTCATGACAAGGAAAAGCCCAATCAGTAATGTCTTCCGGAATGCCCACCACTCCATTATACTCACATGAGCGTGGTTGTTTTGATCGTATCTAAACATAAGATTGAGCGTTGTCAATAAAGTAGCTTTGAAGATGCACGAAACTCATCGCCTTGTCAACTATTGACACTAGTTTGGAAATGATGTTCAGGTGTGTTTCAAGTTTTCCTCTTTGCATTAATTCACGATTTACAATCATTGCAATTTTCAAACAGATAAGTTTCCGAGTGGTGAGTGAAATCTTCAAGCTTCTACGAGTAGCCTAACAGCTCAATCCACAAAGATGTGAGCTTTTTGATTTCCGGTGTTCAAAAATGTGATTGTGGAAACGTTGTTGTTTTTTGAATGAAATAATTAGGTCGCGAGGTTGCTATCACGATTACTTACACGCTGGAGTTGAGTGTGCCTGGTGCTGTGTAGGGTTGCTCGAAGGCGAACATGAAAGAAAGAAGAGTGAGCACCATAATGATCCCGAGCGCTATGTTGGCGGATACGACACTGGCAACAAACATGTAGACATAGTTTTGCTTCAGCTTCTTCCTGCTGACTATGATGGACCACAACACCAAAGCGTTCCACATAATCTGAAAATATTTATAGAATGTTGATCACGTCTGATGGAGATCGGAAAGAATTTAATCATTTTGCTTTGTTGTTGTGACCTAATAAGTTGTTCTTTTGTAACTACATTGTGAAGCAAAAGGCACATAGGCTGCCAGCCCTCAACGTCAACAGTAGAGGAAGGGTCGGTTGTTCAAGTACTGGTTATGCTTGCAAGCTGCTAAATATCTCCCGAAATAAAGTCACTGCTTTGATATATGCCAATTCCTCAATGGTCTCTTTGACGATGATGTTCGTGTTAGGAGAGTCAGTCACTTATAATGCTGAGTCATTCCACTGATGTTGAGAGTGTGTTCAGTTTAATCACAAGTCACTTGAAATGGGGACATGCTGCCAGTGCTTGTTTTGCATAGATTACTTCAACTGGCTGTGATCTCAAAAGCACAACTTACCCCGATGACAACGATGACGCAGAAGGCGATGAGGTCATCGCGTCCTGTCTGAGCCACGCAGGCCTCCAATGGCGGTGGTGGTGTTGTCTTCGAAAGAGAAATGGTAATTGTTGAGTTGTTCATTGTTATTGCCAAATTTTATTTTTAAAACGTTATTTAACGATTTTGCCTGGAAACAAAGATTGATGGACATCAGCTTACAGTCAACGATCGCCTTGCAATTAAGTTTGAAATTATTTGATACTTCGAGACTTTGAAGGACTTTTCTAAAAAATCTCATTAAGCTAAATTAGTTTTGGATATCATCCACCGACTGTTCGGCCTATGTTTTTAATTAATTTATAGTCAACAGTTTTGAGGAAGTTGTCATTTGGAAAAATGTTTCTTTCACGATTTGCAGCAACTACATTGCCATGGTGTCTCATAATGACGTGTTCCGGCTGTTCAGAGCTGTGTCAATCTTGTATTTAGTTGAACAATCCATAACATTAAAACCCAAAAACTAACTGCCCAGAGCAATTGTATGAAATATGTATTCCAAAGCTTCGTCATGTCGTTTGTATATACTTGTCTTGTTAGACAGAGTATGATTTACAGAATTTTTTTATGTGAAAAACTTGTCTTGTGCTCATCGCAGTGAGCTTCTATGTTCCTCGATACTTTAGCGCCTACCCCGAAAGCTTCAGGAACCAACATACTGGAGCTTTTGCAAAATAATTATGTCTATCGTCTATTGAACATCAGCTATCCTTATTGCCATATAATAATAACATCCAACCAGGGCCGGATTTAGCTGATGGGGGGCCCCGTGCAAAAAAAAAATCGTGCCGTAGGCGTGAAAAACCACCTCTACGTCTACAGTAGCATTAATCCAGCACTGCACGTGCACAGCATTTTGCAGAAACTTCAAAGGCTGAAAGAAATAAAAAATAACACAAAATCACATTTTTCCACGTAGGGGGCCCTTCAAAAGTCGGGGGGCCCGGGGCACCTGCACCCTCTGCCCCCCACCCTAAATCCGGGCTTGCATCCAACATCGAGTTCGCTGTGGCAATAGCGAATTGCACTAGCTTTCAGAACACACTTCCTTATGGTCATGTGCATTGAGAAACATTCGTCATAGCACATGACTAGGGAACTGTGTTTCAAAAGCTGGTGCAATTCGCTATTACCAGTACCACAGAAAAACCACAGAATTCGCTATTACCAGTACCACAGAGAAACCACAGAATCAGGCTAAAACAGGTCGTTAAATTCTACATTGTGAAGTAAGCAACAATCATGCTGCTAAAAGCGAAACTCAATCAATTGCATCAGCTATCCTTATTGCCATATAAGATTGCACGATTACCTAATAAACTCACTGGATTTCATTGTCTAGTCTCACTTGCCTTTAATCTTATATTTGTTTTCCATAAACATTTCATCACAAAAGTCTCAAAAAGCTGTCATGCTACGGTCCATGAAAATCTATCGCAAATTGATTGAACGTTCGATGCGAGCATTGATGCAATTTTGCGAAGATTCAACGTATTTTTCTCAAAAATAGTGTCTTGACTTTGTGCATTTTTGGTCTGCATTAAAAATTAATAATAATTTACGTTACTTTGTGGCCGCTTCAAGCCTTGTTCTTCCAACTCACCGCAAATCAACTTTCTGTTCCTTTGCTGACAGAGACAACAACGCGGTGTTATATATTTCTTCTATTTTACTTCAACCAAGTTATTTTTACCATCTCTCTCTCTCACTTCAGACACCCAATATAAGCAAATTAATTGCGAAGTACTTGTCGACGAGCCTCTCAAGACTGACAAAGCAATCGCCGCTATGTCGGTCAGTGACATCACTAACATTGTTGCTGTCTGCTTCCTCATACAACGTTTGAAAATGTGACGTCACAATAGCTAATCAATATTCAACTTTCCACGTAATCTCTGAGACTCAATATTTTAGCCTAACTAGCACTTTTTGAATATTAGTTTTTAAAAATAGAAAATAAAAATATATATCTCTGTATTTTTTAAATCTTATAAATAGTCATACCTAGACATCTAAAAGAATTATAAACAGGAAGAGATGACCGCCAGCAACCTGGTGCCATGTTATACGTTCCTATTGGCCTCATGCCACGTGTGCCACGATAACTCAGTTGCCAGAGAACGTATACAAACTTAACTTGCCGGGGGACGATGTTCACTCTCACATAACCTACTGGTGGTGCTCCCAGCCAAATAAATTCGTCCTTTTTACATTGATTCAACGTTTGACTTAAAAAGAACTAACTCTTCAGCTTCTCCAGTAAGTCTACCTGGCTCTTACGTTGATATGCAGTATACACTTTGTTTCATGCTAGGTTATACACTCCATAGCTTACATTTGAATAATTTAACCAGAACGTTGTCTGAACGAAGCTGTGTCTTTCATTGGCGACCTGAACAACTTAGCATGGGAATTTATGACGTATTTGCTCCCGCTTTCTAAGAACCTTTCACGGGATGTCTCTTTTGTAAGGAAACTTCCCAATTTACATGCCGACGTTTTGTTGACATTTTCATTTTCGTAGTATTAAAATATTTTTCATTTCAAAATCTGCAGTATTAGATAGACTTGACTGTACCACAAACGTGTTGTGGGCGTTAATGAGCATTGATGAGAAAGGCCGATAAATAAAAGAAATTGTAAACCAAAAATCTTGGAGGACGGAGGTGTGAGATCGTTCATACCGCCTCACAAATATGCTGACTCCATTTACATATAATTTACAAACCGACAAAGCTCCCACCTTCAACCAACAAGCAATTATTCCACTTGTGGAATGTGATCTAAAAACTGATCTTTTGGTTGAACGTCCTAAACTTTAATGCGTAGTTTGCTACCAATCTCTACATTGTCTGCGCATGCTGCCACAACATTGTCTGCGCATGCTGCCACATTTCATGCGAACGAATCAAAACCTTATCTTTGGCACTGGTCAAAAGGCAGGGGCGGAATTCCATTGAGTCATTCACCTTATTGAAAGAAATTTGTTGCAAATCACAAGCAACTGTACATTTTAAACACAAATATGGAGAGACACTACCTGGCTAATGGTGTTAAACTGAAAGCAAAAAGTTTTGTGGAAGCCGTTTTGATTTCCTCATGAGTTTCATCGTAACAACATTCACTTCTGGGAGGCAAGAGTAACAGAGTTGATATTTTTGCATCGTTTTGATGCTTGTCAACATCATAAATATGTAAAATGCCAAATTTTGAATCCATTTCTAAAAAGTATTTTGGAAAGTCGATGGTAACCTTTGTGACGTCATCATGTCGTGACCAGTCTGCTCAAAACAAAAAGAGCTTCTTTCTTAGCGGAACATACCACGTGACGTAATGCAAAGAATTATCAACAACGGATCATCAAGTTGCAATTATGATGTAATATAACAATACGTTGCAACGGTTGCATGCAAACGATTGTGACTTCATCATGTAGCGCACAAGAAACTGATCATAAAGCTAACTTCCTCGTCATTTGCTACGTTGCACCTTTCCTTGATGTTTTTCAGTATTTGTAATAATCACAACAACAACAAATGATATTTTCTACTGTACTGTATTATTGAACGCGTTGGTTGAACTATTTTGGCAGATCAAACACCAGCGAGTGTGTTGGTAAAAGCGCCTTCCAAGAAACGTCCTTCTGTAAAGCAATGTGTGTGCAAGTGTTTGTCCGATTTTTGTTTGTTTAATATTTAAACTATGAACCAACAACTTTGTTATGGATAGCAAAGTAGGTCGTGTGCTGAATGGCATCGCCATGAAACCTTAACTCCATACTAAATAACGCCTTCCAATCTTCCTTTCAAAATGAACAGAGAAACGATATTTGAAATTAGATCACAACACACTGCACGTGTTGACTGAGTTGATATGAAGCCACTTTGGATTAATGGTATGTAGTTCTGCATATATTTAACGAGTTGTAACAAAACGGACAACCGTTGGTAACTTTTGAACTATTGTTACAAATAGCATTTTAACTGAAAATTTAAAGGATGCCCGACAGCAGTTCTGTATAACTCCAGCTAACATGCGCACTTTCCTACAATTGAATATTGCACTGCGATGAAAGGTTTATTGGGCGATCCCTTTCAATTCCCATCGCTGCATTGATTGACCTTCTCTCTAACCTTTAAAATAAACTGTCGAAAATTTGGCCTGAAATACTTGGCCTCTGAAAGTTTTGGTCAGGCTAAGCTTTACAATAAAAAACTTTTTAAAACTCACTCACTTTCATGGCGGCTTTTACTTTTTCTTTTTTTTGTAGATTATTTCGAAACATTCCCTTGTAATTTTGTAACGGTTTTCTATCATCCACTGACAAATGTATTTTGACACCTTTTGTATGAAAGTTGCAGTTATTTAAAAAAACAGTAACTCTCTCCCTTTAAGATAAAATTTTACAACCTTTCAGCTAAAATGGCTTTATAGGCTGAGTATTGAAATGGACCTTGCGTCAACAGCCTCTACAAGTATGCGAAACTACCAGGAATAACCCAGTAAAACTTTGCCAGTCTGAGGATAAAGATTCAAAACCAACCAATCAAAGTCGATTATATTGCACTCTGCAATATGGACCCAGGTATGTATGGACCTTATGTAGTCTAGCTTCTATATGGTTTTAAGTTTATCACACTTCGGAGAGTTCAATAGGAATACTAGTTGCGGAAAAAACCTGATTTAAGTTATATTTTATAATATAACTAACATAGCAAATTCATAAGCGTATTGCTTGAGTTATACAATGACTCACAATGACCAAGCCCAGACCTCTCTCCAATAGGGCTCATGATAATTCGAAGCATCAAAATAACGCGCGTGGTCAGCAAACATGTCCGTTTCCATTGCTCATTTAGTAATTTCAGGCAAAATTGCTTTGAAATTATCATTTTCTTTGCCTGCTTCGGTTGGCCTATAACGTAAACGTGGTATGGCCTTTGAGCCTTTGATGAGATAAGAACATTCGGTTAGATGACAGAATTGAATCTAAGGAACATAACTCGTGTGCTTGTGTTACCGAGTAAGACAATTCCGTTAATCAATCTTCTTTTTGAACTAAATTTAACTTTAAAAAGTGTCGTTTTAATTTAAATATTTTTGTGTTTGTATTTAATTTTTTTTTAATTTACCACAAAATATTTTCAGTATTGTTGGTGTGCTGTCGAGTTGTGCCATCAGCTGTGGTGAAAATAAACTTACTTGAAAGCAAACTCCCTCGTTTGCTTTCAAATTATTTTTTTAGTAATGCTATTAATAGTGATAATGATAATAATGAGCATTCTGAAAACATGAGAAGACTAATTTACATAACTAGAATTAATAATGACACTGTGCGATCGACGCGTTTCCAATATGGGGAAGGTACTTCACAGCTGCAGATTATTTAATTTGGC
The DNA here is from genome assembly GCF_918807975.1 of Aplidium turbinatum. Taxonomy (NCBI): domain Eukaryota; kingdom Metazoa; phylum Chordata; class Ascidiacea; order Aplousobranchia; family Polyclinidae; genus Aplidium; species Aplidium turbinatum. The sequence goes on from NC_137482.1 coordinate 24,306,924, forward strand.
CGTGTAGGCATTTTGTTACAAGTGGTTTTATTGAAGCGACTAAATTGATAGTTGCCATCTATGTGCAACAATATGGTAATTCAACATCATAATTAAATCACAATTAGCTCTATCATCTGTGTTTACAGAAAAACTTCGAATCAATAATATGGTGTTAATTGTTGGTAATTTTTCCACTCCTTTCAATGTGGTGGTTTTGGTAATCTCTAATTTTAAGCCAGGCATTTCTGGCATTTTTTCTAATTTCGTTTTGCAAGGCCACTGTTATAACCGGCTATGATCAGGACCAGATTTAGATAAACAAGGCCGAAGCTATTTCTCTTTTGAGGCTCATAACCTCCATCCTAACGGCCAAGAGACAAGTATTTCAAATAAACACTGATACCATAGTGAACAGAGGCGCCGGAAGCGGGGTTCAGGGGGGACGCATCCGCCCCCCTTTCACTCAATTTTTCTGTGGATAGAGAGGTAGGGGAGGCAATTGAGCCTTTTTAAGGTCATGTAAGCTACTGCACATTTTGCACACATAACAATTTCTGCTATTCGCTTTTAGCCTATAGTTATAATCTTTCATTTTTGCCTCAAAATAATATTCATGGCACAAAGTTCTGCAACACAGTAGGTTACATCATTATAACATAGCATAATACCCTTCTTTGTATACCGGACACTTGTATCATTACTCGATAGTGAGTTGATAGATGAGCATTATCGCTATATCTTCTTTTGAGTTGATAGATGAGCATTATCGCTGTATTTTTTATATCTTCTTAAAAAAAATTGCCCTTTCAGCAACAAAAGCGCCCTTTTTTTCATAATCCTGCCCCTCCAATCAAAAATCGTTCCTGCACCCTTGATAGTGAACTAGGGATGGAGAAACATGCACGCATAAGTGTTGAAGTTTACTATTTGAGGATAACCTAAGTTTGACCAATATTTTCTGATCAACATTTTACAAAACGTTTACAATTAGCCTACTGTAAATTACAAACTTTGATTATTTTCAAATAGTTAATTTCAACACTTGCGTGCATATTTCTCCATCCCTAATTCACTATGGTATCAGTGGTTGTTTGTTTGAAATACTTGTCTCTTGGCTGTTAGGGTGGAGGTGAGGAGCCTCAAAAGAGAAATAGCTTCGGTTTCTTTGACCAGTATTTTCTGTCTGCTTGACAACAATAGTGATAAAATAATGTATAGATCCTACCATGGGTTATTCCAAGCAAATTACAACGTCCGCGTTTTGTCGCTTCTATCTTTTCACAGACCTCTGCTATGTTTAGCTTATACAGTATTGTTTTTTGTTGTGATGGTCAGAAGTAAAACCAAACTGAACTAAACTGCTCTCACTAAATTCCCTGGTTTAAAACACATAAGAAATTAACTTTTATCATCAAAAATACTTAAATTGACTAAAAAAAATTTTCCAGTCTTATTCGTAGCAAAATCATCCAAACAATTCATCACAATTGCTTGCCCCAGTTTGACACTTTCAATTCACAGAATACTGAGTGCAGACAACTTACCTTGAGAGTGCAGACAACCTGCCTTGAGACATTACGGATCTTAAGTCATTTTTAATTCTTAAATTTTGAAAAGAATCTCTCTCCTGAACAGTTGGTAGCCATTAAGCTAAGAAATAGCCGAATGGTAGATTCTACATTTGGGAAGCCATATCTGAATGTTTTGCTTTTTGGTAAAGGTGATAAATTTGAAAAGGTCCGTATGAGACAAAAGGTGCTGTTCTGTTAGTCTATGGTTTCACATACGTGTGAAAGTGCAAAAGTTTATCGGTATGTTTCATATCAACATCTTGGTTTGGTTGGTTGGTTTGAATCTTTATCCTCGAACTGATCTTTATCCTCGAGTCTTGATAGGTCATGCCTGGTAGTTTCGCCTACTTGTAGAGGCTTTTAACACAGGGCCGGTTACCGAGATTGACAGAGTGAAGTTTTCGACTGTTGAAGTGTTGTTGCCGGGGAATTATTCCATCCAGTAGGTGCCGCTGAATGGAGAGCAGTCCTGAAATGCGTTGCTTAAGTGCTGCACACTTCGAGAGCCGAACCAGCGCCGCGCGATCTTGAGTCGGACGCGTAACCACTTTTAATGTAGGCTACTTGATACATTTGAAATGGAGAGGCATCTTAAATCTTGAGGCCTTATGGCAATGGCTATCCCCAGGATATTGACATATTACACATGGATATTTCCCAATCGGATCGGGAGCCGTTTTCTCGAGTGTCGCAAAACGCCTGAAAATCTGGTGTATCTTTTGCAATTTTTTTTTTCGGAGAAAAGAATAAAAACTGTGTTTTTTTTTGCAATTGGCCATTCCATGACAGGGTTACTCTATTGTTTGAGCTTTCAGAGATTGCAATGGCTTGAATGATAAGAAGCCTTCGATATTTTTCATCAAGTTCTTGTAGCCTATAGGCCTACATTGCTATGTGCAAACTAATACTGTAATTAGGCAGCAGTCACGCTATTGCAAAAGACCAAGATTATTTGGAATTCTATGTCAAATATGGATTTGTCAGTTTCCAATGACATTGAAAAATTTCAGTGTATACCCTACTAAAGTTCTTTCAGCAACAGTTCCACGAATTGACAACAGAAGTGTAGGGTACAGGAGTTAGAGATTTAGAATATGTATTTAGGAGTAGGAGTCTCGGGATTCGGATAAAGTGGAGTGGGAGTCTAAAATTCTTGGCGCAAAAAGTTTCAGAGTCTAATTGTTTTTCCTAGTTGATACTTTTAGAGTACAAATATTTACACCTGCTTAGCACAGTTGTTTTTTTGTGTACGTCATGGTTTTTTAATTTAAACATATACTTTGCTTGTCATGACTGGCGGAAGGAAAGGTATAAGCAAAAAAATGGATTGTGCTGGTTCATGGTTTGCGTTCAAAGTCTGGATGAAGTTTAGAGCCACAAACGTCATAGTGGAGCACCTATGCTTGTCAAGCTTGTTGGTATAGCACCAACCATCTCACGGAAACTGATTTTCGTAAAGTCATAAAAGATTGTTACAAATTTACCCGGTAAATATGCAAAAATGTTAATTTCATTCAATATCCTAGCAAAGCTCGACAAAAAATGAAAATAATTGATGGAAATGTGGTAAAAGCAGTAACAACATCGCGAAAAAACGTTTTTAATTTTAGAAGTTTACATTGAAACAACAAAAAATACATAGACTAGATGTCAACTTGAATGAAATTTCTTTAAATTTTCTATTAAATGTGCTTTTATGTGGAGGGCTTGTGAGGCTATATTGATTGTTTCGGGGGATCGCAATGCAAAAAGGTTGTAAACCACTGCCCCATACGCTTCAGCCTCTCCAATCTAATGATAGGCCTATCCGGCATTGACAGTATAGTGATGATTGCGTTTGTCCAGATTTATTTGCTACGTCGGTTTCTGTGACGAAGTACCTTGGCTGGTAAAACTTTACTTTATTGGTAAATACGCCAAGTTTTAACTTTTTAACTTTATTAAATTTAACTTTATATTTAATCAGCTTTATTGGTTAACGCCGTGAAAGCAGGTAAACCGCATATTTGCAGGCAAATCATCGTCAACAAACTTTCATTTCGAAATCATGAGTGGGCAACCGATGATATCGAAATTTTGTAACAAACATAGAATTGTCCCTGGCAAACACACAAAAACAACAAAACGAACAAACCAAGCAAAGTAAATGTGATCAAAGTGAAAAGCCTGTTGGTTATGCCTCAAGTAGTCAGATCTATAGAAACAGTAGCCTATGAAGTCATTAGGATATTGTCAGATTGTTCACTGTTGCTTGAGCGAATACAACACTGGATTGAAGAAAAAAGAGAATTAAGGAAACACGTTCTTTCTCAATACTGTATCAAACGTGATACTGTTAAAATTAACTTGGTGCTCACGAGCACATAGAGTAAACGCGGTGAACTGCGTGGCAGATCACGCAGGATTATGAACGAATCATTGTATGCCACTCGAAAACGATTTAAACAAGAAAGGCGATACCTGCATTTGTGATAATTATAAAAATTCTTACCGCGGACTGAAAATCGAAATCGCGGTTTTAAACTATAACTTGGCTAGAAAGGTAAGGCTATTTTTTTCAACCATAGCCTAAACAGGCATAGTTCAACAACAATACGACATTTAACATAGGCCTAAGTTCGAGTTCCACATAAAAATTCACGAGGCACTAATTATTAAATCTTCCAACCCAAGGTTTAACAAGCAATTATTTGCCGGGGGAGCCTCCTATCTCTTAACCGTCTTTGATTAAATTGTCACGTGTGTTTTTCCTCATTGTTGCTTTTGTTTTGTGCAATTATCTCGTGTTGTGCTTCAGTCCATTTTGCGCGATCTGCCTGGATACTTCTCCTCTGAACTTAATTCTCCACTTCTCATCAAGATGTGGTCCCCTCACGACCATCAGCACTCTTAATAACGCACCATGGCCGATCTTTATAGCAAGTGTCTATTCATACAAATCTTGAAAATATCAGCTAACGCCATATGGGTTAATAAAGCTATTGCCTGAATATATGTTGTTGTCTTTGTTTTTGTAACTTTTTTTTATCGTTCCCTTTCTATCTTAAATTTTTCTGAAGGTGTTGCAATCGTGCGAAATTTCTTTCATCTTGATAACTTATTTCGGCCGCAAGCACGTTTTAATGTTGTCGTTTTGCACATCTACCCTTTACTCGACCTTTGCTATGTTGACGAGTAGCCTACTATTTTTGCTGTGATGGTCAGAAATAAAACAACTGAACTGAACTACTTGATCTATTGTGCTGTCATTTAATAGGCAATCTTTCAATGTTTAGATTAAACAATATTTTTTTTATGTTAGCTGTGTTTCTCCAGCATCTTCGAATGCAATCTATAATTATTTTTTCTTTTATTAACACCAGGAGGTAGCCTAACCAAGTAGCGTATAGCCTACAGTAGTCACCAGAAGAACGCAAGTCATTTTATTTATCAACTGCTTGGTGAACAGTTTCACCCTGTTTTTATAATAAATAACTGTAAATAACATTGGCCTAAATGACCATGAGAGATATTGATACACGTACAACTGTAGCCTACAAACACCCAAAGAAACAGGCATCAAACCTTCTAAAACTATTCTGTTAGGCTGCAAGGTATGGCATTTTGTTAACGCGGTAAAGGCAAATGATGTTTGTAAATTGTTTTGCAGCTTGACAAAACAGATATCCCAGTGCAAAAGATTGTTTAATTTTGCGTTACCCACAGTTAGAGCGAAGCAGGGCCGGATTAAGGGTTTATGGGGCCCTGGGCTGAGCTGAAAGTGGGGGCCCTTATCAAGTGACATTTTTCGGTAAAAATGAATGGTAGAGTGGGGTTACGACACGGGCCCAGTTGCATGTATTCTGTGGCACCGAGCCCCAAACAGCGGACCAGTGGCGTAGCCAGAAAAAAATTTTTGGGGGTCCAAATATTTGATGAATTGAAGAGAACAACAAAGTGTTTGATTTAAAGCCATTGCCACTTGATGTGCAGTGGCGTATCCTGGGGGGTTGAAGCAATAAAAGTGGTAGGGGGGTTAGAGCGTGCCGAAGGCACGCGTATTCTAGGGGGGTCCGGGGGCATGCTCCCCCGGAAAATTTTTAAAAAATTACACTCAAATAATGGATTATAGCGCTTTCTGAAAACACTTTTAGGGTAATATTTGCATGAAATTTATTAGCAAATAAACAGCTATTAACTTATTAAAGATAGCTCTTACACACGAACGGGCAAAAACTGCGGCTAAAATTAGAGAACACTAAAAACTCAGCTACACAAAAACTCAACAGAGTAAGCCATTCTGAAATTGCTTCCACAAATTAGTTCAAAGAAACGTAAATCACGTAAATTTTGCGCGATTTACGATTTGCAAAATTTATTGGTGTCTTTCTGTGTGTCTAAAACAAGTCCTTGGGGGTGTTAGTAGCCAGATGTCTTGGAAAACGATATAAATTTCTACAAACTTTATTATATTTTCAACAAAGGGTTCAACTTTGGAATCCAAACTTGGAAAATTGGGGGGGCATGGCCCCTTTCGCCCCCCCTGGCTACGCCTATGCAGCGGATCACCTTCTTGTTTGCCCTCGGCTTGCCACCCGGTGCAGTAGGTGGGACCTGTCAGTGTAAACTCCGTTGCGGAAGAATGTGTCAATCTGTGGTGTATCAACGAACTTTATAGAAGACTCGATAGAAGAAGAACTGCATCATATCTAACTGACCATCTTGTATCAGATAATGTCTTCATAACAGGCAAACCATCTAGGAATTTTCGATGGACTTGCCAACGATGAGTAGACGAGACGAGCCATGAATAAAGGCTTTGCAACAATTCAAAAAGCACAGCGGTAGAACGGCATGTTTCTACAGGACATTTAGGCTACCGATTAAATTAAGTGAATGTGCTGTGCAAGGGACATAATGAGCTACACTACATTTCTCGCGCAGAAGAGCTTGACCGTTATACTTGCCACTCATATTGGCAGCATTATCATAACTTTGACCCGTAATCCGTACCATTTTCGGATATGAAAGTATCAAATAAATATGTTTTTTGTGAAAAAAACGAAGAAGAATTGAATAACTGGGCTTGGGCAGGGGTGCTGCAGCACCACAGCACAAATGGGTGAGCCGCCCTTGCTTCTTTGAGATACGAATTAAAGCAGTAATCTCCAGCTGTGCAACTAAAAAAAATAGTAGATTTTTTTCTTTGAGGTGGGGGCCCCCAAAAGTGGGGGCCCTGGGCTTCAGCCCAGTCCGCCCCCCCCTTAATCCGGCACTGGAGCGAAGCCACAGTCGTTTTTGTGCCATAGGCTAGTGTTCCTCGTTGCCCGTCTTCCCCAATCTTTAAAGTAGACTCTACAAGTAGGCTACGCAAAACTGCCAGGATTAAGCTTTGAAAGAAGCTTTCGCAGTCCGAGGATAGATTCAATTAATCATGCTTTTTTATTTTCTCCTCAACATTTAAAAATTTTTCGGAACTTACAGGCCTTCTTTTGACACGAGAATTTTTTTGTGGTGTTGCTAGGCCTATAGCCTACTTGAGTGTTTATTCAGTCTAAAGTAGACTAACTTTTTGATAATCAAGGTATTTTGAGGCAAGAGCGCTTGCCTTACTGCAGATTGACAACAAATTTGAAATCGTAAACAGGCATAGCTCAGCAACAATACGATATTTATTAACATTGTAGGCTAATACAAAAATAAAATTAAGCCAGCGTTTTTCGACTATACATAGGCTATAGCCTACTGTAAACTGGGGATACTTTGAACAATTTTCGTCTTTTTTACATCGTAAAATTTTAACCAACCGTCCTGATATTGCAATATATTAGGGGCTACATATACCCCTATTGACATGTGCAAGGAATGTTAAAAATTTTTGCACAAGTTACTTTTTTTTGAAATTATGTGGTGTTCATAGTTTTGTAACATTCCTGGGGTGGCTGACGAGTGACAAAGACACTAGATTGTTGAGATCAGGAAGTACATCTTGTATTACGCCACGTTTTGAAGCGATCAAGGCGGATTCAGAAACGTCACGTCATTTCATTAGAAGTGTGTTGATTGAAAAAGGAAGAAGATTACCACCAGTGCTTCCACTTTTACAAAGCTAGATTACCACTTGTATTACCACATTTGTCCTCAGATTACCACATTTTTTACTGTGATTTTTTACCCGATTTTAACCGTATTTCGACTTACTTTTACATTAACACAGTGGCTATTTTTACCCACTTGTTGCCATAGTTACTATCAGGTGTTGTCAGAGTTAGGATTAAAGTTAGTAAGGGTTTTAAGGTAAGACTTAGGAATAAGGTTAGGGTTTTGATCTTTACCCAGAACTAAAAAATTTTCTAAAATGCAAGTTTTTGTTTTCAACAGCTTTAAACTTTTCTTAAATTACGACAGAGTTCCTTATCCGGCAACGCTATTATTTGGTTATATTTACACTATGTAGTGTAAAATAAGGCCTAAAACAACTACTCAGTTTATTTACAGAACGTCCAAAATAAGAAAGCAAAGTACCAGTAGCTTAGCCAGGAATTTTGAAAGGGGGGGTTTTGACGGACGCTGGACTTCGCCCGCCGGCCTCTTCGCCAAAGGCGACACCCAGCGGCAAGGGGTCTGGGGATCCTCCCCAGAAAATTTTGAAAAATTACTTTAAATTTGATGCATTCTGAGAGCATTTTCAACAAAAATGTGGGTATAAATATTCCTGTAAAATGGTGCTGTCTGGTGGCATAGCAAAAGAATAAGATCATGTTTTCTTGGGCATTTTTTGGTAATAAAGCTAAATCTCTGTTTTCTTGTTGCTAATTCCTGGTTGAGATATTTGAATGTTTAGTATTCGCAAAACTCGCTCTTTTAATGCAGTTTCGTTTAAAATTAGGCAAAGTTTGTTTTAGAGACATAGAGACCGAAAGCATCATTTTCAATATCGTGACGTCACACGCGTGCCAAAGGTGGGGTTGTAACCCCCCCCCCCCTCCTGGCTACGCCACTGCAAAGTACCTACTGTACTTGACACCGCAGCTAGAATCTGAAAGACATCTTGACTATGAATATGATCACATGGTCAGTTGGTCACCCTACCTTCAAAGTCAAAAGTCAGGACGCATTCCAAAATCAAACCGAAAACAGCGGAACATGCTATAGTCACATGCTGTTATAAGTAGTTTTTTGCATATCTGTTCGATTTTGGAGGACAACAGTTTAAATGCTCTTTATTTATTGATAGTATTTTATGTCAAATTTTCAAAATTTATAATTTTCACATTTTGGCAACATTTCCACACAAAATTTCCATATTACCACATTTTTACCACAAATTTTTCATTACCACATTTTTACCACAAGCATGATGAAAATTCCACAATTGTGGTAATTACCACAAAAGTGGAAGCGCTGATTACCACACCAGTCTGTTTTATAGGCGAAATCAGTCACCCTTGGCGAGTGCTGCCAGACGCAATGCTAAAAATATTAAAACTTGAAAGTAGGCTAAACAGTACAGAATTATGAGAACGTTGGACTGCACCGCAGAATAATGGCTAGTGACGAATATAAGACAGCAGTCGGTACAGTTTCACGAGGTTTTGGGGTTACTTTGAACGGGCACTAAATTCCTTTCCGTGTTCAATATTGTTTTGCGTATCACACTGCTTTGAACAGAAAATTGTATTTTAAACACACAAGTCAACGAATATGTACACACAACAGTCAGTTCATGATATTTAACCTTATCTGGGGGGTATTTGAAACAAGAGGAAGGATTCCTCCAAATAGTGTTCAAGGTTTATTGTCTCCATTCTTTTTCAAGGTCAGAAAATCGGAACAGGCCACGATTGTTAACAGGAATAGCCTCAAAGCTACGTTTCAAAACGTCTTTCCAGTCATAATAGGGCTAGGCCTACGTCCTCTTTTAAGAGGATTTGTCCTCTTTTTTCAAGAAAAATGAATTGTCCTCCGAGGACACTAAAAAATGCTCACATGTCCTCTTTTTTCACAGTTTGGGTTGTAATGATTATATTTTCATTGCTTGATGACGTTTCAGCGACGGCTTGTAGGCTATTTGTTTTCTAAACATTTTGTATAGCCTACCAATGTAACATACTGATTTATAAATTCTACAAGAAATTGACGCATTTCATGGAACTGTTGTTGAACACTCATTGCCTGGTTCACTGTAAGATGACGACATTTTAAAGGCCATGCTCACACTTTCACAAAAAAATATTCTTTTACCTACATAGACTACGTTTTATATTGATACATAGGCGTAGCCAGGGGGGGGCGAACGGGGCCATGGCCCCCCCCAAATTTTCAAAGTTTGGATTCCGAAGTTGAACCCTTTGTTGAAAATATAATATAATTTGTATAAATTTATATTGTTTTCCAAGACATCTGGCTATTAACACCCCCCAGGACTTGTTTTAGACACACAGAAAGACACCAATAAATTTTGCAAATCGTAAATCGTGCAAAGTTTACGCGATTTACGCTTCTTTTAACTAATCTGTGGAAGCAATTTCAGAATCGTTTACTCTCTAGGGTTTTTGTGTAGCTAAGTTTTTTGTGTTCTCTAATTTTAGCCGCAGTTTTTGCCCGTTTGTGTGTAGATAAGAGCTACCTTTAATAAGTTAATAGCTGTTTATCTGCTAATAAGTTTCATACAAATATTACCCTGAAAGTGTTTCCAGAAAGCGTTATAATCCATTATTTGAGTGTAATTTTGCAAAAATTTTCCGGGGGAGCATGCCCCCGGACCTCCCTAGAATACGCGTGCCTTCGGCACGCTCTAACCCCCACCAGCTTTATTGCTTCTCTTGTTTAACCCACCAGGATGCGCCACTGCACATCAGGTGGCGATGTCCTAAATCAAACATTTTGTCGTTCTCTTCAATTCATCAAATATTTGGCCCCCCCCAAAATTTTTTTCTGGCTACGCCACTGTATTGATACAACGCTTGTAGACGTTGTTGATTACCAACTCAGTTTGGTTTGTTTGTTACTTGAAACAAATGTCTAAAAATGCAATGTGTAGTTGTGTATAACACCTAAGCTACAGCAAAAGAAATCGTGGCATGGATAGGCCTACAGCTTTGCAAGGAAAGAAACAGATTTTTAGTTCACGCCGTTTTTAACATCTTAACAGTAGGCTAATGTGCAGCCTACCGTTTTAGTCATATTTCTAGCCAGGGCCTCTGAGAGAAATTTTCACTAGGGGTACGAAGAGTCATTCCGGGCCCCCTTTGTCTTGGGCAAAACGTGTGATGTTTGCTTAGGCGTATTGCACACCATACAACATTTTACTGCAGAATTGGGCATTTGTGCGCAATAATAATAGCCTATCAACCTGCAATAAAACTATTCTTTAATTTTAATAGGCTATGCACAATAGGCTAATACTGAATATGAAAGAGGATAAATATGTCATTTCCCTCATATGATATAGGCCTACCCCGTAGCCGGTCGTTTGGTCGACAGGACATTTGGGTTAGGGTTAAGGTTAGTTAACTAACCCTAAAATGAGTCGTTCTGTCGACCTAACATCCTGTCGACCAAATGACCGGGTACCGGCCTACCCTGCACTGCTGCCAGATAAGACTGAGCATCATAAAATACAAGTTTGTAATAACAGAGAATGGCATTGGCCTACCCTAGATTAAATTCTATCCCATGCATCTGAATAATGACATAATGTAAGGTTTAAGTCGCCCCGATAGCTCAGTTGGTTAGCGCGTGACTTCGTGAACGAAGAAGCTTCAAGATCAAGCGGTGCTGGCTCGACTTTCGGGGTGTGCGCTTGAGCAACGCATTCTAAGGACTGCTCTCCATTCAGTGGCACTTAATGGATGTAATGATTCCCAGGTAACAAGACTTCAACAATCGGAAATTTCACTCTGCCAATCTCCGTAACCGGCCTTGCTTCAAGAGCCTCTACAAGTAGGCTATGCGAAACAACCAGGAATAGCCTATCAAGGTTTTGTTAGTACGAGGATAAAGATTCAAAACCAACAGTTTGCCTCCTTTTTCAAATAGTTTTTAAAAAACACAAAAAAGCCCAAAAACACCCGGGTAGCCTATTAAAAAAAACTATAGCGGTTTGGGATTTAAAAAAAATCCCGGGTTTTTCTCAACCCTGCTTTTGCTACACTATGCCCCTCCCCCCCAGGACAGGAGAATAACCAACTTTTGTGATTTAATTTAGGGTGCTTTTAACAGAACATGTTTGCACGTAAAGGCATTAAGTCACCACTTTAGACACCTAATTTCTTTCTGGGCTCTTTTGCTACATTACGGGCCCCCCAAGGACTAACGAATAACAACATTTATGCTTGAATTTAGTCGTTTAGGATGGTTTTAACCAAACATTTTTTCGCGTAAACTATAAAATCACAATTTCGGGCCCCCCAACAACCACAGGCCTGGGCCCTCAAGGGTACGCCGTACCCTCCGTACCCCCCTCTCGTAGGCTCTGTTTCTAGCAAATAATTTAACAACTTCATTAAGGCGGACCATTCCTTAGTTGAAAAAAGTTAAGGCTTGACCTGGAGGTAGTGCCTGATCCTGATTTGTGAACTGAACTTGTCACATCTTGCAGATTTTTGCGATCATTGTTGTCTGACTGAAACTGTCTAAAAATTAGGTATTTTTTCACAGTTTGCTGACTCTTGGGCAAAGTGGAAAACAATAAATCAACTCCGAACCGGTGTTGGACGCACTAAATCTGCAATGGTAGAGCGGGGCTACGACACGGGCCCAGTTGCATGTAGCCTATCTGTGGCACCGAGCCCCAAACAGCGGACCACGTTCTTGTTTGCCCTCGGCTTGCCACCCGGTGCAGTAGGTCACTAGGTGGGACCTGTCAGTGTATAACTCCGTTACGGAAGAATGTGTCAATCTGTGGTGTATCAACGAACTTTAGAAGACTCGATAGAAGAAGAAGCTGACTCTTAAAAATAAAAAATCATTTCTTGTCTTAATGAAGCATTAGAAATGAGAAAAAAAAATAGGTTAAACGTTCAGTCAATCTGCTTTCTTATGGTAACTTTTGCTGTGTAGGCAGGGCCGGATTTAGCTGATGGGGGGCCCGGGGCACTTTTAGATCGGGGGGCCCCCGTGCAAAAAAAATTTTCGCGCCGTAGGCGCGAAAAACTGCCTCTACGTCTACAGTAGCATTAATCCAGTACTGCACAGCATTTTGCAGAAACTTTAAAGGCTGTAAGAAAAAAAAATAACACTAAATCATATTTTTTCCACTTAAAGGGGCCCTTCAAAGGTCGGGGCACCTGCACCCTCTGTACTCCCTCTAAATCCGGGCCTGTGGGTAAGCCTATATCGTAATGATCTAAAAACATGTAAAAGATTCAAGCGTAATATTTTACTTGTTGGCGAAACGTGTCCTCTTTTTAGGCGATGAAAATATGGTAGGCCTAATTCATAATCGATTTCATCTTTGAAAGTAGGCCAATTTCATCCTACGTTTTTACAATTCCTTAATATGAATGGTTGGTTTTTGAACCTTTATCTTCAGACTGACAAAGCCTTAAAGGTTATTCCTAGCAGTGGCGTAGCAACGCAAAATGCCACCCTTGGATTTTTGCACGAAATGCCGCCCCCTTTAACACCGTCGTAAAAGCTGATTAAAATTCCACACAACAGAATTAAAGCAGTGTTTGTTTAGTTTTTATTGAAAGTTGGAAATTCAATGCGTCCAGCTTTCATTGAAGCAAATTCAGCAATTAAATCATCAAAAGATAATGTATCGAATAAATCACTTTCAATGAACTGTAGGCTATTGCTAGCGCAGACCGCCTGCTTTCTCCCATAGTCGATCTCAAGTAAGATTTTATCAACTTAAGTTTTGAAAAAACTTCCTTCACAGCTTGCGATAAAAACGGCAACAGAGGCAAAGCTTGTGACTCCTAAGTAAATACGGTGTTGAATTCACGTAAACGGTGTTTTGCATCAAAGATTCCACCCGCTTGTCATCGTGTATCAATATTTACATTTTGATCACAAAGTTTGTTTAATGCACCCACCACATCAATGAAATATTGCTGAAGCGCTTTCGCAGCTTCATAGTGCGCACTTCATCGTGTGTCCGTCACTCGTTTCACCACATTTGGCACATACTTAAGCAACATCTCCCATCTGTGACTGTGAGTAGAAGCAGAAAAAGAAGAAATAAATCCTTTTCACAACAGCAAAAAATGGTTCAGAAACTTCCGACGATCCCACTGCGTGAACTCCTGCAAGGTTAAGTGAGTGGTTTCCACATGGGATAAACAAGGCCTCAGAACTAATATTTTTTTTCTTCTGCATTGTAGCCTACTCTAGTACGGAGTCCTGCCATGGTGGAAGCATTGTCGTATGCTTGGCCTCTACACATCATTATATCTAAGCCATTTGTTGAAGCTCATTGAGATTGCTGTCGGTTTTGAGGTATCTAACAATAAAAGCCATTTCATCGATATGAGAGTCGTCAGGAGTAGGCCTACTGCCAAGTAAAATTGAGAAATACTTTGCTGTCTATCTCCTCCAGCATGAGATCTTTTACCTTTTTACCAAAAAGCTCAATTAATTCATTTTAGATAGGTGGTGAAAGGTAGGCTATGTTGTCATGCTCTTTTTGGCGAGTTTGGTACAAAAATGTGCTTGTAAATGATTGTAGCCTACTGTAATTTGCAAGGAGTTTTAAAATTTCAAGAAAATTTCCCTGGTTCCTTGAATTAGAATCTTCCAGATCACCACGAAAAGGAAGATTTTATTTACTAAGACACTTCACGACTGCGATTACGCTCTGCAAGATTTCTCTCCATCTATTTTTTTCCTTATTCATAAGATTTTGGATTTCTTTGTCAGTTGTTTGAGAATAAACTAATGTGACTGTCTTTGTTCGTTTAAAACGTTATCACATTTTGCCGCCCTCCAGCGACGTGCCGCCCCTGGATTTATCCACAAGATCCAATGGGTAGTTACGCCACTGATTCCTAGTAGTTTTGCATACTTGTGGAGGCTCTAGACACAGGGCCGTTTACCGAAATTGGCAGAGTGAAGTTTTCCGATTGTTGAAGTCAAACTTGCTCCAACTTCCAGATCATTTTCATCGCAGTTGGATAGACTTGCATCATTCATTATCTCTTCATCATCTTCGTTTCTTTCCTCACTTACGATTGAATCCTCATCTCTTGGCACACATTTTTTCTTACTGCTTAGAACACTTACTTCTGGATCACGTATGTTCATTGCGAATGCTTTTACCCGGTTTCACAGCCATTTTTCTTGTTAAAAAATACCGTTCAAAGTAACCTCATCAGTAAAATAAAAGCTTAGCTAGCCAGAAAACCCTGATTTTCGGAAAAACTGGGAATAATACAAAAAAATGCTTTTAGATCTAAGATCTTGATGATATTTTCAACGTCTGGTTAAAAAACTGAGCTGAAATACCATCAAACGGCTGAGAACCAGATAGAAGTTGGAACACAACACTTCACCATAGCCTACTGTTTTGCTAGAATCACTCATTCATGAAATTGTGCACTGGAGCGAAAGGTAAATTAAGTCTTGAACCAAACTTCCACACTTAATCGAAAGTAATTTTACCATGGACTACGAAAAAGTGACTTTTAACCCAAAATTCCGCATTATTAGAGAGTTATTAACAAGACTTTTACCATGTCAACTAATTTTGGGGAACTTTTCAAAGTTTACCCCGGTTTCAAAGTAGGCCTATCCCCATTTTACGGTAGGCCTAGTCCTTTTCAAGCTTAAGGATGATTTATTACTGACGTTTCGTCAGTCAGCACGGCCGCTTTAATCAAGGGGGCTGAAACAGCTATAAACACAATCTTTTCAACAACAAATATCACAACATAAAAACATACTAACGAAATAAATAAAGTTGCAAGAATGAGAGTTTAAAAAACAATGCAACAAGATTAGGCTACCGCTCAGTTAATTGATAACGCAGTGATGCCTAAAAACATATAGGCTACTATCCGGCAGTGTAAATTTATCTAGGCTATCTCTTTGAGACCAACTTCAAGAAACGTTGAAATAATATGAGACAAGAGAGTAATGGAATTAGCAATTACAACGATTGTGAAAAAGCTCTGAGCAGAGGAAAAGGTGAAAGCAAAGTCACAGTAATTTGTTTACACAGTAGGCTATCCCTTTTTGTACAAAATTGTTTTTACATTATTTGTGCTAAAATTTGTATCATCTAAAGTCTAAACCAGTGGTTCTTAACCCGGGTTCGATCGTATCCCTGGGGTTCGACGAAGCTGTTTCAGGGGTTCGGCGCGAACGCCTGAACTTTTGGAAACATTTTTGAACCACACTGAAGTAGGCTACGATGGCTATCGAGGGGGAAGTGTTGAATCCCGTTTTTGCTTTGCGCACAGAATTATTGAAGTTCTTGAAAAGTCTCAACCATCGGCATTCAAAACACTTTGAGGACAAGTTTTATCCTTACTTTGGTTTATTTGGCTGACATCTTTGGTGCTTTCAATCAGCTGAATTACGAAATGCAATTAAGGAGGTGGTAAAATGTAATAGAAGCTGAAGAACAAATGAGTGTTTTTCAGAGGAAATTGCAGTTGTGATGGCAGCGATTGGAAAATAACAACTTCGTTAACTTTACACGTCTGGATGAGGTAGTAAGTAGTTCCGATACAGCAATTAATGGCGAAGTTGCAGAAGTTCAGAGGCGCCAGTATTTACTGAGCATTTATAGAAGTTGTAAAATTCATTTCAAAACTACTTTCCTGAACAAACGCAATATCCAGAATGGATACGTCAACCATTTGCTTATGATACTAGCCTACAGCAGCAGATATAAATAAACAGTTCGTACTTGGGTGACATTATCGAGCTTCAAGAAAGCGAGGTGCAGAAAAAGAAACTTCAATACAACAAATTTTCAAACGTATTGGTGCCAACAAATGGAAAGTTATCCTCTTATTACAAGAATAGCCCTTCCAGTTCTCATGCCATTCGTAACCACTTATTTATGCCAGCATGTATTTTCTATTGTGGTAGGTATTAAAGCAAAAAAACGAAACCGGCTTGGTTGCGAAAATGGCATGAGAATTGCTGTTTTCGAGACAAAGCCTCGAATCTCACTATTGGTCTCGGAAAAACCACAACAGAAGTCTCATTGTTACAGTAATGTATTACTATTAAATATGGTAGATTTTTGTTTTTGTAAGTTAGCGAAAATTTGGGGTTCAACGAAAGCTCGCAGATTAGCGTAAGGGTTCGGCAGGTTAGTAAAGGTTAAGAACCACTGGTCTAAACTATGTTACTTCTGTAGCTTAAATTTTCTGCACAAATTGTTACAGAGATAATTTATCTCTTTAATTTGCTTTTAAATACAAATGTTGTCACATTTTATTACTTTGTAAATCTTTTGGTAAAATAATAATTGCGTTTATTTATTTGCAAAGGAATTTATTCTCACACGAGTCAGTTCAATCATAAATAGCTAAAAATCGATTTCGATCAGCTAGTAGCTAGATCAACGGTGGGCAAATTGCGGCTCGCGAGCCACATGTGGCTCGTCAGCATAAATTTTGTGGCTCTTGTATTGAATCGTAATATTACAAAAAAATTAAGATTATACTTTAGAAATAAAACAATGAAAACTATTAATACTACAAAAAGTGCTCAATGCTAAGCTAAAGGCAAAGCAGAGCGAATTAAATCAAATATAGTTATTACTATCTGAAGCTTTTACAGACTGTTTCACCTAACGTATCATCAGAAGGTCTTATTCAAATAGAATCCAAATAGAAATAATAATACATCCAAATAATAATACATATTTACTTTATAAAAACAATGAAAACTATTAATACCGGTACGGTACTACAAAAAAGTGCTCAATGCTAAGCAAAAAGACAAAGCAGAGCGAATTAAATCAAATATAGTTATTACTATCTGAAGCCTTTACAAATTGTTTCACCTAACGGATCATCAGAAGGTCTTATTCAAATAGAATCTTTCTATTTGAATCATTCTATTTGAATAAGACCTTCTGATGATCCGTTAGGTGAAACAAATTGTAAAGGCTTCAGATAGTAATAACTATATTTGACTTATTTACTTTATAAATATGTATTATTAATATCTCGAGCTGTCAACCAAGCAATGGCGTACCTAGGGTATGGCAGGCATGGCTCGAGCCATGGGCGCCACATTGACAGGGGCGCGAAAATCATTTGGTAAGAATTAAAATTTGTTACTTAGCCTACACTTTCTTCAAAATTTAATTTGCCCCCAATAGGCCTACAATACAAGATCAAAAAGGAGTCTCTCTATTAGGTTACTATGTAGCCATTGTTAAACAATGGAATTGTGACGTTGCAAAAGCAAAATTGTGCCTCTCCTGGCTCATTTTGCGTTCAGTCAGCAACAATTGGAAGTTTCATAAAGTCGCTAAGCAGCGATTAGTTGAAGCTTAGAAGTAGGCACCAGAATTTACTTATTCATTTTTATAAGAATTTATAACTTTGTAAAATCAAAACATCGTGCAACCTTGACAAATGCACTCTTGGAAGAATTAATTCGCACAGCATTAACAACTTATCGTCCAAATTTTCAGAGATTAGCGAGTCAAGCACAAAACTGATATGGATAAACAATCATTGTGTTTTTATTGCTGTTTTGTTATTTTGTGTCAACTGATTTTGCAGCTCGCCGGTGTTTATGGTTTATCCGCAAGCGGCTCTTTCTTGGAACAACTTTGCCCACCCCAGAGCTAGATCATCTTCAGTTAAGCTAAAAGCAAACAGCACAAAAAGTCAAATCATGAAAGTGCGAAGGAATGAAAAACGTTTTACTCTTGCTACGTCAAAGAATTGATGGAAAAACTAATAATAATCAAAGGCGAATTAAAAGGAAATTTTAAAGTTTAAAATATGCATCGATAAAACAGTGTTTGAAAAATAATTTAAAATTTAAACCTTTTGGTTTTTTCATGTTGGTACCAAATTCGTGTGTACTTATCGTTCTCTGCATGTTTGTGCCAGTAATCAAAAATAAAATTGAATTGAAAACCTTCATGAATAATATTATTTGAACACAGAATCAGTCAAGCGTGTCTTATTCAGGTTGTTGCTTGTTTTGAGAATTTTAAACTAATTCCATCAGGGCTCGGGCTCCCGTTCCTGGGTTTTGAAACCAGGGTTGCCAGATTGGCCTTTTTACGGCCAAATGTCAGAAATTTGGCCTTTTTGAAAAGTGTTTGGCTGGACAATTTTTGTTTGGCCGCTTGGCCTTTTTTTGGCCTTTTTTAGTTTCCCGATTGGCATTTGTTTGGCCTTTTTTTCTTTTGGTTTACATAGTTCTTTTGGTTATCTCTAGCAACAGTGAAAAGTTTTGGTGTAGCGTTTTACATCATGCTCATTTCAAAGACCTTGCTAGCTATGCTTTAACATGTCTCTACATCCCTGTCAGTAATGCAGTAGTAGAGAAGATTTTTCATTACTTACTGCAGTGAAAAAAAACACGAAACAAAATGCAGACTGAGCTTTTGGAAACGATTTTGCGAATACAAATGGACATGCTGCTGAATGGAAAATGTTGCACAACTTTGCACAACTTTGATGCCAGTGCCATAATGATAAGGCGTTTCACATCTGATATTGTTTATGGTAAAACTAGCAGTAACGAAATGGCAGAGGCGCTAGCATTCCTAGAATAGTAAGGAGTGTTCATTGTGGAAGGATGTTGGACATAAATGCAATTGATTTCTCTGATTTTGCAATGTTGGGTGTTTAATGTAGCCTACAAGTAATTGTATTGGGTATAAATATTGTATATATATATATACTATTTCATATTGCATTAAGTGATATGCCAATATTAACTCCTTCTCACTAGTCACCAGGGTCTCACTGGTGGACGTTAATGGCTTTTTAGTCAACAGGATGATGCTTAGCCTAATGTTGTATGCATATTTCAGTTGTATTGTAATTGTTTCCATACCTATCTGTTTGTATTTTATGGATTGCATTTTTTCAGGAATTTTACTAAGCGATTCTTCTTTAACAGATAACATGTAAAACAATAGAAACTGGGTAAATATTATATAATTTGTTGTTGAAAGTAAGTGCAAAAACACCACTGATTTCAACAAAGAGAATAAAACCTCAAATTTGGCCTTTTTTTCTATAATTTGGCCTTTTTTGGGGATGCATTTGGCCTTTTTTGTTTTATCAATCTGGCAACCCTGTTTGAAACCCAGATCTGGGTTTTTGCTACCCGTCTGGGACTGGGACTCTGGGTTTTTAAGTTTTTTTTTAATAAAATGTTGATATTTGTTTGTTTCTGCATTTTTACCTTTTCTTGAATATCTATAGATTTTGCATAAAATTATAGGAATCGCGAGCTGAACAAACCAATCTAAGTAATTATTTCACTGCAAAATATCGCCTATTTAAAATAAAATCTGTCTGATTTGAAACCTCTCGGCAAGCTCCCCTTCCTGATCTCAAATAAAGCATTCAGTTTCCAGTTTGAGTACCGGTAACCGTCTTTCAGTCAAGTTCAATTGTAGTTTTACCAGGCTGCTCTACTAAGTGAGTACCGTACCGTCAACCAGGGCTACTTTGAACACTTTTTTCACTTATTTGCTTTTATTTTCACGCATTTTTATGCTAGGAAGCTCAGATTCAGCCAAAATTGGGGCTGTATGTAAACGCTCAAGGAGGTGTAAGCAATTTTTAAACAAGTAAAAATTTGGGGCTTTTCCCGCCAAATTTGTGGGTGTTCAAAGTTAGGGTTGGGGTATTCTATCTTTGAACACTCACTTATTATGCATATTTTAGGCCCTAATTGAGCAGTTTGTTCAATCTTATATGTCACGTAGCATTACTTTGAACAAGTTTTGCCATTTGAAAAAGTTTCATGATGAAATAACTTCTAAAAAAGTCAATAACAAGCCCCCTACGCCCCCCCCCCCCCCCAGCAAAATTTCTCCAGGACGAGTCTCGTAATATTGATGAATATTATACTGCCCTGGATCATGAAGCAAAACTGCACGTAATGTAATCATGAAGCAATAATTGCTACTTTTCTTGCAAGGTTAAATAAATGACGGAGTAAATAGTATTAAATTTAATCACGTGAAAAAGCAGTTGTATACAGCGATCACAACACTGAAATGACAACAAACACAACAGTTCATGCCATGTGCATGAGAAACATGGCGCAAACAAACAACCTCATTACAGCCACATGTTACGGCTACTTTGAACATCGCTAAATCACAGTGGTGTAGTCCAAAGAAAATGTTCGGGCTACTTTGAACACTGTTCAAAGTTAGGCAACCTAAACTAAAACAGTGATGCGATCCAGAACTTTCATAATTACAAGCGATATGCTCAACACAAATCCAGTTTTCAATTATCCTCGACATTAGGGTGGCTCTTAAAAGGCAGTGGCTATTTGACCGGCGCCGGTCTTTGAATCTGAAACACTATTTGACCGTCATGACGTCATTATACAGTCACTTTTTTTCTTTTTCTCTTTCAAAGCAAAAGACGAGAAGCGCGTATATAACTTCTAATTCGATCATTTTATACAACTCGTTACGTGGCGCGTGCGTTACGTCGCAGGCTCCTATACTAGAGGGACTGAGTTCGATACTACCCGGCAGGGTTCCTTTTTTTTATTTATTTTTATTTTTTAACTACATTTTGACCCGAAGTGCACTTTTGTAGTCAATTTTTAATTTGAGTTGCATTACATTTACATGCCATTACCATTTTTTTAAAAGAAACATTGTATATGACTACTTGTTGTTGAGAGCAAAAATGTAATGCTTCGTTCGGCAAACACGGTCACATCAATCAATCAAACATTTTATTTTTCGTCATTTACGCGTCCGGGACGAAAAAGATACTAACTACAAAAATCGATATAGACCTACCAGCACGTTAATGAACGGGAAAAGGTGGCAAAACCTTGAAAGGTTTAAAACGTGCCTGAATGAAAAATTATGTAGTAGGCTATCGTTAGCACGGCCCCAAACGGAAAATTACCCAGAGAAATTCTCAAATTCCAGCAAATTAAAAAAACTCTAACTTTATTACTCACATTTGAACAGACATAAAAAATTGGGCTGTAGACAACTCAAATTAAAAATTAACTACAAAAATGCACTTCGGGTCAAAATTTAGTTAAAAAAAAAAAATAATGGAATAAGGAACGCTTCCGGGTAGTATCGAACTCAGTCCCTCTAGTATATGAGCCTGCGACGTAACGCACGCGCCACGTAACGAGTTGAATAAAATGATCGAATTAGAAGTTATATACGTGCTTCTCGTCTTTTGCTTTGAAAGAGAAAAAGAAAAAAAGTGACTGTATTGTGACGTCATGACCGGTCAAATAGTGTTTCAGATTCAAAGACCGGCGCCGGTCAAATAGCCACTGCCCTCTTAAAATTGAGTTTTTGAATTTTGCATGGGACACCCTTTCAAATGGTGAGGTTGTCAGAAAAAATAACTCTTGCAAATTTTTTTTAAATTTGAAGTTGATTTAGAGGTGGCCCTCCCCCCCTAAAGTTCTGTGCCCTCTCTCGAAATACCAAATCTGCGTATCTCGAAAACCACTTGAGCTAGAGATACGGTTTTTGTGTTAAAAGATGCAGAAAACATGGTTTTCTATCTGCTTTCTGAACATTGAATGCATCTATCTTGAGTAGAAAAGCAGTTATTTAGAAAAAACGCATTTGACCAAATCTTGATTTTACAACCTTTTTTGTGACCACGAAACCGTCTACAAAATTTCGTTTTTTTTTCTTAATTTTTGCACCTTAGAGGGAACACTGGTAACGATATTCATTTCAAAATGTAATTCTGGTCAGTACTGCAAGAAGCGATATTATCGACAATATTTTACATATTGCCTTGCGTATCGTGACAGGATGTCTGCGACCTACACATTGTACACAATCGGACAATTTCCCTGTCCTTGCAGGCAACCAACCAGCTGAGTTTTGTCGCGAAGAAGCCATCCTGTCTCTTTCTCGGCATTACGAACCCCAACCACTTGCTCCACTCAAGTCTCTACAAGTCTGTGAGCGAGCAATCGAGCATCCTCGCCAACTGAAATCGAGACACCCATTTGTATGTGACGCACAACTCCTGATGAAAACCGCTGAAAACCAATCCATCAGCGCGGCTACCTGGGAGGACAACAAATAGAGCTCAGAGAGGAAGAAGAACTCCTCAAGGCTCTAAAGTTTTATCTCCGACACCAGCCCCCATCCAACCAGAATGCATAATTTGCCAAGGAAGGCCTGGGTGTGGCACAACCGCCTGCGTGCTGGGCTACTGGAGTCAGACTATTCCGCTCAAACATGCACAAATTGGGGATGGCTCCATCCGCAATCTGTGAGTGTGGCATAGAGGAACAAACCACAGACCACACCATCTGTAACTGCGCCAAATGGTGTGCGTGGTCTGCTTGAACTGGATGACGAATCAATGCAATTGCTACTCGACACCTGCTCAAGCATCTAAACCACATCGGCACTGCCCAAGGGTGGTAAAAGATAGAGCCCCTTGACCCCTGGAGTAACAAAGAAGGTTTAAACAAAGAAGAATCGACAATATTGTTCTTGTTGGAATTTGGATTCAACAGTTTCCTGTGTTCAGTAACAACTTGCAAAAGAAACTGAAGTTGGTACTCATCTTCAGTTGAGAGTTTGTTAAAATCCGGGATTAGACTGAGAGCAACTCCTCTCTCTGCTCTGTCATTGACTACTGAAAGTCCCTTCGCCATGTGTAAAGCTTGAATAAATGCACCATCTTCAGTCCAATGAGCAGGATCCTTTGAAAGTCTAATTATTGCTTCATCTTCACCCAACAGCTGAAGCCATTTTGAATTAGAGGTGCAATACTGTTCTAGACCCTTATTGCTAAGAAACGCATCTACTTTGATGCTTCGTCTCCTTGGTGGACGTTCTGCTGTTTCATTTAACATGGTTGCCACCATTACCTTGTTACTTTCCACAGACAATCGAGAGTCAAACAAGGCTAGTTCAACCATTTCTTCAGACAGATACCATAAATGCAGACCAAGCTTTTGCATAAATCGCCTTCGCCTTCCAACAAGTGCAATGCATAGCACCTGAAGCTTGAAAGCAGATTCCACACTCAGGAGTTTCTTCAAGGAATATGACAAAAAACGGGCATTTTAGCTATTCATGAATGCATAAAAGTTTAGGAATACTTATTTCGTTTATTACTTTACCAGTTTTACAGGTTAGTTTATGAACTTTGTTTATTGAATAGCTTGGGCCACAATACTTGTTTAGCACTGTTTTGTGCTAGAATACCGAAAACAGGTTTTTTCTAAATAACTGCTTTTCTAAAGCAGATAGGAAATCATGCTTTCTGCATCTTTTGACACAAAAACCGTATCTTTAGCTCAAACAGTTTTTGAGATATGCAGATTTGGTATTTGGGAGGAGGGCGCAAAACTTTAGGGGGGGAGGGCCACCTCTAAATCAATTTCAAAGTCAAAAATTTTTTTGCAGGAGTTATTTTTTCTGACAACCTCACCTTTTCAAAGGGTGTCCCACACAAAATTCAAATTTTTTTCATTTTTTGCCAAATAAGAGCCACCCTACTCGACATGCTAATGAAATTGAAACCTTTTTCTAAAAAAACTGGATCAAAAGCTCTTTTACTTTCCAAGATCGGCATAAAAGTTTCCAGCCTACTTAAAACTGTTATCTGGGGGCAAAAAATTAAAATTTCCAAAAAATACTCTCAAAGCAGTTTTTATTATCAACAATATCATTATTTTGCCATTTTCGGAAAGGACAATTAATAACGATCATTTGATGAAGTTTTCCGCGAAATGCAATTTAAAGTGTTTCTTTTACAGGCCTTAATACAAGGGGTAGTCGGATTTTTAAATTAGTGTTCAAAGTTAGCTCACTGTTCAAAGTAGCCCTGGTTGGGTGCAACCTAGTTCGTACCCTGAACAGTTCGTACCCTCAGTTCGTACCCTGAAAAGATCGAGAGAAAAAATTCAAAAAAGCCGAAGTCGCTGTTCGGAGTTTCCGCAAACAAGCAAACTGAAAAGATCGATAGAAAAAAATAGAACAAAGCCGAAGTCGCTCATCGCAGTTTCTGTTTTTTCCGCAGTTTCCGCAAACATTTTAAAATTTCCGGTAATGATCCTAAGGGTTTGCCGAAGTCGCTGATCGCATTTTCCGCAAACATTTTAAAAGGTTTAGGGTTAGGAAAAGATTGAGAGAAAAAATTGAAAAAAGCCGAAGTCGCTGATTGCAGTTTCCGCAAACATTTTAAAAGGGTTAGGGTTTGGAAAAGATCGAGAGAAAAAATTCAAAAAAACCGAAGTCGCTGATCGGAGTTTCCGCAAACAAACTAACTGAAAAGATCGATAGAAAAAAGTAGAACAAAGCCTAAGTCGCTGATGGCAGTTTCTGTTTTTCCGCAGTATCCGCAAATATTTTAAAATTTTCAGTAATGATCCCAAGAGTTTGCCGAAGTCGCTGATCGCATTTTCCGCAAACATTTTAAAATGGTTGTGGTTTAGGGTTAGGGTTGAGATCGCAGTTTCCGCAAACATTTTAAAATTTCCGGTAATGATCAGGACTGAGAGTTTTTGTTTCTTTGCGGAAACTGCAATCAGCGACTTCGGCTTTTTTAAATTTTTTCTCTCGATCTTTTCAGGGTACGAACTGAGGGTACGAACTGTTCACGGTACGAACTAGGTTGCATCCGCCCTGGTTGACGGTACCACTAGTTTTGGTTCAATTGCTAGTTTTGTGGAAAATTTGTTGATGGCAAAACAGGTCATGAAAAGAGCGGAGAAAATCTGTCATACCTGGGAATTTAAAAAAACAGTTGTGAACGAAGTAATGGAGGGTGTTTGCCATCAACGTTATGAAAAATGGGTGCAACCTATTTCGTCCCCTGAACACTTTGTACCCCGATTTCGTCCCCTGAAAAAAATGAGAAAAAAAGTAGAACAGAGCTGAAGTTGCTGATCGGAGTTGCAGCAAACCTTTTAAAATCTCTCTCGATCTTTTTTAGGGGACGAAATAGGTTGCAATTGCATCCAATTGTTTTTAAGGTTTTGTTGAAACTGTCAATAAAAAGTTACCACTGAGTTGGGTCATATTCTTTTCCAACAAACTGAATCAAATCATTCGCATCTTTGCAATAGAAAGAGTCCAGAGCTAGGTTGAAGTAAACACAAAAGTCCATCTGCCTATTCCTCTATTGCAGAGGTGGGCAGTAGCGCGCTACTAACGGCGCTACTTTTTTGGTAAAAGTAGCGGCGCTACTTTTTAGCTGGAATAGCGGCTGCAGTAGCGGCGCTATTTTTTTCCAAGGTAGCGGGAGAGGCGCTACTTTTTTTCAGTCGCACTCCCGCTACCCGCTACTTTTTAATTTAAATTGAAAAAAATGCTTGTTTTTTTTGCAATACTGGCGTGGTCAAGCAGCTATATAATCGGCTTGGTTGCAAAGTTTCGGTCTTTTCTAGCTGATGTCAACTTCTTCGGCGAATATCTCCGTGTGATGAAGCCTATCTGCCAGGCTTTAGACATTCTTCAGGGCGAGTCCAAGGCATATTACGGAGTCTTGCTTCCAACCATCACAATTTGCGAGAAGTTGACCGAGATCAGTGATCTTGTGACCTGTGATGAGTTGAAAGTGAAAGTTCTTGAAGGGGTGAAGAAACGATTCAACAAGTGCTTCAACAACATGAAATGCGTTATGGCATCATGTCTTCATCCCTCCTTCAAGACGTCGTGGCTACAATTTCTGCACTACGTTTCCACGGATGATGCTGACGCACTGCGAGAAAAAGTCAAGACAGATGTAATTCGACTGTTGCGGGAGACATCAAGCCAGGTTGATACCGAGAAGAGTGACACTAACACCAGTCATGACTCCGAGAATGTATTTTTTGGAGTGTTTGCGCTATCCCGTGAAACGTCGGTGCAGAAGGAAGCAGCAATTGTGGACGCCTTTTTTTCGGACAAGAGCAAGTCCTTTAGCTTTTTGAATACCGAGTTAAAACATACTTGTTCATTAAATACAACAACCCCATTCCTTCCAGTGCTGCGGTGGAGAGACTTTTCTCTGTTGGAAAAGATGTGCTTAAGCGGGCAGGACTTGGTGACCCTCATTTTGAAATGCTCGTGTTTTTGAAAGATGCGTAACAATAAAATTCCCTTAGAATGTGTTTTTTGTAACAACGTTAAAATGACAGCGTAAACGAATGATAACATTCGTTTTCAAGGTCATTTTGCGTCACTAGGACTTGAGTGTTTCCTAGTGTCATTTTAGACAAAAGTAGCGGAAGAAGTAGCGGTAGCGCTCGCTACTTTGGCCCGAGTAGCGGGTAGCGCGCTACTTTTGTAAATTGGTAGCGGGTAGCGTGCGCTACTTTGGCCCAAGTAGAGGTAGCGCGTAGCGCGCTACTTTAAAAGTAGCGGGTGCCCACCTCTGCTCTTGTTATTTTGCAATCATCACCTAGCAAATTTCAGTCGTTTAATCTTGATATTAATAATGGTGCTGCAAATTTTCTTCGCTTGAGGTCGCGTACCGTATTGAATCATTTAATTTGCTTTTAGATGGAAACTGAGGCTCTGTGAACATGTTACTTATGTATGTTCCACATAAATATCTAAAGTTTTGTTTGATGTCGAGTCTTCACATTCAACATCAAGTTCCAACGAGAATAAAAATATAAGATGTAAAATAAAAGGATCAAAATTTTACAGCGGCATAAGCTACTTTTATGTTGTAAACAAAAAACTACTTTCGTTTGGTTGTGGTATTGGAACTATTAAAGTTTTACTGTTAGGAATACTGTACATACAATCAGAGGTGGGCAGTAGCGCGCTACTTTTGTAGCGGCGCTACTTTTTTAGTAAAAGTAGCGGTAGCGGCGCTACTTTGTAGTTGGAGTAGCGGCTGCAGTAGCGGCGCTATTTTTATTCCAAAGCAGCGGTAGCGGGAGAGGCGCTACTTTTTTTCAGTCGCACTCCCGCTACCGCTACTTTTTAATTTAAATTGAAAAAAATGCTTGATTTTTTTGCAATACTGGGGTGGTCAAGCAGGCTTGGTTGCAAATCGGCTTGGTTGCAAAGTTTCGGTCTTTTCTGGCTGACGTCAATTTCTTCGGGGAATATCTCTGTGTGATGAAGCCTATCTGCCAGGCTTTAGACGTTCTCTAGGGCGAGTCCAAGGCGTATGACGGAGTCTTGCTTCCAACCATTCCAATTTGCGCGTAGAAGTTGACCGAGATCAGTGATCTTGTGACCTGTGAGGAGTTGAAAGTGAAAGTCCTTGAAGGGGTGAAGAAACGATTCAATAAGTGCTTCAACAACATGAAATGCGTTATGGCATCATGTTTTCATCCCTCCTTCAAGACGTCGTGGCTACAATTTCTGCACTACGTTTCCACGGATGATGCTGACGCACTGCGAAAAAAAGTCAAGACAGATGCAATTCGACTCTTGCGGGAGACATCAAGCCAGGTTGATACCGAGAAGAGTGACACCAACACCAGTCATGACTCGAGAATGTATTTTTTGGAGTGTTTGCGCCATCCCGTGAAACGTCGGTGCAGAAGGAAGCAACAATAATTGTGGACGCTTTTTTTTCGGACAAGAGCAAGTCCTTGAGCTTTTCGAATACCGAGTTAAAACATCTGTTCATTAAATACAACACCCCCATTCCTTCCAGTGCTGCGGTGGAGAGACTTTTCTCTGTTGGAAAAGATGTGCTTAAGCGAAAGTGCGGGTAGGACTTAGTGACTCTCATTTTGAAATGCTCGCATTTTTGAAAGATGCGTAACAAAAAATTTCCCTTAGAATGTGTTTTCTATAACGACGTCAAAATGACAACGTAAACGAATGATAACATTCGTTTTCAAGGTCATTTTTGCGTCACTAGAGACTTGAGTGTTTCCTAGTGTCATTTTAGACAAAAGTAGCGGAAGAAGTAGCGGTAGCGCGCGCTACTTTAGCCCGAGTAGCGGGTAGCGCGCTACTTTTGTAAATTGGTAGCGGGTAGCGGTAGCGCGCGCTACTTTGGCTAAAGTAGCGGTAGCGGGTAGCGCGCTACTTTAAAAGTAGCGGGTGCCCACCTCTGCATACAATAGGTGAAGGTCAGATAAAGTCAGTGCTCTTTTTTCCTTGATCTTGCGATACTTCAAAATATTTATCATGTAGAAGAAACAGTCTGTATGATTTTTTTGTGGGTTTCTCAAAACTCTTGGAGCGTTTTTAAAACTCTTCACCAACTTTTAAGATTAGATCTACTACACCTGTGACAAAATACATGGGGAGCCCAAGCATTGTCCCCCAATGGACATCCCAAAATGCAGTTTATATGCTGTCTAGGCTAGTAGTCCTACTTGCCTTTTTTCAATATTTTTTTGTGAAGTGTGCTTTCCACCAACTTACTCACAAACAAAACAATCAGGTGAATTTTTGCAATGTCTGCTAACTATTGTGACTTCTATATCAGAAAAAAATACATAAGTTACCATTATCACAAGGCAGTAGCGATGCTATGATAGCCTATACCAAGGGTTCTAAAAGTTTTGTTTTCGATCCTTTTCAATTTATCAAATTTGTTTGACACATTTTCTTTGAAATATATTAAGTAAACCTCAATTTATTAATCGTTTTTCTAATGTTGAGACAACATTCAATGTCATTTTGCTGTTATTGTGAAGCACCTTTTTAAACGGGTTCGCTGAGCACATATCATATATAACCCTTTTTCTGCAAATTGGCCTACTGTCAGTTAACGATCGGTGATAGAAAAAAAACTAATTATATTTTTGTAATCAGCTTGTCGCAGTCATCCAGACACAATAAACATATAAAGATAAACAAAAAAATTTTGAAAATTTGTTACATGGTGTTATACAACCACTCTGAAATTGCTTCTCTCTATTGATTGCAATGGATCCAGCCACAGTTAATTATTGTTTACTTTAAATATATTTTAGAATATGATATATAGGAATTTAGGGAAAACTGGCTTACGGGTTTCATGCATTGGTCTTGGAACCTGGGCAACGTTTGCCAACCAGATAAGTGATGAATGTGCAGAAGAACTGGTCACAATCGCTTATGAGAATGGTGTCAATTTATTTGATACAGCGGAAGTTTATGCTGGTGGTAAAGCTGAAGTTTTGTTGGGAAATATTTTGAAAAAGAAAAAATGGCGGCGATCATCTTATATTGTGATGACAAAAGTGTTTTGGGGAGGAGTTGCGGAAACTGAGAAAGGCTTATCTCGGAAACACATCATTGAAGGCTTAAATGGCTCTTTGAAGCGGCTGCAACTCTCCTATGTTGACATTATATTTGCAAATCGTTCTGATCCATCCACTCCTATTGAAGAAACTGTTCGAGCTTTCACTTTCCTCATCAATCAAGGCCTTGCCATGTACTGGGGGACATCACGCTGGTCAGAGGGTGAAGTGTTGGAAGCTCACTACATTGCTCGTCATTACAACCTTATTCCTCCTGTTGTAGAGCAGGCAGAGTACAACTTCTTTCAACGAGAGATGGTAGAAAACAGAATACCTGACCTTTACCACAAGATAGGATTAGGTTCGTTGTCCTGGTCTCCTCTTGCTTGTGGGATCATCAGCGGAAAGTATGCTGAAAGAATCCCCTTCGAATCCCGAGCAGAATTAAAAGGTTTCTCGTGGTTGAAAGAGAAGATTGTATCCGAATCTTGTCGGAGGCAACAAGCGAAATTGATGGAACTGCAAATAGTGGCTGATCGTCTGGGTTGCACACTCGCTCAGCTGGCAATTGCCTGGTGCCTGCGCTATGAAACTAATAGTGGTGTGTTGATAGGAGCATCATCAAATGAACAATTGTATGAAAACCTATCGTCCCTACGCTTCCTTCCCGGAGTTATGAAGAAAGAGACGAGGGATGAAATCGAATCTATTCTAGACAAGTGATTTCTTTGATGTTACAAAATATTAATCTTATTATTTCTATTAGTGACGTAGTTTTAGAATTATTTGCACAACCTTTCAAGAACTGCCTATGTTTGGGGTTAAACCAAGCAAGCAAAAATAGCTCTTTTGTGTCACACCAACATCTGTGAGAAATCAAAAAGTTAACGTGTTCTAGCTGAACCGTGGCAGCGACTCGAGGTGCCTGGTAGATAGACGTTAAAGATTTTCAGGTGTTTATATTAGGGACAGTGGAATACCACTTTTACCACCAGTTTGTTGAATTATTATTCTCGCATTGTGTTTATATCGGTTTGTTCGAATGAACGAAGTTTTAAAATATTATAACTTTGCCGAACAGAGCGTGCTGCTATATGTCAAGCAAGTATTCCTGACTAGTGGGGATCACATCCACGCGCGCTATTTAAATAAACAGAGCAACCGGGAAGGTGATGTTTGTCGAATTGATATGTACTTTGCATACGAATCACCGACGTCCTCCAACTTGTTGAACACATGCAACCAGTTGCAAGACCGATACTTTAACCGTATAATCTATCATTTAACTGGTGTGTTAGGTTGTTTTACTGACGGAATCGTATTCAAAATATTGTTGCCACAGTGTCAGCTTATATTTTATATTCTTGTAGATTTATTTTTTTTACAATAATGTCTTTCGCCCACTGTATCTTCTTTTAGGGAACGTTCAAATATTACGTAACGCCTTCGAGGGGGAGGGAGGGGTTTATGTAAAGCGTTACGTTAGCGTCACATCGGGGGGAGGGGGTTCAAGCAAAACGTTACGTAACGCTGTCGATTACGGAATGGTAGTTTTTTGTGCTGAATTCGTAGTGAAAAAGCGTTACATGGGGGAGGGGGGGATTGAAAAAAGCGTTACGTTGGCGTTACATGGGGGAGGGGGGGGTCAAAAATTCGGAAAAAAAGCGTTACGTAATATTTGAACGTTCCCTTAGTCCAATCAAAGCAAACAACCTGGCGGAAAGACAAGTTCTCGCATTCAATGCCTTGTCGTTGATTGGTGCATTCCTTCATATATATTTGATATCACGAGCTGCTTCCGCTCACACCTTGCTTGTGTTTTTCTGACCATTCTTACAGTTTCAAATACAGTGCCTTGAAGTTTATGTCTGTTTTGCCCCGCTTCCTAAGCCGAAAGCTTCGCACCCAATCACTAGCAACACGTGCAAGGCATTATGTGTTAAAGATAAATTATGTCATGAGGACTGGACAATGACGCGATCGGACGAGGAACCACAATCGCCAGGTGAAAATCTAACCTCAAAACAACTAAAATTTACTTGCTTGAAAGAATCTTTCGCTTCTTTTCGGTAATATTTCTCACTTACGCCTGAGGTTGGGACACTAGATGTTCTCTCAAGCAGGCGACGGTGCCACAACTCTTGCTGCCTAATTTCCTATCAAATTCGTCGCTTGAAACTATATGTTTACTAAAATATAATGAATGCTAGACGAAGGGAACAACAATATAGGAAACAACAATCTACGAAACACAGTACGGTAATTCAACACGCCATAATGAAGGACGTATCGCAGCAACCATGCTGGGCGAGGAGATTTGTTGCGGATGCGCTCAACATGGTTGTCATGGCCATTTAAGGTTGTTTCCGAAACCCAGGGGCGTACCCCCAAAGGAAGCATTGCTTCCCCTGTCAAAATTGAAGAGATAATATTTTTCAGTAAAACGATCTCGTATATAATTTCTTTACCTGAATACGAATTAGAACAGTTTCTAACTCATGTCTCCGTATGATTTCAGTTAGGTTTTAATTTTTAAAAAGTTGGAAGCAGAGATTCGTGCCGCATCCATTGCTCTCGTTTTTGTTATAGGAGAAACAAAGGGAAAAAGCAGCGCAAAGTTTACGCGATTTACGTTTCTTTTAACTAATCTGTGGAAGCAATTTCAGAATTGCTTAGTAATGCTTACTGTTGGATATTGAAACGGTGCGTATTGAAAAAATCTAAGGCTTTAGGGTTATATCTGCCTCGTAAGGAAAAATTTGAGCCTAATGTTAGATTTAAACTGTTATCCTGGCTGCTCCAGCAGTAGGTCGCTGTGACTGAGAAGTTAAGCTGGATTTTTGGTGTTCTCTAAGTTGAGCCGAAGATTTTGCTCGTTCGTGTAAGAGCTACCTTTAATAAGTTAATAGCTGTTTATCTGCTAATAAATTTCATACAAATATTACCCTAAAAGTGTTTCCAGAAAGCACTGTAGGCTAATCTATTATTTGAGTGTAATTTTGCCAAAAAACTTCGGGGGGGCACGTCCCCGAACCCCCTAGAATACGCGTGCCTTCGGCACGTTCTTACCCCCCACGAGTTTTATTGCTTTCCTTGCTGAACCCACCAGGATACGCCACTGCCAAAACCTCCCCATCGTTGGTAGGCACAAAAGTTCGATAACGTTTCATTCAAACCAACAACAAATGCACTTCAAGCTCTGTTTGTAACGAAAAACTTCATGCAATTGTTTGATGAAGAACAAAATTAAATTCCAAGTTAACTCCTCCCACTGACGGCACCAGGTGGCGATCCAACTCGAGAGGAATCAAAGTGCGAATGACGTCACTACACGGACGATGAGAAACCGCGGACGTCGGAGGATCAATTGAAATGTTTCCATGAACTTGGTTTGGAACCTGCCGCGGCTACCTGTAGGATAAGATGACTAAACCTTCATCATGTTGAGGTTGAAGAGGATGGATCGGAGATTGAGAGAAAGGAAGGAGGAGGCGGGATCACAATCACGGTACACCTCTTGAAGGGCGACGCCTAGTGACAGCGAATCGAAGTATTTCTTGTTTGACCTAAAAGCCAGGAAACAAGTTAAAGTTGCAATGAACACAACGGACTGCATTGAATGATACAATCACCAACGATGGATTGTTAGACCAAGGCCGAAAAATAGGAGGATGTCGTTGATTCTTAATCACTTCACCAAAGCACAATTTTGAAGTAGCTAAAAGGCCTAATTTTCAATTTGGCATCGTTTTTACCGTGTAAGGTTAGATACAACTAAGATAAATGATAAATTGCAACTATTTGCGACATGGTATTCAGTTGTGGCAGCAAAGACATGATAAGCATCGGACTGACTTGATCTTGGACAGTTTCTGCAGCACGATGCTCATCTTCTCCAACGATGCACTGTCGGATGCCTGCACGGCAGCTCTCATGGCGGACGTGATGGCGCGAAACCACTCCTCGCAGCTACACAGCTCCAGGAAGCCGGGAAGCGAACCTGGGAGGATGCGACAATTAACAAGATGTCAACTTCCATAAAGAATTTTATTCACCAACAGCAGACAAGCGCGTGTAGGATTCGAACCTTGAGCCACCGCATGACGCGTTACTGGCATCACCACAGGGCATGTAGCCAATGCAATAGCACATGTGCCAAACAACGAGCACGAGCTCCTTTATAAAGGATGGAGAGTTTCGACTCCTTACAACCAACAAGAGACTTCTGCGTTGGTGCGATGTATCTATGGACGGGATGGCGGCTTTGTCTTAACTGGTGATTGCATGTGATGCATACCATCTTCAGAATCCAAGACAACGTTATCAAACAACTTCATGTAAAACTACCTGATTCAACGGACATATGCAGCATGACATCAACAGCGCATCCCATCATCGATTTGTTGGATTTGTAAGTCAGGAATGGGAGGATGGAGAATGTGGCGAAGTATTCCAGGAAAAAGTTCCGATTAATTTCTTCCTTGAGATCCTTCTTCAGTCGATCGAAAACTTGAGCCAGAACGTCAGCTGCAATGCAACATTGGAGCAAGCAGGAACAACAAACGAACAAAGATGACAAGAAAAACTTACAACCATACAGACAATGACATTTGAACAACTTGCTCGCAAACGAGGAAGCTCAGATATTGAAAAGTTGGCAAAGACACAAGCTAGCAACGCAGTACTTCATATCATTTCAGTGTTTTCAGACTAAAACAACCAAAGAGTCCAAAAACCAAACAGTGTTAAAAATATGGTCACCAAGAATGTTGGTTCATCAGAAAGTAACTCGGTAAGGATACCTTGATGCAAGGTCCGAAGAATGATGAAGGAACTGATGAGGCGAACTTCAGGGTTGCTGCTGCGGAAGAACATTTTCGATCGGCCATCCGTTCCGCCAACTGAGTATGGGAGGGTCTTGTTGGAGGATATCGACAGGGCGCTCATGTCACTGATGTTGCGAAGTGAAGTCGGTTTAAATAGCTCCTCACCAATCCTGGAAGAAGACACATGGAAACACATAGGGAAGAATATAGAATGAAGAAGTTGCAATCACTGGTATGGACCCATCGCGTGCCACTCTACCTATTTGTACCAAACGCACAACAACATTATATGCCATCGATATTTACAGTACACTCAAAAAACAAACTGCCTGTGGATGGCTGAGACACAAGCACGTTATCGCGCCAGAGACTCATCTATGTTAGCGTAGTACGTAGTAAATGTGCTATCAAGCGATAGTAACTGCCTTCGTCATTTACCTGCGGTTCGAATCACATGTGAATCCAGGGTTGAGAAAAACCCACCCGGGTTTTTTTGGGTCGGGTAAAATATCGACAACCCTGTCTGAATCCCACACCGACAAACACATAGGCAACATTGTAACTTGCCAAAACCGATTTTTATCACGGCTATAGAGTCCGGCGAAAAATATACGACTCCGATTCCTCTATTTATTAGCAGACTCCGACTTCAGTGTTGCCAGGTTTTGTTTAATTTGTTTTTTTTATTTAATTTCACTTTACCTGTGTTCAATTGGCGACTTTCACAAAAACTGACAAGAACAAGTACTTCTATTTTCTGGTAAAGTCTTAGGGTTCAATACGGAATACAAGAAACAATATTTTGAAAAAAAAACATGCAAATAAATTTTGTATTATTTATCGGTTTGTATCAAGCTGGAGTCGGCCTTTTTTAAACGACTCCGGACATGCCAAAAACCCTCCGACTCCATAGCCCTGCTTTGTATAACGTTTGTCAACATCGCCCCCTGGCGGCAAGGAAGCATGCAATACACACCTGCGGGCGGTAGATGACAGCAAGGCAGTGTCTTCGATGTGATGCAGAGACCAGTGGATGAAGCGGAGGTAAGGAAGTTGATGCTTTGGCTGGCTGGAACACATGGGGAGGTACCGCAAAACCTCAACCAGGAGGGGAAGCACCTGTTGCCGAGTGAAATCTTATCAACATTATCATCACTTTATCATATCATTATGTTTCTCGTTCGAAGGCTGGATGCAATTGTTCAAGATCAAAGGCTAGCTCTCTTGATTAGATTTTGATAATTAAACTTTGTCCATTTTGTGATGTTTGATGCCATTCAATGATATTTCCTGGAAATATTTAGATATTTCCTTGGTGATAGCGCCACAATAACCATGAGACTCTGACGAGTTTTAATACAAATGTCCTTCATTTTGCTATGAACAATGAACATACCTAACCGGGTGAAGCAGCAGGAGAAAGAAAACGCTATTAATATTTCCCAACAAATCTAGCATTGAACGACACCACTCAACGATCTATCAGCATCAGGCAACGGCGGTTGGGTGTCACATGCACAAGCCGTCCATGAAAGAAATCTGGTTTCAAGAATTAAAATTGTCAGCAGTGCCACAAGGACTCACCTTAATGCAGCTGTCGACAGTCTGTTCCTTGCAGACTCGGCCGTTGCCGTCCCTGCGACTGGAAGGATGGAGATGTGCATCACTCACCCAATCAAGCAAGGCTGATAGCGCCTCTAACGAGTTGTTCCAAACCTATAAATCAAGTGAACAAAATTTGTTTAAAAC
Organism: Aplidium turbinatum; assembly: GCF_918807975.1. Classification (NCBI taxonomy): domain Eukaryota; kingdom Metazoa; phylum Chordata; class Ascidiacea; order Aplousobranchia; family Polyclinidae; genus Aplidium; species Aplidium turbinatum. The sequence continues at coordinate 24,343,306 of NC_137482.1, forward strand.
AAAAAACTTTGTGAGTATTTTCGTCATGTACGACACTGCTGGAAACACAATTTAAGGGGATTTTGTTGAAAAGAAGCCAGGATTGTCATAGCCGAGTCTACGATATATCTCGTGGCATTGAAGGATATCCGACCGAAGTACGTCTGCACGTCACATGGAAAAGCGAAATCATAATAAACATCTTGAAGCAGCAGCGAACAAGGGATAATGGTGATGCCACGGTTGGCAACATGGGATTGTGAGATTGCAACGTTGAAGAAAAACTATTGAACTTAACAAAAGATCCTTTTATGTAAAAATGCATCTCCAACATTGACAAGTGGTGAAGGTCTTTGAAGGACTGAAGCTACCAAGGTGCTGTCAACGACATGTATTGTAGATTGTAGTAAACACTATCAAGTGAAAACGTTGATTCGGTTTCAACAAACCTTGGATGATTTATCAATCCCTTTGTCGCTATCCACTTGGCTCGGTCGCTCTGTCGCCTGTTGCTTCTTGTTGACTTGGCCGATTAGTATCTACGATAGATCACATGGTCGAGCATAAGTCGTGCAGTCACACGTGTACAACTGTACAATTGTACATGCTAGGCAGTCACACGTGTACATAGGCTATAGAAAATAACTGGACCAAGAAAAAAGTCAAGTGTCACTTCATATCCAATAGAAACCCTATAACAGCGCAATCAACACCAACGAAAGTGGAAAATGGGTAGAAATCGAAAGCTTCAAACCGCAGCATAGCGCCACCTGGTTAGCAGAGGTTTGGTTGGAATTGTATTCTTGCTTCCGCTGTAAGTTCTCAAGTCGCTTCTTCAATTTGTGATTCTGCAAACGCATCTTCTGATTCTCTTCTCGTATTTCCGAATCCTGCGTTGAAGCTTTGCGTAAGATCTGTGATTAACTTTACCCAGCTACGGGTCAACGACGCTAGCAAAGTTTTACGCACCCAATATGGCAATCTGCCACGGGGGAGATGTCCGATGCATAGAATAGTGTATCACAACATGCAAACTTCATTAAATATATCAACAAGTTAGGAGTGAACATCAACCTGGCTGATGCGATTTACTCCATATGCTCTCCGCACCTGCATCTTCAACTCTTCATTCTGTTTCTTTAAAACATCAAAGGATTTCTTCAGCCGCTTGATTTCCTTGACCTTCCCACACAAGGCCGCATTCAGTTGGTTGATCTCTTCCGCATGACACTGAGAATGGGGAGGGATTGTAACATAAGTCAACGTTTTGGACTTTGATTATTCCACTCCCAGACAGAAAATGGGTTTTTTTTTTGGAATGATTCAACCTCTGCTGACGGTAGCAGACGTTGAGTCAATGCAAAAAAGGAATGATTTGCCGACTTGAATGGAACGACAGTAGAAGGAACAGCATGCACTTATCACCGACACAAACGAAGCTTACTTCTTGTAGCAAATGTATCTTTTCCTGTACTTCCGATTCGACGCCTTGCAGACGCGTCATGACGTCATAGGCTCGATTGGCGCTGGCTTCGTTCAGTGACAACAACTCCTCCTTGTCAGCAAGTCGTTCCATGCAGAGATCAACATCTCGCCTCTCCTCCATCAGCTCATCTTGCATCATTGCAAGGGATCGGCTCTTCTCATTTAATTTTCTAAATAAAATTTATTCAAGTCAACGAAATATACTGTAAACAGGGTGCTTGGATTAAAACTTTACTTTTAACGATTTAAATAATTTTATTTAATCATAAGACAAAAAAAAATTCAAAACAAGATTCAAGAACAATGAAACCGTGGGCAGGTTTGCAGGAATGCTTCAGTAGTTGGCCGAATAATACAAAGCTTTCAACCTGTGAATGTGCATCAGCTCTTCGTGGATCACACGGATGTCTGTGCTTTCAAACTTCACAGATGGATCGGACATCCGAAGGATTCCTGGACCCGACCACCTATTCTGAAAGCTGGAAGCATTGTCTGATTCAAAGAACGTCGTTGGTTCAGTTGAGATCCTGACAGACTTGCGTGGCTTTTCGGATGCGCTGCTGCTGAACTCAGAAGCCAGTGTTGGCAATGTCATCGAATGTTGAAGCGTTGTTTCTGAAAATATACAACAGAAAAGAAATTAATAAACTCAGTAGTTTCGTCAAATGTTTGCATCACCAGGTAGCTCACGCAGGCAACACAGCCAATCAGCCATGCTAGTGCTAAGTAGCTTTATTCTCACCCCCATGCATGACACTCAAAGCATGGTTTGCATTTGGTACTTAAAGCATTGCGTTCACATTCACAAGAATTCAACAGTCAGGAGAAAGGTGTGCTATTAAATGCAACAAATGTAGACTTCCCACTCACCGCTATTTTCTAAATCACTGGGTTTTGTTTCACTTCTGTCCTCTGTGCAATCCTTCAAAATCGTTGCATCATATTTATTCTGATGATAGAAAACGTTCAAAGTTTAGTATTTCATAAAAGCATTGAACAGACACACAACATGCCATTTGCATTGATCACGCTGCAACATAAGCACTACACAGATTCGCTGTTTGGATGGCAGTTTTAGCAAAAGAAACATCCAGCAGCAGAATGAATTTTCTTGATCTATTGATATTAGGAACAAAGTGGTGACAATGCTTCGTCAATCTAAATTAAGGAATGTAAAAAATGGTACCAGGTCAATTTGATAAGTATCATCACCAATCATTTGCCAGCAAGAATCTAAACATTATCCAGAATTATCAAAGATTTTTTTTCATACATTTTCTTTCATAAATACTCTACATGGAGAACGTATGCATAACGCAGTGAGCTGAAAAATCATGGCAGTAATTGACCTGATGACGTGCTGAATGATACTCGGACACCGACTTTTCAAGTTGGCTTTCGCCGATCCGAAGGAGATCTTTAAGTTCTGCCATAGCTCGCTTGTAATGTTGCTTTTCACTCACAGTCAAAGAGGAAGATGGTGAGCAGATCTGTGGAGGAACGACAATAAAATAAATAAATCGATCAGTTAAAAAACATTCTCAATACATCTGAACCACTCACGAAAAAGTCTGACAATATTAATTTTTACTAAACATAGAAGTCCACTTATCATGGCAAGCTACGTAGCTCAACATTCTGGTCACAGGTGTGAGTTACCTGTAAGACATTTCACTGTCTTCTGACATAAGGTGGCTTGAAAGATCGCAGGAGACACAGCCATTCCAGGTAGCAACTGCCTTTTTTATACAGTGACTCTAATATTTAATGATTATACACGGGCTATAACATACACAACCCAGACTCGTTTATCTTGTTGAAGACTGCCGACAATATTTTCCTCACCTGTTCCAATGAATCAGAAAGATTTAAATTCTTCAAATGTTTGGCATACGCATCACATCCATCCAGAGATGGAAACGCGGGTGAAAGTGAATCCATGGTCTTACACTATACTATCACATTCATTCTGAAAAATACATAGGCTACCGTACATCAGAAACAAACGAAAATAAATAAATATATGCCAGTATCAAACAAAATTAAGGTATATAAATTATAAAAATCAAAGTTGCAAGCTAATGTTCTTGATTCACCAATTGAGCACTTTGCTAGCAGACATTTTGTTGTTGCATTGCAAATAGCTCACGGCAGTTTGAGTACAAACTCTTTATAATACTTAATTATTTTGTTTTACTTAATTAGTAGGCCTACTCTTTACTTAATTATTTTCCAACCCTAACCTTCAGTGCTAAGTGAGGGTTTTGATTGGGGTTAGAAAATAGTAAAGCAAAAGTAGAGTAGGCAAAACAGCTACTACACCATATCTTTTTAGTTGATTCCAATCTATGATGTGACTGTCATAGCGTTTTTGACCAGGGAGAGACTTGTACCCAGGGTTGGCTGATTTAAATCAAATGATTTAAATCATTGATTTAAATCATGATTTAAATCAAACAATAAAAATCAAAAAAATCAATTAAAAAAAAAAAAAAAAAAATCAATTAAAAAAATGATTTTTTATTTGCTAAAATAAAAATAAATACATCAACAAACGTTTCACTGCTTCTCTGTAATACAAAAGTTATATTTATATATAAATACTTAAGGCTATAGGCTATGCATGTTTTGAAAGGCAACTTAGTTTACTTGGCAGTTCACAAACAGTGTTGTTCACTAAACATAGTTTTTGAGCAAGTTTTTTCCACTTTTGGTCTGGTTCAATCAGAAGTTCGAAATCGATTGGGCACTGCAAAAGCTGGCGAGCTTGTATTTATGTACAAACTTTTCAATGCAAAATAAACTGCAATTTTGTGTCATCTGAACTTTTATTGTTTTGGTATGGTACGTCAGTAACATAATTATATTACACAGTTAAACTTTCTTTGCAAAAAGTCTGGTTGTAGGCTATGCATCAGTTGAGCAAAACAGCAAAGTAATGTGTGCTCAAACGTAAGGAAAGATTTTAGTGTAGTGAGATGACAGTCTGAGACGTACCTCAATCTTGATATGCACATTATGATTTAGTATAAAGCAACATATCACACCTACTTAAAAATATGTGCAATAGTGTGATGCGACAATTTATTGAAAGACAATTTATCGAACGACAGTTCATCGAACGACAGTGCATTGAAACGACAGTTTATCGAAACGACTGTTTATCGAAACGACTGTTTATCGAAACGACAGTGTTACATCGTATTAGGGTATTACGTAATACGTAAGGCTTTGTAACGTCATAAATATGCTTTGGCTGGCTGCAGTTATTTTTCGCGGGCTTTCTGTCTTTCTTGCGGCATTTCGCAGCTGCAGCAGTCGTTTTGTGCTACTGTTTTTTAGGCTTGGATGTCTGTATATTACAGAAACTGACTGGATTCTATTCTTTGAAAGTAATAAGTTGTAATGAATGTAATGTATACTGCTACCGTAAGTTAGGATCGTATAATGTTGTGTACCAGACCCGCCTGTCTGCCAAGCTGTGGTAAAATTATTCGAAAACCATAGCCTGCGAGCTTTTTACCGTACTCAATAAAAGGTGTGCGCTTTTGATTGCCAACCCATCGTGTTTGATCCGCGTTGACAGCTTACGCTTCATGATCTAACAGACAGTTCATCAAACGACTGTTTATCGAAACGACAGTTTATCGAACGACGAAGCACATATGCAATGGAATACTCAGGGGTTAGGGGCTAGGGGATAATCGTTAGGAATTAGGGGTTACTGGTTAGTGGTTAGGGTAAAGGTTAGGGGTTAGGTTTTCGATTAACTGTCAATCGATAAATTGTTGTTCGATAAATTGTCGTTCGATAAACTGTTGTTCGATTAACTGTCGTTTCGATAAACTGTCGTTCGATTAACTGTCGTTCGATAAACTGTCGTTTCGATAAACTGTCGTTTCGATAAACTGTCGTTTCGATAAACTGTCATTTGATAAACTGTCGTAGTACCGTGCAATAGACACTAGACAGGCTAGCCTACAATATGATAATAAAAATGATTAAAGCCTTTCAATCAATCAAGGGGTTAAAAATAACTCTGCTATCTTACTAAAATGATCTCTTCCCCCAAGTAGACTCGACGCTTTTTTATATAAAAAAAATCTGATTTAAATCAAAAAATTCGATTTAAATCAAAAAAATCCGATTTTTTTGATTTTTTTAAAAAAATTATGATTTTTTCCAACCCTGCTTGTACCCCAGTTCCTATTGTTGTGATATGTATTTATATTTGTATCGTAATTGAATTGCATGCTTGATCAACCTTTTAAGACTGATCCTTACCCATAACTCAACTTTAAACACCAATAGCCACCAACGGGTGCAACTTAATTCGTACCGTCAGTTTGTACCTTAAAAAGATCAAGAGAAAAAATAAAAAAAAGCTTAAGTCACTGATCTCAGTTTCCGCAAACATTTTAAAAGGGTTAGGGTAACTGGCGCCAACTTACGGGGTGGCCACGCCACCCCGTAACCGCTGTGCAGCCACCCCGTTTAGGTTACATTACTTATTGCAAATAAATGTAATTTGAATGGATGTTTAAATCTTTTTTTGATCATTGGTTTTCGCTTCAAGTTAACGTAAAGCAAGAGGTGAACCAATACAGTATTGCAAAGAAAATGATTATTTTTGTCACAAGCATGATACTCGCGTAACATCAAGCAAGCTACGTGAAGATTACGTAACGCGTGGCTACAAGTTCTTTCCTTGTTGCTGTTGCGATCGCTTTATTTGTTACTTGTCATAAGTGATTGTTACATTTGTTAGGTTTACAATGGGATTTATTAATCAATAAAATACGATCTTTTTATTGCCTCTACAGCATAGAGTCTATATGATTGTCGCAACTGCTTGATCTATTTGCAAGCAATGACACAATTCCATTAATGCATCCAAACGTGGTCTACAGTGTGAAAATATACTTATCGTTGCCTTCCACCACCTGCAAGGTGGAGCGATCGTTTAGTGCAATCAGGCGCATAAAAACCTACTTGCGATCTACCATGATGCAACAGCGATTGAACCACGTCCTAATTTTAAATGTTTATCAAGCTGAAGCTTCACGGTTACAACTTGACCAGTTGATTAACAGTTGGATTGACAGAGCTGCTGTTCGCAAAATACTTTTGCCAAATGTTAAGTGTCAGAGCAGCAACGTAACAATAAAATTCACGACATACCTCCTGTGCTTTGTTTTAAAGTTGCTTTGTAAATTATCGAGCTACAAATCAGGTGTGAAAAGACAATTGCATCTACGAAACACGCTTAGTAAAAATCAAACAAAAACATGCAGTTTGAAAGTTTTTAGGTTGCCATATAGTGCTATCCGCTACCCGTGCAAAAATAAAAGTCGGCACCTATGGTTAGGGAATCGGAGTATCAGTATCCGCAAACAAACAAACTGAAAAGATTGAGAGAAAAAAATAGAACAACGCTGATCGCAGTTTCCGTTTTTCCACAAACATTTTAAAATTTCCAGTAATGACTACTGATCCTAAGATTTTGCCAAAGTCGCTGATCGCAGTTTCTGCAAACATTTCAAAAGGGTTAAGGTTGATCGGAGTTTCCGCAAACATTTTAAAAGGGTTAGGGTGTTTCCGCAAACAAACTAACTGAAAAGATCAAGAGAAAAAAATAGAACAAAGCTGAAGTCGCTGATTACAGTTTCCGTTTTTCCGCAGTTTCCGCAAATATTTTAAAATTTCCGGTAATGATCCTAAGAGTTTGCCGAAGTCGCTGACCGCAGTTTCCGCAAACATTTTAAAAGGGTTATATATTAGGGTTAATCGAAGTTTGCGCAAACATTTCAAAAGGATTAGGGCTGATTGGAGTTTCCGCAAACATTTTAAAACTTCTGGTAATGATCCTAAGAGTTTTTGTTTGTTGCAGTCTATTTTAAAATGTTTGCGGAAACTGCAATCAGCGACTTTTTTTAATTTTTTCTCTCGATCTTTTCAAGGTACAAACTGACGGTACAAATTGTTCATGGTACGAATTAGGCTTTCATCCGCCACCAACTCTTAACAGTTAACACCTTCAATATGATGGCATCCATACAGTCAGGGGCCCGGATGCAACCTAATTCGTACCACGAACAATTCGTACCTTGAAAAGATCGATAGAAAATATTAAAAAAGCCGAAGTTGCTGATCGCAGTTTCCGCAAACATTTAAAAATTTTCCGCAAACAAACAAAAACTCTTAGCATCATTACCAAAAATTTTTAAATGTTTGCGGAAACTCCGATCAACCCTAACCCTTTTAAAATGTTAGCGGAAACTGCGATCAGCGACTTCGGCAAACTCTTAGGATCATTACCGGAAATTTTAAAATGCTTGCGGAAACTGCAATCTGCGACTTTGTTCTATTATTTTCTCTCAATTTTTTTAGTTTATTATTGTATACTTTGTATTCTTTTCATGTTTGTGTTTGTGACAAATAAATAAATGAACTGTTTGTTTGTTTGCGGAAACACCCTAACCCTTTTAAAATGTTTGCGGAAACTGCAATCAGCAACTTCGGCAAACTCTTAGGATCATTACCGAAAATTTGAAAATGTTTGTGGAAACTGCGGAAAAACGGAAACTGCAATCAGCAATTTCAGATATCGATACCTAACCGATACCCTAACCCTTTTAAAATGTTTGTGGAAACTGCAATCAGCGATTTCGGTTTTTTTTCTCTCAATCTTTTCAAGGTACGAACTGACGGTACGAATTGTTCATGGTACGAATTAGGTTGCACCCCAGGGGCCCAATCATTTTAACAAGATAGCAAAAGGCGGACAGGACGTCAAATTCATTACCTATTCTGCATCACCAATTGTTAGCAGTTGCCTTCAAAACTAGCCTACTGTTGTTTCACAGTAGCACTCTTTGAATGAGCAGTTAGCATTTTCACTGAAATAGCCTCCAACCCCTGAACACTTGTTGTGAATCTATATACTTCTTAAAGTATTAAATGCAGCAAGTAGAGTTCCTGCTTTGCCGACACACAGCGCATAAGAATATGTTTCATGAAAATTCCATTTTACCACTTTAGTGTTTGTTGGAACAACTTCTGCGATTTTCAATCAATCCACGTGCAGAATATTAATTCAGTGAGTGACTAGTAACTGAATATTTTTAGGTTTTTATTTCATCCTATTAAAAGATGAACTTCCTCTGAACTCCTTTTTTTTTGCATTATTTTACTGTCTTGTAGTGTTGATAACCATCCTGCTTTTACACAAAAGTGGGGAGGTGTTTGGAATTTCATTTATGTATACAAGTTGGAAATCGATCATTGAATTGTCACTATGAGCTACAACCTACCTCGGCGTAACCCTGGACAGGTCACTCACGTACCGACGACACCTGGAGTCACTGCGCAAAAAACTATCTGCGCGCGTTGCACTTTTGAGGCGGCTGGCGGGTTCCGGCTGGGGAGCTGATGCGAAAACCCTTCGCACAGCTACCTTGGCCCTCGTCCATTCTACCGCTGAGTACTGCGCACCAATGTGGTGCCGCAGCTCTCACACCCGCCACATTGACACCGCCATCAATGACGCACTACGCACTGTGACTGGATGCATGCGTCCCACTCCAACGGACTGCCTTCCCATCCTTGCAGGCATCCAACCTGCTGAGCTTCGCCGTAAAGGAGCCATGATTTCCCTTGCTCGTCGCGCACTGGACCCCGACCACCTCCTCCACAGTACACTTCAGCGCCTACCTGGAGGACAGCAGCGACTGAAATCAAGACGCCCATTTGTGCCGCCGCACGACAGCTTCTGAACAACGTTGAAGATCTTGGAATAAGTGCGGCACACTGGACGAACTACACATGAAACATGGAGTGGCAAAACAACACTTCCCGACTCCGTGATTTCCTACCCGACGTCGATCCCCACCCTCCGGGAATGTCCCTCGCAAGACTTGCGTGGGTCCGGCTTAACCGCCTACGAACCGGCGTCGGTCGCTTTCGTTCAGACATGTGCAAATGGGGCCTGGCTCCCTCACCGGGATGCGAGTGTGGCGCCACAGACCAGACAGTAGATCATGTCGTCCATGACTGCCCAATCCATCAACCACCACATGGAGCGCTTGGACTGAGGGCCCTGGATGACGAGACTGTCGAGTGGCTGATGACATCATGCCCAAACATATAGTCCAGAAGAACAGCTCATACGACGAAGAAGAAGCTACAACAAATTCTTTCTTACTATAATTCTTTCTTACTTTATCACTATTACAAATCTCCTTACTATAATGTAATTGCAGTATATGCATAGCTCATGATAGTGATACTGTCAATGTTGAGAGACCAAAACAAATAAAATGAACAAAAATCAAATTTACCGGTGTAACAGAGTTTCCATATCAGAAACTAAGAAAAAAGACATGTTACTTAAATTACTTTGGTTGATTGATTGTGTGAATTTTTATACTCGGACCAGGAAAACTTCTTTGCAAGATTGATCCTAGAAGTTTTGTATACTTACAGCAAGTTTGAGCGACTAATGCAAGCCAGGGACGTAACAACGGAGGCTTGGGGAGAAAACTTTACCCAAAAAAACTATCTTGCCCTTCAAAAACACGTGTTTGAATATTCATGCAACCCTTTAAAATCATTGTAATTTATGTTGAAGGCGTAATCCACTCACATTGTTTTTTACCTCCTAAAATTCACTTTCTAGCTGTGTTACTGATTGATTGATTTGATTTGTCTGCCCCGATAGCTCAGTTGGTTAGCGCGTGACTTTGTGAACGAAGAAGCTTCAAAATCAAGCGGCGCTGGTTCGACTCTCGGGGTGTGCGCTTGAGCAAAGCATTTTGAGGACTGCTCTCCATTCAGGGGCACCTAATGGATGGAATAAAACCCCAGCAGCAACAGTGAATACTTCACTCTGCCAATCTTAGTAAGCGGTCCTGCGTCAAAGGCCTCCACAAGTATGCAATATTACCAGGAATAATAACTTATCAAGGCTTTGTCAGTCCTAGGATAAAGATTCAAAACAAACTAACCATCTTCAGCTTTCCATTCAGCGGCACCTAGTACTTAGTAGAGAGAATTTTTTTCTTCATCAGTTGAGCCTTTGGGGCTGAGGGTCTATCCCAGGGATGGCCAACTAATTTTAGCCATGATCCACTACCGCCAAATCTGACAACTTAGAGATCCACAATGAGCTGATGAAAAAATTTTCTAAATAGTTTTTCTAAAAAATTTAAAAATATCTGGTAACACTTCTACACTACGCTTGTCAGATATCCAGCCGAGTTGGCGATCCTTCCAGTGCTCTTCAACCTTTTTGTCCGTGGTAGGCTACACCTTTTTTCAATTTTTAATAACTTCGTATACCTCACAAATGGCAATGTTTAATTGTGCACAGGAAGTAAAAAAAACTAATAATTAATTGATTGTTTGTTAAAATGATTATAGTAGTCTTGAACTGGGCACAAGAAACTACGCATAAAAAAGTCCAAAAAACGTCAAAATTGAAGTTGATTTAATGGCTAGCTTGTTGTTACATTGTTTCGGAAAGTTGGACATAACGTGGTTTAGCTCTTTCTCTATTCCTCCCCGCATTAAACAATCAATGTCAAGTATCGAGTTTCATTTGTTTGACTTGATCTCAACAAGACTGGAAACTCATTCTTCACACAAATAAGTGGTAGGCATCTGCACCAAGACATCAATGGCTTTTTGCGCGAGATTTTTGTATTCGGAAAATTCAAGAAGAGAAACCCAACATTCTGTGTAGTCCACTTCTCGGAATGAGTATTTTTAATTTAAACCAGCCCGTAGTTCCAAAAGTTCCTCATCCTCAGTTGGTTCGTCATTAAATGGTTGGATAATCCACAAGTTTGCTTCCAGACATTGTTCGTTCTCTTCAGGAAAATACGTAGGTAGTCAAATTGTCGGCAAGTAATTTCAGGTGACCAACAATAAGGGCAGACAAGTTATCTTCAGTTGAAACGTTCTCAAACACCCAGCTAGACTCTTTCATGTATTGACTTAATACAGAAAAGTCATTGAAGTTCCTCGACAAAGCATTCTCTTTCCAGAGTGCAATTTTCATTTTCAGCGCATTGATCTTGCTAGTTGAAGGAAATGTATCACTCCCTCTCCCTTGAAGACTGATGTTCACTTGGTTCAAACGATCAAACATCGACGCCAAGTAGCTTATGCTATGCCAATTTTGCAATCCAGAATATGTCACGAAACTTGAAAGCCCTTGGGTCTCCGTGTTCGGTGTAAAATGCCTCTAATTGTTCGCGAAGTTCAAACACACATGAAAGAACTTTCCCTCGCGATAGCCACCGTACCTCTGTTGTGACTTCCACTATCACAGATCTAAGCTGTAGGCTATCGTGTATACGGTACCCTTCGTAGCCTGTACCCTTCTCCAGCTGTAGGGCAAAGCGGGGCGTGTTGTCACAGGGGCGTGTTGTCACAGCACGATTTCCATGTGATAACCCAAGCGTATAACCACGAGTTTTCAATGGAAGGCATAGTTTTCAGTTCTCTTTCTTACAAGCAGTGAAGATTAATAAATTTGTCACCACAGCAGAAATTATAAGGAGTGCCATTGAATTTTGGGCAAAATCAGGTTTATAACTAAACTAAAAAATGGTCTGGCAAACTAAGGTATGATCATAACTGATCAGGAAAGATACCATTCGTTAGCTTTAACACTTTGCTCCTCAAAGGGAGGCCAGATTTGGCCCCCCCCTCATATTTCCTTTGATTGCTTGAAGCACAGTAACGCCATGCACTTGGTTTTTCTTGACTTTTCCTAAAATCGCCAGGCGGATCTGATGATATTAAATTTGATGCTAAAAGTTGTGTAGTTTTCTTGTAAATTCAAGATTTTGGTGAATTTTTGCTATTTCTAGCTAACTTCCAGCAAAGCGTGAAATGGATTACATTGCGATTACAAGCCATAAGCTCATAATTGCTTCGTGCATCGATATGCGCGAGCAGAGAGAAACATCTTCTTGTTTTCCTTTGTTTGGTTTGACCTCAATAATACAAAGCGCGTTATTTCTTATGCCACAAAAGAAAAGCCAGTGATCACAAAGCTGTTAATTAGAAACAATAATAGCAAACGTTTTTTTGCGTTATCAGCTCTACGAACAATAGCAATCCATGATCAAAATAGTAGGCAATGTAGGCCACAAACTATTCAAAACAGATGTTTCAAGCAGATAATATTCATTGACGAATAAAAAACGTTGCAATAAGAAATCTTCCCTTGGGTAAAGACACGAAAAACCTGGTTTCGAAATAAACGTTCTATGGAAATGCTCTCATTGGCAAAATTTGCAATTGAGGAAATGTATCACTGCAAATGCTTTTGGGAGAAGCCGGAGAAATAGCGTTTTCGCAAACAGTAATTGTAAGATATACTCAAAATTATGAGATAGGCTCCATTTAGGCTACACGTAGCAGCTAACTCGATGGCTACATGTCCCTTCCCTGCTTTATGTTGCCTACTTGTTGTTATGTCTTGCATTTTTGTTTCACAGTGCACTGTGTGTTGTTCCAAAGAGCGCAAAATAAACATGATAATGCCTTGTCTTACATTACAAAATATACATTACAAAATATTTTGTAATGTGGACGAGGCATAAAGCTAGGCGTCACATAAGACAAACAACGAATCAGCTTTCTTGATCATTGATTCAACATCTGAATACGTTACGCCAATGTATAAGAGGCCGGCTATTGTGAAAACCCGTCATTTATAAACGATCCGATTATACCAAAAGTGAGACAAACTAGTGGATCAAAGAATGAATAAATAATGCTGAGAAAACTAAATCTAAGTGACGAACAATACCGATGTCTTCATTTATCTTGGAAAAATGCTGCCTAAACTTATCAACAAAAAATACAGTAAATAACGGCAAGGACCCGAAAGCAGAATTTGCTCGACTTTGGCATGAATTTAGTCAGACATCTAATAATTCCACACATACAATAACGGGCTCTCAACGGCTGTAAGATACATAATCAACCTGGTTCTGGGCGGTTTGTGTAACAGTTTAGGGGAAGACACTACTTGAAATGATGCACCACACAAAAGATTTTCAATGAAGACTGAGTCTAAAAACAGATGTGGATTGTGCTGCACAACGACTTCAAGTTTAGGACAGAAAAAGCACAAAAATATCACGATAAAAATAAAGACCTTGTGGGAAATTTTCGAGAATCATAACACGATGCCAATACCATAAACGCGTAGTTTGCATGCTGCTCTAAGCTGGCCGGTGACTACAAAGGTAGACAATACAGGCAGTTTATAATTCGATAACAGCGTAATAAACATTATAAATACATAGACCGACAATTTCTTTTACAAACGTTTTACGTCTAATAATAATTTTTCCCCAAAAATTTTTGTGAAGCGCTTGCAAACCACGGTTTTGTAAAATAATTCATTATTATTATTTTTGACTTCTCGAATGTTGTAAAACGTCATCAGCAAAATCACTATAAAACATTTCATTACTTCAATGTAGTAGGCCTATGAATTTTTTATAGAATTGTAGCCACGTTGTTTCAACAGAGAAGCCATTTTTTGGAAATATAAAGTTATAGAAAATAATTTGCAATCATGCAAATGTTTGGAAAGAATCTAGGAAGTCTTCTCACAATCTGGCACAAAATGATTATGTTTATTGTATCTCTGCAATATTTTTTACGACAAACTTTGAAGCTTCGTTATAATCATTTTTATCTTTGAAGTCAAAAGTTAATTTTTTTTTGGCCAGAAACATATTCGCTGCCTTGCTGATGTTGTCGGCTTTAGGCGTATTTTTTGTGCTTCAAACAATAAGGACCCAGTCAGCAATCCAGTCCTTTTACATTGATTCAATATTTGTAAACGTTAAATTTATGTAGATTTGCTGACTGTGGGTTATTTCACATTTCTTTTGTTTACGCATGATCCTCAATTCGCTGTTGCATTGTTTCGACGTTGGCGGACTAAAAATGTATTTTCAAATTGATTGACAGAATCTTCAATAAAAAGTGAGCTTCGAACTTAGCTTTGTTGATGTAAATGCTGTATTTTTTGTGGATGTAATTTATGAGTCATGTTTGTAAACAACCGTAAGCGAAATGACTTATGATGCAGCCTGCATGATATTTGTGATGCGACTTGACACAAATCCACAATTTCAAAAGCACCTAATTTGAACTTAGAAATTTCAGATAAGGTCAACAACTTGTTCAATTGTCTTCTCTCTACTAAAAATATTCATACCACAAACTCAATTGTAGACCTAAAATACACAAACGAAGATGTAAACAGCTATTCAAGCAGGCTAAGGTGTTACTTATGAGAAGTTTTGTTCCCTAAAACTAGAAGCTAGCCATGAGTTTTGGAAAGCATTAGTTTAGGACAAAAATGTAAAAGAACAAACGCAGTTTTTTTTTTCAAATTCGTGTAACAATATTACTCTGATTGTAACTATTTTAGAATCAATGAGTAGCCTACAATAAGATTTGCTTGCAAGGCGTAAATCTTTATCAATGCAATGATTCGGCACACCGCACACACACTTCGTGCGGTTGATCGAGCTCTTTGTTATTCAGAACTTTGCATGAAATCGGATTAGCATGGTAATTAAGCAGCGGCAAGATAAATCAAAATTGTCGTTTTTGGGTACCTTTGCAAAAATTGAAATATCAAGTTTAACATATAAAATTTTGAAATAAAGATTTTTCAAACTTATAGACAAATGATTTTTTTTCGCGCCAGAGCAACTTCTGTTGAAATAGCACCAGCGGATAAGACGTAACAACTGATTGAATTTGATCCAAAAACGGCCCCCCCTTGAGCAGTTAACTTCCAGAAAAAGGTTGAAAAGCAAAGGGTTAAGCCTGCTCTTTTCATCATACCAAACAGATAAGACATGTAAGTAGAGATGTACACATGGTTGTTGAAACCACCTGATTTCATACCACGGGGCGTGTTGTCACAGCTGTGACTACACGCCCCGAGGTGTGCATTTTTAATATTAAGAAACATAAAAAATTATTTATGCTTATGCTACGAGGTAATATGCGTATTTGTTAAAATACAACGCTTTTTTAGGAAATAAAAATTAATATTAGATAATGATACACACATACATTAGATAGTGATACATAATTCTCAAGATGACATTTTTATTGTTTTTGATAATGGGCATAAAATTTTTACCAATATGTTGTACATTAAATTTTTTTGCATTTCGCATATTTTGTATTCGTTCAGCCTCTATTAAAACAATTTTTTGTTGGTTTCTGTCATATTTTAGTCATAAAGCATGTGCAGAAATTTTGTGACAACACGCCCCATGCTCTGTGACAACACGCCCCGGGGTGGGGCGTGTTGTCACAGTCCATTCACTTGCATTAAACATGCATTTATGTAAAAACGAAATAATCCAGAAAAACTTTAACTGTAGCTGAAAGAAGCCGAATGATACCTCTTTCAATTGCACTATCTAGCATTTCGATACCATTGGTACAGAACGAGATATATGCTGATTTGTAAAAATTGTGACAACACGCCCCACTTTGCCCTATACCCTAATTTTGATCTGGTATACACTTGGGTATACAGTATACCCGGTTGAAGAGCACTGTATACAGTACTATGAATCCCTGATAAAAGCTTTAAAATATATATATAGGCCTTAAAGACTAAAAAAAGAAATTAAGCAAATTTTAAAATAAATAGGCCTAGGCTACTTTGAAATTTTTTTCAAAGCCAACTTGAAAGATCCACAAAAAAAATTGAAAAGATCCGGAACCGGATCGCGATCCTCCATTTGGCTATGCCTGGTCTATCCTTTTATCACCTCCTACTCACGATGTTCCTGGACTACACAGGATGGCTTCTAGAGAGCAGCCAGTGAGCCAGTCTTTGGTTTCAACCAAGATGTCCAGATCAATCCGCCCCGTTACCTCAGTAGCTACGCGCCCGACTTAAGGTCATGCTGCGCTGGTTCGACTCTCGGGGTGTGCTCTTGAGCAGCGCACTTCAGAACTGATCTCCATTCAGCGGCACCTAGTGAATAAAATAATTCCCCAGCAACAACACTTCATCGATGGGAAAACTTCACTCTACCAATCTCGATAACCGGCCCTATGTCAAAAGCCTCTACAAGTATGCGAAACTACCAGGAATAACCAATCAAGGCTTTGTCAATCCAAAGATAAAGATTCAAAACCAACCAGGCAACCACCTACTAGTGTTGTCAACCGCGCCGCGTACGCGGCCGCGTGCGCGGTGACGTGGCCGCGCCGCGCGGGCACCGCGTAGAAATGTTGACTGTGCCAACCTCGCCGCGCGGGCACCGCGCGGAAAAATAATGAAGAAAAAAGAAAACTGAAAAAAAAATTTGTCGGTAGCATGGTTAAACAAACTTTTCAAGCTTGAGCTCACTGTATCGTTGAACATTACAGTGGGATAACTGTTCTAGCGAGTTTATAACAGGTTGTGGAAATTTGCAAGATCCAAACTTTTGGAGAATTACAAGGGGAATTAAACTTTTGGAGAATTACAGGGAAATTCATTTATGAGAATCTGGTTGCTGGCAAGTGGCAACACTGTTCAATGCAATGCTGAGTGACTTGAATTCTTGTCAACCCAGTCAGCAAAAAGGCTGTTGCATGTTGTTACCTGTCAGTATTTAGTTCAGATTTTTTTTGACCATCACAATGACAACAATACGTAGCAGAAGTCTAGAAAAAAGGAGGTCTATGAGAATGTAGGAGCTTTTCTCATTGGGTATCACAGTTTATGCAATTAACCGATTTTATCTGTGCTATTTGAATACTTAGCAGTAAAAAGTTATTCATTTAAGGGTGAGAACAACTAATCCAACTTCTGTGGCTGTGAAATGTTTAATTGAAATGATCTGTTTGATATGGTCAGTCAGTAACAATGCTGTTACAAAAGTATTTGGTCTTAAATGTACTCTCTTACTGTATTGCTCTCTTACAGCATGCTATAGTTACCACCGATGACGAACACCTCCCCTACTGCGCCGAACCTACCTACCTCGGCGTAACCCTGGACAGGTCACTCACGTACCGACGACACCTGGAGTCACTGCGCAAAAAACTATCTGCGCGCGTTGCACTTTTGAGGCGGCTGGCGGGTTCCGGCTGGGGAGCTGATGCGAAAACCCTTCGCACAGCTACCTTGGCCCTCGTCCATTCTACCGCTGAGTACTGCGCACCAGTGTGGTGCCGCAGCTCTCACACCCGCCACATTGACACCGCCATCAATGACGCACTACGCACTGTGACTGGATGCCTGCGTCCCACTCCAACGGACTGCCTTCCCATCCTTGCAGGCATCCAACCTGCTGAGCTTCGCCGTAAAGGAGCCATGATTTCCCTTGCTCGTCGCGCACTGGACCCCGACCACCTCCTCCACAGTACACTCCAGCGCCTACCTGGAAGACAGCAGCGACTGAAATCAAGACGCCCATTTGTGCCCGCCGCACGACAGCTTCTGAACAACGTTGAAGATCTTGGAATAAGTGCGGCACACTGGACGAACTACACATGGAACATGGAGTGGCAAAATAACACCTCCCGACTCCGTGATTTCCTACCCGACGTCGATCCCCACCCTCCGGGAATGTCCCTCGCAAGACTTGCGTGGGTCCGGCTTAACCGCCTACGAACCGGCGTCGGTCGCTTTCGTTCAGACATGTGCAGATGGGGTCTGGCTCCCTCACCGCGATGCGAGTGTGGCGCCACAGACCAAACAGTAGATCATGTCGTCCATGACTGCCCAATCCATCAACCACCACATGGAACGCTTGGACTGAAGGCCCTGGATGACGAAACTGTCGAGTGGCTGATGACATCATGCCCAAACATATAGTCCGGAAGAACAGCTCATACGACGAAGAAGCATGCTATGATACTTTCAGATTTTGCGGTGCGGTGCGGGCGCAGTGTGACATTTTCAGAATTTTTGCGGTGCGGTGCAGTGTGCGGGCAGACATTTGCAGTGCAGTGCGGGTAGCGGGCAGATTTTTCCTGCCCGCGCCATCACTACCACCTACCGTAATATTTTCCTTGTTTGGCCCTTTTTTGTATTATTTTGGCTTAAAGACCTTTTCATAGTCTGGCAACTCTGCTGCTGAATTCTGATATTCAACAAGAACAAATCCAAGCTCGGATTCTGCCACATTGAGTCACGACTTGCCAATTGCCATGCTTATTCTATCTTGTTTGAGTTTGGCTTATTTTTGGCCCTTTTTTTACCTATTTGGCCTCAAGTTGGCCTATCTTTTTGGTGAGTTTGGCCTTTTTTGCAAATTTCAGTCTGGCAACCCTGACTAGTGTGAACTGAGGTCCTACTATAGCCACTTTAACAAGTCGAAATTCTGCCACTAAACTTGACTAGAATGCAACCGCCAACCAATCAGAACATGTTATAAGAGGCTACCGTCCAATCGTGACCCTTCTTGCACTCATCCAGAGAGTTAATGCTTGTTTTGAACTTTATTTGGTAATTACATAAGAAAAAGAGCAATAGCAGTGATGGGAATCGAACTCGCGTCAATGAAATGACTACTCTCTAGCCCTAACCCCTAAGCCAACCAGCTGACGAAAAATCCATCACTTAATTTGCTTTCTATCATCTTCTTTTCGCCATTTTTTACGTCACTTAAACCGTAGCTTATGATTGGTTGGCGGTTTCATTCTAGTCAAGTTTAGTGGCAGAATTTCCACTTGTTAAAGTGGCTACCGTGAACTGATGAGCCAGTGACCACTGGTCCTCCGAGTTCGAGTGTTAAACTGTTAATAAAGAACATTCAGTCAAGATGGGTACCGGGTACGGTATTAGGGAAAAACACGCTGCTATACTAGCGATTGCCTTGCTTTGTAAAGTCTTTCATTTAGCTCAACGGTGTTCAACCTGCGGCCGTCGATAAATAATTATGCGGCCGTTAACACGTAATTTAATAAGCATGTGTTGGCGGCCGTGCCCTGTTTTTGAAATAAAAAAATTATTTCATTAATAAAAATGAAATGTATTTTAAATATTATACAGGGATATCTAGAACCACTGGATACCCTTGTAGCTTGTAATTATATATAATATTTCAAGTTTTAAAACTTGAAAAACATTTTCATCATAAGTTTTTGTAGGCTAGGCTATATTGTTAAAATCGTTTTGAGACAAAACTTTTACCTCAACCTAATTTCATTGTAACGGTAGCCTACATTCAGTGCTGGTCTTTGGGGTGTGCAAATCGTGCGATCGCACAGTGCCCGAAAATTAGGGGGCCCCGCAATTTAGGCTACTCAAAAAATGCAGTAATTTTTGTCATTTCCAATGGAAAAAATTTCAATTCGATTCACAAGCAAGTACCGGTAGCCCATTCCTTGAAGTCATAGTTGCGGCTTTAGGGTGAGGCAAGTGCTGAGGGTGAGGCAAGTGCTGAGGGTGAGGGTGAGGCAAGCACCATTTTACAGTAATATTCATACCCAAATTTTAGTTGAACATGCTTTCAGAATGCACTAAATTCAAAGTAATTTTTCAAATATTTCTGAGACATTCCAGTCCAGACGCTGGGTGTCGCCTTCGGCGAACACGCCGTCAAAACCCCTTCCCTTTCAAATACCTAGCTACGCTACTGAATTGGATCATTGTCATTAGGGCCCGCAAAGCATATTCCGCACAGGGCCCGAATTACCCTAAGACCGGCACTGCCTACATTGCATTATGTCCTTAAAAAGAAAAACAACACTAGCAGAGGAGAAAAGGGTATTCAATTCCAAATGGGAGTTGGGTTATTTCATGATGGAGACGGCAGCGCATACTATGATGTGTCTAATACGCAGTCAAGTGGTTAAAACTGTTAAACGAAATAATGCAAAACAGCATTTTTGTCGTCATATGTCACACCATTATGCAAACTTGGAAGGCGAGTCGAGGAAAATCTGTGTCGAAAATTTGAAGAAAAGTGTGAGTCTGCCTTTTCACGAATGAAGTACCTACAAAAACGAGTACCGAACAAATCAGGCTAACTGAGACTGGTGTCTTAACCGGTGCTCGTATGCAAAATCAAGGGAGTTGCAATGTCGCAGACTTTTATTGAATAAATTCATTTCAAAATGTTTGATATTTCATGGTACTATTAGGTATAGCCTAAGTATGATAAGTTTAGTAAATATTAACGAATAAATTCTTCTCTTAGATAACGCAAATTGAAAAAAAAAATCATTTAAAACTCACTGGCGGCCGTGCTTTATAGAATTAATCGGAATGCGGCCGGCAATAGCAAAAAGGTTGTGCACCCCTGATTTAGCTTCTCTACTCTAAGGCCACTATCATGCGGGAGAGATCTAAAAAGGTTGAAACAGGCTGTGCATATAGGCTAAATTGTTTTGAATTTATTATAAGGGTGGTTAGTTTTGTATTCAATAAGCTTTATCTGAAATCGGTATTTTTCCTTTAGCAGATTGCTGTGGTAGAACTTTATGTTGTGAACCAAGTATTCTTCACTGTATAAATTCCACATCAAAAAAGCTAAGGGGGCTGCTCGAAATAATATTTTACAGAAACTCTGATGGGGTGTCTTTTCAGCTTCAATAAAGTTGACTGCTGTAGCCTTAAACTATTCGGTTACGCAATATGACTGCCCGGTATAAGAATGCTTGGCACATGCCAAGAGGATTGACCTCATGCTGAACCAAAGCTGCATTCGCTTACATACCCTGATCTAAAAGTAAAATACTCAACACAAGACTTGACCAAGTTCAACGATAGAGCAAGAGTGTGCGTGATGCTATGGCTATGGTCAAGTGACATACGGAAAAGAAATACTGTTCTTAGATACATACCATGTGTTATTTATTGCAAAAACTGTCATTTTATAACTTGAAGATAAAACTTCTTCTGACAGAGTTGTTTGCTATATAACTTTTCTCTCCAGTGGAGTCACATGCAGTGCCAGCAGGGTTGGTTGGGTAAAACCTCTGGGAGGTTTTTCCCAGTTTCCCCTGGGGGAAACCAGGTAAAACTGGGGGAAACCCTCAAGACTTCTAAATGTGTTGTTTGTGGAGTTTCGTATGCAATATAATGACTAGCCAGCTGTTTATCTGTTATCTCATGACATTTTCCATCTGAATTGCATCAATACTTAGATAAAATAGATAAAGCTCCGGATCATCAAAGAGTGATATTTCAGGTTTTTCTTTTGACACTCTCTCAATGCGTACTGACTCACTGTCTGCTGGCAGTACGAAGCTACCAATTGTAATTTCTTATTGAATTCAGATGGTCTACCTCCAGCCCAAAGACCATGCCAGTCAGTGTTGTGACTAAGTGCTTCAGTTTAAATTGCAGCTTGCAAACCAACTGATATCTTCGAGCACTTGTCGGAAAGCAGTAGATGTCGTCCACATAGCCTTCCCAGTCCGAGTCCCTCAGTGGTAAACACTTTCCTAAAAGGCTTCCTCTCACAGAAAAAAAAGAAAAGCCTCAAAAATCATGTCTAGTGTGCTACTCTCATGGAAGGAGAAAAGTGAGAAGAAAAATGAAGGAGAAAATGTTGATCAGTTTCAAAAATATATGACTTTGTCTGCAGATGAACAAGAAACTGCACGCAACTTTGTTTTTGAAAAAGATGACAATTTCATTCTCGTACTGGCAGGATATGAAACTAAGGATACCGGTACATCTATTTTTCCAAACATCTTTTTTATCAAATCAATGAAAAAATTGTCACCACTTAAATATTGGCAACACATAAGAAAAGTTGCAAACAATGAGCCAGTATAGAAGTTTTGTTTATTGATGATGGCAATATCATCATGTCTACCATCCAGTGCTGGAATAGAACCCTTGTTCAGTAGCATGGCTTTAATCCACACAAAGCAAAGAAATAGACTGGGCAATGAGAGGGTTGCCAAATTAGTGCATGTTTATAAACACTTTGGATGGAAAGAATCTGAAACCCCAGATGAAGAGCTGTTCAATGTGGAGAATGAAGACTGTTGACATGTTATCAATGACTAAGATTATACCGGCTCTTAATCTTTTCTTTCTTTGGCTTTTGTTGTTCAATGTTTACAATTTTGGTCGCTGACTGCACGTTAGGCACAGGGGAGCATCTGACTTGATAACATACTGGTATGTTCATTGTTCATCTATGTAAACTAATGATTGGACCTATCTATTATTAGATATTAGTAAATCACAGTATTTTTCTTTTTTTTTAGGATGAACACAGGAAATCTTATAGGTTCATTTAAAATATGATGGTAATAAACATTAACTATGAGGATTAATCATTATTTCATTCACATTTGCAAATTTTAACAACTCAAGTTTTTCCCAGTTTCCCCCAAAAGGCTTTTCCCAGTTTCCCCCAGGGTTTTACCCGGGTAAAACTAAAGTGGGGGAAACCTCCTTGGCCAACCCTGAGTGCCAGGCACTTGCATGTGACTGAACAAAACGACGGGTGAGACATCATTCTGTCAGTGCTAGTTCGAGACCAGGTGGTACGGTAACAATACAAGCAAAACTCCAGCTAGCTGTGATGGCTGAGTTACATACCCACTCAGAATCAAACAAAATAAATAATATGGCATTGAATTTGTCGATGATTTAATCATTTGAAAACAATTCAATTCTTAATGTTGACATCCAGCTTTAAATAATAATGACAAAGAATTGATATTTGTATAGTAGGCTAATGAATAATTTAGTTGATCTGGTCTTATTTTTCAGCATACATACTAAAGTTTTATAATGAGTGCTAGTTCCACAAAAGCTTTGTCTGCTGTTTTAAATGAACAGGAAGAAGATACTTCTCAACTGCAATTTCCATTGGAGTTTGAAAATGCAGAAACTTTACTCAATTCTGAAGTTCACATGTTGCTTGAACATCGCAAATCACAAAACGAAAATGCTGACGATGAACAAGAATTGTCAGAGGTTTGTGTGGCTCAGTTAATGTGTAGCCTGAGTTTTGTAAGTTTCAATGTTCCTGTGACGTTGCAGGTGAAAAGACTGCATTTCTCTGTGTTTTGTGTTCTTTTTTTATGAATTTAAAAGAATACTGGGTTTTCATGCTTGTATTGGTTTATTAAATTGAATTATTTCATCATGAGTTTAAGTCATCTTTTTCAGTTGGTCATTGTAAGGTTGCCACTCGCCAGTCAATATAACTTGATTTGTAACTGTTTTGGAGCTGAATTGTTTAGAAAATAGATCTGTGGAGTAAAAGCCAATAAGCCACTGTAATAGTGTAATGTCAAAAACTGACTAAATTTACCAAAAACAAACAAAATCTACATTGCAAAATGCATATATGATTATTACTGATAACAATAACAAATTTCCAAGTATTTTGACTGATGACTGAGTGTTTTTAAAAGCCAGAATTACATTGTTTCGTACTAAACTCAACAACATTTGGTTGTCTGTATTTTGTCCATGCCAGCCATAGGTTGAAAATTTTTTATTGTCTATAAAATATACTGAGTAAATGTCATTACATGTCTCTTGTCTGTCTCGTCTCTTGTCTGCGTGTTGTGAATGAGTGCTGTGTTTGTGTTGTGAGTTTTACCAAACTCAAATAATTGGGTTGCACTCAGAAAGTTTGGGAACCACCTGTGTAAAGGCTGTAAATTTGAAATTGCAACAGGTTTGTTAACTTGCTTTATGGCTAAACGTTATCGCATTATTATGAATCAAGCCATTAACTATTATTTTGGATATCAAAGTTGCAGTAGAAAACAAAGGTAATTGTAAATAAAACTAAGGTGATGAGAACTAGAATAAAATCTCCAAATAAAGCATTGACGTCAATGTTCAGTAAGTGAGAGTTCAATCAGTGAAGAGAAGTTTCATTCACTGTGTTAAATGCAAGTGTTGGGTACCGAAAAAGAAATTGTGAGCACTTTGTCTCCTAATCCAGCCTGATCCGATTGTGTTGTGTACACGTAGAAGTCGTATGTAGCGCCCCCTAGCGTGACCTTCCCAAGCTGACCACACGCCGTGACTTCAATCTTCATTCTTGTTATGTGACCATAGACTGTTTAGCTTTATGCTATAAACGTAATGTGTAGAGCCATCGTTTTTACTTTACTGCTTGCTTGTTTAGGTTTTCATGAAGACGCTCAACTACACACAACGCTTCAGCCGTTTCAAGAACCGTGAGACGATTACCAGCGTCCGAAGTACGCTCATACAGAAGAAACTCCACAAATTTGAACTAGCCTCTCTCGCCAACTTGTGTCCGGAAACTGCGGAGGAAGCGAAAGCTCTTGTTCCTAGTTTGGATGGAAGGTTCGAAGATGAAGAGCTGCAACAAGTCCTCGATGACATCCAGACGAAGAGAAGCTTCCAGTGCTGATCTCATGACCCGCAGTTGTTTGGACTCGCGTTGAATAGCCCGACAAACCATCAAGACGCATCAAAGTTAAATGATCTGGTTTGTCATTTCATTACGAGCGAAGTTGGAGAAGTCCGGACAATATTGTTTTGCTTTGTGATTATTTTTGTTCGGTTTGTGCGACTTTAATACCATTTATATGTTACCGGTAGTTTTCTTCTCCTTTGACTTTTTTCCTATCAGAGGTCGCCACATGTTACTCCATTTGATTCTGTATATGTTCGTTTACCTTCCCCTGCTTTTGTATCAAAAATCTCCTCTTCAGTCTTCATGTACGATCCGTTCAACTGAAATCAGTGGCGTTTTGTTGTTTATTTGGTTCACACGTTTACATCGTCGAATCTTCCACCTGTTTGCTTTTCCTGTAAATCTTTCTCCAACAACACTCTATGTTTGAGAACTTTGTGTTCGTTTTGTTTTAATGTTTTATAGCTTCTGTCGTCACACCGGAAGTGATGTAAGAAATTATCGAAAAACTGTTTATGATCTTTGTGCTTAACTGCATGGCGAAGAAGTGTGAATATGTTGTCGTCATCGCCTCTAGAGCTACGATGTCATGTTTTGTTGCGCCAAATAAAACTCCTATCATAACTACGATACAAAACTTGAATGGTAGATTTGAACCTTTTCCCTTCCGTTTAGTTGTACCACTGTCCTACCGATCACATCGACGCGAAAATTAGATCGGTGCCAATCCCATTAGAAAATAAAGATATTTTAATATATCTATTAGCAACGGGCTGTTTCACCCTCCCTGGGTTTTTGAAAAGTTTTTATTCAAATAAGTTAGAAAAGTTACAAAGTAGCCTGCTATATAAAATACAGAGTCAACGTAAAGTGCAGAGCTTACGGTTGCACTATTTTACAACTGAAAGGCCTAGAGCAGAAACGAGATAGCCTATGTCAAATATCGCACTTTTGAGAAAATGAAGGTTAAAGTATATCGTTGTAGCCTACCTTGCTTGTTTCTTGGCATTATACCAAATTTCATGGTTATGTGTCAGTCCCTAATGGTCGTTGAAGTGTGCCAGTACAGTTTATTGTTGTTTGAAAACAAGTTAAGTGTGTTTATTTTGCGCAAGAAATGACATACCACCTTTTTGCACAACAATTTATTCACATTAAGAGGAGATATGTCACACTCAAGAACAGAGCAAAGAGACAATATATTTCTTGCCCAGGCTGTTTTAGAAAAGTTCGTTTGAGTTGTTTGGATCTTTTACGGCCATCCTACTCTTCATGTTTTTCTGCATCACGTTGTACGAGACGCTGGTAAAACCAATGATGTTGGTGAAGAACAAAAGGCATTTGCTTCTGGATATCTGCAAACTTTTTACTGGAAGTTCTACGTGAGTAGCTTTGGTGCAACCTAAGGGAATCAATGTTGAAATTAGCTATTTCTTATTTATGCTTAATATCCAGAGCTTTCCATTCTTCATCCTCAAAATTGTTTTTACAGCAAGTTGTGCCGAATTCCTTGATAAACATCACACTAACTTTCTGAATGGAGAATTCTTCCTTACAGGTGTTATTGCTCCTTTTAAGTAGTCCAAGTTGTTCAAGCAGAAGTTTAATGTCATAAAAACTGTTTGCCATGTCATAGACACATAATTTGTTTTGATGTTTTGTGTCCCGTTTGGCAGTTCCATAATGCTCTGGCAATTACATGTGCTGATCTTTTCTTAGCTGCTTCTCAATGAGACCAAAGTCTCTGTCGCAGTCCATGTAGCTAAGCCCAACAATCGGAAATTTTTGAAAAACTTTTTTGAATCTCCCCGTTTGAACAAGAAAGTGCCAGAAAACCATCACATTGTTTTTGTTCTGACCTCCACAGGAGTCCGACCAAGCTATTAGCGTGTCACCGTGTACCTCAGCTTCTAACATAAAAGCATAGAGAGATGAGATGATCTCGTTTGACCCTCTGCCTCCTTCATTCTCTACCCAAGAGTGCACGAATCCGTTTTCTTCCACATTACTCGAATCATCATTTTTTGGATCAAATGAACTCCGAAGTTATACATCCAAGGTCATATACAACCAAGCAACCACACGGCATTTAACATAATCCATTAAAATTGAACATAAACTATAAGCTACAAACGTTTTCGGCCATACACACGTTAGCCCTTATCAAGTAACAAAAAAATAACTGCTTATCATATCTACAATGAAAATGAATAACTGATCTAAACACTGAAATTGAAAAATGAAATGCAAAATGAAACGGCAGAGCATAAGAGAAAGGCACATCACATGGCGTTTAAATTACGCGAGGCAAAGACAACAACTGTGTATTGAGGCGAGGATTGTATGATTTTATTAGCAGTTTGTTAGCAGTTGTTTGTCAGCACTCAATACACAGTTGTTTGCCTCAGGCGCTTCTTATTTACGCAACGTCTTTTCTTGATGCGTCTTTGCCTCGCGTAATTTAAACGCCATGTGATGTGCCTTTCTCTTATGCTCTGCCGTTTCATTTTATGCATTTCATTTTTCAATTTCAGTGTTTAGATCAGTTATTCATTTTCATTGTAGATATGATAAGCAGTTATTTTTTTGTTACTTGATAAGGGCTAACGTGTGTATGGCCGAAAACGTTTGTAGCTTATAGTTTATGTTCAATTTTAATGGATTATGTTAAATGCCGTGTGGTTGCTTGGTTGTATATGTCTGTGGTTGAACAAAGTGACCTCTTTACCAAAATTGTATTACATCCAAAGTTGTCTCAAATAAAATGCAACAGATATAGATATTTTTGGGAGAGGCATTGCTTGTTGTAGGTCAAAACTTATAGAAACGATTTCGGGATTGGTTCTTGCTTCCTCTCTGTCCGTTTTCATTTCTTCTGCTGCATTTTTTACACGCACTTTTTGTTGTTCCAGATCTTTTCCATCAAAATTATCACAGGTGCTGTAGGTAGGCTATCTGATTTTGGAGATCCGAAGCCTAGATTAAATTCTGCATTGAAGATATGCCTGTAATATCCTTCTTTAACGAACATGCCATCGTTTTCTTTTTTCGGTAAGTTATCAAGGTATTCCTGGAACATCCTGGTTATGTTCAAATGAAGCGGTAAATATTTTCGAAATGGGTTTTGCATTCGACTGTAGTGTGATTCGTCAGTTGGAAATGATGCTATATGATTTTTAACATTATCCTCTACTGCTTCTGGGATTCTATTTCATCTGTGTGCATGCTTTCCTCTTCCATCAGGTTTCGGACTTACACTTCCCTTTTTTTATTTGAGCATTGATAAAATCTATTCTCCTATCGTTAAGCACATAAATTTTAGTCAAGGTTCTTTTGCACACGTATGCTTCTTTCATATGGTTATTTTCATTCGTAGCTACTTTAACCTTGTATCGGAATGACATCGCATGATGCTTTACTTCTCCTTTTTTATGTCGAGGAACGAAGTTTTCCATGCATCCAAATAGAATGTGCTGCTGTGCATCATAACTTTTTGAATAAAAGTCTGTGAAAAGATGGTGCCTTGCCTGAGAATCGATCTTTGAGGAGCACTTCAACGTACATTTTTCATGGCAAGGCTGATCTTCACACTTTTGCTTCCCCTCCCCAGCATTGTGCCCCTCTTTTTGATGTTTCTAATCCATGACACTGGGTTTCTTTTCCGCCTTCGTGTTTTTTTTTTGCTTTTGCATTTTCTGATGGAGTACATTTATAAAATGGGGCGTAAGTCTAGGGCAGGGGTCACCAAATGGGGGGGCGGATGCGGCCCGCCACGCTGTATAGCTGCGGCCCGCGAAAGGTATCAGCGTAGGCTACAAGTATAACCAAAAATACTTTTCTTGAGGAGTTAAAGAGCACGAAGGCAAAAAATACTTTTCGGGAAGCATATTTTCGCTTTGCATACGATTCCACCGACCGACCAAGCAAATTATAGTTCTAGGTGGGGGTTGCTTAAAGCTATTCCAATGCGATGTCCAGCCACACTGTCCCAGTGGTTGATTAAAACGTCTGTTTTCGGATTTCGAAAATGTCGAGCATAGGGTTGCTTATTTTAAGTTTGCAAATGTCATGTAAATAACACTAGTGTGCGCTTCACCGTTATTGTGTTTCACGATCAGTGTTCTCTTTATGCAAGTTTTTGTTGGCAAAATAGGTCGGTGTCCCAACTCAATTTATAATAAATTGGCAAAATATTATATATAAATTTAAAGACTTTTTCTGATTGTAGCCTATTATGAAAATATTTAAGTCTGTATACTCTGTATACAGGACAGAGCGCAAGCTGGATGACTTGGAGCAGTATGGGCGAAGCAATTGCCTCATACTTCATGGATGTACTGACAGCCCAAACAAGGGAAGTAATGTTGATTACTCTGAATATGTGGTAAACAAAATTAATCAAGTAGTTAAACCAACTAACTGCCTTACTTTGAGGGACATAGATGCATGCCACCCCCTGCCATCTAAAAAACTAAACAAACCAATAATTATTAAATTTGTTAGAGGGATGACAAGGGATGAAATTTTTTATTCAAAAAGCAAGTTAAAAACTGATGATGGTCCTAAACTATCGATTACAGAGTCCTTGACCAAACGATGTCTGTCATTACTTCGTCAAGCGAGAGATGCTTTTGGTTTCAAGGACGTCTGGACATCCAAAGGAATAGTGTGGTGCTTCTGGAATAACAAAAGGCAAGTGATAGATGATTTTTCAGATATTCCAAAAATTTTAAACCATAAGGCATAAAAATTTTAAACCTAACAGCTTAACTTATTTTGTTAGGCTGTAACATTATGCAGTTTTCATTTATCCTTTTGAAGCTAAACAAACCATATCACATGATATATTATTACCGACAACAAAAAAAAAAAACTCAGGAACCTTTTTACTTTATCCATTCTCTTAAACCTTAGCTTAGCTTTTAACCAACCCTATTTCATACATAGCCTACCTTTTTGTTTTTCAATTCTACGTTTATATAATACATGTTATTAAAACCAAAATGTAACTATTGCATGAAAACAATCAGAAAAAATCAAAAATTTATTAAATGTTTAACTTGTCCCATTGAAGTTCATGTTAAATGTTGTAAAAAAAGTGCAAATTATCATGACACACAAAATTGGACATGTACCTTGTGCAGTGACTGGATTCCCCCTTTTGTCCATCTATCTAACACCGAATTAGCTACACTGGTTGGAAGCCACAGTGTATCAAATCTTACCTTCAAGCCTGACTATCTGAATGATATGTTTGCTAGCACATCTTACACAAGCAACAATGACATAGATGACCTTCTTATGCCTAATATATCTGAAACATATGTGGACTCAACAACTGTCAATAAACTAAAAATGGACTGCTCACTGGGGCCAGTGTTCACTTCATTATGTATCAATGCTCGGTCTATTGTTAATGTAAAAAATTTCACCAAACTTGAGGCCCTGTTGATGTCTATAAATATCAGTCCTGATTTAATTTCTGTAGTTGAAACATGGGTTCAGCCTAATTCAAAAGGTCCTTACTTAAACCTACCGGGCTATACATTCATATCAAATGCTCGAATTAACAGTCGCGGTGGAGGAGTAGGAATATACTTAAAAAGTGATATTATGTATACCAAGCGTGATGACCTAACCATTATGAAAGAAAAAGTATTTGAGTCTATTTTTATTGATATTTTTGTTGGTGGTAAACAAGTGACCTGTGGTAGCATCTATCGAGCACCTGCATTGGATGCTAAGTCAAATTTGGAATTTCTTGATCTGCTTAGTGAGTGCATGAATAACATAGGTACATCAAAACAATGCTACATAATGGGAGATTTTAATTATAATTTATTGGATTATGAAAACATCAATGTAGGCAATTTTACAGACTTGATGTTCTCAAATTCTTTTTACCCACTAATTAATAAACCTACTAGAATAACTGACACCAGTGCAACAGTCTTAGATCAAATATGGTCCAATGTGCAAACAGGTAATGAAAGTCGGTGTGGAATTCTAATTAATGCCATCTCGGACCACTTTCCAGTTATGCATTGTACAAATATTGGAAAACCCTCAGTTACATGTCATCAATATACCAGATCATTTAATCTCTCAAACATACAAAATTTCTCAAATGCTCTGGAAAATATGGACATCACTTGTTGCTTAAATCAAACTGATGCTGATGAAGCTTATGAGTCATTCATAGGAGAATATACTAGTCAATTTAATAAGCATTTTCCTTTACAAAAAACACCTTTAAAAAAGAATAATTCTTGGTTTGATAGAGAACTACTACATCTATTACGAAGAAAAGAGCGTTTGTTTAAAAAGTACATAGCAAATAAAACTATTCACTCCAAAAAGAACTACACCTCTGCAAGAAACTTATACTTCCATACAGTTCAACAAAAAAAGAAGGAATTTTATAAATCTAAATTTGAAAAGCAAAAGTTTAATTTGAAAGCTACTTGGCAAACAATCAACAATCTATTAGGTAAATCCCAGTCTAAGACTAACCATGGCATCAAAATAAATGATAGTACAGTCATTGACAGATTAACTATTGCAAATCACTTCAATGATCACTTTTCCTGTGCTGCCCATTCCCTTACAAAAAAAATTCCCAAATCAAATACAATATTTTCAACATATCTCGATTCTCCATGCTCTGAGACAATTTATATTTATCAAACTACTTTGAATGAAATTAAAAATATTATTCATGCTATGCCAGCAAAAACTAGCAGTGGCATCGATGAAATACCATCCATAGTTGTAAAGTCAACCCCAAACAATATACTGCATGCTTTAACTCATATATTTAACTTATCCTTAACGAGTGGAAAATTCATAAATACATTTAAGTTGGGGAAGGTGATACCTATCTTTAAAAAGGGTAGCTGCAAAGATTCAAACAACTACAGACCAGTCAGCCTACTACCTGTGTTTTCAAAGATATTAGAAAGAATCATGTACAACAGATTATACTCGTTTTTAATTAGACATAAATTTTTCTATAACAATCAATTCGGTTTCAGAAAAAATCATTCCACAAGCCATGCTGCTTCAATGCTAATCGAAAGTATCACCAGTATACTAAACGACAACCATCTTGCATTAGGAATCTTTCTTGATTTATCTAAAGCATTTGACACCATCGACCATAAAATATTGCTAGCTAAATTATATCATTTCGGAATAAGAGGCGTGGCCTATGATTGGTTCATGAGTTACCTGAGTAATAGAAAACAAAGAGTTGTTTTCAATGGCACACTATCTTCTAACATTAACAACATATCTTTGGGTGTCCCACAAGGGTCTATCTTAGGCCCTCTTCTATTCCTGATTTATGTAAATGACTTTCCTAACTGCCTTCAACACGGAACTGCAATTATGTTTGCAGATGACACCACCATTATATATAAAAATAAAACCGTTTCTGCTGTATATGATATTGCAAATCAAGAGCTTGTATGCATAGATCAATGGCTATCAACAAATCGATTGTCTCTAAATGTCACCAAAACCAAACATGTATTATTTTCAAGTCAAGGAAGCAAGACACTATCAAGCCACCCACCCTTAAATATTCGAAAAAACAACATAGAACAAGTTGCCTCAATAAAGTTTCTGGGAATAATTGTAAACGAGCATTTGTCATGGAAATCTCATATGGAAATCTTGCTTCAAAAAATAAGATCAACACTTTGCGTGACAAAAAAAATTAAGCCTTTCCTAAACAAACAAACACTTCTCTCCATTTACCATTCTCTAGTTGAGAGTCAGATATTATATTGTATCTCAACATGGTGTCATGAAAACAAAACTACATTGCAAAAGCTACAACGTACATGCAATAACTTTCTTCGTACTGTATTTAACATTGACCGCAGAGAAAGCGTAAAAGGTGTAATGGAACTCAACAATTTAAAATCAATTAACCACATGAAAACTACAGAGATTGCAACTTTCATGTTTAAATATTCAAAAAGGCTACTTCCCACAACATTCAATGATATAATTATGTGTAAACAATCAAGTAGCCTAACAACAAGAAGTAATTCTCCTTATATTCCGATAGCCTATATTGTAGAATTAACACTTGCAAACAATCAATACGGTACATGGGGCCAACAGTTTGGAACAAGCTTCCCCCTACTATAAGAAATGAATGCAAAACTGTAAAAGGCTTTAAATTAAAAATGAACAAGCTAAATCTTTCTTAAAATGATCCTATCTAAGTATTACATGCACCAAACATACTAATATTATTTTTTTTGCCCAGAAATGATAGGCCAATGTGTGTAGATTCATTAGCAAAATAGTAAGGTTGTAAGTACTCCTACTGGCCTTCTGGTTCTTGTGTTTTTTGTCCACAGAAGTTCTACAGAGTCTTCAGAAGTTTCTCCATCCTCTTCGACCAATCGCCATCTTTCGGTGAAGCGGTGGCCATGTGCTCCAACCAGTTGTTTTTTATATCAATATCTTGGACTGGATCGTCATGCTATTGTCTGATTATTTATCTATTTTTCTAACATGCCAAATTGGATTTCTTTATCACTTTTGTTATGGTTTAACGTGTAAAACATATACACGGTAACCCAAATTTATCATATTACTGTGACATGCCACTACTACTTCCCAGCTAGCGATGCCTGTCGTTTTTGCATTAATTCAACGTTTGCTAACGTTGGATCAGTGTGGAAGTGACGAGTTTAGCTGACTGGGGTTTAAAATTATCGCTTTATCAACGCAACTTTTATCAAAGCACGCTTGATATCTTCAAGACATAACTTCCCTGGGTATAATTGAATTTCCGAAAGATGATGATGTTGTTTTTGCTAGTTTGTTTTATTTGTTTTCGTCATTGTTTTCAGTGTCGTCAAGTTATAGCCTATCTATTTTGTGAGTCGTGCAAGGCCTATGGTGCGTTGCGCTTGAAATGGCTTTGCCCGTGGTAGGATTTCTTTGTGGGGTTTTCTTTGCCTGCCTTGCTCTTCTTGCTATGAGCTAAACGCATCAAGACGTGTTCCCCTTAAGACCATCAGCACTCTTGATAACGCACCATGGCCGATCTTCATAGCAACTGTCCATACAAATCTTAAATATATCAGCTAAAGTTATGTGGGCTAATAAAGCTATAGCCTAAATTTATTTGTTTTTTTTTGTTTATTAACATTTTCTTTTTTTTATTTTCTTATATCTTAAATTTTTCTGAAGGTGTTGCGACCGTGCCAAATTTTTTTTTCAACTCAATAACTTACTTCGGTCACAAGCACGTTTTTAACGTTCGCGTTTTGTCGCTTCTACCTTTCTCTCGACCTTTGCTATGTTGACGTGTATTGTTTTGATATGATGGTCAGAAATAAAAACAACTGAACTGAACTGAACTATTTAGCTTAGTACTGCAAAATGTTTTTTTTTCTTTTTTTAAAGAAATATAGAACGCTTCATGATTTCGCGTGTCTTCCTTGCGCAGAGGCCATGCTAATCTTTTCTGCATCGTTCCAATTTTAGTATATCTACTGCCGAAGCAAGTACAGTAGCTGCAAAATGTTTTTAATCAACAAATTCTTGCCACGCTGATAAGCATCGCAAGTGACAGTTGTCTATAACAAAAGAAAGACGGTTTTATAGACTCTCACAAAAAGAATGAAAAACCAACTCATTGCTTTTTTAAAGGGAAGACTGTTCATGAATTACGATAGAATTACGATTTTTCGGTGATTTCTACAAGCATTTGTTTCATGGTGCCTGGTTTCTTTTTCCCTGTTATTGGAGCCTATTTTTCGCTGATATGTTTGTAGGTCACTATTGTTGCCTGTATTGCAATGTGTCAAACATTTCCTTGTTTACTAAAATTGGTAATTGCAAGATATCTTTTGTGAAGCGAAGTGACAACACCACTCTTGCTTGGCGATGAATATTCTGATGAAACCGCTCGCCTCGCTATAAGTGCACAAAACAAGTGGCCTCGTTTATTAGGCATTGTTAAAAAAAAGTCAAAAGTGTTGTAAAAGGAGCTTGGCCTGGCAGTAGCATTGTTCGATTAATTTTGTTGATGCGGTATTCTAACATAAATATTAACAACATGTAACGCTGGATACTGGGTACGAAATGCGTTCTTTTTTAGCATAAGAGTTAACCTACCTAACATTTTAATAGTGCGGCCCGCCACAGCTCTCCTTAGTGCCAAAGTGGCCCGCATGCAAAAAAGGTTGGTGACCCCTGGTCAAGCGTATAGATATCCAAATGCCCTATTCATTCCATACAATCCCTTGGACTATCTTGTTTCCAGAAATCACTTCTATCAAGAGCCTATAAACTCACGTGCTGAAAAATGAGCTGCTTGCAACACTTCATTGAACACGAGATAGTGTTTCCAATAAAAAACAAATCATTTCGTGAACGCTTTGCTTGGATAAGCTAAGGTTTGCAGGTTGTTGTACGTTGACGCCGTCAAA
Organism: Aplidium turbinatum; assembly: GCF_918807975.1. NCBI lineage: Eukaryota > Metazoa > Chordata > Ascidiacea > Aplousobranchia > Polyclinidae > Aplidium > Aplidium turbinatum. Next base: position 24,378,611 of record NC_137482.1, read on the forward strand.
CTGACGGCGTCAACTTTTTGTTGACGCTGAGGCTAGCGCCGTCAATTTATTTTTCAGTTGACGGAAGTGATAGCGCCGTCAACTATTTTGCCGATTTTAAGCGTCAAGCGCTAAGCGTCATTTTTTGTTTTCATGGAAAATCTCGTTTCACAATAAGAGTTTCACAATGTATTCTGGCCAGCGCGACTCATCCGAATTACCAGTTTTTGCGTTGGTTGGAATGGCTCCCTGGAATACATGCGGAAGAAGTTCGCCAAATGGTGATCACCCATGTATTGAGAACGAGGGATCAGAGACAGAAAGCGAAAAATCCATGAATGGCATCGCGGACGTTGAATATACTTTATTTCAAGAGCTATATGCCCCTGAAAAGAGCGATATTGGTGCAGTGGACCTCGTTAAAAGATTTATAGCCTACATGCTAAACTATCACAGCACGCTTGGAACAGTGATACCTTTCCGACTAAACGTTTTCAACTTGTTTTTAAAATACAACACACCAATACCAACCAGCGCTTGTGTGGAACGTATGTATTTTCACTTGGAAAGGACAATATGCGCAGGGGCGCCGGAACCGGGGGTGGAGCAGGGGGAGCGGATGCCCCCTGCCCTCAAATTTCTGTGGATGGGGAGGGAAGAGGGGGCAATGGTGCCCTTTTAAGGTCATACTAAGCTACTGCACACTTTGCAATATAACAATTTATGCTATTCGCTTTTAGCCTAATTATAATGTTCTATTTTTGTCTCAAAATAATATTCACGACACAAAATTCTCCATCACAGTAAGTTATATATTACATGATTATAAAATAGCATGATGCCTTTCCGTGCCATTGTTCTTTGTATAGCGGATACTTGTATCATTACTCGATAATGAGCTGATAGATGAGCATTATCGCTATATATCTTATCTTAAAACTTAAAAAAAAATTGGCCTTTCAACAACAAAAGTGCCCTTATTTCATACTCCTGTCTCTCCAGTCAAAAATCGCTTTGGCGCCCCTGAATTAGGGACGGTACATTACGGGACGCGCAACTCCGTTGTTCCTTCAACATTAGAAGGGTCAATTGCCAATTTGACATTTTTTTTACGCTTTACTGCTGGCTTGCTTTCAACTAAAAACCTTAAATTACTTTAAAACCAACTTCACTCTTCTTATATAACCCGTAAAAAGTAAAATATTTCGTAAATTACAAAAAAACGTAACTCTTCTAGTGTTGCGGATAAGCCAAAAGCGGATGAAGTTTCGCATCCCTGTGATCTACAATCCCTACCCTGAATAAGCGTCCCAAACGCAGCAGATTGTCAGACAAACGTTTTGAAATGCTTGTTTTTCTGCAAGGAAATAACTAATAGGCTGAGCAGCTATTTACAATACAGTCTCAAAACATAACACCTGCTCTTTATTTATAGCTATTGTTAGCCTGAACTTGGTTGAAATATTTGCGTTTTATGAGACGCTGGCAAAAATAGCGCTAGAAATTAGCGCTGACGCCGTCAATTTTTTTAAGAGCTTACGCAGTCCTTTACGCCGTAAAGTTTTTAGGCAATTCGCGCTGACGCTGACGCCGTCAAATTATTTCAATGACGCGTACAACACTGGTTACTTATGTACAATTGTTGCAATCTGTTGCTTGCAGTAAGGATATATGTCAAACATATCTCCTTTTTGCGCTAAGATGATAAAAAAAATTATGTGACATATCCCCTTTTTCCTTCGCCTATCTCCTACATTTCTCATGAGGCCACTAAAAACTTGTCACTACAATCCAAACTACTTAGATAAAAGACGGAAATTTTGTCCAGCTAGCAGCACTAAGCGAAACAGTTAAATTTGCGACTAACTTCAAGCAACAATTTTACGAATGATCAGAATACATGGCAATATCTCAAACTCACGTACGCAGTTATGTGACGCAATAATCCATATGCATTGTGAAGTAATTCTCAACAAGTGTGATACAAGTCTTACGAACGATGGTGCAATCTCTGCTCATGTTTTAGGAATTTCCATGGCGTAAGATTCAGTAGACCTGAACGGTTTATATATGACGTTTGATTTGTACAGAGATTGGCCGTAACAGATACACATACGGCCTTTTTGCAGAAGACGCGCAGCAGGCTCATGAACTTCCTGACGTGCTTAACTCAAATTTGGTAAAAGTTGACATACCTCCCTTTTGCATTAGGCCCTTCAATTATAATAATAGAGTCTCCGTATGTTCTCAAGCTCAATCAAGTTTCGATTTATATTTAGAAAATTTTAATAAAATTCCGTGCGAATATTCGAGAGTTTTCAGTTTTGCCTTTAATAAGCTTATCGCTATGAACACACATAATGCAGCGAAACAATTATTGAAGCTTACCTGGGATGCAAAATAGCCTTACTCCACCCTGAATATGGACACTATTGTAGCTACTTGTAGCCTATTTGTATTGCTTCCATGATTAAAGTATTCAAGTGGTTGATTCCAGTTAAGCCACCGAATGGTGTTTCAATCAATCAATGTTTTATTTGTCAGTAACAGGAACATAGGTATATGTTTGAAATGTGCAAGTAACATATACAATGCAAAAGTTACACAAGTTCCCATACCCACAGGGAGACAAGGAGACGACCATACGGTCTACTAGTCAATTGCCACCAAGTCTTTCGCTGCTCCTGGCCAATTGAACCGTTCAACACTGAGCGTAGCCTACTTACGTGTTTCTCTACATTTGTAAATTATTTGTAGGCTACCGGTAGGCTATATGATATTGCAAGCTTGTTCTTTAGTTTGTACTGTAACAGAATCTGATTGGCAAATAAAGTTATTTCTATCAGATTTAACATTTGGTGCAAGAAAGCACGATGAGTGTAGCTACTTTGATTTGGAATCACTGATGAAATAATGTGTGGGTTTCTATTGTTACTTTACATTAACAGGCTGCAGGAGGTTTCTTCAAGATCGTCACCTAAGTGACGCAAGAACTCGACTGAAACAACAACGAAACCTAACCCCGTTGTTGCCTCACAATACGCATTGTAGTAACGTCATCATTGTAATCTCATAACAATGAAACGAGTTGACAATGGAAACACGTCTCGCGGTTTCCAGTTCCAACCAATATCATTAGGTCAGGTATGGGTGTTTAGTTGTCATCTGGGTGCCAGGGAATAGATATTAGGTTATTTATGGGTTGTGGCGCTTCAAAGCCGACAGTTAGTCGGGTGCTTGTTATCGGGGGAGGATACGGGGGTGCCTACCTCACCCATCTCCTACAGAAGGAAGGTTTCTGTGAGGTCACTTTGATCGAGCCAGATGAATCGATGGTTCATCATATAGCGATATCAAGATGCATTGTTGAACCAGGTACGTTTGTAAACGACCATAACAACTCGCTCGCTACAGAACTTAGCTTTCAAACCGTCACAATTTCACGTATCATTTGCATCGCTATGCGCGAGTATTTACTGCTATGTTTCAGTTGTGTGTGAAAAAAGCAACTTGGCCTGACGCATGGTGAGTTTCTAGCGAAATGCCTCTTTGTTATCAAAATTTTTTCTTATGAGTGAGGAAGCAAAAATACAAAATACGACCTAATATTATTTGTCCTATGAACAAATATTTTCTGGTATGGCTAATTTAACAAATAAAAAATGATGTTTTCAACCAACTGCAGTGGTCAGCCCAACACAACACATCTAATATCTTCATGGTGTGCTTGCAAAATGCCAGTTCGTTGATTTTTATTTTTGTAGAGTTTCTAAAGAAAACATTTATTCCATACGGAGATTTTGTGAAAAACTTCGTCAGAGAAATTGCAACAGAAATCAACACCAAGAAAAGAACAGTGGTTTTGAACAATGGAAAAAAGGTTTGAGATTTCAAATTGTTAAAAACATGTTTCTGATTGTTTGCGGCTTTTTGAAGTGTAGGCTATAGGCTAGCAAGTATTTCTTAATTGGAAAAATCCGTCTTTTATTAATAAAATGTCTGTAGACGTTAAATCGTCATTATAATAAAAAAACAAAGGATCTTGTTTGCTGTCCCGCCATTGCAATCGATATCTGTTTGAAAATCTAACTCATCTTTAATAGCTTTGAAAGCGTCAACCACGTATAGACTCGAAAGAGCGACATCGTGTCAGACGCAAGGATTCACTTTGTGAAGGAATAGATGAAACTATGTGAAGTAATCAAAAGCTTTGTGCTTCCTTGCAGGTTCGTTATGACTACCTGGTCATTGCTCTTGATCAATCCACCTCTTTTCCTCGACGATTAAATCATGCGCAACCGGGAAAGTCCATACTGGAGGCGGAGAGCTTGTATAAAGCATTCACTGAAGAGGTAACTTCAATGTTGAAGTAGCAATTATGAAAACAAAATGCGACTTAATTTTGAACAAACTGAGAGTATAAGTACCGGTAGTAGGCTACAAGTAGTAGGCCTATATACTGTAAGTATATAGAGAGTTGTATAGTATTTATAGTTGTTGAACCATAGAGAAATAAAACATAGTAACTTTAGCGGGTTTAGCATACTTTATTTCACACAAAATATAACATAATTAAATAAAATAAACTCAAACGTTTTTGACACGTAGCCTACGTGTGTCCTCATCAGGAATTAACCCTGCAATACATAAAATGAAAAATCGTAAGATAGGCGTAAGATACAAAATTAAGTCACGTACGTGTCGAAAACGTTTGAGTTTATTTTATTTAATTATGTTATATTTTGTGTGAAATGAAGTATGCTAAACCCGCTAAAGTTACTATGTTTTATTTCTCTATGGTTCAACAAAGCAAACTCTCTACCAAAGCTTTATATATAGTTGTATAGAGAGTATACAGAGATAGTATACAGGGTGGTCAACAAAAATGTGACACATTTCGTTTGTTCATAATTTCTACAAATCTGAAGATTTTTCAAAATCCTTTCAGCCGGAGATGGATCATAGGCTCATAGCTATAAGTTTTTGCCCTCAAAAGTACTTTTGAAAAAACAAACCGGTTTCTGAGTTATGTCAATATTTGATAATATGTTCGATCCACATGCTCCTCGCTGCTGAATCATCGCTGCCACTCTCACATTGAAATTGTCCATTTCTCCCTAACATGTCCCTTGGAATTCTTCTAATTTCTCTTCTAATGTTTTCCTTCAGTCTGTCAATGGTATCAGGATTGTCCTGGTAGACTCTATCCTTTAGATATCCCCAGAGGAAGTAGTCAGGAGGGTTAAGATCAGGTGAATATGGCGGCCAGGGGTTGTTGGTCCTCCTTGAAATCAATCGATCCCCAGGAAAGTACTGATGCAGATACTCAAGGGTACGATTGGAACAATGCGGTGGGGCACCGTCTTGCTGGAATACAGCTGTATTCAAGTCGGTCCCTCTTCTCCTCCTTACTGCTGGAATGAATTGTCGTCTAAGCAATTTGATGTAACGTTCAGTGTTAACAGTCACCTGGCATCCCTCGTCGTCCTCAAAAAAGTAGGGACCAAAAATGCCATTACGTCCTATTGCACACCAAACTGTGACTTTTGTTACACTCAAGGGTGCTTGCACATGCGCATGAGGCTGTGCTTCTGCCCAAAATCTCATATTTTGTTTGTTCACATGGCCACTCAAATGGAAGTGGGCCTCGTCGTTAAAGAGAAGCACATCCAAAAGACCGGGATTGTTCTCAATCCGTTCACTGATTTGATGACCAAATTCAAATCGTTCATCCTTGTTGGCTTGACTTTGAGTCTGAAGAAGCTGAATTTTGTATGGGAAAAGTTGCAAGTCAGCATAAATAATTCTATTGACAGAAGATCTTGAAATCCCCACTTCCTGAGAAAGTCTTCTGGTGGATTTCCATGGAGACTTCTCCACACGAGTTCGAACATTGTGAACTTTTTCGGGGGTTCTTGCGATGGAAGGTGGACCACTATGGTTTTTATTGTTGTTAGTCACACTGCCAGTGTCTCTGAACTTCTCCCACAAGCGTTTGATTGTATTCCGAGACGGTGTTTTCCTTCCAGGAAAGTCGACGAAAATGTTCAGTGATTTTTGTCTGCTTAGCCACTGAAAATTGATATCCCGACTCCATAGGCTGCTGCTACACATAAAACTTATAGCTGTACTCTATAACTAACCTGAAAATCAAGAGGTAGAATTAATTTTTATGGAAATGACAGATAAACAAAATATGTTACATTTTTGTGGACCACCCTGTATAAGAGATCAGTGTTTTTTTTAAGGTGTTTTGGGGGACCGAAACGGTTCCCCAAATTTCTCCAGCGGTTTCCCAAAATTTGGACCTGCAACTACAGTAGAAAAGTAATGGTTGTTTCTCGCTATGTCTTGTCGATAATACGAATATAGCCTACGATCAATAGTTCACGTCCAGAAAAAAGAATAAGTGGAGGTACAGCTAACAGCTGAATCAAAGAGTTATTCACAAAAGAAGTGCACCTTCGATACTCGTCAATGTTTATTTCTGATTTATGGCGCATAATGATCAGTTTTTACGTGTGGAAACATAACAAGCAGAAGCCAACAAGCACACTTTGTTTGATTGTTTTGTTGCATGAGATAGAACCTGAAAAATTTGTTCTGTGATTGTGCAGTGTGCACTGCCAATAGGCTAATAAATAATTAATTCGTTTAAGCAAATATGGCTATTTTTTGGTATTTAAATGAAACACTTGCGGTCTCTTAAAACTACTTAGCGGTCACCCAAACCAAACCTTAAAAAAAAACTGTAAGAGAGTATAAGTAGGCTACCGTACGGTAAGTTACGTCATCAATGTGCTTTTGTGAAGAGCTTCCGCGATTTGCCAATAAACCAATTGCAAGTAACAAATAACCACATCGCAGGAGTCATCGCTATTTCGATGTAAAAAGTTGTCGAGACAGCTACTGCCAAGAAGTCAGCAGGGAGGTGGCTTACTTTTGGACAGGCCCGAGATGATTTTAGGGGCCGTAACCTTTCCAAACGGCAACACCGAGTATTTTTTTGGATATAATGCATTTTCCTTAAAATTGTCTTGATTTGGGACCCGAGAATCTCATTGTTACCGGGCCCAAATTATCCTCAACGGCCTTGCTGTCAAGTGATGAGTCTTTTTTATGAAAATAGGAATTTATCGTCTCCACTTATAAATTGAACACAGTGGTATACAAAAACAATGGGGTAAGCAATTTAACGTATTTGAGCACAACTTCACGCCCAGCCAAGCCGATGCAAGAGAGAAACCCAATCAACGAACCAAACCCTAGAAATTCAATGTTCAAGGTAAATGTACGATGAAGTAACAAATTATCGTGTTAACAAATTACAGTAGCCTATGTAGATCCAACACGATTATTTTTTGCTTGGACTTTGTCATACATTTACCTTGATCATTGAACACATTAGCTTTTAAGTTTGTGGTCGTTGTGACACAATAAAGCAGCTGATCAAACGTTTCAGATGAAGAAAGCACCAGAGATCGTATTCTTGGGAGGCAACCAATTTGCTGTAGAGACTGCAGGTGAAATAAGAGCGGATTACCCTGATAAGAAGGTAACTCGATGAGTGATGGAAATGACATAATGCTGGTTGATATAATATGATGCCAATAGTGGGTGCATGTCATATTGTCATAGGCTCTTCCTTGAAGCAACTCGCAATGATCTTTGTTTTGTATATTTCGAAATCCAACAACTAGAGATCAATACTTACCTCTCATACAATTGGTGACAATAGTAAACTTAGCAATGAAATCCTATCATGTTTTGTGGCCGTGCTAGCTGCAGACATGTAGCCAACTACACGGACAACTATTCAGGTGTGTTCATCGCTTCTGATTTATTCTGGGCTTGTGCTATATTTGGCATGTGCTGTATTTTTGATGTGATGGTCCGAAATAAAAACAAACTAAAGTTGAAACAACTCGAGATTTTTCCACCTTCTCCCTTTCACTGACGAGTTGCAAGGCGATATTGCTTATTGTAGCTAGTATAGCCTACCCAGCAAACATTGTACCGCGGCCCAACGGAGTGTGACAGTTGGTAAAATAGTGCTCCTCTGTTGACCCAACGTATCTTGCACCATTCGTCGCAGCTGGGCCAACTTATTTTAAAATCTTTGGGCCAACGTAAAAAAATTGAGAGGTTACCGTAGCTCGCCCGCAACTAATGACGTTGCCCAACGTTCTGTTCAACTGCACACCAACATTGGAAAGAACGACTTCCTAATTCTAAGTTTTTTTGCATTTTCATTGTCACATTACAATTGTAAAGGGAATACCATGAAGCAAACTTAAACAATTCTTCGAAGATATCTTCAATTAAGATATTTCAAAAGTTGGCAAAACTATACACTACCTCAGCCACCCGAACAACCGTCAGCCAACGTTGGGCCAAGGAAAATTGTTTACTGGGTACAGTGCCGGTTTTTGGGGTGTGCAAATCGTGCGATTGCACAGGGCCCGCAAGTTAAGGGGCCCGCAATTTACTCAGAAAATTAGCGATTGTAGTGTACTGTGATGTAGCCTACGGTTCCTATCAGAAAATGCAGTAGTTTTTGTCATTTCCAATGAAAAAACTTCAATTCGATTCACAAGCAAGTAAGCTACCGGTATTTTTGTTGAACATCCAATTAGAATGCACCAAATTCAAAGCAATTTTTCAAATTTTTCTAGAGGAGCCCCCAAACCCCTGCCACTGGGTGTCACTTTCGACGAACACGCCGTCAGGCTTCGCCCTCCGGCCGTCAAAATCCCCCTCCCCATTCAAAATACCTAGCTACGCTACTGAATTGGATGCCAAGGTACTGAATACCTGTCATTGGGGCCCGCAAAGCATATTCCGCACAGGACCCGAAATACCCTAAGACCGGCACTGCTGGGTATACCCTACTATTTTTTTTCTTGTTAGTAGCCTACACGTTAATGACAAAAAATAGAATGAGTTAACATGATATGATTTTTCTTATCTTTTTAATGTAGTAATCAAACTGTAGCCTAAGTGGCTCCTTTCTTACATGAAGTGAAACTTTTTCATTGACGAATTAAAATGATATTTACGCTCGTGCCAGTTGTAAAGTCTCTGCCAACGTTCTTGCCGGCTGCTATCATCCAGGTAGGCTACCGCAAGAATAATTAATTGATGATACAGGTAGTAGGCTAAACAATTAGGTGCAGCTTAATTGTTGTTTGTACCAAAGTGACTCACAGCCGACATTAGTTACAAACGTAGCCTACATTACAAGTTCATGCACCTCTAGAAAGCAATCAACCTTAGAGAAGCTCATATGCTCCACCACTTACTTCGTTGCTTTTCAAGGTTTGTTTTTGCCTTGATATGAATAATGGTGTGACGTAGCCAGAGATGTACGTAGGCCATACGCCGCAAATTCTACGCCGTAGACTTGCGGCGTAGACTTTTTGTTTGCGCTAACGCTTACGGCCACATTTTTTTGGATAGTTGTCGCTTGAGGCTACGCCGTAAACTTTTCGCGTTTTTTAGCGCATAGCGTCAACGCATACTTTTTAAAGTCTTCTTTTCGCTACAACACGCCAATACCTTCCAACGCTGCAGTTGAAAGAATGTTTTCAATGGGCAAAGACATATTGAAACCAAAACGCAGCAAAATGTCAGATGAACACTTTCAGATGCTTGTGTTTCTTCGTGGAAATTCAAAATAAAACTTGTTTGTTTCGAGTGGTTTATACCGTGTGAATGTTTGGCACCTAGCAAACAAAATGAGTTTATGCTAGTGTATGCGCTGACGCTGACGCCGCCAACTTTTTTTACAAGCTACGTTGACGCATACGGCGTATGGTTTTTCGAACGTTTGCGTTAACGCTGACGGCGTCAATATTTTTGTATGCGCGTACATCACTGGTCGTAGCCTATACCCACGGAAATCTAAAGAAGGGGATACGACGGCTTTTACTACGTCTGACAATAGAAGGGCTTCTCTTTATCTCGTAAAAAATTCCTGTTTATGGTAAACTGACAATTGGCACAGATAGTAGTTTAATAAATCTTCATAAATAGCATTGCGCTATTAGCCTCAGACCTGGATATTTACCGTACTGCATGTTCATGGTCACCTATTAATTCAACTAGCCTACTACCCTAGCCTATACTTGCTTTACATCTAGCCTACGTCAAAGGCTTTGTTAAGAAAAACAGCTGAGGCTTAGGCTACTGGTAACTTTTCAACTGTTTTTCCAAATAAGCATTCTTTAAATATGCTCTATGTAACATTTGCTAACTGTCTTCTGCAGCTGACTATACCAGCTACGCTACAAAACTTTCTGCAAAGAACCACATGTTTAACGCGCTACAAACTACTATCCTGGTAGTGTTTGAGAATAAGGCAATCGCTGCGAGCCTTCGTATCCCCTTGTTTAGATATCCCTGCGTATACCTAACCTGAACAGCGTTTGAATATTTGTCAGGTGACAATCTTGCATGGAGGAACAAGACTCTTAGGAGATTCAACCCCACCAGAACTCCAAGCTTCTTTGATGGAGATCTTGGATCGGAAGGAAGTCGACGTGATACTTGGTGGGAACCGATCAGACATCGCTGGATGGTTGTTCAAGTTACTTTACGTCATAATCTCTTTTGATTTTGCAGATGATCACGTGACCAACCTCAAAAGCGTCAAACTCAATCAGTTCATGGCAGGACAGATTGTTGAAACTAAAAATGGCCGTAAAGTTCCCGGTGATCTTGTAGTTAGTTGCGGAGAAGAGTCCACAATGCCACAACTCATAGATGTTTCTTTTCCTGGTGAGATTCGTATAGAAACGTTATCTTAAGTTTCATCAATAAACAACAATGCTAACAATCTTTTTATTACTGGGTAACAAGTAGTCACCTTTTATTGTCTTTCATCAAAGATAACCTACGTGCAATTGCATGACTAGATAAGCTATTTCTAAATGGGCTATTTCGAAATCTTCGACAGTGCTGAAGGCTCGTGTGACGTGTCTGATACACGCTCTGAAAAGACATAGGTCAGCGTGTTGTCTTCTTGTCATTCATACCTTTCCCATACGTGACCGTTTACTGATCTACGCCTACTTTTAGACGTAGGCCTATCTAACAAAAATAATGCTTTTTTGCATGCGTTATTCAGCGAAAATAATTGATTCACACTTTATCACGCCATAAATGATCTGGCGTTTCATTATGCTTGTGTTTTCTTCCCAAGGAAGGTTGCCAATATCTTCATAAATATTTAGATCTACAGTACAGTATTGGTTTCGCAAATTGTTGCATGGAGTGACACCTGGAACATTGTTTCATGTTGGTTTGGTAATATCATAATATGTTCTTGGTTTCGCAACACGATAGTCCAAGTTTCTGTTAGGCCTTCTATACGATTTCCAAATATATCAAAGGTTTTAAAATTGTTTTTAGTCGAATTTTTATGTTATTCTAATATTAGTGATGTGACTTCTGCCATGAATTACGTCATTTGCATTTCCAGAGTTGTTGCAGAAGCAGGGAGGAAAACTTCCTGTCGATGATTTCATGAGAGTTTTGCATTGCGTCAATACTTACGCAATCGGTGGCGTAACGAATAGCGAAATAGATCCATTCGAAGAGAATGAGCAAGCTAAAGTTGTTTTACAAAACTTAAAGCATGACATCACAATGGAAGGAAACAACGTCATGTTTCAACAGAGTACGTCACCGTTAGGTCTAACGCTTTGTGTCACAGACCAACTGCTTCTCTCTACAATTGTAGAACCATTTCTTGTTTTGTAACTGGACAATTAGATTATCCCTAAGCAACGTCTGGATGAAAAGCTTGCTTGGTTTCCAAGTGAGATAATCCTTGTTTTGAAATTTCAAACTAAAGTGATCACCTGGGGAATGAATATGTTCTAAGTTAAAAAAGATTTTCATGCTTTTTCTTAACCCAAACTCTGTTAGTCGATTGGCTTGCAATAACCATAATCCACCGTAGCGCCCTGTCCTGATTTGTTTGTTTTAAATGCAGACAAAAAATCTGTAATGATCACTATCGGTCGCTATGGAGGTGTTGGCTTTGCGAATGGAAAACTACTGGATGAAGATGAAATCATGGAAAAGAAAAGCGAAGATCTTTTCACCAAGATGCTGTGGGAAAACTTAGGATTAACCTACAACCGCTAGATGATAACCTACTAGATATACATGTAAAACATGTCAATGATAGACTGTCGCTAGCAGGCCAGTCTCACAAGTCGCTGGCCGCGAGAGGTTTCCTCAGAATAAATGTATCTTATGAAAACATTACAGTAAATATGGAAGGAAATATTAAAAATTGACACAGCATTGCTTGCCGACTAATAAATACTGCTTCTCTAGCATACCTGGCTACCTGCATATCTGGTAGGCCTATATATTATAACTTATAGGTTATAGCCTATAGCCTACCATATCTGGTGGCACCACTCCTTAATATGTAGTGATCTATGAATTGGAATGATAATAACATGCTTTTATTTGCGCCCATTGCGATAAAATACAGTAGGGGAGAGTGGGGTTGGTTGAATCATTTTAAGGTTTTATTCCGCTTGTGGGCGCCACAGACTACAGATCATGGTGAAAATTGGTCTGCTGATACTTGATGGACATACACTCTACTAGATGAAAATAGTTTCATATAGATACTGCAAAGCAGTTAAAACTGATGCCAATTTCATAAAAAGTACTATTTTTTGAGACAACGGGGTTTGTTGAATCACATGGTGGGGTTAGTTGAATCATTATTAAAATCATTTTAAAGAATTCCTTGTTGTGTTGTATAACATAACACATTATTTCGAATAACTACAAACTAACTTGATGGCAAAATATTTATAGCATTCCACAAAAACAAGCAAAACAATTTAACATATTTAGTGCAGATAAACAGCCCATCTGTACAGAGCTTATGAGCCCATTACGATACATTTCATTCATTGCGCGAAAGTCAAAAAAAAAAAAAAAAAGATACATTTCATCCAAGCTTCTCTGTCAACACTGTTATTGTAATTTTCTCCTCATTGGTTGCATAGCCATGCTCTTCCATCTGCAGTAGATGCTGAAACTCTTTTTCCTTTTTCGTATGATTGAATCTTGCTCTTTTTTTGAGGCTTCTTAGCAGTCCTATGCTCAATTCATAGCATCTTTTCACAAATTGGGACTAGGTGGGCAAATTTTCAAAAAAGGGCACTTTTAGCGCGAGAGTTATGTTAAAAAGGGCACTTTTCACGCGTAAATGATGGGAAAAAGGGCATTTTTCCTGAGCTTAAAACATGTAGGAGCTTAAAAATGTAGATTTCTCAGGCAAATTGTTGTTAAAAATGCATATTATACCTAGACTAAACTTTTGAGACCCATAATTGATTCCTATATTCATCTCCGCCCACAATATGTTATAAATAGCCTAATAATGTAGGTAATAACATTTAATCTAGCAACATTTAGTTGCAGAGGTCTCATTTTACTAAAGTAAAAAGAAACAACTACAATACATAATCTATAAAACACAACTGCTTAAGATATTATAATGAGCAGGCCCGGATTTAGGGGGGGCAGAGGGGGCCCCCTACGTGGACAAAATGTAGTTTTGTGTTATTATTTTTTTTCAGCCTTCGAAGTTTCTGCAAAATGCTGTGCAGTGCTGGATTAATGCTACTGTAGACGTAGAAGTGGTTTTTGCACGGGGGGCCCTCGATTTAAAAGCGCCTCGGGCCCTCCATCAGCTAAATCCGGCCCTGATAATCAGTTGAATCTTTGCAGAATTAGATGATTTTAAAGAGCTGGTATTTTATTTTGATGAAAATCAAGAAACAAACTTAATTCAGACATTTAGAATCTCACACAAAATTTGAGGTAGGCTACTCACAACACAAATTGCTAATTAATCTGCTTGAATGGAACATTAAGAATATTATAAGTGATGTTCGCCCTTCGTTTCCGAAGATGGCCAATGAGGCTAAGATCAAGCTTTCTCAGCTGATTCTGCGCCTTTATAAATAAGACTGCGCCATGTTAGTCGTACTGCGGCTAATAAGTCTTCCCACGAATCTACGTCAATGGCGAATTCTTTTATGGAAGCTTTTAAAGTGTCTGGATATTTTAAAGGATATTATCAGTAGGCCTACCGTAAGGTCAAAGGTAGGCTCATAAGTTCTAAATGTATGATGAAGCATTCCATTTTTCTGTTCTTTCTTTAACTTAGATCTAACTTAAACAAAAATTAAGTCTTAAAAATTGCCCACCTAGTTTCAAACTAGGGGGGCAAAGAAAGGACTAGGGGGGCAAGCAAAGAGACTAGGTGGGCAATTGCCCACCTAGTTTATATGTGAAAAGATGCTATGGCTCAATTGCTTTTTTTCTGGCGTGTCCGTCAGTATCGCACACTTGAGGCGTTTTCTTCCTCCATTTTTTTACCTTTTTTGACAGGGGCCTTGGGGAACGCACGCAGCATTTCAGGGCTGAATGGCATTGAATTAACTCCGGGACTTGTCAATGCGAGTCTTTTCCGAAATGAACGAGAGGTTGAAAGTGCATTGACGGGTTCCTCATCGCTTGTGGCAGCTAACAGGCCTTGCACCTCAGAAATTGCAATGAGCTTTCATTCGAGGCTGGTGGCTCATCAGTCATCAGCAACGCCAATGCTCTGTGACATCACAGGCGTTAGAATATGATCACATGGGTTAGTGGATTCATTTGGCAGATTATTTGACTCATCTCTGATTAATGATTTCATCAGGTGAAAATATAATGGGGTTGGTTGAATCACGTGATTCAACCAACCCCGCCAAGATATCACAGAAAATAGAAGTAAAAGCTATATTACATTGAGTTTGAACTTGGCCGTCATTACTGATTTCTTAACACTTAGCTAACTGGCTACAAAAATAATTTCCACCTTCTCATCTGCACACTATCTAACTAACGCTAAACGAAAAATACAAACAACACTGAAATGTTACAAACAGCTATAAAATATGGGGGTACTCAAAATCGCCAACTAAACACCAACTTCGAAACTCGTGCGTTACAGCATGCTGAAATGATGGCCATGCCTTGCGAAACAAGTCATCTGATTCGGTTCAATCATTTTAGTCTTAGCGCAGTCGACCGTGATTCAACCAACCCCACTCTCCCCTACCTACACTGCGATACAACAGACGACAGGAAGCAGCGAAGTGACATATAGTCTTCGATTCAGCTGCTGCTCCCCTTATTTTGGCTTACAATTAAGTGTCTTTCGCCGAGACACAGCCGCGTACTCTGGAGCGGTGTCGAACCCACGTCCTTTCGAACGTCGCGCAGACGTTCTCACCACTCGACTACGCAGCCTACAATCTGTGTGTGTTAAGTGACTTGCTCGATTGTTGTCCAGTTTTTAATAAAATTAATTCATTATACTTGAACTCAGTAGCCCATAGATTGAAATTGACTAACGGAGTCAAAGTCACAGCCTGATCAGTTCGTAGCTTTTATTTATTTTGTTTTAGAGCTAAGCGTCACTTTGAGGTAGGCCTAGCTAGTGCCTTTGCATCCACACCAGCGACTTAATTTGTTTTTAAAGGCAGACTGCGTTACTTCTTTTTTCCTTGTCGTTGGTGTTTATCATTTAAGAGTGTTGCAATTGGAAGTTTTGAGTTGGCTTTCTGGCACTGGACAGGTAAAAGTAATGTTCTAAGCAGATAAAATTTAAGATTACCTCTGTTTAGCAGTTTGTAGATTCCTAAGTGCCAAAACCTTTAATAGGCCTACCTCGGGACTGAAAATACCCCATCGCTTTGACAAAACGCACAGCCCAATGCGTTTGATATTTGTGAATTCCTTTCAAACCAATAAAATATTTTGAAGGTGAGAGAACATAGCTTGTAGCCTACTGTACAAAAATATTCAAGATATTGAGGAAGCTATGTTTGATCTGTTCTCACTTACAATCCTTGTGTTCACAATTCGAGAAAATCTCACCTCTCACAGATCAACGTTTCGTTAAAATAACAGAGAAAAATTAAAGCACGGCGGTTGAGTAGGACCAATATTGACACGTTACCGCAGTAGCCTAGATCTTCTCATTTCTTTAAGTTAAACTTCATAGTCTTCTGGATTATCATGAAGTTAAAGACAGTATGGGCTTCTAAAAGATTGTGGAGTCAAGTCGGATGCTTCCGATCCGAGTTCACATCCGTGTGTAAAGCACAACATAAGTGCCATGGATAAGCTAAAACAAATTAAAGCAGGTGCACTCAAACAAAAGAGATTATGAGCTGGTACAATCCAATGTAATTTAAAATCTAGAAGACGTAAAATAATGTTACGAGTATTGCGATTGTGAGTAACGTTACGTTTTTGAAAGTAACGAAATCCGCAGCATGTTGGTCGCGTCACTATATCAAACATCACTCCAATCAAAATGTGTCGCTCATTATCGAAAACATCCTTCTTTGTCGCTCCAAACCATCATGACAGAGATTCAATTTCTTCGTGTATTTCACTGACGAAATAAAAAATGGCAGTTTGAGAAACAAAAGCTGACCAGAGTTATGCGGGAAGCAACATTCTCGGTTTGAAGTGCGTAAAGCGTTACGGAGACTGCAGGGTACGATGGGCGTCAGCATCACTCGTACCACAACGATAATGGGACTGCGGGGCAGCCCTGTCCTTTCAGTCCGACGCCCCGTCCGAACTAAGCTCGGGCACAAGATCACGGTTTGACTTCACGTGGCTCAGCGCTTCATCCAAGTATGACGTCACTGAATTATCTGGACAATGAAAGCAATTTATTGAAATGCGGAAGTTGGTATCAGTCACAACCTGTTGCCACAGGAAGGAATTTTAGATCATGGGGATGAGAAACTACATCCCGTTTTGGCTTATCCGAAGCACCACAGAAGGGTTACGTTTTTTTTCTTATTTGCAAAATATGTACTTTTTATGGGTTATAAGAGAGGATTGAAGTTGGTTGGTAATTTAAGGTTTTTTAATGAAAGCAAGTCAGTAGCGATGTAACAAACAGGTGTTTAAATATTCACATTCACTTCAAAAGCTTAAAAACTGAGCATCCTTTAATTACGAAAACATGCTCCACTCCCTCTGATGTTATGCTGAATGCTGATCACGCAAAAGCCAATCCACAGGCCACAGTGCATCGCTCTGTGTAGACACCATTGCTGAAATTGGACAAGCAGTTGGTCCTTACCTGGCTGGTGGGAGCGGTACTTCGGTGACATGGTATTCTCATCACGGTCGCTGGGTTCGCTGTCCGATCCTGGAAAAGAGATGACCATCGTTGAGTCTAAACTCACTCTACAACAATGCATCAACCGGTGAAGCCCCGGCTCTATGAGCGAACAATAAAACCAAGCAACGTTGGTTCAACTTTCGGGGAGTGCAGTTTAATAACGAGGTTCAAGGTGAACTTTCTATTCAGCGGCACCTCGTAAAGACTTGACACTACCAACTGTGGCAGCCAGCCCGTCAGTAGTTCAAAACGACCACGTGCATGATGCTGGCAAATCGCGCTTCAGAAGGTTTTTTAGCACGATTGATTGAATCTTTATCCTCAGACTGGAACAGCTTCTTGCAGAGCTTAGTCCTGACAGTTTCACATACTTGTAGACTGTAGGTGTAGAGGCTTTGAATCACTGACGCAGCTTCGGTCATCGAGATTGACAGAGTGAAGTTTCCGATTGTTGAAGTGTTGTTGCTGGGGAATTATTCCATCGAGTAGATGCCGCTGAATGGAGAGCGGTCCTTCAAGCACACACCCAGAAAGCCGAACCAGCACCGCTTGATCTTGAAGCTTCTTCGTACCAGAAGTCACGCGGTAACCAACTGAGCTATCGGGGAGGACGAACCGAATGCAAATGAAACCAGCAATTGACTACACGTCAGCTTGCTGATGGCATAGCGTCGTGAATCACTGGTTCACTTTCTTTGAAGAACACAAATTTAGACACAACTTACCGACAAATTTGACGACCACGCTTCGAAACAAACTAATTAAGCGAAGTTTGCTCCCTGTTTTAGGACAGAGTACTCACGCCGCGCGAATGGATTGTCGTCGTCGTCATCACTCTCTTCGCCACCGCTCCCTTCACCGTCCGACATCAGAAGATCCTCAAGAAGTCTGCTCTTCCCACCATCATTTGTGTCGTCATAATCCTGAACCATTCATATCATTGGCATTGTTACTTCACAAATGTCCGCATTGCAACAATGCCAACAGCCCGACCACGCCGGGCGACATGGCTGGCACTCACCATGTCCATGGTCCGTCCATCGTCCGTCAACACTTCCACATCAACGTCGGAGTCAGCTGCGGCCTGCATGATAACTTGGATCAACTTGCGCCGGTCAAACATCAACACAGCTCACAGCGACTGACAGCATATCTAGTCGGTTCGCGTGATTCACAACACAACGAGGAATGTGAAGATGGACGTGAATCAGAGAGGCAACAACACGACATCCTCAGGACAATGAGCACATTGTTTAAAATTTATATTATCTGGGGGGGAAGTATCGATAGCGTCAAAAGTGCCCTTCTCGTGTGATGTTTTTATTGAAACGCGATCACTTTTGCATATTCGCTCGTACAGGTCCTTTCAGGTATAGCACCAAGATGTCTCCATGAAATATGATTCCAACCATGGCAAACGTAATTTATGACTCACCCCAGGAGTGGCGGGATCGACGTCATCAAGATCAGCAGCTTCGGCTTCCGCGGCTTTCTTCGCTGCAGCGATATCGTTTTCGAGTTGCGTCAGATGTTCGTCATAGTCGTCGAGAGTCTCGCGACAGACGGCGACGATCTTCCGCGCGGTTTCCGTGAAGGTAGACTCCGCCCCGTTGAACTTGGCGCTGTTGGTCAGCACCAACTCCACGTGTTCCATGAACTGACCCCTGACAAGTAGTCACGTGACAATACGTCAACATACAAACAAGCCAAGTGTTTCAAGACAATGAGTTGTTGCACGTGGCAAGCAATCGGAAAGGAATTAATGCCAACTTTTTCAAACTTTGTGGCGCTCAGGATTTCAGACTCTAGGTAGTACAGTATGTTCAACAGAATCTGTTTAACTTGTTTCATCACACTTCTTGTGCAATAGGCTCTTGCAAAAGTAACAGCCAAAACTTTCATAAATAAATACCACTGCAAACTTTAAATGTTCATCCTTTTTCATGGTAGTGATGAAAAGCTAAACGTAATAATTTCTCACAATTTCTGAGCATGGTGTTTCTAATGGTTCAGCATGGTGTTTCTAATGGTGTAGCATGGTGTTTCTGATGGTTCAGCATGGTGTTTCTAATGGTTCAGCATGGTGTTTCTAATGGTTCAGCACGGTGTTTCTAATGATTCAGCATGGTGTTTCTAATGGTTCAGCACGGTGCTTCTAATGGTTCAGCACGGTGTTTCTAATGGTTCAGCACGGTGTTTCTAATGGTTGTTCAAATAAATGTCGAAATCGTTGTTTCAACATCGAAGCTGCGGAAGTTATCTAAACCACTGAACATATTCCCATGTACAGAACGAATGATGTACAGAACGAATGATGATAATTCCCATGTACAGAACGATGAATATGTAGGGTTTTCCTAATAATTGGCTATATTTTTAGTGTAGACTTTTGGTTATTGAGAGACTCTGAGTCTCTAGATACAAAATGGGTAATTTAGGCTTCTGTCTAAGGTATGATTTCCTACAAAAATTAAACAAGTAAAATGGAATATCAAATATATTTGTTATAAATAAAAATTACAAGTTCGGGAAATTGAGAAATATGTCTAACCAATTTAGTTCATCGACCGGTGTCAGAAGAGCGACATTCTCCAGTCGTGAATTTAACCTTCTCGTTCTGGCTTTTAGTCCGTTCGCTTTGCAAGTCTATTTTTGAGTGTGAGCCTTTTTCAATTCTCCGCTTACTTCATAATATACCGTTAGAGCCTTTTATCAGTAATAGCCTATCATGAGAATTATGAAACGAACCCGGTTACACAATTACATCGCTTCAGAAATACAAATGCGGTGAGCCAAACTCCGTGAGAACATTTAGGTTTTCGCAGCGTTGAAATGCATTTTGCAATTATTCTGATAAGTTTCGGTTAAATGTTAAAATATAAATTTGTTGCTTAAAACATGGTACATGTTACAAATACACCAAACAGCGTTCCGATTGTCAATGTAGTTTAGCCTACACTATAACGACATGCCCACCTGTTTTGATACAAGTGCTTCTGGACGTTCTTTCTGATTGTGCCAAGGTCCATGGGCCGGTCAACGATGTTGTAGTAGTCCGGTACGAACTTCCGGTTGACTGGATTGTGGAACGGCCACGACTGTGAGAAGAAAGTAACAAGAAACCAAGTGTTAGTTGGTATTGGATGGAAAGACAAGGGCGTCAGTACAAACACCACATCACCTCCGGCACGGCCATCATCTTCTGTGTGAGGATGTTGTCGAGGATGAAGCTGAATGCCACCTGGTCGTCATCATCCAGCAGAGGATTGATCGCTTTCTCGAGCCGCATCAGTTTGTCTTCCATCGCCTGACACAAATGTATATCAACCAATTTAAATCTCCTCCTCCCAACGAAGTAGACACCATCTCTCAGATATATCAAGGGAGTTTCGTATGGAACTTTCACAAGTCAAGCTCGTGGTCATTGAACTAGTTTTAAGTGTCGCATCGGTGAACAGTGTTATAATGTAACCACCGGGTAGTGCAGAGCACGTGGACATTATGAAATCATAGCATCAACACTTTGCCTGCTTTTTTGTAAGTTCTTTTATCTATTCTATATTAGTGGTCTGACTGTAGAAACAAAATGATTCCATATGAAGCCCCCACATACCTTGAACCTGCCATCGGTGTGGGTGAGCATCTGTTCGGCGATGGTGGTCAGGGGGCTGTCCGTGCCGTTGTAGAGACGCGAGTTGTGGACTATGAGATCGATGTGCTCACGAAAGTCGGCCCGCGATAGATATGTCTGCTTGCGTATGTTCTCCCGCATTGTCTGCTCATAAAGACAACTATGATCAGTTAATCACATTGGCAATAACAACGGCAGACAGACCGGCTACCAAGGCACCAGATGGTAGAGCTTTCCTGTTATTGGCCCAATACCAATTAATAGCAATGGCAAAATTTATTCCAGATTACATTTTATTCCAGAACAAAAGCTAAGCCTTTCACCTGTTTTCATCTTTCAGAACTTAACATCACCCTTGGCTACTGAAGGTTTTCGACAATAATACAGAGCAGTTGTTGAAGTTCTAAAATCTACCGTAGCTGTTACTAATATTATAATATCCTCCATATCCTTGACTGAAATTTCAAAGCCAAACTTGGAGAATTTAGCCAAACAGCTATGTTTAGGTCAGAACTTGTTACATTCCCAAATCCCACTGTGCGTAACTTATATCGAAGCAAATCCAACCTGCAAATCCATAGGTTTCTCAACGATTTTGTAGTAATCCTTCACCAACCGAGCGTTGACCGGGCATTGGAAGGGTTGGGTCTGTAAAAACAAGACAACATCACGCAGGGACCATCAACAAGCGATTGAAGAGTCTGCAACAACAAGACATCACGCAGGGGCCAACAACAAACTATTGAAGGGTCTGCAACAACAAGACATCACGCAGGAGCCAACAACAAGCGATTGAAGGGTCTGTAACAACAAGACATCACGCAGGGGCCAACAACAAGCGATTGAAGGGTCTGCAACAACAAGACATTACGCAGGGGCCAACAACAAGCGATTGAAGGGTCTGTAACAACAAGACAACATCACGCAGGGACCATCAACAAGCGATTGAAGGGTCTGCAACAACAAGACATCACGCAGGGGCCAACAACAAGCGATTGAAGGGTCTGCAACAACAAGACATCACGCAGGGGCCAACAACAAGCGATTGAAGGGTCTGCAACAACAAGACATCACGCAGGGGCCAACAACAAGCGATTGAAGGGTCTGCAACAACAAGACATCACGCAGGGGCCAACAACAAGCGATTGAAGGATCTGCAACAACAAGACATCACGCAGGTGCCAACAACAAGCAATTGAAGGGTCTGTAACAACAAGACAACATCACGCAGGGACCATCAACGAGCGATTGAAGGGTCTGCAACAACAAGACAACATCACGCAGGGACCATCAACAAGCGATTGAAGGGTCTGCAACAACAAGACATCACGCAGGGGCCAACAACAAGTGATTGAAGGGTCTGTAACAACAAGACATCATGCAGGGGCCAACAACAAGCGATTGAAGGGTCTGTAACAACAAGACATCATGCAGGGGCCAACAACAAGCGATTGAAGGGTCTACAACAACAAGACATCACGCAGGGGCCAACAACAAGCGATTGAAGGGTCTGGAATAACAAGACATTACGCAGGGGCCAACAACAAGCGATTGAAGGGTCTGTTACAAGACATTACGCAGGGGCCAACAACAAGCGATTGAAGGGTCTGTAACAACAAGACATTATGCAGGGGCCAACAACAAGCGATTGAAAGGTCTGTAACAATAAGACAATATCACCCAGGGACCAATGAGTAAATGAATGAAACATGGGAATAAAGTGAAAGACCTTACTTCTGGCAAGTCACGGATGCCGTTTAAGACATTTTCAAGCAGAGTTGACAGTGTGACGACGGGGTCCGCACGGCGGCGCTCCTTCTTCTTTGCGATCCTGGTCAGATAATCGCAATGCGATGTTGACCCCTAGATGGCAATAAACAGTAAAATGCATGAAACAGTTCAGCTTCGTCAACTCAAAACATCAGCAATATCCAGCACATTAGGCTAACAAGACGATACAGATGTGGCCAATTTCAACTATCTGATGCGCTAAGCACCTTCAACTATTCTAACAAATCATTCTATTCGTATGTACTTGCGATCTTGGTTTTTTTATCAGTCATTGACCGCTTTTTTGGCAAAATGTTCGAAAAAACTATATAGTCAATTCGGCCGGGTGTTGCAAGGTTGAGTTTCGCTGATGAACGTTGAAGAAACGTTTGTCTGTTCTAACTTTTCTCAGATAAAACACGACAACGTTTCTCAGTGAAACTTAATGTTGTAGCTAGTCAGGAAGTGCAAATTTTGGTTTGTATCAGCTACTTGAAAGGAAATATTTTCATCAGAAAAAATGACCGAAAAAAATAAAAAATGACTGAATTTTTTCAAGTCATTTCGGACAAATGACTGAAAAGCCTCAGCGAAAAAAAAACAGGATTGCGCGACAGTGATCTCCTTTCACCAGACAGTGCTTAGTAGACCTCACCTGGTGTTTCCGCTTCTTCCGCACAGGAGCGGACGCAGTGGGAGTGACCTGGTAGGTGGGGCCAGGAGCTGGTGTGATGTCTGGCTTCTGGAACTTTAACACCAATGATTTCCTCTTCACTTCCTCAACACTGAAACAGATAACATACTGAAGACAGAAGCAAAATCTGAAAGGAGCAGTAAATCAAAGCAGATTAGCTATCGAAACCTGCAACTACTGCTTGGTATTACATGATTACTTTTTTATCAGATCTTTAGAGAGGGTGATTTTGGTTCCTTCAACTTTAACAAGGTGTTGCGAGTCCTGGAAGATCTTCCTCTCCATATCTTCCTCCTGTTCTTCGGTGAGAGCTACAGGTCGATCAGGGACCGAACGACTGTACATTGGACAATAGCGATTGGTCCTCATGTGGCCGAGTTCCCCACACGCCCCGCACTTCATTTGCTACACAACATATTTCAATATAAATTTATGTCTCGCGATCATGTTGTTGGATTATAGATATCTACCTTTACAAAAAATACACTGTCAATTAAAATAAAACGAAATTGTTTCCACTATAGCAACAAGCAGACTGCCTCCAGCTCTCGCCATACCTTCCCAACACAATGGACAACGATACAAACCAATTAGCATCTCTGCTTTCAAACGGAAAATGAACGAGCTTCGAGAAGACAGTTTAATAAACGTTTGCAAAACATTTTAAAGTTGAAATGATCGATAAGTCTTTCTAAAATGTTGGAAAAACAAACAGAAATTTACTGGAAAATCATGAAACGTTTATCACAGAGTGACTTACGGAGCTCTTCAAGGACTCCGCCTTCATTTCTTTGTTCTTACGATCCTTTTTCTTCTCCTGACTATTTTTCTCTTTCTCGTGGTTCCGTTTGATCCGTCGGAGTTGCTCCTGAATCCGACGCTTCTCTCTCCTCATCTCCTCCCGATGTTGTTCATCCATCAACATGAACTTCCGGATGAAATCTTCATTCTAAGCACATTGATTGTTGGTGCACAGAAAATATCGTAACAACTCACAAGAAATACAAACTTCCACCACAAGCGCATGCCACACACCCACATCATATTGATTGCTGTGCTGTTGGGAATCCGCAACTTGGTCAAGTTCTAAGTTTGCCTTAAATTTGTCATATTTGTTGACCAAATCATTCCTTTGGCGTCTACATAGCCCTAAGCAATAGCTTGTCCTGCGTGAACACAGCAGTACAACGTTCCATACCTTTGAGGACTTAATTTTGACGTAAGCGTCGATAACTTCCGGTTTTCTGACGGTTTCTATTCTCGTGTACTCGCTCCCGTCCTCATGACGGAACTTGCGGTGGATCTTCAAGCAGTGACCAACCTATTACGCAACAATGTAGCTTTGTTAGACAAGAGCATTGCTGGTAACAACTCAGCTCGATACCACCCACACTCTGTAAGATAGGTTAGCAATATAGGTTGACTTTATGGACCAAAGCAACACCAGACCTTCAATCACCAATCGGAAATGCAACTTAAAATTGCTTGTACACTTTTACAGAAACCAAACAAATAGACCATCAACACTCAACTCAACACAACAGTAGTTGGACAATGTTATCGCCCAGCGCCAAAGTCAGTGCGCTACAACTGCCATCCTAAGTATTCCATCAAACCAAACATGACTGGAGCAAGAGTTAAATGATCATTACAGCTCTACAATCTACATGGAAGACCAACCAGGGATGCTGGGAGAGCAGCAACATCATCATCTTTCTTGGAAAACTTTGATGAAAGACTTGTTCCGCTGTTGCTCCTTGATATCCCATCGGAACGATCCTCGCTTATCATCTTTAGGAGTTCTTTTCGTTCTTGCTCTTCTTTTTCAATGGAGATCTAAAACAAGGAAAGGTTGAAAGAGGAACTGGCACGAGCAGCTACTGCCCAAAAGAAGCTGCATCGACAACATGTGAGATTTAAATTAACCATCATCACGTGATTAGAAGGTAGTTCATGTGCACAGGAGTCACCTGCATCGAGGACTTCTTGTTGCTGAGAAGGTTCTCAATGTTTTTACCCATCTCCTCAAAGTCCGAGTCATCGGCTGAGCTGCTATCCTCATCAGTTGAAAGTATTTCATGTGAAGCTAGGACCCTGAACATCCAGGAATCAATCAAGGTGTTACAGCGAAAGTTCATTATTTCAAAATTAATTCGAACATTGCACATAAACCACCGATAAAAATTTTATTATTTAAACAATTGTTTTTATTAATTAAACAATTAAACAAAGTAAAAGATTTCTTTAGTCACTCAGTGTACATCACAAGCTCAGCAATGGAATATATATATTTGTGCAACACTGTGGCTAACATTTGTGTTTCTACAATGTCATATTGCACGCCACACAAACGTAGACTAACGCAGCAGATTAATCGGCACTTTGAAATGTTAAACCAACATAACAAAGCATGGCGGCCTGCATTAACCTCGTTTCAATGACTTGAAAATTCGTTGGTGATCGATTAAACAATCTAACATAAACTTCAAATTGCTAGTGGGCTATCGTTGTTTTGTTAGTTAAGCAGATAACTTTAGATTTCTCGTAAAATACTTCATTTGGTGACACAAGCATGAAAATTGGCACATATGTACCTTAGACCATGTAGATTTCAAAAGTTTAATTAACCAAACGAAAATTCAAAGCGGCGGCCCGTGACGTCAAAATTCAAAATGGCCGCCATTCCGGTCCTGGACTGACGTAGGAAAGTTGTTTTATGAGAGCAATTTAGGTGTTTTTCATCTCTTACTATCTTGAAAATGTTTTTTGTGACATTTTTAGCCAGTGTTTATGATTTCAGATTGTACCTCTCATTAAAAATCTTCACAAAAACGGGGGGGAAAACGTTTTTTAGTGTTTTTAGCGAAAAAAGGGTGGTCATATGTTACTTAAAAAATGATAGCCTCAGCAAAATCCCTCGTTACTGTTCACCCTCAAATTCAGTGAATTTAAAAAGAGACAGAAGTAGGGGTCCAACTCGAAAGTCACCAGAGTAAATTTTTCGAGCAAACAGAGGTGGTATTTGTAATAAAATCTGATTGTTGGTTTGTCAATTATTACAAATAATTATGTTTCGCGGGGGTCAGAAATGAAGTTTTGTGCGTAACTATTGGTTAGCTGCCAAGAGTAACGCACAAAATTTCCTTTCTGACGCTGCCGAAACGACAATGTTAACCTTGACCAATAGCAACGCACAATCACGTATATACATATTGACATATTTTATTTACTTAATAAGATTATCATAACAAAGACTTTATAAAACATAGCTAAACATAAACATAAGTTAAGCACTTAAACTCTTTACAACCCTCACAACACAGCTGAACTAAAAAGTAGACATTGAGAAACGTGAACAAGAGCTTCACGAATCAAGCCAGAAGCCAACACGTCGACTGCGCACAGAGCACGCAAGATCAATTAAACACAATCAATCAGAAGAGAGAATCAACAG
Organism: Aplidium turbinatum; assembly: GCF_918807975.1. Classification (NCBI taxonomy): domain Eukaryota; kingdom Metazoa; phylum Chordata; class Ascidiacea; order Aplousobranchia; family Polyclinidae; genus Aplidium; species Aplidium turbinatum. Next base: position 24,405,375 of record NC_137482.1, read on the forward strand.
TTTTACAACATTTATCAGACTCCCGCGAAACGTAATTTTTTCTCTTTGCTAGACGATGAAATAAAGAGATATGATTCCATGATGGCCAGCCTAGGGAAAACTGCAGTATCCACCAACTGGGAGAAATGCTGTCTCTGTCAAGAAGTGAAGCGTGAAAAATTAAGTAAGCCAAGAGATGTTGCCAGGAGAGGAGAAAGCGGTTATTCCATGCTTGCTAGAAATATCCCAAAACTTAATGAACTGAAGCAGCTTCCTTTTCCAATGAATATCAAGAGACTTGATGATGGTTCTGGTATAGAAAATACGCTGAAGAATCACTCTGCGAAATACCACGTGACTAAGTGTTACTGTTTATTCAGCAATGACAAAGTTGATAGAGCGGAGAAATCAATTAACAACAACAAACGCAAAGCCAGTAAGTAATGCACATACACTTCAGTCAAATTTAAAGTCAATGCCTGAACTACTCTGTATTAAGAATATTATTTACGAATTATAATATTAGTTTCTGCTATTAAATATATATATACCGTACGGTACGGAAACTATTACATTTGAATAATTGATTTATGGTACAAAATGTGAATAAGGCTTAAAGAAGGTACGGAATCATGACTGTTTCTCATAGAGTAGCCTTGAAAAAGGCTTTTCATCAGCAACCAGTCATGCAAGGAATTATTAATCAACATTGCTGGTCGTGACAAAATTGGTCTTTGGTATATATTTGGTATGGGCCGTTTACATTATAACTAAGTCTACTTGCTTGTATTTTCGTGAAATTAAAGAAAAAAAATTTTCAGGTGATGATGCAGTAGTCCGAAGCAAACGAGTGTCTATGAATTTTAAAGACAATGTTTGCTTCATCTGCGAACAACAGGATGACAGAGAAAACCTACGACAAGTGCAAGTCATGAACACCTGTGTAAAACTGAGAAAGGAAACCGAAAAAATTAATGACATTAAGCTTATGGTAAAACTTGCCGGTCCTGATGCAATAGCCCAAGAGCTGAAATACCACTTGAACTGCAGATCACAGTTAAAGAATAAAGCGAGAGCAGTAGCAGCAGCACAACTGCGAAAATGGTGATCATGGCAATACATTAATTGCTTATCCAATGGCATTTTCAGAACTTGTGACATACCTATGTTAAAACAAGTTGAACAATGAGAGTGTTGCCACACATAAATTAGCTGATCTTGAGAAACTGGACAGAGCTAGACTTTTGCAGCTTGGTATTGTTCAACCCACCATCAATGTGACCAAACTTAAAAGAAAACATTCTTCATCATCTGCCAGGAATGAAGGCATTCAAGAAGCATTTGAAAAAGATGTTGGGATGCTTTATCCAATGCAAATGAGTATGATGAAGCGATGGTTCTTGCAAAAGCAGCTAAGATATTGCGTAGATCAACGTTAGACTGTCAGGGTGACTGCAGCCTTTTTTCAAAGCTCTTTATTTCATGCCAGATCCGACAAGTTGATCTGCCTGAATTTTTTAGCCATGAAAACCAACGATTCCCAGCAGCTTTAAGTTCAGGAGGTGATCTTTACCAAACACAGAAAGCAGATTTAATGGGTTGCCTAGAGAATGTGGTACCTGCACAGTGCACAACCTGCTTTACTGGACGATGTAGACATGATGGTGATAGATGGAGCACGTTTAGTACACTCTACTACACTAAAACATCATACGTTTGGTGAATATGCCCAGAAGGACTTCGTGGAGAAAATTAAGCCATAGGCCAGAAAGCACAAACGAACGGATGTTGTGTTTGACACTTACAAGGACGGAAGCATCAAATCTCATGCTCGTATAAAGAGGGATAATGGTAGCAGGCGGAGAGTTACTCGAGATGGGAGAGTCCCAAAGAACTGGCCAAACTTTTTCCAAAATACAGACAATAAAAAAGAACTTTATCCATTCTTAGCTGATTCCATCCAAGAATTCATGCCACCGGATGATATCGTTTACGCTTCCAAGAATGAAAAAGCTGTTACTAATAATGACAATTCCGCTTTAGTCAATTTGAGCTCAAACCAAGAAGCCGATACCAAAATGTTCGTTCATCTTCATCATGGTCTCAAGTATGAAACTATACAAAAAGCAGCCATCCTGGCTAATGACATTGATGTGGTCGTTACTGGAATTGGCTTGTTTGAAAACTTGAGCAAGGATGGACTTCACGAACTCTGGATATCTTTCGGGAGAGGAAACAAAAGAAGATGGATTCCTATTCATCAGATATTTTCTGTCCTGGGTCCACAGAAATGCAAAGGGCTGTTGTTCTTTCATGCCTTTAGTGGCTGTGACTCTTGTTCAGGCATGAAAGGAAAGGGGAAGAAGTGGTTCTTTGCAACGTGGTCAGTGTATCCAGATGTGACGCCAACATTTCAGAAGCTCAGTCAGTGTCCAGAGGAAATAAATGCAGAAGATTTTGCGATTCTTCAAAAATTTACGGTATATCTTTATGATAAAAGTAGCACTGATGATAAGGTAGACACTGCAAGAATGACTTTGTTTACACTTAAAAATAAACAATATAATAATATTCCACCAACAGAAGATGCGCTGAAATTGCATGCACTTCGGGCAGCATATCAGGCCGGACACATTTGGGGACGAGCTCTTGAAAGGAGTCCAGAATTGCCATCTCCAAGTAACTGGAGGTGGAAATCTGGAGATGGGGGAACATGGGACATTATGTGGATAAGAAAAGACCCCGTAGCCGAAGCATGTAAAGAACTAAGACGATGCAATTGTAAAAAAGAATGCAAAAGCTCTAAATGTAAAAATGCAAATTTACCATGCACTTCACTATGTTCCTGTCCTTGTGACCATGAATAGATATTATTTACATGTGAATCATTGTAATGAACATGATTTACGTACTCAGTAGTAATAACTGATAACAGAAATGTTGACTGTACATGAATTGTCTTTTTAAGAAAGTATTTTAAATCTGTTTGGGCGGAAGTATCAAAGTTTAGACTATTCTGCACACCTGACTGTCAAATTTGTGAAACCCTTTCTCTGTCCATAGTATGTTACACACTTGTTTTTGTTGAATACCATCTTAAATCATTCATACTGTCTTAAAAGTAACTTTTTCAAGGTAGTAAGAAGTGAGACACATCTACATTGCTTTCATAAAGCAACTTTCCTACGTCAGTCCAGGACCTGCATGGCGGCCATTTTGAATTTTGACGTCACGGGCCGCCATTTTGAATTTTCGTTTGGTTAATTAAACTTTTGAAATCTACATAGTCCAAAGTACGTGTGCCAATTTTCATGCTTGTGTCACCAACTGAAGTATTTTCAGGGTTATCTACCTCACTATGTAGTTAGCTTTGTTAAGAGTACTTTGCTATTTTTTTTACACTTCATGTGGATTATTCTACTTCCAGCGGTAAAACATCCGTCTATCAATCTTGTTGTCTCATTTGGTCCAAGTGTCACTTTTATTGTTCTGTAAATTCAAACTTCCCGGTGAAAAGTTATGCAACAGCACAGTCTCATTCAGATTAGTCTCACGCATGCTTACTTGGTCTGGAGGTCGAATATACGTTGGCACTCCTCCTTGTACCGTTCCTGGTGTTCCGCGACAGAGAATCTGGTACCCCGGGCAAACTTGCTCATTCCCCCCTCCCCAGCGCGGGCCTGTTCGGTAGACATCGTTCGCACAACGTCAATCACCTCCCAACGAGACAACTTACGAATCTGTCAAGTACAGGATGATATAGAATAGATCATGAAGAATGCTGATTATGGAACACCTGGCATAATGGTAGGGAATGCTTTCATATCCAGGGGTGGCAACACCTGGCATAATGGTGGGGAATGCCTTCATATCCAGGGGTGGCAACACCTGGCATTATGGTGGGGAATGCCTTCATATCCAGGGGTAGCAACACCTGGCATGCTGGTGGGGAATGCTTTCATATCCAGGGGTGGCAACACCTGGCATAATGGTGGGGAATGCCTTCATATCCAGGGGTGGCAACACCTGGCATTATGGTGGGGAATGCTTTCATATCCAGGGGTAGCAACACCTGGCATGCTGGTGGGGAATGCTTTCATATCCAGGGGTGGCAACACCTGGCATGATGGTGGGAAATGCTGTCATACCCAGGGGTGGCAACACTTGGCATGATGGTGGGGAATGCTTTCATATTCAGGGGTAGCTACAAAAGACAACATGTTCAGAGGTGGAAATCACTCTTAAGTACCAAAAACATAAACTTTGCATTGACATCATGTCCTATACATATCGCTGCACACTGGCAGGACATTGAGACTAAGGGGGAACGTTAACTAAAGTAGATACGTCATTGAAATGTTTTGTCACTCACAAAACAAAAAACTAACAAAATACCTCTTCATCCGGGACACCGAACTTCTTAAGGAGTTGCTTGGCGTTAGAGAGCGAAAGCCGGCGGAGATCAGCGTCTGTCCCAGTGACAAGCTTCTTTGGGGGCGCAGGGGCTGATTCCGTCTGCAAGGTGGTGGCATTGCAATTAAAGATAATCATAAAATGTAGAAAGATTTTCAACCTCAAATATGGCTTTCCTCTCAGTTGTTTAGTAAAAACTGCTTTTCGGCTGAATAAGACACAGAAAGAAACAAAATTTATAATGGGAAAATGCTTTTTATAATACTTGTAGATTATCATGTATGACTTTTTCATGGAATTTCGTTGAGTCGGACAAGTTAAAACCACACTGTAAACTTGCGCTATTACAAAATTACATTGTTTGGTTTCATAGGCTTGGCGGGCAGCTACCGCTGAGGAACTTTCACCCAAGATGCACCCACAATGAGATCCACCCTACGGACAATTGGTCACTTATCAATACGAGATGACAACAAAGCTAAGGCATACCTTCGGTTGTTGAGGTTTCATCGGGACTTTGATGTAAGAGAATCCTTCACCGCACCCTGTGGGATCAGCTGGTCCGGTCACCTGCAAAACGTGCGTCCGCCATTATCAACGATCGTCCACCAATTCAAAGGCTTCACAAGTTAACAGTGAGCTGTGATGGTAGAGAGAGAGAGAGAGAGAGAGAGAGATATTGTTTATTTGCCTTTCTAATACGACTCGATATAAAGAAACACAATTACATACAAATCAAAATATGGCAATAGAAAGGTCTGGCAGCACCGAACAACCTTGCGGTTAACCAGTCAAGGTGCTGCCTGTCATCAGTCATCTTACATTGCAGCATCAGACATTATAACTGTATCAATAAAATATAATGATGGATGGAACAGTAGCTTCGAAATCGAATTGTATATATAAGGTTTTGTAGAATATTGAATCAAGACCAGCTGGGAAAACATGAGCATATAATGAATCATATCGTTTAAGAACACAAATACGACGTTACATGAGATAAAATAATTTAACTGAACGATTTTAACGATTTAATAAGAACTTAACAAGGTAATTTTATAAAGTTTTTTAAACAAAGCTAGGTGTTTGCTTTTAATACATTCATCCAATTCACTCCACAATTTAGTACCCCGATGTGTCAGAAGATTGTGTGCCACGGATTTGTTTATTTGTGGAAGAAAATACTTCATTTTATTTAGTTGTCGAGTGTTGTGCGAGTGAATATTATCAAGTTTTATAAAACGATCTTGCAATACAGGCGGTAGATTATAATTGGAAACTTTATGCATAAATTTTGCAATTTCGAGTTTGTAAATATCTTCACGTTGTAAAATATTCAAAGATTTGTATAAGCTAGTGACGTGACTGAATTTTGTACTTCTAGTGATTGCGCGAATAATATTATTGTGTCTTACGTCAACTTCCTTGATTAGTGTTTTACCTGCAGTACCCCATATAGTAATACCGTATTGAACACGACTATACACTAGACTATAATATAACATAAGCAATGTTTCCTCTAACACATAGAGGTAGCCTGTTATGTGCACAGCACAGTGTTGCTCTCTAACCGCTTTGCAGTCATAATTCACCCCACGTAACTCCTAATCACCTAATTGACGATCATGCAAAATACTCATGCTCTTGAGATTAAAAGATGCTTCGAGGTAGATTGTCGAATACTTTTCTATTACATTTGTTTCATTTTACAAAACGAGATTTATGTTTCAATAAAAATATAAAGTGCGCACCGTGCATTGCGCAGAACACGCATACATCAAGCCGTCAGACGCATGATACAAAGGCATATCGAGACCTCGGCATTCTCTGATAAACCGCTTTCCTGTCACACACTGCCACCAGTTACCTGCAGAAGACACTTTCCTTTCATGGCTGAGATAAATGCTCTTGTTACGTTCCATGGTGCGTTGAGGACTTCCTCGTCAACCTGCAGCAAACGACACTTTGAAGGCACACACAGATCTTACCTTGCCAAAACAGGTTCAACATTAACTATGGATATCTACAAACGACAAATCCATACTGATATGATCACCACAGGGTCTCGACTTGTTATATCAACTTGATTTTGATAAAAGCATGTTAGGTTGAACACGAATGATTCCAGGCCAATTTATAGATTTCTTTGCCATCGTGAACCATATCTGGTCAGGCTTTATTTAATGAAGACCGTTGCCATGGTGACCTTGAGCTGGTGTTCCTCCTCGTTGTCCTCCTCTGGTTGGTAGAGCATCGTCTTCTCTCCGTATCCCGCATCCTTTAGTCTCTGTTCCGCTGCTGCCATGCTGCAAGAGGAAAATTGACAACATCAACAAGATATTGTAAAAACAAGCAACAACTCTTCTAGTCATGCGCAGTTCAATAACGTAATTTAAAGACAGTTCTCCGTTTCAGCGGCACCTAACAGTCCCATATCAACTGGATACTTCACCCTGTCAATCTTGGAGCGGCAAGCGTCAGTGGTTCAAACCCTCTACATTGCAGGTTGTGTAGGTTCAGCTATGATGTAGGTTGAGCTAGGTTGAGCTGAGCAGCGATGTAGTCGTAGCACTATGTGTGCGAAACTGCTAGAATTAAGCTTCAGAAGAAACTTGCTTAATCTAAACATAAAAGATTTCCCAAACAACATAAATTCTTGATTTGCTAAAAACAATATAGCCCTCCTCATGAACAGCCATGTGACTGACCTGTAGAAGGAGCATGTTTGCTCAGGTGACACCATCGCCCGCATCTCTTCATCGGTGGGGAGTCGAAAATCCTTCTTGATGACCCACCAATTGCTGTCCTGACCTGTGAGGTTCATTTATTGTGAAACCACTCTTGTCGATCAGTTTAACACTTACCAACCGCGCCAACAACCGGAATCATGGTTCACAGGACCAGCTCAGGGAGATGACACAACAGGGATAATTGCCAACACAACAACAAATTGACCCAATTAACCCGTGCAAGGTTGTCATCTGCGCTACTGTCGACCAATCGGAATATTTATGATGCTCGCGTCAGCCATTGGCGCATTATGCAAAACACATATCTGATATTTTGTTGCAAAATAAAGCAACAACCGGTCCAGTGGTAGTTTGTTCACTAATCCACATGAACATTCGAATATCTATTTTGTATTTGAATAAAAACCTTCTGATGATCTCAATTAAGGTGAAACTGGCTGTGAAGATTAAGGAAACTAGCAACTATATTTGATATGACCTACCTGTCCTGTGGAAGTCTGCGCATAGTTTGAGTCGTTTCCTGATGCTGCTCTCGGAGTGATTCGGGAAGGCTCTTCGAATCTCTTCCATCCGGATTTTCTTTGGGTTGTCACGACTCCTTGCAAACATTCGATAAATGAAAACCTGCAAAAGAAGTCTCCTGTAAGCGCTGTAGCAGATTGTGCTCATTGTGCCAACAGACAGTACAGCCGCATGTTTTAAAGCTTCTTTCAGACCTTTCAATCGTCACACAGACGTTGTCAGCACTCGGCTACAGAAACATACCGAAGCATGTTGCTCGAACCGACCTGCAGGAAATCGCGCACATGATTGGTTGATTTCTTGGAGTTGGGTCCAGGAACCTCCAGCAGAGGGCATAATTGGCCTACCGTGAAAATGTAAGGAACATGTCGGATGAAGTAACTGGAATAAATAGGCTAGTGATAGGATCATCAATATACGATCTGCAATCATAATCAGAACAAAGATAAACAAGTTTCTTTATGAACAATCAACAAGTGAAAACAGTCAAGAACTTTTCTTATGCTTCCTTGCTGCAAGCCGTCGCCCTCCCCATTTATTATTTAATTCTATTTCTCCGCATCAATCGGTGACTTCATCGTCCAATTTCCTTCAAGTTGCCGATTCAACAAAACACAAGCAAGCAACTAAGCACCGGGTACGAACTTGTGTCTGGTCCTGATGATGAGGAAGTCGGTCGATGAGGAACGATGCTCGTAGACAGGGGCCCGGTACATGTTGCATTCGAACGCCTGCAGGGACTGTCCCGGGGCTAAGGTACCCAGGAAAGGGGAGGAGTGGGAATAGACGGTCTCACCGTAGCGGTACCGTGTCGAATCAGAATCCTTGTCTGGTTTCTAGAACAATCATTGTTGGGGTGTTTAAAAAGATATCGAGCTCGTTCACTGTTATCAGGCACAACCTGGCACCAAAAATGTAGATCACATCAATGAAGTTGAAACGCAACTTTCAAATCGTCTCACCCGTTTGTGGTAGTTCTTAATTTTAATCGCCATGCCAACTTGTGACAGCAGTGGAGGGCATTCCTCGCTGTACTCCCCCAAAATAAGGTGGCCATCCAAAGCAGAAAGATCTTCAAGCTTGCGCATGAAGAAAACTTCTCCTCCACCAGAGGCCGTCCTCTCTTGTTCGCGTAGTTTAGCTCTGCACAGCAACACATCACCTGTCACTCAGTGCTCCGAACAACATGTCAGCCACACTTCTGTACAAACTAGTAGATCGTAGTGAATCACTTCATAAAATACGAACGCATGCAACGTTACGACTGTAACCAAGGCGTGGAGTCAAGTGGAAAAGTATTTGGCGTTTTAGTGTAGGATATGTACCCATTTATTTGATTTAAGGTCTCTTGCTCCCCGTATGGCGAGGGTTGGACGGCAATTTGGTTAATTCCACACCCTTAATAGTAACACTTTCAGTCGTACATTGAGTGCACAGACAGTGGTGCTTACTTCTTTTTCAAGTGCTTCATGACGCAATGTACAACATGTGCGCCGGGCTTGGCGAGACCGCCATGTTGGTACCGCTTGCAGACGGGCCGGTGGAAGATCTGGAGCCGGGAGGGGCTCATGAACGTGGGGAACAACATGTGGTGGAGCTCCATGGCTGGAATCGAGTGCTGTGGAAGTTGGAATTGACAATGAAAATGACATGCGACATGCTACAGCATTTATTTTTATGTTGAGACTACAAAGAATAAACTCGAAGTGTAATATTCTTAGCTCTCGCATTCACCGAAATTGGCACAAAATTGTAGCAATTTACGTAAGAAAACTGCTCAAAGTAAACTTTTCGCTTTCCAGTCGTAATGCCAATGCCCGGTGGTTTAGTGCTGCTTACTTAGCTACAAGCATAGGCGCCGAGTTTTCAAAATAGCTGGGCGGGCGAACACATACTGTCACGTCATAAAGGTTATTTTGTGCGTTTTTCAAAAGGGCGATTTTGCTAGGTTGTTGGGCTAGCCCAGTTTTACATTTAAGTCTATGTCTCCTCTAACACGATTTGGAAACAAGTAATAAATATAATTGGTACGCAACAACGTCTGGTCCTGGTAATTCAGTTCCGCATATTTTTTGTGATTGATATGTGCGGGTTGCGGGACGAAAACTGCAATACTGTACTGATGATAATGTTCGCCCTTCGTTTCCGAAGATAGCCAATGAGACTGAGATCAAGTTTCAGTCTTTGGCCTGAGCCGCCTGTGTGTGGGATCATGGCTACAGCTTGGGTGTATCCGCACCATCTGGTTCGCCGTTCCTCCATCGCCACAGGGCTTCTTGATCCAGGATCATGACTTGCGCGTGATTTTGTTTAAAGTGAGGAAGGGCTGCGCGGGACTCCAACCTCACTCTCTTGTCTCAGGTTTCAGGGTCCAATGGCAAGACATGGTCAAGACGATTGGGTGAAGCATGAGATGCAGCAGGATGACCATAACGTCTACGTGTCACGTCATGCTCTTGGGCACGTCCTGCAACTGTGATACTGGATGGTGCCTTCCTGTCCGTTGAGCTATGTCCAGTGATGAGCTTCTTCCGCACAGTCTGCCACACATCCAGGTTTGAATAAGGTGACAATACTGTACTAGTTCCATAATTAATTACATTACTATTGTTAATACAACACGATAACACACACAATACATCGGTGAGTTCAGACGATAAGTCGCTCCTAGCGGGCGCACAGATAACAAGATGCAACGCAGAAGCGATTTCACGGCAATTCAGCTCCCGAAAAGCCATCTAGCGATAAACTGCGCTATTGAATCGAGCTTACATTGAATCTACAATTAAAATTAGAACAGTTGTATAACGAAGGAGCCGAATTTCAACTAATGACAACCAACGGTTTCATCCGGCCAAACCAACAGGTGTGCACAGTTTAATATCATTGACGTAACAGACGCAACTGTGATGATTGAGACGACACAATAGAGCATTTTGGCAGCAGAGTTAATTGATAACGTCGTTTGAGAGAAAATTACTCCTTTGAAGAACAATGCAACAGTTTTTACACCGATTTAACATCTGGCGATGTTAAAACGATGTAAAAGCAGTGGAAATTGCGGTCAAACTTTTGCCGCAAATGAAGTTCCTCGCGGGTTTGCGCAATTTACTTGATTTATAGCACTGGGCAACGAGTGGAGACAAACGGCGCGGCCGGACACTTTTGCTCGTTTAACAGCGAATCAACGTTTAACGTTGCATGAATGTAACAATGGCAATAATTGACGAAAACTAATCGCTTAATTAGTAGGGCCTATCATATGGCGACAAAACCCTGCGAATAAGGTAAGTAGGCTAGTATCAGAAGTTGGCAGATGGTTACAGAAATTTTGGGAACCTTAAAGTTGCATTAAATTTTTTTTTTAAATTCCTAAAATGTCCGGCGGGCGCGGCCCGCTCGCTTGCCCGGGACTCGGCGCCGGTGGCTACAAGGTACTTGTAAATTATTAATCCTTGGCCCTCGATCATCAGACACGTCTGACTTTCTGTCAGTTCCAACTGACACAAAATAGAAAATCTCAGTACTGCCTACTGTCGAGGTATCAAATGGTAACCGAAAACAAAGTGACTAATCCCGTGGTAACGATAGGGCTTCTACCGGTTACCTGTAGCATCGTACTCATCAGCCCAATAGCAAGCGCCCCAGTCATCGACTTCCGGGGATCGTAAAAGCGATCGTTTGACAGGTTCCACAAATCCTTCTTTGACAACGACCCCGCGTCTTCGTCATCCTTCTCGGCGTCTTTGCCTGAATACAATCACAAGTTTGTTCCTCCCAACCACTACACAACAATAACAACAAGCCGCTCCTATGAGATACAAACTGATCGATGTTCAACAGGTTCGTTGCACCATCCACTTTAGGAAGCAAAAAATGTAAACACACTTTGGTTAAAATATGGTTTTCCAATACAACTACTGTATCCCTCTTCTGAGTTGATTTGATGTTTCCGTAGAGCGCTTCACCATAACAACACTCGATTTGTTTCGATACCAGCGATACGACATCACAGTGTGGTAAGGGAATTAACTAATTATCGATAAAGATTTTCTGCATATTTACTTTAGCGTTCACCTTAAAAGTTTTATCATTAACTGTCTGAAGATATGATTCTTTAGTATTTCTTTTAAAATACTTCTCTTATAGGCTTGAAAAGGGCTGTATGACAAGCCAAAAGCGATAGCTTATTGTTTTTTGTTTTTATAATGTTAATAGTATTGTTGTTGCTGAGTTATGTCAGCTTATGGTTTAAAAAAGTTACCTCTCTACCCAAATTGTATGAAAGCGATTACTTAGAAAAACAGTTAGAAGATGCAGTTGCACAATACCAGATTTCCCAAGTAGCAGCTTTGATTTCTTCAAACTCTCTTTCTTCGAGTCTTTGTAGTGAAGATCATTTCCACTACGATATAAGAAAATAAATTGAAGCTTCGAGTTTGACAATTGACGTCACAAGCGGCTCTATGACGCGGGGGCTCACCAAGGCTTTGGTTCATCCGGGAGACTTAGGATGATGTTGTCATCGTTTGGATCAAATCGGAACGCCGTCGGTTCTGGGATGCTTTCCATGTTCTGGTCATCCCATATGATGTCCTTCTCCCACTGACCGTATATCAGCTCATAGTTGTCGATAGGAAAGATAGAGTCCGCAGTATCGCCGTTCTTTTCAACTAGACAAGTCAACCACAATAATTAATAACTTTCGCTATCCAGCACAGACACTCGGAAGGAAGACCCACCTTCTTTCACCATCCCGGTTGGTTTCTCCAGTGTAAGCGCCATCGCTCCCCTCATACCAGCACCACTGTGCGGGAGGGCAGTGCGTTGGGTACTGGTGGGGACCCAACCGGCCTGAGCAGCACGATCCACCTGATGGGGGGCACAGCATTAACTACTTCCATACAAAACAAGCCAACGGAGGGTTTGTAATTCTGTATGCACAGGTCACATGATGTAAGCGTGCTAAAACACAATCAAGATATATCAAAGATAGGACAATGGCAGCAACACTAACTTGACCCGGTGAACATCAGTCGACCGAAACTTACCCGCAACTTGAACTTTTCCTCGGAATCTTGAGCCATTTGTATGCTCTGTCAAAACATGTCATGCTTAAAATTTCGTGGCAAATGAACAAAACAATGTTCACAAGTCAAGTTGAGGCACTAGCGAGGCACAAGCTACATCCCACTCGGGTAATTTGAGCATTGGAGCGAATATTCGGTTTGTTGTTTTGGTAAGTACTGGCGGTAAAGTGTGACTGGCCCTTCAAAATCACTTCTTTTGTTTCAATTGCATTTACTTTACCTTGTACTCATGGCACTACAGAAAATAAATTTAATCTTACTGTAATCACACAGCTGAAGCACTTTGTAAGCAACGGACGTTTAAAGACCCTAAATTTGCTATGCAACTTGAACACTTTTAAAGGTTTGCAATAAAAGTTTAGAATCATCCAAACAAACAAGGAAGATCATCACAATGAAGATTAACAATCCTCAATCGAAACTCTTTTATTTTGTATAGCTAGTGATTCCAAAGTTTAGTTCGAAAGCACCAGAGCTGTTCATGGCAGTCAAATGATCTCGTGCAGACGAGAGAGTCCCATCTACGTACCTTTCCAACTTTATGCCTGATATCATCAGCATTCCAAATGATGTCCCCCTCCCATCGCATCTGTGACACCATGTAGAAGTGATCCGGGGAGGGGAAGGAATCGTTGTCTCGGATCACTGTGTTCCCATTAAACACGTTTGCCTGGACGATGATTACAATCAGATTAGACACGCCGCGGGTATGTGTTTGTTATAAATCGTTTGGTTTGTTGTTAAAGTTGGAGTTTGTCTAATTCTCTGATTAAACAACAAGCCTGTCAGTAAAGAGCGCGCCACCCAATGTTCAATGGCGCCGTATGACACTAACGTATCACATGTTGCACATATTATCCCTCAGAAATATCATCAAGCTAAAGTACAACATATCAAAAATCTTGTCATATTACCGCCTGCAATAATTATCTCATTCACTCGTCGAACTATGACAACAAACCTACCCCAGGCTCTTTAAGCTTGAACCCGTAGTCAAAACCTTCTCCTGTTTCTGGTATACCGAGCATGTCATACCAGAGAGCGGCAGGTCCATATCGCCATGCAGGTATGTCGTACTTTGCCACATCGCTGCTCGTATTGTTGGACTGGGCCGTCACTTTCTTTGGCTTTATCGGCTTCAACATCATCAGCTAGTCAATGATACAATCATTAGCAAAGACCTTTGACAGGACCATGGCAACATATAGGTAAGTTATTGTACAGGTGACAAGCCTGGGGCAATTAGCAGACACATGTGAAAGCATGGAACAGAAAAAAAAAATCAAAAATAAAACAGACCCAGACCAACATCAAGCTCTTTGTGCTTTTTGTTTAAAGATTTACATCAGCAGAGGTTCACCTCGTCGTCTGTGAGGCATTCCTCATTTGAAGGGATGGGAACAGAAGGAAGTTTCCATGGCGATGGGCATTTCGCCACCACAGGAGAATCTGCAACAGTTGCTTGTGTGGTCGAGTCAGGTGCTTTTCGCTTTTTTCTACGACGGCGACAGTTCCGCCAGATATTTGGAAGAGAAGAGGTCTTCTTCCCACCGAATAGACGCAAGAAACGAAGTACCTTCACATGCATGGATAGAAAATGCTATTGTTTTAAAGCACTAAACTTCTTTCAACGATATTATAAATTTCACATAAAAGATTTACATACATGAATACTGAATAGTAAAATACAGTACAATAATTCATTCACAAGAAAAAGCAGCTTATAGCATATAGCACACAAAGATAGTGATATTTCCGGCACCTTGTGTGGACGAAATTCGGGAAATAATTCGCAAATGTCAGCCTTGCCAATTTTCTCTTCAACTGCCATTAGGTGGCGGTTGAATATTCGATCCTCTTCGGTCTGTTGTTGCCTCTGAAGCATCTTCTCTTTTCGTCGTTTCTTCCTCTCCATCTTTGACAGCCCTGAATTCGAAAAGCTTTCAGTTACCACAAATTACTTCAACTACTTTGCGATAAGAGGTAGCCTATTGCAGCACAAGACTTGTTCCCCTCACCACTATTAACACTCTTAATAATACACCATGGACGATCTGCATAGCAAGTGTCTATTCAAACAAATATTGAAAATATTCGTTTTTTTTATATAATTCTTTTGTATTTCCTTTCCATCTTAAACTTTTCTGAAGGTGTTGCAGCTTTTATTAGCTTCATAAACAATATCAGTCCTAAGCATGCTTTAAGGTTTGCGTTTAGTCGCTTCCACCCTTTTTTCTCGACCTTTGTTATGTTGACATGTATTGTTTTCGCTGTGATGGTAAGAAATAAAAACAACCGAGCAGACACTACATTGAGGCACATTTGTTTGAAGATGAGCTTCAGTGTTAGTTGGTAGGAATGGTAGCATAATTTCCTTGTTTCTAATGTTACGCAACGTGTCGTATAAGCTTCAATAAGTGTCAACTGTAATGGTGAGGTGTCATGGATTGCCATTTTGTGATTAAAATTCAACACGGGTAAAGCAAGAATAGTTTTACAAGCCAAAATAACGACAAAAGAAAAAAGTTTTCACGCCAAGTAAAAATAGTTTCTGCAATGAAATGAGCTGTTTAGTGTTTAGTGGTGGGAAGGCATTACATTAGATACACCTCTTGCGCCAAATCAAGTGCAGTGAACTGCATTGTCTCACATCAAGATGTTGCGGTCACGATTGCCACATCCAAATAATGCATCCCTTACTGATAACAAAATAGCACACCTGACTTGTTCTTGTCATAATGTCCATGCTTTTGTAACTTGTGATCGGAATCAGTGGATGACTTGCGCTTCGGGGAGGAGCCTGAATGCGAGGAGTGCAACACAATGGATGGTAGGATGATGTCATCGCCTTCGTGGTGAGGCTTGTCTTGATTGGATCTTGATAAAGTTATTTTAATGGTGACAACCATGCAACGACTACAAAATGGATTTAAATTTACATATTGCAAATACTTAGCTTAAAAAACAAACTCACTTTTGTGGAGTTGATTTGTGATGCTGGTTTTGCCCAAACTGGTCATTGTACGAGCCATCTACAAAAAAGTCAGTTATGTTGGACGTACTTCAGTTAATGAAACATAAAGAGTGAGATAAACAATAAATGCAATACTACAAAAAGTGCTCAATGCCAAGCGAAAAGTCAAGCAGAGCAAATTACATCAAAATTAGTTATTAATTCACTAAACACCTTAACAGCCTGTTTCATTTCACCTCAATAGGATCATCAGAAGAAACTCATTCAAATAGAATCTCTTAAATAGATTAATAAACAGGTTTTTTAGTAAACAATTAATAAACAGATTTGTTAATCTATTTAAGAGATTCTACTTGAATAAATTTCTTCTGATGATTCTATTGAGGGTAAACACAGGCTGTTAAGGTTTTTAGTGAACTAGTGACTACTTTTGATGTAAAGAGTTTTTTGTTTTTTTTTCAAGTTGCCCTGTATCAAGAAAAAGCTAAAACACTTTGTGAAACAGAGATTGCTATGGTTATTGTACGTTTCACGCTAAGTATTGTCAGTGCCTTAAATCAAATATATGCTAATTATGCTATTAGAATAATTTGTGAAAAAAAAAATGTAAAGAGTGAGATATATTCTACAGTTCATTAGAGAAACTGACTTCCTCTTTGAGTCACTTTATCCAGATTAAAATACAAGAAATTTTCATCTCCCGGAAATGCCTTGATATGGTAGTCAACAACCGCACTGCTTTGCACTCACACCATAAAAAGATTGGAAATAAGAGGCTTTGGTTTTATGTGACCGTACAAACCACAAATACTTTTGAATCATTTATTGGTTTCAAGTTATTCACATTATTGAATCCTATTCTTAAATTAATAAATCAAGCAACTCAAAGAATTTTAAAATACAATTGTGATTAAAAAAGGTTTGCTAGCTCAATTGTAAAATAATTCCAAATCACTGTAAAAGTTTATTTTGCCTCACTGAGATATCATTCAATGTTAAACAATGACAAAAAAATAAGAACAAAAGAACTACGTCATTATTTCGTTGCTCAATGTTGTAAATACGTTTTTCACCATTCCGATTTGCCGCGGTAAATGCTGCCGCAAACGTCATAATGGCCATTCTGCTACGGCAATAAAAATGCCGTCACAAAATGAGCACTTAATTCGGACAAGTTCAAAATTTCTTCCGGTTTGATTTACTCGCAGCGGGAATTTAATCAGCAGAAACATCGCACCAAGACCTCACCTCGGACTATTTTACTTGCTGTGAACACTCACGCAGTCTTCGAAATTACCATATTTTTACTTGGCAAAAACATTGCCGAGGCCAAACGGCAAAAGTTGAAATTGCCTCGGCAGTTGCTGTGAACGTTGTTACGAAAAAATTGTATCAAAACAGTAGCGATAAAGCGAGCAAGTTAATTTTGGGTTGATTCAACGTTCGAGTCAGCGCAAATCGATTTAATTTTCCCGGCGGGTAATATTGCGTTACAACAATGCCCAATAAGAAATTTACGTTTGTTTTACATTAATTCGACATCTAGCGACGTTGCCCTATCATAAAATAACGTTTAATTGCTCAACCAGGTACCGGTAACAAATTAATAGCTACCTGCGAGAAGATTGCCTTGATTTACGTATACACTAACATAATTTCGGCACAATTGGGACACTGTGAGCAACACAAAGTCTGTTGGATATCGGTTGACTAGTCAGAATCGGAATACTGTATAACTAGTGAGAATCGGAATCATCAGATGCTGTATCGGAGGATGAAGTTGTCGCGTCGTCACTGGAATACTTGAAAACGCAAAACTGCCCGTTCATGAACGCGCGATGCCATATGATCGGAAGCATTACTTTTCTTTACTGCCGAAGAACCATTTATCCAATTTTGTACTACTTTTTTAACTTGACCCCGTAGCTTTTCTAATTCCGATTTGTTTCCGTCATAAAATTCTTTACAAATTTTGAAAAATACCACACTAACCTTCCCTTCTGTTCCCTCTGTTTGATAACCTATAGAGGTAAATTCTTCTTTTTAACTGTATCTTCCTTCACCATGATATATATTCGCAACGACACCGGTAAATAATTAGCATTCGATGAAAGAATAACTTTTGCGTAGCAATTAAGCCAGTATTTATAAGATTGCAAACTTTTTACAGTTCACAAGGAGCATTGTCAGCGCATAAAATAGCTTGCGTGATGCTCTGGGTTACCGCCGTGGGCACGATGAGGAAGCGCATAAAATTTCGTTTGATTAAAGCATAAGGCAACTGCCGCCGCAATCCAAGGTTTGTTGATTTGGCGACGGCAATGTTTTTGCCTTCGTAGATGGAAGCTAATTTCGAGGGCTGATTCCCACACCCACAGTCTGTATCAAATTTTTGGTACAGCAGAGCATTATTATCTGCACAAGTTTGGTTGAAAGCTTCTCTACAAGATTAACACAAACACTGTCAAGTGATATGGCATAGTGGACGTTTTAACATATATACTCAGAGCAAGACATTTTAATGAAATTGATGTTTGATTTGGATCGGATCAAACTACAAATATACAAAAGTTACCCTGTCTTCCAAGATCGAAGTCATCATCTGCAAGTTCATCAATATTCGAATAATCCACAGCATCAGCTTCATGACCTGCAATAATAACTTGCATCAACTCACTGTAGCTGTCTCAGAGTACCCTTATCTACAAGCATTGAATTAGCCATAATATGACAAAACAAAGTAACTTCAATGGTTAGTTAGATCGTTAAAGTCTACACTGCGAAGTAACTTCAATGGGTTTAACATAATATTTATTCCACAAAGATACCTACGGTCACAAATTAAAACAAACTCAAAAGTTTTTAACACGTACTTGTGTCCTCCTCAGGAATTACTTTAAATCTACAATACTGTGCATAAAATACATCAATACAATATTATACACTTTATATATATTGAATATTTACAGTAATTCCTGATGAGGACAAAAATGTTTGAGTTTATTTTAATTCTGTTATATTTTTTTGTGTAATAAATATGTTAAAGTTACTTTGCTTTGTCTGTCTATGGATCAACAAAGCAAACTCTCAACGAAAGCTTTAACCATAGCATGTAGCAAACCTAGCCACTTCTACTGTACAAGCCCTACATAGGCATTTGCTCCACATCAATGACACACGATGACCATTTTTTCGGTGTTCACATTTTTTAGAAAGTTTCAAACACATGCTTGATTTGCATAGTAACTCTTTATCATATCAGTTATTTTGACATGATATGAATAGGGATTGAGCAAACTGCAAACCTAATGTGTGTTTAAAGCCTTCTGACAAAAGTGAACACATAAAACAATGGTCATTGTATGCCATTGCTTCACACCTCACTGTAAGTTTTCAACTTGACTCAGATAGAAATTAAAGTTGAAGAACACGGAATTTAGCATTCTTGTAAAAAGTGAAGTACAAATCTCCATTTAATAATTGCCAATTCTTACCATCGATCTTTACAGCCGAGGTATCAGTACCAGAGCTTAGTTGTTCTTCTTTTGTCAAACTACAGACAAATTTTCCAAGCCCAGCCAATGTGCTCAATTGTACAAGGTGGGATTTGGATTTCTAAAAAAAACATGATTATTGATATCACTATTGAACAAACAAGTATATACAATATAAAATTTTGATGTAGTATGTGGGTTTCATTGAATAGGCAACCAGCCATTAGTTTACAATCCCAGTGTTTGCTTTGAGAAGTCTGGACTTGGAAGTGGAGATGGTTTTGTCCTAATCCTCGCATTTTGTTAGCAACCATAGAAGGATCGGTCAATTTTGTTCAACAAATGGGATCTGAGCACACTTGTATCACACATGGAATAGTATCACACATAGATGTCAAACTAATGGGCCTATAATTAAGTGCCAAATGGTGGTCACCTTGTTTGAACACTGGACTTACAATAGCAAGTTTCCAAACTTGAAGAAGTTGCCCTGTATTAAAAAAAAACTAAAACACTTTGTGAAACGGAGATTGCTATGGTTATTGAACGTTTCACGCTAAGTATTGTCACTGCCTTAAATCAAATATATATATATGCTATTAGAATAATTTGTGATAAACCATACCTCATCCAAAATATCATTTTCCAAGTTTCCATGCCTGTCAATATTTCCAAACATGAATCCAATTAAATCTGAGGGCACATTCTCAGTGTCAGACTCCGAATCTGACATTGCTATATTTGGCACACAAAAACAAGAGGTCAGTTGATCAAACTTAAAACCTGAGTTGCAACACCAGCAAGTTCTGAATATAGGATAACAGGTTTTTAACACAAAACCTCTTTTATTATAAAAATATTTTCAGTGACGTTTGACCGAATCACTCGCTTTAAAAAATTTAGTTCATTTGTGAAATAATGACAAAAGTGAACAATACATGTTTCAAAAATTGGAAATCTTTATTGACATAAATTAGTTTTATCATATACATATAGAAACCACAGGCTCTGAGGTTATGGCTACCTTATGTCATTGATTTATGTAGTTAACAATTTTTCATGCACCAATGGGTTGATTTCTGATTTTGTAGTTTTCTTCTCCAAATTTTTTTGACACAGGTTGTCTAATTCAGCGATTGGGACATGTGGCCTACGACCTACGTACCTACCATCACAGTGAGTCAGTGACACTTAAATTGTAAAATTTTATTACTAAGACGGCTTCTTCAATATCTTATTCCAATAAGAAAAGGCACTGAAAAAGTTGCCTTTGTAATGGCAAAAGCTTTTGCAATGCATTATACAGTTTACCAATCTAGCTGATTACATTACTTGTTATTATATAAAAATATACATTTATAACATTATTCCTCAGCTAGATCAGTAGAGTTGATTAGTATATATATACCACTGGCGCCGACTTACAGGGTTACGGGGTGGCCACGCCATTGGTTATCGCTTCAAGTCAACGTAAAGCAAGAGGTGAACCAACACAGTATTGCGAAGAAAATGATTGTTTTTGTCACAAGCATGATACTCGCGTAACATCAAGCAAGCTACGTGAAGATTATGCAACACGTGGCTATGAGTTTTTCCCTTGTTGTTGCGATCGTTTTATTTGTTACTTGTCATAAGTCATTGTTACATTTGTTAAAATACGATTTTTCCGTTGCCTCCCTCAAAAATCTTTTTTGAAAATTTTTAAACTGCTCATAATATTGCTATAAATTATGACAGCTATAAAATACTTGGAAATAAAATTATCTTGATGATTGATAGCTCCACCCCTTAAATGAATATCTATTTTCAAATTTCATTAAAAAAATGCAATTTTCGAAACTTTTTGAGTTTTATTTAAAAAGTGCACTCAGTAAAGTGCTGTTCGCAAATATACTTTTGCCAAATGTTAAGTGTCAGAGCAGGGGCGGATCTACCGGGTGGGCCTGATTGGTATAGGCCCACCCAGATTGACAGTGGGCCTACCCAAAATCAGATTCATGAAAAAAAATATATTAATGTTTAACACTAGAACAACCAAGTGGTACTGAATTATCTGTGGCATCACTATTTCACACTGAAAGCTACATAATGCAACTTTCCACGAGAATTCGAAGGGTGACTTTGGCGACGTGCTCAAACTGACAGAAGAACTGACAATGAAAACATGAGATAACTAACTGGGACGTGGTTGCTTCTCGTGAACGCAAGCTGCCTTCGAAGTTTCACAAGTCTGCTGTCACCATAACGCTGGGAAAAACGTCAGCTGCCAAGAGCAATGAGGATTTAAGGGCGCTGTGGAACTGTATTCTTGACAGGCAGATAACGGAGTTAAACTGCCACTTTATGGACGACAAGTATGGATTAATGAGAGCAGTGGCCTCTTTCTCACCTGGATCTGTCACTTTTGGCAAAAAAAAAACATTCTAAATGGTCTGTGTGCACTGTATGGCATTGAGATCACAGATGCTGAACGGGTGAACAACTGAACATGCTGTATTCATTCAACACATCAGACGGAAAACGGATTGGGAAAACTTTCCTACATTAATGGAAGTACTGGACAGTGGACAGCTAGCTGCCCTGCTGATATTTTCCCGAACGTGATCAGTATCTTAAGGACCATCATAGCACTGGCTTCTACGTCCTGCAGCATTGAGAGACTTTTCTCCGCAACAAACAGGATCCAAACGTGCTTGAGATCATCCATGCTGACTGGATGCCTTTGTCTTCAACTTGACACTTTTGTCTTTTGAAAGACAACTCGTTGACAGTTCAGATTATGATGACATAATCAACTTTTTTTTAACACGAAACCTAGGAGACTCCGGCTTGTGTAAAAGCTCCGGTAACACTAAATTTTTGTATGCTGGCCCGCCGTGGCATTATTGGTGAAGGCCCATCAAGATATTTCCTAGGCCCACCCATAAATTACGTTCTGAATCCGCCACTGTGTCAGAGCAGCAACGTAACAATAAAATTCACGACATATATACCTCCTGTGCTTAGTTGTAAAGTTGCTTTGTAAATTATCGAGCTACAAATCAGGTGTGAAAAGACAATTGCATCTACGAAACACGCTTCGTAAAAATCAAACAAAAGCTATCCGCCACCCCGTGCAAAAACAAAAGTTGGCGCCTATGATATATAGGCTACTGTCAGTATGGGAACTGGTGCCACTTTTGCAGTGTATTGGCGATACAACTTGCCTATTTCAACCATTTACTGTTCTGGTTTCCGGCAAATAAACTAATGATTGATTGATTAACTGCACCTACTCATTAATAGTAAATATGTAGACTAGAGCATACACTCAACCATTTTCCCACACTATCCGTTCAGTAAACAACTACCACAAATCAAACTTCAGCAGAATGAACTACAGTACCTAGAGCAAATAGGATGCAACCTATTTCGTGGTAACTCTAATCAGCGACTTCGGCTCTGTTGTATTGTTTTCTCGATCTTTTCAGGGTACGAAATTGGGGTACAAATTGTTCAGGGGACGAAATAGGTTGCACCCGAGCAAATAGTTATGCAATAATATTGCAAGCAATTTTGTTTAGAAAAGTGCAATAGGGGTCACACTTTCTTTTGGCAATAGAATTGCACCACAAAAAATGCTCATACTCTAACACAGTAGTTCCCAATTAGGGTACCGCGGCACACTAAGGTGCCATTTACAATACTCTAAGGTGCTGCAAACTATTTCTCATATTCACTTTTATTCTTGATTTTTTAGTATTTCTTTTAAAATATTATTCTTATAGACTTGAAAAGAGCTGTATGACTAGCCAAAAACGTTCGCTTATTCTTTTTATAATGTTAAATGTAGTGTTGTTGCTGAGTTATGTCCATTATGGTTTGAAGAAGTTACCTCTCGTCTCCACCCAAATTGTATTATTTTTAATTTTTTATCTGTCTTCAAATGATTAGCTAGGATTATTGCTGCTGATAACAATTTTCATGCACGATTGTTTTTGTTCGCCTACACCGTTCGTTAACGTGCTGGTAGGTTTATATCGATTTTTGTAGTTAGTATCTTTTTCGTCCCGGACGCGTTAATGACGAAAAATAAAATGATTGATTGATTAGGAGTAAGTTTTTGTCATACCATATGCATAGCTATAGCCTACGATGTTTCGTGGTCACAAATTCTGGTGCAAGTATAGAATCCGCCACCCATAGACATCTTATTATAACTAGACTGCGCTTCTCGCATTTCGATTGAAGAAATTGAAAAAAAGGCGTCGGCCATTGTTAGTGTCTCAAACTCGCGTGAAAGCTGCGCTGTTAACGATAACATTTCTGAGCTGGTTGCGCTTCTGCAGAAAACTAACTTGTTAACTATGGCATTATTGCATCACTGTGTTGTTAATTTAAAACATTACGTGTAGGTTTTAACTGCCCTTCATCAGAACAGAAGTTGCACTGAATAATTGCGAAATATATTTTCTGTAACATCTACTGACAACTGATCCCTGTTACCTTAGCAATTGAGGTTTTAGCTTTGTTAACTATAATTTAGAACTTTGGTGTAATAGAGGTTTTATTCATCTATGAAATGAATAAAAGCATGTGACAAAACTGTAATGCATGTAATAAAAACAATAAAAGCATGTAATAAAAACAAAAACACTGCGATGCGAGAACACGTAAATGATACACTGAATTCATCATTTCCAGCAGTTCAGCATAACTCTTATTCAATTTGGCGTTACAGCTGAGCTGATGATTAGCCTATTGTAAAAATAGCAACAAACAGTTTATTACATCAAACCTAAGCGAATGATACGCTATATTATATCGGATATAACGTATAGCTCAAAAAAATCAAAACAAATTAAATATTCACCAATACTGATGTGATGTCGAAAGGAAGTGGTTTATTGGTGTTTGAAAAGTAGGCTACTGTTTTGTTAAGCGATTTACGAACCAATTTACCTTGTATTTGCTTGCAGGTTTCCTTACCAATGTGGTAAAACCTAATTTTTAAATAACATTTGGACACAGTTTTGACTAGCGTAAAAATGTGATTATCGGTAACGGTGCATTCAAACATATGATCCGTGAGATTAGTAAATATCTTGAAATGATTTATATTTCCAAGCACAGCTACCGCAATAGCTTCCACAATGCCTGGACGAAGAGGTAATTTCCCAGCTGTGGTAGGCTAGTTAGTAACCGTTTAATGCATAATTCAGTTTCCTCATAAATATATACAACACTGAAAGAAGGTTTAAAAAGTCCACTTCTATCTTTAAACGATAAGAAGCTGGGTTGAACAGGTAAAGTGTGTGAACTCAGTTCAAAGCGGCACCTTGCACATAACGTTATCTTTGCGCACATTTTGGTAGCATAACCAGCAATGTACGAAATTGCAGCTTTTTTGTAAACTGACAAAACGGAAATGTTTGGAATGTAATTTAAAATCAACAAATTCCAACAATATGTTTGCGATTGTAGAACAGCAAAGATGAAATCATATAAAGATTTCGTCATAGAGGTGAATTGCGGAGATATTTATTAGTTGTTATTTCACAGCAACTTGAAACTGAAGCTATTTCTTTAAAAGTTATTGTTGATGAAATCACACGAATTTACGTCATAATGCAACGTTTTGCTACAACGGAGAAAATCGAAAGCCATCAATCTCTATTGAACAGAATCCTGGTAAAAGCTGCGGTTGTGTTGTTGCATAGAAAACTATTTGTTTTGTCAATTATTTGTTCAAAACAACTGAGTTTTTAAAAAAACGCAAATATTATGGGAGAATTACATTTTGTAGAAAGTTAAGTTGTGTTCAGTCGTGTTCTCATTGCTTTAAGAATTGGCGCTCCAGTTGTTTCAGGAACGAGGATACGACTGATTCTTAACTAATTAATTCATCTACTTCTACTTGTTTTAAAGTATCAGGTTTGGTGGCCGTGCTTAACTACTGTATATTTATCGATTCATATACCGCAATATTAGATCCTTTCATGCACGTCTTAAACCATTATGGTTTTGCCACCTTTTCCTTTTGTTGGTTTTGTTCCTGTATTTCTTTTTCACAATATCATTTCTTTTACATTCTGACAAGGAAAAATAAATTGAATTGAATTAAAAACAAGGAAAATTCATTACGGGTCCCTACAAAAGCATTGACGAACGCGCGGAATAGGTACACTAACAATGGCTGACGTCTGAACGTGCTTTCTTCAAAAATCGTAAACGAGAGAAGTGACGATGCGCGGTCTAGCTATAATAAGATGTCTATGCCGCCACCCTAGTCAACATGACGTCACAAAACGGACGCAACTACTACATAAGGGGTGAAAAAAAGGATGCTGAAAAGCGGCGGAATGAAGGTGATAAAACGGAATGGATATGGATTTTTTAACAATTTTACTGTGTTTTTACAATAAAAACATTAAACCAACGTCGAGTGTTGAATATAACTACCTAGAATGACATAAAATTTACCAAATTGCATCAATTCAGCTAAAAATTTACCCAATTAAACTTTAAAAATAAAAATATGAAACGTTTGCAACTAAATGTGTTGTAGCTATCTAAGTTCAGCTCGCATTTTAATTTTTACAATAAAAGTACCAATCTAACGCAACTGCAAAGAGTATGTCTTGCTTTATGCACCTGGAAAGTTTCAGGTTTATATCTTATCTACAAAACTGGCAATCGTCGTTCAAACGTAGCCGCTCGGCGACACTTTTTTCCAATGCATTGTAAAGGCAAATCGATCCTTATTCAGTATACGCCACCTCCTGTTTGCTGTGATCGGTAAATAGTGCTTCCACTAAACTTGCTGTAGTTTTCTCGTTTCTGCTCGGATTTTAACAATTTTGCCATCGTTGGAAAGCACGATCATACATCTACACGAATCAATTAAACAGTAGCACAAAATAGGTACTAGCTTTATCTTGTAATAACTTAAACTTCACCAACTTGTAACGATTCTCAGCAATTTAATTTTTGCAATAAAATTGTAGGGACCCGAATGAATTTCCATTGTTTTTAGCTCTCTACAAAACGTAATTCTCACATAACATTTACGTTTCTTAAAAACTCACTGAACCCAACAGTGAGAATAAATAGGCTAGTTGCGTTTCTTAAGAAAACTCACTTGTTGTGCACTGGGATAATTTTGATGGATCATTTTTTACTCAAATAACCTACCACCCGCAGCTTTCTCAAGTGAGTCTGTTAAAATGGCCATTTATTGCTTATTCAGTATATCCGCGATTCACCTCTGCAATGGAATCTCACTAGCAGGAGTTCAACCTAGTTCGTAAACATTGTTGGAATTTGCCAATTTTAAATTACGAAACTGTTTCTTTTTCCTTTTTCTGAAAGTGCTTTATATACCTCTGCACAAAACAATTTTGACTCATAATATAAGATTTACTCATAAAATTCAATTTTAACCCTATTATCCCTAGGTTCTGAGTTCCACCGAATCCCCAGGTGGTGCTGATTCAGCACCCAGTTTAAGCGCTTATAACTCTTTTATTACGAATCTCATCATTACCATCTTTTGACTACAGATAGAACATTTATCAGGGGTTATAAACATTTAATATAAATAAAACCTCGAACCCCTGCATTCAA
This sequence comes from Aplidium turbinatum, assembly GCF_918807975.1. Classification (NCBI taxonomy): domain Eukaryota; kingdom Metazoa; phylum Chordata; class Ascidiacea; order Aplousobranchia; family Polyclinidae; genus Aplidium; species Aplidium turbinatum. The sequence continues at coordinate 24,432,202 of NC_137482.1, forward strand.
CAATAAAACCTAGAACCCCTGCATTGGTGCCTTCCGAGTGTTGCCTTGGCAAGAAAGAAGTAAGAAGAGAACAGGAAAATTCAACCAAAAAGGAGTATTAGTTTAAAGTCAACTTCAAGCCGAAGATCGACAATCAAAGACTTTACGCAATACAACAACATTCCATCGAAGAAATCAACTGACGGCGAGCGCTATTATACTTTTCATTTATTTTATTGTAAAATATGTGGACAACATTGATGATGCAGATGCAAACTATGTTATGGGTATTTTTACGAGCCATATGCTCAATTAAAATGTTGTTTGTGTATATCCCTATTGTGGCGGTCATTATTTTAATTAAGCTGTATCAAAGAAGGCGCACTCACCACACAATGACTATTGGGGATGAAAATTCTAATGATTTTTCTCAAAATGGAGATAATTCGGAACTACTGTCTAATCTCACTAAGTGTTACCAGGCAACTTTAAATAATTCTGTCAAACTGCCGGAGTTGTGGTTGGACAACATCGAACTTTGGTCCGGTTGCGTAGAATCACAGTTTCGGGCTGCAGACATCACGTCTCAACACGCTCAATATGACGCCATTGTACGAACGCTTAAAGTAAATCAGTTGAGAGAGGTCGAAGACGTCATAGCTGCGCGTCCAATAGTTGACCCTTACTTCAAACTAAAAAGCGCAATCTGTAAAGTCTACGCTACGCCGGTGGAAGACAAATTATTGGTTTTACTAGATCAAAGTATTTCTAACGAAAGACCAACAGCTCTTTTAAACAAAATAAAACGTTTAGCCGGAAATAATTTGACCCGGGATGCAACTTTTCAGCCGTTGATCAAACAATTGTTTCTCAAAAAGCTGCCACTAAGGGTAAGAGAAATTTTATCAGGGGATTTGGACGTTCCCTTAGAAATCCTTGCTAAACGCGCGGACAACATTTTGACGGTAAAAAACTTAAATTGCAGCGCAGGCGAGCCGGCCCCTCCGCAGTTGCGAATAAACAGCTTACTAGAAAATAAAATTTCAAATTTAGCGGAAAACGTTGATCGACTACAAAATAAAGTTTCCACTTTCAGACCAAACGCATCGACTCCAGTAAGACATCCTCGCCATGAATCGGAATTTCGCGGCCCACGCTTTCGCCCCCGAAATCTAGGTCATGACCAGTTCAACAATCCACGGTACAGTAGGCCTACTTCTTTTGTAACCAACGATGGCCTATGCTATTACCACAATCGATTCGGCAACAAATCAACTAAGTGTGAAAAACCATGCACGTGGAACCTTCCAAAAAATGGGAACGGCCAATCCGCTTAGTGGGGACGGTTGGTGCAATAGAGGAAAGCCCGCAAACATTTTACGTTAAAGACTCAATAACCAACATTAATTTTTTAATTGACACCGGCAGCACGGTGAGCATACTTCCCGCTAACATTTGCAACGTCTCCCAAATGCCTTCTAGTAAAACAGACGCTTGTCTCCGCGCTGTGAACGGCACTTCCGTACCGATATTGGGTTATTCTGACAAACGTGTCTCATTATGCACAACTAAAGAATATTCTTGGCGCTTTGCCATTGCAGACGTTCAAAGTGCTATAATCGGCATCGATTTCTTACATCATTTTGGTTTCATGTTAGATATCCGCAATAGAAAATTAATATCACCAAACCAACACCATCCTTGTGCCCAACTATCTACAAACAAAAAGTCAAAACCTTCATGTGAGAACAGTGAAGCAAACACCTGCAACTCCCAGTACTCGTTTTTACGCAGAGAATTTCCTCAAGTATTTGAGCTTGCTAATTATCACAAGCCATGTAAACACACAACCCGTCATCATATTGTAACAAATGGACCGCCAGTGCATGCACGCGTAAGGCGACTTTCTCCCGAACGTATAGACATCTTGCGGCGGGAAATGCAACACTTATTAGAACTTGGCGTCATTGAACCATCTAACTCTCCATGGGCCTCACCAGTTCATATGGTCCCAAAAGGAGATTCTGGTCGTTTCAGAATAACGGGCGATTATCGTTCACTTAATAATCAAACACAACCAGATCGATACCCGTTACCGTTTCTTCACGATTTTGCCGGAAACCTACACGGTGCTACTATATTCTCTAATTTAGACTTGTTTAAGAGTTATCACCAAATTCGAATCGCCGAAGAAGACGTTGCTAAAACGGCCATCATCACTCCAATTGGATCTTTTCAATTCAGAAAAATGCCAATGGGCTTGTCATCAGCAGCACAGACATTCCAACGTTTCTTAGACGAAGTATTACGTGGCCTGCCGTTCGTTTTCTGCTATGTCGATGACATCTTAATATTTTCGAAAAACGCCGCCGAACACCAAAACCACTTACGTGCAGTATTTCAACGATTACAACAGTACGGATTGATACTGAACAAAGAAAAATGCCAATTTGGTTTGCCCGAAATCAGGTTTCTTGGCCACATGATAAACAAACACGGTTTAAGCCCTGTAGCATCCAAAATTGAAGCTATAAAAAACTTCTCTTTGCCAAAAACGATGAAGCAACTGCGTGGTTTCTTGGGTATGATTAATTTCTATAGAAAGTTCTTGCCACACGTCGCCGCTCTCTTGCAGCCATTAACATCCATGCTGTCTAACAAAACAAAAAATTATAAAATTTTGGAATGGTCCGATGCATCAAGACAAGCATTCGAAAATGTGAAGGATAAATTAGAAGAATCTATGTTGTTGGCATTTCCGGTAACCGACGCCCCAACTAATCTCGTCGTGGATGCCAGTGCGACCGCGGTCGGGGCTGTTTTAGAACAAACTGTCGAAGGAGAACAAAGACCGATTGCCTTTTTCTCAAAATGCTTAAGCCCCACACAAAAAAGATATTCCACTTTCGATAGAGAACTACTGGCTGTTTACTTAGCCATACGCCATTTTCGGTACTTCATAGAAGGCCGCAGCTCCACTGTCTTGACTGATCATAAACCTCTTGTCACAGCATTTAAATCGACGCTAAAACATGCCACAGCCAGGCAGACCAGACACTTTGCCTACATATCGGAGTTCACTAGTGAATTACGCTATGTAAGAGGCACGGAAAATGTCGTCGCTGACTATTTGAGTAGATCAGAAATCAACGCGGTATTTGAAGAAAATAGCGGTTTGGATTTCTTAAAAATGGCCGGTGAACAATTGACAGACGAAACTCTCGAACCCTTACGTTCGGGCAACTCTTCCTTAAATATTACAGAACAACGCATGCCTGAGTATGGCGTGTCATTGCTTGGAGACATAAGCACTGGTCTGTTTAGGCCTTTGGTTCCTTTATCGTCAAGACGAAAAGTGTTCGATTATTTGCATCAGCTTTCACATCCAGGAATTAAAGGGTCGCAAAACTTAATCTCCCAACGTTTCGTGTGGCCAAAGATGAAGGTGGACATACGCGAGTGGTGCCGGACATGTATGGCTTGTCAACAGACTAAAATACACAGGCACAATTCAACGCCATTGCAGCATTTTGCCTTGCCCGACCAACGCTTTGCCCATGTACATGTAGACATAGTTGGACCTTTGCCATCTTCACAGGGATATTCTTATTTGTTGACAATCATTGATAGATACACACGCTGGCCGGAAGCTATACCTCTTGTTGACATCACAGCAAAAAGTTGCGCCGACGCCTTTTTACTCGGCTGGGTTGCTAGGTTTGGGGCCCCCATACAAATTACATCTGACCGTGGACGACAGTTTACGTCCGTTTTGTGGAGAGATATGGCAAATTTCTTGGGGAGCAAATTGACCCATACTACAGCTTATCACCCTCAATGCAATGGGATGAATGAACGATTCAATAAAAGCTTAAAAATCGCTGTAAAAGCGCAAAGCCAAAAAGAAAACTGGTATTCCAATTTAGGTTTGATCCTTTTAGGCTTAAGGGCAGCTCTAAAAAAGGATTTGAATTGTTCCGCTTCAGAGTTGGTGTATGGCACCACGTTTCGCCTACCTGGTCAATTCTTTGTTGACTATGAAGGAGAGGAACCTCCCATCTCTTCGTATGTGAACAATCTGTCTGCATATATGCGAACACAAAAACCCACTCGCCCACGTCATCCCACAAACCAACACACTTTCATTGAAGACGAATTGAAACAGTGTTCACACGCTTTCGTACGATGCGACGGAGTAAACGCCCCTTTACAACGACCTTACCATGGACCTTATTTCATTTTAGAAAGAACAGACAAATACTTTACGCTTGATATCAAAGGAAAACCAGATACGGTGTCAATAGACCGCCTCAAGCCAGCTAGGCTACCAACACTTGAAGAGGAGGCTGCGCCAGCCTCTAATCACGAGCCTGTTACGTCATCAACCACAACGCCCAGCTCTGAACTGCCATTTTGTCACGTCGACGCAAACTTCAACCTCAATGAGGAAATTGACGAAGCACCTTTGCATCAACACTTCAATCGGCGTGGTCGTTTAATCAAGCGACCAAGGCGTTATTTAGACTAACACATGTCATAGCCTACCTCTCATTTCCCATATTTTCTCTCATTTATCTTTATTCTCTGTTCTACATAATTTCGGCATAGTTCTTACTATAAATAAATTGCTATTTTTTCTAAATAAACACAAACTTGCGCTGGCGCATTTTGTTGACGTGGAACAAAATTTCTGACGTAATAACGCTTTTTTGATAGCACTGATTTTTACAAGCTATTATATGCTTGAACATTTTTTGTTTATTGTCTGAGCAGCGTGGCTAATGGAGCAATCAAGCCCCCACGCAATCTTGTCTGAGCAACGTGGCTAATGGAGCCCAAACTTGGCCCCCACGTACCCTTTCAAAGCATGTGGCTAATGGTACTAAATAGTCCCCACATTGCATTATTTTTTACTTTTTATCGAGGTCAACCTGGTATGTTGTAGGGCATGTTTTGACATTGCCTGAGAAATAGCACAGTCTATTCTCATTTTTAAAACAACATTGCTTAGGCCCTCAATCGCATCGCGATACTGCAAATAGCAGACTTTTTACAGCTCCAGCTAAATCGCTGGCTGCATTTTTGTTGAAGTTTTTTGCAACTTCATAAACGGAGTTCAACTTCAGCACAGTTGCTATCCTTCAGTTGTGGTCAGATATTTTGGTTCATGTCAATCAATCGCGTTAGACAAATGCGTGTGTGTTTTTTTCTCTCTTCGTTTCAATACTCTACCTCTACATTCTTTCAACGTTATCTTGCGACCTTTTATATGTTTCTTTACCTTTTTCTACATCCCAGACGGTATTTCTAAATTATCTCTAATTCTCTACCAATAATTCGACTATTTGCTTTTTTTCGGAATAAGAAGTCCTGTAGTGAGTGCTGCTGTTATTGTTAATTGCTCTTGCGTGAATTAATTCGCTTTGCATTGTTTTGATGTCGTTTTTTATATACTGTTTTAGCTACAACACATTATTTCTGCACCTTGTATTTGTATTACTTTCAGGAGAAATCACCAGAGCAGATTTACTGGCAGTGACGCACAAAGCCTGGTTCGATTCGGAAAGCTCGAAACGCAACAAAAAACACTCTGATGAAGTGAGAAACGAGAAGCCTAATCATATCGAACTCTGAAGTATAAAGACATTATCCGAATCAAGCCAGAGACTTAAAGACGAACACACGCCATGCTCGCATGATTTCTCTTTAAAAAAAATAAAATATATATATAAAAAAATAAAATAAAACATAGCAAGTCAAGGCTTGCTTGCGCCAGACTTTCATCCGATGAAACTTGCGATTATTTTTAACATGCTTCTATATTTTTGTGCCTTTGTTTGCTCATCATTTAACGCCATTTCTTCATGCTTTTTGAAAGGACTTTTCAATCCGATTTTTATGACCTGCATAACCACATTATTGCATCAATTATCGTGTTTATTTTTTAGTTTTACTTTCACCTTTTTGTTAATTTTAAGACGTGTGATCTTCGATCCCACGGTCTTAAAATTTGCAGGGAGTGATTGTAGGGACCCGAATGAATTTCCATTGTTTTTAGCTCTCTACAAAACGTAATTCTCACATAACATTTACGTTTCTTAAAAACTCACTGAACCCAACAGTGAGAATAAATAGGCTAGTTGCGTTTCTTAAGAAAACTCACTTGTTGTGCACTGGGATAATTTTGATGGATCATTTTTTACTCAAATAACCTACCACCCGCAGCTTTCTCAAGTGAGTCTGTTAAAATGGCCATTTATTGCTTATTCAGTATATCCGCGATTCACCTCTGCAATGGAATCTCACTAGCAGGAGTTCAACCTAGTTCGTAAACATTGTTGGAATTTGCCAATTTTAAATTACGAAACTGTTTCTTTTTCCTTTTTCTGAAAGTGCTTTATATACCTCTGCACAAAACAATTTTGACTCATAATATAAGATTTACTCATAAAATTCAATTTTAACCCTATTATCCCTAGGTTCTGAGTTCCACCGAATCCCCAGGTGGTGCTGATTCAGCACCCAGTTTAAGCGCTTATAACTCTTTTATTAAGAATCTCATCATTACCATCTTTTGACTACAGATAGAACATTTATCAGGGGTTATAAACATTTATATTATAAATAAAACCGAGAACCCCTGCAAAATCATTAAATCTTTGCAAACTAAAAGAATATGTCTTGCTTTATGCACATGAAAACTTTCAGGTTTATATCTTATCCACAAAACTAGCAATCGTCGTTCAAACGTAGCCGCTCGGCGACACTTTTTTCCAATGCATTGTAAAGGCAAATCGATCCTTATTCAGTATACGCCACCCCCTGTTTGCAGTGATCGGTAAATAGTGCTTCCACTAAACTTGCTGTAGTTTTCTTGTTTCTGCTCGGATTTTAACAATTTTGCCATCGTTGGAAAGCACGATTATACATCTACCCGAATCAATTGGCTACAAATCCAAAACAAGTACTATCTTTATCTTGTAATAACTTAAACTTCACCAAATTGTACCAATTCTCAGCAATTTAATTTTTACAATAAAATCATTAATCCTTTACAAATTGAAAGAATATGTCTTGCTTTATTCACCTAAAAAGTTTCAGGTTCATATCTTATCTACCAAACGAGCAATCGTCGTTCAAACGTAAACGCCCAGCAAAGCTTTTTTTCAATGCATTGTAAAGGCGAATCGATCCTTATTCAGTATACGCCACCCCCTGTTTGCAGTGATCGGTAAATAGTGCTTCCACTAAACTTGCTGTAGTTTTCTCGTTTCTGCTCGGATTTTAACAATTTTGCCATCGTTGGAAAGTAAAATTATATATATACCCGAATCAATTAAATGCAAGCACAAATTAAGCACCAGATTTATCTTGTGATAACTTAAACTTCACCAATTTGTAACGATTCTCAGCAATTTAATTTTCACAATAAAATCATTAATCCTTTACAAATTGAAAGAGCATGTCTTGCTTTATGCACCTGAAAAGTTTCAGGTTTATATCTCATCTACCAAACGAGCAATCGTCGTTAAAACTTAACCGCCCAGCGAAGCTTTTTTCAATGCATTGTAAAGGCGAATCGATCCTTATTCAGTATACGCCAACCCCTGTTTGCAGTGATCGGTAAATAGTGCTTCAACTAAACTTGCTGTAGTTTTCTTGTTTCTGCTCGGATTTGAACAATTTTACCATCGTTGGAAAGCACAATCATACATCTACCCGAATCAATTGGCTACATATCCAAAACAAGTACTATCTTTATCTTGTAATAATTTAAACTTTACCAATTTGTACCAATTCTCAGCAATTTAATTTTTACAATAAAATCATTAATATTCTGCTAATGGAAAGAGTATGTCTTGCTTTATGCACCTAGAAAGTTTCAGGTTTATATCTCATCTACCAAACGAGCAATCGTCGTTCAAACTTAACCGCCCAGCGAAGCTTTTTTTCAATGCATTGTAAAGGCGAATCGATCCTTATTCAGTATACGCCACCCCCTGTTTGCAGTGATCGGTAAATAGTCCTTCCACTAAACTTGCTGTAGTTTTCTCATTTCTGCTCGGATTTGAACAATTTTGCCATCGTTGGAAAGTACAATTATATATCTACCCGAATCAATTAAACACAAGCACAAAGTAAGCACTAACTTTATCTTGTAATAACTTTTTGTACCAATTCTCAGCAATTTAATTTTTACAATAAAATCATTATTATTTTGCAAATTGAAAGAGTATGTCTTGGTTTATTCATCTGAAAAGGTTTATAGGTTTATATCTCATCTACCAAACGAGCAATCGTCGTTCAAACGTAGACGCTCGGCGAAGCTTTTTTTCAATGCATTGTAAAGGCGAATCGATCCTTAGGCTATTCCGTATACGCCACCCCCTGTTTGCTGTGATCGGTAAATAGTGCTTCAACTAAACTTGCTGTAGTTTTCTTGTTTCTGCTCGGATTTTAACAATTTTGCCATCGTTGGAAAGCACAATCATACATCTACACGAATCAATTGGCTACAAATCCAAAACAAGTACTATCTTTATCTTGTAATAACTTAAACTTCACCAACTTGTACCGATTCTCAGCAATTTAATTTTTACAAGAAAATCATTAATCCTTTACAAATGGAAAGAGTATGTCTTGCTTTATTCATCTGAAAAGTTTCAGGTTTATATCTCATCTACCAAACGAGCAATCGTCGTTCAAAGGTAGACGCTCGGCGAAGCTTTTTTTCAATGCATTGTAAAGGCGAATCGATCCTTATTCAGTATACGCCACCCCCTGTTTGCAGTGATCGGTAAATAGTGCTTCCACTAAACTTGCTGTAGTTTTCTCGTTTCCGCTCGGATTTTAACAATTTTGCCATCGTTGGAAAGCACGATCATACATCTACACTACATCTTTACTCAAGTGGCAAGAATACGGTGCGATACTGATGAGCCCAGCCTCATGGGCGAAACACGTGTCTATCGCTGTCTATTCGATGCTACAATCGGCTGCCAAAATAACTTAAATTTTACCATCGTTGGAAAGTACAATTGTATATCTACCCGAATCAATTAAACACAAGCACAAAGTAACTACTATCTTTATCGTGTCTATCGCTGTCTATTCGATGCTACAATCGGCTGCCAAAATAACTTAAACGTTTAATTGGAGGTCTTTATGGCTAGCGTGGAAGCTACACCGTTCTGGTTAGCGAAGCGTTACTGCTGCTCGCTGTGCTAGTGAGTAATCAGCCTTGTGCTGATAGCCGGGAAGAACGCCTTTCTTCAGATGGTAAAATTGTTAAATTCCGAGCAGAAACGAGAAAACTACAGCAAGTTTAGTGGAAGCACTATTTACCGACCACTGCAAACAGGGGGTGGCGTATACTGAATAAGGATCGATTTGCCTTTACAATGCATTGGAAAAAAGTGTCGCCGAGCGGCTACCTTTGAACAACGATTGCCAGTTTTGTGGATAAGATATAAACCTGAAAGTTTTCATGCGCATAAAGCAAGACATATTCTTTTAGTTTGCAAAGATTTAATGATTTTATTGCAAAAATTAAATTGCTGAAAATTGTTACAAGTTGGTGAAGTTTAGGTTATTACAAGATAAAGTTAGTACCTATTTTGTGCTACTGTTTAATTGATTCGTGTAGATGTATGATCGTGCTTTCCAACAATGGCAAAATTGTTAAAATCCGAGCAGAAACGAGAAAACTACAGCAAGTTTAGTGGAAGCACTATTTACCGATCACTGCAAACAGGGGGTGGCGTATACGGAATAGCCTAAGGATCGATTCGCCTTTACAATGCATTGAAAAAAAGCTTCGCTGGGCGGTTAAGTTTGAACGACGATTGCTCGCTTGGTAGATGAGATATGAACCTGAAACTTTTCAGGTGAATAAAGCAAGACATACTCTTTCAATTTGCAAAATATTAATGATTTTATTGAAAAAATTAAATTGCTGAGAATTGGTGCAAGTTGGTGAAGTTTAAGTTATCACAAGATAAAGATAGTACTTACTTTGTGCTTGTGTTTAATTGATTCGGGTAGATATACAATTGTACTTTCCAACGGTGGTAAAATTGTTAAATTCCGAGCAGAAACGAGAAAACTACAGCAAGTTTAGTGGAAGGACTATTTACCGATCACTGCAAACAGGGGGTGGCGTATACTGAATAAGGATCGATTCGCCTTTAGGCTACAATGCATTGAAAAAAAGCTTTGCTGGGCGGTTAAGTTTGAACGACGATTGCTCGTTTGGTAGATGAGATATAAACCTGAAACTTTTCAGGTGAATAAAGCAAGACATACTCTTTCAATTTGCAAAAGATTAAAGATTTTATTGTAAAAATTAAATTGCTGAGAATCGGTTCAATTTGGTGAAGTTTAAGTTATTACAAGATAAAGATAGTACTTGTTCTGGATTTGTAGCTAATTGATTCATGTAGATGTATAATCGTGCTTTCCAACGATGGCAAAATTGTTAAAATCCGAGCAAAAACGAGAAAACTACAGCAAGTTTAGTGGAAGCACTATTTACCGATCACTGCAAACAGGGGGTGGCGTATACTGAATAAGGATCGATTTGCCTTTACAATGCATTGGAAAAAAGTGTCGCCGAGCGGCTACGTTTGAACAACGATTGCCAGTTTTGTGGATAAGATATAAACCTGAAAGTTTTCATGTGCATAAAGCAAGACATATTCTTTTAGTTTGCAAAAATTTAATGATTTTATTGTAAAAATTAAATTGCTGAAAATCGTTACAAGTTGGTGAAGTTTAGGTTATTACAAGATAAAGTAAGTACCAATTTTGTGCTACTGTTTAATTGATTCGTGTAGATGTATGATCGTGCTTTCCAACAATGGCAAAATTGTTAAAATCCGAGCAGAAACGAGAAAACTACAGCAAGTTTAGTGGAAGCACTATTTACCGATCACTGCAAACAGGGGGTGGCGTATAGGCTACTGAATAAGGATCGATTCGCCTTTACAATGCATTGAAAAAAAGCTTCGCTGGGCGGTTAAGTTTGAACGACGATTGCTCGCTTGGTAGATGAGATATAAACCTGAAACTTTTCAGGTGAATAAAGCAAAACATACTCTTTCCATTTGCTGAATATTAATGATTTTATTGTAAAAATTAAATTGCTGAGAATTGGTGCAAGTTGGTGAAGTTTAAGTTATCACAAGATAAAGATACTACTTACTTTGTGCTTGTGTTTAATTGATTCGGGTAGATATATAATTGTACTTTCCAACGATGGCAAAATTGTTAAAATCCGAGCAGAAACGAGAAAACTACAGCAAGTTTAGTGGAAGGACTATTTAACGATCACTGCTAACAGGAGGGGTGGCGTCTACTGAATAAGGATCGATTCGCCTTTAGGCTACAATGCATTGAAAAAAAGCTTTGCTGGGCGGTTAAGTTTGAACGACGATTGCTCGTTTGGTAGATGAGATATAAACCTGAAACTTTTCAGGTGAATAAAGCAAGACATACTCTTTCAATTTGTAAAGGATTAATGATTTTATTGTAAAAATTAAATTGCTGAGAATCGGTACAAATTGGTGAAGTTTAAGTTATTACAAGATAAAGATAGTACTTGTTTTGGATTTGTAGCCAATTGATTCGGGTAGATGTATGATTGTGCTTTCCAACGATGGCAAAATTGTTCAAATCCAAGCAGAAACAAGAAAACTACAGCAAGTTTAGTTGAAGCACTATTTACCGATCACTGCAAACAGGGGGTGGCGTATACTGAATAAGGATCGATTCGCCTTTACAATGCATTGAAAAAAGCTTCGTTGGGCGGTGAAGTTTTAACGACGATTGCTCGTTTGGTAGATGAGATATAAACCTGAAACTTTTCAGGTGCATAAAGCAAGACATGCTCTTTCAACTTATAAAGGATTAATGATTTTCTTGTGAAAATTAAATTGCTGAGAATCGGTACAAGTTGGTGAAGTTTAAGTTATCACAAGATTAATCTGGTGCTTAATTTGTGCTTGTATTTAATTGATTCGTGTATATATATAATTTTACTTTCCAACGATGGCAAAATTGTTCAAATCCAAGCAGAAACAAGAAAACTACAGCAAGTTTAGTTGAAGCACTATTTACCGATCACTGCAAACAGGGGGTGGCGTATACTGAATAAGGATCGATTCGCCTTTACAATGCATTGAAAAAAAGCTTTGCTGGGCGGTTAAGTTTGAACGACGATTGCTCGTTTGGTAGATGAGATATGAACCTGAAACTTTTCAGGTGAATAAAGCAAGACATACTCTTTGAATTTGTAAAGGATTAATGATTTTATTGTAAAAATTAAATTGCTGAGAATCGGTACAAATTGGTGAAGTTTAAGTTATTACAAGATAAAGATAGTACTTGTTTTTGATTTGTAGCCTATTGATTCGTGTAGATGTATGATTGTGCTTTCCAACGATGGCAAAATTGTTAAAATCCGAGCAGAAACGAGAAAACTACAGCAAGTTTAGTGGAAGCACTATTTACCGATCACTGCAAACAGGGGGTGGCGTATACTGAATAAGGATCGATTTGCCTTTACAATGCATTGGAAAAAAGTGTCGCCGAGCGGCTACGTTTGAACGACGATTGCCCGTTTTGTAGATAAGATATAAACCTGAAACTTTCCAGGTGCATAAAGCAAGACATACTCTTTGCAGTTGTGTTAGATTGGTACTTTTATTGTAAAAATTAAAATGCGAGCTGAACTTAGATAGCTACAACACATTTAGTTGCAAACGTTTCATATTTTTATTTTTAAAGTTTAATTGGGTAAATTTTTAGCTGAATTGATGAAATTTGGTAAATTTTATGTCATTCTAGGTAGTTATATTCAACACTCGACGTTGGTTTAATGTTTTTATTGTAAAAACACAGTAAAATTGTTAAAACATCTATATCCATTCCGCTTTATTACCTTCATTCCGCCGCTTTTCAGCATCCTTTTTTTCACCCCTTATGTAGTAGTTGCGTCCGTTTTGTGACGTCATGTTGACTAGGGTGGCGGATTCTATCATGATTCTATACTTGCACAAAATCCATATCCATTCCGCTTTATCACCTTCATTCCGCCGCTTTTCAGCATCCTTTTTTTCACCCCTTATGTAGTAGTTGCGTCCGTTTTGTGACGTCATGTTGACTAGGGTGGCGGATTCTATACTTGCACCCAAATTCTTAGTGTGGCACCCTTATATTGTTGTGCCTTGTGATGTTAATGTCTGTAAGCTACTACGTACCTACAAGCTGTGTTGATTGTCGACTGTACTTTGGTAGGTGAATGCTCTACATAAAAAGGTTGTTTCCAAGTGGTATTCAAGTTAAGTAAAATTGAAGTATTAGGCCTACTATTATTGCATTGATTTCTGAAAATGTTATTATTAATTGCCTTTATTGATTTTACCAAGGGCGCAACAACTAAACTTGCCTACTTTTCTTCACACTGCATTAAAACTGAATGTCAAGCAGAGAAGCTACACAGATACCATTTTTTTAAAATGGTGTGAACTGTGAAAACGTTCAGGTTTGAGCCAACAACTTGCTGCATTCGAGATGAAAGATCGTTTGTTTGCCATGGGGTGCCAGAAAACATTCTTCTCCTTTGAATGGTGCCGTAAGCCTAAAGAGGTTAGGAACAACTGCTCTAACAAGTTAACAACTGAACTTTGTTTAGTTACCGTACTTATTGTTGAAAAAGCATAAAAACAATCTTCATTAGAAAAACATAAATAGCTACAGATGTAGAGGTCCAGAAGTAACTGCGGACCAAACACTTCACTAATTTTTGTATAAAAATATTTATGTATCTAACCAACGAGATATAACACAATGAGTGGAAACTCACTCTTCTCTTAGTGTTTCTCTTTTATCTCTCTCGTTTCCTTACGTCGTTCGTTTCATGGTTCACTGCTTGCACATGGAAGGCTACAGACTGCGACCGTACGGGTGTACGGCGTGCTAAGAATGCACTAAAGCAAGGCTAAAGTGACGGCGAATACCACGAAGCAATTGGACTGTTCCGACCATAGTGTCATATTCTGTCTGTTCACTGGTGTATTATATACAGAAATAACATACACTTCCACTTTGATTAATTACTGACAACAGAATGTACTTCCGGGATACTTGCCAGGGTTGCCAAAAGATATTCTGGTAACCGGTCATAAGCATAACATAATAATCACATTTCAATACACTACATCCCTTCCTTCTCGGATTAAAACGTAGTTTTCAAAGGCATTACTTATTTGGATAAAACTCATTTTACATTAAATGATTATTAAGCTACAGGTGATGAAAACCATGAGCACTTGAACCAAACGACGCATCATCATTAGGTTTCGTTTACGTAAGCATCATTCATGCAATCTATGGTATACACAGATTAACTTTAAGTACCAACATTTACTGTCAAAAGCAATATAGCCATACACCAAAGATCATGATTAGCCTAATACGTTTGCTTCTACTTTTCACACTTTGATCTTGAAATTGTAGTGGCGAACAATTAAATAGATTACTGTACCACTCAATTGACATGACGTTTAAACAAATAGACATGCGTTCCAGAGCTAGTCTTTATAACGAAAGAACAAAAGGAGTCATAGACATACAAGTCTGCATTCTAGTCACTTCAAGTTACATAATCGTTAAAGCGAGCAGGTTTACTGACATTACGTGTCGGACGAGTACGTACAGGTATTGAGGACTCATTCAAATCAGCGTTCACGGTCATGTCAGCAGGAGGTGAGTTTACATTTTCATCACTGGTGTTCAATTTCTTAAAAAACGACGAATTTCGTGTCAATTGAACCCCTTCATTGTTTTGTACTGTCACTTCCCCCCTTTCCTTCCTAACTACCTGTTGGGTAGCGCTATCAAAATTTGCAGAAAGTTTATTTGATTTTTGACTTTTAACCAAAACTTCATCTCCAACCCGAATATCTGAGTCGACAGCACGTCGCTTAAAGTCAGTATATAGTTTACCGTCTATTTTACCCTTCCAGTCTCTGTCTCGAATCCCTTCATCAAAGATCTGAGGTTCTCGGCACAGTTCAGGTAATTTAGACTTCATTTCTCTGCGAAACATCATATAATAGGGAGTAGAACCTGTAGAAACTTGCGGAGTTGAACGATATGCCATTAGAAATTTGTTGATCTCATACCGCC
Organism: Aplidium turbinatum; assembly: GCF_918807975.1. Taxonomy (NCBI): domain Eukaryota; kingdom Metazoa; phylum Chordata; class Ascidiacea; order Aplousobranchia; family Polyclinidae; genus Aplidium; species Aplidium turbinatum. Next base: position 24,447,370 of record NC_137482.1, read on the forward strand.
AATCTTTCTTTTCAACTTGAGCAACTTTGATTGCCTTTAACAATGTTCGATTTTGTCGTTCCACCTCACCGTTTGCTTGAGGCCATAATGGTGTTGTTTTGCGGTGTATTACTCCATATTCTTCTAGAAAATTCTCAAAATCATTCGATACAAATTGTGGACCATTATCAGTTCGCAATGAGTAAGGTACTCCAAACCTTGAAAACATGGGCAGAATCGCTTGAATCAATTTTTCGCTTGTGATTGATTTCAAGATTGCAATTTCGTAAAAACGACTAAAGTAATCTACCACTACTAAAATGTTCTCACCACTTGGTAATGGACCAAGAATATCTGCCGCACAATCTTGCCAAGGCCCACTTGGTGGCAATATCCGAGCAATTGGTTCTGGTCTGCAAAAGTCGCTGGTGACTTGACATCCGTGACAAAGTTTACACATCTTTTCTGCATCAGCATCGATCTGTGGCCACCATACCTTTGTGCGTAATCGATGTTTTGTCTTGACAATGCCTTGGTGACCCTCGTGTGCCAAATTGAGCACTTTTTCACGCAATGTAGCAGGTATAACGAGTCTTGTCCCTCTGAGCAACAAGTTTCCATATGTACACAGTTCATTTTTTACATGCAAAAAGCTTGTGTCTGTACACTTGGACCAATTTCCTGAATGAATATAGTCCCTAATTTCTGACAATTGTGGATCAGCAGCTGATTCTTGTTCAAGTTCTTCTGTAGATAAAGCGACTGGCATACTTTGAAGAACAATAGATCTCACATAATCATAAGGTTCTTTTAAATCTCTGCTTTCTTCATAGGGCTCTTTATTTAGCCTTGACAATGCATCAGCAATGTTAGTTTTCCCAGGACGATAGATAACACTAAAATCAAACGATTGTAAACGCAATACCCAGCGTTCTATTCTTGCTGATGGTCTTGATTTCTTCGTGTAAATGTATTGCAGGGGCTTATGATCTGTTTCAAGTTCAAAATGTCTTCCAAATACATACAAATTGAATCTTTCACAAGACCAAACCAACCCTAGAGCTTCTTTTTCCGTTTGGCTGTACTTCTTTTCCACATCTGACAAACTTCGAGATGCATAAGAAATGACTCTCCACATTCCATCTTGTAACTGAGTCAACACAGCACCTAGACCAACTGGAGATGCATCTGTCACAATTCTTGTCTTACAGTCATTCCGATAATATGCCAATGTATCAGCCTTTGTGATCACTGTTTTTAGTTTCAAAAATGCATCTTGGTGTGCTTTATGCCATTGAAACTTTGCAGTCTTTTTGGTCAAGTCTAGTATAGGCCTTGCAATGGTTGCTAAATTTGGGATAAACTTAGCTGAAAACTGAACAAGACCCATGAATGATCTGACTTCACTAGCTGAAGTTGGAGGTTGTGCTTTTTGAATAGCTGCAATTTTCTCTGCACTGGGACTTACCCCTTGTTGGTGCAAGTCATGTCCAAAAAATGTAAGCTTTGACATTCTAAACTGACATTTTGTTTTATTCAAAGTCAATCCAGATTTTAACAACTTTTCCAGTACCACATGTAATCGACTGTCATGTTCTGTCCTGTCTTTTCCATAAATGACAATGTCATCTGCAATGTTAGCAACACCATCGCAGTTCTTCAATAAATCCCAAATAATTTTCTGATATTTTTCAGGAGCAGAACTCAGTCCAAACATTAGCCTTTTATATCTGTATAGACCTCGATGTGTAACAAATGTTGTAATATGGCGGCTCGTTTCATCCAACATTATCTGATGAAAGCCCCATTTTAAATCCAACTTACTGAAAACAGTACTACCATTGAGTTGATACAACAGTTCTTCAACAGTGGGAATTGGATGTCTCTCTCTAACTATAGCCTGATTGGCTTGTCGCATATCAACACAAATGCGAATGTCACCATCACTCTTAGGTATGACTACCAATGGAGAGATCCAACTTGATGGTCCTTCTGGGACTTCTTCTATAATATCAGCATCAAGCAATTCATGTAACTTCACATCTACCTTTTCTCTCAGCGGAAATGGTATTCTTCGAACAGGTTGAGCTACTGGCTTAAGAGAATCATCAATATGCAATTTTAACTCATAATCTTTTAACAAGCCAACACCAGTAAATAAACCATCATACTTAGACACAATGTCATTATCAACTTGAGGTTCAACATTATTAGCACCAGATTTAACACCATTTACATGTATTGGACCAACATGCAACAAACCTAAAGTCTCTGCGGTGTCTTTGCCCAATAGTCTGTGTCCATCGGTATCTGCTACCACAAAGTCAGCAACACATACTTTTTGTGTAACTTTTGATTCAACTTTTGCCGTAAATGTTCCTAATGTTGGAATTGGCTTCTTACTTCCATACGCGTACAATGTTTTAGCAGATTTCCTTGTTGTTGCATTAATATTACATGTCTTCAGCCATTCCCAAGTTTGCTTGTTCACAATGTTGCATGATGCACCGGAATCAACTAACATGTCTCCCACCGACACACCACCAATGTTTAAACTTACACTGCACAGCCCATGTGTTGAACTTTTCATTGAAAAGACATTAGTTGATGCTCCAAATTCATTTTCACCCAATCCTGAATTATCTATTTGATTGGCATTAGATTTTAAAAAGGTTTTAGATTTTGCATTTCTTTGTTGATAAAACTGTGTTGTATTCCTTACTTTTGATCTGCATTTCTTTTGAAAATGTCCCAGATTTCCACATTTGTGGCACTTCTTCCCTCTTGCAGGGCACTGCCTGTCAAGTTTGAAATGACCAAATAATCCACATGCAAAACACTCTTGTGTGTCTTTTCCCTGTTTTGACTTAATGTTACTCTTTCTTTGTATAGGAACTGAATTTACTTCATGCTGCATGCTTGGTTCTAATGATTTTCTTTCCATCATCTTAACCTGTGAATTAACTGCTTCATGTGCTCTAGCAATAGCTAATATATCATTTAACTGCACATCTCCTTTTTCCAAAAACTTTCGTCGTAAATGATTGGAATGACATTTATCAATTACTTGATCACGAAGTTGGGTATCCAATGAATCACCAAATTCACACATAGCTGCCTGTTGTCGCAGTCTGCAAACAAATTTGTTCACCGGCTCATCATGTTTTTGCATCAATTGCCTAAAAACATGGCGTTCAAAAGGTACATTAGCCTTAGGAAGAAAATGATCATCCAACAATGTTAAAGTCTCTTGAAGAGTTTTACCTTCATTGTCTGGAACCAAAGAAAAATAAATTTCTTGCACATCTACACCAGCAGTGTGCAGCAGCAGAGCCTGTTTTTGTTCATCACTGGTGACACCTTTTCCAGTGATATACAATGAAAACGCCCGTTTCCATCGCTTCCAACGTTGTCCCTGGTTTTGTGCATCACCATTGACATCAAAGGGTAATACAGCTGACACCTCGCAGGTAACTGCAGCTCCATTCATGATGCTCACTAGTAGTTTGGACAACACGACAAGAACAATTCACTGTCTGCTTGGACCTCTTGAACTAATAGGCTACAGATTTAAATATTTTCCTCGTCGCCAAATGTCATATTCTGTCTGTTCACTGGTGTATTATATACAGAAATAACATACACTTCCACTTTGATTAATTACTGACAACAGAATGTACTTCCGGGATACTTGCCAGGGTTGCCAAAAGATATTCTGGTAACCGGTCATAAGCATAACATAATAATCACATTTCAATACACTACACATAGTATTATTGTTAGGTGGTTTAAAAGTTTATTTTCGTTACCGCTTGTCTTTTCAGATTATTGTGTGAAATTTTGAAGTAGGTTAATCAGGATGTTACAGGTCAATAAGCAGGGTAAATAGATAAATAGATAGATAGATAGATAGATAGATAGATAGATAGATAGATAGATAGATAGATAGATAGATAGATAGATAGATAGATAGATAGATAGATAGATAGATAGATAGATAGATAGATAGATAGATAGATAGATAGATAGATAGATAGATAGATAGATAGATAGATAGATAGATAGATAGATAGATAGATAGATAGATAGATAGATAGATAGATAGATAGATAGATAGATAGATAGATAGATAGATAGATAGATAGATAGATAGATAGATAGATAGATAGATAGATAGATAGATAGATAGATAGATAGATAGATAGATAGATAGATAGATAGATAGATAGATAGATAGATAGATAGATAGATAGATAGATAGATAGATAGATAGATAGATAGATAGATAGATAGATAGATAGATAGATAGATAGATAGATAGATAGATAGATAGATAGATAGATAGATAGATAGATAGATAGATAGATAGATAGATAGATAGATAGATAGATAGATAGATAGATAGATAGATAGATAGATAGATAGATAGATAGATAGATAGATAGATAGATAGATAGATAGATAGATAGATAGATAGATAGATAGATAGATAGATAGATAGATAGATAGATAGATAGATAGATAGATAGATAGATAGATAGATAGATAGATAGATAGATAGATAGATAGATAGATAGATAGATAGATAGATAGATAGATAGATAGATAGATAGATAGATAGATAGATAGATAGATAGATAGATAGATAGATAGATAGATAGATAGATAGATAGATAGATAGATAGATAGATAGATAGATAGATAGATAGATAGATAGATAGATAGATAGATAGATAGATAGATAGATAGATAGATAGATAGATAGATAGATAGATAGATAGATAGATAGATAGATAGATAGATAGATAGATAGATAGATAGATAGATAGATAGATAGATAGATAGATAGATAGATAGATAGATAGATAGATAGATAGATAGATAGATAGATAGATAGATAGATAGATAGATAGATAGATAGATAGATAGATAGATAGATAGATAGATAGATAGATAGATAGATAGATAGATAGATAGATAGATAGATAGATAGATAGATAGATAGATAGATAGATAGATAGATAGATAGATAGATAGATAGATAGATAGATAGATAGATAGATAGATAGATAGATAGATAGATAGATAGATAGATAGATAGATAGATAGATAGATAGATAGATAGATAGATAGATAGTTGTTTATTGGCCGCTGCGAAAAAAGATGTACAATAAATCAAACACAATGTACAGTAAAACTGTTGAAACGATTACAGTAAAAAAAAAAAAAACGAATGAAAATGATGATAGTATCACAGCAGCGGGAGGCTGCGAAGTGACCGTTCAAGGTCTTCAAGTCAAGCAGCCACCCTTAACTCATCAATGATAATTATAATTGAATAATTGAGACAAAGAGATAATAATACATAAATAACGGTGAAGCTGTCCAAGATGATAAGAAATTAAAAAAAAAAAAACAGTTTAGTTTGGCCAATCTTCCCTATGTTACAATTGCGAGTCAGATTTGTAGGTTACTTTAGCATTTGTCCAATATGAGTCAATAATTTTCTTTTTGTACATTCTTTTGAAAGTTGTGAAGGAGGATTTGCGAATTTCAACTGAGCGTTGTAATTTAGTGGTTGTGTATCGAAAATAATAATAATCTAGGTTGGTCGAGTTCCGAGTAGTAAAGTTGTAAATTTCGTAGCATTTTTTAAAGTAGTTTTGAAAAGTGTCGGGTAATAAATTAAAGCTAAACTGGTACATAAATTTAGCAATTGCAAAGTTGTACAAATCTTTTAACTTTAGAATATTGAGTTGTTTATAAAAGGGTGTGACATGGTCAGCCCATTTGCCTTTCGCAACAGCTTTGACTGCCTAATTTGCAAAACACCAAGCTTTCCAATATGTGTTTTGTATAACGACCCCCATATAGTCAGTCCGTATATTAGGTAAGGATGCACCAGAGAATAGTACAGCTGAAGCATAGCTTTGGTTGATAAACAATGTTTCAATTTAGTGAGTATGCCAACAGATTTGGAGAGTTTGGAAGATAGAGCATCAATATGAGGAAGAAAAGAGAGATTTTTGTCAATGAAGATACCAAGGTATTTAGCAGTGTCAACGTTTTTTAGTTGGGTATTGCCGTAAAACACTTCAACATTAGTTGATATTTGGTTGTTCTTGGGTGCAATTATTAAAAAGTTAGACTTAGAAGCATTTATAGTGAGTGAATTGGCAATGATCCAACGTTGGATTCCTTTCAGTTCAAGATTAATTAAAATTTGAAGACTTAATAAATCATCGGCTTTAATGACAAGACAAGTGTCATCAGCAAATAATCTAGGAACACAAGAAACACAGTTGGATAGATCATTTATGTATAGTAAAAAGAGAAGTGGTCCTAATATGGATCCTTGAGGGACACCAAATTTTATTTCTTTTAATGTAGAATTTTCTTGTCCTATAGACACAAATTGTTTACGGTTTTTCAAGTAGGAAGTAAGTAAAGCATTGGCAACTCCTCGAATGCCATAATGATCGAGTTTATGCAAGAGTTTTTCATGATGAACTGTGTCAAAGGCTTTTTTAAGATCTAGTAAAACAAGTCCAGTCAATTCATTGTTCTGTATTTGCTCATATGAGGTGGTTATTATTTTTTTTTCCCGCGCTTTTTGGAAGTAGGTTGCAAGATTTTTGCTCTCCAGGTCCAAGTCTTAAAAATTTAATTTGTTCAAATTTAGGACCTGGAGATAAAATCAAATTTGAAAAAATTACACCGTTTCATCTTATTTGATCTTCGTCACAAATTTTCCAAACTATCAGCAAGTGGAATTTCAGAAAAATGCGAAAACAAGAAGTAAAGAAGAAAGGAAGAAGAAAAGAAAGTGAAGACAAGAAGTAGGCATGCAAGAGCGGAAAGTGCATCATATAAACAAGTAGACTGGTCTGGAATGAGATACAATTATTATTGAAATGCAACTTTGATTTTTATTAAATAGTTATTTTATCTTTAAATTTCCACTACAATTAACTGTTGACTGGTAGCCTAACCTGTATTTCTAAAAGAAGTGCTGCCAGACCTTATTGGATGTTTGTATTGAAATTCGTATTATCATAAAACTGCTTCATTTATGTGGCTTACTTTATTATACAAACTTTAATTATATAATAATTTGCTTTTAAATATATTTTTTTAAACTACTGTATTTTTATTTAGTCTACCTTACTGTGAAATTAGAAATGCATTTAAATCGCCAAATTTTTTATTTCGTTTTTAATTTTTGTGAAATCTTGATAACTTTCAACTAAACTTGATTAATCAATCCTTATCTAAAAAATAAATAGTGCGTAACCTATGAACCCTGGTATTTGATTGTACTTAATTGTATCTTGCGTTGGACTTAATTTTTTCCCTGAATTCATTTGGTCACACTAAGCCGGTTTCCTGAACTTTTCACTTTGCTGAATCTTTATTTTGTGACGTCATAATTTTGTTAAACTTTTAAAGTGAAAAGTTTTGGAAACTTGTCACTATTTTTTTTTGTGTGTAGTACTGCAAAGTACTATATGGGGTGTATGGGGGTTTGTGTGAAAGGTAGCACCTCTAGTTCTTCCATTTTCTCATATGAGAGTAATGGTAACATTGGTCCTTCATATAAACCCCAAGTCTCATTTATGGCTCCACGAAGTTGGTAATGCACACCAACGGCCACACCCTGGTAACGGCATAATGCTGGCTAAACTAAATGAGGCGCATGTTAGAACAGCTTTAACATGGCAGGGAAGTCAATCCCTTTAAGTGCATAAAGTCTAGAATGGCTGAAAAGGCAGAAGAACCATAAATAGTCAATGGCTTGGAAGGCATGATAGCAAAACGATGTGACCCGTTTAGGCACACTTTTGACGTTTAGAGTACAGTGGCTGGTCACCTTGGAAAAGATTGGAGCCTTACCAAGTATATATTCCATAGTAAACAATGCTAGCTATTAAAACAAAAATGAGTCATGGAGACTGATCAGGGCCCCCTGCTGTGAAGTCCCCTAAAAGCTACAGGGAAGGAGGAACCTCTTCTATGTGCACAGCTGCTCGTGATGATGGCTTATGCCCAAATCCCTCTGGAAGGCATAAGTCTGATGGTAGACTGCTGAATACTAGAAAAAGGGCACTCAAAATAGGAACATGGAATGTAAGAACCCTTTATAAAGCAGGTCGATACGAAAATTTAAAACAAGAGATGTCGGTCATGAACTTTGATTTAATTGGGATAAGTGAAACTAGATGGATAGGTGATGGTAAAGTGACAGAAGATAGATTTGTTTTTGTATATTCAGGGGGAGAACAGCATATGTACGGCGTCGGTATGATAATGAAAAAAGAAATAGCTAACTCAGTCATTGGATTTTGGCCAATTTCTAACAGAGTTATGATGATTAAATTGTCTGCAGCACCATTTAATGTAAATATATTACAAATCTATGCACCAACCCAAGAACATACCGATGAAGAGATTGAGTTGTTTTATGAGTCAATAAAGGATGTACTTAAATATACTAAAAGTGGAGAAGTTAATATAGTAATGGGCGATTTTAATGCAATAGTGGGTGATCATCATGAATATCCCACAACTGGTCGTTATGGATTTGGCAATTTAAATGAACGTGGAAGAAGGTTGCTGGAGTTTTGTAAACTTAATGATTTAGTAATAGCGAACACTCTTTTTCAACATCCTGCTAGGCGGTTGTATACATGGCAAAGTCCAGGTTATCAATTTCGGAATCAAATTGACTATGTTATGATAAACCATAGGTTCAGAAATGCAGTAAGACAAGTTAAAACGTATCCAGGATGTGACATAATGTCTGACCACAATCCAGTTGTTATGAAAATCCAAATAAAGCTAAAAAGAGTGAAAAGAACAAATATGTCAGAACATATGGACATGAACATGCTTAAAAATGAACAATATCGAGAGAAATTCAGTATTACAGTAAACAATAAATTCGAATTATTACAGCAAACAGAAATTCCTCAAGTAATTACACAAGAAACTATAGATAGAAGTTGGAATGAAATTAAAGAAACCTTAAATGATGCAGCTGCCAATATTTTACCATCAAAGAGGAAAAACATTAAACAGCCTTGGATTACTGAGAAGATACTTGACTTAATGCAACAGAGAAAGAAAAACAAATTCAATAATCACAAGAAATATAAAGCTTTAAATAAGGAAATATCCCAATTATGCAAAGATGCTAAACAAAGGTGGTGGGAAAATCAATGCAGTGAAATAGAACATCTAGAAGCATCTCATAAGTCACTTGAATTACACAATAAAGTTAAACAGCTAACATGTTTGAAGAAAGTTGAACAAGCAAACAGCTGCATCATGGATAGTGGAGGAAAAATGTTATTTCAGGAAGAGGATATAAAGAGTAGATGGGAAGAGTATGTAACAGAATTATATGATGATGATAGAACATGTATGCCTGAAATTACCAATAACGAAGGAGAAGAAATATTGATATCTGAAGTTGAGAAAGCCATTCAAGATCTGAAATGTAATAAAGCTGCAGGAAAGGATAACATTTATCCAGAAATGCTAAAAGCACTCAATGGCATAAGTTTAAAACGCATACACAAATTATGTAATGAAATATATATGACTGGATTTATACCTAAAGAAATGAATGAAACTGTTTTTGTCAGACTACCAAAGAAATCCAAAGCAAAGAACTGCAGTGACTTTAGAACATTAAGTTTGATCAGTCATGTACTGAAAATTTTGTTGAGAATAATTTTATTAAGAAATCGAAAATCTATTGAGAATGAGGTTAGCATGACGCAAAGTGGATTTATAACTGGTAAAGGAACACGAGAGGGTATACTTAACTTCAGAACAATTTGTGAGAGTTACAATGCAGTAAATAAAGATGTATATGCATGTTTTATTGATTATGAGAAAGCATTTGATAGAGTCAACCATGAGAAACTGATTCATTGTTTGTCCAATATTGGTATGAATGGCAAAGACTTACGTTTTATTATTAATTTGTACTGGAATCAAAAAGCATTTATTCGCATGGAAAAAGATTTATCTAAAGGGATTGATATCAAGCGTGGAGTACGCCAAGGATGTGTACTTTCTCCATGTCTTTTTAATTTATATACAGAAATGATTTTTCGATCCATTGATGATATGAAAGGAGTAAAAGTTGGTGGCTTGAATGTAACAAATTTACGCTATGCTGATGATACTGTTCTGTTGGCTGAATCACAAGAAGATCTTCAAGAAATATTGGACAATGTTAACTCAATTGGTAAAGAATTTAATATGAAAATTAACGCTAAAAAGACCAAATCAATGATAATCTCAAAATCACCAGACACCACAGTACTCCAAATTGTAATTGACAATAAAATTATACAAAAAGTAAAATCTTTTTCATATCTTGGTCATTTAATAACTGAAGATGGGAGGTGTGACCATGAAATTCTTAGACGGATAGAAATTGCAAGAACTACATTTGGAAAAATGAAAAATATTTTAACCAATCAACGTTTAAATTTATCAACTCGTCTCAGGATCTTAAAATGCTATATCTGGTCGACCCTATTATACAGTTCTGAAACTTGGACAATATCACAAAAAATGGAGAAACTGATCGATGCCTTCGAGCTCTGGACATACAGGCAAATGTTAAAAATTTCATGGAAACAAAAAATCACTAACGATGAAGTACTCTCCAAATTCAATTCAAGCAAAATGCTCGTACAAACAGTCAAAAGAAGAAAATTGAAGTATTTCGGACACACAATAAGGCAAAATTCATTACAAAGATCATTAATAGAAGGGAAGATAAACGGTAAAAGAAGTAAAGGCAGACCAAGAATGATTTGGACAACAAACATCACAAAATGGACAAAATTAACTTATGAATGTGCAGTACGCACAGCTCATGATCGAGAACAATGGCGCATTGTATCCAACCCTCCAGACGAGGAAGGAACAAAATGATGAATGACTGTAAAGTTTGAATCGCCCTTGTTGCAAGTGTTCATTGTACAGTAATATTCGGCCTATTTTTTCTTTTGTTGAAGAGAGGGATTGGGCTTGTTTTGTTTAACTTCAGCTCGTGTTTAAAATCGCCCTTGTTGCACTGGCAAGTGTTGATTGTAATTGTAGCCCTATTTTTGTACCGTTTTCACATAAATTTTTTGTCTTTTCTATCTCATTTTCAGGTTTTGTGGCTGTGCAAATTAAGGATAGTGACATCCCAACACTGTTTTTGCATATTTTAAACCTTTTGGTTTTGCCATCTTTCCCTTTTGTTGGTGCTAAATTTGTGAGTTTACTTTGCCGTTTTCTTCATGTTCGCGCCAGCAATGAAAAATAAATTGAATTGAATTGAATTGAATTGTAATAATGTCCAGAGCAGCATGACTCGTTGAATGGTTGGCACGAAAGCCATATTGAGTAGGCGTTAAGATCGAGTGCTTATTTATAAACGCTGTCAATCGTTTGAACACTAACTTTTCTAGAATCTTTGAAAAGCATGAGAGGAGAGAAATTGGTCTATAATTATTAGTTTCAAGTTTGCTTCCAGATTTATAAATTGGAATGACTTTAGCAATTTTGAGAACATCTGGAAATATGCCATTCGAAAATGCGTGGTCGAAAGCTCTTGCTAACAACAATATACATAGGCTCTTGCTAACAACAATATTAAATTAGTAGGCTATAGGGTAGCAAAGGTCTACGAAATACGATACAAAACGACTGACTGTAGGCTATATGGTTATCAAAGTTTATCTTATCCAGCTATAAACAACCAACAGGGCTAGAAGAAGTTTGGCTTTTTATAACAGTGCAACGGAAAACAGTTCTGATAATTTAACCGTCGAGTATCTTGTGGAAATAATCGAAGATGAAGAATTTCAAAGTATTCCCATTTCAACGAGCGCGTCTACAGTGCAACGTGAATTTGGGTAAGAAAGCGTTTCAAAGGACCTCGCACCTCTAATTAAATTGTGCAGTTGTGTGTTGAAAGCTGAATAAAATTGTTTGGATATATTATCCGGTATTTTTGCAGATGTCACTTATGTCCGAAAACTTACAAAACCAACGGGGGATTGCGTTTTCATGTCAAGTCAAAGCACGCTGGAAACACATGTAATAACACCAGAAAAGGTATGGTACTACAGTTCCGCATATTACCTGCCTGTAGACCGGCAAGACAACTTTATAGCCTGAATCGTCCATTTACACATTGTTTCTACGTCTGGCGACGACGGATCAACGTTAAAATCTGACTGCAGTCAGCCACTTGTGTGTAACAATTGCTGTGGTAGGCATATCCAGTCTGCCAAATTAAAACATATCGCAAATATTGCATCTATTCAACACCTGCCTACGTCGAATCGACGTAAAAAGGGGAAATTGTTAGACCACATTCCAGACGTCAAAATAGCAAAATGAGGCCCCTAATTTCTTGAAACGGAGGCCCATACCCCCTTCAGGTTGCAACTAAGACATCATATATCGCGTTTTCGTTTGTAGAGGGGGCATTGGTCCCCCTGACCCCCCTCTCGGGAGCCCTGATTCTACTGAATAGCGTCATTACACCAATATATAATGGAAACATAAGCTACCGGGACGCATCTTTTGAAAATGTACCATTACATAGGTGTATAGAGGGAATGGACCAATCAGAGGGTTAGGGAAAAGGATAGTAATAATATAGTTGCTAAGATCGAGTTTTCGACCAACCAACATGGCGTAGAGAGTATGCTATTGGCCAGAAGACTGGAGGTCGTTGGTTTGAATCCTCTATTTTGGTTAAAATGTCTTTGATTTGGGAATTTGTAGACAAGTTTCCTTTTAGGAAACGTATTGTGGTACACTTTCAAAAGGTGCTACCGGGACATCCGCCACTACATGTAGTATTCATTACACACTTTGTATTTTTTTTAGTGTCTGAATCAACAGTACAGAAGATGTGGTTACAAATTGGTGGTTCACTTGATAACTTCACTGATGCAGCTCTTCAATATTACATTCGTGCATTCGAATCCACCACAAATGGGAGCGAACTTTTTCACAAGTTTAGCTGTGATGCAATTGAAGTGATCCCAGGTTTATTTCACGGAAAACTTCAACGTATGGAAGCAGTGGAGCAAACAAGAAAATTGTTTGATGTGTTTCTGAGGTAAAAACCAAACATATAGTGGCATTTTCATTCTATACCGATGCTATAGCTTGTTTAACCAATGTAGCTTATCAACAGTGATTTACATTTATTTCAATCATGTCTGGTACGACGAACGACAGTTCTGCCAGATTTCAGAAACTGCCTTCAATGATTAAAATGCTTATCCAGTGATCTCGTGGGATTGCTGTTGACTGAGCCAATCCCAATCTCTCCGTCTTATCTTCAAGTACGAAACTTGTCTTAATTCAGTCTGTATTTATTGGTCGATATCCAAAAACTTCATATAAAGTCGCCAAATAGATAACGCAATTGTCTATACCAGCCAGTAAATGAGACATACTCAAGATGCATAAAACGGGGCAAGATGCATATTTTAACTTTGCCTACATTACCGTAAAAAATAGCACGAATTTACGATTTGTATACCATTAAATACTCTTGCCAGCATCTATGTTCAATACACAAACATTAACGTTTGGAAATTTACATTTCAGAGATGAAAATAGCAAAGTTTCACAACAACAACAAACGACTAATACGGTGTTTACAACTGATGAAATACACATAATAGAATATATTGGGGGATACGTGTTACGAAAATTGAAGCGCAGTGCCACAGATGAACAACAAGGCATTTTGTCTAAACTAGAAAGTGACACCAGTTGCACAGCGGGTTCATCTATGATTGACACACTACAAAACGACGAATACGGAACATTACTGAAGCCAAGTCCTACTCTGATGAAAATTTTGCTGAGGCTGGAAGTGGATTTTCGAAAACATTTCAGCTTTTGTAATACAATGCAGACTGTGTTTAAGGAGATTGATATAAACAGTTTGTATTTATTAACCAACGACTGGGACATTGTGTCATATATTGTAAACCACATTTGCAAGCTATATTTTAAAATTCGTACCTATCAAAAAACGAAGATTTTAAAGCTCAAAGTCATTGGTGATGTTCAGAAAAACAACATCAGTCTGCGTAAAGCGTTACAGTAAAGACACTAATGTACGGAATATTGCTCGTTGTTTTACAATAAATACCTAACAACTAATACCTAAACATTAAATTGAGAGCCGCTCTGATATCAATCATTCATTAATCTGAGCGGGATATAAATGCTATCATTATTATTATTATTATAATTTCACGATTCAACTAGCAACAGTGCAAGACTATAGCCTAAGGTTTTAAAAACATTGTAAGACTTACGACGCTAGTCTAGACGGCTTATTAGAAATTCAGGTCCTTCAAAATTGATTAAGTTGCTGACAGGCTAACAGTAGCCTGGCTGGGTTAACTTTAGGGCTGTACTAGAGTTTAATTTTAGGCTTCTGACAATAACATAATGTTAAATAATAGGTTGAAAATAGCCTAAGATGTGGATAGCACCTTACCCATGGTACAAAACTATATTACTAATTAGCCAAGCACCTTAGGCGGTGAGATAGCTCAGTGGTAGAGCTCAACGCACATAAAATCGAAGGAACATCCCATCTAAAACTCTTGTGATGTCCGTTTAATCTACTGCGCAAGTGTCTGTAGTGAAGCGTGACGGCCGACACGTAAAACGGAGCAAAAAGAGGAGTTTATGGGGCGCCGTTTGGAAAAACACAATTTAGCAATTTTGCAACACCAATTTAGCAATTTTGCAACACATTTAGCTATATTGCAACAATTTAACTAAATTGCAAAAATACGATTTAGTTATATTGCAGCAATTTAGCTAAATTGCAAAATACGATTTAGCTAAATTGCAACAATTTAGCTAAATTGCAAAATACGATTTAGCTAAATTGCAACAATTTAGCTAAATTGCAAAATACGATTTAGCTAAATTGCAACAATTTAGCTAAATTGCAAAATACGATTTAGCTAAATTGCAACAATTTAGCTAAATTGCAAAATACGATTTAGCTAAATTGCAACAATTTAGCTAAATTGCAAAATACGATTTAGCTATATTGCAACAATTTAGCTATATTGCAGCAATTTAGCTAAATCGTATTTTTGCAATTTAGGGTGCAAGTATAGAATCCGACACCCTGGTCAACATGACGTCACAAAACGGACGCAACTACTACATAGGGGGTGAAAAAAAGGATCCTGAAAAGCGGCGGAATGAAGGTGATAAGCGGAATGGACATGGATTTTTTGACAATTTTACTGTGTTTTTACAATAAAAACATTAAACCAACGTCGAGTGTTGAATATAACTACCTAGAATGACATAAAATTTACCACATTGCATAAATTCAACTAAAAATTTACCCAATTAAACTTTAAAAATAAAAATATGAAACGTTTGCAACTAAATGTGTTGTAGCTACCTAATTTCTGCTCGCATTTTAATTTTTACAATAAAAGTACCAATCTAACGCAACTGCAAAGAGTATGTCTTGCTTCAATAAAACAGTAGCACAAAATAAGTACCATCTTTATCTTGTGATAACTTAAACTTCACCAATTTGCATCGATTCTCAGCAATTCAATTTTTACAAGAAAATCATTAATCCTTTACAAATTGAAAAAGTATGTCTTGCTTTATTCACCTGAAAAGTTTCAGGTTTATATCTCATCTACCAAACGAGCAATCGTCGTTCAAACTTAACCGCCCAGCGAAGCTTTTTTTCAATGCATTGTAAAGGAGAAGGGCTCTTTTTAGGGCTACAAAAAAGTCCTTATTAGGGGTACCGAAACAGTCCAATGCTTTACATGCAAAAATGTTCTGTTGATAACTTAGCACCCTAAATTGAATAAAAGCCTAAAAGTTGATTATTCTCCTGTTCAGGTGGGGGTGCATAGGGTAGTAAAAGCAAGGTTCAGAAAAACCCGGGCTTATTTGAAAAAGCCCAGGTGTGTTTGGGCTTTTTGTGTCTTTTAAAAATTGCTTGAAAAAAGTAGCTTCACGCTTATTTCACTTCAAAATGAATTTCGGAGTTGGAGCTGGAGTAAATCCTTTCGGAGCAGGAGCGGAGCCGGAGTAAAAAAAAGTGACTTCGTTCTCCTCTGCTAGGCATGTGGTGAATGCAAAAGTTAATAATAAAAAGTTCTTGGTCAGATGATTAATTTGATTATGTTTTAACAAGATGTTATGTTTGAGCCTTGGTAGGCTATAGAGAGCTTGACTTGTTGTACCAGATACATAAGCTATACCAGTAACGTTATTGGATTTAATATTTTCGATTAAACACACACAAAAAAAAACAAGAAAAAACTACTAAATTCAACGTTTTCGACACAACATAGTGTCCTCGTTAGGAATAATCATAGGCTACATTTAAGAGAAATAAATAGGCTAAATGAATTTGGAAATTTTACATTAAAGCTGTAGCCCACAAGCGACACCTCTCAATAGCACCATCAACAACTGACACACGAATTCAATGCAGGATAGCCTACAAAAATTGGCGAGGGAAGACAGCCAAAAATACAGCAAGTTTAGTTGAAGCACTATTTACCGATCACAGCAAACAGGGGGTGGCGTATAGCCTACTGAATAAGGATCGATTCGCCTTTACAATGCATTGAAAAAAAGCTTCGCTGGGCGGTTAGGTTTGAACGACGATTGCTCGTTTGGTAGATGAGATATAAACCTAAAACTTTTCAGGTGAATAAAGCAAGACATACTCTTTCAATTTGTAAAGGATTAATGATTTTCTTGTAAAAATTGAATTGCTGAGAATCGATGCAAATTGGTGAAGTTTAAGTTATCACAAGATAAAGATGGTACTTATTTTGTGCTACTGTTTAATTGAAGCAAGACATACTCTTTGCAGTTGCGTTAGATTGGTACTTTTATTGTAAAAATTAAAATGCGAGCAGAAATTAGACAGCTACAGCACATTTAGTTGCAAACGTTTCATATTTTTATTTTTAAAGTTTAATTGGGTAAATTTTTAGTTGAATTTATGCAATGTGGTAAATTTTATGTCATTCTAGGTAGTTATATTCAACACTCGACGTTGGTTTAATGTTTTTATTGTAAAAACACAGTAAAATGGTCAAAAAATCCATGTCCATTCCGCTTTATCACCTTCATTCCGCCGCTTTTCAGGATCCTTTTTTTCACCCTCTATGTAGTAGTTGCGTCCGTTTTGTGACGTCATGTTGACCAGGGTGTCGGATTCTATACTTGCACCCTAAATTGCAAAAATACGATTTAGCTAAATTGCTGCAATATAGCTAAATTGTTGCAATATAGCTAAATCGTATTTTGCAATTTAGCTAAATTGTTGCAATTTAGCTAAATCGTATTTTGCAATTTAGCTAAATTGTTGCAATTTAGCTAAATCGTATTTTGCAATTTAGCTAAATTGTTGCAATTTAGCTAAATCGTATTTTGCAATTTAGCTAAATTGTTGCAATTTAGCTAAATCGTATTTTGCAATTTAGCTAAATTGTTGCAATTTAGCTAAATCGTATTTTGCAATTTAGCTAAATTGTTGCAATTTAGCTAAATCGTATTTTGCAATTTAGTTAAATTGCTGCAATATAACTAAATCGTATTTTTGCAATTTAGTTAAATTGTTGCAAAATTGCTAAATTGTGTTTTTCCAAACGGCGCCCCATAGGAGTTTCCACTCATTGTGTTATATCTCGTTGTTCAAACCTCGCAAATCTCACAAGGTTTGTACAATTACCTAGTGATGGTAACCAGTGGCGGCTCGTGAGATGTGAAAGTGGTGCTGCTGCGGGCGGGCGCAGCCCGGCCGCGTCTTCGTCGAAGGCGAGCAAAACGGCAGGGGGTCTTGGGGGCCTCCCCCAGAAAAATTTGAAAGTTGACACTTAATTTGGTGCATTCTGTGCGCATCTTTCGCTCTAAATTGTAATGAAAAATTAAGATAAAACTTTTGCGGTTTGAACTTTTTCTTTTTGTTGGTTTCGTTGCTGTGTTTTATTTCCACTATATCGTTTCTTTTGTATTGAGACAAGCAAAAATAAATTGAATTGGTGTATTGGCTGCAGCCATTATTGTGACAGAAAGCGTTGCTAAACACTTTTGCAATGTATTGTTCTGCAAGTAAGTTAACATAGGTTGGGGAATCGCCAAACACAATTAATTAAACTAAATCGGTTCTAAAAAATAGTTAAAAAAGAACCAAATACGGTAACCAAACCCCAAATATGCAGACAAACACCTTTGAAAATGGGCAACTTTTTTGAATTTCAATCAATCAATCATTTTATTTTTCGTCATTAACACGTCCGGGACGAAAAAGATACTAACTACAAAAATCGATATAAACCTACCAGCACGTTAACGGACGGGAAAAGGTGGCAAAACCTTGAAAGGTTTAAAACGTGCCTGAATGAAAAATTATGTCGTAGGCTATATAGTATATATCAGTAGTTAGTACGGCCACAAAATCCAAAGAACAATAGCAAAAAATAAAACAAAAACAGAGAGAAGCACACATGTAATAATGAATGACAGCCTAATGAAAAGTGTTGTGGATTGAATTTGCCAGTTCCAATATTGATGTGGATGAGCAGTCATAATAATAATAATAGGATGGAGAAAGAAAACCGGACATAAAAGAAACCCATCCTCAGGCAAAAGCCCGTTTCAATGTGGCCCAGGAGAGCAGGTGTTGAGCTCTTTCTATGGTGGATAAAATCGAGGATAAATTTGAGGATAAAATCGCCAATATGGCAACCCTAGGCGCGCTGTTCAAGACAGCGCCAAAACGACGAACGTTAGCATTGCCAGACTGATAAACTACATCATTGTCACGTGACTTCGACTTGGTTTGTTTGCTTTTATGACGCTTGCGCTTCGGTGCACAGAAAATCGCAGTGCCTGACAGAGCGAAATCATAGCGGTCAAGCTTGAGTGGAAGTCATGTGACAATGAGGTAGTTTCCCTCTCTGAGAGAAACTTTTTTTCTTTCCCTCTCGCGTTTCCAGTCAACAAAGGGAAAGGTTGGAAAGGTCTGCAAACCTAACCTAAACAAATTTGATAAAAATAATGAAAAATCACGACGTGTTTTACGGGCAGAATGAGCCCAAAAAATTGGTGGAGCTGCAGCACCACTACACGAGCCGCCACTGATGGTAACTACTATCTAGGCTATGACTTTTAATAAGGTCTGTGCATTTGTCAATTGATAGTTATGAGGTTTTCTCAGCGGGCGTCTTTAAATGTCGCGAACTTCGAATTCCTCGCAAAGCTTGAGAAGGTTTCTGCATTTGAAAGCCTTCCGCAATAGGTTTTCATAGTCTCCCTAAAGAAGATAGATTTAGACTAGCAGCAAGTAATGGTAAGGTTGTCTCGTCTGTAGTCTAGGTCTATCTATTTTATGCAAACTATGAACAGTTGAAAATCTCATCGGCCATCATTCTACAATTATTGTAGAAACCTTTCTCAAGATTTGCTAGGTTTGCTACATTTAAAGAAGCAATCCTTGTAGAGTTGCCAGATTCCACAAAATTACCTAGCCAAAAACACGTTTCAAACCAATTTTTTTTCAAGTACTGTAGCCCAAAAAAGAGCCAAAGCATATAGGTATTTTAAACACACTTCAAATGACCAAAACTTTTGGAAAAACCGGTTTCGTTTACAAAATATTCCTTACATTCTTGGTCACAGCGGTAAACCATAATCTCTTCGTGGGAAAATTGTAACATAAGATTTCCGGATCCGTTCGTCTGTATGTAATGACCGAAAAGAAACACTCTTCTGAAACGTCTATTCAAGAATTGTATTTCTGTAAAAAATAGCCACTGGCCGTCGAAACTGGGGTGCAACGCGATACACCACTAAACTTGTCACTACAAAACAAATTACTTGGATAAAAGACGGAAATTTTGTCCAGCTGGCAAGCACTAAGCAAAACAGTTGAATATGCAACCAACTCTCAAGCAACAATTTTAAGAATGACGAGAATACATTGCAATATCTCAAACGCACGTAGGCAGCTACTGTTACGTAATAATGATAAGCTATTCAAGCAGCTGTTCAAGTTTAACTTACACCTGTTCAAGCTTGGCCCACACCTGTTCAAGCCTGGCTTACACCTGTTCAAGTAATTAAAGATTTAACGATGATGCAATGCTATGCTGCAGCTGCAATGCTTTACAGGTTTTGCAATCGATAATGCAATCTGCTCATTTTTTTTAGAAATTTCCATGACGTAACACGCTAAGATTCAGTAGACCTGAATGGTTTTATATGACGTTTGATATGAAAATTGTCCGTAACAATTCTAAACACACACAAAAACTTGTCATTAGGAACTTCTTCGTTTTGTGTCACACGGCGTAGCCCAGGAACTACGGTCACCTGCAAAAGTTAAGTTTTATTTATCGTCTGCAGCCCGGTTTTTAGAGAACCAGTGATTAGTGAACTCACCCAACCATGGTCTAAGGCAGTGTTTCTCAAACTTTTTTAGTCCATCGCCCCCTTTTTGTTGTTAAAATATAATTTTGCCCCCCTAATTTTGCAAAGTAAAATAAACATTGATAATAGAGTGATAGAAAAATTTAGTTTTGGGAATTTAATCAACGAAATTGACAGTAACATGATAATGTTCAATAGGATGGATGAGCTTAGCGACTTTTACAAAGTTTTGAAATGTTTGGCGACATCTTCGTAAGATAGAGTCGAAGATCATCCCGTTTATGAATTAGCAAGCATGTCTTTGCTTTGAAAGCATCAATGCCACAGCCGAAAACCCCTTTTCAACCATATATGAAGTAGGAAACGACAAAATCCACATTTTTCTAGCTTTCCAGAGAAGCTCATATTTGCCAGCAACCTGGCACAAAACAAATCGTACGGTACCTATCGATCATTTCTGAATTTCACTCTTGACTCATCATCTGTTTGCATATCAATAAACTGCTTTTGAAATTCCACTTCTATAGTATGTCTGTATAGGTTCGGGAGAAAATGGTTGTACCACCCAGTTTGGAACATGGAGGTCCACGACATCTGGAAAGCGAAGTTTCATGTCTTTATGAAGCATGTCTAAATGTGAGCAGTATTTTTGCCGTTGTTCTTCTGTAATAACATTCTCGCTCAAATTGGGAAACTGAGTAACATTCTCCCTCAAATTGGGAAACTGAGACATTTTGAGCTGCGCTTTTATCTTGTTGACGCATTTTATCCCAATATTCAGTGATTCATGCAGTTCAGGACTGAGATTACGGGCAACCAAATGCTGACGGTGAATTACACTATGCATTACAATAAGTCCAAGAATTGCTCTTTTCATCAGTGCAATGAACCCTCGATGCTTTCCAACCATTGCCGGAGCACCATCAGTTGCGCATTGTAGAATATTCTTCAGTGGAAATGCTGGTCTAAAGGATTAAGTACTGATTCCCGAATGTCTGACTACCAAATATTCCGTTAATATTACCTTTCAACATATCACAAATGTTGATCGCAAAGGCATTGCTTTAAACGTATTCATATCAAAACTAACCATTACCAACAAAGCAGAGATTTTGATATCTTTTTATTGATAAAAATAAGATATCAACACTAAACAAATAACTTATTCAAAAGGGTTTTAAAAAACATGCAATAATAAACCGATAAATAAAACGCCAAGAAATTAAAAAAAAATACAATTTAAAAAAATACCATCTGGCAACTTTGTGGTTTGCGAGGTTTGCTAGGTAGGCACTTTAACGTAGGACAGGTTTCCTCGTGAATCAGCTGTTTGCAGTCATGTGACTCACGCCATTATGATTGTAACCTTATAAACTCAATTGATTACACTCTTTAAGATCCTTCTTGCACTCAGTTGCAGAAGAAAAAAGAACATTAGCAGAGGGTGGGAATCGAACCCACGCAATCGAAATGACTATTCCCTTGCCCTAACCCTAACCCATTAGGCCACGCTGCTGTGGCGATACATTCACTTAATTTTCTTTGTATCAAAAATGTTTGGAGAAGATCGGATCGAGAAGATCGGAGAAGATCGGAATATCACGTGCTGAGTCACATGACTGAAATCAGCTGATTCGCACGGAAAACTGTCCTATGTTAAAGAGTCTACCGGTTTGTTACGGTAACGCTAATTACGGTAAATCTAATTTCTAACTAGAACATCACACAACTAAGGCGAAAGAGAAAATTGAAAAAAGAAAACTAGATGTCATGAGTTACTAAGGGGGGTGGAGGAACTTGTATACCTGGGCCTGGTATACAAGTCCCCCCACCCCCCTTGGTAACTCATGACAAAGACAGGACTCAGATGGACATGGCTCTTTTGCCTTAGTTGTATGATGTTCTTGGTTTTTCCGTTTGCTAGGTTTGGCGGTTTGCTACGTTTGCGAGGTTTGCTACATTTAAAGACGGCAGTACATTAATGAACGAGAAAAAGTGGCAAAACCTTGAAAGGTTTAAAACGTGCCTGAATAAAAAATCATGTAGTAGGCTATAATTATGTCTGTAGTTTGCATGGCCACACAACCCAAAAAACAAACAGCAAAAACAAAGAGGATCACACATGTAGTAATAAATGACTTGTGCATGTGCAATTGTGCATGTCTGAGCAGTCAAACCAGTCATCATAAGAGAGAGAAACCTTTTATTTTGTCTGTTGCGACAATAGTACGGTACAATTATACACAATACGAATAAATAAGTACCATAGCTATCTAAATAGGCTACCACAACAGACAGGAAGCAGCGAAAGACTATACCAGTCATCGAGTCAGCTGCTTCCCAGTTCTTAATGTGACAAATGTCCAGCATCGGCAAATTACGTTGAAAGAAGATAGGCTGATGTTCAGTAATATTAATGAAAGAAAAGAAATCATATGCTGCTGCGATCCCTAAGTGAAGTCCTGTGGTTTTATGCAAATATAAACTTTATTC
Source organism: Aplidium turbinatum (assembly GCF_918807975.1). Taxonomy (NCBI): domain Eukaryota; kingdom Metazoa; phylum Chordata; class Ascidiacea; order Aplousobranchia; family Polyclinidae; genus Aplidium; species Aplidium turbinatum. Next base: position 24,470,338 of record NC_137482.1, read on the forward strand.
CGGGAGATTAAAAATAGGAAAAACTTTTGAAATCAATAAACTCTTGTAGCAAGGGCAAGGGCGTTTAAACTTCAGTGCAACCAAGAAAAGCTCAAGCCAATAAATAGTACAAGGCTACGAGTAAAAACATTTTCAGTAACAGTATTACAATACAAAAATAATCACAATTTAAAAAAAGGTACAGGCCTATTGTTCTGTCATAAAAGAAATGGCTGAGTGACTCTCAGTGTGACCTGTTAGGCTGCATGAAACTAACGCAATGTGACCGTATAATTTGACAAACAAATTGAATAGAATGTAAATGAGAAATAATTGAGTGTAACCGAATAACACAATAGGTCAATAATGTTTTCTTCAGACAAAATTTAACAAAAATCAAATCCAGACGACGTATCTGGTCACAGCGGTAAACCATAATCTCTTCGTGGGAAAATTGTAACATAAGATTCCCAAATCCGTTCGTCTGCATGTAATGACCGAAAAATAAACACTCTTTTGAAACGTCTATTCAAAAAGTGTATTCCTGTAAAATTAGCCCACGGCTATCGAAAATGGGACGCAACACCGTACGCCTCTAAAACTGTCACTACAGAACAGATTACTTGGATAAAAGACGGAAAATTTGTCCAGCTAGCAAGCACCAAGCAAACAGTTAAACTTGCGACTGACTTCCAACAAACAATTTTACGAATGACTAGAATAATTTGCGATATCTCAAATGCACGTAGACAGTAACTGTGACGCAATAATGAAAGACAATTATGAAGTCATTCAAACAGGTGTTCAAGCGGCTAATGCAATATTTCATCAGGTCTTACGACCGATGGTGCAATATTTGGACATTTTCTAGCAATTTCCATGACGTAAGATGCCAGCTAGGTTAAGTAGACCATAACGGTTTTTATATGACGTTTGATTTGGTAAAAATTGTCGGGAACATAGCGGGAACATAGCGGCCCCTAGTTATGACAGTCTGACATGGCATAACTAAAAAGAATTGACGACAATTGTGAGCCAATAAATAAAAACACACGATACACAAATTGTTTGAATCACTCACGTTTATGTTAACACGTAAATACAAAGGGCATGCAAAGAATGAACAACAATACGGGATAATACACGACGATACATGAAATTGGTACCATAGGTACATGCTAAAATGACGCTATATACAATGGTTGCGATAATAACCGACTGTTCCGGGCTCAGACAAGGGTCGGCCACCGCAGACAAAATCAGGCTCAAACCCTAACACTTAGGTGTTCTTTACGGGGGCGAGGCATGAAATATCCCTCAACACGTAGTCTACTTTCACTTTCCCCGTACTCTCATCATAGTTGCAGACGGCAACTTTAGCTCTACGAACCACAGGCTTCCCTTTCTTAAATTGTGGAACTACCTCATGCACCCTCCCAAGTTGATACTTCCCACGTTTACCAATGTCTTGGAGAGAACCCACCACTACAAGTTGACCAGGCTCCAAATTCTCGGCCATTTTTAACCATTTTTTCCGGCCCTGAAGACCTGGCAAGTAAAAATCTATCCATTTACTCCAAAACTGCTGAGAAAGTGACAAATTGAACCGATAATCCCTTCTTAGTTGGTCACGATCATGTGGTTGCCCAACAGCACAGTATGGGTCTAAGTATGGGGTCAAAAGTGAGGCAGAGGTGATGACAGTAAAATCCCTAGGGTCGTCACTCAAAGGTACCAAAGGGCGTTCGTTCACGATCCGAACGGCACTGCTGGTGTACGTAAGCAGTTCAATAAAATTGGGCTTACGAATTGAAGAGTCCAAAATGTGAAAAAAGTATTTGGTCATATCGGCCATGAAACCAAACCTTTCAAGCTGAAATCTAGCCAAGACATCTGCCAGAGGGGTTTAACAAATCAGGGTTTAACAAATCAGGACCCGAAAACATTACATCATTAACACAAGTTCCTCGAAATTCAGACTTGCCATCGTAAACAATGCGCTTTTTTAATTGTGACGTCACAAAGTATGGTAAATACCACTGAAAGCCCTTTACATTTCCTGCTTCACCAGCACGCTCAATATAGCCATTAGCTTTAAGATCTTTCATGGTGTCAGTAAGGAAATCACGAAGTTCAGGTTGTTTTAAAGCCTTCTTCCTTAAAGCAGCAGCTCTATCTGACGCCAGCACAAAATTGTTAGGTAAATCAATATCTTCCTTCAACGGTACAGGTATCTCAAATCGACCATCTTTCAACTCAATATTCGGTTCAACAAGTTCTCTAGCCAAAATGTCATTGCGAGACAATTCACAGGTTTCATTTTGCAACGTCAAATCCTGAATGACTTTATTCAGGTCTGCTATTTCCATATCACGAGACTCAATTTTACGCTGAAAGCTAGAGATGACATCCGACTCTAAAGACGTTTGCACTCTGCACACGTTAGCAACGCTTTCATCTAAGGGTGACTTACCACCACAAGCCAACCAACCGAGAGGAGTGAGTAAAGCATGTGGTTCACTACGATTCTCACCAACACGCTCTTCTTTAGCCCACATCAAATAAGCGTTGTCGTTTCCAATCAGTACATCTACAGTACTACAATCATTCAAATGAAACATATTCACGTCATGAAAATGACAGAAACTACTTAAATCCTGCTTATGGGGTAAAGTTTTAACATCGTCAGCCCAAGCTGGGTTAACCACCGAAGTTATATCACAAAACAGTTCATTCGTCTCTAACGACTGGATGTTGAGTTTTACAAGGTTAGCACAAGTAGGTTTCTGACCAGCCAGGGTATCCATTTTAAACGACGCTTTGTCATACGGTTTAAGACCAAGTTCGCACACCAAATCACTCGAAACAAACGTCAACTGCGAACCAGGATCATGCTGACAATACACCAACTTCGATTTGCCAGTCATTGGATTCAAAACACGAGCAGCAGTAATGCGGTTAAAAGCTGCTTTAACATTTCCAATCTTAACATTACGCACAGGAACTCTGGCACCAGCATCATCTTTACCGACCGAATCCAGAGAATCACGTGACGTCACATAAAAATCATGCAGAAGAAAATAGTGTTTCCTATCGTTGTTAGGGCCACATTGACGACAGTTGTTTGCATGAACGCAATCCCTAACCATATGCTGGCGCAAACAATTCAAGCATTTGCCAGCTTTTACAATGACATCTCTTCGATCTTTAGGTGTCAAGCGCAAAAATTCTTTACAATTAGACAAAAAATGATATTCAACTTGACCACGTGACGAACAATAAAAACATGCCGGTATGTCTCTACGTCTGGCCACACCACCGCGCGGTGCGCCAACAGCAGTCGAGTACTGCGAACTACCTGAAATCACATTATCATGGGGTTTTACCGACGTCTGCCTAACCGGACATGAAGGCAATTTTCCTTTGCCAGACTTTTTAAAATGCTGCGACTCACCAGAATCGCCCATTAGCATAATGCTAAAATCAATCGACTTGCGCGTTTCCTCCCGTACTACAAATTCAAACAAACTCTGAAAAGTAGGCTCATCAGTACCACCATACTGATCACCTAAAAAGTCAAGATAACGCTGCTTAGCGTCAAACGGGAGTCGCTTAGCCAAATCCAAAACAAAACGTCCTTCCAATTTGTCACGCTGACCATAAGCTTGCGCGTAAAGCAAACACTGCGACAATTCATCTTTAAACTCTTTCAAACCACTGGAAAAGATCGAAGTCAATTTGCTACCATAGCGATACTTCCTAATTTCCGGTTCGGCGAAAAGACCTCCACGAACTCCAAAACGCTGGGACAAGCGAGCTAACGACATTTCTATCCTGTCTTCTTCTGACAAGCCAGGGGTGTCGGAAACCAAATTAGCAATCGTTTGCGCAGCTGTTCTAACACAAGCTGCTTGTAACAAAGTCAAACGAGTTCCTTTGAAGGGTGAAGCTGCCATTAAAGCCGTAACACGATTTTTAAAGAAGATAAATGGCATATTATTACCATCGTAACCAATCAAGGCCGCCTTATCGAAAAACGTCCTACTATTTTGGTATTCAAAAAAGCAATCCTGTTGTTGAGAACTCGACTTAGCGGGAGAAGACAAACTATATCCCTTAAGGGGCTGGTGGGGCTCAGTCACATGCACAGCCCGATCACGATCCTCACAAACGTTAAAATCAGGAGACGCGATACGCCTCTCACAATCACCCAAATTACGTGTAGCTGGGCGATCAAAAACTATAGCGGCGCAGAAAACTGTGAAGGGGGCAAGACATTACTTCTGATAGCGGCCCCGTGACCTGTACGCCCTGGGGGAGGAGTTAGGTTATAATTCACAGGCCTTGGCTCTACAGCCTTCGGAAGACCTTTAGCCGCGGCCCCGAGACCTCCTGAAACAGCTGGAAAACGTGTGGATTGCACTGGTCCACTTAAAGATTGAACAGGCGTCTGGAAAAGGTTATGTAAATTAAACTGTGATTGATGTTCACTTCTGGAATGCCTAGAAGAGCCCTTCTTGGAGCTACGCCGGCAGCCCACATCTGATCGATATTCAGCCAAAGCTACCTCTTTACGTTGTTCAGCCCTCAACTGTGCGTCTTTGAGTGCAAACTCAGCAGCTCTCGCGGTGGCCTCAGCAGCTCTCGCTTCAGCCTCAGCTCTCGCGACGGCCTCTGCTCGTACGGCCTCAGCTCGTATGGCATCAGCTCGTATGGCATCAGCTCTCGCGGTGGCCTCAGCAGCTCTCGCTTCAGCCTCAGCTCGTATCTGGAGCTCCTCTCGTCTTAGCTGCAGGTTAATTTGTGCCACTATCCGAGACGAACTCGTAGACATCCTAGTGCTTACATTTGAGGCGCTATCCTCAGGATGTATGTCAGCATCCAACATATCTGAGAACTCACTTTCTTTTTGTTCGAAGTTATTTTTTAACGAGTTAAATTCGGGATCTACCCTATCACGAAGTTCTGCCAAGATTGCAGAGTTAAAAATTTTACTCAAAAGAGCATGGAAATGCCGTAAATCTTCTTCCAAAGTAGAGAACTTAGATCGAAAAATTAACAGTTCCTGCTTATCACTCAAAGAACCTAGGGCTACAGAAAGTTCCCCAATTTGAGTCAAAATATCCCTTCTAAGATGCCGGGCCTCTCGAACTGACTTAGCCTCATCGTTACTGGGTCCCTCCCCAGAATGGCCTGCCCGACCGCAAAGAACATCATCAGGCTTAAACTCAGTCGAGTCGACGGCGGCCGAGTCCCTGTCGCCACCGAGTGTGGACATATTAAATGTTGAGGCTAAATTTAACAATTAAAAAATTAAGTTACACAAACACACAAAATTATTACAGTAGTTATAAAAAACTTAACTGCAAAGACCGTAAAAATACAAAAAAGAATTTAAATGCACGATACCGTAGCTGTACGAGTATATGAAGTCCAAAAGTCCACAAAACTTGCTTGGATTCTTCGACTTGAATCTTCAAGCACAGATCGATTGTCTTTAATCTTCTTTCTTGCCAATGAATGTCAAAGTTATTTTTCGTCAGTACCAAACTGAGAAGAAATGTCTTTAATTTTCTTTTGCTTCTGTAGACTACCAACCAACAACTTCGTCTTTTATTTTTTTATGTGCATCTAGTGCTTCTTGGCCTACCAGCTAACAAGTCACGTCTTTTATTTTTTTATGTCTTGCCTGTGCTTCTGTACAAACACTAGCCAGAGAATCGTCTTTTATTTTTTATGCCTTCAAGTGCTTCTTGGCCTACCAGCTAACAAAAACGTCTTTTATTTTTTATGGTCACAGCGGTAAACCATAATCTCTTCGTGGGAAAATTGTAACATAAGATTCCCAAATCCGTTCGTCTGCATGTAATGACCGAAAAATAAACACTCTTTTGAAACGTCTATTCAAAAAGTGTATTCCTGTAAAATTAGCCCAAGGCTATCGAAAATGGGACGCAACAGTATCATTACAAAGTTTGAGCCCAAAATAACAATTTATGTCACTTTTCCACTGCCATAAAGCAACAAAATTTAAATTCAATTAAAAAAAATCAAACACTTTGCATTGAAATAAAAGCAAAAAAAAAAGGTATTTTTGTCGATTTAGGCTAAGTGCGATTGATACAAACTTGTCTGGCAGCCCTGCTTAAAAACCATAGACATCTTATTATAACTAGACCGCGCATCGTCACTTCTCTCGTTTACGATTTTTGAAGAAAGCAGGTTCAGACGTCAGCCATTATTAGTGTACCTATTCCGCGCGTTTGCCAATGCTTTTGTAGGGACCCGTAATGAATTTTCATTGTTTTGAATTCAATTCAATTTATTTTTCCTTGTCAGAATGCAAAACAAATGATATTGTGAAAAAGAAATACAGGAACAAAACCAACAAAAGGAAAAGGTGGCAAAACTATTATGGTTTAAGACGTGCATGAACGGATTTAATATTGCGGTATATGAATCGATAAATATACAGTAGTTAAGCACGGCCACCAAACCTGATACTTTAAAACAAGTAGAAGTAGATGAATTAATTAGTTAAGAATCAGTCGCCTCCTCGTTCCTGAAACAACTGGAGCGCCAATTCTTAAAGCAATGAGAACACGACTGAACACAACTTAACTTTCTACAAAATGTAATTCTCCTATAATATTTGCGTTTCTTAAAAAACTCAGTTGTTGTGAACAAATAATTGACAAAACAAATAGTTTTCTATGCAACAACACAACCGCAGCTTTTACCAGGATTCTGTTCAATAGAGATTGATGGCTTTCGATTTTCTCCGTTGTAGCAAAACGTTGCATTATGACGTAAATTCGTGTGATTTCATCAACAATAACTTTTAAAGAAATAGCTTCAGTTTCAAGTTGCTGTGAAATAACAACTAATAAATATCTCCGCAATTCACCTAGTATGACGAAATCTTTATATGATTTCACCTTTGCTGTTCTACAATCGCAAACATATTGTTAGAATTTGTTAATTTATGCTGCCAAAATGTGCGCAAAGATAACGTTATGTGCAAGGTGCCGCTTTGAACTGAGTTCACACACTTTACCTGTTCAACCCAGCTTCTTATCATTTAAAGATAGAAGTGGACTTTTTAAACCTTCTTTCAGTGTTGTATATATTTGTGAAGAAACTGAATTATGCATTAAACGGTTACTAACTACCACAGCTGGGAGATTACCTCTTCATCCAGGCATTGTGGAAGCTATTGCGGTAGCTGTGCTTGGAAATATAAACCATTCCAAGATATTTACTAATCTCACGGATCTTGTGTTTGAATGCACCGTTACCGATAATCACATTTTTACGCTAGTCAAAACTGTGTCCAAATGTTATTTAAAAATTAGGTTTTACCACATTGGTAAGGAAACCTGCAAGCAAATACAAGGCAAATTGGTTCGTAAAACGCTTAACAAAACAGTACTTTTCAAACACCAATAAACTACTTCCTTTCGACATCACATCAGTATTGGTGAATATTTAATTTGTTTTGATTTTGTTGAGCTATAGGCCTACGTTATAGCCGCTATAATATAGCGTATCATTTGCTTAGGTTTGATGTAATACACTGTTTGTTGCTGTTTTTACAATAGGCTAATCATCAGCTCAGCTGTAACGCCAAATTGAATACGGTAAGAGTTCTGCTGAACTGCTGGAAATGATGCATTCAGTGTATCGTATACGTGCTCTCGCATCGCAGTGTTTTTGCTTTATATTATAGACTGTATGTATAATTCTGTGCAATTTAACACATGCTTTTATTCATTTCATAGATGAATAAAACCTCTATTACACCAAAGTTCTAAATTATAGTTAACAAGTTAGTTTTCTGCAGAAGCGCAACCAGCTCAGAAATGTTATCGTTAACAGCGCAGCTTTCACGCGAGTTTGAGACACTAACAATGGCCGCCGCCTTTTTTCAATTTCTTCAATCGAAATACGAGAAGCGCAGTCTAGTTATAATAAGATGTCTGTGTTAAAAACTGACTAGTCTTGATTGCTGGCCAACGTTTAATTTTTATTTCAAAAACTAAGTAATTTATTATTAAATACTCTTGCGCTGGTTTAATTATATTGATTTATACCGATACAACACACACTAATCCAGAAAAGTTTAAAAAACAACTGAATTTAAAACAAAAAATTTTAGGACAAACTTTGAACCGATTTGATAATGGGCAGCAAAAATAGGAAAAAAATAATAATTTTTTTTTAATGGATCTCTTAAAAACTTAAGTGAGTTATGTTCTCATTTCTTGTCGTTAAATACTATGTCTTTTCAAACAATGGTATGCAAAATTGATCGAATATCGTCCATAACTTCAGTTTTAACTTTCAAAAATAATGTGTTTTATTTTGAGGTTCAAAAAGAATTTTATGAAATTTGCTTGGGCCAGTGTTGCCAAGTAAGCTCCTGAGTTTCAGCTAGAGGTACAGTTCAGTTGTTTTTATTTCTGACCATCACAGCAAAAACAATACACTTCAACAAAGCAAAGGTCAAGAAAAAGGTAGAAGCATCAAAACGCCAATGTTAAAACGTGCTTGTGACCAAAATAAGTTATGAAGTTGAAAGAAATTTCGCACGGTTGCAACACCTTTTGAGAAAGTTTTGAACCATTGCGTTTCGCGTTTGTTTTTGTTTAGACTTACCTGGTACCGGTACGGTAGGCTACTCTAGTATTTTTTCATGATTAAGGAACTGGGTTAAAACTATTGCTAGTAAAGACATGGACTTTAACTTTCTTCAAGGCCATCGAGGCACAGGTGTGTGGAAAGGACTATTATCTTACCAAAAAAATATGGAAATAGGAATGCTGCTTGTGCTTTGTTGCAAATTACCACATTTAATGTGCTTCACCTCCCCATTCTTTTTAAAAATAAAACCAAGTGTGTGTTGAACAAACTTTACAAAATAGACAGCCTTGACTTGACGATGAAAATTGTTTAAGGTTAGTAGGTCTATGACTTCGCATGGCACTAGAATTGCTCAAGGTATTTTGGGTTTTGCCACAGCAGAAATGTTAACATAAATAAACAGATATCATAATTTTTTACCCGAACAAATATTTTTGTAATACTTTGATAGATGATGCCATACAAATTTTTTGATACATAAGTGTTAGTGAATGAGTGTACAATTCCAAGAAATTTAAAAACAGAGTTTTGAATGTTGTTGCAGTTGATGCAAAGTCTATACTTTGGAGATTATGTTACAATTATTTTTGTATATTGATACAAAATAAAGATTTTGTGCTTTAATGTGTAGAAACCTGGCCAAAAGCTCTACCTTTCAAAATGTTTTATATGGGAATATTTTAAAGACGCATATGGATCTAATTTCTAACTAATCAATATCTTTTGGAACTTTATACTTTGTATGTAATCATTTTTAGGATACCAAGATCATACTTCACAGTACACAAGTTTTTTTAAAAGATTGCAGCAATTTCGGGTGAGTGAATTTTGGTTTTTGTCCGGTGTACGACTTAATGTTGCAACACGAATGAAGCCATCCTTAGGCCGCAAGGCACAAATGCTGAATGACACAAGGCCTGAATGCCGCGATACATGAATAACATAAGACTTGGTTATTTCTTACTAAAACTAATTGTTATATTTTGAATAGTTTTGTTCTGACTGCTTTGAGACTATCAATACAAGCCGAGTAAACCATGGGCACAGCTAGGATCTGCTAGGCTTAGTGCAGGAAGAAGTAGATCAGCATAGTAGCAGATCTAGACTTTGTTTTTATTGGATGAGTGAGGTTTCCGCCAACCAAGTTTGCCTCAATTGCATGGTAAAGTTTACAACTTTGCATGCATTCTAGACATCAGCTTACAAATTCTACAAGCTTCCTTCTGATACGAATTCACTGCCATGGTAGTATGTTTTTAAAACCCGTTTGCCGAATTTAGGAAAATCAAGACTCTCTGGCGTCTCAATTTTCCGTTAGACTCTCTGGCCGTATCATTTTTCAGTGGCTGAGCGGACAATAATCATTGAACATTACTCTTTGACAAAATCTGTAATCTTGACCCAGAGACATTTTCGTCATGACTTTCCTGGAAGGAAAACACCGTCTCGGAATACTATCAAACGCTTGTTGGAGAAGTTCAGAGACACTGGCAGTGTGACTGACAACAATAAGAACCATAGTGGTCCACCTTCCAGCGCAAGAACCCCCGAAAAAGTTTACAGATGTTCGAACTCGTGTGGATTCCACGGAAATCCACCAGAAGACTTTCTCAGGAAGTAAGGATTTCAAGATCTTTTGTCAATAGAATTATTCATGCTGAACTTTTCCCATACAAAATTCAGCTTCTTCAGACTCAAAGTCAAGCCAACAAGGATGAACGATTTGAATTTGGTCAGCAAATCAGTGAACGGATTGAGAACAATCCCGGTTTTTTGGATGTGCTTCTCTTTAACGACGAGGCCCACTTCCATTTGAGTGGCCATGTGAACAAACAAAATATGAGATTTTGGGCAGAAGCACAGCCTCATGCGCATGTGCAAGCACCCTTGAGTGTAACAAAAGTCACAGTTTGGTGTGCAATAGGACGTAATGGCATTTTTGGTCCCTACTTTTTTGAGGACGACAAGGAATGCCAGGTGACTGTTAACACTGAACGTTACATCAAATTGCTCAGACGACAATTCATTCCAGCAGTAAGGAGGAGAAGGGGGACCGACCTGAATACAGCTGTATTCCAGCAAGACGGTACCCCACCGCATTGTTCCAATCGTACCCTTGAGTATCTGCATCAGTACTTTCCTGGGGATCGATTGATTTCAAGGAGGACCAACAACCCCTGGCCGCCATATTCACCTGATCTTAACCCTCCTGACTACTTCCTCTGGGGATGTCTGAAAGATAGAGTTTACCAGGACAATCCTGATACCATTGACAGACTGAAGGAAAACATTAGAAGAGAAATTAGAAGTATTCCAAGGGACATGTTAGGGAGAGTAATGGACAATTTCAATGTGAGAGTGTCGGCGATGATTCAGCAGCGAGGAGCATGGATCGAACATATTATCAAATATTCAAATAACTCAGAAACCGCTTCGTTTTTTCAAAAGTGCTTTTGAGGGCAAAAACTTATAGCTATGACCCATCTCCGGCTGAAAGGATTTTGAAAAATCTTCAGATTTGTAGAAATTATGAACAAACGAAATGTGTCACATTTTTGTGGACCACCCTTAGACCAAAAATTGTCTATAACTAAATATTAATTTCAAGTTAAATATTGTGCTTTTGGAGTGCAAACTCCCCCTCTCTAATGAGTCATGCTACGCCACTGCACTTCGTAAATAATTCATATAATTATCTAAATAAACAGATGCCATTGTGGGCTTTCGATATTGTCTCCATACAGAGAGTTATATTGTAACCATGAAACCCTGTTTGACAGCGCATGCGAACATACTAGGTCTTCTTCGAAAACAAAAGTGTTGTAACTAACCTCCTGCGTTGTTGTTAAAGCAGGCAGGAAGGAGATTAACAGGAGCGAATTAGACTTAACACTTGAGTTTGCCAATTGCCATATGTTTCTGATTAGTAAGAATTCTCTGCAGATGTGTTCATTAAGATTAAAAAGCAACAAATGAATTAGTGGCGCTTTCATCTATATCATAGGCCTACTTTGTTAAATGCAAAATTACTGCCATATTAAAAAAAAGATTTAGTGAGAAATAACCAAGTCTTATCTTTTTTTTTGATAATTGCAGAAAACAATTTTTATATTTTGTTTGTTTGAAACTTGAAATTACTGCCGTATTTGAAAAACAATTAAACTTTTGTTAAGTGCAAAATTACTGCAATGCCATTATTTAATAACATATAAAAAATAACCATAGGCGCCGACTTTTCAAAAAACCTTGGGTGGCGAAAAAGGTGGTGACGCCATAACCATAACGCTATTTTACTCAATTAAAATAGTCTTTGATTAAGCTTACTGTCTTGTTTATATTGACACCTAGGTCGCAAAGCGGATTTATTAGAACCGCTGCTTGAAACGATTAGTTTTACGCATGCAGTACGCTTAGTGGTAAAAATTTTGATATTGTTAGCTCATAATTGGAACAGTTGGAAAATAAGATCATTCATTTCCTTTTCGTGCGAGTGAATAACAACGATCAAGAAAGTGAAGTTATCGAAATAAAACGCAAAAAATCATGATCTCAAACAGAGTGGAAACCGGCTATCAGTTTTATTAACCTCGTTTCGCTCGTTTTGCTAATTACTTACCTTCAAAGCGTTAATATCGGCGAAGTGTTTTCTTTTCTGCTTTTTATCGAAAGTCTTTATAGTCTTTTATCGAATACCGTATATACTCGAGTATAGGTCGAGATGTTCGCAAGTGATTTTCACCTCAAAAAGACAGGTTCAACAACTCATACACGGGACAAGCTGTTGTCTCCAGCTCGGCAGTTTTCAAAGTGAACGCATTTTTGCTGCGGCAAAATCATTGCCGACGTAGATTACGATTTGTGAAATGGCCATACGTAAAAATTTTGAATACGTTTATTTGCAGTGATTCAAACTTAATTTTTATATTTAATGATTTCTTGTCAGTTCTAAACTTTATGCACTTCTTGAGCAATATGCAAAGCTCACGAGACAAAACAGCAGAAAGAGCTGTTTTAAGACATCAATTTTTTTATTTTTATGTCTAGGATATATTCGTTCTTATTACGTAACATTCCATGATCGTTGAAGTTGATGTCAAAGCTTAGCGGCCGCATAAAACAATGATGTCAGGTTGGCTTGGCGATAAAAGCGGTAAGAGACATCGTTAATGCAGGCAATATCTGCGACCAAGACCATTAAACACCTTTTGTTTTATCGGTTTTCGATTTAATTCTCACACATTGCGAACAAAACAATGCGTTCTGTTGAATCATAATTGATCTCATAGCGGGAAGACCTCGTTAAACATAGCGCGTCTAATTTAGCTGGTTTACTCATTATTGCCGTGAATAGTTACGTGACTATTCCAGCAGCGTAATTTACTCTCCGGTCTACTTTGAAATTTCCTCACCTCATGTCAATGCCAATACTTAAATGAACTATCGAATGGTAGCATCGGGAATAAGTTATTTGACTTATACACGGGAGAAAGAAATATCACCAATATTCAGCTCAAAAGTAGGGCTTCGACTTATACACGAGATCGACCTATTTCGAGTATATATATATACGGTAGTGCAGGAGTGTATAGAGATGAGTGTATGAGATGTATATATTTTCACAATATATACAATATAGCCTACATCAATACAGTGCTTATTGAAGAAAAACACGGATGACGGTTTTGAAAAATGCATTTTTTCTTATTCACGTAATTGTTCGTTGTGTCGTAGTTTCAACTCGATAAAGTTTGCTAAAATCGATTTCACGTTTGAAGTCACAGAAAATCTAACGGACGTTTGGATAGCTCGTGAAATGAGAATAAACATTCAATCTCGCATTCGCATTTTCGCTACCAGGCGTTTTGACTTTGAAGTTGCTACGCACGGTCGCACGCGCGGGAAGATCAGCAGTGAGCGACTGAGCGTGCGCACCTCAGAAGGCCTAGTAATTCACGTTCCAGAGAAAGCCATGCGATCAGCTGCTGTTTTGCGGGCAAGAGCAACGTACGCTGTTTTTCGCTTTCGGCGTTGTTTAAGTCCGTTTAAATGAGCTAAATCTCTTTCACGAAGTATTTTATCTTTGAAACACCACTAATAGCCATTTTTGTTGCCCCTCAGCTATAAATTTACGGGGGGCGTCGCCCCCCGGCCCCCCCGGAAGTCGGCTCGTATGAAAATAACAATTAGTTTTAGTAATAAATAACCACGTTTTGCGTCATTCAGGCCTTGCATTATTCATGTATTGCGTCATTCATGCCTTGCAGCATTCGTGCCTTGCGGCCGAAGGATGGCGTCATTCGGATCGTGGCATAAACTCGTATCCTTTTTGTTTGCGCCCACTTAGTTAGTATTTAATGCGATGTATCAGCTAGCAGTGATGTGTGTAAAAAGGAACACTCCAACCAGTAGCAAAATTGTTTGTTCAAGGTATGTTGGTGTTGCAGTGTTAAGTGTCATATCAACACTGCTGAAGAACACCACCTTATGCATTGTTACTACAACTGGATTCACTACCTTTGTTTATGGGAAGATTTTGTTTGTTTGAATGTTGACTGTTGAGTGATTCTAAGAATGTAACTTGAGCCAAGGCAAAACTGCCGTAGCCTAATTATCATTGCCGCTTTTACATCGTTTTAACGTCGCTAAAAGATCCAAACTCCAACCCCTAACCCCAACCCCAAAAACGGCAATGATAATTAGGCTACGGTACCCGATAATTAAAAAACAAATTCAAAAAATCGCCGAATAGGGAACTCGCCGAAAAGGGCTCTCGCCGAATCGGACTAGTCGAGTTGGACTTGCCGAAACGGGCCATTCCGCAACTGAATATACTGTATATTTTTATTAACTTATGCAAGGTTTTAGACTTACCAACCTTTTTGCCTCACTTGTTAAATAGAATTGAATGAATGCATGAATTGTTAGTGGAAATTGCATTGCCTTAAATTTGCTTGTCATCAGTATAGAATGTGCTTTAAACCGTCACAAGTTGCCGTCGGTGGAAAGCTCTCTTATTACTTTTTAGATCTCCAAAATGTACTGTGATGCAGCAATAGAGATTAATGGAGTCTCAAGAAAATGTCATTTACTTGTCCTTGCTGCATTTTCTGACCTACTTCATGCCTCCATACAATCTGCATCATGTGATCCTGGAAGTGAAAGGTTAGACATATATACCTGGCTAGACATATGGCAGAAAACCTCATGCAGTAGTAGCATTAGTATAACCCTCTAGTTGTCCACCTTCAGTTGCAGTGAGCTATCGATATCTTTTCCCACCTCAACGAAAGGATGCAAATAGAGGCCTGTCATGTTTGTTGTTCCATGCTGTGTTTCTTCCCAATGCTAAAGCATTCCTGACTTTATTTTGGTTGCAAACATTTTGCTTTCATCTTAGAACTTGTTGCAGCTATTTGGTTCTCGTGTTGAGCTCGTTTTAGAGTGCCTCCAATAGCTTCAACACATTGTGATTGTTATTTGCAGACAGTTGACTGTTATTACTCTGCCGAATTGCTTTGAAATAACTGGCTTGGATGTCGTGTTGGATTTCTTGTACTGTAATGGAACACTTAAGCTGAGAGAGGACACCGTTTGCCATGTGCTGTCCCTGGCTCGTTACCTCCAAGTAAGACAACAAAATGAAACAAGCTGCTGGTAGATTAACTTAACGCTCTACAAAACGTGGTCCATTGATTCGGTTTCAGTTTTTCGAATCAACCCGATGAATATGCTGTTTTGTTGAGGCACACGTAATTAACCAGGGCTTTTTGTGTCTTTGAACATATTTCTGACACTGATTTGAAAAGTGATTTGTCTTTTTTCTTGCACATTAGGTTTTTAAGATATTTAGATCTTTGTTTTTTAACATTGACTCATAAATGCTTGGGTGATGCGGATTTCACTATGCGTTGTAACTGTAACGTTTTTGTTTCAAAACATTGGTACAGCATACAAGTAGCGTGACGATACGAAATGAGGATTATTCATGGCCTCACCTTTTATTTTCTTTGGATGCATTAAATTATTTTCCTTTTGGGAGTTTTCTCTAACACGTTTGAGTTTATTGTGTGAGTTAGTTATTTGTATTTTAGAATAATGTTATCCATTCCTGTCGATTTGTTGTCTATTATTTGTTTGCGGTGTTATAAAATTACTTCTCTCCTAAAGTTATATTTTGAAAATATGATAGACTATAAAATGAAGCATAGTCGAGGGGTCATTCCAGCCCAACTCAACCAGTGCTTCCATGGGTACCGTCTCAGATTTTGCTCAAAATTGCATCAAATGTACCTCTATGGGAGCAATGAAAAATCCCCAAGTTTCAGATGAAAATTCCAAGCAGCTTAGATTTTACGGCCGTTTAAACTTTAAGGGCCTCATCCCTTTTTCGTAACAGTGGACCGCGGCGTTCATTTTCAATGGTTTTTGAAGGCACATATTTTCATTTCTATGCATGCAATATGCCTGAAAATTGGTATTATGGGTGTTTCTGGGCTGCTCTTTCAGAATCTGCTGTCATAATTGGACTAGGATGTGTTGATAAAAAGTTACAGGCATCTCAAAACTGGATTTTTGTTGGTCAAAATGTAAATTTTTCACATTTTGACCATCAGCTGTGAGTCCCCCTCTTGGCCAACATCACTAAATTTGTGTAATTTAGGCAATAAGCATTGTGTAGAAGCAATAGAAGCAAAATGTCTTGATACAAACATGAAATAATGGTTTTAAAGGCTACTGAAAATGGTCACCACTTAAAAAATACCCCTCGGGCCCCCTTTTCCGGGGGGGGGGGTAGATAACCATGTAGATGGTACCCCAGAGTGATGAAACTTTCACTACTTAAAGATACATGTCTTGGCTATGCCTGATATAAATTAGAAGATCTCAACTCAACTCCTTCTTATATTACTCAGCTATTGAAAAGAAGCAGTTTTCCTGTACTTGGCCTGTACATTTTTAGGGTCATTCCATATCAAAACAGCCAATATAATAATAATAATAATGTTAGTTTTTATATAGCGCTGTATCCATCGCAGAATGCGTTGCTCCTCAGCGCTTTACAAAGCAGACAGTGTCAATGCAGCCGTATAGAGGCGCAACTGAGTACATTAATAATATGAATAATAAATATAATAATAATATGAAGATATCTTGTATATGAAACCTCTCAGATTTTGCTGAAAAGTTGTCATACTATGCTTTAGGCTACCAAACGAAAGAATCCTAAGTTTTAGATCAATTTGAATTTCGAGCGCTATCCTCATTTTTGACTTGGGGGGGGGGGGGGCAGCAAATAGCAATTTCAGCCATTTTCAGAGCCCTATAACTTTTATTGTAATTGTGGTAGAAGACTAAAAATTGCTGTGCTAGTTCATTATAAACTATACTACACAATTAAATAGTAGAAAACAACATCTTTTGATGCATAAGTGTTAGGTGGGTCATCAAAATCCTGCTTTTTTGCCTCGTTTAAGTGCTTTTTTCAATTTTCAAATGCTTGTGCTACCCAAACCAATCAAAATATTTCTCTAAAACCTAATTGTTTGTAATATTAAGAAACGTTTCTTCTGCCAACTTGAATTTGGGAGTTGTGGTGCCATTAACAGAGATGTTATGGGGGTTTGAAAACCCTATCAGGCAGAAATGGCCCTTTTTTACCCCTATGTTTAGAGCCCCAAATGACCACGTGGGCATTTTATGTACATGCTGAAAGTTATACCAGACAAACACATACATTTATTCTTTCATTTCATGAAGTAAAATCTTTGGTTACCAAACTCCTTCACTATAAATTTTATATATGTCTTTAAAATGTAACATTTAGGTAATTTTTGGCAAATAATCTCAAGTCCGTAATGTAGGTCAGAGAAAATTCAACAATAATTTATCATGAAGACAGTGAAAATAATTAGGTACCGGTACTGTGCTTACTGATCATAAACATAATGCTGACACTGTTTACCATTAATATATATATGTTCAAAATGATGCTTTTTTATCTAAATTTTATCTCTACATCATAGCTTATTGATAGCAGGTGGGTACTTTTTCATGGGTGAGAAGGGTTGAAAGCATCATTTTGAACATAATTTAATTTATTAACATAATTAGCATCATTTTGAACATAAGTGGTGACCATTTTCAGTAGCCTTTAAAACCATTATTTCATGTTTGTTTTGAGACATTTTGCTTCTATTGCTTCTACACAATGCTTATTGCCTAAATTACACAAATTTAGTGATGTTGGCCAAGAGGGACTCACAGCCGATGGTCAAAATGTGAAAAATTTACATTTTGACCAACAAAAATCCAGTTTTGAGATGCCTGTAACTTTTTATCTACACATCCTAGTCCAGTTATGACAGCAGATTCTGAAAGAGCAGCCCAGAAATACCCATAATACCAATTTTCAGGCATATTGCATGCACAGAAATGAAGATATGTGCCTTCAAAAACCATTGAAAATGAACGCGGCGGTCCACTGTTACGAAAAAGGGATGAGGCCCTTAAAGTTTAAACGGCCGTAAAATCTAAGCTGCTTGGAATTTTCATCTGAAACTTGGGGATTTTTCATTGCTCCCATAGAGGTACATTTGGTGCAATTTTGAGCAAAATCTGAGACGGTGCCCATGGAACTTTTATTAATGTTAGTTGAGTTGGGCTGGAATGACCCCAAGGTTAATTTATGAATATTTTTCTAAATACGTAAAATATTAACGTAAATGTTTTGAAAACTTAATGTGCTAGAGAAAACTAACGTAGATTCAAACTCAGTGCAAAAATCTACATATTATAACATTAACATTAAAAAATACTTGCACGACATTTTATTAATTGTTCACTTCGGTATCAAACGTATTGTTTTCTATTGTTAGCTTCCTATACTGGTCTCTGCATGCCTGTCGATCATGAAGAATGACCGTGGTGAGACCCCTCTGGGTATAGCGCCTCCAGTGGTGAGAAATATATCACAGCCTTTAAGGTTAGCACCGTACATCAGTTGTTATTGTCTCTGTCTGTGGTCTAACTGGTTTAGACTGTGTTAAACGGGGACAGGAAATCTCACCACAGGGAACACCACTAGAAGGCACAACACAAATTCCTTATTATTGCGTGCCCGTGGCTTGTTTGACTCGTACGAAAACTCCACTATTCAACGATAAAAGAAAGCAAATAAATCCCCAAATAGCCTGAGCATTGCGTGACCACACTTTGCCTTTAAACAAAGTGTCAAACAGCACTTAGTCAAACTGACCACCACTCTTCAGCCAGGTACTTACATGATGGTGTGCGTACCGTGGTCTTGTGGGGAGAGTGCCACTTATGAGTCTATACTCTATTGCAGTGGTTCCCAACCTGGGGGTCGTGACCCCCAAGGGGGTCGCAGAGCATTTTATAGGGGGTCACAAAGCTGTTGCACATGCAACAACAAAAGTGAATGTAAGTAGGACAAGGTACCGGTCCGCTAGTAGTATGTGCCAGGCTACGTTTACATGACGTTTCATTGCGCCCGAAATGAAAATTTTCCGTTTCGGTTGATCTGCCAGACTCGTAGTCTGTTTGCATGCGATGACCGAAGTGAGATTCGTGGCGGTGATGTAAACACACCGCAATGAGATCCTAGCAACGAGATTAGCCCTAGTGCTAGTAGTTTGTGGTCTGTTTAAGTATTTATTTGTAGTGTAGGAGGAAGAGAGAACTTGAACATTACATCAGTGCAATAGCTTTGTGTTTTTGAAATCATAATGATAGATATTTTCAACAGGGACTGGAATGCTGGTTGTTAAATTTAAGTGAGCAATTAGCAATTTTGAACCAGCAATACATAGTCACTTTCTCTATTTTGGTGTGAAATGTATGATTCATACCCACAGATTTCTAAGCTGGCTTTTCAAGTATTAGCCTACTGCCCTTCGCTACGACGTATCTAAGTGAGAGTGGTTTTTTAGCTCTTCTGCATATGAAAACGAAGGAAAGAAATAGAATGGATGTGGAAAACGACATGAGACTGGCTCTGTCCAGCACGCAACCTCGAATTTCACGGTTAGCTGCAGACCTACAAGGTCAACCATGGCATTGATTTGTCAATAAATGCAAGAAAAAAAATTTTAGTGCTGCCTTTTGTTGTATTATTTGTTAATAGTATGTATACTTGCATTTAGGAAAGAATGTTCACTCAAATATTCACTCATCGCCAAATATTAGCACGATTAATTTTGTATTACCTTTATGCCACCGATAGACTACTAAATATATTTCTCTGTGACCATCTTCTAACACCTTGTCTCAATTTTCGTTATTGAATTATACTTATCGCAATTTTAGAACTTCTATTAGAATCTGGGGTATCTGCTTGACTCAAAGACCCATGGTCTCTTCGCAGATTCCCGTTGCTGGAAATTCCTTTTTTATTGCTGTATTTATTGTATTATATTTACCTACAACGAAATAAAATCAATCAATCAATGTAAGAGGGGGTTGCGGTATCTACGAAAATTTTTAAAGGGGGTCACCAAGACAAAAAGGTTGGAAACCACTGCTCTATAGATATGGTTTGATATGCTGTCCTGTCATCCTAGGTTTTTTTTCTGTCATTGACCGATTTCTTAGCAAAATGTCCAAAAAAAAGTAGTCAATTCGATCAAAATGTCCAAAAAAAATCCGGTCTTGCATGTTCAAATAATACTCAACTTTTATAGAAAAAGTGCCCTCTGGTTATAGTTTTCTCGATCGATCAGTTGCTTTAAAGCGGATGTAGTCACTATAGTCAGGAAATATCACAGCATAGTTTATCAAGTATATTATATATACTGAGTTCGTTGTGAACTTTGTGAAGTTTCATTGACCTGGTCTCAAAACATAGCGATGTCTGCAATGGCCAGTTGATCGAGTGTCTATAACGTTGGATAGACGAAAAAATACAATGTTTAAGGCTTGCCTTTTACCGTTAAAAAAAAGACAATTCATTTATCAGAGGGGCAAAATCACAGAGGGTTGCGAATTTATTTTCCCACGAGATTTATGTTACTTCACATAGACTTTGTATCATACTTATACCGTGTGAATGCAAACATTTTTCGTTGGCGTGTTTGGTTCAGTGGTTTCGCCTTTTGCCTTACATCCGTGAGGACATCGGTTCGACGTCCACCGAAGTCAATTTCTTTTTCTTTACATTAGTTTTTGCGTTGCACGAAAGCTTTTCATAAAAAGTAAGGTTAGGGTTAGTGTAGTAATAGGTTAGGGTTAATTTCTTACTTTTAGACTAGTGACCAATTTTTTTTTTCCACAAACTTTTCAGCCGACACTCACGCTCCAGTCCAAATCTAAATTGAACTTGAAAAATCTATACTGAACTTGAAAAAAAACGTAGCCTGGAGAGTGGAGACACACCTAGTCTAGTCAAGTTTAAAAAGGTTGAGAAAAGAAATTGATTCTGGTCACTAGTCTAAAAGTAAGAAATTAACCCTAACCTTACTTTTTATGAAAAGGTTTCGTGCACCGCAAAAACTAATGTAAAGAAAAAGAAATTGACTTCGGTGGGCGTCGAACCGATGTCCCCACGAATGTAAGGCAAAAGGCGAAACCACTGAACCAAACACGCCAACGAAAAATGTCTGCATTCACACGGTATAAGTACAAAGTCTATGTGAAATAACAGAAATCTCGTGGGAAAAAAATTTCGCCAGCGGGTTGGATCATGCTGTAATAAGCTTTTAAGTTTGTTTCCAATTCTTTAAAATTAAATGACCTGAATTCATAAGATGGTACTGCTATTTTGCATTCATCAAATGCTGGCATTTGCACAACAATCTAACCTCTTAGTGTAATTTATTAAGTTCTTCTTCGTCGTATGAGCTGTTCTTCCGGACTATATGTTTGGGCATGATGTCATCAGCCACTCGACAGTCTCGTCATCAAGGGCCTTCAGTCCAAGCGTTCCATGTGGTGGTTGATGGATTGGGCAGTCATGGACGACATGATCTACTGTCTGGTCTATGGCGCCACACTCGCATCCCGGTGAGGGAGCCAGGCCCCATCTGCACATGTCTGAACGAAAGCGACCGACGCCGGTTCGTAGGCGGTTAAGCCGGACCCACGCAAGTCTTGCGAGGGACATTCCCGGGGGGTGGGGATCGACGTCGGGTAGGAAATCACGGAGTCGGGAGGTGTTGTTTTGCCACTCCATGTTCCATGTGTAGTTCGTCCAGTGTGCCGCACTTATTCCAAGATCTTCAACGTTGTGCAGAAGCTGTCGTGCGGCGGGCGCAAATGGGCGTCTTGATTTCAGTCGCTGCTGTCCTCCAGGTAGGCGCTGAAGTGTACTGTGGAGGAGGTGGTCGGGGTCCAGTGCGCGACAAGCAAGGGAAATCATGGCTCCTTTACGGCAAAGCTCAGCAGGTTGGATGCCTGCAAGGATGGGAAGGCAGTCCGTTGGAGTGGGACGCAGGCATCCAGTCACAGTGCGTAGTGCGTCATTGATGGCGGTGTCAATGTGGCGGGTGTGAGAGCTGCGGCACCACACTGGTGCGCAGTACTCAGCGGTAGAATGGACGAGGGCCAAGGTAGCTGTGTGAAGGGTTTTCGCATCAGAAGGGCACGAACCCAGACCTGGCTTTCGCAAGTGATGACCCCGATGATCGCCAGCCGGACAGACGTGTGCTAGAGAAGTTCCCAAGGTCTCAACACCGACCCTCGCTAATCACGGCCCCCTTGCTTGCCACACCTATTCCGAGCAAGCCTGTCAAGCGATGGAACTTCAGAAAGGCCGATTGGGAATACTACAGCTTCCTCACAAACGAAGCTACGCAGTACCTCCCATCCCCACACACCATCAAAGTGGATGAAGCCTACCAGGACTTCTGTGATGCAATCATATCTGCGGCAAAAGACTCCATCCCGTGAGATCGACGGAAAAACTACATACCTTGCTGGGATGTGGAGTGCGACAGGCTCTACCGCGACTTCCTCCGTTCCCCCCAGGGCACCGCCACCACCAACTCAGCAACAGCCCTGCTGGCAAGATTGGATTCAAAGAGGAAGAAGCGCTGGACAGAAGCCATAGACTCAGTCGACTTCACGCACTCCAGCCGCACAGCATGGAGTACACTCAACAACCTCACTGGCAGATCACGTGCCTCTCGTCGCCAATGCCCCATTTCAGCAAACGCCATCGCCTCACAACTTGTGAAAAATGGAGTGCACAGAACGAGAGACCGTGAATCAGACAAGTTTGTCCTCAAGGAAATGACGGACCTCTGGAAGGTCCCAACACCAGTCGAGGGCAAAATCTCTGGTGAGTTTACCCCAGAAGAATTTGCCTCCGCCCTCCAGCACCTAAAGCCAGGCAAATCCCTGGGCCTTGACCACCTATGCCCGGAACTAATACTCCAAGCTGCCCCCTCTATGAGGTCCTGGTTAAAAGACTTCCTTTCCTGCTGCTTGCGTCACCTGCGCATCCCAAGAATCTGGAGAAGAGCCCTAGTGGTTGCAGTCCCAAAGCCGAAGAAGCCCCCAGGGGATCCGAAGAGCTACCGCCCCATCTCTCTGCTCTGTATCCCCTTCAAGATACTTTCAACTTCAAGTTTGTGGTATTTATTAAGTTAAGAATCGATTTCGCTATAGTAATAGCATCTTCAGCTAGCACATGTAAAAAAGAAAATTTGAAAAATACGTAAAATGAACAAATAAAGCAAAGTCCGATATTATCAACATGCATAAAAATTCTATTTTAAATAGATGGTTACATAATATTAAAATTAAAAGCTGCAAGCCTAAATCTGAAACTGGTGTTCTGCCACGATTTCCAACTATGTCCTGGTACAAAATTCAAGAAATATTATACATGAACATATATCATCCATCTAGTAAATTACAACAGTTCAACAAGACGAATACAAAGAAAAAAACGCAATTTGGTTTCAGTCCATTGCCAAAAGTTTACATTGATATAACGTCGAAAAAGAATAAGTGTGAATGGGCATAGTTGAAGAATCTACACCACAGGGGTCGCAGGTTGCTGATAACATGGGATTTAAGTGGTGGGTCGAATCAATTTCTGCATATTAATGGTGCCTTTGATTTTATGTAGCCATTTTTTTCTTCAGCGATGTCTAAATATTGTTTGCTGGGTTGTTCGGCGAAAGTAACGACAAAGCAGTCTGCCAGAGCTGGTTTCTTTTTCAGTTCAATATTGTGGAATTTTGCATAATGTTTCAATAATGCTGCTTTGTCACCGGAACGCTGTTCTAATATTTTGCAATGTTGAAAAAACATAAACATTACATTGTTGTGATAAAAGTTGATGTGGTGACGAAACAATCCTTTTTCGTCATGACTAGTTTTGCCAACAAAACATTTTGTCAAGATTTGATTTGCACAGCCTGGGCTACAGTATTTGCTGAAAATGTTCTGAAGATATATGCAGTAGCGGATAAAGCAACCTATGATGACGATTGCAGCATTTTACATGTTGGTTTGACATGATTAAGCTACAGCATAAAAGATGAAATTGTTTATGAGCATATTTATATACTTTAAATATTATTAGGCAAGAGAACATTTCAACTTTATGTGTTTTTTTTCAAGCGGGTATTTTGGTATTTTATTTTCGTTTTAAATTGCTTTTGTGACTTTTCGTGCAATAAACCATTTGTGTCGTTAATATTACTAAAAAAAATTTCGCTGGTGATAGTACAAAAGTTTTTGTTGATTCAGACGTTTTTCTGCTTTCCATGCTGACCAGGTTTTGTATAGACGAAACCAAATAATCTTTCCCAGCGAAACTTATTTTTATGCGTAGGCCTACGGCAGTTATAAAATACCTAGCTAGCAAAATCCGTTTTTTTACATTGATTCAAAGTTTTTAAACAATTTAGCGATGACAAAAGACACATTTTGCTGTCAGGATAAGCAATTTTAGACCTCTGTATATTAGCAGACACTTTCTTGCTAGAAAAAGTATTTGAATAGCAGAAAAATGACTGGATGAAAATGATCGAAATGTTTTACACAAATTTTGACAAATGACCGAAATACTTTAGAAGCGAAAAAAGCAGCTGTCATACCAGTCCTTATAAAGATCGCACTGAAACTTGCTCTTGCCAAACACTCAGCAGTGGGAGAATGAGTTGGTAATGCAATTAGCTGCTGCACACTGAAACTGTGCAAAGCTCTGACAGCGATGTGCATTTGAGTGTACCCATGTATTTGCAGTCATTGCAGAATTTATAGCGAGTTTGTGTTTTAGTTGGTTTGGGTCAGCCAGTTTTTACCCTGCTGAACCATTTGTTGCAGTACCACACCATCCATGTTCAAAGAAGCTGCACTTGACGAGGACAAGGTCGCTTCCGACTTCAGCAATCTCACTAAGGTAGATTGAATGAAGAACCACATGGCTGGTGTGCGTTACCTCTAAGCTAACGTGATGCGTTCTTGTGCAAACAGCTATCAGCAGAGGGCACGAGGGTCGCGTTTGATCTGCATCTCGACTAAACCTGCCCATTGTTGAGCTAATAAAATCATAAATTTTTGTTGGGTGAAAACAATTTTCAACACGTCTACTGTTAGCGTATTTGTAAAACCTACTGTTAGACGGGCACCATAAGCAAAATTGACCAATCAGAAACAGCAAGCGATTCACACTTCTCCCAGGAGGAGAAAATTTCTCCAAGAAAGAGTGATGTTTGAGCTTGAAATAGAGTTGCCAGGTGCACAATTTACGCAAGGTATTATTGTGGAGTTGCAGATAATGCTATGCAGTGGTATGATGTGGAAGCAACATAAGTCAATTATATTTATTGTTAACAGAACTCTTTCTGAAGAATATACTTTCAAACAAATCAAAAAACAACAAATTTTGCTTCGATTGGCATGTTTTCGTTGGGAACAATGCTACTGTTTTTTTATTGATGGATCATAATTTTGGAATTCTTGGCCTAATTTGAACTTGCATTTATTAAGCTAAATCTTATCGCAATATATCTGAGAATTTGAAGAATACCTGGCAACCGTGGATGAAGTGTGAAACACTTAAAATTAGGCCTATTATTTGGCTGCCCATCAACACTTTGTTTTAAAACCCACGTTAGTCCTGACTTTTGCAGTAAGTTTGAAGTGTTGTTTGCTGCTGAAACGTAAAAGTAGTTTTCCTTACAAGTTTCCAGAATGGGCGGAGGCCTAATGCTGCAATGGTTGTCAACTTATCCAATGTAGCTTACAGCCTACGTGTGAATTTCAAATCCATTTAAGGCTTGAAAGTATAGCCTCCTAGTAGCTACTTACTGAAGGTCATCTAAAAGTACAGCACACATCTGAACTTCGGATTTGGTCTTCCGCCACGTTTTATAGGTCTAGAGTAGCTATGCTTCGTCTAGACAAAATTTGCGTTTGTCCGGCTAAAACTTTGCGTTTGTCCGGCTGAAACACGTTCAATGTTTAAACATTTGCTTATGAGACAACACAAAATCTGTCTTGGTTTCGTTCTATTTCCAATTAAGAATAGGCTAAATAGCAACTCGAAACGAAACCCACGAGAACCTCCGAACGCAAAAAGCACATGTATTTCCCCCCAAAAAGTTACAAACAAGGAAAAGTGGACACCAGTGGATCTTTCTTTTTAGTATCAGTTGTGATGCATTTGATGTTAAACCAGGGTTGAGAAAAACCCGGGTTTTTTAAAAAAGCCCAACCCGCATGTTTTAAAAAAAAAAAACGTTTTTTTGGGGTTTTATTCAAAAAAGATGCAAAAAAGGTAGATTCATGCTTATTTCACCTCAAATACTACTTTTTACCAATGAAGTGCCTCTCACAGTACATGCTGGCATAACTCAATGAAATAATGCACTGGGGCTGTTAAGTCCTAATTTGAAGTTTGTATTTTCCCCCAAAAAATATTTATGTAGAATTTGTTTGTTTACACTTCATATGTCACATAAACAACACCTACGCAAAAAAAATTTAAAAAAGGATGTCTATCCTAAATTTAAGCATAGATATCCAATACTACGTTAGGGTATCAGCAGTGGCATTTTTTAAAATCAACTGGGGGGTAATCGGCCTAATTTCATGGGACACATGTGTCCCAGCGGTCCTCAAAGGGTTAAAGCACCTTGTGGTACTTTGGTTCATTTTTTCAATTTTCTGATAGAAATTGGACAAATATGATGCTCTGGATTTTTTTAAGTGGGTTTTTTAAAAAAAAACACCCGTTTTTTTTGGGTTGAGTAAAATAACGACAACCCTGTGTTAAACACTCATGTTTGCAGGGCACCTATTAAAACAAACAAAAATGGAGCATATTACACATAAACAAATGAAATGGAAGCAGGGTAGGGTAAATTCCCTTGCAATTAGCTTCATCAACTGAATTTTTACATACTTTTTATTCTAGGCTAATATTGCAAGCTATTCAAATTCAGTGAAAGTTTTTTGATCTTTGATTGTGAAAACTCTAAAAACTATTGTAACAAAACTCAACACTAAAAAACAGGCAAGGATACACAAGTGATTATAGCCTACAGAATTATATAGGCTAACTGCAACAACTTACTTTGTGTTGACTTTTTGCATTCCTTTGTTGAACGCCTGGTTGTGCTGACATACATAGTCTTTTCTATAGGCAAATCTTTTAACATTAGGATATGTTGTCCTAACATTCCATGCAGTGTTTGAGCTTTTACTGTACTCCTGCAACCAACATTTCCACTCCTCTTCCGTTTTTGCCTCTACTCGTACCTCCCTCGAATCCTTAATGACGCTCAAAACTACACAATTTTCATAGCCAAACGACATATTTCATACAACACAAGCTGTGGCACTTTCTACTCAGGACGACAATACTTTCAATTTTCAAACTGAAATGCAAGTTGCATTCAACCACTGCTTTTCGCGATCTTTTACTACTGGCTTCTGATTGGTCAGAGAAACTTCATTCTCCTAAGGAGAAATTGTCTCCTTCTGGGAGAAGTGTGTATGGCTTGCTGCCTTCTGATTGGTCAATTTCGCCTTATGGTGCCGTCCAACAGTAGGTTTTACAAATACACCTGCTGTTAGATTCATTTTTTTTGTCGAACGTAAATTTTGCTACTACAATCTTGAAATAATTTGCATGATCGGATGATGTCCAGTTGATTGAACCGTTTGAGCGTTTCGTTAGCTTAATCGAATTGCCTGTGGTTTTAGGTTGCATCCCGTGTGTATGAAAATCTGGGAACTAAAAGCTCATTAAACCCCTCACCGTGTTTGGAGAAGGACGGAAATGTGACGTCAGTGCCCATAGAGGATGACTTACCCCCTGTGTCGTCACCATGTACAGAGATGAACGCAGACCCATCTTTTACAAGCAACAACCAATACAGGTACGCTGCTTCATGATAGGATTACTTTCCGTATTCGCTTGTTGGTTAACACGTTATATCATGGTTATATACTTCCACCCAATGGTGAGTGGTTGATGTTACAGATGTCCGAACTGCTCGCTACTTTGCCTTGACAAGACTTGCCTGAAGAGACACATTAGCCGTCAGCATGGTTCTAAGTAGGTGTTGACTCGTGAAATCCGTTACTGACTTTTAAAATATTTTCCGTTGGCAAGTGAGTCTATCACTATTAGGCGCTATTAATGCTTTGTATCTTTAACTGCAAACATTATATTATATCAGTTTAATAATTGGTTATTTAATTTATTAATTCGTTTTTTGATTTTGCTTGGCTTTTCTCTTCGTGTGATCTATAAAGTGCTGTTTTGCAATGCCTGGTCGGATTATTATCCTTTGCATGAAAGACGAAAAAGGGAGCTTGTTAATGAACACCCTGTTTTAAGAGGTGTTCTTCCAATAACAATCATTTGTTAAACAGGAGATACAAATGTTCTCACTGCCCGAAGTCCTTCAAACGGAAGGCCGATGCTGATATTCACTTCCGCAGGAAGCATGCGGAAGTGAAACCGTTTTCTTGCGATCATTGCAGCAAAACATTTTCTATTAGCAGGTAATTGGAAACGAAATTTGTTCACTGTTGCACTTTCGTTCACTTTTAGAAACGGCAATTTGTGTCTCCCTGAGCAACTTTGTAATGGTCCATTCTGGTTACTAACCATTAGCTTTTGAGATAGATTGTTCATTTATTTAACTTCGTGGCCAGATCAATTGTCTGAAGGATTGGCACCGCCACTTTACAATATCTGTGCAAGCGACAGCGAATCGTTGACAATTTTCTTTGTTTCATCTTAATACGTGTTGTTTTAATTTCTAGCTTTAATAGAATAAAGGTTTATAATAATTAGTAACATCAATGGACATAAATAAACGAAAAAAAATGTTTTAAACATTTTCTTTACATTGCTGTGTCCTCATCAGGAATGGCCCAATCATAATTATATCTGCAATAAGAAAGAAAATGATAATTAAAAATTCAATTTTAACTAACTACAAACGATTGGGGCGAACAGTAGAAACTCATCAAGTGACAAACAACTCGGTGAGGAACAGATCGCATGAGATGTGAGATAAAGCACGTGAAGCAAAAAAAATAAGAAAATGACGCGCCACAGGCACACCACTGTCTGCTAAAATTGATTATTGCGTTCGATGTTCTGGGATTTCATGATTTTTATCTGGCATTCAGATTTGCCATAGAGGTGATTTTAATTGATTAATCGTACTTTTTACTCGTTTTGGTGTATTTAGCGGAATGAAATATGTTAAAACTATCAATGCTGCTACGTTTTATATATCTGTAATGCAACAAGGTGAACCCTCTAACAAAGCTCTATCAATGTTAACGCTGCAACGGGTAGTTTGAAAGCTACCCTGCTGTAGGCGACAAAATGTTGCATGCTGCTTTGGTTTTGTCATCTATGCGACACGAATACTTTCCAG
The DNA here is from genome assembly GCF_918807975.1 of Aplidium turbinatum. Lineage (NCBI taxonomy): Eukaryota > Metazoa > Chordata > Ascidiacea > Aplousobranchia > Polyclinidae > Aplidium > Aplidium turbinatum. Next base: position 24,499,836 of record NC_137482.1, read on the forward strand.
TGTAATCATGGAGCGGGTTTTCCCAATTGGTACTTGACTCTGTTGTAAATGCGACTGTTGAATAGTTTGTTTCTTGCACGAACATCTTCGTTGAAATTTGATGTTGTCACAGTGAGCTCGTGACCCATCTGCGCAGCCACCGTGATGGGTTTGCCTTCAAATGCGCTCAGTGTGGGAAGACCTTCGTGTCAGAACTTGGTTACAAACGTCATTGCGAACGCGCCCATGAGCCCAGGTGAGCTTTCATGTGTTTATCAATTCAAGCATGGCCGACTAGGGTTTTACTGTTTTGTCAAAGTTCTCATTATTGCATGTTGGAGTGATGTGATGCTAAGTTTGGACAAACTCAAATACATCGAAACCATGTTTCTCTAAAGTGCGAACAACTTTGTTAGATTCCCGCCAAAAGAAACGAAGGAGATAAGTTCCCCCTCTGCTGGTCCTCCCCGACAGTTCCAGTGCGGCGAGTGCGGCCGAACGTTTGGTTGGCCGCATCTACTGCGCCGCCATGTGGATGCGGTCCACTTGAAGTTGAGGCCTCACAAGTGCCCGCAGTGCGGCCTTACCTTCCACAGAGAGGAGAACCTCCGGCAGCACTCCGCATCGCACACAGGGAAGCAGAAGTACACATGTCAGGAGTGCGGCAAGGCGTTTCGTCAGAAGGCAGGCCTGTGTGTGCACAAAAAGAAACACTCGGGTTAGTGGCTTAGCAGTTGACGCATGTCCGCTACGTTTTTGGAGACCAGCAGTTTTTGAACCATTCACTTGAGCTTAATGGAAATTTATTAAACATTGATTTTGATTTCCTAATCTCTGACTGTGTGTTTACAATCCACGGAAATCTAGTTTCTTTTTCAGCCTCTGTCGATCATCACCTTATAAATAGGTGATATTTTACTTTCAATTATCTTTGCTTTTGTTATTGACTAATAGAGGTACGATATGAGCATAGCACAAAAAACTTTGATTTTTCCTTCGATTTGGGCAAATTGCCAGTGAGAGATGAACTGCCATGAGGCTTGCTAATTGCTATACGTGTTTAATGGAAAATGTTGAACAGCCAGCCTTAAAACTATGTTGTTGAGCTTTTCCGCCTTCAGCAGAACTTCAGTGACCAATCGTGTCTTGTAGTTGTTCCAAGCTACAAAAGCAGACAAGTTTTCCCAGATTATGGCTCTGCGCATGCTGTCTTTGACTGACTGAGTTGTTTTCAGATGCCAATAAAGTGATGTGTGACGTATGTGGCTACCATTGCTACTCGTCCACTGCTCTCCGGATCCACCAACGCACGCACTCCACTGAGCGACCCTTCGTCTGCGATGTGTGCAGCAAAAGATTTAAGGCAAGTTCAGTATTTCTTCCCACGAGTTGCTGGCAGTTATCCTCTGCAAAGGCAGCATCGCTATGCCAAACTCCAAGTTTTAAATTAAAAGACTTTCTTACAAGCCATATAAGCAGCATATTTACATTATTGATAACTGCTAAAGATGTACTGAAATAAAGAAATTAGTTGTTTTGTAAGCAATCATGAGTCCTAAGAAACTATTGACTAACGAGCACTGGTCTAAAGTTCAATCTTCATGGTCCAGTGGAGCCAAGTGGTAGAATGAAGTCTCTGTTTGCATAACTAACCGCGTTCCATGGATGCCAACCGGTGGCTCCGCCTAAGGCATTCCATCATTCCTTGCATTACTTTCGTTGTTTTTATGTGATTTAACTTCTATGATGCGTTTGCAGTCGAAGAAGCAGTTGCAGTGCCACTTGAAGAGCCACAATAGAGCTCCAAAAAGAAGGTCCGGAGGCAAGCTCATCACGTCTCCGTGTTCATCCGGTCGGTCGTCCACAACTTTGGTGAGGAGCCGCGCCCTCATTCGGCTGACGTCACCTGATGGGGACAAACTTGTTATAATTTGTTACTTTTTGACATTACTCAAGCCTAACACAAGACTGACGAACAGTTACTGAAATTTGTTTTGATTATCTTTCTTGATTGGGTTGGTGATGACCGGGAGCAATTTTTGCTCCTTGGACACACACGTTCATGTTGATGGATCGCTCCTGCGACCGTTTGTGCCTTGTGCTCGGTGCTGCAAATACTTTTCCGTCTACATTTTAATGCATCATGCATTCTTGCAGAACCCTCCGACACCACCCAAGCAAGCTCCCGACCCAACCCTCGCCCCCCTTCTAACTGCATCAGCTACTCATTGCGCACCCGATGTCATCACTGATGACGACTCGGTGCCAAAATACGTCGTTCTGTCGTCAGCCAACGTAAATGCTGTAAGTACTACTACTTGTAAGTACTGATGTAAGTACCTCTTTTACTACTTACATACTTACACTGAGTAGCCACGCCCACCTGATCTGTTGTGCTGCTTGTGGGAATGTTTGTGGCAATTCAATATCAGCTTTTGATAGCTATTCCAGCTAGTGTTCCTCACAACGGAATGGCCCGTTTCGGCTAGTCCGATTGGGCTAGTCCGGTTCGGCTAGTCCGATTCGGCTATTACCCTATTCGGCTACAGCCCGATTCGGCTAGTCCAGTGGTTCTCAACCTTTTTTCTTTCGTGGCCCACTTTTGTTTGCATAAAAGTTCTGTGGCCCATTCAGTTTTTATGTAAGAAAAAAATTACAAAAAAAAACTTATAAACAAAAAGCAGCAAAACATTGCCTTTGGAATGTTACTGGAATCCCCTTGTTGAATCCAGGCGCTGACGCTTCACAGTATTTTTTTTTGTTAAAAAAAATTCACATCTTCATCCTTCTCCTTGTAATTTGGATGACTAAGAACTTTACAACATAATACGCATTGTCCTCTTTCTTTTCTGTTATCAAAAATTGATGTAGGCTGCAGGGGCGCCGGAACGATTTTTGACTGGGGGGAGCAGGATTATGAAAAAAGGACACTTTTGTGGCTGAAAAGCCTTTTTTTTAAGTTTTAGGCAAAGAACAATGGCACAGAAGGGCATCATGCTGTTATAATGATGTAACATACTGTGATACAGAATTTTGTGTGGTGAATATTATTTTGAGGCAACAATGAAAGATTATAATTAGGCTAAAAGCGAATAGCAGAAATTGTTATATTGCAAAATGTGCAGTAGCTTACATGACCTCAAAAGGGCATCATTGCCCCCCTGCCCCCCCATCCGCAGAAAAAATTGAGGGCAGGGGGCTTCCGCCCCCCCTGCCCCCCGCTTTCGGCGCCCCTGGTAGGCTGCATACTTAATGTAATTTTTATCAAACTTAAAGATTCAAGTACTGTATTGTCAATTCCTCCCCAAATAATCCACAAAATAAAATGCTGCACGTAGCTTACTAAAAAGCGGATCTGCAGAAGTTCAACAATTAAGGCTACCGCTTATAAAGATGGCTTAATTGTAACCACAAACTAGTAGTCTATTACATCATAAAGTGTTGTAAAAACTGAGTTGATGTAAAACTGTACTGTATGTTGCAATACTTAGATAGAATGATGATTGCCACTTTGTAGCTAAAAACAGCAGCATCATTCATTGTAACTAAACAAACACACAAGTGTAAAATTGACTATAGCCTAGTGACAAAAATGAAACAAAATGTTTCAATAAATCTTTCAGTTTTTAAAATATGTCTGTGGCCCACTCAAAATGCTTCTATGGCCCACCAGTGAGCCATGGCCCACTGGTTGAGAACCGCTGGGCTAGTCTGATTTGGCTAGTTCCCTATTTGGCTGCAGTCTTTATCAGTTAGTTCCCTATTCGGCAATTTTTTGAAAATCCAACGATAATCCTTCCGTAATCCAACAAAATCCTTCTGTAAATCCAACCACGCCTTCTGTTTATTTAGAGAATTTTGTATTTTATTCCACAATAGACTATCGTTTCTTTTGCATTCTTGCATTTTATCCAGTAACTATTTTTTTGGTCGTGGGGGCGAAAGCGTGTTTCATCAACAGCAACGTAAATTCAGCAAATGTCACGCAGATGGATGACGTAATTATGCCGTCACACTAGGATTGCTTTTATTGCCATACTCGGATTTATTGCTACGTTCGACCTACCGTTAATTATTATAAACAAAACTCGACCACTTCGGTTAAGCAAACACATGCCATGCGTCTGCGTTAGCTAGCGGTTGATGGACTGCGACTCTTTAAGCTAAGCCCAACATAAAGTTTAGCAACGAACTAGATTTATTAGCATGAAACAAGAGACGAAAAGGTTTACTAAAAGGTACACTGTAAATGGAATGACAATGTTTTGACAATGGAATGCAAATACTAACTTGATCATACGCTTGAAAATATACCTGTGGAAAGTAAAATCATTCATGTTTACATCAATTCAGCAGCACGTCACCTTGAATAAATTTAAAAGTTGCTGACATCCGTAGGCAGCCCTTGAAAAATAGTTACGGAGAGACGTTTGATTAAGTTTTCGACTTGACATAGCTCCCTTTTCACTACAATATCGCAACTTATGACTGACCGCTGTAAAACGCCCGTTTTCGCGTTGCAGATGAAACAAGAGATGCGCATATTCCACCTTTGATCGGGTTTCCATGGCAACGGTCGTGTGTGCGCCATTTAGTTTGCGTGAGTCCGTTACTGCGTTGATTATGCGGCGCGTGCGCAATGCGGTTTGTACCAGCCCTTGTTGCGTTGGTTAGTGGTTACTTCGGGCCGAGACTTCAAGTTCATTTTCACAGCGAGCGATTCACTGGGCACATCGCAATTCACTGCAGTGCAGAGGTTTCGACTTTCGAAAGCGACATCAAGTCGGTTTGCAAGCTCATAAAGCTAAACGCACGCTCCGTCTACGTAGCAAATTATGTTTTTTTTTTGGGTGCATTCAACATCTGATGACATTGAATCGACACAAAATGGTAGATTTTTGCTATGTCGCAGGCAGCAAAATCAATCATATTTACATTGATTTAACGTCTGCAGACGTTGACAGATTTTGTTGTCAGATTTTGTTGTCTGGTGTAGGAGATTTTGTTGTCTGGTGTGGGATTGTAGCATCGCTACTCGTTCTAGTGATTATTTATTATTTACTAGTGAAGCTGTTGCGGTTTGCATTCAAAAAATGTTCTGCTGCCGATCGCTGGTTCATCTATTGTTTTATGTATCAATACAGCATAAAAAGTTTCCCCCACGCAGAAATATGCGTGGGGGCCAGGCCCCCACGGCTTAGGCGCCTATGTTCAAAATACATGTAAAAACTCACATACGAGTTATTAATTACGGAGATAGCATAAATTTGATGCTCTAAAACAAAGGTTTTCCAGAATTTCGTTATTGCTTTGTGATTGTGACAAGAATTACTATGGTAAACAACTTTACCTCGCTTCCCACTTTTTTCTCCGCTATTCTCTTTTAAATACCGGCGCGCGTAGTCTTGCTCCTCCATCAAGGGGTGGTAATTACCCAATTCATTATGACGCAACCGAAGGCTTTAATTTATCACACGGCTCACCCAGACAGTAAAATCCGCCATTTTTAACGTCTGCAGACGTTGAATCAATGTAAAAATGACTGGTTTTGCCGTATGGGAAGGCACTCAAAGGTAAACACTGGATAAAATGCAAGAATGCAAAAGAAACGATAGCCTATTGTGGAATAAAATACAAAATTCTCTAAATAAACAAAAAGCGTCGTTGGATTTACAGAAGGATTATCATTGGATTTTCAAAAAATTGCCGAATAGGGAACTAACTGATAAAGACTGTAGCCAAATAGGGAACTAGCCCAATCGGACTAGCCGAATCGGGCTGTAGCCGAATAGCGTAATAGCCGAATCGGACTAGCCCAATCGGACTAGCCGAATAGTAGCAGACCCTCCTCACAAACGTGTGTTGGGGGACCACCATGAAGTGCCACCATACATTGAAATATTTATTATAGTTTTGCAAGATATGGCCATTGGCCATCGCCGATTTCATGTGGAAATATTCTTTGATAATTTAATGACGTTCAGCCACCAAACATAACAACAACCAACCTGTTTTTAGGGAAGAGACGACGGCGATTACGATCTCGCCATGTACTTGAACCAGGACAATTCCGCATTCGGTGGCTATCCTGATAACGCCATCGGTGAGTGAGTGAACTATCTACTTCGTTATTATACAGTATCATAGTTTATGTGACTTCCATGTGGAAGTAAATGAGACGTGTGGCGTTGGCGAGTAAAATAGACGTGGCGAGGCAATAAATATTGTGACACTCCACTCCGGCATGCAAAATAACAGCGTGTCTTAAGCGTTCGTAATTAACTTTGATAAAAGCTCCTAGATTCGACGCCCATCAGAATTACCGAAATGTGTCGAACTTCCTGCCAGTTGTTTACATGACTTGGTTTTGCACAAGATTGCATTGCTTGAAAATGTTTGTCTTTCAACAGAATTCGGCTCATCAGTGGAGCAGAATTCCGTGGATTTCCTCTCATCTGTTTTTCATCATCCCGACCAACCCCCAGGCCAGGATCCATGAAAACAGATTTGGCGAGGGCTACATGGTTGATGTGGAGCCAGTGGTTGAGCAGGAAGCCTGGAACCTATCCAAATCATATTTATAATTTCACGGTGCTGATTAGACCATTTAGTTCGGAACAGTTAGCCTCTGTTTGCAGTTGCTTTTTCGCTTTCTAAAATAAATGTTTTGAAATGTTGTTTTAACAGTATATGGAGGACGGAGGTATAGGGGAAGGTAAGGAAAAACGGGATACTTAAGCCAGAACTGTCAAAACGCAAGATGCTTGTTCAATACCAGCAAATTTTTTCTTTCAAAAAGGTCGATCACACTCCACATCAAACAATAAAAGAAAAAAAAATTGTATTGTTCTGAGCCAGTAGCGGAATTAAGATTAGCCACGTTTCCACAAAAATATCCGCTTAGTCTATAAGTAAGCTATAGCTGAATGTCCGTCCCATTGGCTCAGTGGTTAAGCGCCCGACTCAGCACCCGGCTCTCGGGGTGTGCGCTTGAGGAACGCATTTCAGGACTGTTCTCCATTCAACGACGCATAGTGGATGGCACAATTTCCAGGGCAACAACATTTCCACAAGCAAAAACTTTAGCCTACTTTGCCAATCTCGGTAACTGGCCCTGCGTCAAAAGCCTCTACAAGTAGGCCTATGCGAAACTACCTGGAATAACCGATAAAGACATCGTCAGACCGAAGATACAGATTCAAAACCAACCAATTTTATTGACACTGAACTGCCTATGACACCAAATGGCATGGTGGCCTTACTTGCAAGCTGCTTCGCCTGCTTCCTGACCTACATATGCTCCGTATGATTATGGAACTTGTCAGGAATCGAAGCTTCACCACCGGCAACTCACGGCGAAGCAGACTGAGACGCCTGAAAAACGGCATCCCACATGAATCGGTCCTGGCTCCACTTCTTTTCGACATCTACACCCACGACCTGCCAACTACGGTCTCCGAAAAATATGCATATGCTGACGACCTGGCAATTCTCCACTCCACAAAGTCGTGGGATAATCTAGAAGACACCTTGAACCAGGACATGAAAACCTTCTCAGCTTATCTCCACAGCTGGCGACCGAAACTCAGCGAAACCAAAACTGTGGCAGCAACTTTCCACCTACACAATCGGGAAGTTGATAGTAAGCTACATGTTCAGAACAATTGAAAACCTCTGTCCTTCTGCCCCTAGCCAAGGTATCTCGGTATCTTTTTTTTTCAAAGTCGCATATTTTTTTTCGAGATCTCGGTCTTTCCTGTAAAAAGAGCGTGCAAGCAGACGTTTGCCACTTTGTCAATCTTGAAACGGACACCTGGGATATCTCCAACAGCGTGACCACTTCCTCCGAATCCAACAACAATAACCTCGTCGTTTTCCTATACCCTAGGCTAGTTCAAACAACCATCGTTGGGCATGAAAGCGGTGTTCTTCTTACCGTTCTTGATCAGTTCAACAGGAACGCATTTGCGGATGGCGGATTTGGGCTGCTCAATTTCTATACTACTTTTTTTCCAAAACACTTCCCTTTGCATGAGATGCTCTTCCAAAAGAATTAGCCTTCAAAGCAGTCCCCAAGTGAGACTTTTTGTAGTTTTTGTGATGCCATTTTTGTTCACGGCGACGATTTCTCAACTTACGACCACAATGAAGACCACTTGGCTTACCCATCTTTCAGACAGAAAAAAGTGCCAAGGTATCTTGGGGTGACACTAGACTGATCGCTCACATAACGCCACCATTTGGTGCCACTACGCAAGAAAGTGACATCCCGCGCTGCGCTACTCAAGCGACTAGCAGGCGAGGGCTGACACTTTTCGTATAGCAGCTTTGGCCCTTGTCTAGTATGTCTACTCTTTAGCAGAGCAGCCTACTGTGCAGTGTGCACCTGTCTTGTGCCGCAGTGTTCACTGCCATAACATCGACACTGCCGGAATGTGACTAAAAATACTTCGTTCATTTGTTTTTTCAAAATTTATTAGTGTCTCTAAAACAAGTTCTGGTGGGTGTAGCCAGATGTCTTGTAAAATGATAGGCTATAGGCCTAATTTTCTGCAAATTTTATTATATTTGCAACAGAAGGCTCAACTTCTGAAAATTTGGAGGGAGTTATGGCCTTTTTCGCCTCCCCTGGCTACGCCTATGATTGAAGATGTAGGCTACCAATTATGCAAAAATCGTATTATTTCAATGATTTTTGTAAATCTATCCTCCATCTTTGAACCGTTCTGCTGGGCTTTGAACCTCATCAATGCCCAATTAACCCGTGCGGCACATCCTGGAAAGGAAATTTAATACCGGTACTTGATCCAATGCATATAGAATTTAAGAAGCACTTGGTGAGGATTATTGTTTTGTTTGAGGTGGATTGAAGAGCTGTCTAATATGCAAAAGTCGTACGTCGTCGTCGTGTGAGCCTCTGGGGCCGAGTGTCTGTCCTTTTACCACCCCAGATTCACGATGTTCCCGGACTACACTTAAAGGTGAGCTGGCTCAAAATCGCCACTCTTGGAAGCAAATAACTCATATTGATGCGCAATCAGCTGCAGGCGGAGATGATGACTGATGATGATGATGATTCATAAACTTTAACTTTCCCAGATAACTTATGTTGGATATAACATCCTACGCAGATTTTGAAGTTAAGGTTCAGTTGTCAAGCAAAAATAGTTCCCGCTTAGCTAAAACAGCACCAGTTTTCAAGTTGAAACTATCAATAGGCTACAATCGAAACCGTTCAGTGATACAGAAATCATTTTAGCTTCAGATTTTACGTCTTGAAGCTGTTCAACATCGCCTACCTTAACACGAAAATGATTTGTTCTTGATGAGAAGCATCGAGAGTGACACTTACAATGATTGAGAAATACTTGGAACTACACACTTCATTTAAGAATTTGTTGATTATTTAGTTGCTACCACTAAAAATGGGCGCCCCTCAAAAGTGCAAAAACAAAAAACTACTCGTTTTTCCTTTACAATGTTTTGCTAGAGGGAAAACTGGCCCGACTTCCCCCCTCTCGGAGCCACTGGCTTGGGTGCAGATGTTACTCACAGGATGGGGCACGAGGAGCCACTCGTCCATTATTTCACATACCGTAGGCCCAGGCGCGGATCTATGGGGGGGCCTAAGGGGCCCGGGCCCCCCCGAAATTTTGTGAAAAATTGTTGAATGGTTTGATATGCTTCTAAACAGCTGATATTAGTCCCACAGCGGACTTACAACCCCCCCTTTGGCACGCGTGTGACGTCACGAGATTGGGAATGATGTTTTCAGTCTCCATGTCTCTAAAACAAAGTGTGCCTAAGTTTAAGCGAAACTGCATTAAAAGAGCGAGTTTTGCCAATATCAAACATTCAAATATCTCAGCCAGGAATTAGCAACAAGAAAACATAGAGACTTAGCTTTATTACCGAAAAAAATGCCGAAGAAAACATGATCTTATCCGTTTGCTATGCCACCGGACAGCACCATGTTACAGGAATATTTATAGCCTACCCATATTTTTGTTGAAAATGCTCTCAGAATGCACCAAATTCAAAGTAATTTTTCAAAATTTTCTGGGGGAGAACCCCCAGACCCCCCACCGCTGGGTGTCGCCTTTGGCGAACATGCCGTCGGGCTTCTCCCGCCGGCCGTCAAAACCCCCTAAATTTCTGGCTACGCCACTGATTGTTCATAGGCTATCTGTTTTATCTTTTTCTTACTTTTTAATTCATCTTTAAATTTTCTGCTCCCCCCCAAAAAAAAAACTCCTAGATCCGCGCCTGCGTAGGCCTATCGTACGATAGTCTATTATTTCAATGATTTTCGAAAATATATCTTCCATGTTTGAACCGTAGCCTACTGCTGGGAGTTCCTCATCAATAATCTACGGTGCTGCATAGGCTATGCCTGATTTGAAAGGTAATTTAATACTCTACCCGATGCATATAAATTTAACGGCATGTGTTGCAGATTATAGTTTTATTTCAGGTTTATTGAAGAAGTTTTTCATGCTAAAATCGCATTATTTTTATTATTTTCTTACGGTAGGCCTATATATAATTCTATCTTTGAACCGTCCTGCAGGGAGTTCTTCATCAATGCCTAACTCATGCGGCACAACCCTGAAAAGGCAATTTAATAGGCTACTGAATTTATGCATTATAAAATTTAAGAGGCGCATGTTGCGGATTCTTATTTTATTTCAAGTTTATTGAAAATGTATCAATTATGAGGAATTATATTATTTCAATAATTTTCGTAAATATATTTTCTAACTTTGAACCGTTTTACTGGGAGTTCCTCATCAATGTCCAACTCGTACGGCATATTTCTGGAAAGAAAACTTACTAAATCCGATGTAGGTATATAAAATTTAGGAAGAAAATGCTGCACATTGCACTTGGAGTGAGGGCCGGATTTAGCTGATGGGGGCCCGGAGCACTTTTAGATTGGGAGGCCCCGTGCAAAAAAAGTTTTTGCGGAAAACCACCTCTACGTCTACAGTAGCAATAATCCAGCACTGTAGCCTAGGCTACAGCATTTTGCAGAAACTTCAAAGGCAGAAAGAAAGAAAAAAAACACAAAATCAAAATTTTCCACGTAAGGGGGCCCTCAAAACTCGGGGGGCCGGGGCACCTGCACCCTCTGACCCCTAAATCCGGGCCTGCTCGGAGTCGGTATTGAGTGTTTCCTTCATTGGTGCTATCGCATTTTTTCATGCAGCATTTTTTACGGATAGGCTGCTTTTTTTAAGGTGGTTGTCAGCTTTATCATTTTAAAAAAATAAATTTCATCAAATTTGTAATCAAAGTTGAAACGGCGACTTTCATAAAAACTAACAAGAACCAACACTTCTGTTTTTTGGTACCGGTAAAGATTTGGAGCGCAATACAGAGAATAAGAAACAATATTTTGAAAAAGTGTACCGTAGCTTATTATAAACAAAAATTTTATTGGTTATCGTTTTTTATCAAACTGGAGTCGGAGTCGGCCGTTGTTTTTAACAACTCCGACTCCAGACACACCAAAATCCCTCCGACTCTACTACCTTAGATTTGACCTTTATTCTCCGATTATGAATTAAAGCTTCTTATATTGAGAGATTAATTCCGGATTCCTGACAGTTTGTGCACACATAGGGTAGGTGCGGGACCCATGGGACAGATTTTTTTATTTGTTAATAGCGACTCCAACATAAAAACTACGTCGTCCATTTTTTCATAGTTTGTAGATCCACAGACTTACAAGTTATGATGTAAAAATTATTGAAATGTTATAATTAGTTATTGAGTTATACAACATTTTATCAATGTTGTTGGTTGTCCCATGGGTCCCATACCTATGGGACCGATGGGACAGTGTTATGGGACCGATGGGACATATCCAAAATTGCACAAAAGAAGTACAAAAAATGATTTTATGAACTGAAATTGGTTATTTACATTAAAAGTGAAAAATCAACATGAAAAGTCAAGTTCCTTTGTCAATGTTCGTAAGCAATTGCAATATCCATGTATAGATTGTCTATACAGACAAAACAATCTCTGAGAAACGTAGAATGCCGCTTAGGCGTGTTGTCATATCAACTGGTTGTGGCAAGGATTATTTTTTCTTTATCTTTTTGAGAACTTGAGGCAACATCCTCATTGTTTGGAAAGACAAATTAAAATGCCTATTTAAAATGCCCTTGTCTCATCGGTCCCGCAATCAGCAATTTTGGAAAATATTTTTCTGCTGTCCATGCTGTTGACATCTGAAACTCCATTAGTATCACAAACCTTGCTTCCTATATCACTGAGTTAAAACAACTTTATTGTCAATCATTGTTATTTCTGATATTTTCCACAGATTTTTTTTAATCCTATAGCTACAATTTATTTTAGTGTCTTAAAATTAATATTTTGCCGCCATTGTTTACACAGTTGAGCTAGATCCTACTCCTTTCACGTGCGCAACCTGAGATACATTTCGTGTCCAAAATCAATATTGCCAAAAACTATTCACTAGAGGGCAAGATATCGCGCTGTCCCTTCGGTCCCCGTGTCCCATCGGTCCCGCACTTCCCCTACATGTAGACTGTAGAGGCTTTAAACCACTGATGTAGGACCGGTCATCAAATGACAGAGTGAAGTTTCCGATTGTTCGTGGTGCTGTTGCCAGGGAAAATTTCCATTCACTGGATGCCGCTGAATGAAGAGCAATCGTGATTCCTGAATTGCGTTGCTCAAGCGCACACCCCGAGAGCCGAACTATGAGACTTGACCTTGAGTTGGTGCGTAACCACTGACTAACGGAGCGGACGCCCTCTAAAATTTTTTGGCACCACCATGCATTCTGAACAGGCTCGGATATAGGGGGGGCAGAGGGGCAGGTGCCCCGGGTCTCCCGACTTTTGAAGGGCCCCCCTACGTGGAAAAAATGTGATTTTGTGTTATTTTTTTTCTTTCAGCCTTTCTGCAAAATGCTGTGCAGTGCTGGATTAATGCTACTGCAGGCGTAGAGGCGGTGTTTCGCGCCGTTGGTGCAAAAAATTTTTTTGCACGGGGGCCCCCCATCAGCTAAATCCGGCCCTGGTTCTGAAATGTAAACAATTTGTTTTGTACGAAAGAAGAATGAATATGGATTTTCTGAAAATTTTAATGTGCAACTCTGTGGTGTTTGTACTTGACTTGCAACTGTTGCAAATTACAAGTGTTTGACTTCACTGTTTGTCGGATAGTGGATGTGTGACCCCAGATTCATTCATTTTATTTTTCGTCATTTACATGTCCAGGACAAAAAATATACTACTAACTACAATAGTCGATATAAGCCTGTCCAGTACGGTACGTTAATGAACGGCAAAAGGTGGCAAAACCTTGAAAGGTTCAAAATGTGCCTGTGCGGGGGAGGGTCGCCAGTCCTCACACCCTTTGGTCTACTGAAATAGAGCAAAATCCTGAAAGTGGATTAAGCTGTTTCGTTCTACACCAGAATAGTAAATCATGTACCGTAGTAGCATGTACCTGCGTAGTAGGCTCTATGTCTGTAGTTACCACGGCCACAAAACCCCGATAGCAAAATTCGTCATTTTGGACTGTGGAGTCTGCTGGAACTGTGGGATAAGATAACTTTATTTCAGTGTCTAATGTTTTTGTTAACTTGATAATTTTGGAAATACGGGTAATGTTGTTAACTTTTAGCACTTCTTTATGCTAACAGTTTCTTTTGTTTTGAGACAGGCACAGCAGATGCCAAGATTTAGAGTTTGCTTTTACTATGAAGGCGAGGTATGGTATATACAATACATGTTACAAGTATGTTAAGAAGGGACAGTAATAGAATACTACCGGTAGAGTTCTAGATGGCGGAGAAAGTTTGGAAAGATTTACTTCATAATCAGCATGTGGAGTTTAGAACTGTTCCTAGCACTGAACCGAAAGGAAGTTCCAACCACCAAATTTGGGCATGGGGTGTAAAATCAGGTAGGATGATATTTTTGGATAAATTTTGCGTCACAGCACATGTTGGATAAAAAAAATGTATATAATGGGAATTTAGCACTGGTAAATACAAATAGCTGCACAATGAAAGATATGCTCAATGGATAAAGTAGAATTTGTGTTAAATATATACTCTGGCATAAGATGTTTTTGTTACCGGTACCGGTTGGACATGATTAGATTATGTGTTGGTGGTGGGTGAATTGTAAAAGTGCATGTGGAATTAGAGGAACATTTGACAATGTGTTTGCTTGTCTTGTGAGAATTGACTAGGTTTAGCACTGATTGGCACTGTCAATTTATATAAATATATTGGGAGCTGGTATACAAGTCCCCCCCCCCCCCCCTTGGTAACTCATGACAAAGACAGGACTCCACCAAACATCTAGGCTAGGGTGAAACTACTTTACCTTTGCTTTACTGTTCACACGCTTCAATCTAGTGTTGGGCAATATATCGAATTTTCGATACGATATCTTTTCTATATCGATATTTATTTCAAATCAATATCGTTCGATAACTCGTAACTGTAAACCCCTACCAAAACGTTGCCGAAGCCAAACGGCAAAAGTTGATATTGCCTCGGCAATTGCTGTGAACGTTTATTACGAAAAAAAGTGTACCAAACATGGAAAACGAGAAGCGAAAAATATGCTAGAGTACTAGAGTAGTCTATCACGACCGCACTGTTTGATTTGTTGTGACACGGCCTTCTAGAACACGGCCAAATATGTTGCTATTTGAGGAAATTTCTAAGAGTCTGAATTGTTACAATTATAGCTATGACAAACCTATCATCTTCCCATTTCCAAAAGTAAGTAAAATAAACATTATTTGCACCTAGACATATGTTTGGCTTGTTTAACCGGAGATTAGGTAGGTATGTTAAGCACAACTTATGCAATAACAATGTAAAATATGTAAGATTTTCCAACTGCAACCTGGAGGTAGTATCATTTGGTGTGTCGCTTTTGGTGAAATTGCATGTTCCATTTAAAATATCAAGGATTTTTTTGTGGATTCTATGTTGTAAGCGGTTCATCTGATGTCCTAATTTAAATTTTAGTTCGTTTTGTTATCCACCAAGTTTAATTTTGCAAGTAAAATGTGGCTATTGGCAAAAAATCCTGCTATACAAAAAACCTAACGACTGTATGATGAGACTACCTCCAGGATGTAGTTGGAAAATTTTACATATTTTACATTATTATTGCATAAGTTGTGCTTAACATACATATCTAATCTCTGGAAAAACAAGCCAAAAATATATCTAGATGCAAATATTGCTCATTTTACTTACTTTTGGAAATGGGAAGATGATAGGTTTGTCACAGCTATGATTGTTACAATTCAGACTCTTAGAAATTTCCTCAAATAGCAACATATTTGGCCGTGTTCTAGTAGGCCGTGGTTGTGATGTAATAATACCAAAAGTAGCGATAAAGCGAGCAACGCGATACGCACGCTGTTACGGTAATTCACGTTGAATACGGTAACTCACGGGGAGGAAAAGTAAGTTAATTTTGGGTTGATTAAACGTTCGAGTCGGCACAAATCGATTTCATTTTTCCGGCTGGTTATATTGCGTAACAACAATGCCCAATAAGAAATTTACGTTTGTTTTACATTAATTCGACATCTAGTGACGTTGAATTATCATAAAATAACGTTAATTGCTCAACCAAGTACCGGTAACAAATTAATCGCTCCCTGCGAGAAGATTGCCTCGATTTAGGTATGCACTAACATAATTTCGGCACAGTTGGGATACTGCGAGCAACACAAAGTCTGTTTGATGAAGAACTAGATGTCAGAATCGGAATCATCAGATGCTGTATCGGAGGATAAAGTTGTCGTGTCATCACTGGAATCGGACACATCAAGAGGCTCATTGCTTGGCTGTAAATCTACACTGTCTTCACCGTTCGCAATGAAGCGTCCACGTTTTGCCGCTTTCGTGCTTTGATACCCATCCACACGCCTCTTTCGCAGAGCTCCATCAGGGTGTTGACTAAGGAGCAAAGCTATGGCTGTGGCATAACGACTGAGAGGAATGTCTAACCCTAACCTTACAAGCGCTCTTGTGGCCTCGGCATTTTTATTGCCGACGCTAATGCGCCATTCATGGATCTGCGTCGGCAATCACCTCGGCAATAATTGCCGACACTAATTTCGAAAACTGAGAAACTCTTTTCTTAATTAGTACAAAAATATCGAAAAGTATCGAAATATCGAGTATTTTTTCAAATATTGTATCGTTTTGTTTTTTCAATATCGCCCAACACTACTTCAATCCACATGTTTTGGTCAATTCTTCTTTGTCATGAGTTACCAAGGGGGGGAGGGGGACTTGTATACCAGCTCCATATATTGTATAAATCTAGGCCACATATGAGCTGTTTTGCCTTGGGTTATTTTTTCCCACTAATTCCACAATTCAATTTTAGGTCAGCTGTGTATGAAAGTTTGATTGTTTTACAGGTGAAAAGGATCTTCAAAATAAATTATACATTTTGGAAAGCGAACAAACAAAGCTCTCTTTCGCTGCTGCTCTGACCTCTCCAGCTATCTGTAACATCATCAAAGAGTTGTCTTTTGTCTTCAAATCTTACCAATCGCTTCCTGGAGCAGACCAACATAAAGATGATCATTCAAGGGTTGCTGAAAATGACCATTCAGGCAGTATCATGTAAGGAGTACCGGTACACAAAATGTGTAAATTCTTTTTTTTCACCACAGTAATATACAGTGAAACTTATTTTTTTTGTGTATTATGAGATAAGTTATTGGGTGGTAAAAGCCCAAGGGTGGTAAAAGGCAGAGCCCCTCGACCCCTGGAGTGGCGAAGAAGGTTCAAATGAAGAAGTTATTGGAATGTTGCTATGTTTTTAGTGAACGAGAGAAACTTCTTGTATTTATAATATATTGGCTACTGCAAATCTTGATTCAAAGATTTGTAAGCCATTAATTTTGTGTTTTTTCAAACAGTATTCAGTCATCACAGCATTAGCTTACTTAGGAAAGCTTACACATTTTCCAGAGACAGTGATGATACATCAGCTTGTACACAAATGACTGTTTGTGATGTTGCAACAAGCAAATCAAATGACCCCTGGGAACGTCTTAACCACATTGGCAGTCAATTTAGCTTCTCCTTTGCATTTTTCTTTTTACGTCGTTTATGGAGACTTGGTGAAGATACTGACCTCTGTACAGAGCTGTTGCAGGTATATGACTTTTCAAAGCAATTTAAACAAAAAAACAACTCTAAAGTATTAATTACATTCTTTATTATTTAAACTCTGCAGTCTATTACAGAGTTTTTCGTTTGGATGACATTAAATTATGGCTGCCTTCACTCTTCAGCGTTTGCAATTTTCATAATTGCATAACTTCACTGGTTATAAATGTATTTTTAATGCTCATGCACCACCAATACCTTGCATTAGCTGATTTTGTGTATCTCATACTTAGGACACTCTCGAAGCCTTCCAGGAGCTCCCTCTTGCTTGCCTATTTAATGAAAAGGTGGTGTCTCATTCATGGATTGATATTGCTGAAAGAGCCGATAAATTTCTTCGATCTGTTGTTCAGTGGTGAGTTATTTGTTTCATGTTGTTTTGCTCACCATGTGCTTAAATTACCTGCATTTGATCATCACTTGTGCATTTTGTAGCGATTCATCTTCTGAAGGCTTCGATGCAACAACCACCACTAAATACAAGATTCCTCTTCATGATCAACACCTTGCTTTAAACCTGCTTCTACACTTGACACTACAACGAGGCACGCTATCTCATCTTGTAGATGCTGTTGTGTTCCTTCTTAACTTGTGGGAGTCCCAAAAGAACCTTCCTGACAACAGGTACTTTGCATTTTAGCAGTTCAATCCAATGATGTGCAAAACCTTGCTAAAGAGGATGATATAAATTGATAAACTAACGTGATTGCTTGAAGTTTAAACTGTGTGAGCTAAAGCTAGATAAATGAGTTTGTTTGGACTTGGTTGAGTGAGTTGTATGATTTTCATTAGTGGACATTACTGGACTACTACTACACATAGGGATGGGCAATTCAGAATAATTCACTATTCCAGAATTATTCCGGAATACTAAACCGAATCCAGAATCGAATCCAGAATACTGAATCCAATTAACTTCCAGGCTCC
Source organism: Aplidium turbinatum (assembly GCF_918807975.1). Classification (NCBI taxonomy): domain Eukaryota; kingdom Metazoa; phylum Chordata; class Ascidiacea; order Aplousobranchia; family Polyclinidae; genus Aplidium; species Aplidium turbinatum. The sequence continues at coordinate 24,517,951 of NC_137482.1, forward strand.
AGCAACACAAAAAGTAAAAAATTTCAGACACAAAAGCTACACAATCAAAGTAAATGTTTGTTGCAATGCAACACATTAAGGCATTCTAAATGACTTCCAGCCAAATGGGAGCAGTGTTGCCAGATGACGGAAGCCGCTTGGCAACAAAAAGTAACTAAAATTTCACCAGATATTTAAAACACCCTAAACAGGCCCGTAACCAGCCGGGGGCCAGGGGGGCATCGCCCCCCGCCCCTGAAAAAAATTCGCCCCCCATGGCAAAATCCCAACATTCTCGAGCTACAATTATAATGATTTTGCCCAAAAAAATTTTACGGCCCCCCCTAAAAAAAATTGCCCCCCCCTTGCTCTACGGTCTGGCTACGGCCCTGACCCTAAATAAAGCAATTTCGCTTAAATACAAATAGTTTTTAAGACATAAGACACTGCCATCATCCATATGCAAACCTCTTGCAAAACGTTTTCTATACGAGCAGGAATTATAGCCTATTGCTAAAAAGTTTAAAAAAATTGAAAAAACTTTCTTGAAAAAAATTGAGTAGGGAAAATTTCACCAGATTTCACCAAAAAGTTATCTGGTTCCAATGTCAAAAAGCTTGGCAATAAAGACCTGTAAATTTCACCAGAATTTTTTAATTTGATATTCTATTTCCCCATCTGGCAACGCTGAACGGGAACGCAGCTTAGTTTCCGTCAAGCCGCGGTCGAAAAGAATCGCTCGGAAGATGCTGATGTGGCAGGTATGCTGAGGTGTTTCAAAGCCAACTCCTTTAGCAGGGGGCATCTGCTCAATGTTGTTACGCCCACCGGTCAAACTATCGCAGAGTCGCATACGCACGTGGATTGAAAAAAAGCATTGCACGATTGTGCATGTGTACAAAGCGTGAAGAAAATTGCACGCTTAGTTTCTTTGATTGCTCATGCGAGCGAGTGACGTAGAGTTTCATGCGCCGTGCGCGCACAACGCGTGCACAATGTTTTCGAACGTTTGCGTGGGTAAACCACATTTTTTTCAGTTCACTGTCTCCAGCTGACAGCTTGCACAAGACTTATGCATATCTTTAAAACCGAATCTTATTACCCGGTTTTATTGCCGTTTTGGATTCGGATAGTTTAGGATCCGAATCCTTCTGGATTAGGTATTCTGAATTGCCCATCCCTAACTACACAATAGCGTTTACTCCTTGTACACTTACACTATCTACACTACACGATCTAGCATCATCAGTGCCTTGTTTGGACTGCACCTTTTCCACCCAGTCAAAGCTAGCATATAGCAGCATTACTATTTCTCCTGGCAATCTCTGGTTACACAACAGGTTGAGTAGTCCCTGGAGAATGTCTTGTTTCTACCTAAAAACACGAAAGGAACGTTATAAAAATGCTCTTAGTTGTTTATGCTGTTCACTCAAAACAGTTGTTTTCCACTGGCACACCTTTTATTTAATGTAACAGGCTTGCTTAATATGATGTCATAATCAACTTGAATCACAGGAAAAACAAGCAGAGAGTATCTGTTCCACTTACCTCGTACTTGCATAAATTGGTGGAACTGAAGTGGCAGCATCTGGTGGACGGCTCATGGGAGGAACCTTCTCATGGAGCTGACAAACCCACTGATCCGTTCCTCAAGAAGCTGCTGCAGCATGGAGGAAAGCTTATCGGTATGAGCATAACTGATCCCTGCATTGCAATTCTTTTCCCTTTCAATTTTCACATTATTTATTGTGCAAGGTACGGTAATTGCTTTCTGACAGTACTTGTGTTAAATATAGTGAACAGATTGACAACCCATTTTTGACCCCAACCAAGCATGTCATAGGTGGGTATTGGGAAATGTATTCTTCAAAGACAGCTTGGAGTGGCTACCTATTTCTTTTATGTTTGGGGGTTGCAAGGCTAAGTTGATTGCTCTGAGAGGGTCGAGCTGCAAAAAAAAGTTGAAAACTCTTGCTTTAGATCCATCCAGATTAGCATGACAGACTCACCATGAGTAGGTTCTGAGATGGTCTTGCTGTCAAAAACATCTAGGGATAGGGGGACCAGTGTATGTGGATAAGCTATTTCAACGGTGGACAAACTGCGTTTGCCGACATGTTTTTTTGTGGCTCTTCTAGCTGCATAGTTATATTCCAAGTGTTGCCTCATAACTCGAAAGTTTACATCAGACACAGCTCAAATGATTTTTAGTTTCCAAAACAAAGTCAAAGTTTTTTAAAGAGACATAATATCAAACACGTTCTATCGTTTCTCCAGTGTCAGAATTAAAACAAAATGATTGCCTGAAGAGGCAAGGTCTGACCAAATAGGAAGAACGCTAAATTAAGTTACAAAGATTACAGAGGAGTTCCAAACTTGATTTTCATGAGCTAAAACCATGCTTTGATATCCTTTTAAATCTATTCAACATTAACGTAGTCAGTGCTATGGCTGTCCAGCTCGCCAACCATTTGTAACAAACATGTCTGCTTTAGAAATGAACTGATTGAAATGCAAGAAGACATGGCTCTAAAAAATTCAGTTAATTCTACTCTACAGTTGAGTTTTGGAGAAAGGTTCCAGAGAGTAAAAGACCAGTGTGCGATATTTCTGTATTCAGCAGGATATATTGTTGTGAATCTCTATTTTCTGAAATGAAGTTTGTAAAATCTAAACATTGTGCAATCGTAACAAATCAACACATGGGAGAATTAATTCGTACAACTTTAACATCGTCCAAATTTTCAGAGGTTAGAAAATCAAACAAAAACCAAATCTTGTTTCTGTTGCTTTTTATTTTGTTAAATTATTTCATGTAAAGCTTGCATTGTCCACCCATTTTACTGCCACAACACATTTTGCGGCTTGTGGCTGTTTGTATACAGTTCTCGGCAACTGACTCTTGTATTGAACAAGTTAACTCACCCCTGAGCTATTTGCTTCGTCCACCTGTTGAAAGAGACTTCCCCTCCAGAGCCCTGATAATTCATGATGATGTCCAGATCCATGTTGTTAAATGAATGAATGCTTGTGTCACAGACCTGCAGGATGCTGCTGTCATGACCATGGCTCGCCTGGCTGCCCTAGCAGACGACGTTTTTTATATTTCAAAGTCTGGAAGTAAACAAAGTGAAGGATCTAATGTTGAAGATCACGAAAACGACGCCCGATCTACTCAGGTATGTTTTTCCATGCTTTTTAGCCTAGTACTGCTATTGGTAATGTTTAACAAGTTCGTTTATACATTTCTGCAGGTATTTGTGTATGGTTCCGGCAACTCCAAACTGCTCCCTTGCGATGGCTTGAAGGTAAAGCAAATCATTTCCTTCCGGGGGGTTGCTTTAGTTCTCACTCATGGTGGCCGGCTTCATGGCGTCACCCTTCCCCAGAATAAAGACCAGTTAGAAGTCGACGTTAGCTGCACAGATGATGAATCGTTTTGTAAAGTTGCCATGCATCCTGACAGCTCTTCCTTCCTCGCTTTAACTGCTGAAGGTAACATCGTGTATACAATCTGATCATCGATAGAGGGCAGCATAGCAGGCACATGCCCCCAAAATTTCGCAACTCGTTTCCTCAATAATTCCACATGTACAGTAGTTTGTGTAGCCTAGCCCAGCGGTAGAAAAGGTGTCTTCTCCAGGGAAGTATCCAGGCAATTGTTTACCTCAGAAATGAAAACTGTACAGAGAACTGTGCAATTCATCATCATAATCCATCGTCGGTTTGTTCCCCACTAGTGGGGACTGGGGGTGGCCGATTGTTTCCGCGCAGCAATTGTTTTAATCCCTTTTCTCCATTTCACCCTGTCCCTTGCATCTTCCTCCTTCAGTCCGACTTTTTTAAATTCATCCTTCACTTGTTATTTCCACGTTCTTCTTGGACGACCGCGTTTCCTCTTCCCATTCACCTTTAGATTAAGATGTGCAATAATATTTCCAAAAGCAAAACAGCAGCCAATAGTCTTGATTTGCTTATCATACGGTTGACCAAAGAACTCCACCCACTAAGCAACTGCGAATATTTTATGGGCGTGGCTTTTTACCACTTTTTGACTTGTTCCTAGCAGAGAGAGAGAAACCTTTTATTTTTTAGTACAATTATACACAATATGAATAAAGTGTAAACTTCAACAATGTTCGAACAATCAAGATTGTCCCGCATGGAAGATGTGTACACGAATGACCGTCTGTATTTCTACAACCGGTTCTTCTTGTACAAAAGTATGCAATATATATGCAATATGCATGGTATTCGCCAATCGCCATGTTTACTGTTTAGCCTTCACTAAACCACATTTGATAAGATTTATTCGTTCCAATTTCAAAGGATGTGTGTAGGGTTTTGCTTTACATGTGTGCCATGACTGGTGCTTCCCTTGCATTGCAGGTGACGTCTACTCGGTTGAGGGGCGCGAGGTTGGGAGATCTGGGCGTAGAAAGATTCGATTGGAGATGAAGCGCGTTTCGTCATTCGGTAAAGATGCAGGAAGAGTGGCGGAGGACATTGCTTGTGGGGAAGACTATAACGCTGCTGTTTCAAACAAAGGTGCGTCGTACGTCAGTGGAGCGCAAAGACTTGTCGAGAAATTTAATTTCTATTTGATTTATAATTTCCAGGCAATCTTATATCGGTCATTATGGTAAGGCACTAACTGGTAACAAATCCGACGTGTCCAATAACACGATACGTTCTTCTTGTGTAAATTAAGCGATAATTTTGTTTCGAAATTGATTTTATTTTGCATAATTAGTTGATTTACAGCAACATTGTCCTGTGTTTTGCCATGCTAGACACGTAGTCATTACCTGACCTAGTCCCCTAAAGAAGTCAGTTGTGTCTGATTGACGAAACGTTGGAATAAATGCATTTTGTGATGTTTGGTTTGCATCTAATGAGCGTCTCGTATTATTGCACTGCATGCCCTGGTGAACAGCCTCACTCAAACCCGGGAAGTGTTCAGTTGAAAGGTTTTAGTGGCGTAACTTTGTGCTTTGCTGTAGGAGAATTGTACACTTGGGGTTGTGGCAAAAACGGGCGACTCGGCCACGGTAACAATGACGATCAGCTTGTTCCAACGCTCGTGCTCGGACTGCAGGGTCGACGAGTGGTCGGAGTGACGTGTGGATCACATTATGCTCACACAATGGCAGTCACCGATAAAGGCGAGGTAGTCAAGTCGAAGCAGTGGTTTTGTTTTCAAATTTCATATTTTCAGTGTTTATTTATTGTTGCAATTCATATTTTGAAAGCTAGCCTGCTACTTTCTTAATCACTGCTTTGATTTGCTTGTTCATTATTTCGTCCACATTAGATGCATCTAGCTACTGAAAGCTCAATCACTGGAATAGTCAACTTTGAACATCAGTTTAGGATGGAATCCTAAAAATTGGATAAGATAAGACCAAATTGGTTGGTGCAGTATCTACAGTAGAATCTTCCTTTTGTTTAATTAGTTATCCAATTCTTGTCAATGATTAATTACTTTTTATGTTATAGAATTCATCCTTTGCTCTTCCTTTCAACACATTTATTAATAAGGCTGACTAACAAGAACTTGAGCAAAGTTATTCCTTCAAGGTTTGGTCTTGGGGTGATGGGGAGCATGGAAAGTTGGGACTTGGACACATGGACAGTATGAAAATCCCTCAGTTTGTGGAGTTTCTCAAGGATCAAAAAGTGGTCAAGGTTCATTGCGGAAGAAACTTTTCAATCGCGATTGCTGAAACTGGAGACATGTTTTCTTGGGGTCAGTTGGAGTAATGATATGATTTAGGCCAGGGGTGTGCAACGTGCGGCCCGCGGGCCAAATGCGGCCCGCAAAGAAAAATTGTGCGGCCCGCAAAAATGTGCCAATTTTGAATTGTGTGCCGCCCGCGAAACGTGTTTATAATTTAGTTTAGTCTGGTATGTGTGAACAATTCATTGTGGAGTGGATTATTATAGATTTGCACCTTCTGTTAACCATTTTAAAAATCTTCCACCGGCCACCGCAAACCCATTTTGTTTAATTATTTGGAACGTAAAAATGCATGGTCAAGTAAAGGCTTTATGAAGAAATTACGACTTTGGAAAGCTCACGTACAGACAGAAAATCTTTTCTACTTTCCAACTTTGAGAGACTATGGAATGCATCCTGAGGAGAAAACTAAATTTGAAAAATTGTTGTATGAATTTTTGGCTCGTTTCAAGGACTTTAAATCTCATGAATATTTGTTTAGTATATTCTCTTCGCCATTTGACACAGACATTGACAAAGCACCAGCTGATATACAACTTGAACTGATTGATTTTCAAGAGAAAACGAAATTGAAAGCAAAGTATTTAGTAATGAATCTTGGCGATTTTTACCGAAAACATCTCAACCAAGATGACTTTCCACATTTGAAAAAATCCATTGCTTCAAAAATGTCTCTTTTTTGGCTCAACGTATTTGTGCGAACATTTTTTTTTCTAAAATGGACGTCATGAAATCTCCCTATCGATCAGTTCCGACAGACGAACACTTGGAAAATGGATTTCGAATTGCGAGCACTTCCATTAAAGTTAATTTGGAAAAAGCCACCAGGAAAAGAAACCAGCTGTAAACTTCTCACTGAACTAGTTTAAAGTGGGTGTGACAATAAATTTGATTAGCAGTTTTTTTCAGAAATTTATGCTTCTTGACTTATTATTTCTGCAAGGAGATAAGGTCCTCTGATAATGCCGTAAGAATAACATGAATAACAAAAAAACTACTTTTTGTGCCTGCAACTACTAGAAATCATATGTTAAATAAACGTGCGGCCCGCGGTCTCACCCAGTTATTTATATCTGGCTCTCCTGTAATAAAGGTTACACACCCCTGATTTAGGCCATGGATCGGTAACTTCTTTGCACTGCTGACCGGTGAAGGGGCCTGTTGGTATCATCAAAATATGAAGCACCAAGCGTCAATAACACATACGTTTTATTCAATTCACTTTAAATTGTCTTCCTATGCGACCCAGTTACAACTGCTCTGCGGTCAGGCACAGTGCCACGGACCGATGGTTGCTGTTCTCTGATGTACTCTTGAAAGTGTTTAACTTGTCCTTCAATACCTGTCTAGTGTCTATGGTTACTTTCCGTTCTCATGTGACTAGGGAGCTACTTTATTTGCCAATGATCTCTTTTGAATGTGTTTGTTAATATGAGGCTGGTTTGTTGCAGGTTTTTATTTTCTTAGTTTTGTCACTGTTTGAGATGCGTAGAATACAAAATGTTACCTTTCACGCTCACCGGTGTGCGCTTGTACAGGCCAAGCGATGTCCGGAAGTCGCTCTCAAAGTCGCAACGCGGTCTGGGATTGGCCGATACATCGATGGGCGGAAGGCGTTCGGGCGATCGACGTCACTAGCGCCGCTGACAATATATTTGTGATGACCAAAGACGATTCGGTAAATAATAGTCTCACACGTATCTTCACGCCATTATCTGTGACGAACATGAACCTGGTTGCCATGCGACCACCAAATACATCGTTTAAAAACAAATTACTTGTAACTGAGTCATCAGGGTGCAGGGCACTCAAATCATGGCTATGCCTACCAACTATACATGCTTCTATTCAATATTGGTTTATGCTCCGTTTCACTTCATGACTGTCCTGTCTTGAAGGTTGGTCATTGGGTTGCTTTGAATGCTTGCAGGTGATGCGCTTCGACTGCTTAGAGGCTATGACCTACCGCAACAGAGAAGCTCAGCGTGTATTCGATATGAAGGCAAACACTTTCAAAGGTAAATAAACATTGATTTTAATTCCTTTAAATGATTGTGTGGACCACCACAAACTTTCACAAACCTGTATTAAGTTTTCCATGCGGTTGAAGTTGGTTTGAGAGGTTGAATTGCGTCGCATGCAAAATTTATCTAATATTTTCTCACGAGTAAAGCTAAATTTTTGCATTGTTATCAATGAAAAATATTGGCTTGAAAACAGACTGAGTTGTTTGGGACATGGAAGTTGTAACAATTCCTTCTAGTTCTTACACGTAAAGAGACTTTGGAAGGATTGATGGCATAGTTTATTGGGAAATCAAACGTTAAACAGTCTGATAAATGGTCGAATAGTTTTACTTGTGAGATAATAGATAAAATGCTTGAACTGACGAATGGTTCACCACTTCCAGCACATAAAGAAATCAAATTCTGAACAGCAAACGTCTTTGTCGATTTCAAAATCAATACACACTACTACTTGCAACAGCTACTTTACAATTGGCAATAACTTCCACTTTTAAAATCTATTCAATATCAGCTGGAACTCTACAATCGTCTTCAATATACTTTTCAATGCAACTTCTAGTCCTCATAATACAGAGTACATTCTTCGAAAGTTTGAAGCATGGTTGATCAATTCCTTGTCTTTCCAGAGCTGAGATGACAGTTGATGTTTCAACAGAGTGAAACGCTTTTTTGTGATCTACTAATCGAAGGCACAGTGGAATTTTGTATTCTATCCAATGTAAAGTGCTGGAATTGTGGGTTTTCATCAAACATTGTAACTTGAACCAACTTCGGCATGGAAACCTAACTTGCTTCAATGTTAGGTTTCCATGCCGACAACGCAGCTCTGTACATTCTGCATCAGAACACGGCCAATTTCCAGCTGCCAATGCGCCTCCCGTTTGTCATCGAACCCAGCGAAAAGACTTTTGAAAATCTTGATCTTATTCTTTCGAAGGTGGGCTTGCAATGTGAAATCATCGGTTGCTAAATAATGTTAGTTATAGTTATGATTTGAAGTAGCTACGAACAAATGTTGGATCAATCCTCTTTCCATCGTCATGCCCAGGGAAAGCCACCCCAGCCTGCGCATCCGGGTCATGGCTGCGTACGTGCAGGCTGGCCACTGCTTTGATGGGTGCGTTGTTGTGTTGAAGTCGGTGTAGTGATCTGGGAGTGACGTTTAGTAGTTGTGTTGCTTTATGGCCACCACAGTAACTTCCAGTATCTTATACCTAGTGGATTGGTGGACGTGGTGAAAGATAAGGGTTGGGCAAAGGGGCAAAGTTCAACTCGTGACCTTTCGACCATCAGACACTCCCACCACTCCGCCATATAGTGGGTTGATACATCGGGGAACTTGTTACAAATCTAACTAGCTGGGCTTCAGGCGTAATCTAACCATGATGGATTCTAAACACGTCGTATATCAGTCTTCATAAATTTAAAGTTTGAGCAAATATTTAAAATTATTACAATTTTAAGCAAATATAATTCAACTGTCAAGGGGAGTTGTGTTCATGCAAAAATATTGCAAAACCTTGTTTGGTGCGTGGCCGCTGTTTGAGGTTTGGATTCTATATGAATAGCTCGACACCTGGTTTTTAACGTAGAAATACATTTTTTGATGCTTGGAGACTTGAGTGGCTTTTATTTTAAGCAGGCTTGCGTTGGTATCGAGAACAACTGGTTGCCTTCCGAAGAAAAGAAGGCTCTGTTGGCGTACACAATCAGTCTTCTGCAACTGCAACTTAGTGCCATGGAGACCAACCAAGGTGAAAGTGCATGCAAATAATTTGTTTGTCATCTTGTTCAACTATCAGCCCAATTACATACTCAGCTTTGCTCATGCTTGTTCCAGTGAACAGCAAACACGGTATATCTGCTTTAGGTTGTCATGTGACATGGTCCAGATGTAACGTTACGTTCTATCTGTGCCAATATGTTTGATTCTTCACCACTTGTCCTGTTTAACGAGGGCTCGTTTTCTTCACTAAGGTGACATGAATGAACCGGAACTCCGAGCCATGGCCGCTTCGAAGGCATTCTCCAGCATCAAGTCTAGGATAGTCCACCTTGCCAGCAAGCCAGGTGAGTGTGGTCGGATGAATTGCTTCAAATCCAGATTGTTGGATGTGACATGCTTTATTAAACTAAGCGATGACGTAAGGTTTATACAGCGTTTATTCAAATTGGTGCAATCCTACATACACAATCTAAAAACATTTATTTTTATTATTACGATTGCATGACATCATCAGTTCATCACTTTTCGTAACTGCGCAGGCATCATCAACTCAATTCAAGAATGTGCTCAACAGTGCCTCCAAGTGGGTTGGCGGATGCTCATTCCCACCACTAGGGAGCGTCTGGCTGTGTTCTCTTTCCTCCTCACATCCGGCCGAAGCTCCTCCAGTTGCCAGGTAACCGAGATGCCACAACGTATATTATGCAATATATGCATGCGACGATGCGACTGAAGTGCACTAGCCATCTACAGGGCAATGGAAACAATGCGAAGAGCGGTTTATGAACGTGATGCGTTTGTTATTGACTGTCTGGGCACTCCTCTCTGTTGGCTTGGGAGTGAGCAGTTATATACCATCGCAGTTTAACTCGTGTACGCTTGAGTAACGTTTAGTATAAGAGAGAGGTTTTCATTAAGTGTCTCTTAGTAGCTAAAATAATTTACAATTTACAAGAGAAAGGTTTTCATTGCAACTGCAAGTTCAAACGTCACATTTTCAACTTCTGTGCCTTGGTCACTGGTTCAAACCTTTTACAAGCATGCAAAACTCTCAAGATTATACTTCAAAAGATACTTTCTCAGTCCGAGAATACTTCGATCAATCTGAAGAATTCTTTATGATGCCACACATGAAAGGTATTTTAGGAAAGCAACTCATTGTCTACTACTCAGACTATCTACTTCCTCCATAATGCCTGTTATGTTTCACTCTCATGTTCAGTTGTTCATGATGAACCTTCTAGAGAGGAGTGTGATGTGCGATGGGGCCTTGCAAGGTTGGATAGAACAGGCTGTCGCTGATGAAAACATTGCAATCCATCACCACAACGAGGTATGGGGTTGTACATCAACTAACTTGTATTCCCACTGCTGCACCGTCGATAAGTGGCACTGTGGAATGGTCGGTAGACTCTGCCAAGATTCTGTGGTTTCATTGATTATAAAGCACTAGGTGTTTTGTGATTGGTTACCGCTGTGGTGACGTTTCAACTTACTTCATAAATCTCATGTATAACGTCACAGAAAGAGGTCGATTCCTCGGAGGAGGTGAAGCCAAGCGGTGCGCCTCGCGAGAAGACGAAGATGATGGCTGGTTCGAAATCTGATGAGGATCTTGAGATGAAGCAGGATCGTGTCACTCTCATCCAACTGATGGAGAATCTGATGCACAGCGTCCGGAGGTTTGTCAGAAGCTGACTTGCCATCAGAAGAATCGTGCGTAAAACTGGATTCTGCACGGACTTATCTAGATAACGACGTGCATAGGAAACAATGCTTTAAGTTAGGTGGTTTAAGTCATTCACTATTGTCGTATGTTGAATGGCGAAGTATGTACACAAGAGTCTATTACAGAATGGAATCTAGTATCAGTTATGTTGCATCAGCCAATCATGATAGGCAACTCAGTGTCATCTTGTTGCATTCTCCCATTCCGTTCACACTCCAAACACTTCCTCAGGCAATCCATGGCGGAGCTATCCAAACTGATCGAGATAAAGAACCGCGTCCCGAGTGATCATCGCCCGATCCCTCCCGAACACCGCATCGGATCCGCCAAGATACTGCGAGAGTTTCAGACGCTCCTCTTCGCTGCTGTGTTGTCCAATGGATGCCCGGTATGTCCGATCACCTTCCGGGGTGTTGTTAATGGTAAACCTTGACCGACAACTCTGATTGCGCTTTCTGTTGTTTGACTTTCCATTGTGACGTAGGGTTCGCTGTCACTCTTGTCCAAGTTTGTCACTCTTGTCTGCCATCACGTGGCTGAAGTGATTCCAACTGCTATGACCTTGCTGTCGCTAGAGATGCACTATGACGCTGTGATGAACATCCTGCACAGCGGTGTGATTGGAAACTTGCTCCACAAGATGGTAGGTTTGTGTAAGTTCACACGAAATTCTCTTGTGACCGATTTATGTATCTGTGTTAGTCGTTGCGATTAAGTCATTAATTCCGGGTTTCCACGACTTGTTCCACTATTTGGTTGTTTCTACAAGTTTCTTTCAGCTAAGCATGCAACTGTAGGTGGTATCCTTGCTCTTGATGTTGACCTGTGGCAAGTTTCGTTTGCTCTTCCGGGACTCTTCTGAAGCGATGGAACTCTTCAAACAAATGCTTTGCTTCCTCGACAACTTCAACAAATCGGCGATTCGTCTGACGTCACGTGCTAATGACGACATGGGATGGCCGGACGTACAGAGATCACGTGCCAACGGTAGGTTCAGAATACATCGCGATTGCTCAGTTGGGTAAATGCTTTGTGACCGAACAAACAGTAGCATCGAGTAGACGGAATGCTTCATTTCAGCAGCAAACAGTCGGTGTCTTGGCCTGCGTCAGTTGTTGGAAGGCGTAATTGAGTCAATACGAAACTACCAGGATTCAGCTTCAAAAGAGGCATTCTTAGTCTGAGAACAAAGATTGTCGATTGGCGACTTGTAACGTTTCTTGGCAACACTGTAGTTGCAAAGAAAAGTTTTCAATGTTCGTTGTTTGTCACAACTCATGGATTGTTTAGACAACGATTCAAAGTATCAACTGATGGAGTCTGGGCTCCATCAAGTGGCCGATGACGTCACACGTATCAGTGATTCCTCCACGTCATTCACAGGTCAGTGGCACTTCGTCATGATGACGTTGAACTGCGTCAATTGTGTCAACATTGTTATTGTGGCTTGGCAAGATGCCAGCTACTGACTTTTGAGTGTTGTCAGTGATGTCTCAACTTGGAGGGGTGAAGATCGTTCGTTAATAGAAAGGTTTCAAACTAGCTACCGCATGGTGGCGGTAATGGTGCATAATCTCTTCAGGTCAACATTGTAGCGGACCTCGCTCGGTTGCGCACGACATGCAGGACTTGATGCTGAACACAGAACACTGCGTCGCATACCTGTTGTCTTCCATGTGCGGCCAGTCACAGGTAGGCCACGCTGCTCTATTGAACGTTTTGATGAACAAAAGTGTTTTGCATTTGTCTTTACTGGTTATGTTGATTATACGTGCAATATATATCCACCTATAATTATACGTGCAATATGTATTCACTGTTTGCATGTTTGTTGTGATTGCACACAGCGAAAGACTCCCCAATTTCCGGTTGGGGCGACTAAGTGGGACAAACTGTCCATCTTTTCCTCCGGCCTGGCGAGACGTGAAGGCCCAACCATCCCGGCATGGAAGCAGTGGCAAGGTAGGCGATTGAACAGAACGGTCGTAACCATCCATCTTCCTGTTGGTTGGCTGATTCTTATTCTGGTCCATTGACAATTTTTAATTATCTACTAGAGTTTACAAATCAAACAAGTCGAAATTCGAATGCTAAAGATCTGAAATTATCAAAATATATGTTGGAAATTAAAACTAACCTTTATCAACCTTCTTCTTGGCTGGAGTGTTCTTAATATTTTTTGTAAAGTTATGATGATGATGCAATCAACTGCAAATCAACGGCAAACAAATAGCTCAATTTTCAAGGGAGTCTCCAGCCTCCACGTAACAGCTACTCGACCAAACTGTTAAAAACTCAGTAATTCTGAATGAATTTTCAACTTGCGACATTCAACTTCACTGATATCTTTGGAAAACAAACCAGCTCAACAGTGAGCTGCACGGTAGAAGAAGCCACATCTGCTAGGAAAGAAAATGGCTGCACAAAGTTATAATTGTTGATGACTTTATCGTTACTACACCAGAATGTATTGCTTCATGCGATATCAGCCCTGAAGGATTTCACACAGATATTGAAAGTAAAACCACTTCGATCAAATGTGGATTATTTTCTATGGTGTGAAAGTAGAGAAAGTTATGAGCCACAAAATGAAGTTGGCTGAATTGTTAAGTGTTAAGTGTGGGAGAAAATATGAAATTTTGAAAAAAAATCCATTCCATGAAATACGAAACCATCAGAGCTGACAGGAGATTATTTATCGTCGTCATTTAAAGGAGTAGTTTGATTAATCTGAATCTTTTTCGGAAAAAAAGAATTAAAACAGGTTACAATTAACTATTAGCTTAATGAGCAAGAATAATGAAATCGTTATGTGAAACAGCGGCATCAGTACATCCCGATGAGGAATCCTTCCTGTGCGGCTTGGTGGAAGGAACGAAGAGCATGGCAAGCACCTCCCCAGCACATCGCTTCATCCACGCCGTCCACAACCACAATAAGCGTCACTCCATCGCACTGCCGTCCGTCTTCGGGTCCGATCATCCTGTTGAGAAGGTGAGCTTGCTCATTGACAGATGTTTTCATCAAGTTGTGGGCACTGATGTGTGGCACAGTGGCCACAATGCCGTCACCATCGCGTCATTGCGACTCCAACTATTGGCGCCAACCACACGGTTGGTGATGTCACAACCGCTTTGTCACCTTTTTGGAGTTCTGTCTGTTCGAATGGCGTGATGACTTCAACAGGCAGGTTGCATACGAGTTGTAACGTACACGAGGCTTGAAAGTGTTCTCATATGACGTCTGGATGGCCAAGCGGTTGGGATGTCTGACGCTGAAGGTTAGCAGTTCGACACCCACTGAAAACATGCAACTTTCGAGCATGTCTAATGTCATCTAATGCTCGAAACTTGCTCACACGCTGTTCACTTCGTCCAAATCTTCAAACTTTGTGGGGATGTCAGTGCTTGGCTAAATAACAAAAGTTTTCCTGAAATATTGTTAGTTTGCATCTAGCGCTTGGCTTACCTCACTTAACATTGTGAAATAAGATGCTGGTCTTATTGAATAGACCGGTCGCTTCTACTTCGCGTGCCTGCTCAAGCATCTGGATCTTGTCAACGCCGCCATCATTGTGACGGAGTACGAGCTGAAGATGTCCCGCTCTCTTGCCATTGTCTGCAAGGCTGTCTATTCGTTGAAGAATAAGATAATCCATCAGCACCAGAAGTCCAAAAGGTTCGTCTTTGTGATTTTTACAATCGGTAACTTTAGATACTTCCTCCCAGACCATGAGGCGTTTACCAACGTCGCATGACGCTGGACCCATTGTCTGTTGCAGGCCGTACAAGGAGATCTGCTCTCCCATCAAGCAGCGACTACGATTTCTTCTATTTGAGATAGCCGCCGCCACTCTCAATCCTTTCATACTTCCCGATGCTCCTGGTCATGGACGGAATCTGTGGAAGAGAGCGGCGCGGTTGATAGGAAAGGGTTATCCTGCCTCTGGTGATCGGATGAAAAAGAGTATGCGGCCACTGGAGGGCACTTTATGTGAAAAGTCCGCCTCAATGTCCGAGACCGCCGATGTTGACGACACAGAGACAGACCAGATTGTGGCTGAAGTGATGGAATGTTGTCTGCAAGGAGCGGTGGACGCCTGCAAGTTGGGATCCGGTAGCAGCGGCAAAGCAGGGGAGGTCAAAGAACTTGAAAATGTGAGTAGAAATCTGAAGCAACTAATTTGTCTTCACTATTCCAGTTCCACACATTGCCACAACTACCTAATCTTTTCCATTACACGAAACCACGAATTCGTTGTTGTGATGACATCCTCATCCTGTACGTATGTAGATAGCACTGTAAAATCTTTGATGTGTTTGCAAGGGGTACCACAAACTTTGGGGGATGGTCTCCGATGTCGTCGCTTCGAAATCCCGTCTGAAGTTGCTACGCAAACGCATGTGCGGAATCAAGCCTACTGCGCAGACGAAACTTATTGTTAAAGAAGTAGATGAGTTTGCATTCACCACTGGTAAGCATTTTGTTTCCTCGTGCTGTCGAGGTTATTCTTATGTTCGAGACGTCGATTTGAAGTTTGTGTTTCTTGTTATGAACAGATGCTTCTTTTGCAAATTTCCAGCAATAGATTGGAGGACTATAGGGAACTATCCCCGGCTGAAATAGAACCGCGTCAGCATGACGACCTCTGTGACGTACTTTATCCGTTTGTTAGATCACGACAACTTCATGCTCGACCAGATACGTCGCACCATCGGGGAGTGGATGCGTGACGTGTGCTTGCGTCACAATGCGACGCTGCAAGGCCTGGAGCTTCTGAGGATGGAGGACTTGCTCCCTACCATCCGGCACACGATCATGGTGGGATGGAATCATCCTCTTCCCATGTGGATGAGGGCCAGCTCCTCCCTCAACAAAGGGAAGATCACCGTACACTTGCCCCAGCAGGTACGACACATTGCATCAGCTGGTAACATGATCTTGTCCTGGTGGAGGTTGTGAAGCACCCGACAATGCTTTGTTATATCATTGTTGACAATATTTTCTCATTGTTTCTTATTCGAAGAGTTTTGAGTCAAATTGTCTTCACGCAAATAGATTTTGAATTGTTTTGTCCAGTGTCCACTCCTAATCGTGCCAACTGGTTATAAACAAACCTGTTCAGGTGGTTTACAATCAACCTGTCTCATTATCATGATGCTTGCAACAAAGCCGTTTTCAGTTCATTAAAACGAACAAAGTATTCCGTTATTTTGAACAACTATGTTCGCACTCTCCCATAGAAGCACCTGTCTCCTTTTTAAACACCGCTCATACGCGTTTTGTTGCAGATAAGCAAATATCTCGGTGTCTTTCATTCGGCTGGAAACCACAGTACTCCTCCCCAACCAGATGGCGCTACCGAGCATGCCACCTTTCATGGAGTATACGGCGACCACCTTCTGGCCGTAAGCAATGCCAGGTTAACTGAGTGGGCGCTGACTTACTTGAGGAAGGAGATGCAACACTGCACCAATCCACCATCGTCACTTACTGCTCGTGCCACGTCATCAACTTTGGGGCTTCCCCACCATCGTCAGATCATCATGGAGAAAAGCAGGTAGCCATAAATGGAAAGGTTTGTATTAGAATGTCCGACCCTACAACACAATCAAGTCATGATGTTTAGTGTCCTCGCAAGCTGAATATTTTGAGACCAGATTCCATAGAGCTAGCATAAAATTAGCATGAAACCTATTTGAAACATTTCACTATTGCGTGGAACATCGTTCTCTGAATTCTTCTTACAAAGTCAGATTGGTTATCGGTTTACGAGCAAGCATGCCACGATGTAAGGATTCACATCAAGTGGTTTAATGCAAGATAGTTGCTCATCCAAGGAAAGCTTGATAAAGGTTTATTGTCACCAGATGTCTCCTCTTGTGCTTCGGGATGCTCAGTCGCAACTCCTCATCTGCGGATGTTGATAGATTGATGCGCTCAGACTTTCCTATTCTTCTCTACAAATTCCATCTGCTCTTGTTGAATTTGCATCCCAAAAAACTTGCACCTCATCTGGGTAAGACACCATCAACTATTTGTGTCCTTGCATGAACTCTGCAAACTTCTCGCAGGGGGCTTGCACACATTCATTGAATGAAGGTTTTTAAATCAAATTCTTCTGATGTCCAAATTGTTATTATTTCAAATTCATCCAAGTGCGCAATATCTGATCAGATTGTTGGTCATCTGCTTCTGTGAAAGATCTTTCTTGTATGGTTCACAGGATGTCATGGAGCAACTACAGAGGGAGCCGTACCGATCATTTCCGCTCCACCAAACCGACTCGCAGCGAAGCAGCGTCGACAATTGTGGTGAGTTCAATCTGCGGTCTAGATTGTTGGGGTTTCAACATGCACAAGCCCAGGTGGTCACACTGTGCTGTTCGCGCGATTGACGAGCGTTGGTACTCGGGAACATTTGCACATTTCGCCATCCTTTAGTTTGTTGGGGGCTGTGGGTAGTAAAACTATTGATCCGCCGATTTTCACATAACAAAGATTCGACGACAAACGCAGTCTGGCTAGCCTTGTATTGAGATCAAACTTTGCATCGGATTTGACAGACACAGAAGTCAACAAATCAATGGGTTTGTTGAATTAAGTTACAATGTTTAAAATATATTTTCATTTGAATCGTTCTCACGGTGGAAACGAAAGGACTTTCCCAAGCAAGTTGCTTCACATCGTAGGGGACGACCTGGAGTGTCACATTGTAAAGGATCCAACAGACCAAGCAATCCTGGTACAAACCAATTACATTGAAATGTGTTACTTTTAGCATGAGATATAACAGCGTGTATGGCTGTGAGTGTGACATGTTCTAAGTCGCGTGTTGTTTTTGTATAAGCCCGACCATAGGCGCCGGGTTTTGAAAATTGCCGGGGGGGCAAACTGTCTAGCCGACCGATTGCTTACATTCAAAATGCTGATGTTTGTCAGCATTGATGTTTGTTTGCGTCTATCTGCCATTGTATATCGCCAAGCTTTATAATGTAGGCCCAGGCCTCGAAATTCACAACGGACATGTCTGCCGTCACAGCATGAGATGTCCGCGGGAAGTACCATCTAGATCGGTCATATTTGTCCGCCGAGAAATAACACAGGAACTAGCGATACAAATCGTCATTGCATAGCACGAACAATTGTTGCGATAATATATTTTCCAGCGCATTCTAACGCGCATCTAGAAAATGTGAATACTGTATCCCTTAGATTCCATTCAAGGAGGAAAACTTTCGATTTTTACGTTGCTTCAACAATTGATGACATTAAATCAGCGTAACAAAGGTGAATTCTTAGCTAAGAATCGATAGGAGTACAGGTACTTCTACACTAATCACGCGCAATTTAGTTCAAGGTTTACGTCACAATGTCTGGCTTTGATCTCTGAGTAATAATGATACGGCAAGGTTGGTTACTAAATTAGATTATACGAGTAGGCTATTACAGCAAGATGCAACAAAATTTGTTAAGTTTTGGTATTACAGTAAGAAAGAAAAGACCCAAGGAAAATTCACTTTCGCTCGCATGACACGCAAAAATAAACCTCAAGAAAAAAGCCTGTGAAACTTTGCACAGCGCAAAATAGCAGCGTTGTGTAGAAATTTTCCGACTCCTGCCCAGTATTGTGACGCAATAAGCCACACGACTTCGTTCGGTGGAAATTAATCAGTTATGTGACGTATTGACCAGCTACACGGCGCTTTGACGCTTCAAGCGCAAGTCGTTGGTCTGATGAAAGCCTTTTAGAGTGACTTTACTGATTTTTTAAAAGGCCTTCTAAAACCGTAGTTAGAGTTCTGAAATGGCGAAGAATTATTACCAAGATAAAGTGATTATAAGCATGACGATCGACGGCTAAAACTGGTGTGTCCGCCGTGAGACTTGATTTGCCCGCCGAGATAGCTGCTCAGACCGGACACGTTTGTCCGCCGTCAACAAAAACGAATTTCGAGGCCTGTAGGCTACTTCGAATTATATGCTGGTCACTTTGAACTTTAGCTCTTAATACGCGTAGATACTAAACTGAGCAAACAGCAAACTGCACCTCGTTATTGACACTCCCAAGAAAAAACAAAGCGGAAGAAATCAAGAAAAACGTTTTTCAATCATTGTTACTATGCTTCAACGGCACCATGCTGGCGTTTATCAGCTACCGTACTTCTGTTTCTTTTGTTATCTTGAGAGCAGCGCTCTTGTTGCAACAAGTAGATCTTTTAATTGAGATCGATCCGCAATGAAGGTCAAACTAACGCAAATCTGAACTTAGAAACATTTGATTTAGGATTTTTTTTAAATAATCTGCGGAAGGGCAGCCACCCCGAGCTAAATACACGGGGGGGCGCCGCCCCTCCGCCCCCCCGGAGTCGGCGCCTATGAGCCCGACATATTATTGCATCAAGAAGTAGAAATTACTTGACAAGAGAGACCATTATTTTGCACTTCTTCGTGTTGATCTCTCGATTTGTAACTTCCTCAGCGGACCGGAACTTGCAGCCAGTATGACGCTGGGTACGAAGGTGGTCCGGGGGCGGGACTGGAAGTGGCAGGACCAGGACGGGGACCAAGAGGGGGTGGTTATTGGAGAGGTTGAGGATGATGGCTGGGTTAGGGTCAGATGGAACAATGGCGCCACCAACTCATACAGGTAACGTGGCATCTTTCATTTCTTAGTAGTTATTTTTGAGTTGCAGCCATGCCAGGCTATGCACAGACTGGTACATGTACCCTACAACCTTAACAATCATTGTTTACTGTTTAGGCGCCATTTGAACTAAGATCTTTCCATCTTTTCCGTTCATTGACTTGCTGGTAGATCGCTTATTGTAGCTATTACTTTTGTTCTTGCACGAGTTATTGACAAAAAGTAAAATAATTATAGAAAATACAGCATGACTAAAGTTTTCCAAGCTACTGCATGTTAGGTTTAACTCAATCCAACCATTGAACTAATGAGGTCCTTTTATATTCCTCCATAGGATGGGAAAGGAGGGAAGGTTTGATCTGAGGTTGGCTGACCCACCCAAGTCTGAAAGGATTGAAGATGAGGATGAGGAGACAAAGAACCTAATTGAGATTTCACAGGAAGATGATAACATCATCGATCTCTTCAATTGCCGTAGCAACGAGACTCCGGATCCTGTAGGGATCCTCTGCTGGATGACGCTGACACTCCTTGAGGTAGGGTTGATTGTGCATGGTGTGCGGCTGTGCGCATGCCAATGAGATTGTGCTGATGACACATTAGCATATCAATGCCACACACTCTAGACTGCAATATTTTCATCTGTACGTCATGGAACACTTTTGATATTAAAAGTATCCTGGGAAACACCGAATGCAACTGACAAGAATCTGATATGTGTTGCAAAGCTATAACTTCAAGTTGATTGATTATCATCATATTGTGTTTTGTTGTGTGACTCCTGGACCTGATTTTGTTTTCATATGGAGTGTAGTTTATAAACTACTAGTACTAGTCTTACAACAAGGCTAACTGGCGACCTCGGTAGCCCCCGTGGCGGCCTCAGTAGCTCAGTGGCGGCCTGCTCCTTCAAAAAAAAAAAAACTTTTTTGTATGTGAATGTGAGAAATACATCTAGAGTCTAGATATATTTCTCACATTCATGATTCTATTCAGAATTCATGATTCATTCTAGATTCTAGACTGTTTGGAACAATCCTAATCTTATATGCGCAGATGAACTGTCTTCGTGTTGGTGTCAGCCCTGATGACGTAGGCAAGGCGGCCATTAAAGCTGTGTCATTGCTGGGAAGGAAGTTGGTGCAAATTGATGTTTTTGCTTCTGATGACGAGGTAGGTTGTGAATGGACTGTAACGTAGTATTAAAGGGAACGATTGGAACTCCCAATAGTAAAAAAAACAAAGACATTTGCTAAAAAATTTACTTTGTTTTTTTCACAAATATGTGAATATGTTGCCAATTCTCACAAACATAAAGTTTTTCGCTTTGCTTCGAATGCTGTCCACTCTGATGGCTCGACCAGCAGCCATATGACTTGTAAATGAGACAGCAATAAGATTAAGCAAGCACAGTTGAACTTTATATGTTTGCACTTCAGTGGCACTTGTTTGTTCATTGAAAAAAAAAAATTTTGTTGGAAAGTTTGTTGATTTCGTTTAAAATTTATTCCATATTCCCTTACCAGCCATGCGCCACAAGTGGTGAAGTACCCAGCAGCCGGAAGAAGACAAAGTGGTCGTCGTTCGCATTCTTCCGCAGCATCCTCATTGATGCGACAATGCAGGAGGAATTCTCATCATCTGCATGGATTCAGCTGTGTCTTGGTATGCTTCCCTTGTTCCTCTTCATTCCGAGTTAACATTTTGTAACATCCGGTAGAGTTGTTGTCGTGGAGGTTTGTTGGAACTCAATTACGTCACAAATTTCTTTGTTTTCCTGAAAATTGAATAAATCGTTTTTGTTGCCATCTCGTGTTCATTACGACGTCATATTAGGATCGGCCAGCCATCCACATGTTAGCATCTCGTGCCGGCTGGTCATGTTTCAAAAATTCAGCAAAGATTTGTTGTCTGCTTGGTAGAAGAAGGCAACGGACACAAAACTTGTCCTCATGCTTTGCAGATGCGATCGATCAAAAGATACCGGACCTCGTACGTGGCTCAATCCTGGAGCAGATCCAAGCCGTTCGGTTCCTCAGCCATGTCCTCCCATCTTGGAGTCGCAATGAAGCTGCATTGGCGAGGATGAAGAAAGTTTTCAATGAGATCATGCGCATCCTCTCTGGATTGGCTTGCCACCAAGATGGCGACAGCTCCACCGATTGCGGTGGGTACCTGCTCCGAGCCGTGCGTTGCCTGGCTGAGCTTCATAGTTGGTTTGCTGGACAAATGTCTCCGTTTGAATATTCGTTGCCTTTTGATACATGGCGTTTGTGCTTTGCGTTACTCCCCCACCAATAAGAAAATTATAAAACTTATCCCACAAGTGTAGATAAAACAATGTGTTTCAGCGGTTGAAACAGATCGTTTTATCTACACTTGTGGGATAAGTTATGATTATGCGGCTAAAGGCGAAACTCATTCTATTACAAACTTAACTTAGTTGTGTATCTTGAGGTTGCAGTGGCATATTTATTTCGCGCAGGTCGGAATGTGTCGTTCCTGCCTGGGATCAGTTCATCATCGAGCCACGTGCAGACGATCGCTGAGGAGCTCATCCAACTCATCAGGTTCGGTTGACAACTCTTGTTGTTAAATCAATCTGAAAGCCACTAGCTGCCTCTGCTGCTACACCGACCAAGCTTTCAACATCATCATCACCGAAATTCGACTTTGTCCCCACTAGTGGGGGGTGGCTGATTCTTTCCTCGCAGCAATTGCCTTCCCTCGTATTCTCCATCTCGACCTGTCACCACTTTGTCTTCCGGAAAATAGATTTTTACGTAATTATCTGTTATTTTTCAGAAAACTGCATAGAGTTAGTGGTTGGAAAGACGTCATCAACGCGTTTGTGACATCATCGTTGACATCCCTATCACGCTTGCTGTGTACCAACTGCGCCGGCCAACAAGGTATTGCTTTCCTGTGTTGTCATAAATGAGACTGTATATTATAATGGCAATTGGACCAACAGGTAGGTTTGTTTAATTTTTTACCAAAATCAATTTTTCAGATAAAACTGTGAAAGTGTTCGCATGCCTATCAAGATTTTATTAATCTTTCAAGCGTCGCAACCAACAGACACATATCGTCATTGAACAAAAACTTCCTTTTCATTTCTGGTTGAAGTGTTGGTCTTCTACCAATATTTTGTATTTCCAACTGGTAGTTTTGTTGTCAACAGAAGTGCGGTCATCTCTTGCCGCGCTGTCCTTGATGGCGGGGGTGGACAGGCGGGTTCGTGTTGGGGGATTCGTTACCCACAAGGACAGGGGGCTCGGCCGCGTCTACGCCATCTCATCGGACGGGATTTTGTCAGTCGTCTTTGGGTAACTACTGATCTGTTGCATCTTCTCTGGTTTTCTCTTATTCCACCAGCAAGCTCAGATGGAAGAGGTTGCACAATGCACATCCAACTTCAACAACTTGTTTTGACTGATACAAACAATATTCTGAAAAGAAAACCTTTGTTTATTTGATATGATTGCGCATTTGTCCTGAAAACTTCCATCAAATTAAAGAATCCTCGGTTGTAGTTTGCACCAATGGTTCCCAGTCTTTTTGTCCAACCGTGCCCTTGTTGATGCTTATTCAGGCGTTCCTGCTACCGTGTCTCCCACAAACACATCAAGCCAGTGCTGCCCTCTGGTGGCCACTTCGACGCCTCCCTACTTACTTGGGACGACGAACTGAGGTCATGTTCCGGAGAGCTACTTACACTCGCACTGCGCAGCATACAGGTGGGTGTCTGTGCTTGATAGTCTCAGGGACGTCAAGAAAGATCTTCACTTGATAGTTGCGCGCAGCCGCGTGGAGGCGCAGTTCAGCACTTCATAAGCTCTATACCTCAAATTGGAACCCAAAAAAAAAAAAAAAAAATTGGAACCAAATTCAATATCGTTTTGGCAAAGCCTTTGGTGCGACCTGACAGTAACGAACCCTGGCCACCAACGCATATGTTATAGTTTCATTCGTTGATGTGCGGTTCGTCTTGCTATGACGTCATTAAACAATTCTTTTGTAGATTTACTTGAAACATTTGCTTGTTTCAGAGTGAAAATAATAATCAATCGAACAACGCGCGCCCACTCAACAGTTCGTTATCTGTATCTGGAACTAGTCTATGATTTCATGGTCAACTTATAGCATATGAAGTGTTCCAATGTACTTTCTATTCTGCTCGATGTCACTTTTAGGATGTCGAGTTTGAGATGCAGCAGCGTCACCTTCTGGCTGGTTTATTGAGCGCTCTTCCGCATCTTCTCTATGGACATAAACATCTCCATCGGATCCTAGCCTCATTCAAAGTTAAATTACCTGAAATACCTAACGCGAGACAGGCTCCAAAAGAAGCTCATTCCTCCACTTTTCCTCCTGTTCTCCAGCTCCCGGACATGGATGACAAAGAACGTCAATCGAGCGTAAGCATAATGTGGTTTGTTTTTACCAAAAGAAGGCTTCTTGTCAAGCTTTACCCTGGTACTTTCCTATGCTGTGATATGCTTCAAGCTACCAGCGCAGTCGAGGCCTTCACTTCGTTTGGCATGTCGCTGATATCGTGCAATTTATACACATAAGAACTAATAAGTCGCATGGCCACTTGAAGCTTTTAAGTAGCCATTCTCAACCATCCACCATTGGACATTGTTTCGCATTCCAGACGTTATTTGCTGATGCTGCCCGAGTAAGTGCCAGGTCATCACCTATCAAGCCATGCTTTGGTGAGGAGGAGATCACTGATGCGGCCAACTCTCTTCTGGAAATGCTTGGCAGCTCTTCCTTCAAGGATTACGTAAAGGTCAGTTCTTTCTGTGCATACGCATGATTTTTACAAATACATTTTTTTTTAGAAAAAGTGGTTTTCCACAACGTATTCTTCATACCCAGAGTGTGATCATTTATTGCGAATTTTTGACTACGCTGCTGTGCAGTCGCTATAGTGACGAGTCCGCCAAACTATTGTGTGCACTGCGTCACCGCATTTTGCCGCCACTTTGTGCAGGTGATGATGAGGTTCATCGTGGAAACACTAATTCATTACGTCATGATTGAAGTTTTGCGGTGATTTTGCAGGAAGTCTTCAACTTGATGAAGAATTGTTCATCCAAGCGATCCACTGCCAAGGAGTATCAGCCGATGACGGATGCGAAGGAGGCTCCTTCATCTTCCTCCAAAGTTTCTCATCTTGGGGTTGGACGTCGCTGGCGAATGGGGCGAAACGCCAGGATGGGCCAGTCCTTTCATTCAGTGCAGAACATGATATCTCAGTCAGCTCGTGGATCCAACTCGGAAGCATCGTTTTCTAGCAACCAGTCTCGCTTCCGGAGGAGCATCCATCGTCACCTAAGCATGATGAGGGAAACTGAAAGGTGTGCTCATGTATTGCGGATGCACGGTTTGGTGCGATCGTCTATTGCGCATGCGCGTGCGCGTGTTGGTTGTGGAAGCATCTTCCATTGCCAACAAGCTTGTCGCATCAAGATTGGTATTGAGGAAGGCAAATGTCTTATACATGAATTATATTTGCTCCCTGGTAGCAGTTGACCGGTTCATTGTGTGCATCATGACAATATCCATACAAACTTGATAATTTGTTCCACATGCGTGTGAGGATACCATGAAAGTAACATTTGTTTCAATTGAACTATTCAGGGCGCTCACAGGCTTTATGTTGTCACAATCTGCGTCACCCAGAAGCATCGCCAGTAATTCGTCTACTAGACCGAAGCGGATTCGATCGGCAGAGTCCCAGCAGCTTGTGGAGATGGGCTTCACTATGCGTCACATCCGGAAGGCTTACGAAAACTTTTACAGAGAAGGTGACGTCACGTCCTCCCAGCCACTCGAGGTGGGTAATGTTGTATTGTGGGTATGATTGTTGCTGCTGCAATGTTTCGCGATCGTGAGGTTGAGTTTCAAGCGATATGCTAAGAATGAGATGAAAAGTACCATATTCTTCTTCTTCTCTCGTATTGTCGCTATATGTCAGGGCATCCGTTGGTTAGCCACTGCCTGGTGTCGTCATCGATGGAAATTAGGCCTTCCATACCATGGGGTGGTACCATATTGATTGTTGACTATCAATTTTCATGCGTTTTAGTTGTGTAAAAATATTGTATGATTTCTCTGAGGCTTTTTTTGACATCGTTGTGGTTTTGGAGGGCATGAACACAGCATTGTTTGATTATTGTGTGCGATGATGTTGGCGCCAATATTTGAAAGTGCTTTATTGTATTTGAAACACGCGTGTGGGTTGGCAAGCAAGCTCCATAAGAACTTGGATCTTGGTTAAACAGTCCAGAACATGTGCGTGTCAGCATATTGCAAGTCTTCATGTTGTTACTGATGTTACAGGCGATCATAACTTGGTTGGTGGACAATCCACTGAGTCCAGGGCATGACAGTGATGACGAGTCATTGACTGATGACGATGATGACGACACACAGTCAAACCTGTCCTTGGGTAGGTTGGATTGTTGTCATACCTAGGTCACGTTGAAACATCTTACTGATATTTTCTTGCGTTACCCAATTTTGTCTCTTTGCCATGTGCAGGGTATGTTTGAAAACAATTTTTAGTTATTTAAAAAAGTACCAGTTTCAAAAAAGTTTTTTGTAATATTGTTTTAGGTGTTTGAAAAATCCGTAATTGATTGTTCAAAGTTCATGTTAGTGGTGAGATATAGCCTACAAACACTCCCAGTAAGTGGCAACTTAACCGCTCCAGGTGGCGAGGACCCGGAGAACTGCTTGCAATATGAAATGTCGTCATCCGACAGCGAAAGCTCCACAGAAGGTCCATCGGAAGATGATGGCTCCGATGAGAGCCGCCTTCGGCCCGGTGCGTTCGTGCTAGGGGCCCCAGGAGCCAGCATCGAGCATCGGAAGCGATCCGATTTTGACTCGGACGACGACTACGCGATTTACATCCGGGACAATATACAGGTGCGAGTTAGCCCGACCTCATGGAAAACTTGTTAAGTTGGTTTTACTGTTATCACTATTTTACTTCACCTACGCTATTTACTTTACGAACGTGTTAATGTATTAACAGCTAGTTTTCTCCATTTATTTGTCACTCTCACTACCAACACATGATATTTCAGGACGACAATCTTGCGCTTGTTAATGTCGTTGGGTTTTCGGTTTACCTGCTCTTCAATGTCTTCCAGGTCAGCATGATGGTGCGGTGTCGGCAGACATACGAGGAGGTTGAAGGAGGAGATGTTGGTCAGGTGGTCCGGCTCGACCACGATGGACTGCATGACCTCAATGTACAGGCGACCTGGGCCAACCGCGGAGGGACTTACTGGGTCAGCACGAGTGACTGGGTTCATCAGTTACAAGTTGTGGTCCGATTGTATCGGCTCCTCACCACAATGCGATGTTTACTCTACAAGCACTTGCTTTGCTTTAGCGATGATGATTTAAAAGTGTTTCTGTTCATGTTGGTACCATGGATCACAACTTGAGTTATTTAACCTGCATACCGCTTTCTTCTTCAAATGTAGTTTTTGCTTTTCTCTCCTTTGTTTGAACAACAAGCTGGAGATAGCCTAGAGAATACAGAATAGAGATACATTGTTTGAATTCAGCAGCTCACTTATTGGACCGGCAGTTACTTATGCTGGCTCAGCGACCGAGTAGCTTTACAAGCAACAACAAGTTTTGCATGTAACAGCAGGCGCTGCTCAGCTTTGCATGTTCATCGTGTCACAGAAATGGTTAGTTTTTTCTTTGTGGTTCTGTCTTTCCAGAAGCCAAGTAAGCTTCACCTATAGAAGGCCACATTGCAATTCCCCTCCTCACCATGTTGATTATCAGAAGGTTGAACAGGCGGTGTTGTAACTACGCACCTTGCATCGCCCAGTCACTCTGAATGAACGTTTGTATG
The DNA here is from genome assembly GCF_918807975.1 of Aplidium turbinatum. Classification (NCBI taxonomy): domain Eukaryota; kingdom Metazoa; phylum Chordata; class Ascidiacea; order Aplousobranchia; family Polyclinidae; genus Aplidium; species Aplidium turbinatum. The sequence continues at coordinate 24,545,692 of NC_137482.1, forward strand.
TCACATCATTCAACATCTATTTGCTTGCAGGTTCGATATATTCACGTTGAACTACTGGCCGGTACCAATGACATCAGTTCACGACTCCAGGACAAAATACCACAAACAGTTTCTGTTGGCGATAAGGTGGTTAATGGACGTGTTGTCGATAAGGTGGTTAATGGACGTGTTGGCGATAAGGTGGTTAATGGACGTGTTGGCGATAAGGTGGTTAATGGACGTGTTGGCGATAAGGTGGTTAATGGACGTGTTGCCGATAAGGTGGTTAATGGACGTGTTGGCGATAAGGTGGTTAATGGACGTGTTGGCGATAAGGTGGTTAATGAGCGTGTTGGCGATAAGGTGGTTAATGGACGTGTTGCCGATAAGGTGGTTAATGGACGTGTTGGCGATAAGGTGGTTAATGGACGTGTTGCCGATAAGGTGGTTAATGGACGTGTTGGCGATAAGGTGGTTAATTGACGTGTTGCCGATAAGGTGGTTAATGGACGTGTTGGCGATAAGGTGGTTAATGGACGTGTTGGCGATAAGGTGGTTAATGGACGTGTTGCCGATAAGGTGGTTAATGGACGTGTTGGCGATAAGGTGGTTAATGGACGTGTTGGCGATAAGGTGGTTAATGGACGTGTTGGCGATAAGGTGGTTAATGGACGTGTTGGCGATAAGGTGGTTAATGGACGTGTTGGCGATAAGGTGGTTAATGGACGTGTTGGCGATAAGGTGGTTAATGGACGTGTTGGCGATAAGGTGGTTAATGGACGTGTTGGCGAAAAGGTGGTTAATGGACGTGTTGGCGATAAGGTGGTTAATGGACGTGTTGCCGATAAGGTGGTTAATGGACGTGTTGGCGATAAGGTGGTTAATGGACGTGTTGGCGATAAGGTGGTTAATGGACGTGTTGGCGATAAGGTGGTTAATGGACGTGTTGGCGATAAGGTGGTTAATGGACGTGTTGGCGATAAGGTGGTTAATGGACGTGTTGGCGATAAGGTGGTTAATGGACGTGTTGCCGATAAGGTGGTTAATGGACGTGTTGGCGATAAGGTGGTTAATGGACGATATTGACTTGTTTTACATTAATGTGAAAAGAACAAATTAATCTCGTTAGCAAATCTCATTAAATTTCGTTAGGGGGTAACTAAGTCATGTCATTAATCAGCTTTTCCAATCAAACATTTGCAATGTCCACAGCACGTTTAAAATTCCGCTTCCAACAAGGTTCACTAACCGCGCTGTATTGGCAGGTGCGTGTCAAGCCTGGTGTTGCCACCCCTCGTTATAAGTGGGGCTCCGTCACCCACTCCAGTGTTGGAACTGTCACACACTTCTCAGCCAACGGCAAGGACGTGACCGTTGATTTTCCTCAACAAGCTCACTGGACCGGCCTAGTGTCCGAGATGGAGCTCGTTCCTCATCCGCACGATGGCGTCATGTGCAGCAACTGTCAGGTGAACATGCTATTAGGTCTTCCACAGATGGGCCGCATGTTTGCGGTGGATGTGCACTGCGTTCAAATTGTCGCCTTAGAAAGTTGTGAATCGCGAAGATTAATCCACTTTATAGCATGTTGGTTACAAACTGCACCATTGTGAATCAGTATTGTGGAATAAATAATTTGAGGTTCATGTTGCTTTCCCCCAACCAATTGATCTCGTACTGCCAAGTGCCAATTAACGAGACACCAAGTGGCTAGCGTACGCACTACTCAGTGTAGCAACTGGTGTGCTTCAGCTTTTCATTCAATTAACTCCTTTCATCCACTTTTTTACGCTATCTTCGGTTTCTCTCCTACTATGTTTGTTTCACCTCTACCTCTCTGTGGGCATCTGCGCCGTTAACTTCTTTGTTTAAAAGAATGTTTTATTTAAATCAGGTCTCGCACCACCTTCAGCTAATCACTTTCCTACCCAGGTTCAACCTATCCGAGGCTTGCTTTATGTGTGCCAACTGTGCCCCAACTTCAATTCGTGCGCCACATGCTTCCACGCGGCACCTCACGCCACACCACGGCACACCTTCGTGGTATACACGAAGCCTGGTGCCGCTCCAGTCGCCGCGAATCGACTAGGGACGACGTCAACTCGTCGTCGTCGCGCGGGCATCGCGCAGTCCTCGCGCGAACAACAGACTCATGCGCCAGGTGAGCAATGTTTGCTCCTGACCCCTTTTTCGGCTTGTTGCGAGACAACATCTTTCGTGTACACATGGTTGATATTTTGCATAACATAATATGATGAATCAACATTGTTGATGCACAGGGGCATACCAAAGCAATGCGTTTTTTGCTTTTTTTTTCATTCCAAACGCACAATCTCGAGCGCCACGTGGCATTTTGTTCAATTCTATATCAGCCACTGAATCCATCCAGCACGCTGCATTGTTAATCCACAATTGTGACGTCATTTGCAGTGGCGGAAAGTGAAGAAGCAGATTTTGACCGCTCGGTGGCAGGCATGGAAGCGTCATCATCACAACGTCATCTCTCGAACTTGATCGATGGAAGCGACGCGACCTTTTGGCAGTCATCGAACATGACCGGTCTGCACTGGATAATGTTGACCATGCGCCCCGATCGTGCCGTGACATCTCTCAGCTTGCAGGTGGGTCATCCTGGGATGTTGTGCTGATGGCAGATTTGTTCAAGTGATATTTTGCTTCATGCCGGTTGTTTCTATGAAAAGTCATTTTATTTTAACCAATCATCTGTTGCAATAGTTTTGCGCAGCCAAACCCTCTCTGCAAAAGGCCTGAAATGACGCGCTTGATTTCGCTTATTGGCATGACAACCCTCTTTGTGAGGACTTGATATTTGATGACTTTTAAATTTTCTTTTGTTTTTATGTTTGCTGCATCCATCAATGTTGTGTTGCTGACGTAATAGGCAGTCCTTGTCTGAGACGATCATTTGCTGTTATACTTTGTATAGTTTTGAATCGTCGTAAACGGCCGTTGGTCTAACCAAGTGCATCTGTCTTACTCTTACAGGCTTTGGATGTAGTTTATTCAAACATGTTGCTTAATAATATTTGTGACCGATGCATTGTGTTGGTCAGCTTGATCCATCCGATGGTCACTACCTGCCGAGCGTTGTGTCGCTGTCGGTTGGGTCATCGCGCGAACAACTTGCTGAGCAACGTTCTGTCAACGTCCCACGCACTGCCACCAACATTCTCCTGATCAGTGACCAGACTGTGCACCATCGCTACATCCAGATCTACATCCACAAGTGCCATGAGGCTGGCATCAACTGCCGGGTAAGTCCCGGGAGTTGTCAAGATCAGCCAACTCAAGCATTGCGTCATTGTTGAAGCTCGAACACTTGGTTGAGCTACATCGTTTTGATTGTTTAGTTTCCCCTATTTTTGATAGGAAAGCACAAACAAAATAATCAAAATAATTTGTTATCACTTCTAAACTCCGGTCAGAGTTTTGAGCCACCTTGTTCTTTTGTTTTTAAACTATTCTATACAGTGTTGCCAGACGCTGTCAATGAATTCACAGCTGCTGCGTAACTTCTCCAATCGTAACTTCACTTCACCAGCACTTCTTACCGCAAACCGACTGCAAGGTGATCTCTAAAAAGGCCGAGGCCTTTTCCATATGATCTCCGTGCTGTTTTTGCATGATCTCTAAAACAAGGTCTTCACCTTTTAGCTTTTCTGTGCCTGGCTTGTTTCCCGTTACAACTTCCCGAATTCTGGAAATTTTTCCTATTCAAAAATATTTTTCCCAACCTTCTTTTTTCCAAATTGGAGACCAATTTCTCATTTAGCAGCACTGATTTTGTTCCTTAAGTGCCCCTGAATGGAGTTGAAGTTGATCTATTGTTGTTTCCGCATGTCGGTTCTAAACCACCTGCGCTTATAACACATTGCCAGTATTGTGATGCAATAAGTTGGATTGTGTGAGTAAGAGTTGCTTCATAGATTCGTGGCATCCATGTCCAGACGAGGCTGCTGGCCAATCTACAGTCACCAGCTGAGGAGCTTGGATTGGGAGAGGTGTCATATCTTGCTTCCGAATCCGACAACGACGAGAATAATGAAGGAGAGAAGGTGAGCACATTCGTTGATGATGTCAGCCACTGAATTGTCATTTTGCATCATTTCTTCCTCAGTCTGGTGGTAAACTTATCACATGCTAGGGTTGTAAACATCATGCTGAGGTTGTTTTTAGTCTATCAGTCTACTCTATCGTGACAAAGTTATCTTGGGTGAACTCGGGAGATAGTGATAACGTTGTCTATGTTGATGCAGATTGTTCGGAGTTCAAGTAAAATCGCTCACAAGCACTCCAAGAAAGTGAAGGCCACCAACAAGGTCCTGGTCTGGGGTCTCAATGATAAGAACCAACTTGGTGCCATGGAGGGATCTAAATTGAAGGTCCCGGTACTTTCCAAGGACTTGTCGTCTCTTCCTATCGTGCAGATCGCTGGCGGTTCCAAATCTCTGTTCGTCGTCACTAGAAAAGGGAAGGTGAGGATATTCTGCACGACCCTCATATCTACATTACGTCATCCGCTGGTTGAATTTGTTTGCCCAATGCAACCGTCGATGTGCGGAAATTGTTCATTTTGCTCTGCGCTTGCGGTCTATATGGTGGTTAAAAATGTGATGTCACGTGTCATACATTGTTATGTAACACAGGTGTACGCGTGCGGAGAGTCGACCAGCGGGCGACTTGGCGTCGGTCCACGCACCAGCAGCGTGGCCAGGCTGACACAACTTACCTTTCCGTGCGTTATCAAGAAGGTGGCTGTGCACTCAGGTGAGGTGCCGCTGACGTCAATAGTGCTACTAGCTTGGGCATGGATGACGTGTTTGTCTTGCAGGTGGGAAGCATGCCATGGCCCTGACAACAGACGGCCAGGTTTTCTCTTGGGGCGACGGTGAAGAAGGGAAGCTGGGTCATGGGAGTCGTGCTGACTCACTGACCCCGCGGAAGATGGAGGTAGAGTCAGTTATAGTCTGCTTGTGTGTTACCAGCATAGCCAGCATGCTTTGCGGGGTGCGTATCAGATCGAATTTGTGCTAAAACAAGAAGAAAACTTTGTTTAATAAGTTTTTGTGTAGAACTTCAAAGTGGTGTCGGCTGCATAGCCGAGTGGTGAGAACACTGGAACGGCAATCGAAAGGGCGCCGGTTCGACACCACTCAAGAGCATGCGGCGGTGTCTGTGGCAGGACACTTGAAGGCATGCCTGAAGGTGGACACGAAGACTGGCTTCCTTGCCTTCCCGTTCACTTAATCTAAATCTTCAACCACCGGGTGTAAGCCTGGATACGACAAACAAAAAAGTGAAACTGTTACTTTCTCTATGTTGTATCTAAGATGTCATGACAATGTGGTGACCTATTCTTGCGCAGACATTCCCTGAGAAGGTAAAGGACATCGCGTGCGGGGGAAGCCACAGTGCCGCCATTGGAGCGTCAGGGATTCTGTACACCTGGGGCCACGGCACGTATGGCAGGCTGGGTCACGGCAGCACTCACACTACTCTGAAGCCAAAGCAGGTCAGTGTGGCGAGGTTGCTTTTTCCATTAATTCCGTCCGTCACCCCCACAGTAAGGATAGGCACTTGGTTGCCGTGTACCTCTTTCAATCTCGAAGTCTGATATTCTTTATATTGAGCATGTAATTGTTTTCTTACGTGAGCTCTGTCTACTCTGCCTTTCGATTGCAGGTACAAGCCTTGAGCGGGCGGCCTGTGGTCCAGGTATCTTGTGGTAGTCGAGACGCACAGACGCTCTGCCTCACCGAAGATGGACAGGTCTTTTCCTGGGGCGATGGTGACTTCGGCAAGCTTGGGAGAGGGGGCAGCGAGGGGTGCTCAGTGCCGAAAGTCATAGAGCGATTGAACGGACAGAACATCGTCAGAATAGGTAGAGTATGAGTGGTTGACGCTAAGATTGCTACTCTACAAACAACTTGCACCAATCATCTTGGTCACATGTTTGCAGTTCTTATTAGTTTGCTCATGACAACGGTAGATTTGCTACGTCACGTGTATTTTTCTACATTTTTCAACCACTTGTTTCCTTCAGAGTGCGGGGCGCAGTTTTCTGTAGCCCTTTCTAAGTCGGGCCTGGTGTGGACTTGGGGCAAGGGTGATTACTACCGGCTTGGCCATGACTCAGACACACATGTTCGGCGCCCTCAAGTGGTGGAACAATTACGGGAATGGAAGATTGTAGATGTCGCTGTTGGAGCCTTGCATTGCCTAGCTGTAACTGATACTGGCCATGTACGTATAGTGTGTGTTTGTGAATTTTACAAGTGTGGTAGAGACATTGTTCTGTTGAACAATATCGAAACGAAATCAAGCAACACAACATTGTTGTGATACCAAAAGTTTTATGATACAAATAGAAATAACAGATGCGAACGTTTTCGGCTTTACATTCAGTCGTTGTCAAGCATTCTATAAAGCTGATGTACATTGAACTGAAATAAAATGCAAGACAGTAGATATGCAACAAACTGATAGAGGATTACGTGTCGGTGTAAGTGAGTATCAACAAAGTGAAGTTCATTGTCGAAATTGTGCTGTGAATGAAACTTTGCTTGTAATTTGCCATTGAAATCTAGGTCTCCCTGTCACGTGTGTCCGAACGTCGTGTGTACGTTCACTTGTATTGTGTACTTGTACGTTCATTTGTATTGTGTACTAGTACGTTCATTTGTATTGTGTACTTGTACGTTCATTTGTATTGTGTACTTGTACGTTCACTTGTATTGTGTACTTGTACGTTCATTTGTATAGTGTACTTGTACGTTCATTTGTATTGAGTACTTGTACGTTCACTTGTATTGTGTACTTGTACGTTCATTTGTATTGTGTACTAGTACGTTCATTTGTATTGTGTACTTGTACGTTCATTTGTATTGTGTACTTGTACGTTCACTTGTATTGTGTACTTGTACGTTCATTTGTATAGTGTACTTGTACGTTCATTTGTATTGTGTACTAGTACGTTCATTTGTATTGTGTACTTGTACGTTCATTTGTATAGTGTACTAATACGTTCATTTGTATTGAGTACTTGTACGTTCATTTGTATAGTATACTTGTACGTTCATTTGTATTGTGTACTAGTACGTTCATTTGTATGTGTACGTTCACGTGTATACATTGGTACAACTTGATTAATGCGCTGAAAAAGTGCTAATGAAACTTTCATGCTGTATTGCCAACCGCACACAGGAAACATTTATCGGCGTGTGATGAGAGTGTTTGTGAACGCATTCCTGAAATCGATACAAAAGAAGGAGTCTCTGTTGCACGTATATGAACGTGCGTGCGGTCTCCCGTTTCGTGATTATTGTTCTCACATTTTACTATTTCAGTGAATAGTAAATCAGTTTTTCGGATATTGGAAACGGAGTAGACGTGTTTCTTCAGCTTTTACTTGTATGTTTTCTTCACTTACATGTTGAATGCCGTGTGGTTGCTTGGCTTTGTTTGCTTGTGAGTTATCGTCATTTGAACCCGCACAATGTCCCTCCCACCCAGCTCATGCAGGGATGACGTTTATAGAGTGAATTGTTAATGACGTCACATCTGCGCAGGTGTATGCTTGGGGGGACAACGACCATGGACAGCAAGGAAATGGTGAAACAGTGGTCAATAAAGCGCCATCTCTCGTCAAAGGTCTCGAAGGAATTCACATCACTCGTGTCGCATGCGGGTCCAGCCACAGGTTGGTGCACGACGCTGGTAAATTACAACACATGGCAATGAAAGAACTTTTATCCTTTCTGCAAGAAGTTTAAGAATTCTTTCGAATCTTTATCACCCATTTTCTTCAAAATACATGGCATCAACATTCGCTTGTTAGTAGGTTTTCCCCCGTCCCCTGCACAAATTACTCGATATATCAATATGCATCTGCGTGTATGAGTAATAAACACAACGTGAATAATGTAACATGGTTCAAGTATCCAATATAATGGTGGTAACATTCTTACCGTATGTCAAGCTGAAGTGATAAAAGACATTCTTGTTCAGATGCGGATTAACCAGAGTTCTAGAAATTATTCTAAACCAGTTTTCATAGACCTACGTCATAAAGCATTGTTTGCTTTCAGTGTGGCTTGGTCAGAAAACGAAGGAAGCAGCTCGAACTGCTTCGATCCCATTCAGTTCGACGATTCATCGCATTCGGGTAGTTTGCCTTCCTTTAAGAAACCCCCGATTTCCAAACCCAATCACCTTACACCCACACACTCGGTGATGTTAAGAACTCCACCCATCCTTCCAAAGGATTCGGGTCAAAGGTCATCATTGGCGAGTATTGTTTTGTCTTCAATCGGTCGCGCCGATCCGCACCGATTGCTCGACACTCTGCTCAATGCCCTGCAGGTGAGAGCCAACTTAGTGATCTTTCAAATCATCGCCTGACGGAGCAGTTTTGTATCATTCCATGTTACTTGCTGGAGACCGACCTATAGTAGCCGCTTCATATGTTTCAGGTGTATGTGGCCAGGTCTCTTGTCAGTTATGCGTTAGCTCCTCCGACACAACTTTCGATTTGTAAAGAGACGTTTCTTCATGGATCGTTGGCTTTACCAGAAAGTGATTCAGAAGAGGACCACCAGAGAGCGGAAGTGGTTGCTCAGCGGATCGACGATCCCGATGTTCCATCTTGTAGCCGTGAACAACCTCGTATTGGGTAGCTATCAAGTCTTTTTCGGCTATTCTGACAAACTGGACATACCGAAAATGCAAATTGCAGAATAATGTTTAATAGAGCACAATGTGACCTCATCATTCGTTGTAGCTGTTCTACAAACATTGGAAACTTAGCGTCGTCACCGCAATTTCTTCTGTACATCTCATGCGGCCGCAGTTGGTTTAATCTCGACTTCTTGTTTCTTTTGTCACAAATAACTGATATTATTGCTTGCAGTTCCGTCCCCGCTCCTTCTGACCACGCTGTGTCCTCTCTCATCGCTGAGGTGGTCGCTTCTTCCGAGGACATCGCTTTCCCGAATCTTATGGAGAGCAAAGAATCCATGGATAAAGATACTTTGGCTCCTAGTCCGTCCACTGTGGATTATGAGAAGATGATGTTTTTGTTGGATGCTGGCAACATCCGCACACTGCTCAGTGAGTAATTGTGTGTGGCTGGTTTGTATTGTAGTCATCATTGAATATTGTAATGAAGACATGAAAGTTGCTGAATTGAGTTGAGCTGCAAACATGAAACACAGAGTAGCCCCCCTGCTTAACAATGCTGCAAACTAAAGTAGTCTGACAGTGGTGCTCAAACAATGTGTCTTGTGTAACGCTCATCAATAAGTTGCGGTGAGAATTCGCTTTTTGTTATCAATTGTTTTTGGGTGGAACAAAATAAAATGGGTAAAAGTTTCATTTTTGAATTTTTCAAAAACTTAAAACTATGATTGAATGGTTAAATATTCCAGTCATGATGTGTACCAAATTATAGAATTTTAACTTTTATAAAATTACAAGTGTTGTCATTTTCTCCACCCATTAACTAAGCCTCATCCAATCAATGAATTCATTTGTTTCCACAAGCAGGTGCTTTTCAAATTGTCAGACGCTAACTTTACAGCAACTTCTCTGAAACTTTCAGGTCTCCACAAGTTGGCGATCTCTGACCGACTCCCTGCTGGGAGCAGCAACATCTTTATCAAGTCATTGAGGGGGATGACAAAGTCCACACAAAACGTAAGTAGTAAGCAAAACGTAGCAATAAGCATGGCTGTGTCAGATGTGCTGTTCTCAACCTATTCCATGGAGCGTGAATTTGCTGGGTGAGATTTGTTTCCCGTCGAAAGGGTTGCCAGTCGGTTGATTTACTCAATTAAACGCTGGATTTCCAATCTCCTCTGCATTGACATTATGATGTCATGATTACAGATTTCCTCCGTTCTCCGCGTTGGATACTTCGACGAGCTCCAACAAATCGTCACTTCTAGTAGCATCACATCTGAGGTCATGCATCCAGTCGTGCAGGAAAGCCCCCATCCTTACCCCGATGACGTCACTTTGGAAGGTTGCGTCAAAATACCAGGTTGGTCGTATGTTTGTCGACGTCCATTCACCAGATGAGTGGCTCATGGTGCCATATTGTTGAAACATGCCAAGACTGACCTTTGCTGTGCGCAGGCGCCGATGGAATCCGCGTTGTGTTTGATCGATGTTGCTCCACCGAGCGGTCGCATGATACCTTGACGCTGTTCGATGGAGGGCAGGTGTTCGCAACTTTGTCGGGTACGTCAGGTTACAGCTGAATCCAACCACGATCAATGGTGAAGCCTCACCACGTGTTGCTCTTTCATATCATTCACGCACAGGTCTCCCACTATTCACACGGCAACTTTACAGTTTGTGGTAACAGAGTTCACGTAATGCGAAAAATTTCTTGGTTTTTTGTGCATTAAGAAATCTTCAACTTGTTGCAAGCTCATCCATCACAACGAAAAACAATATATACCAAACATAGCAAACGTCTAGAAAATGGTAGAAGCGACAAAACGCATACATCATAACGTGCATGATGCCAAGGCAGGACAATCAGTTTAAAACAGTGGTTCTTAACCGGGGGGGCGTGAAGCATCTCTCAGGGGGGGGCACGAGCTCTACAACAATTGCATTAATGTCCTAGGACCTATGCTGTTCGTCATATTTTATATTGTATTCAGTAATTCTTGCTTTATTAGTTAGACCAGAACTTTGCAAAACTATTTTGCGCTGAACTCCTTCAGATTTATCAAATTTTCTTGACGCTGCTTCATTTTTACTTTTCTAGGGCTGAGAGTTAAAGGAGACTTACGTAGTTCACTCTCTGGAGTTAAACCTCGCATTAAAAATATAGTCGCTAAGAAGCAGTGTCAAGTATCTCACTGATGTGTACAATGAATAGACTAAAATGCAATTTTTTTTAGTATGATACTTATTTAAAATCTAGAGGGGCGCAAGCACATGACCATTATTGAAGGGGGGCTTGATAGAAAAAAGGTTAAGAACCACTGGTTTAAAATATGGCACGGTTCGTACAAAGAAAAACAATTTTTAACAAAACGACGATATAGAGAATAGACTCTACAACTACATTCTACAAATTTCAAACTACAGCCTTCAAAAAACCAGGCCATCGAATCACCCTTAACTTGCTTTTCGTTGAAAAACTATCTTCAGTATTTGACAACCTGGCTTTAATATACAGTATAGCCTATAATCATTCTTTATCACAAACATACATGGAAAATCAGCAGAGCCCTATTGGCATATGCATTTCGCTCTAACTGTAGAGCATCAGTAGTGCTTAAAAAGCAAACATAAGAAAGCAATATCTAAAAACTGTCACTAAATAAATACATGAATCTGCAGTAGCCTAAGATACTGGCCAAGACTAACTGGTAGAATACTGCGTAAATATTTACAGGCTGCGTAAAATATTTATAGGCAAATTTAAACTAAACTACACGAACCTAACTACTGTGACAAAATAATGATGACAATGCGCAAGAGCAAACCAAGGTTGATGAGAGTCGAATGGCTAAAGCAATACGTACAAAATGAAACTGTGTGAAAATAGCATGTCAAAATAAAACTAAGTGACAGAACATGGCAAAAACAATGGGTCCATGACCTAAGTGTTAAGTGCAAATCAATAAGATAGCGTAGCGACAAATTCACAATGAAATGAAGCTGGAAAAGCAGGACCAGCGAACCGAAACCTCTACTTAACAAGAAGCAAAATCATTCTCTTGATGTTAATCGAAGGTTTGATCAGTGAAACCCATTTATCTTCGCACATGTCCAAATCTGCAACGGGTGGCTTTTCAACAAATGTTACTGTGAAACAGTCTGCAATAGATGGTTTTTTATTTATGTACAAGAGTGGCGGGAGGCGTAATGTTTGAGTAATGCCACCTTATCACCCCCCGGACTGGTGTCAAAAGTGTTCCATGCAGACCTATGGCCGGACCACCTGGTAGAAAATCGATTGGAGGTTTGGCCAACATATTGTTCCGAGCAAAGTTTGCAGGAGGCAACATATATCCCGTAGTCGCTACAATTAAAATCTTGCGTAGTTTGATTACACTATTCCTAGATTGTATTACCCGGGTCCAAGGAACCATATTTTTATTGTGGTTCCGGAAGTTACCGCACAAAGCACAATGTCCACATGGTTCATAACAGCCGACTATGTTTTGAAGATTGTCCGAAAGTGCAATGGAACGGTAGTTGGTCAGGGTGTTGCCAAGAGTGTGAGGTCTTTTATAAACAATGCATGCTGTCGGTTGTAGGGCCTTTTCTTTGGCAGTAAGTTTCATGGTGGTGGAAAATGAAGAAGCCCAAATTGTGCGTTTATTGGTAGTTTTGTGATTCTTGGGGCCAAACCGTTCCTTCCAATTTTTTGCTAATGTAGTGCTGCGTTCTACCATGTCCTGTTTAAAACCAGAAAAATTACATTTATTCTGTAGTCTTCGTAAAGAGTTGAAAAAATAAGAATAAATGTAATTTTATTACTCAAACATTACGCCTCCCGCCACTCTTTGTACATAAATAAAAAACCATCTATTGCAGACTGTTTCACAGTAACATTTGTTGAAAAGCCACCCGTTGCAGATTTGGACATGTGCGAAGATAAATGGGCTTCACTGATCAAACCTTCGATTAACATCAAGAGAATGATTTTGCTTCTTGTTAAGTAGAGGTTTCAGTTCGCTGGTCCTGCTTTTCCAGCTTCATTTCATTGTGAATTTATCGCTACGCTATCTTATTGATTTGCACTTAACACTTAGGTCATGGACCCATTGTTTTTGCCATGTTCTGTCACTTAGTTTTATTTTGACATGCTATTTTCACACAGTTTCATTTTGTACGTATTGCTTTAGCCATTCGACTCTCATCAACCTTGGTTTGCTCTTGCGCATTGTCATCATTATTTTGTCACAGTAGTTAGGTTCGTGTAGTTTAGTTTAAATTTGCCTATAAATATTTTACGCAGCCTGTAAATATTTACGCAGTATTCTACCAGTTAGTCTTGGCCAGCATCTTAGGCTACTGCAGATTCATGTATTTATTTAGTGACAGTTTTTAGATAATGCTTTCTTATGTTTGCTTTTTAAGCACTAATGATGCTCTACAGTTAGAGCGAAATGCATATGCCAATAGGGCTCTGCTGATTTTCCATGTATTTTTGTAATAAAGAATGATAAACTGATACTTGATGGAGAATCGCTGGCCTGCTGCTTCTTAATCAGGAGATCCCCTAGCCTATCCTTAATGGAAATCAATATATGTATGCACAAGTATATAATATGGAACTAACTTAGGACAACCAGCTCTCGAAATTTGAAATGTTCTGCAGCTCCTGGCACTCTGGAATTTACCGCTCCAGCGCAGAAGTAGGCTTTGTCACTTAGTCAGCCAATCAAGATTGCGTCTGAGCTTTGCAACAAACTTTAAAGATGGCGGCGACAAACTTCGGTTTCACGTGCTGCATGGTGATTGGCTGGCGCTTGTAACAAATCTTTACTTAGAATTTACTCAACTATGAACTTCTAAAACTTTGAAACTGGTTGTCTATTGAGATCAACAACTATAGACTCCAATGCGCGGAAACATCTTTCATGTTCATACCCTAATGTTCATCTTATTACTATAACTTTATTAGACGATATCAGATTCACACTAAATTGAAGCTTGCACTGTCGATATCAACGTCGCTTTATATTGCATCAACGTTTGCAGGTAGAGAATGGGTGAACTGGTCGCAACCACTGGTCCTCCCTAAGAATGAGGTTCGATGGAAGTTCAAGAGCGACGGATCCGTCAACGGGTAAGTTGCTACTTTATACTTTGCTGACCTCTAGTGTCGTCTGAAGCGGCTGATTTCAGTGACGTAATCGATGCATGTTTATGAACTCATCTTTTCAAATTCATTTTCGTGCCAGTTGGCTTCCACAATAACACTGCACTACATCCTGGTCGTGCTGTGTATTGCGTCATTTCTTCTGTCAACCATATATTTTAATGAATGTGATGCTTGGAGTCTTACATGTCGCCTCTTTCTATCAATGCGTGGCCATCTACTAACTCAGGTGCACGCCTTCAAATTTGACTGGAGGCTGGCGTGTTGATAGCAGTTGCTGATGCAAGTTGCTATAGTCTGTGTAGTATAGCTGATAAAAAGAAAATAGTCTCTATATATATTTCGTGCAATTTGGAGTTGCCTTGTGCTGCTATTACCATACAAATTACTGCTTTATGCTTTATTACTGCTTTACTTATTACTGCTTTATTACTGGATGCTTAAAACCAACACCACAGCAATACCTTCCAGTGCTGTCAGGTATCCTACCCGCTAATGTACGCAGAGAAGCGATGGTGTCTTCGTTGGTAAATAAAGCCTGTGCTGATCCGAACCACATACTACACGATTGCGTATCCACTCCCTATGTCCCAATCATACAACGCCTACCATCACGGCGCCCTTTTGTAAGGCATGCTGCAAAACTCCAGCTCGCTGATTTCAGCACGTCAGATGCCTTGTCCGAGGAATTGAGCACTGTGCCAAAAATAAAGTCTCGCCTCGTTCTATTCGATGTCTCTCCTGCCTCTTCACTCCCACTTGGTTCTGAACTTCAGAGAAGGGAGTGGGTGACACTGAACCGAATAAGAACGGGAGTTGGCCGCTTCAATGCTTGCTTGACACGCTGGGGCATAAGGGACTCTGCTGCTTGTCAGTGCGGTGCGACGGAGCAAACAGCTAACCACATCATCTTTGGGTGTCCCATCTATTCCCCTCCCAATGGAATAACAGGCCTCCGCACACTTGACGATCTGACGAAAAGTTGGCTCCAAGTCCTTCCATTCGGCTGACCACAAACTTTCTGCTTCATACGAACGACGAACATACAAATATTGAACTAGATCTTGACATTTGTGTTGGAAGCTCATGGGGAGTCTGATAATTAACATGTAAAGGTTTTGCCACTTTTCGAAAGTAAACCAGAAGTTTCACAGCGATATGAAATTCCATAGTCGCACTTGGAAGTTGTTTTCTCAGCACTTTCACTTCAAAGAATTACAAAGTACATTTATGTTAAAGGTTGAAATCAAATTATATCACCCTCCACCTCCAATCATTATTAGGTTTGCAAGTTGGCAAGGTCTTTGTATATAGGTTTCTGTGTATTAATGTTTATGAAGAAGAACAAGAGTTGTCCGTGCCACTGTGCTCCACTATTCGCAAGTCTGTTCTAATGAAACTATCAACATAGGTGGGGATGGAAGTTCACGGCACACCCTGTTGCCCCCGCATCGAAGCAACAAGGCGACGGGATTGCGAGGATGAGCGATCGTCGCGTGCAAAACCATCCCATGTTCAACTTCATGGCTGATCTCTTTGAGATTTATCGTCAATCGAAGGATCTTGGTGCTTCGGATGTTGACGCCATGCAGAAGACACTGCATCACTTTTCGACATGTCTTCACTTCCATTCGCTCGGTAAGTGCCGGGGGTTTGAATAATCAGCATCTGTATATGTCATAGTTATCTTGCGTGCCGGGTTAGTTACGATAATTTGTTGTTGCCTGGCAACAACATCGTAACCGCTATAATCTCTGATGAGTTCCATGTAGGTTGTAATTGATTTGGCCTGTACTCGACAAGCTGCAACTCAAACATAAGCTTCCCTGAGGGCAGGCAGGTTGCTCTCTATTGGCACTAGTGCCTATTTCAATCAAGTGTCTTTGTTTCAGCGCTCGAGTATCGCATATGGTTGCTACGGCAACTTCGATGGATCCACAAGACACTGAACGAAGTCTCCTCCTCACCACTGGACGGTCCTAACCGGTTTTCTGGTGGCGTGAAAGCAACTTCTTCCCAGCGTCCTCCGGAATCAAGTGAGTTTTCCTGCATGACTTGATGGTCTCGTCCCACCGAAGATGTCGAAGGATAAGTTGTGTAGTAATTACGTGAATTAACTTTCTTATGTTATTAACATTTAGTTAATGAATCTTTCATCCTACAAGGTTTGTGCCAAATCTACCTTCATATGTTGGAAAAGCAACTGGACTACGAAGAGCCTCGAGTCCGCGGCGGCAAGCAACTTCTTTATAGCTCGTTCCTGATGGTGAGGAGTTGCTTGCGTGATGTTAGATAGTTTGTTGTTGACTGGTACATTGCAAACCAGAAACATTTCAATCTAACGCTTTTGTACCCCTGTTGTTATTTGAAGCTCGGTTTATTTCAGTGTTGGTATTTGTTGAGACCGACGGAAATAAAAAGCTAGTTATCATTTCAACATCTTGTGATCGTCTAGGACTTCTGAAGAACGCAAGAAATTGATTTATATTGACAACAAGTTGTTGTTCAGGAATTGTCCGCTTTGTGTTGCGATCTTGAGCTTGATGAGGTGTTGCTTGATCGTGAGAGCAACCTCCCGCCATTCCAACATTACTGTCTTGCTGCACGCACTGTCCGCCTCTTCCTAGCAGCTCAGCCGTTTCCTTCAGCTTTCTTGCAGGTTTGTTTTCATCAGTTCTAAAAACTGCTTGTGCTCGAGTCAAGTTCCGCGCGTGACGTCATAATTTTGCTTACTTTGTTTAGAAAGTCAATGCAAAGATTGAGGAGGTGTGTGACGTTGAAGATCATGAAGTCGATTGCACGTCATTCACTGAAAACACGGTTTTCACGCGGCAGATCGACGAGCAGCTAGTCTCCTGGATAAACAAGTAAGTGTCCTGTCACTAGAACAGCTACTGTCCCACGCTGAAGAAGCTCGCTGTCCGTTGCAATGTACAAGGAATCTTGTACCTCCCAAAGTCCATGTTGGTGAGTTTGTTTCAAAGTATCCTCCTCTTCCCATCAACATCCGTCACCAACCTTCATCTTTCAGACGTCCGGATGATTGGTCCCTTTCCTGGATTGGCAGTGGGACCATATTTGGATGGGGGCACAACCACAGAGGGCAACTGGGCGGCCCTGAAGGAGCGAAGGTAAAAATCCCTGTGCCATGTAGTGCTCTAGCAGCATTGAAGCCTTTTCAGCTAGCCGGAGGAGAGCAAACATTATACGCTGTAACTTCTGAAGGAAAGGTGAGCTCTGTGTTCTAGTGCATATCATGTGTTGACGTTTTGTTATTTACGGACATACTGTAAGTTTAATAGTTTTTGAATGATTGAGTTGATGCTGTGTCATACAAAGTTAAACACCATGCTGATGCAACCATTAGTTGAGTTTGATCTGTCTGGTGTTACTAAGGATGGTTTGTTTTAGGTTTATGCGACCGGATATGGCGCGGGGGGAAGACTTGGCATTGGAAGTAACGATTCGGTTGCCATGCCGACCCTGCTCGAGTCGATACAACATGTTCGCATATCGAAGGTTGGTGCCAGGCATTCCAGAGCAACCGGTGACGTCACTTCACGTTGATAATCTTTCTATGAACGATTGCAGGTGTCAGTTAACTCGGGAGGAAAGCACATCCTTGCCGTGTCAGATGGTGGAGATGTGTATAGCTGGGGCGAGGGAGTTGATGGGAAACTAGGCCATGGCAACAGAACGTGAGTATCTCTTCAACCAAATCTACTTTCGTGAAGTCGCCATTTTTCATATTTGCATTTTTTTATATTATCTTCAGTTCGTTGGACCACCCACGCGTCATCGAGAGCTTACGAGGAGAACATATCGTGGAAGTAGCGGCAGGGGGGTCGCATAGCGCGGCCTGTTCCTCCACCGGCTTGTTGTTCACCTGGGGGAAGGGAAGGTACGGAAGACTCGGCCACAAGGACAGCGAGGACCAACTGACGCCCAAACTGGCAAGTTCATTGTTTGCGCTGAGGATTTTGTGAAAATATTCGTTTCCCGGAAGTGACGTTGCATTTGCGGAGGAAGTTGCCAAACAGGCGCACAATATAGTCACGACTATGCAGAGCCGATATCGCGACTGAAAAGTCATTTTATCACCTACTTGTCGTCACAGGTGGAAACCGTGGATCACGTGATCGATGTGGCGTGTGGGAGCGGTGACGCGCAGACACTCTGCATCACAGGAGCCCCCGGCATTCCCAACGTAGTGTGGTCTTGGGGGGATGGGGATTATGGAAAGCTTGGACGGGGTGGAAGTGATGGGTAACGTTATTGCAATTTGTTGAAGACAATTTAGTTGCAACAATAAACCTCAGCGATCAAACATAAAGGGGGATTGTTATTGTGAAAAGATCAATAAACATCCGGGATATTTAAAGAAGTGGATTATCGATGTTTCAAGGCGTTCGCCATCTGGAGGCACGGAGGCACCACCCAGCGGGTTGAGCAAGGCACACCAGTGCCTGGTGACCTACAAGTTTATCTTTAAAGCATTTTTACTTCGCTTGTATGCGCGCCTACGTCACCCGGTTGGAGCCACTCTTCACAGATCGTTGTGGAGTAGCAGAAAGTCCTAACATGTAGAACGACACCGGTCATGGATTTGTACATTTGTGCAACGTTTATTTTGCATTGTGGTTGCAGATGCTTAAATTAACCACAAATTTGTCCATTATTTGTTGATGATGAAAATTTGTTAATGTCCAGATGCAAAGTTCCTCTCATCGTCGACACGTTGGTAGGGAAGGACATCATCAAGGTGGCTTGTGGAAGCCAGTTCTCTCTGGCGCTGTCGCGCTCAGGCCGCGTCTACACATGGTAGGCTGCTTGGCGCAGAACCGTCGATATGACGACGCTATCAACGTAGAGGTCAAAAGTATTTGTACAACCAGCTCAATATGTTTTCAATCCTGAGCACGGGCTGTTTGCTTTCCCGGCAGTGGTTGCAGTGTTTAATTAAATAGAAGATGATTAAAAGAAAAAAAAACATAAATTATATTTGGAGTGAAGTGAACTCGTGTTTTGTGTGACATACATCTCTCCATAGAGTGTCCACCTATTCAGAGCTTGCTAGCAACTAGTTGTGCGCAGGGGCAAAGGAGATTACTATCGGCTTGGTCATGGTACCGATGAACACGTGCGTCGCCCCAAGATGGTGGAGTCGCTAAAGAACAAGAGGGTCTGCGAGGTCTCTGTGGGATCGCTCCATTGCATCGTGTGCACAGACGACGGGAAGGTCTATACCTGGGGCGACAACGACGAAGGACAGGTGCGATTGTGACGTCACACACCATTGTGACATTTCGCTTGTGCTCGTCTTCTTGAGCTCGATGTGTTCGTTTAGATCGGCGATGGCACGACGCAAGCCTCGCAAGTGCCCACTCTAGTGCGCGCCCTGCAGGGGTACCACCTATCAAAGGTCGCCTGCGGATCGGCCCACACCATCGTCTGGTCTCTACCGTCCAAGTCGGCCGACGCCAAAATGCGTCGTCGTGCCTACGCGAAGCTTCCATCGTTCATCCCGCTGGAGTACAACCTCCTCCAGAGCTTCTCGATGCAGGCGCTCAGAAACCGACTCGTGCTCTTGCAGCAGTTTTCAGGTGACTTCTCTATGTAACCTCCTAAGTGATTCCTATGTTGAATGCACCTTCATTTGTGTTTAACTTAAACTTGAAATCTACACGAGCAAGTTTGTAAACCTCATGGGGGTCTATATCGGCCGATCGAATTTTGTTTTCTCACATTCAGTATCGCTAGTTGAAATAAAACCTTGATTTTTATCGGCATCTTACGTATAATGCTTCACTTCATTGGCTGTTTGTTGATTTCTACAACTTCCTCCGTCTTGCAGGCGAATATATTTTCCTGGGTGGCTACAATGATAAACTCAATGTAATGTGGTCATTGTTTGTATTTGTGCAAAAACACTCCTGCTCATGAAATTGCATTGTTTAAAGAATGTTACATTCGCTGCCTTTCCTGGCGCCAGTCTTTTCTGGATGCCTTTTTCTGCCTTTTCTGGTTTACGAACAACGTCACAGTTCTGTGATGTTCCATACAACATCTTTACATGCCGCTGCGATCTAGTCTCATGGATAACCGACATTTCAATCGTACAGATGTCTTTCTCCTGGCTCTTCCTTTCTTCCCTCTCAAGCCGAGCAGTGATGTGCTCCACGAGGATTCAGATGCTCTGGATGAGCTACGATCCGTCCTTGTCAACTCCGGGAAGGAATGCATCTTCAAGAAAGTCATCCAGTCCACTATGATCCGTGACAAGCAGCATGGTCCAACCATCGAGCTGAACAGGATCCAAGTGAGTTGCCATGGCATCCCTCCATTGAATGTTCAGCATTTTGATTTTATCGCAAAGGAATGATCTTTGTCAGAGAAGTCATGCACGAATTTAATGAGACTTTGTTTGTAGAGACTTTAAAAGGAATCGTGCGCCTACTTTAGGTTCTCAATTCTCACCTGCAGTGACAACCTGAAGAGAAGCGGTGATTTATGATACACAAATTGCGGTGGCATGGCGCAGCGGCTAAGGCGCTCGTTTTCCAATAATGCAAATCTGGTTCGACTCTTGGCTTACGTTGTTTGTTGATAAACACTACTCACCTCTACCCAAGGTGTTGCAAATTGGCTGTACAATACATCGTTGCTGAAGGAAAGGCGACCGAGAGAAAGGGACTGGAAGCCCTACTTTCTTTAGTGTTGAAGGCTTAGTGTTGTAAGAACCTTATCTTCTCATTCCCGAAAGCTCAGTAACCGAGTATGGAACCACCTTTACTAAGTTTCTATTTATGACGTTACACATCAGGTGAAGAAACATCGTGATGCTGACGGCCTAGTTGGGCCAGATGGGATCAAATCGGTCTTTGGACAAGCATTCACCAAGATGGACTGCTTGCTTCCCGATCACGTATTGTTACCTCACAGAGTGTGGAAGGTCAAGTTTTTCGGTGAGTTTCACGCAAGCAGTTGCGTCGTTTCGAATAATTTGCCGCAAGTTCAAATTTTCATCAGTAATCTCACAAAGGTTTCATTAGAAAAGACCGACGTCCTCTTACTTTAGAAGTAAACCCTTACCCTCTTTCTTGAGGGTGGCAAGCTTTTGATACTTCTGTTACGGTCACACAATGCACATAGTTCAAGGCCATTTCGTATCATAACTATTTAAAATATGGTTGTCTGGAGACATGGCTTGGAAGTATCTTAGAATCTTTGCTGCGCTGTCGATCTATGCATCTAAGTTAGATCATCTTTGGATGCTAAAGTCAAATCAAATCTTTTTAGATATATTTTTTGACCTTGTGAGATACCTCAGAGTTGGAACAAGCCAAAGAAAATGAAGAGGCGGCCAGCTCTGTGTTCATCTCCAGCGGATAATGATCAAATATTCTATTCTTCCAGGGGAGTCGGTGGATGATTGTGGGGGAGGGTACAGTGAGTCGATCGCTGAGATGTGTGGTGAACTGCAGGATGGATCAGTTCCTCTTCTCATCCCGACCCCTAACGCCAGGGATGAGGCTAATGGGAGCCATGAAGATAGTATGTGTCGTGACTCCCTCCTTCTCAATCCTCGAGCTACATCAGATCAGCGCATCCAGATGTTCAAGTTTCTTGGTAACCGTTGAAATTGTCATCCTGATAGGCAGCAGCATTCTGTGTTGTGGCAGGTTTCCAGTGACATTACCACGATGTTTATATAAACTTTATGCAAAAAAATCACGTTAAAACTTTGTTGGAATCAAAATGATCGAAGTAGTTGACCAATCTGAATGAACACGGGAAGTAACTGACGACATTCTGTTCCTGCAGGCATACTGATCGGCATTGGCATCCGAACTGGCAGCCCTCTCAGTCTGAACCTATCTGAGCACGTCTGGAGACTTCTAGCCGGGATACCGCCATCCTTGAAAGATATTGCCGAGACCGACAAGGTTAGCTATCACTGGTTCTTTCATGACATTAGTCATTAGTACTGCACATTACTTGCTCGATGAATATTTTAGTTCCGAGGTTGGCCATTAGACTATGTTATCTTCAGTCTATTAAATCAATTGAAAACCTCTTTTGTTGATTTATTGGTTTTATTATAAATCGTATTGTATCGTTGTCACCGAGATATTGTGGAAAGATTGATATCTCGGTGGTAACGATTGTACACACTCGATTGTTCAGTACACACCCGATTGTTTATTCCTATTTATTATGAGGATTTCTATTCATTGCTTTGCCCCCAGTTGACGGTCACCTCGCCAACCGGTGCTTGACTACGCACAGCGCGTTGGCGCCTCCTGTGGTTTATAGTTTTTTAAACTTTTTTTCCTGGTCATTGGTGAGTTGTACAAAAGCAATGTTGGAAGCAGATTGACATTGTTGGTTATTGTTCTCCAGTACTTCGTGAAGAAGTTGATCCACATTCGCAACGCCACTGCGGAAGAACTAAACGCCATGCAGTTGCCATTCACCACGGTTTCCGCCAGCGGACAGGTTAGTGGCTTCTTAAGGCGCCGTCTGATCGGTTAGTTGAGCATTGAAGCGAGTCTATGATGGTAGGTTATGTTACCATCACCCCATGCAAACTAATTGTGCACTGTCTCAATGGGCCTGTACGAAAGGGATCTACTTGACTAGGGCGAAGCTGTTTCGTCGTGAAGTGACTTTGCATTTTCCTCCGCAACTTCATTCCTACGAGAATAACATAACTTGTGTTACGCAGCGATGAGCTAACCGAAGCTTCCTATGTTCATTACAGGAAGTGCCGCTCAGCTCAGAGCATCTGGTGGTTGATGAAAGTAACAGAAGTGATTATACGAAGTCCTCTATCCGACACAGGTGAGTAACGACTTCTGCCTGGCATCGACCACATGACGTTGTGGTTGTACTTTGTTGATCACTGGTTGAAGTTTGGTTTGACATTTTCTTTATACCCCCCAACCAACCCCACTGATGTTTGTGGTTGCAGGTTGCACGAGTTCGACGACGTGGTGGCCGCGGTGAGAGAAGGCATGGCGCATGTCATCCCTCTCCCGTTGTTGTCACTGTTCACTGCTAAGGAGCTGGAGACCGCGGTCAGTAGCTTTATGATTGTGATTGTTTATTTTATAATTAATTATTATCATTCAGTTTTGCCCCCACTAGTGGGTGGGGTCGATTCTTTCCTTGTAGCGGTTACCTCTCCAATAATAATTGATAATAATGTGTTTCCATGTAGCGGTGCATCCATGGCAGATATGTGTGTTGCTCTCACTACCTTACAAAACAGACAGTGGCAACGATGTTCATTTTATTTCATTGTATTGGCATTTAATTGGCAACATACCATGTAATATACAACAGCAGTCAAGTTTAGATCGCATAACAAAATGGCAGCCAAAGACCTAAAGACCACCAACGTCCAACGTCAGCTGCCAGCCGAGGACATCATTACCTTGAATGCATTTCTAAAGGCACCAGTTTTAAAAGCTTTTGATATAAACCGACAAGGTACCGAACCCATGTCTACCGATTCAGAGACGGACACTCCAACCACAACGCCACGGAGTCGATGTTTCTTGATATTGATCGATTGACTTGTTCAGGTGTGCGGCAATCCTGACATTCCCTTGAACCTTCTCAAGTCTGTAGCCACCCACAAAGGGATTTCCCCGAATGACGAGTTGGCGCGTTGGCTCTGGGAGGTCCTGGAGTCGTTCACCAACGAGGAACGCTCCTTGTTCCTTCGATTCGTCTGGGGAAGGACGCGACTCCCGCGCTCCATCGCCGACTTCCGTGGCCGAGATTTTGTCATCCAGGTAAGACAGTTCGAAAACAAATGATCTTACAATGATGTCAAATACCGTTGATGACATCACAATGACATTACATTTGCAGGTTCCCGACAAGTACAGCCCCCCCGACCACTACCTCCCCGAGTCTTATACTTGTTTCTTCATGCTCAAGCTCCCTCGGTATAGTTGCAAGGTAACTGCCACCTGGACAATTTTATTATTATTGACAGCATTTTACAAAGTGGATTAAGCAACTTTCACGGTCTCTTCCTGACCCCATATGTTCCTTTGTCACATCCAGCTTGCTTGGGATGCGGTGGATTGTAAATCTGCTTCCTTTAACGTACACAAGTTGTTTAATTTTGATTTGTCAAAGATGTTGTTATCAAAGCGTTTGTTTGACCAACCGCCGCTGTGTGCGCAGCCTGTTCTGGAGGAGAAGCTCAAGTACGCGATCCACTTCTGCAAATCCATCGACACCGACGACTACGCACGAATTGATCTGCACGACGACGACGATGATGACGTGACGAACGACATCGTCATGTCGATGACGTCACGAGCGGGACAGGCTGCGCAGCGACGACGTCTCGCTTCGATATTCCACCAGCCGGCAGCCTTGCTGAGCAGCGACGAATCCGACGTTGAGTACGCGGCTCCTTTGGAAACCGATTCGAGCTCGAGCAGTGCCGACATCCGCGCGACGCTCTGCTGACAACAAGTCGCCCGCTTGTTGTGTTTGTACAATCACAATTGTTCATCTGTCGCATCCACGTGTTAGTTTTACCGCGATTTAGCTTAAATTGATTGATTGTTTTATTGTGTGAATCTTCATCCTTGAACTTGGAAAGCTTCTTTGGGAGCTGACTGTAAACACTCGGTATTTTGTTTTCGAGCTGTAAAGTATTTCAGTTTATATGATGTTTGGTTGCTATTGTTTGCGGGGGTCACACAATGGATGCAACCACTTGCTTCTTTTGGGTGCGGCCCAAGGATAGAGTGCTGGTTAAATCTTATGTTGTTGGAGCTGGGTATTTTAGCCTTTGCTCTTCTTACTCCTCCCCAATTGTGCAGCTCCTATTCACAAAGACCTTCCATAATTTACTCGACTGGCGAGACCTCCCGCTATTGTAGTGCATCGAACATATCTAACACTAGTGACATTTGTGTGGCTAGTCTAGAGAGCCGACTTATGCTTTTCATCTTTTGGCTTGTACGCGTTTAATGGGATGCTTAAATGTTTCAATAAAATTATTGTTACCTGGTTGTGGTTCAGTGATTTTCGTTCGGTGATTGTGGTTCAGCGATTGCAAAACATTAAACTCTCGAAGCTTAACCCCCCCACAGGTTTGCATTGACCTGCAGTGGCTTTGAACCTCTGACCATCCGTCATGGGTGTTGGTTTACGATTGTGTCTGGGCAGGACATAGGCTGCTGTATATCTCCATGCTGAAAGGTGACCACGGAGATTATGAAATGCTGGTTTGAAAGGTAAAGTCCTGATTGAATAATGTTTCCTTTTGGAGCTATCCCATAATAAAGATCCACTGAAGGAGAGCTTGACGCTTAACTGCACATGTGGGAACGTGAACACTGGTCGATTGATCTTGAAAGCAATATCACGACTTGTGCATGTTCTTGTACCAAGATTTACTGATGCATCTTGCACAGGATGTGTTCAGCAATCCAGTGATCACATTTTGTGCCGTCTAATTTTAAAAGTTACACATTCATATCACAACGAGTCTAGCAACAAGGTTCGCCCGAGCATGGCCGTTGGGAGAATAATGTGGGCCCTGTGCCAACGAGCAGTCAGGGACTCCTAAACACAACACTTTTCAAGAAAGCAATAAGGACTCCAAAAAATGTACAATGCATTCTTTGTTTTGGTCCTCTAAAATCATCTCGGGTCCAACTGTAGGCCTACCCCTGTCAATGCTACTGCGCCCAAGTGGATGATGATTGAAATACTGGTAGCCGCAAACTCTCTTTTTCCCAACAATGCAGGCTAGGTGAAAACGATAGTATATCGGTGAACTGACGTAAAAAATTCAGTTTCCAATTTTATTTTCAAACATCAAATTGAAAAATAACAATCGACAGTAGGCTACTTCCTGTATTAACTTCGCAAGGGTCTAGAAAAGGTAGAAGCGTCAAAAAGCAAACATTAAACCGTGCTCGAGAAAGAAATTTAAAGCCTAACAATATTGCACGGTCGCAACACGTTTTATTTCTTATCAGTTACACAAAAAATAAAAATTACTACAACCAGAGAAGGCTTTCGACAAAGCGGGCGGCAAGACAATAAGCCTCATTGAAGCCACAAATACGCAACAATTTGTGGGGTAAAGATTCTCAGAGCACATTCTTTGCGGCTTAGCTTGTTATTGTTTAAGTTTTCATCATGTTTCGTTTGGGCCTAGGCAATAACAGACACATAATGTGCACAAACATCCCAAGTGCTTGACCTACCTTAACAGAGGTAGAGTTTGTGAAGACTAGATGAACTGTGTAGACGCAAAAATAGAGCTGCCACCATGGTATAGGTACCATGGTAGCAGCTCTAGTATAGGTACCACCATGGTATAGAGCTGCCACCATGGTATAGCCTAAAGAACGGCCACAAACATTTGTCAAAAGATTGGAATATTCAAATTGTGAAATCATTTTAGCGCATTGGGCCAAGTTGATGTTAAATTCTTCCTCGGTCTTTATTTTTTTAGGCTACCAAGTTAATCTTTTATGCGAGCTTCGTGTTCTGCATTCTGCAATGTAGTTGAAAGCGTTGATGTGGACTAAAGTAATAGCGTAATACTTGGTAAAAATATTTTAATTTTTAAACCTGTCATCTTGTCCAGGATTTTTATATTTTTTTGGTTTGTGCCATTGACTGGAGCCCGTTACATTACAGCGCAAGGCTGAGTGGTAGGCTACTACATCTACTTCCGTCAAATACGTATAACCCGACTCTGTGATAATATATTGACAGAGTGCTTTAGTAAGTTTGTGTCAAAATTTATGAACGCACACCAGAAGTGACGCAACGCATCAGTGATGACGTTACAAAGCAGCATACCGGAAGTGATCACTTACATTTCAAAAGCTGGTTAGACAATAGCTCGTTGTTTGCTCACAATGGCAGAGCACGAGAATGAAATATGTATATTTATGTCATAATGACAAACACGCAGAACTGCAGGAAATTGCTACATGCACCATAACATAATCAAAAGTGTTGGTAGTTATGTTAGTCTTGAAATACGCGATTAAGCCGCAATTGATGCTGAAAATAGATTGTAAAAGATTATTTAAAGTTATAAAAAGTTTATGGGATTGTCGAATTAGATACTAAACTTTGTTTTCCGGCAGTGTGGCCGAAGGCGCATCTGCAAGAAAGTTCGCAAGAAAACTAAAATAGCCTAATGACTTTTAAATCTAAAGGAAGAGATAAGTATGCAGTTTTGGAAACCATTTCTGAAAAATCAAAAATCTCCAAAAATATTTTAGTGAGTTGTAAGGAAACAATGCCAATGACATAATCTGATTCAGTTCCTTCAGTTACAAGCACAAGGCGAGGTGCGGGCTCTTCTAAGTTGGCAATAAGAGATATGAAGACTGGAAGCTTGAAAGTATCTCAGGTGGTTGACATCGAGTGATTCATAAAAACCAGGTAAGGTACAGCGATGAATATTATTGAATGTGTGGGTATGCTTCCTCCATGTGTGGTGTCACGTGCTTTCGAAGGTAGTGATGAGCAACCGACTAACAGGTGTTGGCAGTCATATCAAAAAAAGTCAGTCAAGAAAAAAGTATTTGACTATCTGGCCAGCAAAGGATGCAAAGAATGTTGCAATGTTGAATGGCGTCATAAAATGTCGTCTGTGACGCCATTTTACTTCACCTAGCTTGGATCCAAACTTGTTTAAACAAAACAAATATTTGGAGCCTGGACAGTGTGGAGGGCTTGAACAAAGAGAACACCCGTCAAACGTGTCTTTATTTATCTCATGTTGTAATGGCACCCGGATACTTCCGGTTGGCGTCGAACCGATTTCCAGACGAACACGAAATTATAAAGCAAACTTTCTTATTTTATTGTTTATCATACTTATTAAATATAAATTATCTTCTAAATCTAACTTTTGTTTGTCACCGCATTAATCTCAAGCAACGCTATGAATATCTTACTTTCTGTGTTGCCAAGAACTTGTCTAGTGACGCAAAGTAGAGGAAAACTTCAACAGACATTTGATATGAAATGGCAGAGTCTACTGGCGTCTCTTTTTAAAATATTGTTTACAATATTCCAAATTATGAAACCACATTGTATGATTAAATCTAACTATGTGTATGTAAAAACAACTATAAAGTAATTTATTCTTAAAATATTCCAATAAGTAGCCTGTGTATGAACATTGAAAAGTGTATAAGAAGACAGACTTCTTCTAAGTCAATGCAGGTTACAGGGTTGCGGTGTGATGCAGTTGCAGATTGAACCACTCGAGCATGCATTTGTCACCAGTTACATTCAGGCTGCAGTAGCTTATGTTGCGGTTTGTTTACTTTGGAAGTGTGGCGTATGATGAGTTTAGAAAATCTTTTTGTAGAGGAAGAGGGATTGCCATCCTACCCGCGTTCATCTTCGCAGGCTTGCGTGATATCTACCGTACCTGACAATTGTCAATTTATGTTTGTTGTGGTTGGACGAAGAACGAGAAATTATTTTAGGACGTAATAAATTTTGGAAAGTTTTCAATGTGAGTCTAAACAGTTTACTCAACAAAAAAGACAAAATTATTGTAAAAAGATAATAATTTACCTGTCAATGCTGATGTCCATTACACATCTCAAAAACTAGGAGGCACGTGTTGCACAAATTGCATGTTAGCAAGTTGCAAGAGAAGAAAACGTTTGAGCCAAATTTCATTTCGAATGGTATCTAATTGCCACACCCTTCCAACCCACCTCAAAATTTTGTATTGTAAATATTGCCAAAAGTTTCTACACTACGGTACGTAGACTATGTACTTCGAGTACAAGTGTGCCTGGACGTGGCACCGCTCGGCATGTTGTCGTTTTAATTGATTCTACCACTGCCATATTGTTATTTGGTTGTAGGCTACTTTCACTGGAGCCCAATACTTTTTGTCTCAAAGAGCACTGACGGGGCTCATGTGGATAGAGGTCACTCACGATGCCACATCGGTCACCTCACATCTATCCTGCCCACATGCCCCGTTGCATCATCGGAAACGTGACGAGGGCACTGTACACGTCACGACACAAACATGTCGAAAACAAATAAACGTGAGGAAAGAAGCTGCTCGATATGCCAGAGAAGCAAAGAAAATTGTAAAGTGTAGGCTTAACTGTGGCAAAATATACGAACAACGTTTTTTGGTTTCTTGAAATGGCTCCAGTTAGGCAATGTTAGGTTGTATTGGTTTATGGTTGAACAACGATCCACCGTCTGGCAGGTTGGGAAACTCCAACATCAAAACCTCTTTGATGACCAGACGACGCAGGTTGACCGCGCCCACGTTGATTGAGATGCCAAATAACCGTCTGGACCAGTCTTGCGGTATTTGTAAATGTCAGTTTCTTACTTTGTTTTGCTGAGTGGTGTCTTGCTACCACGTTTGAGCTTCTTCTGTGAACAAAGCAGGTTGCATACAAAAGTCACAACAAATATACGGACAGTTAGCTATTGCAGCAGTACCGCAAAAGTAGCGGTAGGTGTCGGAGCCTAGATTGTTACTAACATAATATCTACTTGTATTTGATCGATTTGTAGACGGATTTGTCATTAAGTTGCAACGACAAGTTCTTACAATAACGTCAAGTTTTTGTTTGTAAACTTGCTCGAAGTGTCTACAAGACTTCTGGATGAGAGTCGGTTTCACATAATTAATTTGATAGAAAACAGAAGAAAAATTAGCATTGCTACTATAGTAAAGTCAATTTTTGTTGTTAAAAACAATGACGTTTGACTTTAGAGAATGAAGGCAATTATCTGCTGAACATACGTGCTGTACAAGTGTACAGTAAGGCGATGTGAAAATCAAAAAATTTTGAAAAATCAAAAATCGAATTATCACACAGGGTGACTATTGCTATGTAGAGTATTTCTGTAAAATTTCACGCAAAAATATTCAGTAACCTTAAACATGTAGTCGATTTTGTCCTTGGCATTTGTTGCCAGCACAGAGTTGCCAGGTACAAATTTTTTGAAGAAAAAACTTTGTTTATTTTTTTTAAATTGTAAAAATTTCCAACTTTAACAACCACAACAACAATTACATATGATGTCACTGCTAGTTGCCCTTTTAGGTAAAGGCTGGCGGTGTACGGTAAGATATTAAACAATCACCTGGCAACCCTATTTTTGCTTGGTCAGCAAAAACTGATGATATTAAAGCCTTTTTCACTTCTATGGCAAGAGTAGGAATGCACTGTGCATAAGATAACACTTTGGTTTTGTTGTAGTAATATGTATTACATAATCACACAACGCACTGCATTAATATTCGATTGTTTTCGCCGATTTACATTTGTTTTTTGACAGATATAGTAACTGCAACTCTCCAATGGTAGCTTACACATCAACCAACCAACTTTATATGTGCTTGTAAAACGTGCACAAACGTATGAAGAATACAGCCAATGAACAAGAAACAATGGTGAATATCAAAACATTATAAGTCAGATTTCGTGTCTGCTTTCGGCAAGACCCTACGCGAAGCAATTCTCGCCCAAATGAAACCATCCAGTCGTTGAAGGCCAGCAACACTTCCACAGTCGTTAGTGACTTCCCAAATGAGACGCTGCACAGCCTGAGTATGGGCAGGAAAATGAGGGCATTCAAATTTTGTGTTTATCAAACCCTTTAGTTCATCTATGGTCAAGTGTGAAGCAAGGCTAGACTCAGTAAGCGTGGCATGGTCCCAATCAAAGAGCACAGTGAGTTGGCATCCAAATTTAATTTTGGTTGGGTAAAAATGCGGACAGAAACATCACAAGAGTTACTGCCTTTGCGAATATTTTCTAACATGTTCACAGAAAAAGATCACAGAGCAGGATCATCACTGGATACCGGGGCATTGTCACATTCAGATGTACCAGGTGCAGCTGGTTCGAAAGGAGTCAATTTCTTCATCAATTGCTGCAGAAAACTGCTGTTTTTCTCCAGTTCTCTTCCTCTATCACTTGTGACTTCTTTGCTGCAGCGAAATCATCTCCTCGCTGTTGTTTGAGGCTCTTGAAAAACAAGTTTTTTGTGTGAATGATAAATGTAAAGAACACAAAATAATCCATGTAAATCAGTTCAGTTTGTTTTTATTTCTGACTGTCACAACGAAAAACAATATATGCCAAACATAACAGATAATACTCTTTCGGACAAATGGCAGTAAAAAACAGTGATACGGTAGTCAAGAAAAATCTTCTCGCCATAGCACGACTAGCTTTAGTGAAAGCACAAGCCTGCCTTTACAGACATAGAAATCAGAACATCTGAATCACTTTCCCACGAGGAAATGCTTTAGGAAAATGAAAAATCCTTAAACCACCTACTATCTAGAGTTGGTTGCACTACATCTGCAATGGTGAAGTGGGGTTGTAGAATGGGCAGTAACCCATTCTCCTTCTCATATGGCTCCATTCAACAAATGTTGTTAGAAGAGCCATGTCAATGACAACAACTGACCAACCCCAGTACACAGCATGGGACATGTCTATGCATGACCCTGTTATCAAAGAATATACTTATAAAGCCTTAGCCTACACTTCATAGAAAATTACTAGCCAAAAAAGTTTGTAACTATACCGTATGTAAGAACTTACCTTTTTGTTAACTCTCCTTTGAAGCGTTTTCGTTGTCCTTTTGTCAAGAAGCCCAATTTGGTATAACGGTGCTTCTACTCCACGATAACGTTGGGAGAGGAGAAACCTCAATTGTTTTAGGAATGCGATCTTCATTTGAAAAGAGAATAGTTAGCTTTTTTTCCAGCTTCCTGAAAAATTAATTCCTTGTGAGTGCTCTGTCTCTGTAAACGTGCAATTAATTATTTCAACACATTAAAGTTTTGAAGTGTCTGCTAGTTGGTTATTGTAGCCTACGTGTACTGTTCATTCATGCAAGCTACGGTATATGTTAGTATTTTTAACAACTACCCTTCATCCATACAAAGGTATACGAGTTGGTCTATATTTTATGTCACTACCAAGCTTAGTTAAAACCTGTCAGAGAAAAAGTTGCAGTAATAAAGTACTTGAGTATCACCTTTAACAAAGTAGGCTGCAGAATGCAAGAACATATCGTAGTGTTGGTAAATCAGCAGTGGGAAGCTCCTTGGAGGGTCCAATGACAGAAGAGCTTTCCAAGCTTCTTACTCTCTTTTTAGAACTTTTAGGCATGATTTAACAGTAAACAATGCTACTCACAACAAGGTTAGCTTTATGAACTAAAGATAATATGTGAAGAGATTATTGTATTTTTTGAAAAAAAACATAGCCCACTTACAGTACACAGAACTAAGAATTTAAGTGCTGAAAACTTAGTTGTCTGAGCCTTCCGTAATACTATGAACTTTATTAGTGTCATTCTCAAAGCTACATATAAAAAATGCAGAACCACAAACAGCAACTTCACCTGAATAAGCAGTTCTTATTCCAGAAGACCTGATAATTACAGACACTGCCTCTTAGGCCTACTTTACACAATTTGGAAAACCTAGCCTAAACTGACTTTGAACCGAAGCCTGAATGATTTAACAACCAAGTATAAAATCATAGCAAACATTTCGGCTGAACACAACTTCTTATCTGAATTTTGCAGCCTTATCTTCAATAATATATAATCAGCAATTCAGCATCTCAAGTTATAAATCTCTCAGCAGCAGACAGCAATCGCTCGCGCTCGCGTGTGTGCGGCACACAACGCGTTTTCCCTAACTAGCCATTCAGAGCGCGCCATCTGGATCACGTGGATTGATGCGTTGTGATAGTATGTTTTGTGGAATCACCTTGCAAGAATTAGAAAATACTAACCTTAAAACGCTTACATGTTTACGGATACTGGATTTTATTGCATAAAACTTCACAAAAATACTCTACACAACAGTAGTCACCCTGTGTGATAATTCGATTTTGTCCATTCAAATTTCACATCGCCTTAGTGTACAGCATAGTATTAAAAATGCAGACAACGCCACTGTGACGCTGCGTGGCCACTGTGCCCTGGACAGTAAAAACTATGCACTTATACTATGACTTTGTCCTTTATAAGCAGAATTTTTCTTGAAAACCTACTTTCAAATGTAATAGGATAATTTCCTATCACTTAAATGGAGTAATTCTGTCAGAATAACCTTACTCCGTATTAGCTTTAATTTTGTATCGTTTGTTTCAGATTGACCCATGAAATTGTTGTAGATTTGTAATAGATCAAGTAGTTGATTTAATTAAAAATTATCTTTGCATTGTGACTTCAACAGCAATGCCTGGACGAGACGATATTGTTCCGGGGGGTGCAACTGCGTTGGAAGATAATAAAGAAGGAAACGAGTCCCCATCATCGGCAACATCCACTTCAAAATTGATTTCCCGTCCTCGGAGCTTTACCAGCGTCCAGAACAACCACCGCGCTCTCCGATCAACAATGAGCAATCCGATAAAATTGCCTCAGAACTCATTAAAACACAATCACATACCAACAAGTCGGCCTGATTCATCGTCTTATTCCAATGTTCCTCTCATCCGCTGTGGGTCATCATCCGGGTCAAGGTATGAGGAAACAAGAAATGCAAGAATATTCATCCGCCGAATGCCATCGCCGGCCAATGACGAATCTTCCGAGAAAAGATTTCAAAAGTTTTCGTTTTCTTCTGACGACGTCTACCACCACAGCAACAGCCAGTACGAGTACCATAGCTCTGATGTGTTTCTACCTCCTGGTCACGTGAGTGAAGGGGGAGAGTCGTCGCGTATGGGAGGAGGTAGGCTATGCTTCAAATAATCCTGCTAAACATTACCTTCTTAGGGGATCATCGTTGTTACTCTGATTACAGTAACTTCGTAAGGTGTTAATTTATTTGTTTGTTTGAATGGATAAATACTTCCCTTGCCTGCTTGTACAACCAAATTTGTTCCCGCATTCCCAACAACTGTGTCCATCCGCGACAATGCGTCTGTAGTTTCCACGGCATGTGAAGTTGTGAATATTTTGACAATGTTTGTATTCAGTTGCGTAGTCGGAGGTTGGACTGATGTAATAATCCATAAATATAAGTCAGTTTCTGCCTTTATAACCAAATTTGAAACGGTATTAGCTAAAATGTTTTAAACACCAAATTTATTGGACAAATTTTCCGTTCATTTTATGATCGATTTTTCAGGATCAAGTTCTTTTGATGATCTACCGCGATTCGCGCGACCCACCTCAAGTGTACCGGTAACCTTCACCTCCAGAACGTCATCGTTAAGTGACATGGTTACGTCATTGCCTCTTCATCAATCGTCACTCGCAGACGAAGCTTTAAACGCGCCGAGGATGAGCCGACAATCTTCGCGGCGGAGTATGGGTCGCGATTGGACGCGACAACACTGGAGCAAACTAAAAGATTTAGGTGAGGAAAGCAAGTTGTGATCTGTTTGGGGCCGTTTGGAGGCTAATTTGGGCCCGGTACCAATAGCATCCTCGGGTCCACAAAATTAGACACCGCGGACGAAATAAAACACTTTATAAGAAATATTCCAAACGGAAAGCACAAGTTAGGCCTACTAGCACAAAACCATCAAAAAAGGGTGTTTTTTCAGGAAGGAATTATTATCGATTCTAACATAAGATCAATTTGCTGCAAATGCGCCAACGTAAATATATGTGGCGATATCTTCGATTTAAGGGATGGGTCCGCACCCAAAACTCTTTCCATGAGTCCCTGTCATAGTCTTTGGGTCTGGTATACTGTGGCCTGAAGATTGTGATTTACTGCTTTCTGCAGTTGCCACAGCATCTCTGGCGATTACTCGAACCAAGCCTGACAGAAGCAGCGTGTACTGTGGGTCAGCACGATTGACGCTTAAATTAAAACTTTGGCGCGACTGAGCGATATCTGGCGACTTCAAGGGAATTTTGTTTCGCTATTTCTATTTTTACAAAGGCTCAGACGAGATGACGTGTGACTTAAATGCTTGTGTGTTCATTTCGCGTATATTTGAAAAATCAGATGCGGTCTGTTACACATTGCATGAAATTATTCAATTGACTTCTGTTGAACCTCTACAATTTTTCTTTGTCCGAACACTTCTTTTATCTCAGTCCATGGGTCGAGATGTTTGTAAGAGTCAACGCTGCAACGATATTGCACAAATATGACGTCATGTATTAGATACACGATCGTCTTTCGACACTACCTTGCTAAGAACGCTTATGATTTCTTCACTGTTTGGATACTTCCAGCAGTCATAGTTTCCAGGGATGGAGGAACCATTTTAAAAGTAGGTGGGCCCAAAGGCTTAGCAGTCAAAAGTAATCAAACTTCTGGGGGGTTTCGCCCCCCAGACCCCCCATAACATTGCTGCATTCCTAATACTTGAAATCGTTTATACATTGTGTTTTCATGATTGTCTTTTGTGCCAACCAGCGAAAAATTTCCGATTTTGGGCACGATTTAGCCGAACAAATTACAAAATTGTTAAATTGCTCTATAGCGCTGTACAAAATATGGCGATGTACACACAAATAAAACGGCAAAATACACACACAGTTATAATACCAACCTGGGAGAAATGATCTGCAGCATTATACAGTAGGCCTACGTGCATGCACTGCATAATATGTAATGATATCATTGTTTCAACCTTAGAGAACAATGAGATTGATTTATAGATTACTCCACCAATCACACCCACACGTGCTGCCCATCAACAGTGGCCTCAACAGAAAAGTTTGAAGATTAGATTTCATCACTGAGCTATCAAAGATAACACAGGCCAATAAAAAAAAAAAAAAATTAAAAAAGGCACGGCATGTGAGAGTCATTTTAGGGTACTTCGAGGCCTCTGATTCCGACAATGCACTTGTTTCTTTCGAATTGGTTCTAGTTTTTGAGATAAGCCTACAGCAAAAACATCGTTTTTGCAATTTTGAGCCCCTATAGATTTAACGTCGTGTCGTTTAGCCTATTACATAGACAAAACTGAAAGTAATCCCAGGCACATTTCTGAGTTGTATAAATGCCATTTGAAACCCATCACGTTGATTACAACCCAAACAAACAGCCATTTAACGTTTACTGGCCTAGTAACAATCAAAATACGACGTGAAGCAAGCATTAGGATACAAGATGTAGAATATATAACTTGTGCTTTGCGTTAATATATTTGTTGACTTCAACAGTATCAGACTTACTAACTAAGCTACTAAGTACAAATAAAATACATAGCCTACATTGTTTTGCTTAACAAATTAAACGAATAAGCAAAACAAAGCCATCGATGAACAGACGCAATTCTTTATTATGGTAGGCCTACTATACTGAACAACACCCATCAAGGTATACGAAGGCCATTTATATAATTACAAAATACAAAGTTATGTTCTTCAAACTATAAATTTCGAAAATTCGACAAAACCAAGTGCATTTTTGGAATCAGGGGCCCTGAAATACTCTAAAATGACTCTCACCTTTTGTGTCAAAATTTTTTTGTTGGCCTGTGTAATCAAACTAGTGTAGCCTATATCAAATGAGTGGAGCTTTTTTTGGAACTCTTTCTCTAATTTGCCGTTTTCGCTACCTTTTCAAAGAAATTTAGCTTTCAAAAGTGGGTGGGCCAGGCCCACCCAGAAAATAAAGTAGGTGGGCCCAGACCCACGAGGCCCACGTGGTTCCTCCATCCCTGATAGTTTCCATATTATCTGTGATAAGCTTCTGTTGTAGGCCAGGATTTGCTTTGTAAAGACTAAACCAAGAATTATATTTTCTTGCAACTGAGTCTCGTGTAGCTTCTGTCACGTAACAATATGCAGCAGTGATGTAACAAGGTGATCCAAACCTTTGTTGCTTCAATGTAGCTTGTGTAATTATGCAAATTAGCTAAGAAAAATACAAAAATTTAGGAAAAAGGCTCTACCACAATGACTACTTCACTTATTGTGCATTGTTAGACTTAATATAGTCTATAAAATAAACTGTAAGCCATGAGTCTCGTCCGGTCCGCAAAAGGTGAACATTGAACCGGGAGTGAGTTGAGCAGAGTTGTCTCACCTGCCAAGCCCATGTATATCAGACAGGGGGCCTATATAGGGAAGTAGAGTATGTTATATACTCGATGATTAGCTTTAGTGCTTTCTCGTTCTCTTAATCTAAATCGTCAACCACTCAGCACATGTCAGGTCACAGTAGCGTTGGCAGGAGGGTCTATGGAATGATTTTGAACTTGAAACCAGGATGATTCAGGAGGGATCGTGACTTTTATAAGTGACCCGAGAACTTGAAGAAACCACCGCGTGTTCTTCGGATAAGCATTTTTCTTAGAAGTGTCTTGATTTAGGGTTTGAGGATCTCACTGGGACCGGGCCAAGATTATCCCCTCAACTGCCCTGTGTAGGATGCGACATAACTCAGTTTCAATGACTCTTCAGACAAGTTGAGGACCGGTTGACGGTGTATTTGGGAAGTTTAGTTTGATAATTTTTCGGGTACTCCCACTACTCAAAAACATTTCGGGTACTCCCAGATTGTGTTTGGCAAACATTTATTTATCATTTAAAATAAACCGTTAGAAGCAGTATGAGGGGAATTTTATTATTATTAAACAATGGCTACTATTTTTACTACCAATTATGAAAGCAGTTCAAATATAAAATGACTAATACAACGTAATTGCAGGCCTTTGGAAAATGACATATGAATAATAGGCTGTGCATTTAAATGGTAATCTTGTTGAACCGAAACATTCCCAGACAGCAAATCAACGCCTGCAGACGTTGAAACAATGTAAAAATGGTTGATTTGCTGTTTGAGTTATGATTCATTGCTTTGATCTGTAAGTATTTTTGTTGTTGTTGTTTTGACCAACCCGAAATGTGGGTCAGCCCCGGAGTTATCATCACAAATTGCAGATGCAACTAGTCGAGTTTTGAAATGGTTCCTTCTATAATCGTTTTAATTTACAGAAATAGATTGATTTGGTTTTTGAGTTGGTTTTGTATCTTTATCCTCGGACTGACAAAGCCTTGATTGGTTATTCCTGGTAGTTTTGCATACTTGTAGAGGTTTCTGATACAGCGCCGGTTACCGAGATTGGCAGAGTGAAGTTTCCGATTGTTGAAGTGTTGTTGCCGGGAAATTATTTTATCCATTATGTGCCGCTGAATGGAGAGCAGTCTATAGAATGCGTTGCTCAAGTGCACACCACGAGAGTCAAACCAGCACCGCTCGATCTTGAAACTTCTTTATTCACAAAGTCACGCGCTAACCAACTGAGCTATAGGGGCCGACACTGATCTATCGGGGCAAACTATCCCGGTGGAAGACCCAGGTACTGAATTGAAAAGAGATAGATCAAAACACCTGTTCTTAGCTGTTGAGATCCGAGAAGCGACTGACTAATAATTTTTACAAAGCGGGTACTCATTAATGTTGCATGCTGCACCATCACGTGCACTACATCGGAGTTTATCACGTATTTGGAGGCTACTTGTCATTAGCAAGTCCTCAATTGCAGGTTCCAAATTACATTTTGCTTAATCTGTACAAATTTAGTATCAGATTTTTGCAAGACGAGCCGCAAGACATTTAGCATGTAAACAATTATGGGTATAGGCTGTTGATAACAGCTGTTGCTTGGCTGATAGCCTGACAGCTATGCAATGATTGGCAGGATCTACCACTGTGAGTTCGATGTTTGTTTTAATAAAGTTTTGTTGGAAGTGCACTTGCTGTAGCCTCCGACAAATATATCAAACTAAAACCACAATTGTATTTCACATTATTTAAACATAGAAAAATTAAATGACGAAAGAATGACAGTCAGAAATTTAATGTTTAAATTTAACTCTGCACCACTTGGTCGGGTACTTTTCCATTTCAAGTTCGTCGTTTTTGTTTCAGAATTGGAGTCAGAAAGAGCTCGTCGGTGTTCAAAGCTCTCCAGTGGATTCGCGCCTCTCATGGTGTTTGGAGGACTCGTCTTCGTTTGCATCGGAATCAGCGCCAGCACAAATACTGGAAAAGATCAAGAAAGATTGCGCAAGCTCAGCGCCGCCCCGATAACGATGGGGGTGTTTATGCTTACCCTGGGCGGTGGGCTAATCTTTACCTGGTTCAGCTGCCGGTCCAAGGCACGGCAACTGGAGCACAAAGTTTTACATGGATCCCCGCACAATTCCATCGCTTCTCCAGGCAATGTCAACACCATCCAATCTATCGTAGCAAAACTTAATAACTCACGTAGCGGGTTCGTGCGAGGCGCTCGACCGCCGACTCCAGTTACACAAACGTCAACAGACAATGAGACGATGGCGAGAAAGACTAAAAGGGTTTCCGTTCAACTATCGAACGGTCAAATTGAAGTGAGGGACGTACCCGCCCCAGAAAGTCTCATAACGCGAGAAACAAGCGTATAGCTCGATCCAATTGTGAAACATTTTTGACTTTATTGTTTCTTCGTCTTCAACAGCCAGCAGCTGTAGTAACGACTAGGATATCATTGTATATCCAACTTAGTTCATTGTTTTGTGGTGATGTGACGCTGCAACGATATTGCACAAATATAACGTCATGTATTAGATACACAATCGTCTTTCGACACTACCTTGCTTGGAACGCCAATGATTTCTTCACTGTTCAGATACTTCCAGCAGTCATAGTTTCCATATTATCTGTGATAAGCTTCTGTTGGCCAGGATTTGCTTTGTCAAGACCAAACCAGGAATTACATTTCTTGTGACTGAGTCTTGTGTACGCTTCCGTCACGTAACAAAGTTGCTTCATTGTAGTCCAATGAGTAGCCTAGACATTATCCATGAGCAATATAACACTTCTGCAATCTTCTTCTTCTTCTTGCGTTTGAGGCCGCCACAGATCACGTTGTTACATCCAGGCGCAGCAGCCAATGGATTGTGTATTCATCGAGCGTTGTTAGGTCCACATGTCTATCTTGTGGTCGGTATACAGGACACTGATAAATAATATGGTGTGCGGTTTGAAAATCTGAGCCACACGCACAAGATGGTGAATCGGCGAGGCCCCACTGGAACATGTTGCTGCTAAAACGGCCCACTCCAGACCGCAGGCGATTGAGCTTCACCCATTCCTTCCGGAATAGTTCTGCTCCAGGTGGGGTGTTGGTATTGGGAAGGACTGTGGATTGGGTTGGTCTCGCAACTTCTCTCCATTCACGGTTCCAAACTTCGGAAATGTGGAAGTTCGATTTGCACATAGCTGCAGCATGTCAGGAGAACGGGCGTCGAGTGCGAGTTTAGAACAATCTGGTTGAGGAGGTGGTCATCCCTTGACATAGCTTGTAGGACCAGACTACGTACGTGGTTTTCCCTACGAAATCTACCTGGGGCGATGCCTGATAGTACCGGCAGAAAGTCAGTGGGAGTTGGAAGCAGGCAACCGGTGATTATTCTCATGGTGGTATTGAGGGCAGTGTCAATTTTGGAAGTGTGTACGCTGCGGCACCAAGTGGGGGAAGCATATTCGGAGGTACTGTAAACAAGTGCAAGAGCACTTGTACGGAGTGTGGATTAGGGTGGAGTGAAAAAAGAAAATTTTGATTTTTGCTCTGTAATAGCGATTAAAAGTTGTAGTGTGGCTTGACTATTAAGCTTTGAAAATTTCAGCGTTTTAAAATAAAGTTTTCGTCTGCCGCAAGCAAGTTCAAGATTACAAGGGATGTGCTGATTAAATATCACAATTTGCTTCAGAATTTTTTCCGCAACAAAACCATCGCATGTGACGTCATAGAGGATATTTCTTACGATTCAATTAGTCCATTTAAGCAACATAATCGGAAATATGCAATTCTTAAAAAGGGCCTGAAAAAGCCATTGCAGCGGTTTGTATGTCTGTTGCATTTTAATGAATTACCACTGAGACACTTGATGCATTATCTTGATGGAGTTACATCTGGTCCACTAAGTTTTTCTGGCTCCATTGGTAAAAAACTTGAAGACTGTGACAGTTTACCAGTCACAGAGTTTGAGGCTGTTGATATTCAACTGCCTTCAATTGACGTGAGCTTAAGCACAGACCAGCAGTAGCCTACTGTACTTGTATGGCATCTGTAAAGCAATTAGCTCAGGGCGTTGTGATGCCAAGCTTGCCTATTGTAATCCAAGAAAGATGAATCACTCCAGATGGCTGACAACAACCAATCGCATTTTGAAGCTTTATGTTTCACGAAACAATCCCTGTAAAATCTGAGAGCATTGGTCTTCTTCATCGTGTATCACACGGCCGTAGCCCAGAGCATCACG
The DNA here is from genome assembly GCF_918807975.1 of Aplidium turbinatum. Taxonomy (NCBI): domain Eukaryota; kingdom Metazoa; phylum Chordata; class Ascidiacea; order Aplousobranchia; family Polyclinidae; genus Aplidium; species Aplidium turbinatum. The sequence continues at coordinate 24,586,811 of NC_137482.1, forward strand.
CAGGCTCTTGCTCTATCGTTGAACTCGGCCAAATCCTGTGCAGAGCACCTTGCTTTTAGGTCAGGGCATTCGAGTAGATGTTGCATCGTTTGCTCCTGTCCGCATTTGCAACTTGTGCTCCCCATGGAATACCCCCAGTGTCTCATCAAGGTTTTACACCTGCCAATACCAGTTCTTAAGCGGTTGAGGCATCGCCAATACTTCCACGGTTCACGTTTTCCGGGAGGAAGGCTCTCCATGGGTGTGAGCTCCATATTGGCCAATGTCGGTCCGGCTGCCAGTCTCTCCTGCCATAGTTGAACCCGCACATTGGCGGCGACATCGTCATGACCTAATGGTATAACTGAAGCAAGGAAACTTTTGGTGGAGTAGCGTTGGTGGAGTAGCCTACATTGCCAAGTTATACGCTCCAACGTGGTTTGCAGTGAAAACGCAACCTTCCTGTACTACTTACTGTAAAGGAGCTAAACACTTTGTTTCACGTAGTTAAAAAGTCGCGCTGTCTTAGCGCTGAACTAAAAGCAATAGTTGTCCCTGGTATCAACCGAAATGCCTTTTTTGCTCACCAAGAGAACCTATTGCTGTGGATGTTGGTAGATGAACGTCTGTACAACAGAAAATTAGCACTGAGAAGGATACTTTCCAGAAAACAAGGTCATGGAGATTCCATTCGTCTCTTTAAAGTTCCACTCTTGATCTTTGAAGCAAACGAATACTTTGAACTGATTGATTGGCAGCATACAGAAAGATATGAACTACCGCTAACTTGAGACATACCGGACAGTCAGTTAATGTCCTTCATTCAAGATGCTGCAGCTCCAGAGCTTGAATTTCCTAGCTATCCGTGTCACACGCAAGCCATGGAAGGGGCCGTGCGCCTCGTTATTGAAGCAGCATCTGCGGTGTGTGGGCAGAAACAACGGGAAGGATTCATTCGAAGTAGACTGCAGTCAAAATTAGAAATGCCTGTATTCAATACAAAACGAGAGTTTTTGGCAAATGGAGTGCTTAATGAGATTTAAACTCATGGGAGTCGGCAGAGAGGGGCACTTGTCTCCCTGGATTTGAGTTTTATAAACGTTTCTTTCCTTATGAAAACGATACTTTCAAAAATGTTTCTTACCTTTGGGCGATAATATCTTTTTCATCCAATTTTCTTCGAAGTAAACCAACATTTTTCCAGGACTATTTTTTCGCGCTTTCGGAAACTATCGCTAAGTATGCCTTGGAAATATCTTTAATTGTAACGTTTTCGCTCGTGCCGTCCAAATTTACGTTACATTTCATCAATACACTTAGCTACGTTGCACTCGTTGTAGCTCACAAGATGAAATTTGGCTTAAAAGATGTTTGCCCCCCCCCCCCCCCTGCAATATTTCTGCCAACGCCCATGTACTGTATAAGCTGATGATTTAAAAAGCGTTTACAATATTTATATGGGATCAAAAGTAAACAGGCAACCGAAATCTCACTATTGTCATATTAAGAAAAACACTTTTCTACTGTAGTTTGCTTTACCTTCATTGCACATACTTGCTTAAACTGTGCTGATGAACTTGTGAAAGGAACAGAAATTTGAAGAAAATAGCTTAAAATCCGTGTTTTTTCTTATCAGTTGATCATATACATGCAACAAGCGTTCTAAAAGACGTATTTTCCACTGCATTGCAACGATTTATGTGTAATTTACAACTCTGATATTGTTAGATAGAAGTACCGAAGGTAGAAGTTAGATAAAAGTGACGATCTGCTAATTGTGATGACGTCATAGCTCCAAAATACCAGTGAAAACTTCAATGGACTTGCGGCAGACGTAAACGTTGATCAAAATCAAAAATATTTCAGCATGTGAATACATTTACCACATCACAACTTTTAGTAACTATTACAGATTGATTCTATCAACTTTCATTTTTAACCTATGTTTCACTCCACCCTAGTGTGGATGTACTAGCACCCCAGGAAGTTCCAGCTAGGCATTTCAGCAGGTTGTTGCGTGCTGATAGCTTAGCATGGAGGGCTTCAGCATGGTGTTTGTAGGTTAATTGGCGGTCGAGCTTCACTCCTAGGTAGATGGAACACGGGTTGTGTGGTAGTAGGTTTCCGTTGAGAGAGACTGACAATTGGCGCGTAGATTCCATGTTGCAAAGGTGAAAAGGTGTGACGGTGGTCTTTGCCAGGCTCAGTTTCAGCATCCACAGTTTCAGGTAGTCTGCGATTTGGGCCATGTCATCTGTAAGTGCTTCCTCTACCACATGCCAGGACTTGTCAGAATTGAGTAGTGCCAGATCATCAGCATAGCCGTACTGGCGTGACGTAGTCTCTGGTATGTCACTAATGTAGATGTTAAATAGTAGGGGTGATAAGCATGATCCTTGCGGAACATCGTTTTTTAAGCGGCGTGGCCGGCTGCACTGCCCGTCACTCGTCTTAAACAAAAAGGTCCGATTTGCAAGAATATTTGCGAGAAATCGCACTACCTTTTTGTTTGGGATCATGCGGAGGAGCTTTAGGGTTAGCCCTTGATGCCACACAGTGTCATAGGCAGCAGTGAGGTCCACCAAGATTACTCCTGCTTTGTTGCCCTTCTCGAAACTTTCCTCAATATCTTCGGTCAGCTTGACTGCTTGATGAGTCGTACAGCGTCCGTGCCGAAATCATGCTTGTTCTTTTGTTAGCTGGGGATCAACAACTGGCTCGAGTCTAGTTAGCAGGAGCCGTTCCAGGATCTTGTATGGGACGCAGAGTAGTGATATTGGGCGATAGCTCTTGGGATCATCAGCTGGCTTGTTTGGTTTAGGTACTGCCACTACAGTTGCTTTTCGCCAGCTTTTAGGTATGGCCTGGAGAGTCAGGCAAGCAGAATAGAACCTTTTCAACCATGCCAGACATTTGGAGCCACAGTGCCTCAAGAATTCTGGAGGGATGTTATCGGGCCCTTGTGCTTTCCCGCTTTAAACTTGTTTGATGGCAGACGCAAGTTCTCTGGTGCTGAAGAGGGCTGACAGATGGCCATCTGCGCTTGAAGCGTTCCAGAGCCTGCTGCATTCCTGCTTCACTGCAAGGGCGTGCTTCTTGTTTGCCACTTTACATTTGCCATTGGCTAGGAGCTGTTGTGCTATGGAGTTAGCGGTTACAGGGCATCGTTTAGGATTGGAGGTGCGGCCTGTAAGGCGATTGAAGGTTTTCCATGCAGCTCTGCTTGAGTGGGTGAAGTCAATGCCTTGCACTGTATCTTCCCAACGCTGCATACGTTTCACGTTGAGGTGTTGTAACAGATCAGTGGCAGTCATGGATGTCTCTTCACTGGTTTTTGAGGCCAGGAACGCATCATAGCGTTTGTTGCATTCTTCGTCCCATGATGGTATAAATTGACGACGGAATCCACGGGGGATGGACTTCTTTGCTGCCACGAGTAAGGTTTTGCAGAAGGCTTTATAAGACTTCTCCAGTCCGTCAGAAGTTGGTTCTGGGAGGTGCCGGGTTTTCTTTTCAACCAGGAGTGTGAACTTGGTCCAGTTTGCCTTGCGAAAATTCCACCTCTTCACAGGTTTGCTTGGGACTGGGTTGAATGGGTTTTCAGGGGTGATGAGCGATGGTCTATGTTGGGACTTAGGAAAGGGGCTAAGGATGGTACGGTTTGGTAAAGGTCCTTTTAGGTTGGCAAAGGCCAGGTCTGGATTGGTTGTTGTTTTCCATCTTCCTGACAAAAAACTGTCTGGTTGTTTTGGGTTGAACATTAATTGGATACCAATGACAGCTGCCCATGATTCAAGCGCTATGCCGTCTGCATTTGAGTGGCGGTATAGCCCCAGGTTGTGCTGTGGGAATTGAAGTCTCCGGCACATATGCATGGTGGAGCAAAGGCGGGAAAACTTATGCAATGAACATTACCTTAGTGATCTTGTTTGAGAGTTTGCAACCTGTGGTGGTGATTCAACAGAGTAGGTGTCAGTTGTGTGCAACTATTGACACGTTTGATCGTCACAGGCGTAAGGTTATGAAGAAAAACTCATCACCATATCGTAAACTCATCACTAATCACTATATCATAAACTCATCACTTTATCATAAACTCATCACTATATCATAAAGTCATCACTATATCAAGAAATGATTATGGCTCCGCTTGGCTCAGCACCCGTGGCTCAGTGGTTATCGCCTTCGGCTCTGGTGCTGGTAGCCCTGGGTTCGATTCCAGGTCGGGTCATACCAAAGACTTTAAAAAGGGTACCGATTGTGTTCTTTCTTGCATAATGCAGTGAGGATAAATTGGGTAATAATCTGGTGACACATCACCCTCTTCCAATCTGCCTTGAGCCAGCATGGAAGCAGTACGGCTCATAAAATCACATGGAACCCTGTCAAGTAACCCATGTTGATGCGCAATCTGCTGCAAGCGGAGATAGCGAATGATTATTATTATTATTATAGGACTATGGCGAACCGAAACTCACAAATACTTAACCTCTCAGAAATAGCTATTTTCAAACAGTTTGAATAATACTGTATAGTAAGGACGGAAAACAGCTGATTAATTGCCTAAACACTTCACACAGCGTTAATTTTAATTGGATCTTTATTTGAGGATAATGCATTCTTTGCAAAGGTCGACGGGCCGCGTGGACGAACATCGAGAGCCGGATCTGGCCGGCGGGCCGTAGTTTGATGAAAGAAAGCAATAATGATGCAAAAGCGCGCTTCAATTTCTCTCAGAACTTGCAACGCAATCACAATGAATTTAAAAAGACACATATTTACTAAGTTTCTATTTTGCTCGTTAATATAATAAAATACTTAATAAATTACTCAAATGGTAGAAGTTGCAGCGAATTAATTGTGTAAAACAACTGCCACAGGTAAGCTGAGGTCAATATAGTTACCATCGTCTTTTTTAGAGAAGACTGGCATAAATAAATCTATTGGACACGAATGAAAAGAGTTAAACAAAGGCTCATGATAAACTATGAGTAGGCTAGTAGGCTATGACATAAAAAAGTGAACGACATTATAATACGTGCTACAAATTTATATGCAGCAAGAGAATCAAAAATACAGCAGTGGATGCAACATTACAAAAGGCCAAAAGATAAACTAGTAACTAGCTACCAGTTAATTGTGGCTTTGTTAAAACATAAATTCTAATCTGTCGAATGAAAACATGTCGAGAGACCAATTCCATTCACCGTCCTTACTAACATTAATGCTCCACCCAAAAATGTCCTCAATCGCTGACTAAATGGGGGTGTGCCATTTCAATTGCAACATGTGGCGATGGGGCCTCGTTGACTCGCCACCTTGTGCATGTGGCTCAGACTTTCAGACTGCCTACCATGTTATTTACCAATGTCCGATATACCGACCCCAGGACAGATATGTGGCAGAGTTGTACAGGAGCCAGAGTCTTGATTGGAGGCCGGAGTCGGAGAGGAGCCGAAGTCTTATTTTTTGCCAGTTGAATCTTTTAACATGCAAATATTTCCGCTGTACTTGACGCAGTTGTTATTTTTGTGTAGCCTATCTCAATGGTTTTATATTCCAAGCAGTAGGCTTTTCATTTAAAAATATGCTTTTCTTTTTATGACAGCGAAGATATAAGTGTATAAGTGAAGGTAGGCCTACAGTATTGTACGTAGAAGGATATAAATGATATGGATTGTAATGTATGTTTTGTGTTTGGCGTTCGATTGGAGTTTGGATTCAATATTCTCAAAATATTTCGAGCAGAAGGGGATTTGGAGTCGCAGACTTCGTAGTCGGAGTGGAGTAGGAGTCATGAAAACCCGACTAAATTTGGACGTTACATATGCCTACCATATTTTCATCGCCTAAAAAGAGGACACGTTTCGCCAGCAAGTAGAATTTTACGCTTGAAGAATCTTTTACATGTTTTTAGATCATTACAGTATAGGCCTTCGCAGAAAAAGTTACAAAAAAAGAAAAGAAAACAAATTGACTGAACGTTTAACTTAATTTTTCCTCATTTCTAGTGCTTCCTACAGCAAATGATTTTATATTTTTAAGAGTCAGCAAAAAGTAAAAAAAGACCTAATTTTTAGACAGTTTCAATCAGACAGCCATCATGATCGCAAAAATCTGCAAAATGTGACAAATCAGGCACGATCTCCAGGTCAAGCCTTAACTTTTTTCAACAAGGAATAGTCAGCCTTAACGAAATTGTTAAATTATTTACAAGAAATATGACTAAAACAGTAGGCTGCCAAGAAATATGCATCCCGTTAAGATGTTAAAAACGGCGTAAACTAAAAAGCTGTTCCTTTCCTTGCAAAGCTGTAGCCTAGGCTTGTCCATGCCACGATTTCTTTTGCTGTAGGTTAGGTGTTATACACATTGCACTTTTAGACATTCGTTTCGAGTAACAAACGTACCAAACTGAGTTGGTCATCAACAACGTCTGCAACATAGCATCTTTTCACATATAAACTAGGTGGGCAATTGCCCACCTAGTCTCTTTGCTTGCCCCCCTAGCCCTTTCTTTGCCCACCTAGTTTGAAACTAGGTGGGCAATTTTTAAGACTTAATTTTTGTTTAAATTAGATCCAAGTTAAAGAATGAGCAGCTAAATTCAGTGGTTCTCAACCTTTTTTGGCTGTTACCCTAATCTCAGCCCTGAAGTGAGCCAATTACCCCCACGATCAATTTTCAAAAACAAAAGTGTTTATTGCTATGTATTTCAAAGGGCTAACTATGACAATCAAAATGCAATACAATGCTGAATAGCCTACCGGTAAACATTCAATGCGCAGATTGGGCCTGGACTTCAGCCGCCAGCTTTGTGATCCTGGGCTTTGTGGTACTGAGGTCGCTTCTTTGTCTTCATTTCCAAGACAGTTGAAAACCTTTGTTCACAGCGATACGTTGTTGAAAAAGATATCAGGATATTTAATGCAGTGTCGCTAATGTTGGTGAGTCCTGGAGTCTGCCAAACCAGAAGGGTTCCAATCCAAGCCTTTCCTCTTGAAATTAAGTTTCAACGCTTCGTTCATTCGAGAGTGATAAATTCTTCTTTGGCCGGAAAGTCGTCATCATCCACCTGGCTGTCAACACATGTGACGGGCTCAGCGCAACATTGGAGACTATAGCCGTGTCCAAATTCGGAAAGTAGTTGGCCAATGTCCATCTTCTTGGCTTGCTGGCCTAAGTGGTCAGCTTTATGTCCTCCTTTAACGCCGCTGTCAACTCAAGTCCATTGCCTTCGAAGTACATGTCAAGCGTCTGAAACTGCACTACTGTGCCTCTTCCAACTCGGTTGTTCCACTTCGCGATAAATGCAGCTACGGCTACTTTGGAGTCGATCACAGCTACATTCTTGCCTTGAATTAAAAGATTGTCTTTGTTCAATTCACCAAAGATATTAGCCAGGTAGCACAGCTGGGAAATCCACTGTTGGATAAGGAAATATTCAGCCAAGTTGGACTTCTTTTCTATCAGAAAAATATGGACAGCCTCACGAACTTCGACCAAGCGGGTTATCACCTTGCCACGAGACAGCCATCGTACTTCTGTGTGGTACAGTAATGCTTCGTATCTTTCTCCCATCTTCTTGTACAGTTCCTTGAAAAGACGGCTGTTTAATTCCTTTGCTTTTATAAAGTTTACAACCTTCACTTGCTTCATTGTTTCTAAATCGGGTCTCGTTACCCCCCAAAAATATGGAAATTAACACCCCGGGGGTAATTCACCCCCAGGTTGGGAACCACTGATTTAGAACTTATGAGCCTACCTTTGACCTTGCTTATAATATCCTTAATGTTTCAATCAAGCAGATTAATTATCAATTTGTGTTGTGAGTACCTCAAATTTTGTGTGAAATTCTAAATGTCTGAATTACCGAAGTTTGTTTCCTGATTTTCATCAAAATAAAATACCAGCTCTTTAGAATCATCTAATTCTGCAAAGATTCAACTCATTATAATATTTTAGCAGTTGTGTTTCATATAGGCTATTATCACAGTTGTTTTTTTTTTACTTTAGTACAAGAGACCTCTGCAATTAAATGTTGCTAGATTAAATTTTATTACATTATTATTTACAAAATATTGTGGGCGGGGATGAATATAGGAATCAATTATGGGTCTCAAAAGTTTAGTCTAGTTGATATACCTTTTCACCCACAATTTGCCTGACAAATCTACATTTTTAAGCTTACATGTTTTACGCTCGGGAAAAAATGCCCGTTTTCCCACCATTTACGCGCGAAAAGTGCCCTTTTTAACATAACTCTCGTGCTAAAAGTGCTCTTTTTTGAAAATTTGCCCACCTAGTCCCAGTTTGTGAAAAGATGCAATGGTCTGCAAGCGTTGTATCAACATAAACATAAAGCGTATGAAGGTAAAAGAATAGTTTTTCTGTGAAAGTGTGAGCATAGCCTTTAAAATGTCGTTTAATATCTTACAGTGAACCAAGCAACGAACGTTCAACAACAGCGCTCCATAAAATGCGCCAATTTCTTGTAGAATGTATGAATCAGCATGTTACATTGGTATACAAAATGTTTAGAAAACAAATAGCCTACAAGCCGTCGCTGAAACGTCATCAAGAAATATAATCCCATTGAAAATATAAGCATGAAAACCCAAGCTGTCAAAAAAGAGGACATTTGAGCATGTTTTAGTGTCGTCGGAGGACAATTCATTTTTTTTTTAAAAAGAGGACAAATCTTCTTAAAAGAGGACGTATGGTAGCCCTAACGTTACAACACTCGGTAAACACACAATGCATTGGTTGCTGTGCCTGGATCTAACCAAGTGAACCACGGCGACCTTCAATGCAAAAAGAATGACAAATTTGTGTAAAAGTTTATCGTGCAGCTCCTTTTTGATGTCTGAAAATTTCCTTCAACTCCGAAACAAAACTAGCCCAATTTCACAAAACTAGCCCAATTTCACAAAACTAGCCCAATTTCATAAACAGCAAAAACACACAATTCACAAGCAAGCAAAACCCCTTTAGCATTGAACAAACAACGTTTGCCAATATGTACAATTGTACATGGCTTTCGTTTACAATATAAATGTTTTTCTGTAATCTAATCAGGCCACCAAGTTTCCACATAGGAAAGTTTTGATTTCACTGGCACAAGTTTATACTCACAAAAGTGATGTCACACTAATGTTGCGCTCCAGCTGTTAATGAATTGATGGATTGAATATGTCCAACAACTGAAAGCAAATTCAAAAGTGGCAAAAGAGTCAGTGAACTCAGATCACTTTGTTTTTATTTCTGATCATTAGAACGAAAACAATATATGCCAAACATAGAAGAAGTCTAGAAAAAGGTAGAAGCGACAAAACGCAAATGTTATATCGTGCTTGATAGCCTACCGAAACAGGATTCCCAGTTCAAGATATGGCACGGTCGTAACACCTTAAGGATTACTTAAGCTATCTGAAAGTGGTCTATACGACATTATATGACAATTATAGTAATAATAGTTCATCTTACACCTTTTGGGTAAAAAATAGCGGCAATAAAAGGTCTCCATACTTGGCAATTTTCAGTCAACTGTTGTAGTTCTTCCAGGTTGTGCTCTGTAAGGGATCGAACCCTTCGTCATTGTCATTACACAAGAATTTCTCAAAAAATAACTTTCATTTACGTGATATCAGCTCAAGAAAAGGTCAAGGCAGTTTGAAATTCTTAGGCCCAAAAATATGGAATGATTTACCTTCAGAAATGGTCTGCACTACAAGTTTCAAAATTTGTACAAAAACACTTAAAATGCATTATATGAACTAACTTTGCCTATGACTGTTCCTTTTGGCACAACATTGACGGCTGTTTCGCAAATTGTTTTGATATTTGAATAAAACCACAAGATTTCACTTTGAGTATCGCAATAGAAAATAACTTCCTTGTTTTCTTTTCATTGTTACTGAACAATGAACATAATTCCAACTTGTTTCAACTTGATTTTCCGATGCTTAACAGATGATCTCAATTAAAAACAGGGAAGCAGCTAATTCGATGACTGATATGGTCTTTCTCTGCTTTCTGTCTGTTGTGGAATCTGGATTGGTGTGATGCTATTGTATTCGTATTGTTAATAATTATGCCGTAGCCTACTATCCTCGCAACAGTATTGTATGTTAAGTTGGGGAAAGGCTTGTGACAGTGTCGTGGATCCTTTGATAAAATTGCAAAAAAAGTTATTAGAATAATCTATTAAAAAATCATATTATGCTCACACAAATGCTTTATTTTTAAAAACAAACATCTTGAAACAAAAGAACATATACAACATTGAAATAAAAAAACATATGTAGGTTACAAAGTTTATACGAATCCGTATCCCTCCACGTATTGTGATTTATTTACAAATGCTTCATCTATTCAGTGGCGGCTCGTCTATAGAAACTGCAAAACTGCAGCACCCCCTGCACATTTCAGAATTTTATTTTTTTTATTAATTTCACGTTTTTTTTCATTTTCTCTATAGATCCTATCGACTAGAAGTTTCATAATTTCTGGATTTTAAAAAGTATTATTTTTCAAGTTTTATATTTGGAAGCTCTGAACTGCAAGCTCTGCAGTTGTGATTTTATAAAAGAAGAACAAACAGGAATCGTGACGTCATTTTTGGCTGAGGTTGCTTTAAAACTCGACGATACCGAACTGCAAATTTTGCAGTTGCTGGTCAGGCTAACTATTGTTGCAAGTATACTTCATCGTTTTCAAGCACAATGTTAGGTGGTTGTGACTGATGCTGTTACATGGTTAGACTAAGATGCTTTGCTTTCTGCACAAAAAGATAAAGCTTAGACTAGGACCTAGGTTATCTTGATTGAGCTTAGACTAGGACCTAGTCACTAGGTTATCATTATTGTTCTTACTTAATTAAATTTAAGCTAGGTTCTTTGTTTACTTGCGATAATAAGTTAAGGTCAAAGATCTAGGGGTGTAACTGTAAGAACAACGCAACTTCTTAATTGGCTAGATTTTTTTATCAGCATTTTGCTGAGCAGGGTCTGCCATATTTACATTAATTCCACATCGCATTGTTATTTTCAGGCTGTGTGTTGATGGTTTATAAGTGCTAGTCTAGTTGTGCAGCAAGCTGTAGACTGGTAGAAGGATAGGTTATGACATGGGAGGCTGCAACGTGGTGCTGTCAATGTGAACTTTCATCCTACGAACAGTTAATAAAGTTCATGAACATTTGGAACCCTTAAAATCCTGCCTTGATGAAATACACTACAGTCTACATCAACTACTGATCATACCATTTCAGAAGCAACAGGTATTTTGCATTACCTTACCAACAAAAAATTCCTCTTTTGGTTGCAGCTTTTTTATCAAATAATGTCTCATGTTGAAGTGATTTTCAACCAAATGCAATCTCGAGATATTGATGTGTTCAAAGTACATGAATATATAAGCAATTTTAAAAGTGCAATTTCCGTGATAAGAAACTCAAAAGTACCGTACTGTGAGAATTCTTCAAAAACACTTATGGCTGAAGCGAAGGAGGTATGTGACTGCATATGTGTAGACATAATGGTTAGATATTGCTTCACCAAACAATTAGTAAATGCAAAATTGTTCAACAAGAGAAGCTTCAATAGCTTTAAGAATAAACTGCCCATACATGAGGTGGCAGTAACTGTGGAAGCATATCCCATCATAGAAAAAGAAAAGTTTGAAACTGAACTTGCAGTATTCTACAGCAGATTGGACAATGGACATGTATGAATATTCCGTGTTATTTGAATTGTTGACATTTATTCAGAGATGCTCTCAGTGAAATTTCCAAACTGTTAAAAATCCTCCTAATTATTCCTATGACCACAGCAGAGCCTGAACGCTGCTTTTCGACATTAAAAAGAATCAAAACTTTTCTGAGTACCATCAATCAAGAAAGGCTCCAATCATTAAATGCTATTGCCGTCATTTCAACAGAGAAAAAATTCTTCGTTACCCAGACATTAACGACAAAGTCATCATTTTGCTCAAAAGTAAACAAGAAGAATGGATTTTGTCTATAAATAAGCTTGGTTCCAGTTGACATGGAGCAGTTTATTTGTAAGTAACTTATGTTTTGTAGTTTATCCCACTGTTTACCTTTGTATGCACCCTAATTATAGCCTGCATAGTGCATGTGCAGCATGCACTGTAGGAACTTTGTGTCTTTTGTTTATTTGTTATTCATAGTAATAAAATAACCCATCATAAAATAATTTGTCAGACAAACCACAAGAAATCTTGTATTTCAGCGAAAGAAAAACTTTGCTGGATCATCCATGGCCTTGACTGAGTCCCTCACTAAACGGAGTGTTCAACTCGTCAACAATGCAAAACACCAATTTGGGAAAAGAAATGTCTGAACAATCAATGGCAACAGTTTTGTATTTATTTATTCACAGACACACATAATCAAATCTTCAGAAGCCATCCTAAAGTTAAGTATCGTACATACTGATTAATTAATCTTTTTATGTTTTGGGTTAGGCCTATAATAGCCTATGCCTATCTAATTTGTTAAAACTGGTAACTATTTACAAAACAGTGCTTATATGCATATTATATATATGATATTGCAAATAATTTTAACCAATGTATATTATATAGGCTAGATTGTCAATCTCCTGTTGGACACTTCCTTTTTACTTGTAAATTAGGAGAAAAAATCTGCTTTGAATTCATCGTATTTTTTGTCCCAACAATGGTAGTTGTAGCAAGATCCGATATCAATTGAGCAATTGTTCAAACTGGAAATTAGTGTTTTCGTGTTTAAATTTTACAACAATTTACTACCAGATTGCTTCTCCAACCGTTTTAAATGTGTCAAAGAGGTTCACTGCCTGTGTACAAGAAACCATGATAATGATTCTCTAAACATTCCATACTTCTCAAAAACGCTTGTAACTCAGCATTCAATAGAATTCACTGGTGCGAAAACATGGAACGAATTTCCTTCTTCAATTAGATAGAGTGATACAAAGTCACTTTTTGTCCACAATCTAAAACAAAATTTAAGCAAACAAAACGGATACACAATAGAAAGACAATGTAGAAAGACTTTCTTGCATTCTTGTGAAGATTTTAGTGGAAATCCGAAATAATTTACAAAAGATTAGGCCTACCTAACAATAATGTCGACTGCTTGTGCTGTACTTTTATGTTTGTAGATATTAACAGCAAACGCAACACTCCATAATCAACACGACACGTCGCAAAAGGGGATGAGAGCTTCATCAACACCATCAGGACATCATCATCTTATCTACCAGCAGCTCATCCATTCCATCTTCACCCACCAGGACAAGAAACAATAACTTAAACTGGATCTCAAACCTTAATCACCATAGGTTACTGTGTGATGTGCAGTCTGACCATAGAAAGAGCGCAACACCTGCTCTCCTGGGCCACATCGAAACGAGCTTTTGCCTGAGGAGTGAGGATGGGTTTCTTTTATGTTCGGTTTTCTTTCTCCATCCTATAATTATTATGATTACTGCTCATTGCTCATCCACATCAATCTTGGAACTGACAAATTCAATCCACAACACTTTTCATTAGATTGTCATTCATTGCTACATTTGTGCTTGTTTTTGTTTTATTTTTTACTGTTTGCTTTTTGGGTTTTGTAGCCGTGCTAACTACAGACATAGCCTACTACATGATTTTCTATTCAGGAACGTTTTAAACCTTTCAAGGTTTTGCCACCTTTTCCCATTCATTAACGTGCTGGTAGGTCTATATCGACTATTGTAGTTAAGAGTATCTTTTTCGTCCCGGACGTGTTAATGACAAAAAATAAAATGATTGATTGATATTCATATTATGAGCAAAATGTTCCCATCTATTAGGCCTACTTCAGATTTCCTATTTTGTACCAACCTTTCAGAAAAAGCAATTTTTTTGTTTCAAAGTTCTCAAAGTCCACATTTTCAACTGCTCAAAATTTTTATTTTTTGTCCTGAAAACACCAGCAATGGCATTTTAGAGCATATAAAAGTGCAAAATTTTCTGGGGGGGCATGCCCCCAGACCCCCCTAGGAAGCTCGCGCCTTCGGCGCTCGACTGTTCGTGTCACATTATGACGTCATACCTACCATCAACATTTGCAGCACCCCCATCACCAAAGGTCACGAGCCGCCACTGCATCTATTCATCAGCATAGCACAAGATATCAGACCAGCTGTAAATATTTCACAAATAGATCAAACACAGAATCTGGGGATAAAATCCATACAGCTACTGCCACTGGGACCAATGATCTAGACCAGTGGTTCCCAAACTTTTTTACTCCATGGCCTAAATTTTGATTCAAAAAAAGTTCGTGGCCCACCCAAAATATTTTATACACTTGTATATGGGCGAGCACTATAGGCTCTAGCAATTTTCTAAGTGGCGACGCTGTGCCTGATTTGACTGGCCCGAGGATCGAAGCCCAGACCTCCAGCACAGATAGCGATGTTTCTTACCACTACGCTAATCGGCCAAGTTCTACTACCTAATTACTGTACTATATGACATGTAACACAAAAACAAACAAAATGGCTTTTTGCAATTTATTTTTTAATGGGAAGGGTGCTCTTGCGCTTTAGCAACAAGCTTAGAAATTCTTGGCTCAGTTGTCGAAAGAGCACAGCGAATGTCATGTTCAACTTCAAGGCGGTTGCGTTGCTTGGACTTCATACATACTAGCGCTGAAAAGGCAGATTCACATAACCATGTAGAAGTGAAAGGCAATAACTGTTTAAGTACAGTTTTGCTTATTTCTGGATATGATGATGCCATGCTTAGCCAGAATTCCGTGAGTGGCAAAGTTTCGAATAGATCTCGGCAACTGGAGTCGTTTTTCAATTCAATCAATTGGTCTTGCAATTCATCTTCCACATTTTCAGGGGAAAGTCGAAACGGATTTCTTGCAAGTGATAGGTCATCAGCACTAACTTCAGGAAAATATGACTTGAATTCGCTTTCCAGCTCTTTCAGATGTTGAACAATATTGGTCTTTAGTTCATCGTTTAACTCGTAAATATCAGACAGGTTGTTAAACATGGCAAAATTGCCGTTTTGAGCTTTTCGTCTCCGGTTTGCCAATTTTTCAACAAACGCATTGATCAAGTCCATGTTCTGAATAATGTTTTTTTCTTTTCCTTGCATTTTCAGGTTAAGGGTGTTTAAAGAATGAAAAATATCTACCAAGTATGCCAAACAAGCAATAAATTTTGCATTGGTAAAGTGAAATGCTAACTCAGGTTTTACATCAGTTAAATAGATTTCCAACTCATCGCGGAGCTCAAACACTCTGCATAAAACGTTCCCTTTAGAGAGCCACCGAACTTTTATGTAAAACAAAAGGTTTTTATGATCAGATTCCATGTCTTCACAAAGTTTTCTGAATAGACGAGTGTGCAAAGCGCTGCTCTTCACAAAATTTACTATTTTAATAGTAACGTTAAGCACATCTTGGAGACCACTTGGTAAAGTTTTAGAAGCCAGAGCTTCCCGGTGAATGAAGCAATGAGTAAACATAACGCCAGTAGCCTTTCTTTGCACAAGTGCCTTAAATCCACTTTTGGAACCAAGCATCGCAGGTGCACCGTCAGTGCACACGCCACACAGATTGTCCCAGGATATTCCGTTTTCATTAAAAAAATGGTTGACTTTTTCCATTACATCTGATGCTTTTGTGCTGGTGTTCAAAGCACAGCAGAAGAGTAATTCTTCCTTTACAGAGGTGTCAATTGCATAGCGAACGAAAATCATAAGTTGAGAAACTGAAGATACATCGACAGACTCATCCAGCTGGATGGCGAATAGACCAAAAGCAGATTTATTTATTTCAGTTATTACTTGTTCCTTAATGTCTTCTGACATTGCTGCAATTCGTCTCTTTACTGTGTTATTGGATAAAGGAATAGCTTTGAGACTTTTCTCATGTTTATCACCCAGGACAATTCTCGTCATGGCCAGTGCAGACGGTTTAACAACAGTTTCAGCGATATTATGAGCTTTTTTCTGCTTAGCTATAATTTGGCTAACAACGAAAGATGCTTCTGTAAGTTTCTGATCAGTTTGTTGAAAGTTTCCAGTTTTGTCAAGTCGTTGACGTTTACAGCTAGATTCTAGTCGTTTAAAATACTCAATGCTTTTATTCTTCAACTCAGGATGATTTTTTTCCAGGTGATTTCTCAATTTACTCGGTCTCAATGACTCATTGCTTAAGACGCGGTAGCATACTACGCACTGTCCCTTTTCGACTCCATGATCATTTAACGAAGTAAATCCAAATTTAACGTAACTATCATCATACTTTCTTTTGTTTGCCATTGAATAATTTAGTATTTAGTAATTTAGTTTAGCATGTCTCGATTTGCAAATTTTTATTCAATCTCTTCTTCGCTCTGCACCTCACAACTATCAGTCCACGACATAAAGAACGTTTGTTTTTAAGTACGACTTCTGGCACAAGCAAGCTTAAAAACTCATTGTTACGTAACAATTCCTCCCCGTGGCAGACAGTTTTAAGAATGGCAGTTAAAATTTTTCGGTAAAAAATCTAGAAATTGTTAACAATACAGGAACAGTATAAGTTCAATTACAAATAACTCTGTGGCTCACTGAAACCGTCTTCGTGGCCCACTAGTGGGCCATGGCCCACAGTTTGGGAACCACTGATCTAGACGGAGGTTCCAAGCAGCTTGAAAAACTTATCTTTTCATTGTTTTAAAAAAGAGATAAAAGCCCTAATTTTACCAAGCTATGGAGAGTTGTAAATTGTATGTTATGGAAATCTAATCTCTGCATATTTCTTATAATTTTGTGTAAACGTTATCTAAAATAAATGCAGTGTTGTACGTTGACGCCGTCAATTTGACGGCGTCATTTGACGGCGTCAAATTTTTGTTGACGCTGAGGCTAGCGCCGTCAGTTTATTTTTTAGTTGACGGAAGCAGGGCCGTAGCCAGACCGCAGAGCAAGGGGGGGCCAACTTTTCGTTAGGGGGGGCCGAAAAAATTTGAATGATTTTGGCATTTTAACCTCTTAAACACCGGTATCCACAAAATTTGCAATATGTCAGTTTAGTGTTAAGACCAGTAGCGTAGCCAGGAATTTTGAAAGGAGAGGCTTTGACGACCGGCGGGCGAAGCCCGACGGCGTGTTTGCCTAAGACGACACCCAGCGACGGGGGGTCTAGGGGGCCTCCCCCAGAAAATTTTGAAAAATTACTTTGAATTTGGTGCATTCTGAGAGCATTTTCAACAAAAATGTGGGTATGAATATTCCTGTAAGATGGTGCTGTCAGGTGGCATAGCAAAAGGATGTTTTCTTCAGCATTTTTCGGAAATAAAGCTAAGTCTCTATGTTTTCTTGTTGCTAATTCCTGGCTGAGATGTTTGAATGTTAGGTATTGGCACAACTCGCTCTTTTAATGCAGTTTTGTTTAAAATTAGGCAAATTTTTTTAGACTGAAAGCATCATGCTCAAGCATAAAGAGACTGAAAGCATCATTCTCAATATCGTGACGTCACACGCGTGCCAAAGGAGGAGGGGGGGTTGTAACCCCCCCCCTTTGGCTACGCCACTGGTTAAGACCAACACTGGTCTCTTATCACGGCAACCATATTACAATGACCAACATAACAAAGCAATTGTTGACTTGTTGTATAAATAGCGTTACTTGTTACGAGCAAAAACTTTAACTGGCTCGAAGAAGCTAGTGCCGAGGATTTTGATATATATGATTACATTCCGCCTATACAACCGTGAGCTAGTCTATTGCAATTGCAGTCGCGGATGTTTGGATGCAAGCCGTCTCACAAACAAGTCTAAATCGATAGATTTCGATACAGAATGTTCAAAGGCCATAAGCACTAAGTTTGCCTGTCTTGGTTGTAACATGCTCCGTCTAGTGGGAGCGTCAGCCCTTGTTAACACTGAGAATCCACACTCACAAACGGCAGTGCTAGATTCAAATGTAGCAATATCTGCTGCAAGGTTGAACACTTCACAGATCAGAAAACTAGAAATAAAATTTATTTACACTGATTGGATTGAAGAAAAAAAATAAACACTGCTTAACTGCACAAATTTGGTTTATCACTGCACAGATTGGTTATCACTGACCCTTAGAATTGAGTATGGTAAGTAATGGGTATGAATTAAGTATGAATTAAGTATGGTAAGTATTTAAGAATGGTAAGAATTAAGTATAGCCTAATTTGTACCGGTTTGTAGGCCTGCTGGAAATCCATTCCCTCTTTGTTAGGTTATCATTCTTTCCCAAAACATTTTTATTTTACACAGTTTCTGACAATTTTTTTACCAACCTAACACGTGTTGGCCTTGGTTGAATTGAACCTGTTGAGGTTGCCAAAGGAGGAGTTAGGGGGGGGGGGCGAAATTGTTTAATCATCATAGCTGTTAACTAAACAAAACAATTGTAGTTAATTGGGCCAGTTGGAGCTGTGCAACGGGAAAATGGGCAAAATCATTATAATTGCAGCTGTTGCTCAAGAATGTTGGGATTTTGCCAGGGGGGGGGCGAAATTTTTTTCAGGGGGGGCGAGGCCCCCCTGGCCCCCGGCTGGCTACGGGCCTGGCGGAAGTGATAGTGCCGTCAACTATTTTGCCGATTTTAAGCGTCAAGTGCTATGCGTCATTTTTTGTTTTCATGGAATATCTCGTTTCACAATGTATTCTGGCCAGCGCTACTCATCCGAATTACCCGCTTTCGCGTTGGTTGGAATGGCTGCCTGGAATACAAGTGGAAGAAGTTCGCCAAATGGTGATCACTCATATCGCGAACAGCATCGAGAACGAGGGATCAGAGAGAAAAAGCGAAAAATCAATGAATGTCATCGCAGAGGTTGAAGAAACTTTATTTCAAAAGCTCTATGCCCTTGAAAAGAGCGATGTTGATGCAGTGAACCTCGTTAAAATAAGATTTACCGTAGGCTATATAGGCTAAGCCATCACAGCACGCTTGGAACAGTGATAGGCAGTGGCGCGGAAACTATTTTTCTCTAGGGGGGGCTGAAGCTGCTATTAGTGTTGTGAGCTTCTGGGGGGCTTCGCCCCCCCAGACCCCCCTTATGTAGGAGAACGTTTAAAACTGGTAGCAACTTTTATAGGTCCCTCCTGTGTGTAGGCTAATAAGACGCCAAAACACACACATTGTAAGTTGTAAGAAACGAAGAACGGCAACAACAAAGCAGCTGTTCAGGAAATTAAAAAGAAAACGAACAAATTAGAAAGTGATGTGAAAATGACAGTTTGTGGAAATGAGTTCTCACACTCTTCCGAAGATTGCTTTTCGTTCAGGTTTTTCTCTATATGAACTGTGTCATGAGCATTTTGACACCGACATTGTTCAAAATGTTTTGGTGGAAATACATCAACCAAGATGAGTAAGTCTGTATTGTGTCATTGAGCTTCTCAACCACGTTTTCAGGTGTCTTAGAGCAGAAAAAAAACTTTCTGATGATGCAGCTGAAACCGGGAGGCAAAGGCAGAGCTCCACGAATTTTCACGTCTCTTTGAAAAGATCAGTGTTGGAGGGTTTAGTTGCGATAGTATCTGAGCAACCTTTTGAACGGAGTTTGCGGTTTTTCCACTTATACAGCATCGCTGAGCAAGGTAAGTTCCGTTTTAGGCCATCTTTTCTGATGGCATCCGGTAAGCTGATCTCAGTATCAGATCCTTCTTCACTGTTTGCACAGCTCAGAAGGGCCTTTTCTCTGGTGGCTGCTGTAAGCAGATCCACCTGGTCGAATCTTCGATCAAGCTCAGCTTGAACAACTCAAGGGCTTTTATGTATTGCCGTTTCCACGCTCCTTCTCCCGCAGACGACAAAGCATCCGATTCCTCTGTGTTTCAAAATTTTGCTGGAGTTTTGCTCACTCGGAGATCCTTTGGCATCTTTAGGTTATTGGCAGACGCTGGGACGTTCGCTGCTTCAACAAGCTTGGAAACGGATTCATTTTTTCTGAGATTTTTGATCCGTTCGCGGAAACTGGTTATGGATCCAAAGCTGAAGAAGCGAAGATCTTCTTGTTTTGGAGCTGTCTAACGACGGCTTCCGCAGGCTGAAAAACTTCACCTCTACAGGTAATTGCAAAATAAAGCCGCATCGTGTGTGCTTATTTTACCAAGTTGAATAGACTATCTTTGCACGTGCGTCTCTTTCCATTGCACTATCTTCTGTCATGTCGGTCAGACATTGCAACAGGGTAGGGTAGCACTTAACAACACGAACGAGGGCAGAAGCACGAACGCACCAACGAGTAGGACACAAACCCAGAAAATTGCAGGCAACTTCATCGGAACCAAAAAACGACATGAATAAAGATTTACGTTTAGACGATTCACGAATTTCAACTGCCTTGAACGAAGTTTAAGGCATCGGCAATAAGCCTCACCTCCTTTACAACGTCTTGCAAAATCAAATCGAGAGCATGATTACTGCAGTGAATGTATAACGATCCAAGGCATAATGCTTTAAGTTTGGCCCGCACTCCGTTATAACAACCAGATCTCTTGCTGTTCTATGCTGTAAGTGTAAAGTGAATTTTGCAGAATGATGTCCAATAAACGATGGAACGCCGTGTTAGTAGGGAGGGTGGCTGGAACCGCTACTGCGAGGTATAGTTCCCTATGATTGAAGCCTCTTTATTTCGAATAATGAGCGCGATCACACGTAATAGGAACTCGATCGATTCATCGTAGCAATTATTGCTCGAATAATTTTCTGAAAATATGTTATGTACCTTAAATTATCAGAATTTTCTAGGGGGGGCTGAAGCAATTATCCAAAATCCCAGGGGGGGCTGAATTAGCTCTAGGGGGGGCTGAAGCCCCTTGAGCACCCCTACTTCCCGCGCCCTTGGTGATAGGCTACCATTCCGAGTAAACGTTTTCAAAATTTTGTCTTGTTTTTGAAATACAACACACCAATACCATTCAACGCTGTTGTGGAACGCATGTTTTCGCTTGGAAAGGACATTATGCGTCCCAAACGCAGCAGATTGTCAGACAAACATTTTGAAATGCTTATGTTTGTACAAAAAAGTAACTAATAAGCTAATTAAAGCAGCTAGTTACAATACAGTCTCAAAACATAAAACCTGCTTTTTATTTACACTTGGTTGAAATACTTCCGTTTTGTGAGACCCTGATTGATTGATTGATTGAATCTTTATCCTCGGACTGGGAAAGCTTCTTGTAGAGCTTAATCCTGGCAGTTTTGCATACTTGTAGAGGCTTTGAATCACTGACGCATTGAGGACATCTTCTCGGCTAAGAAGAAGGCTGGCGCCGTGTTTGTTGATCTCACGGCTGCCTATGATATCGTATGGCATAACGGCCTTACCTGCAAGTTACTCCGTCTGCTCCCTGACAGACACATGGTCCATATGATGATGGAACTTGTGCAAAACCGCAGTTTTGCCCTCACAATCGGTAGCGGTCGTCAAAGCAGACTACGCCGACTTAAAAACGGCGTCCCACAGGGCTCAGTCTTGGCTCCTCTCCTGTTCAACATATACACCTACGACTTGCCCCCCCACCATCTCCAGGAAATATGCTTACGCAGACGACCTGGCACTCCTGCACTCAGCAGGAAACTGGCAGTCAGTGGAGAGGAACCTCAGCCAAGACATGCAAACACTATCAGCATACCTCCAGAAATGGAAGCTACAGCTCAGCAAGTCAAAGACAGTGTCGGCGGCCTTCCACCTTAACAACCGGGAGGCACAGCGTGAGATAAACATCAACATTGATGGGGAACGCCTGCCCTACTGTGCCGAACCTACATACCTCGGCATAACCCTGGACAGGTCACTCACGTACCGCCGGCACTTGAAGTCACTGCGCAAAAAACTATCTACATGCGTCGCACTTTTGAGGCGATTGGCGGGTTCCGGCTGGGGGGCTGGTGCTAAAACTCTTCGTACAACTACCCTAGCCCTTGTTCATTCCACCGCTGAGTACTGCGCGCCGGTCTGGTGTCGTAGTTCTCACACCCACCAGATTGATACCGCCATCAACGACGCACTGCGTACTGTGACTGGATGCCTGCGTCCCACTCCAACGGACTGCCTACCCATCCTAGCAGGCATCCAACCCGCTGAGCTACGCCGTAAAGGAGCCACGATTTCTCTTGCTCGCCGCACTTTGGACCCCGACCATCTCCTCCATGCAGCATTCAAGCGACCACCACCTATAAAGCAGCGGCTGAAATCAAGACGCCCCTTTGTGCCTGCCGCACAACAACTACTTAAGAACGCAGAAGAACTTGGTTTAAGTGCGGCACACTGGACGAACCATATGTGGAACACGGAGTGGCAAAATCACACCTCCACGCTCCGTGACTTCATACCCGACGCCGATCCCCGTCCACCAGGGATGTCCCTCGCAAGGCTTGCGTGGGTCAGGCTTAACCGCCTGCGAACTGGCGTCGGCCGCTTTTGTTCGGACATGCACAAGTGGGGCCTGGCTCCTTCATCAGAATGCGAGTGTGGTGCCACTGAACAGACCGCAGACCATGTCATCCACCACTGCCTAACCCACCGGCCTCCACACGGTGCGCATAATCTGGGGGTCCTGGACGACGAGACTGCTGAGTGGCTGAAGATTTCCTGCCCTCCAATCTAGCCTGGAAAGATCGCTCATACGCCATCATCATCATCACTGACGCAGGCCCAGTCACCGAGATTGACAGAGGGAAGTTTCCGATTGTTGAAGTCTAGTTGCCAGGGAATTATTCCATCCATTAGATGCCGCTGAATGGAGAGCAGTCCTTAACGTGCGTTGCTCAAGCGCACACCCCGAGAGTCGAACCAGCACGGCTTGATCTTGAAGTTTCTTCGTTCCTGAAGTCACGCGCTAACTAATTGAGCTATCGGGGCGGATAAAATAGCGCTAGAAATTAGCTCTGACGCTGACGCCGTAAAGTTTTTAGGCAATTCGCACTGACGCTGACGCCTTCAATTTATTTCATTGACGCGTACAACACTGAATAAGTTAAATGTTTGCTTTCCTTTTGGTGTGTATTTTAAAGCGCGGGAACAGTGTATTTGTCTGTTATATTTTTTGTGTACCTGAAGTGACAAAATTATTATTTCTGTAGGGCAGGGTTTCCCAAACTTTTTTGGGCCACGGACCACTATTTGTGAAATTTTTTGGGCCACGGACCACTAATTTTTCGTAAACAACTTTTTAACTGCAACGAAGGTGAACAAGTAAGATTTACGATACTGGGTAGCAAAAGCTTTCGAAATCATTTTAAGTTGTAATTGAAGAACTGCGGCAATTATCTTTGACAGGGTACGTAGTGTACAACGTATAGTGTACAACGTATCTTGTCATATCGCCACGGACTACCTGTGCAGTCGTCGCGGACCAGTGCCGGTCTTTGGGGTGTGCAAACCGTGCGATCGCACAAGGCCCTCAAATTAGGGGGGCCGCAATTTACTCAGAAAATGCAGTAATTTTGTCATTTCCAATGGAAAAATTCAACAAGTGAATTCAACAAAGGAATTAGCAACAAGAAAACATAGAGACTCAACGGGTGCAACCTATTTCGTACCCTGAAAAGATCGAGAGAAAAAAACAACATAGCCGAAATTGACTAGAATGAAACCGCCAACCAATCATAAGCTACGGTTTAAGTGACGTACAAAATGACGAAAAGAAGATGATAGAAAGCAAATTACGTGATGGATTTTTTGTCAGCTGGTTGGCTTAGGGGTTAGGGCTAGAAAGTAGTCATTTCATTGACGCGGGTTCGATTCCCACTACTGCTATTGCTCTTTTCTTCTGTAATTACCAAACAAAGTTCAAAACAAGCATTAACTCTCTGGATGAGTGCTAGAAGGATCACAATTGGACGGTAGCCTCTTATAACATGTTCTGATTGGTTGACGGTTGCATTGTGGTCATTCGCAGTGGCAGAATTTCGACTTGTTAAAGTGGCTACCGCCGAAGTCACTGATCGGAGTTGCCGCAAACATTTTAAAATTTCTCTCGATCTTTTCAGGGGACGAAGTAGGTGGAAATTTGATTTTGTTACTCCGATTTCAGGGTAGGAAATCGGGGTACGAAATAGGCTGCATCCAGACTCAGCATAGAGCAGGGGTTCTTAAACTTTTTTTAACGCGGACCCCTTACAAAATTTTTTGGTTTGTGCGGACCCCCTTCATGGCCTAGTTCAAAAAATTTTTTTGATCAGCATGAATTGGACATGACGCAATAAAATTAAACAAAATTCATTTCCGTTTGAATAAGGACCTTCTGATGATCCTCCTTTTAGGGTGAAACAGGCTGTCAAGGGTTTAAAGAGTAATAACTACATTTGATTTGAGGTAACAAAATTTATGTTTTATTAAATTTAAGAAATAGCGAATGCAGATTGTTTTTCAATATCTTCGATTTAATTTCATTAATGTGACGGATGCTGCTGTTTGTCTTCAACAAAAACATGAAATTGTGGCTTCGTCTTTGATAGGGTAACACGCATGTCATCCTTTGCATCCAACCGGTTTCGACTCTTTGTTTTGATAGTTACCAAGGATGAAAATCCTGACTCACATAAATATGTAGTCGTAAAAGGGGTTATAGCAGCCATGGCTCTCTTTACCAAAAGGGGATATGCATAAATCTTTTACAATCTTAACCTAGCCTAGCTGGCGTCTAGCTTTGCTGCAACTGATAAAATTTTGCAATGTTTAAATAGCGGCAACACCAATTATGTGGAAAGTGACGTAATAAACGTACGTAACAAAAGTAGAAACTCAAACTAGAAATTATCAGCATTGTTTGAAGTTAATATCTTTTCTTTTAAAAAATTTATTCCATTTTTGAAATTATACACTAAGATTTCCATTGGGCCTTCATGGACCCCCTAAAACTAGTCCGCGTACCCCTTGGGGGTCCACGGACCCCAGTTTAAATTAGTTAAAATTCAGTTAGAATTCAATGCCATGTTAAAATTCAATGCCATGTTCTTATTCACGATGTTTCTGACCACTTTCCTATTGTAGTTGTGATAAACTCTGTAAAACCAAAACAAGAAAAATATACACAAAAAGTAAGGAACATGAAAAACTTTGTTGCTGATGAATTCGTTTGTGATCTGGAAAATAGCTTGACCAACCAATACACAGAAAGGAATGATTCAGTTCATAGCAAATTTAATCATTTCATCGACACTTTTAATGACACTATAAACAAGCATGCACCTTTACGATTGTTGTCTCGAAGAGAAAGAAAACTCAAGACCAAACCATGGCTAACAAAAGGAATTTTGAACTCCATCAAAACTAAAAACAGACTATATCACTTAAAAATAAAAGACCCAACAAACACTTCTGCACAAGCAACATACAAAAAGTACAGAAATGTACTTACTCATACCAAAGAGCAAGCAAAAAAAATGCATTACAGTTTTCTTATTACGCAAAGCAAGCACAACACTGGAAAAATATGGAAAACCATAAATGACATCATCAAGTACAAACATAAGCACACAGCTCACATACCAGAAAAAATAATTAGCACTGACAATGAAAAAATATCTGACCCTGCACAAATAAGTAACTGTTTTAATGATTATTTCACAGAAATTGGTCCTTCTATGGCATCTAAAATCCCTCTACCGTCTCCTGGCTCATTATTGAAATTGCAAAGTGTCCCATTCTCCTTTTTCCTAAAACCTGTCAATCAAGAAGAAGTATTAAAACATCTTAATAATCTTTCTGTCTCTAAAAGTACAGGACATGATGGAATACCTATAAGATTTGTCAAACTATCCTCACCAATAATCGCCCCTTTCCTCACCAACTTATTCAATGAGTGTATCGATAAAGGTGTATATCCTGATGTACTAAAGGTCGCTCAAGTTACCCCAATCTTCAAAAGTGGCTCCAGGAAAAATTGTTCCAACTATAGGCCCATATCACTATTGTCCCCCTTCACCAAAATATTCGAAAAATGCCTGTATGAACAAATGTACAATTATCTAACAAAAAAAGACCTGATCACACCACATCAGTATGGATTTAGACCACAATATTCCACTTCGTTAGCTGTGTCAAACGTTTGTGATAACATCTTAACTAACCTAGATAATAAAGATACAACTTGCTCTGTATTTCTTGATTTAGCTAAAGCCTTCGACACAGTTGATCACACTATTCTCATACAGAAACTGCAAACATACGGTTTTTGGGGCCTTCCATTACAATTGTTAAAAAGCTATATCAGCAATCGTCTACAGCACACGGTCGTCAATGGAATCTCTTCAAACTCAAGACAGGTTACCTGCGGTGTGCCCCAAGGATCGACATTGGGACTCCTTCTTTTCTTACTCTATATAAATGACTTACCAAATTCAACAAACATGAATGTTAAACTATTTGCTGACGACACCAATCTTACGATGAGCGACAAATGTGAAATAAATTTGCAGAACAATGTGAATGCCGAAATGCAAAAAGTTTACAACTGGTTGAAGCTTAATAGATTATCATTAAATTTCTCAAAAACTGAATACATGCTAATAACAAATAAAAAACACATAAAAAATTTTAACATTAACATTGGTAACACAAGCATTCAACAAAAAGATCAAATAAAATACCTTGGCGTTTACATAGATAACAAATTAACATGGAAATATCACATAGATAAAATTTGCGGAAAAGTAGCAAAAGGTTCATAGGCGTTGCTTAAACTCAGAAATTATGTCAACACAGACACTTTAAAAGATGTGTATCACGCTTTGATTTACTGTCATTTGCAATATTGTATTTCAAGCTGGGGAAAGGCATGTGATTTCAAGCTGGGAAAATTACAAAAAAAGGTTATAAGAATAATTACGAAACAAAATTACTATGCTCACACTAATTTTTTATTTTTCAAAATGAACATCTTGAAACTAAAAGACATACATAACATTGAAATAAAAAACATATGTACAAAGTTCATATGAATGAGTATCCGTCTACGTATTGTGATTTATTTACAAATGCTTCATCTATTCATCAGCATAACACAAGATATCAAACAGGCAACAATTATTTTATAAACAGATCAAACACAGAATTTGGCAAGAAGTCCATGCAGGTATTGGGACCAATGCTCTGGTCAGAGGTTCCAAGTAGGCTAAAAAACTTATCATTTCATTGTTTCAAAAAAGAGATCAAAACGTTAATTTTACAAAGCTACAGTGCATCGTAAGTGATATGTTATGGAAACCAACTTGTCAGTTGCTTCGGAAACTTTATTATTCTCTGCTTGCTTCATGGAATTTTGTGTTTTGGCCTACGTTATCATCAATATGTTTTTTTTTGTGCGTATGCTGTTGTTGAAGCGCGGGAACGTTTCAATTATTATTTTTCTCTTGTAAGCTTATTTTAAATGGCAAAATCGTAATTTCCGTAGGGTGGCAATTGACTAGTAGACCGTATGGTCGTCTCGTTGTCTCCCTGTCGGTATGGGAACTTG
The DNA here is from genome assembly GCF_918807975.1 of Aplidium turbinatum. Taxonomy (NCBI): domain Eukaryota; kingdom Metazoa; phylum Chordata; class Ascidiacea; order Aplousobranchia; family Polyclinidae; genus Aplidium; species Aplidium turbinatum. The sequence goes on from NC_137482.1 coordinate 24,614,288, forward strand.
TGTAACTTTTTGTACTGTGTATATTGCATATTTCAAACATGTAGGGGAAGGTGGGGTAAAGTGGAATACCTAAGGGTTAATTCAGCACAGTTCACTGATTTTGCCAAAAAAATTAACTTTTTTTATTTGAACGTTAACTCTAACATACTTCGACAATTTTTAAATTGCAGTTTTGATGACTGCCAGCTTTTTTTATATATTTTTTTTTAATTTTAAAATTACCTCCAATAATCCACTTTACCCCACATATGTGGGGTAAACTGGACCGTTGTAAGTTTTGAGCAAATTCCGTAATTTTTTTCCACGCAATCAAATTGTTTACAATTAGCATCATTAGCGAAGAAATTATGAAACTTCACAACTGCAGTTCATAAGTCCATTACGAATCAAACTTTGAAGAATTTTTTTAAAAACAGAGTTCACAGATAAAGTTGTCATCCTTTTCATTACAACCAGCGCAGGCTTCATGCGCCCACCGCAAACATTTGGAACACTGGATCCACCCATCATTCTCTGATGATTTTGAATACATTTCGTTGCAGTAAAAACATTCAGCATCAGTGTTATTTTCATCTTCATTGATAGTGTCTTGCTTCTGATGCGTTGATGATCTGGAAGCTTTCTTTACAGACCGCTTTTTCGAGGATCCTGCTTTTCTGCTGCCACCTGATACTGAAGATCGGCTAAGTTTCACTGCGGTCAACTGTTTCTTGTACGGCGAACTTGTCAAAATAGCAGTTGCACCTCTCTTAGATTGCTTCTTTTGGCGAATATCTTTTGCTTTTGGCATAGGAAGCAGTTTAGCAGGACTTCTAATCGTGAAACTGGAATTTGCATCTTGAGGAGAGCACTGTAGGCCTACATCTATCGGCCGTGTGGGTAACGATTCAGTCATCTCCAGATGACCGGTTATATCTGGGCTTACATGGTCGATGATAGTTAAACTAGTCTCAACATTGCCTGAGTAAGATTCTGTGTTGGATGTAACAGGATCAAAAGGAATAGGCCTATCAGTAACATCCGATGGAGCAAAGTCAGCCCCTCCAAAAACTTCAGGATTGTATGGTATAAATCCACATTTCTTGAAACCGTTGATGGCATTGGTAGCAGTTGACGCACGGATATAGGCATTTCCAAATAATTTTCCAATTTGAAATTGCGTTACTACTCTCCCCGGATTGTCTCTAAGGAATTTCTCTATCTCTTGTGAGTAAAAAGTGTTCAGAGGAAACATAAATGTTACATCCAAGGGCTGCAGTCTGTGACTACAATGAGGGGGTAAGCACAAAACAGTAACATGATTTTCTCTTGCCATGTCAATGAATTGTAAGTTTCTGGTATGAGTCATATGACCATCTAGGATGAGGAGAACAGGATGTTCTTCAGTTGGTTTAACAAACGACAAAAAGTGCTCAAACCAAGAAGTAAAAATATCAAGCTGCATCCACCCAGAAGGATGGCATGAATAACCAGTGCCAGGAGGAGTTCCATCAAGCAATTCTGCTTTCATACGCTGCCGTGGAAATATGAGATAAGGTGGGACATAACCTCCACCAGCAGACATGCAAATCACTGCAGTGCATAATGTGCCTCTTTCTGCAGAGGTAATACTTCCAACCTGCTTTTTCCCCTTCATCGCAAACACCTTAGATTGCTTTGTCTGAACTGTTGTAATTCCAGTTTCGTCGACATTAAACACATTGTGTGCCTTAAAATGATACAAGTCCATCACTTCTGCTAGGAGAGCAAAAAACTTGCCTACACTCACACGATTAAACCCTCTAGCACGAGCAGCACTAGTTGGTTCTGGTGTGCGAAGGCTTAATTGAGGATTGCGTTGAAGAAATCCACTTACCCAATCAGGACCAGCAAGTCTCTTTTCCATGCTGAAGTTATGTTTGATGTGATTTTTTTGTGCCAGTTCAAATGCAAGTGATTGGAGGTGTTTCCTTGTAACCCCAAAGAATCTTCGTTCAAGTTCAAGCACATATGCAACTAACTCTTTTTCCTGAGCTTTCGAAAATGTTGAATGAAACCTTCCAAGTCCCTTTTTGCTTCCAGTGGCATTAATATTATTTCCTTTAACTCTTCTTCTAAGTGTGGTCTTGGGAACTCCGTAATCTTTGCTTGCTTTGAGGTAACCCATTTTCTTTTCGTTTACTGCCTGAATAGCCGCAGCCATAGCCTCTTCGGTCCAAGATTGTTGGGTGGATGTCCTTTGGTGATAACGAGGCATTCTAAAAAACAAGAATACAACTAAGTTAAGAACCAGCTCGTCTACTCGATCATGATTGGTGGGATATCAGAACAACTATCCACTTGAGTGCTAATTAGGCCTACACAGCTGTTGTGTGAAATATCCTACAAGATTATAAGTAACACAGCACCTAATTCGGTCAAAAAATCATAAACAAGAAAAATATTTATGACGGGGTAAAGTGGACCGGTGGTGGTCCACTTTACCCCATCTCTACATTACTATTAATTTAACTGTTGGCCAAATTTAGGCTAGTCAGCAATAAGAGTGAATCTACGTAATGCGTACGTGATATAGTGAGGCTCATTTTTGTCATTCAGAAAAACTTCTACCTTATGTACATAAGATACAATTTAAGTTACCATACATACCTTTCAATAGATCAGAGGGTGCAAAAAGTAATTTCCGTGCTTTTTTGTGTCTTCTAAACCATGAAACCTTGAATAATGGCGTCTGCAGCTACTTTTCGTCATGCTTCACTAAACCTAATGGTATCCGCACAGTAGTGAAACTTTAATAGAAAAAAAAGGGGGGTTCCACTTTACCCCGTTGGTCCGCTTTACCCCACCTTCCCCTACCTATGTTCCTGTTACTGACAAATAAAAACATTGATTGATTGATTGATTGATTGATTGATTGAGTTTAAGAACCCCTGGCATAGAGACAGCTTTATTTCCGAAAAATGCCAAAGAAAGCATGATCTTATCCTTTTGCTATGCCACCGGACAGCACCATTTTACTGTAATATTCATACCCAAATTTTTGTTGAACATGCTCTCAGAATGCCCCAAATTCAAAGTAATTTTTCAAAACTTTCTGGGGGAGGTCCCCCAGACCCCTGCCGCTGGATGTCGCCTTCGGCGATCACGCCGTCAGGCTTCGCCCACCGACCGTCAAACCACCTCCCTCCCCTTTCAAAATATCTAGCTACGCTACTGAATTGGATCATTGTCATTAGGGCCCGCAAAGCATATTCCGCACAGGGCCCGACATAGCCTAAGATCGGCACTGCGCGGACCACCAGTGGTCCGCGAACCACAGTTTGGGAAACCCTGCTGTAGGGTAGCAATTTACTACAGTACCTAGATCGTGTATGGTCGTTTTCTTTTCCGTCTTCTTTTCAGTATGAGAACTTGTGCCACTTTTGCAGTGTATAAGCTATATAACTTGCAAAGTTCGAACATGTACTGTTCTTGTTTCCGGCAAATACACCATTGATTGATTGTTTGAAACAGACAAAATAAAAGTTTTCTCTCTCCCTTCGGATGAAAATTATGGCAATGGTGATTGTAAAAACTTGTGCGTATAGGCTACGTCATAATGAAAATTATAGCTTATCAATCTCCTAGCAACCGTACCTTTCTAAGCTCATTTGCGAATAACTTTTGATGCAAGGTACATATGAGATGTTGTACTTACTGTCATTCTGTTGTTTCGGGTACAAAGCATTTGTGCTAAGCATACTTTATTTCCATCCTTTCTTGAGAGATTACTTTGGTGAAGACACTTTGAGCAACATGCTGTTGTTGAGGTGGTTGAGTTTGAATCGGGTTTTTGAAAATGTTCGATGCTTATACACGACTATTTTCGAGTTCAAGTCGTTGGAGGCATGGTTCCATGGAATAATTTATATCATGTTTATGCTTTGGTTTGTTGTAGCCATAAGAAAAATCCTTCACGACAAGAATAGGCAAGTGGTGAGTTTTCTAGCCTATAAACTTAACCTAGGCTAATCGAAGTTACCTGTTCAGTGTTCATAGGTTGTCGCCAAGAACTTCTTGCCGTTTTTCAGCTGATTTTTAAATTTAAAAACATATCATTAAAACCTATCTTCGCGCAGATTGCCTTGCAATTTAAGCCAACTATAACCTATTCAGCCCTGGCCTCTGGAACTTGGTTAGGTTGATCACACTTTTTTGCTGATTGTAGTCTACAAAATCTAACTTACAAAGTAGGGGAGAGAGGGGCTAAAAGTCACACGGGTAAGTTGTCACAAGCGTGAGTTTAGCGCACCCAATGTAGGAAACTACTTTCTGACGTCATAAAAAGCGAGTAAGTTACTACTTCCTTGGTTACACGTTGAGATGGGCAATGTTGTTTTAAGCAACAGAAGTGAACATAATCTAGAACTAGACAATAACCTGTAGTGATTTTCTGCTTCTTACGAAGACGAATTGCCCAAGGTAGGTATTTTGATATAACTTAAACGTTTCTGAATATATACGGAATCTTTTTGTTCCTGTTAGTAGTGACTAATGTCAGTAATATATGGATAAACTTTCGTTTAAAATGCTGAAGCATGTTGACCAGAATTTGGAATTTTGAAACTAAAGATGCTTTGGGGTAAGTTGTCATATTCTGTGGCAAGAAAACAGCCGCTAAAAGAGTGATAAAGTTTCAAAAGAAGACCAAGATTCCAGCACCAGAATCATCAAGTGATGACAATAAAAGCTCAGATGAAACAGCCTTGTGCGATGATGCCACCGATGAAGACTCAGATGATGAAAGTTGTATCCAGACACCACTTAGTCTTGATAACATAGATATTGACGACCACATTCTTGTAAAATTCGAAAGTGATCGAGCCGCACAATCGTCGTCGTCGTCGTCGTCTGAGCTTGGGTGGAGGCTCTTTGTTGACAAATTTCGTTTCTCATCTGGTTGAAAGCAGATGGTACTCACAGGATGGGGCACGAGGAGCCATTTGTGAGAGTCGCACAATGTTACGTTGGGACAGTTTTAGAAGTCACCGAAGATCAGAGTAGATCAAACTTCATGCGGAAAAAATGCCTTGATGAATTTGGAAACATGCAGTTTCATTTTCCTGAAAATCCTGATACTTACCTTCACCACTAGAGGATGTTGTCTTCAAGCTTCCAACTCTAGTTTGTGAACAAACAAAACGAGGAGCAAACTTGTTTAGCTTTCACTGCTCTCAATTATCTGAGTACAATGTGCAGTAGTTTTGGACTCCACACAAAAGCCAATTTTAAAAGTAACAACAAATACCATACTTGTAAAGTGAATACTATGTATAATTGGCATTTTAATGGAGCCTATCTGTATTATCTTATTCATTCCATTGTACTCTATCTTAAATAAACTTTATGCGTTACAAACTGCATGTGACAATTTACCCCAAGGTTTGTGACAACTAACCCTGAGGCGGGGGTAAAAGTCTCACCTCAGTGCTCATTTAAAATGTTGAAAAATTTGGATAAAGAATATAGTTATGTGGAATATTATATGGACTTCAAGTACTCGAAGTATGACAGTAAACCTTAGTTCGTAAATGTTTAAGAAATTCCCACCCAGGGAGTGTAGATGGTTTAATTAGTAAATTTTGTGACTTCTTGCCCCCTCTTCCCCTAAGCCTGCGACTGCAGCTTTCCTCTTGCGCTAGCTTGGTTTTGTATGAGATCATGTTTCTCTATTACAGGGAGGCGTGAATAAACTGAATATGCCATCTTTGCCACAGACCCAGCCAGATAATCAGAATTTTGTATAATTATTATGCTAACGATTCAGACGCTGTCGTTGAATCAATATAAAAAACTGATTTGTTGCAAAATCTGCCTGATATATTTCCAAAAAAAGTTGTGTTTTATTTTAAAACCAAGATATATTTTGGGGGAGAGTAAGATTAAATTTTGGTAAAAATTTCCCCCCAACCCCCCGTGGCTACACTCCTGGAGTCCTGGGGATGCAATAAAGCACAGTCTACCAAAGCTCAATCTGTGAAATTTCTTCAACATTTCTGACCTTTTTATCTGACATTTGTTATTTGGATATCCTTGTCTTTAAATATTGTTTTATTTAATGTATTCATACTTTGGTTTAAGCAGAAAGTTCCATACTCCCCTATGTTGCTGCAGGTCATTCGCGCCATCAGACAACAGACAATCGAACGGCACGAATTTGCTGCTAGCGTTTGCAACGCGCTTCTTGTTGCCGAAAGAGCGCGACTTTTTCCGCGAAAACGAAAGTCGAAGGTAGCAGGTCAAAGAAGGTCGTCCTGTTGTCGGCGACCAATTTGTGGGAGAAAATTCACTGTTTTGTGGAACAAACTCCACAAGTTGCATCGGCGAAGTGAAGATCCTTGTGAGGAAAAAGCTGCGGAAGTTGATTTTAAACGTGAAAATGAGGTCAAAGTCTGTCAAGCCGCTGCCTCGCTTTTGAATAACTTTCCCGTTGACTCAATAATACCCCAAGCATTCTGCAACCCCACAACATTCTCTCAATCCTCCAATGTCGTCAATCAATTGTCCACTTTTGATGGCAATGAAATAGAACACATGTCACTTTGTCAGTCAAATAACAGCTTAAACATGGAATCTTCTCTTCCTGTATCAGACACAGCTGAAGTTGAAAGAAGTCTAGGAAGCACAAAAAGCATTACAACCGATCTAACATCTTGCCTGTACTCCTCTTCGCAAAGAAAGAGTCTTAATCCTTGTTTTATTGAAACCGAACAGCACTTCATAGACAGTGGTTACCATGAAAACAGCTCAACGAAAGTATTCTTTTCAACCCCAAACGTGCAAGCATGTGAGTTCCTGCGTGACATAGAAGCTTTCAACGAGATGAGAGATGTTCAGCTTTCTCGCAGGATCCTTCAAGCCCAAACACAAGTTAGTTGGAGCAGAACTTATACATAGGTTGCTATTTAATAAAACAATTCTGCTGCGACGTAGAAATACAGCAGAGGTTAGATGTAACACACGATCAGTGCGTAGGCTATTTGTGTTTTCTAAAAACTTATTCAAATCTCACTGATAAGTTAATGCGATGTTTGGTATCGAAGAGCGGTTTTGTGCTTAACAACTTGTTAAAATGTTGTCTTTGTTTTGTTGCTTAAGTAGTAAAGAAAGTCCAAACTTATTACCAAAGTTATAGGCTATCATATCAAACGAAAGCCAATATTTCTTTACACAAACCAACCATTCACATCGTTAAGTTTGCATGAAAGATGTTTTCAGTTCGAGTGTGTTTCATTCATGATTTTGTTTTTCTAACGTGTCGTTTGATGTTGCTGGATGCTTCGCTGTTTCAGGTCAAACGTGAACTGGAGACCATCAAGTCCAGTTTCCATATCCAAAAGGAAGAAGTTGAATTTACACGATCTCAGATCTACAACTGCCCGGAGTTGAAAAGCCGTCGCATGGTTCTTATACAGCTCAAAGCACGAATCGAAGCTGTGGCAAAAGAAATGAAAATTTCCCAGGAAAACTGCCGTCAGCTAAGCAAGCAGCTGCAGCCAACAAAGGTTTGATCATTGATGGACATTGTAGAGGAAATCGTTTCTGTTTGTCTTGCATTCGAAAACAATTTGTCTTAAGTAGCTGGTTTTAAATATCATAATTTTTTGGGTCCCAGAAAAAAAATTGCAAGCAGTCAGCAACAAAGAACGGCTACAATATTGGTGGGTTGCCTGATTTGCTTCGTTTTGCAGAAGTTTTTTCTCTTGGCCTCTTTTACTGCAAACTAGCCAGCTCCATAGAGCACGTTCCCTTGGATCACTTATTTCTGAAACATATCTGCATATGTCCTTTTCAATTCGTGCAATTCACTTTCGGCACTCCTTGGGCAACATCCACTCATGAAACGTATTGTTCAACCTTATTCTTGTATTTCCTTTATAATATGCATCACTACTGCCATCTTAACCGCACAGACTTCTATCAAAGCAAACTATCAGCAGCACATGAATATGTTTGAAAATTAGGTTAACCAACTTATGTGGCTTACAACCTGACAGAATTTACAAGTTTATTAAACATCGCACCAAGACTTTTCTCAAACAATTTTCCCCAAAATAAATTTACCGTAAGAAAGGTATTAAGCCATAAGAAGTGTGTAGTGCTCAGTGAGTTGTAGTATTTGTTAAGTTTGTTATTTTTTACAAGTTGTAGCGTAATTTTATAAATATCTTAAACTTCTAAAAACCATTGCACAGATAAGTTGATAAGAAATCGCTTTGAATAGATTTATTGCGGTTTTGTAAATTTTGGGTTACTTTTAAGAAATAAACATCGGTTAGCTTTGAGTTATTTATACGTAACACTTGAGATAAAAACTTAAGAAACACCTGGCAACACTGTATTCTAGTTTTGCTCGCATTCCGTGTTCTGGAAATTCGTGGTTTTGTGTCTTGCCAGGCCACTTTTATCCTATTGTTTTGTAAAGTCAATAAATCCTTGTTTTGTTCACACAGGATGACGCTCTTTGTCAGATTAAGATCGATCTAGCTTGGGAACAGAAACATGGCGAGCGCTACATGAAAGCGTCGAAGGACATCGTGCGTCACGTCAGATCCGCTATGGAAACCAGGTTTCGCGGCATGAACTCGGAAAGCAAACACAAGAAAGCGAAGATGACAAATAGAAACTGGTGTTACGACTGCACTGCTGGCCTGCACGCCAAATATATTATCAGTGGTTTGAACGAGCGAATCAAGAATGGAAGTGGAAAGATATTATCCAAGTCTGACGGGTTCGATGAAGATTGCATGGTGGTGATGGTGATCAACTCGTGGTACAACGATCTTGAGCTGAACAAGTGTGTTTCGATGAAGACGAAAGCTGATAAGATGGAAGCCCTCCTAAAGAAGGTGCTGAGGGACATGTATGTGACTCGCTACTACAAACGCGGTCAGCTGCTGAGCCAGAGCTACCTTACTGTTGGCTTTTACACTTACGGATGTGCACACGGCAACCTCAGTGGCACCACGCCGACAAACTCTTCGCATCAAATGCATGGATTTTGAATCACTATGGGACGTACACGTCACAGACGGATCCCCATCTAGCTTTTTCATCGTAATAATGCATAGAAACCATTGCCAATGATTTGCCAGAGATGCTTGGTGATGCTTGGTGAGCCGTAATTTTCTGATCTTATCGCTTTGTGGCATATCTTTGGCATCGATCGCAGAGGTAGGCCTATCCTAAATTTTAAGTGTTCAAAGTTTGGGTCATATTAGTCAAATTGCATCTTGACTGCGCAGCAATAAATGCTCGTAAAAACTTCTTGAACTGATGCGGAGTTGGAAGTAGATTCTAAGAAACTTCAAATCCGTAAATGAGATAAATGCAGTAGGCCACTTCGAGAATATCTTCTTTGATCAAAAGATAGTGATGGTCTATCGGAAGAGCAAGCAAGACATTGGGTTTACCCTCATTGGGAAGTTGCTGGAAAATGAACCAAGGTCTTTCATGATAAATCTTGTTATATTTTAACCAGAAAGGTTTATATGTGTTTGCATGAGATGTATGTTTGCCTTTTCCTCAACATTTTTTGTTTATTTTTATCAATATACTGTTTTAACTTATAAATGTCGTTTCTGACAGGCTTCGTGCATGCTGCAAGGTCCAGGCAGGCAGTCAATGCTGATCCAGTGGTGGCCTTTGGGGTGGGCAAACTGGGCGACCTCCAAGGCCGCAAATTTATGGGGCCTGCGCTTATCCAAAATATCCACAAATAAAATTTACATTAAGCACTAGCAGAAAGCAGTAGGATAACTTAACCTTTTCCACCATAGTTTATAGTATGGTTTTGTGTGTGATATTTGTTTGCCGACCTCCATCACAGAGGAAAATCTGTTAAAAAAATGCTCTGAAGCATCCTCAGAATTTGCTGGAGACCTTGACAGTGAAGAACTTTCCACTGAAGTGCAGAGCTTCACAAGAATAGATTCACCATTGAAAACAAAAGAAACCACAGTTCTCTCTGTTCTACAGTAGCCTATCTGTATCAAAACAAACTGAATGTTGTGTACCCTAACTTGTGTTCGTTACTAAGACTATTTCTTACTGTGCCATTTACAGTAGCTTCAGGGGAAAGACCATTTTCTAATCTAAATTAATCAAGAAAATGAAGTATCTTCTGACAGGTGTCAAAACCACAAACGTTTGGTTGGATTAGCTGTTGTTTCAATTGAGCACAACGTGGGCAAAACATTGGACAATGCTTCTCTTATTAAAGAATTTGCCGCAATAAAAGCTAGAAAGGTGCATTTTGTGTAAGTGCTGCTGACGGAGGGTGTCGGACTCGGAGGGCACTGGGTGTGGTGGTACAACATAGCATCAGAGTGATGTGAAGATGTCACAGCATGAAATACACCTTTCTTGCTTACCATCGCTATTTGTTGTTGTATCATGTTAATTCCTTTTTGTGTTATTGTGATTTATGGTTATTTGAGTTTGTTTACTTTAATTTGTCGATACCGGGCTGTCTGTAGGGGGGGCCTCATATTACTTCTTGTCCAGGTACAAAAGAATTGACACGGTGAGAAAGCAAAATAAACATAGCCTGGTCAAATACTTCAAAAAACCGGCTTTTCACACCCGGTATGGTTTTGTGGTGGAAATCCACCACCTTAGATTGAGGAGGCCAGCCTGTTTAGTCGAGGTGCTTGTAGAAAGATAGTATAGCTCGAAAATTTGTGGACTACAGCATCTGTTCCCAAAATTTAGAATAGCGGGACCGGCTAGGTAGACAGGCTAACTTTCTGCTATGCAAAAAAGTATTGCCGCCCTCGGATTAATTTACAAGTATTCATTTGGCACTCAGAGCGGTTTGAAACCCTTTCTCTAGAATAGTCCTACCATATTTTCATCGCCTAAAAAGAGGACGAGTTTCGCCAGCAAGTAAAATTGTACGTTGCAATTACGTTGATAAAAAAGGAAAAAATGACAAAATCCATAGGTTTAAAGTTTGCTTCAATAAAACGAGTGATTCAAGAACGCTATAACCAGCACAAAATTTCGGGGAGGCCAAATTAGTATAGGGTCTCCCACAAAAAATTTTTATTTTGAGATTGAGCATTGTGAGAGTGAGAGTGCTTTCAGCCTGAATCCAATTTAAAACTCTGTTAAATGATGCTATTGCAGAGGGTAAACAGTTTATTTAGGCCTAGGCTAAGTTATATAAAACCACAACAGCTGTAGGAATAAATAGAGTAGGTCTATGATGGCTTAATATTAGGCTTCAGTTTGTCAATAAATACAAAATAAAACACAGGCCTATAAACTTACTTGTTTAAAGTTCATATTACATCTGAGTTGTAGCCTACGTCGTACACAAAAACAAATTTTCAACATTACAGTAGGCTATCGGTAAGCAAAACGTTAAATAACAAAATTGCATATCCCTGCCTCTGACTACTGTTAGTACCAAAAGTGCTACTCAATGCCGCATCAACCAGATCAAAGGAATACTTCATCTTTTAATACACTTTTCTGCAGCTTTTCAAAAGTTTACAAGATTGTTAGTTGGTTGCATGTACAAATGTATTTCGGAGTGGAGGGTGGATGATTGCCTTCTTTGTCCTCCTGACTACGCTTTTAGTTGCTAACATTAATTTTTTAAATTTCTTCAAGAAAATTTTATACTGCCAAAGAACGATTTCAATAGTTCATGTGTTGCAGGTTTGTAGTCTGCAGTGTTGTGTAAGCCCTTGCCTGTGCCTATCAATAATATTTCGAAAATCTGTCTGAGGTGTACTCACCACCTCTATACAGTGTAGACTACAAGGCACATTCCACGTTACTTTGAAATAGGTCAATTTAATATGTTACCTTGTTTAATGTGCAATGTGTTTACTTCGGAATATTGTATTATTTTCTTAATTTTTGAGGAGGAAACAAAATTTTCTAACGTTTAAATCCACGTCTGAAACCCTATGCGCCCAAAGCGGACAATGAGATTTATAACATTTAACCGAGTGAGAAAACTTTGCAAAAAAAGAAAAAACGGCAAGAAAAAAGTTTTTTCTTGGGGGAAGGACATGTAACCTAATGCTACCCTCTGGGTCAGGGCCGTTGACAGGATTTTTCGGGCCCGGTACCAACTTATTTTCGGGCCCTCTTCATCGACAATGTTGTGAATATAAAGGTTGTGTACAAATTTTTATTGATGTCGTTTAAGCATGTTCATTTAACAAATCTTGCGTGATCTTAAAATTTCTTGAACCGCAAAACTTACTATCCCTATCTAGCGGTTGCTTTTTTGATCTTTTATTTGTCACATGGCGCTAGAGTATTGCTTCCCGATTCATCGATGTTTCACTGGTCATTTTAGGCTCACCAGAAGAGAATTTACAGCACTGCAGACAGTGAGAAAGTTTTCAATTTGATTTGGGAAAGGTGTTTGGGCCTAAGTCAAACATTTGCTGATTACTGCAATCTGAAAAGCGGTTTTGGTCTAATTTTTAGTGCAGAAATAGGGATAGCAATCTTCTTACCTGTGCCATTTCAGTTTTTGAGTTTGAACTAATATTAGCCTGTTTATTTTGAAATTCGTGTTTCGGATAATATGCGTGGTTAGGGAAATCACTATACTAGACGAAATTCTTATTTTACTGTTTGGTGGCAGAAGTGGCTATTTTACCTCCAGAGAGCTGAAGTGGGTTCGCTACTTTACCATCTGACCGCTGAAGTGGCTATTTTAACCTCTGATGGCAATTCCTTTAGATCTGATTATATTAAGATCTTGATAATATATGAAGTCGCGGGGAATTTTTTAAATCCGGGCCCCTTAAACATTCCGGGCCCGGGTTCAAAAGTACCACCTAGACCCCCCTGTCAACGCCCCAGCTCTGGGTAAGCTTCTGATCACGTCACAAAGGTTTTTGCAATTGTGGAATTCATTTGGTTGCCTTCTGGTTCGAAGGTGGCACCACAGCAATAAGATGCTTTTGTACAAAAGGTTTGTTTGAAAGTTATATCGTACAAGCAACACATTGAAAGTGCACTGAATGTTTTAGCTTTTGTATCTGACTAAAGTTTAAGTAGCTATTCTACAGACGACATAAAAGCTGTTGAATAAATGAAACGTCTTACTTTTCTAATAAACGAAATTATGTGTGACAGAAACATTGAGAAGTGACCCCTGCATTGTGATTGTCATCAACCGATTGTTGTCATCACAATTCCTCAACAAAATTCAAGTTTAAGAACAAAGTGAACTGAAACCACTTTTGCAGTCAACGTGAGGTGGCAGAGAAAACCGTTTTTTATGTGCAGAAAAGATAAAGCAGATCGACAATGGTGATTTTTGAAAGAAAAAACCTCTGACTTAAATGTGTTGTTGACACGTAACAACGTTTCTGTGCCGGTCCTCCGCAGTGAGGTTCATCACTGTAGGTAGCCTAGGTTTGGTGGCCGTGCTTAACTATATTTATCGATGCATTTACCGCAATATTAGATCCTTTTATGCACGTCTTAAACCATTATGGTTTTGCCATCTTTTCCTTTTGTTGGTTTTGTTACTGTATTTCTTTTTCACAATATCATACTGATTCAGAACCTTCGCTGTAACCAATTGCACAGCCGCAATGGTTCAATTCGTGGTCAACTGACTTAGAATAGCGTGACGATTTTATTCCAGTGGCAAATGTTAGTCTACAGTGTGGCTACAATACAACAAGTTTATGCAAAATTATGCAACATTCACAAAAAACTATGTTTCTTCAGAACAGGAAACAAAATCTAAAACACGTCGTCTGCAGATCATTGTTCTTCTTTGTAGTAGCACCAAGGCACATCGTTAGCTGTGGTCGGATGCCAACAGCATCCTCTACTTCCACATTCGTCACTGTCGGTTGCATAATTACCGCATTCCTCCTTATCTTCATCCTGTTGCAAATAAACAATCATCACCATCCACCTGGGAGGTCATGGCAAATCACCATCCACCTTGGAGGTAATGACACATCACCATCCACCTGGGAGGTCATGGCAAATCACCATCCACCTGGGAGGTCATATCTTAGTTTGTATAAACAGAACAGCTATAAGTAGCCTACTGTACTAACATTATCTGAAGGTTGTGGTATGATCAAATCCCTTTCAACATCAGTGGCTCCGAGAGAGGGGGGGAGTCGGGCCAGTTTCCCCCCTAGCAAAACATTGTAAAGGAAAAACGAGCAGTTTTTTGTTTTGCACTTTTGAGGGGGGCCCATTTTTAGTACTAAAGTAAAAATGTACCAATTAAATAATCAACAAATTCTTAAATGAAGTGCGCAGTTCCAAGTATTTCTCAATCATTGTAAATGTCACTCTCGATGCTTTTCATCAAGAACAAATCATTTTCGTGTTAAGGTAGGCGATGTTGAACAGCTTCAAGACGTAAAATCTGAAGCTGAAATGATTTCTGTATCACTGAACGGTTTCGATTGTAGCCTATTGATAGTTTCAACTTGAAAACTAGCGCTGTGTTAGCTAAGCGGGAACTATTTTTGCTTGACAACTGAACCTTAACTTCAAAATCTGCTTTGGCCAGGCATAGGATGTTGTATCCAACATAAGTTATCTGGGAAAGTTAAAGGTATCAGTCCAAGCACGATTAAAAAGTAAATCCTGTATATTTTTTGTTTATGGATCATCATCAGTGGATCATCATCACCATTCCATCTATGGATCATCATCACCATTCCACCGCTGAGTACTGCGCGCCGGTCTGGTGTCGTAGTTCTCACACCCACCAGATTGATACCGCCATTAACGACGCACTGCGTACTGTGACTGGATGCCTGCGTCCCACTCCAACGGACTGCCTACCCATCCTAGCAGGCATCCAACCCGCTGAGCTACGCCGTAAAGGAGCCACGATTTCTCTCGCTCGCCGCGCTTTGGACCCCGACCATCTCCTCCATGCAACACTCAAGAGACCACCACCTATAAAGCAGCGCTTGAAATCAAGACGCCTCTTTGTGCCTGCCGCACAACAACTCCTTAAGAACGCAGAAGAACTTAGTTTAAGTGCGGCACACTGGACGAACCACATGTGGAACACGGAGTGGCAAAATCACACCTCCACGCTCCGTGACTTCATACCCAACGCCGATCCCCGTCCACCAGGGATGTCCCTCGCAAGGCTTGCGTGGGTCAGGCTTAACCGCCTGCGAACTGGCGTCGGCCGCTTTCGTTTGGACATGCACAAATGGGGCCTGGCTCCTTCATCAGAATGCGAGTGTGGTGCCACGGAACAGACCGCAGACCATGTCATCCACCACTGCCTAACCCACCGGCCTCCACACGGTGCGCATGGTCTGAGAATCCTGGACGACGAGACTGCCGAGTGGCTGAAGATTTCCTGCCCTCCAATCTAGCCTGGAAAGATCGCTCATACGCCATCATCATCATCAGTCATTATCTCCGCCTGCATCAGATTGCGCATAAACATGAGTTATTTGCTTCCAAGAGTGACGATTTTGAGCCAGCTCGCCCAGCGTCGCCAAGTTGAGTTCGGTCCATGATTGGATGTTGTCTTGCCATCGTTTTGGTTGTCTGCCACGTTTTCTTTTTCCTTCTACTTTTCCTTCTGTGCAAACTTTGCTGATTCCGAATTGTGATCATTTAATGTGGCCGAACAGTTTTAAAACTTTTGATTTTATTAACTTATTGCTGCAATTGGATGTAATTTTGTCATAGTTAAAAGATCTTCTGTTTTCGTGTGGTCAAGTAGCCTTTTGTTGGTCATGCTTCTCATGATGTGATTTGGAAGGTAGTGAGTTTTTTCTTTATTTGAGTTTTTTGTTTATGGATGTTGTTGCTTAAATCTAGTTGGAATTCATAATGTTGCCTACAGACAGCGTTGTTCAAATGTCTTATCCTTTTTGGAGTAATTGATTATTATCTGTAAGCTTGTTGTGGCATTTTTAAAGTTATAGCCCAGTCACAGAAAAATTTCTGAAAAATTTAAAGAAAGCTGTCCTATCATCTTGCAAAGAAAATTGACTTCGAGAATGTAATCAAGGCAGGGTGCAGTCAAACCCAATGCTTCACATTACCCTTTTGCAATTGGAGCTCTAAAGACATTACTTAAATGCATCAAGTTGGAACCAACAAGAGCTTGATCGAAGCTGAGTCAATGCTAAAGTAGCCTACAACTAACAGTTTTAAATTTGTGACTGCTTTGCATTATGTGGATTACGGTTCTAAACAAGATTCACTGATGAATTTAATGAAATTAAAGGAAGATGTAATCTAAGTAAGAGAAAGCTGAGAAGAGTAGGCTACTACTCGCAAGCTAAAGTTGCAGTGGCAATTATAAATTTAAAAGAAAATGACTTAATTGTTTTCCTGAGGACAGAACGCTTTTATAACTCCACTTAACTAGCTGAATCATTCTAAGGAAATGTATTCTACCGTACATTGCAAAGCATTCGATCGTTGTTGGAATTGACAAATGCATCAACAAACTTAAACATATCGTCGATGAGTTTGAAGTTCCATGAAAATTTCATCGTATGTCTATTGTGCAGTTGCGGGCATGTGGGACAAATTTAAACCATTTGTAGGCTACAACAATGACATCTTTCAAGACATTTTGGATGAGTTGGTACTTTTGACAGAAAGCCACACAGCAAACTTCAGCTGCAAACCAGAACGAACCACCCCATAATCTCTACACAAGAAATCATTGATTGCAACTTTCGAAAGGTTTTTCCAAATAATTTTGTTATGATTTTTTTTTTGTGTTCCGGTAGCTACTTCCAACGGTTGTGCTTTGAGAACGTGGTTTTAGCAATTACTGAAATTTGTAAAGAATTGTTTGCGCTCCAGTAGGTCTATGACTCAAAACCGATTGAAAAGCCTAACTAGACATGTTGTGCATCAATTCAGACGTCGCAATATTTTATCATTTGATGCTGTGATCCGTAATTTTGCATTGCAAAAAGTCCAGAAAGGGAGGGTTGAATTAAATCAGGGATGTCCAAAGTCCGGCCCGCGGACCAACTCCGGCCCACGAAACGTTTTTGTATGGCCCGCGCCTGTTGTACAATGTGTTATTTTGACCTGCAGACACACAAAAATCATATAAATTCAACTTGCAGTTTTCAGAAAAATTATTGTGGCTGTTGGCCCGCGAACACTTATTATCAAGACTGGCTCGCGTGGGAAAAAGTTTGAACACTCCTGAATTAAATGCTTGGTTGAACTATTTTCGTTGCCTGTCGGCCTATTGTGTGTTTACAAAGCTTTCTAGACAAAATAGTTTGTCTCAATGGCATTTTTGCTGCAAGTGTAATCCAGTGATTATTGATGATTTTTACATTGAACGAAGTTCTTTTCATACTGAGGAAAGTAGGCTAATTTCAGCTTAACACGAACATGCAATGCAATATTTGCTAAAAAATATTTTGGGGCCCATGTTTCGTATTGTTTCCCGACCAGTGCTGATTTCTCTCGGAGGCCCTGTTTAACATAAGTTAGAGCCATAGACCACCGCACATAATTTTTAAACTCAGAAAGCCATGCAAACCCAGTGATCAGTATTCTGCTTGACAAACCACGGGTGTGTCAAGCAGAGTACTGATCAATACTGATCAACAAACCCTCGTTTAATTAAGAGTTGTTACCCTGACGGTGCATTCTTCCGTGGCTGTTAGTCCTGTCTTAATCACACACCATGGTCCTCCATGGTCTTTAAGAGGACACCACATGCATTTATTGACTTCGCACTCCTCCTGTGTGATCCCATAGCTACCACAATCCATCTTCGCAGAGTCCGGGCATGTCGAACAACTTGTGCATTCCTCTGCCCGGTACAGCACTTCATGTGGTACTTGAAATAATTTCCATAACAGATAAGATGGTTAATCCCAATGTAGACAGAAGCTCTAACAGCATAGAAACTAAGCTCGTATGCAGCGCACATTTTGCAAACTACTTAATATGGAAGGGAAAACACTTGAGGCAATAGCTTAGTTGATTAAATGCACAACTTTATGCACGAAATAAAACGTAATATCAAGTAGTGCTGGTTCTATTCTCGAAGTTTGTGTAAGCAGCATATTTTAAAAACCTCTCTCCAATCTCAATTCAGCAGAACCTATAGTAGATGGACCTTCGACAACAACACTTCAACAATCGAAAACTTCACTCTGTCAATCTTAGCAATAGGGTCACTAAGATAGTGGGTCAGTGGTTCAAAGCTTCTACAAGTATGCGATTATGACAATCGATTAGATTTGTTGAAAATAAGATTATTTTAATTATCTTGTGTTTGTTACTTTCAATACAGATTGGTATTCGCCACTCCGCATCATCATAATGACGTCATTATCACGCTAAGCAGTCCAATGGAGGCAGTCGATAAACAAATCGGCAGGTAGCAACAGAGTGCGTAAAATATCTCGAACAATAAGTAAAAATCACATTTACCTGATTGGGCGCTGTGAAAACACCATGGAACGTCTTCAGAGGAAGATGGTTGCCAACAACACGAGAGTTTTTCACATTCAAGTCCAGTGATTCCCTGCCACCCACATTCCTTCTTTGCGTCATCCTGTAACAGGGAACATTGAATGTGGAGGAACATTGAATGTGGAGGAATATTGAATGTGGAGGAATATTGAATGTAGAGGAACATTGAATGTGGAGGATAGTTTGTGATTGCAACTGAGAGAGGTGCAATCTTAGTCCATGAAGAAGTGTAACATTGTGCATCATCGTTCTTAGTTACGGTACTCAATATCTAGACCTATTTTCACTAAACAATGAATTGTGTTCTAGAAAATGTTTGAATAAATCCGCTCTGATGCAACAGTAACCCTTCGTCGATTAAAAACATTCCAGCGACTAACCGGACTCAAGATCGGTTCTCCCAGTTATCACTTCAGCATCAATCAGTCAGGAAGTGATCATTCTGGTGCAGTTAAGGAGCAAAAGCAAGATTGAAAGAAGACAAGCTGCTCTACGCAATTATTTCATCTGTATGTTGTCGTCATTTGCTCATGATAACAGGCTTTGTTTGTGCAACTTCCAACAAATGTGCAAACTATTCGGTATTGACTGGGTTGCTTAGTGAGTTGCGAATGGACACTTCTCAATTTCCATGATTCCCACATAATCTAATATTGAATTTACAAACTTTTCAACTACCAACGATGTCCTACAGTTACTATAATAGAAGAATTAAAATTAAAGTTTTGTTGAAATTAAAGTTTTGTCATCAATAGCTGTTTGAAAAACGAACTAAAGTTACCTCCGCTTTGCAACCAGCCGGCACAGTCAGGTTAGTATCAATAACACACCATGGACTCGAATCATGTTTAGGGCACCACAAGCACTTGTTATCTTCGCATTCTTCCTGTGTGGTTTCAGGACTCCCACAATCTGATCTCGCAGGAGGAGGGCATGCGTCACAACTTGTGCATTGTTCTGAGATAAAATATTTTTTCATAATAAAAATTTAGAAGTACAGTACGGTATTCGGAAAATCATTTTCCTTAACTGTTGTCAAGTACAAAGCTTTCCGACCCCTGATGCACTTACACGATGCACTTACACGATGCACTTACCTGATGCACTTACACTTACACGACCGATACGCGGCTCACTTTGGATAAAAACTGTACTTAGTGGCGATAGTCCTGCTAAACTGTTAGATTAGTGGATACGCGGTCATGAATGGCATTGTTATCCAACGTAAATATTATGAGATCAGTGATCGGCAGCTCTCTAACTAGAAATAAATTGAAAGCAAAATCTTCACTCTCATACCATAGCTCCACCGTTTGTCTTTTCGATTAATGTTTTTTTTTAATTTTTGATTGTTACAAAATTTTGTTTCAATGCAATCTTGAAGCAAGAAAGAAAATGTAGCCTACAAGAAATGCTACAAACACTCTTCAAAGATTACCAATTTTAAAAGTTTTTGTTTAGTTCAACCAAGAGATGGATTCTTTTGTTTGAAAATTGGTTCAAAAGATCTTTCAGATCAAGAGGCTTACTACCAAAACATATATTACGCAAACGGAATCGTAGGGGAAGGCGGGGCAAGTTGTGCAAGTCCCCGTTTGAAAGGAAATAAAGAGCGTAGGCCTAATGAATCTTTAACGCTATTCTTATATTTTACCTATAATGCCTGTAAAGCACGTGAATCGCAGTTATCAGTTTTTTGGGCAGGTTAGGCTTGATCAACGATATAAGATGCCTAGGTCTTAGGATCTAAATTCGGATGCAAACGAAACTTTGATTTTTTGGATGCACAGTAGAACTAGTCAAACTTTAGCAGTAGGGGTCAGTAGAGATATGATGTAGTTGTATTTACACAGGTAAAAAATTTTCGTACATTTGTTAGTTTTCTTGTAATTTTTTGTTCTTGAAAAAAAGTTTGAATGGGGCAAGTTGTGCAATTGATGACCGGGCAAGTTGTGCAATTATTCCTGTAAACCGCTTTTGCTAATTTACAAATGTTGTAGCCTATTAGCCATTTTTACATAGTTTCAAAGTCTGGAGATAGTGAATGAATGCAAAAATAGCTGATTTGTTAAATTGTCTGTACTTTTGCTGATCGTAATATGTTGCTCAACTTGCCCCTAGTGTTGCTCAACTTACCCCATGGTGCTACACAGCTTGCCCCATGGTGCTGCACAACTTGCCCCGGAAAAATAATCCGGGTCAAGTTGTGCGGTCGTTACTTACACTTGAATACAGTGCAAAATAATAAATAAATCCAACCAGTTTTTGTCTTAAAACTTGGTTTATTAGCATGTTTTTGAAATGCAATACTTGAGTCTTCGAAAAAGTTAGTGAAATAAAAAAAAATAGATTTAAAAAAAAACCTGCTCAACTTGCCCGCCTTCCCCTATTTTTAGGAAATTTGTTGTTTTGCTGATCAGGTCATTTATTAGCCCATGACCACACCAGACAAACTACTGACCGGATATTGGGCTGTTATAGCACCACGGAACATCTTCTGCACTGGTCGGATGCCAACAGCAGGTCAAGTTCTCGCACTGTTCAGCTGATATTCCAAAGTAGCCGCATTCTACTTTGTCCCGGTCCTTAAAAAAGCCTTAAAGTTGATAAATTTAATCATTTGAAACTTTTAAGCCACACAGGGATTTGTAAAGTTTTTACCTTCGTTCCAGAATTTTTCGAGATCACCAAAACAAAAATACAAATATGAACTAATGAAAGTGTTTCTGTTAGTTTTAAAATACTGACACAAAACAGCAGTATACAAGGAGCTTGATCAACTGGTTTTAATTTGTCAAGATACTCGAGAAAGCTTGTTAATTGTTATGGATCAACTGAAGCAGGTTTAAAAGTTTTCTGGCTGTAAGTAAGTTTCCAAGGTTCATGCATTTCGTGGGATTTCAAGACGAACAGTAATCTAAAGATTAAAATTAAAGTCATGGCATGAATTAATAGTATTAACAACTTTTATAGCAAATAAGAAAAACAAAATTATTTTTGGAAAGCAAATAATGGTGTATGCCAAGCTGTTTTAAAAAAGTAGATAAAACAAACAAACATTTGATTTTCGAACACCTCTGTTTGACATTCTTTACTTGGTTTAAGTCCGGTGTTGACCAGGCACCATGGCCCATATTCTTCTTCTGGGGGGCACCAGAGGCAGTCATTGGCCTCACATTCCACTTGGGTCGTCTCATAATTTCCACAATCCCTTCTTGCTGTGCTTGGACACGCGGCACAGCTGGTACATTGATCTGAAGAATAGATGATGATAATGATGATGATGATGGCGGCATTATTTTATCATCATTTATTAATTATTATTGATCTAAATATTTGTATAATAGACTAACGTTTTATTTCAGATTTTTTCACAATGTAGATATTAGCGACCTGTTCAGATTTTTTAATTCCAACCATATCCAAACAAAATGGGTTAATTGGATTAGTCACGTCATTGTTTTAGTCAGTGATTTTAAAAGTGCGGGATGCGAAACTTGTTGAGAAAGAACGTGCTACATAAAAGTGTTGCCAGATGATGTTCTTTCATCTCAAATCCTATTTTTATCTAGCATGAAAACATGATAATGCTTATTCATTGGCACTGTCCACAAATTGTGATAACTATGCAAAATTAATCCAAAACGATTTTTATAAACTCACTGTAGCCTATATCAAATATAAATATAATTAAAAACCTCTAAAGTTTGTTTTACCTTAAAAGAGGGATCATCAGAAGGTTCTTACTTAAATAGAAACTTATATATGTCTACATACGGTAGAATAACAAAATTAATGCTATTAATACTACAAAAAATGCTCAATGCCAAGCTAAAAGTCAAGCAGAGCGAATTACATCAAATATAGTTACTACTGTCTAAAACCTCTACACAGTCTACAGCCTGTTTCACCCTACAAGGGGATCATCAGAACGTCCATATCTATTTAAATAAGGGCCTTGTGATGATCCCCTTTTAGGGTCAAACAGGCTGTAGAAGTTTTAGAAAGTATTAACTATATTTGATGATGTATATCTATATATACATTATATTCTGTTTTACCTTTACCATTGTCGTTGCAATCTAATGCAACTACACACGCAGTTTAAAACTTAACTGCGATTGTGTGCAAAGAAACAATCACACAAGTATAAGAAAACAATAAAAAAGAATAAATTTCTTATTTTCTTATTTATTTTAAAACATACCTAACTGTACAATTGTACATACACTGTTCTCTTCAACGTTGAAATGTTTGAAAATTCTTTTATACGTCATAAATAAACATAAACACAAATGACTCCTCACCAGCAACAGTGCTGAGGTAGCACCAAGGTACGCCATCTTGTGAAGTCTCGTTCCAGCAACAGCCCCTTTTATCGCAGTCTTCATGCGATATTCCATAATATCCGCAACTCTCTTTGGCGTCATTCTGTAAACAATTGAAACTAAACATCTCTTTTTTTTTTCTTTCAAAACCCATTGATGTAATTGTCGTATCGGTAATTTCAAAGTGTTTATGTATGTCAGTGGTTTTCAACCAGGGTTCCGCGGAACCCTAAGTCTAGGGGTTCCGCAAGTTTACATTCAAATCCGAGAGTCTATTTTATTATTATATGCATATTGTTTAAATATAATCAAATATTGATTAGGTTTGCCACTATTAATAAATTTGCTACACTTTAACACGTTCGCTGCGATCCCGAATTTTCGTTGTTTGCTTGTGGTGCGATTACCTTTAACTTTTTGCTTTCCCACCAAATTTTGTCGACATGTTTTCTTCGCTTCAAGGAGTTCTTTCAGACAGTTTAATTGTTTGTACACAGGTGGGTCAAATCGCCGTGAACGTGTTAGAGATCATTTTGTTTTCAAAGTCTTAGGTTTGTTTTTATGTATGTAGGGCCTTGGAACTATGCTTAATTGCATAAGGCAATTAAATTATTGAACAGGGGTTCCTCGAGCTTTTGGAATGTTTCGGTAGCCACTTTAACGAGTCGAAATTCTGCCACTAAACTTGACTAGAATGAAACCGCCAACCAATCATAAGCTACGGTTTAAGTGACGTAAAAAATGGCGAAAAGAAGATGATAGAAAGCAAATTACGTGATGGATTTTTTGTCAGCTGGTTGGCTTATGAGTTAGGGCTAGAAAGCAGTCATTTCATTGACGCGGGTTCGATTCCCACCACTGCTATTGCTCTTTTTCTTCTGTAATTACCAAATAAAGTTCAAAACAAGCATTAACCCTCTGGCTGAGTGCTAGAAGAGTCACAATTGGACGGTAGCCTCTTATAACATGTTCTGATTGGTTGACGGTTGCATTGTGGTCATTCGCAGTGGCAGAATTTCGACTTGTTAAAGTGGCTACCGAATGTTTCAATGGGTTCTGTTCCACCAAAAAAGTTGAAAACCACTGATGTATATTCTGCACAGGATGTGGGATGGTGCAACGGATGGGGCGTTGGCTTTCCAATCATGCAATCCTGGTTCGACTCCCGGCTTCAGCTGGTTGTTGAAAACACCGCACACCTCTACCCAGGGTATAATAAATTGGGTGGGCCTAGTTGCTGAAGGAAAGGCGGCCGAGAAAAAGAAACTGGCCACCCCTACTCTCCTTAGTGCCGAAGGCTTAGTATAATGAGAACCTTATTTTCTCACATCAGACACTTGAATCAAGTATGAGACCACCTTTACTTTTTTACATTAGCTGATGTATGCCGTATTCGTGCTGCACTGCTAAACTAAATCAAAAAATCTGAATCGAAAGACCCGTCACCTCGATCGCGCATTCATCCTTGATCGTAGTCGAACCAGCGCTGCCAAAGCAAACTAAGACAAAAAGAAATAAAAGTCCGCAAATTTGTTGAAGCGACATTTTCTCATATTGTGTTAAAAATGCACGTATTTAATGAGGTGGATATTATATAGCTCCCAAAAGACAACTTCTTTCTTTTTGAAACGATGTTGCCAGCAGCTGTGCCAGTGCTTACCCTTGTGAGGTCACGATGCACGTGCGCGCTATGCTCCATCTGACATTTTTCGCCAAATTGTGTCCTTGCTGAGCGCTGACTGCGTCAACCATGGGTAACGCAAACATAAACAATTCTTTCGAAAATCTTTAATAATAAAATCCAATACGGTATGCAACATATCTTGGAGTTGACTGAGTCAAAAACACCCTCAAAGTCAAATAGCCTGTAATGATCTCAAAAGTAAAGTTTTAAGGCATTTTATGGTCAAAGATATAATCAGAATCAAGTTTATTTGCTCAAAAAAAAAGAAAAAAAATGTTTTAAAGTTCCCATTTTTTGTCAGCTGTTCTGGCTCTCACGCGGCTGCCTCCTTGATCTTTTTACGCATCATCTGGATATCCTGGTCTCCAGCTTCCTAGTTTAGGGCAAACAGGTTAAACGTGGTTGTTTACAATAGAACGTCTGGTTTGTGGCGCACATGTTTAGATTCATTACTGAAAGGCTTTAATGGTAAGCCCACAACATAATTCCAAATCAAAAAATTTAGCCTATATCAAAAGCGACTATGCTTCACTTTTGGAATGACCAACCTTTGCGTGAAATCAATCAACATACAGCATATTGATGACTTGGTTGGTTCTTCTATCGAGTCTTCTAAAGTTTGTTGATACACCACAGATTGACACATTCTTCCGCAACGGAGTTGTACACTGACAGGTCCCACCTACTGCACCGGGTGGCAAGCCGAAGGCAAACAAGAAGGTGGTCCGCTGTTTGGGGCTCGGTGCCACAGATACATACAGCAGGGCCCGTGTCGTAGCCCCACTCCACCATTGCAGACTTAGTACGTCCAACACCGGTTCGGAGTCGATTTAATGTTTTCCACTTTGCCCAAGGAGCGTTTGCTCCTGGGGGGAGGGACTCTGATGGTGGGATCTTCATTTCAGTGTATGATGGGTCGTTTTCGAATTGTTGTTTCCATTGCTTAAGTCTTGTTTCTTCTTTTGTTGAGGTTAGTGGCTGAACGTCTGTTAGGAAGCTTTTTCTTGATTTCAACCGGGTTTGCGCAGCAGTTTTTCCATATAGAGGATGTTTTTCATCACATATTTGTTTTAGCCTTTCAGCTTGACTGCTAACGTCTCTTCTTATGTATGGTGGTGCAATACCAGCAAGCAGATAAAGTTTGTTGGTATTTGTGGGCTTCAGACACCCAGTAATAAGACGACAAGAATGATTGAGTACAGAGTTAAGCTTCGATGAGTGACAGGACCTGTTCCAAACAGGGCATGCATATTCTGCTGTGGAGTAGCACAAAGCCAATGCGGTCATTCTGAGGGTTTGTGGATTAGTGCCCCACCCAGAGTTGGTAAGCTTTCTCAGGATATTGTTTCTGGTGTTAACCTTAGCCTTTGTGTTTTCAATGTGCTTTTTGTAGCTGAGAGTACGGTCCAGTGTCACTCCAAGGTAGACGGGGTTAGGGCAATGTTCCAGCTCTGTTCCCGACCAGGAGATTTTGAGGGTCCTTGTAGCTTCTCTGTTTTTTAGGTGGAAAGAACATACTTGTACTTCTCACAGTCATGCAGTGAGAAGTACAAGTAAAGAGAGACTTGGTTGGTTGATTTAAATCTTTATCCTCGACTGAAAAGCCTCAGGTAGGTTACTCCTGGCAGTTCTGCATACTTGTGGAGGCATGGAACCACAGACGCAGTTACCAAGATGGACGGAGTGAAGTTTCCGATTGTTAAAGTGTTAGGCTACTATCTGTAAATTATTCTATCTACTAGATGTCGTCGCTAAAGCAATTACAAATGAGATTTTGTCAAGCAAAGTCCTCGAAGAACGTTTCGTCTTTGAATTAACCTCAGCTCGCCGTGTACACAAAATTTGAAGTAACTGACATCCGCCAACATGAAGGGAAGTTGAGCAACCGCAAGCACAGCGGCTTCGATAAAATGTGATTACGAGAACTTGCGCATCTCACACCACTTTTGTTTTTGTGAGTTGTAGCCTAGTTACCAACTAGCTGTGTTTATTGTGAATACAATAAAGAAAATAAAATTAATTAAAGTCAACCACGTTCCTATAATGTCACTCTGCCAAGTTGATATCCTCATTTGGCTTCAGTAGGATTTCCAACCGACGTTTTGATGTTTGAACCTGATGTGGAAGATGGTCTTGAACAACTTGCTTACATTTCATCTCTGGGCAATCTAAAAACTGTGGTTTGGTTTTTAGCACAGCAACACAAGATTGGTTCAATGATCGTTCCCTGCTACAGATGATGGAGATGTTTAACTTCATAAAGAATTAGAAACCTTCTATAGTGCAGTCGTAGGAGCTTAAAAAGTGGTGTTTGTGGGAAAATTTTTTTATCAAGCTGATACTTTTCTCAGACCTTCCCCATATTATGCAGATGGCTCAGAAAAAATTCCCCATCAATCGGATGATGGGAACTCCCCTTTTGGACCCATTTTCCAAATGACGTCACAATCCCTTTATGAAAGTTTTAAGTTTTTCAAAATAGGACATATTATACATCATTTTTTAGGTTTTTTCAAGGGGAACAACTTTTTCTATTAAGAAGAACCCTGAAAATGTACAGAAAAAGAGTTATTACCGATTTAGCAAAAGGATAAATCTGTCAATTTCAGGCAAATTTGAAATTATTCGTCACTGTTGGACTTATTCTTCTATATTCTATAACAAAAATTAAACAAAGTAAGCGAAATGTAAATTGAAGCTATCATCAAAAACGACAAAGATGTTGCTTTCCTCCTCGTCTTGTCCCGTTTCATATCTTCATTGTACGAGAATTCTTTTTCTTCGGTACCAACATCGACGTTACGCAGAAGTGAAAAAAAGTCTTCATTCTTAAGTTTTTCGTCTAGTCTCTGGAATATGTCGTTCATACAAATTATTACTTAGATACGAAAAAGATGTGAAACTATCTTTGTATTTCAAGCATGCTTAGGCTACTATACTATTACATTCCACACCATGACATTCACCACACGAAGAAACACATGCCATTCCATAATTGCGACAGGTGCAAGTTTTCGTTCCACATGGATTTTTCGTTGATTTCTTACATCTGCATCTAATTACTTTGGTCAATGCTTCTGGTGCTATAGGCATATCCGTCATTATTGGGACAAGTTCGTTGTTGCTATTGTTTCTCCATCCCCATTCACAAACATTGAATTTAAATTCTAAAGACGTAACCCATGGAAGCAGGCTGCTCTTTGGCTCGGTGGTAGCTTTTCAAAGCAATTATCCCTTCGCATGCCATATACATGTAATTGTCATGTCTAAAAGTAAACAAAGATAAATATTACATACAGGGTATCTAGAATTGGACAATATCTTGAAAGTGTAAACATTATTATATAATCCCTATGTAAAAATACATACCTGAGTTTAGTAAGCGTTGAATCTTCTTTGCCACAATACCAGATCTTGAATGCAGTTATAGAGGCTTCTCCGACCTCGTTTTGGGAACTCCAGACATTGCTGATAATTGCAGAATTCTCTTTCAGCGTTTCTGATTTTCGCAAACTTTTTTTCCCTTTTTCAAATATCGATGACGTTGTGTCGCATCCTGACCATGCATGGAGGAAAAGAAGATCTTCTTTAATATCTTTAATACTTGGGTTGGCTTCTTTGATTCTCCAGGCTTTGTTGAAGCGCTCCTTGGTCGAAGTAAATATCATCATGAGTGTCAGTCTTCCAATGATGCAGTAACATAGTAACTACATCAGTATCATCAGCAATGACATTTACTGGACCTTTTCGAAGAAGAGCATAATCAAGGGATTTCGCTACAATGGAACCGTCAGCATCATCAGAGCATTTTGCCTCGCGTAATTAACCGCCATGCGATGTGCCTTTCTCCTCTGCTTTGCAGTTTTATTCTTGTGCATTTCGTTTTTCAATATTCATTGTGTAGATCAGTTATTTTTGATGTAGATGTTATTGTAAAATCATCACAGCAGTTGTGAACTTCAACTTCGGATTGTCTCAGAAGGGTAGAAACAAACTTGATGAATTCAGCCTTGGTTTCGATGCAGCTGAGGTAGCGATCTTAAGTAAAAGGAAGTGAATTGCTCGGATCAATTTTCACAAACGTGCTCTGTGGAACGGAATTTCGGCGCAAGTGCTCGTGACTTTTAGTACTTTCGTCATGATAGACATCAAATACAACTACAGCATGGGTATAATGTTTTTGGATATATTTCACATACGAATTTCAAACTTCCGAAAACTTCATTCCTTTTTTCCAGCGAACTTTAGGGGAGGGTGGGGTAAGATGAGCAGCTTTTTGCTTAAGTCGCTTTTACAAAAGAACGGTTTGTTTTGTAAAATTTTAATAAGGTGAACTTAAAGCACTAATGAATCAGCTACATTTTAGATTGAGTTTTATCACCTTGCGATTTTTGTTTTTTCTTATATTGATACTTATTTGCGTGTTGCTCAACTTACCCCGGCATAAATTGTATGGGGTAAATTGAGCAATGACCTGGGGTAAGTTGAGCAATTCGATTAAGTTGAAGCATTCCCCTGTCAGTTTGTTTGTATTATTGCGAGGCATTGTGCTTTACAACACAACACTGTTTTTTTTATCCAATACGAACCTAAAAAGACACAAATTCAGCAGTTCAAACATTAAATAAGCTAAGGCTATTTCTTTTGGGGTAAGTTGAGCAACTGCTCCAAGATACGTCAACTAGCATTGCACATCTTACCCCATCCTGATTTTTCTGACAAAATTACAAATATTTAAAAAACTACAAGACTAACCAACCTGAAGGTTTTATTGAATATCCTCACACTTTATACTTACCAATACGAAAAAACAGATTTGATTTACATGGTGTAACAATAAACTTATTCAGTTTTTGACAAAAAAATAAAAATTTCGATTGAAGGAGAAGATAGGTTTACATCTGGTACTAAGAATGGGTTTTTCGTTGTTAACCAGGCCAGAAACTTTTACAATCTTCGTAATCCCTCTTTTTTCTTGAAGCACCCAACTCTTCATGCTGGTTAGCCTACTTCATAGAAACTGAGCCTTGTTTAGTTGCGTCATTGCTTCATGAATACTTGCCGAGTGACTCACACCAAAAACCCAAAGATGTCGAACACTTTCTGCATACTTTTCCTTCCGTCAATCCTCCACGCGACTTAATTGAGCGCATAAAAGCTTACTCGATCGCAAGATCTTTCCAAATTCCGGTGAAGCTTTTTGCTGTCCTCTTTACTGTGTGCTGCTCGGTTAGAAGTTGATCGTAGGCTTACAACCATAGATGAAAAGAGAATTCTGCAAATATCAGCAATATCTGGAGTCATGGTGTCGAATGTAAGTTAATAGTATAGTAGCCTAAGTATGCTTCAAATACAAAGATAGTTTCACATCTTTTTCGTATCTAAGTATAATAAGTATGAACGAGTGAACGACATACTCCATTACTCCAGAGCAGTGGTTCTCAACCTTTTTGACCCACGGACTATTCTCAAGCTCGCCTATATATCCGCGGACTCAAGCTATATATTAACGAAAAATAGGTTTTTTGATTTCTATCCAAGAGAGTTTAATACGGTATCAACGAAAAAAGCAAGCACTGTTTTTCACTCAACACATACTCAATGAGAGCCTTGTCCTTGAACTTGCTTGACAAGTTTATCGAATTCCGGAATTATGATTGTCAGTGCACATCTGATGTCATCTTCCGGTTGAAGTCTATTGCGATACTTCGTTTTGATCATCGTCAGAGTTGAAAAGCCGGATTCACACAGGTATGTGGTTGGAAATGGCAAAACAGCTGTTGCAGCTTGCTTGCAAAGATCTGAAAGACTAGGCTCCATCGACTGCACATTTGCCCAAAATTGAGTCAAAGAAGCCTTTTTAAACTTGTCTTTCCACATCTGTCGGCTTTGCAATTCAAGCAACTGTTCAGCAATGCAGTCCATATCTGAATGAAGTTCTAGCGCTGACACCTGAAAAGGATTCCGAACCCAATTAAAGATCCTGCAATAATCGTTGGAAGGAATATAACGATCCAATTCAGAAAGAAATGTGTTGAGGTGCTCAAGAAAGATGGGAAGAATGACGCCCAAATTGATATCTTTCTCTTCCACAAATAAGTTCAATCCTGGGAAAGCAGCTAACCTCCCACTTTTCATTCGATGCATCCACAGCTTTATTTTACGTTTGAATGCATCAATACTTTCCAAAACATCAAAAAATAGTTTCTCTTTTCCTTGCATAGAACTATTCAGTTGGTTTACATGGCTGAAAACATCGGCCAAAAATAGAAACTTCGCAATCCATTCATCATCACTAAAGCGATCAGCAAGTTCATGATTTTGCTCTTTTAAAAAAGCATGGGTTTCCTCTTTAAGAGTAGCCACTCTCTCAAGCACCTTTCCTCGTGACAACCAACGAACAGTTGAATGGAACAGAAACCCACTGAGTTCCGCTCCCATTTCGTCACACAAAGCACGAAATGCGAGTGTTCAAAGGGCGAGATTTAATATAATTTACCACAGATACAACCTCTTTGAAAACTATGGCAAGATTTTCTTGTATTTTCTTTGTTGCCAAATTTTCTCTGTGGAGAAGACAATGAACAACCGAAATGTTATTGTTTTTCTTTTTCACAAAACTCATGAAGCCTTTCTTACTTCCCATCATGGCTGGAGCACCATCAGCACAAACAGACACGCAATTAGACCACTCAAGCTGATGTTCTTCAAAGAAGTAATCCACTTTCTTGAATATTTCTTCTCCTGTGGTATTTTTAGCAAGTGGACGGCAAAACAGAAACTGCTCAACAAAATCATTTGTGTCAAAATATCGCACAAACACCATGAGCTGTGCATCACTTCCGATATCGGTTGTCTCATCCAGTTGCAAACTAAATCTTTCACAGCATCTTATGGCAGCGATTGTTTGTTGGAGAACATTTCTTGAGATTTCTTCGATACGCCGCTTCATGGTGTCGTTTGACAAAGGAACGATTTCCAGTTTGTTAGCAACAGCATCACTACACATTATCCTGGCCATTTCAACAGATGCTGGTTTAATCAAATTTTCTCCAGCTGTGTGAGGTGCTTTTGCACAAGCGATTTTCCATGCAACCGCAAAAGAAGCACGCACTGCATGACTGTGAGAATATACTATTCCTCCCCAAGCAGTTGGGCGATCAATGCGACTTCGCTTCACCTGATGCCCTTTTTCTTTAAATACTTCAAGAGATTTGTTAACAAAATTTCCATGGTTTGATTCTAGGTGCCGAAGAAGTTTCGTGTCCTTTAAAGAGCTGTGAGCTTTACGTTTTATTTGTAATACAATATGAACTGACTACTAGCAAAAGCAACTGTGCTCGCGGACTCATCCAGGCCCTTCCGCGGACTCATTTGAGTCCGCGGACTCGGGGTTGAGAAACACTGCTCCAGAGACTAGACGAAAAACTTAAGAATGAAGTTTTTTTTTTCACTTTTGCATAACGTCGATGTTGGTACCGAAGAGGAGTGCTCTTACAATGAAGATGAAACGGGACAAGACGAGGAGGAAAGCAACATCTTTGACGTTTTTGATGATGATGATAGCTTCAAGTTTTGTTTCGCTTACTTTGTTTAATTCTTGTTAACGAATGTAGAAGAATACAGTAAGTCCAACAGTGACGAATAATTCAAATTTGCCTGGAATTCATAAATTTATCCTTTTGCTTAATCGGTAATAACTCTTTTTCTGTACATTTTCAGGGTTCTTGTTAATAGAAAAAGTTGTTCCCCTTGAAAAAACCTAAAAAATGATGTATAATATGTCCTATTTTGAAAAACTTAAAATTTTCATAAAGGGATTGTGACGTCATTTGGAAAATGGGGTTTCCCATCATCCGATTGATGGGGAATTTTTTCTGAGCCATTTGCATAGTATGGGGAAGGTCTGAGAAAAGTATCAGCTTGATAAAAATTTTTTCCCACAAAAAACCTTCCACGACTGCACTACTAATATTTCTGCTAAAACTAGGTCATAGGCTACACCAGACAGAAAATGCAAGGAGAGACAGCATGTTTCATTTATCTCGTCGGTACTTAAAAATGTGCCTCTTCTTAACTCTGGTTGAAAAGATTAATAAGCAAAGTTGTATCTGTTGTACAACTTAAAAAACAATAAAATCCCACCTAACTTTGTCGCTTGCGTTTGTCGGACTGAAATTTCCATTCATCTCACACTGACATGTGCACCAACTAAGAGGATGTCACATTCGATCATATTGGTCTAAAAACAAAGAAAACATTTCCAGTCTCGATTTTCACGACTCTCCCATACAAACTTGATGTTCCTTTTCCATATTTTTAGCGTCAAAAGATGGATTTGTATGAAGGCAAATAACAAGGTCTATTCTCGGCTTGACTCTGTACCTCAAACCTAAAGAAAAGTTAAGTTATGAAAACGTTTAACCGGTCACACAGAGTTAAGGGAAGATGAAAAGGCGATACCTTTCTGGCGATTCCGCGGCAACTGTTAAGTCTCGGTGCGGGGTTACATGAATTGGGTTATTATTCCGATTATCTCAACGGTAGCAAATTGAAATATGTAAACAAGCAGCTTCCATGAAAAGCAAATACGATGACCTTGATCATTCCCGCCTCAAGTGGTGACTCTCCCGCAGTTGTTTTAGTTTGGCTTGAAATTTTTTCTAAATTGTTGTCATTAACTTCCCATTCTTTCAGTTCGAGGAAGATAATTGATTTCCTCGTTTATATTGTTTGCCCTTCATTGCTGCTGCATACAGGAACGTAGTCAGGGAGGGGAGGAAAAGGAGGCTGCCTCCCGAAATATTATGAAGAATAATTTCACTCTTTGTCATAGCATCATTTGACAAAGTTTTGCTATTGATTTAGGCTGAAAGTAGCCCACTCTTAGAACATACAATTTTAAGGCCATTTTTCAATTTTTTCTCGGGACGTCTCTGGGGGTTTTCCCTTCGATGACTCGTTGCCGGGCTCACTGATATGCACAGTGAGACTTATATTTGCTCCACCAAGAAACTTTGTGTTGGTTACGCCCCTGGTTGCATGTGTGATCGCAGTGTAGCCTACCGTATCTTGTCGCAATTGGCGCGAAATAAAACAATATTATTATTTTATTGGACGTCAGTCTTGCATACCTAAAATAAAAATGAATTGCGTTGTCTCAAATAGCTGTGGCAACATAAATTTGTTTAATATATTTAAAAATAGCTGCTTTAATCTTTTGAATATGATTGTTCAATCACAAGCAAAATATTTTCCGTTTTCTAACGATAAAAAAATTTCAAACTGCTAAGTTAGAATTGCAATGAATATGTACAGTACAAGATCTCGATGAGTTATTCAGAATGATAAACAGGAGGAATGTCTATGGAGTCGGAATGATTTGATTCCTTAGCTTGGATGCAACAAGAAGACTTCGCCAATCTTTCACTTCCGTTCAAATCTTCCATCTTGTCCGTGCTGTGGCGGTAAGGATAGTAGACTTTCGGATCACGTGGCCCCCAATCCGGGTCGCATCGGAGTAGAGCTCGAACTCGCTGAAATGGAAAATAGATAAGATGCTGTGAAGCTTGATTGACTTAGAATCTCATTTATCAATAAACTCCATGTGACGTCAAGAGAACGTTATCTCAACGTCGAAAGATTGCAGGCTGTGTTTTCAGCTTAAATACAGTGAAATAAAAACATTGCTCATTCAACTCATTTCTGGACGTCCCTGATTCAACTACATTAATTACGTCAATAATTAATTAACTTATTCCAGTGACAATAACTGTAGGCTATAAGATAAGCTATGCATAGTAGACCTCAACATATAGTATTATAGAGCAGTAGGCCTACAGTAGTTCTCATACCAAGAAGGGCTAAAGTTTGGGAAGCTTTTGATTGCAAATGAGTTGTAGAGAAACTAACAGCAACGTTAGATTACGTGTAAGCTATGAAAGTCATTTCTACAAAAATATGATATTTAGCCGCGGAGAAAAAGAGTTTCGGCAGCAGAGAAACACTGTTGAAGAAGACGGTAGAGGGCACTTTCAATCAATGTTCGAAGTTCTTTGCTATGGCAAAATCATAAAAAGTACAAACTAAAGTTTGTGCACATTTTGGTTGCAGTAGTCTATCATTGTGGAAAATAGCAAGCAGAATAACTGAAGCTTTCATAACAAATATTAGATTCAAAAGTAGATAAGTACTGTATGTCATGTGTTCGATGTTGTACTCCGTTAGAACTATGTGCAAACCTTCACCTGTTTACCAAAAACGCCATGCAAAACTTAAAAGAAGAAGTATTGCAGTTCTCATGTAGTCGCAAAACTTAGTTTTGTTCAACCAAATCTCTTAAACCCAACTTCTAAAGAAATTGAGCTTTGATGATCATGGTCATGCAAAAGTAATTCTTGGGAAAAAAATAAGAATTGGACCAAAACGAGGAAAAATTTGTCTATATTTTCTGTGGCCAAGCCCTCAGACTCCCAACCAAAATGGTTGTTTTTTGAGATTTATGCCCAAAGAAAAAACGTGTAACCGAAAAGGAAAAATCTTCATTTTCTCTTAAAACTTGTTTAATTTATTCCTTTTATTTATAAACAGAAATAAATTGAGATTTTCTCTTTACCTGATAAAATGAGCCTATTGCTCTAGGATGATTGAAAAGCTGGAATATAGCGATGCTTGGAATAGCAAGGATGGACAACATGGCGGACAACCAACCAACCACCTCAGCCCATTTGGGATACCTCTTCCCATCGTAGGTCACAGGGGAGTAGAAGGCAAAGTGAGTGATGATCAGAAACTAAAGACAATAATTACATTAGATTAAATTTTGCATATAATCTGGCAACATTACACTCGCCATATGTACTAACATAGCATTCCTTTTACAGCTTGATTTAGCAAAGTGCCACCATAATTATATTGGTAAGGGCCGCCAGATACTAAATATCCCACACTCCTTTGCTGGTTAGTTTGACTAGTTTTGAGGGACGCTTCGCATAAAGAAAGCAAGAGACAACTATATAGACAATATTAAATAACCGTGAAAGATTTCAAACTTGAATAAAAAAAGTTCAGTGAACCGCCAGAAACACAGAAGCTGCCGGGATTATTCTATTGCAAGAATGTTGCAGCAAGACAAAGGCAACAAAACGAAAGTCAGGACGAGCGGAAACAACATCAAGAATTTAATCCAAACGATAAGAAAAAAAAAACAGTTAATACAATTTGAGAAGAATAGTTGCTCTCTGGCGGTCAACTAGTTATTGCGTCTTAGATTGCGAACTTGTCAACCAAAGTCTGAAAGAAAATTACACTAAGCATTGCAGAGGACGTAGTAACCAGACTCAACAAGCATTTGCATGCTGAAAGGAGCTTCTTTGTTTCATCTCATGTTGAGTATTGCGCTTTTTCTTAATTCAGGAGCATAGCTCACACAATGAATGTGCAGCTATGCCTTCTGCAAATGCTATTATTGTTTTTGTTGTTTCAAAACTCTTGTGTTCGCTTACCGTAATGCAAAGAGGAGTGACAAACATCCAAGCAAACTGCCACCACTGCCAGAAAAGGGGTCGATGACCGATCATGCATTTGATATCAAATAAGAAACGGCGCACGCCTGGAAAGCGTTGAAGGACAAAGGTAAGTGTTGCAAATAATTATTATCACAAACTGCTACAACAATCAACTGCTTTGTTTGAGGAGATAAACTGAAATGCTTAACGATGTGCAAAAGCAATTGATTGTTGATCCATAGCCATTCGAAGCCGAGCAGCGTAATCAGATTCAACATGTTTACGTTTATTTTTACATTTAAGTTGCAGAAAAAAAACACAAAAAAGAACGTTGAAACAAATTTCACATCGAACGTTTTCGACATCACATGATGTCCTCTTCGGGAATAACATACAATAACTTTATCTACATCTGAACAAAATACAAAGGTTAAATATTAAATGTATCAACAGGAAAACACAGCACAGTGCTTCTGACTAGCTCAACACTCAACACTATACACGAGAATCCACAGGTAATTGCATGGAACGGCGTTCAAATATTGTCACGACTTCCTTCCCTGTTCACTTCTTAGCGTGTTCTGTGCTTGGGCAGGTTTTTGTCTTTTTTGTTTGTAAAAACACGTTTCAGATTAGCAGGATGGTATTTTCTCTGGTAGCACGTAGCAAGGCAACAAACAAGTTTCAAGTACTATTCAACCTTTTTCATTTGAACCCGTTTTTTTACCATTTCAAGGATCATGGGCCTCTTCTTTATACCCCCTTTGAGCAGTGACGGTGACTCGGGCGAGAAGATTGAATAGATGTCGATCAGTCATTGGATTGTATCCTCATCCAGTTCGCGCCGACCACGCATAGTATTTGGCACATGGTAAATGGCGCAGAAACCCCCTTCTTCGTTTATACCCCACGGCAATTGGAGACGCAGTTCCGACTCACCTCCACAAGTCGGAAGTAGCAAAGTTGCCTTCTCCCTAACTCTTCATTGCGAGGGAAAGACGTTTATTTTTCAACTACTGATTTCAGGAAGCAGGAATGGTCACTAGAATGTATTTATGACTTCACAAAGGTGTGAAGCATTTGCGACGATAGCCTACTCAGCGACGATCTTGTGATGAATTGATTGATTGATTGAATCTTTATCCTCGGACTGGGAAAGCTTCTTGCAGAGCTTAATCCTGGCAGTTTTGCATACTTGTAGAGCTTTTGAATCCCTGACCCAGGCCCGGTCACCGAGATTGACAGAGTAAAGTTTCCGATTGTTGAAGTCTTGTTGCCTGGGAACTATTCCATGCATTAGATGCCACTGAATGGAGAGCAGTCCTTAACGTGCGTTGCTCAAGCGCACACCCCGAGAATCGAACCAGCGCCGCTTGATCTTGAAGCTTTTTCGTTTCAGAAGTGACGCGCTAACCAATTGAGCTATCGGGGCTGTCACGATTTTGAAACTTCTCACATGGCCAAGGTACAAAATGAGCTGAATGATACTCAACAAACATATATCTATAAAATGCAAAGACGCATCGTAAAATAGGGTCACACAGTAGGGTCGCAGGAGAACTTTAGTTTAGTGCCGAGCTCATAACGTGATAAGCTATAACAACATCTTATTGGTTTGATTGATTGTGAAAATCTTTATCCTCGGATTGAGAAAATTATTTTAAAAGATTGATCCTGACAGTTTTGCATACTCGTAGAAGCTCTGAACCTCTGAAGTAGAGGCGGTCACTTAGATGGACAGAGCGAACTTTCCGATTGTTGAAGTGTTGTGCGAATTATTCCAACCGCCAAGCACGAATTGCTTCATCTCCGACTACAGCCTTCAAAAGGCGGATGTTCTGTGGTTCACGTAAACGACAAACTCATTGATAAAACCTTGAAAATTCCACATTGGCTCGTTTCTGCAATCAGTCTAAATATATGCCAAATTTTGTTCGATGTTGATTAATTATTATTATTAGCACATGTTTTGAATGCCATAAACATTTGTTACATTTATTTAACATTTTAAATGTTTCTAATCAAATTTGAACCCGAATCGGAACACCCAAGAACTATTTGCACCCAAAAACTATTTGCACCCAAGAACTATTTGCACCCAAGAACTATTTGCACCCAAGAACTATTTGCACCCAAAAACTATTTGCACCCAAGAACTATTTGCAGAGTTGCCATCTGGTATATTTATATACCAAATTTCACAAATCTGGTATATTTTTTTTATGTTTGGTAGTTGAAATTTTCGTTTGGTATATTGGTATATATTTGGTATATTTTGTAGCATTTGGTAGGTGATTTTATGAGTTTGGTATATTTTATAACTTGGTGTCAAATGACCAGTAGTTTTTTCAATGTACAAATTTGGAGTATGTCAACCAATAAAAACTTGTTTCTTCTTTAAAAAAGCTAAGTTGAAACACTAAAATGGATGTACCATTTGAGATTTAGCCTAATGACCATCAATCAATCATCAACAGCAATCGCCAATCAGCATTGAGAATATAAACACGAGCTAACTTACACTTACAGGTTAACTTACACTTGGTTAAATGTAATGTTTTATAAGGTATATTGTTGTCTCAAGGTGTTAAAGAATGCTTCTCAGTGAGCAACATTGCAAGTGTTGTTGACTTAAGATTTTGACTGTGCTGTTATGATAGAATGTAAATTTTGGTTTCAAAATGTTGAAGAGTGTTGTTAAATGTTAATGTGTGGCTAAAACTTGTTTCATGCTTACTAACAGGGCCGGATTTAGCTGATGGGGGCCCGAGGCACTTTTAGATCGGGGTAGGGATGGTAGAAGTAGGGGATTGCTCACTCATAATTAAGGTGGACAACTGGAGGGTCACAATGTTACGACAAAATTTGATGCAACTACAGCTTGAGGTCTACTGGCTACTGCCATATGTCGCATACTCAGGTGCAGTTTATAGCCTATGACCTGCCCACGTGTGTACAAAGTAGCCTATGTATCGCCAAAATATATGTTGGAAATATGTGATATCATTTTTGTTTAATACGGTAGTATTCAAGTCATGATAATGCAGGGGTAGAATTCACGCAACACCGATAACGGTAGTAGCCTCACACTGCTGCAGTAAGGTTTTGCAGATTTTATACTGTAGCACCCAAAATTTTAACCAAATGTAGCAATTCATTTGATGAAAATGAATTTACCTAAAATCAAAGAAAAATTTGTGCAGTTAGTACTAAAAAGTTTAAAAATTAGCAGAACTGCTAATTTTTGAACTTTTTAGTAACCCTCCAACTGTCCATTTCTCAAGAAAAATCAGTAAAGTGAGTTATCCCGATATTCCACTGTCCCTAGATCGGGGGATTTCTGCAAAAAAAAATTTCGCGCCTACGGTGCGAAAAACCACCCCTATGTCTACAGTAGCATTTATCCAGCAATGCACCACAGCATTTTGCAGAAACTTCAAAGGCTGAAAGAAAAAAGTCATAATAGCACAAAATCACATTTTGTCCACGTAAGGGGGCCTCCAAAAGGCGGAGGGCCCGGAGCACCTGCACCCTCTGCCCCCGCTTAAATCCGGGCCTGCTTACTAATTCCCTTATTGTGTTATATCGTATGTAATTATTGAATCATAATTACTTAATTCCTAATTACCCTGACGTTGATCCTGATACTTCGGTAAAGTGCAAAATTTCCTAAATTTTTGGAGCATGTCTACTGTATTAGGCGCAGACAATTAGGTGGATGCAACCTAGTTCGTACCCTGAACAGTTCGGACCCTCAGTTCGTAGCAATGGCGAGTGGTTAGCGCGTTGGGCTCACAGTCGAAAGCCTGCATGTTCGACTCCAGCCACCCGCACTTGCTGTTGTTTCTCTAGGCAAGAAACTTTACGATAATTGCCTCTACCCAGTGATCGATTTCGAGTAATGGGTAGTACCAAATTTAAGTCATAAGTATAGTAGACAACCGGAAACAGACATTGCAGTCGGCTGCAGCGTGGGTCAGGTGTACGTCGGAAGGCGTACACCGATGCATAGCGCTCAAGTCCGCTTTCCCGCAATGCAGGATAAAGATAAACAAACAAACAAACAATACCCTAAAAAGATCGAGAAAAAAAATTAAAAAAAGCGGAAGTCACTGATCGCAGTTTCCGCAAACATTTGAAAATTTTCCCCCTGAAAAGATCGAGAGAAAGATAGCACAAAGCCGAAGTTGCTGATCGCAGTTTCCGCTAACACTAACCATAGACTAATCTATGCTCTAACCCTAACCCTCGCTGATCGCAGTTTCCGCAAATATTTTCCCGTAGTTTCCGCTAACCTTTACCTTAATTCTAACCATAGATTAATCTATGCTCTAACCGTAACCCTCGCTGATCGCAATTTCCGCAAATATTTTCCAGCAGTTTCCGCTAACCTTTACCCTAGCCCTAACTATAGAGCAATCTATGCTCTAACTAACCCTCGTTGATCGCAGTTTCCGCAAACATTTTTCCGCAGTTTCCGCTAACCGCAGTTTCGGCTTACCCTAACCATCGAGTAATCTATGCTGATGCTCTCTAACCCTAACCCTCGCTGATCGCAGTTTCTGCAAATATTTTTCCTCAGTTTCCGCTAACCGCGGTTTCCGCTAACCTAACCCTAACCCTTGAGTTTGTTTGCGGAAACTCCGATCAGCGACTTCGGCTTTGTGCTATTAAACTGCGATCAGCGACTTCGGCTTTTTTAATTTTTTTCTCGATCTTTTCAGGGTACGAACTGAGGGTCCGAACTGTTCAGGGTACGAACTAGGTTGCACCCCAATTAGGTGCCTGCCAGTGCCAGATAGGTGTGCCCTTTGTGGCGTCGGGAAATTTAGGTGTGGCATGCGGTCATTTTGGTACTATTCGGAGTAAAGTATATTTTGTTGGGTTCTTGATGGTTGCATGGTGCGTTTTATTAATGCATTAGCCAAGTGGGCGTGGTCTCGTCTGTATTACAGGAACCAACGCTCCAGTAACATTTTTTTTTTCTGAAACTTGATTAAATATCATGCGAAATCGCTGTGGTAATCAATTCATCTTCGGGTCATATATATGAAAATTAGCCTAAACTGAAATGTTCTTTTCCCAAGTTAATAATTAAACATTATTCAGCTAGTTGGTGTGTTCAAAACGTAATTTTTGTGTAAACTTTGGTTTTTCAGATCTGTTTGGTATAAACTTGGTATAATTTTTTCGGTTTGGTATATATTTGGTATATTTTTTTTTACTATTTGGTATATATTGCTCCACAGAATCTGGCAACCCTGACTATTTGTACCCAAGAACTATTTGCACCCAAGAACTATTTGCACCCAAGAACTATTTGCACTCAAGAACTATTTGCACCCAAGAACTATTTGCACTCATAAATCAAAAGTGTAATCAATCGTAATCGACTGGAGTTATTGGTTGCGATCATTGCATGTCTGACTACAGCTACAAATCAAAAAAGAACGAAAATGAGAAACTTATCGCTGCGGCTGCAGCTAACCGAGCCAGCAGGGAAACTCACCATAATTCCAAGAAATGCAGCAAATTTCCAGGACAGCAGCAACCATCAGTGACAATCCGGATGCGTACCAGTCTATTAAAGTCACCCAGTACATTCCACTCTGCACAAGAAGTGAAGATAAGTGATGATGTCATTGTCATATCCTCGTGTATGATGCCGAGAGTCTATCCGTTCATCACCACATCACAGTGTCTCTCGGACTGCACTGAAGTGCCGCTATTAGAAATCAGTCAGTCTTGAACATCATCCCCCAAAACATACACACAAAAACACATTTGGTGGACGCAGAATGGTACAATGTTTGGTGGTGCAGTCTGTTTCTCGGCACTACACTGGCAGGAAAAGGAAGCTGTCACTCTCCATTGGTACATGGTTGAGCGGAGAAACCCTTCATCGGTGTAGCGGCAGTTGAAATGACCTCACAACAGAAGTCAACTTACTTGCGTTACCATAGGAATAGCACAAAGAAACTGAATAGTGCAGAGTCCGGCGAGAAACTTCACTCTATTTTCACGAAACCAGGTGACCTCGTCCAGTAACCCGCTGACGACCGCTTCGATCATTCCAAACTATAAATTATGCAAATCGCTATCATTGGATGGAACAACAAGTTTGGTCGCATTTACGTTGACTTACCATCCACTAACGCTAAATCAACGTAAAAGCGTCATAATTCTCATACACAAAGATAGTTTTGTTAGACAGGCAAAGCAACATATGCTGTCAATGTTGCTTGTGACGATGGAATTAGTAATACAAATCTATAACCATTTCTCAACTCAGTTTGACACTGGCAGTGTCGCTGCAATCACCTTGATGGGACACAAATCAGACTTGTTTCGGATGCTAACCTTGTTCATCTACTAAAGACAACGTAATAAAGCAAATAGGTGATCTTGTCTAGTTATATCTTCTTTTGGATTACAACTTGAATAGTGCAATTTTGGTAGAGAGGTGATTTTTTTCAACTATAAACAGATAAAATAATTAAAGGAATTTGTAATTTCAATTTATGAGGAACATCAGTCAGTTGGTTACTTGACAAGGGCTAACATGAGTATGGCCGAAAATGTTTGTACTTTTTTGTTTATTTTCATGTTATTATGTTAAATGCCGTCTGGTTACTAGGTTTTATTTAGCTTGAGTAGTTTTGTTTAATTTTGTCTATTTAATGTTTCATTCGCAATAAGATTGCTTAAATAACAAATAAATATGCGTGTAAGTTTTGTAACACCAAACAACAGGAAAATCATCAAGAAAATTGACATTTTGCGATCGTTAGCAGCAGTATACAATGCGGATTTTGATAGATGGTTTTCCTTGGTTATTTTACCTCTGCGATAGCAAACATTAATCTTGGTCTGTATGAGTGTCTTTGAAGTTTGATTTAAATAGCATATATATCTTTGTTTCATGTGTCAAACTAAATTACGAAATAATAGAAGCCGGTGGCGTTGCTTTGGTTTGTACCATTAT
Organism: Aplidium turbinatum; assembly: GCF_918807975.1. Classification (NCBI taxonomy): domain Eukaryota; kingdom Metazoa; phylum Chordata; class Ascidiacea; order Aplousobranchia; family Polyclinidae; genus Aplidium; species Aplidium turbinatum. Next base: position 24,657,260 of record NC_137482.1, read on the forward strand.
TTATGTTACAACAAATTACAGCCAACTAATCGGCTCACCAGAGAGACACTTTGCTTGATCATGTGCATGATGATGATGTTCGCCCTTCGTTTCCGAAGATGGATAATGAGATAACTGTTCTCGTAGCATAGATTATGTTCATGCATTATTGCGTTTGAGCGATACAGTGTTTTAGGTTACTATGTGTACAATAAGTTATCTGGTCATAAAAGCTTATTTTCACTCTCTGTATCTTTAAAGTTAGTATTTTCGTGAATGACAATTACCATAATATTAGATTTCATAACACCTTCACTCCTCTAAAGAATTCCTTATAAAATAGTTTAATTTATTAAAATGTCAATCAATATAAATTGGTTTACAACACAATTTTCTGGACAAGAAGTAGACCGTCTATACGCAGGACTGTTGAAAGGATAATTTGGACCCGATGCCGATGAGATCTTTGGGTCCCAAATCGAGGCACTTTAAAAAAACGCACTATTTACAAAATACGAGGTGATTTCTTGAAGTTCCCGGGTCCTTTGGGTCCCTAAACTATCCTGGGTCTAAGTGTACCCCCTGGACCCCCCTGTCAACGCTACTGCCCATAGGCTGCTATGTTATTAATATATCAAGACAAAAACACTCCCAGTTATTTCTCAGTTATTTTGGTGGTAATCCATCTATTAATGTTTCAAGGTTAGTGTTGTTCTTCTGGTACGTTACAACATGTATCTCAGGTAGTATAACGTTCCCTTCGATCCTATCCAAGATATCTTCCATGCACCAGGCAATATTCTCAAACACAGTTCAATGCTCATTGGAGGTTTGCTACGTTGTCGGTTGCAACTACATACTGGTCCGTGCCGTTAAATACAAGACTCTGGTAGCGCTTTCCTCTTAGATATTGTGATGTCATATTGCGTTTTATTATACAATGTTTAATTGTGACGAGTATCCCAAGCAATCTTCAAAATTATGTTGAAGTTAACGCGGTGCAGCAAAACCAGGTTGAGCGCATCAACATAGGACAAAGCTGAAATCACTAGTGAGAGTTGAAAGGCTTGGCTATTGTCATTAGGTAGCAAAACGACAAATGTCAGTTAAAACACTTGTCAATTTATTCTCATCAGAATCATCGAATAAAGTTTGATTTTGATCGCAACCAAAGCCACAAAGCATTAGGATCCAAATAATTAGTGATTATTTTGTCCTATGCTGGATAATAATAAAATGCAATTAATATTTCAGCAAGGTCGCAATATTAACACAAGCACGTTACAAAAGCTACCTCGGTTGCTGGAAAATGCGAATCAAATTGATGATTTCCATTGAAACCGTTCAAGTGTTTGTGACCTTCAGCCGAGGTAGCCAAGACATCCACAATCATGAACCAGCAAGAACGTTAAAAGCACAGTCGTTAATAATCTAACTTTAGTTTCTCATTCTATGATTACCAGACACCGAGGGGCCAGGGCGGAGGGCCGGAGTTCGCGACTCGCTCAACTCATCGATGTAGCCCGGGGCCTGCCCCCTAGTGGACACAATACATAAAGGAAAGGAAATGATTAGTTGGAGCTGAATATGTTAGACCTGCCATTACGTTGTCATGGTTACAGTAACATTATTCACGTTATAACAATCGATGGTGACGATTCCATCAAAACACAATGAGATAGCAGTTCGTCACAATCCATCAAGATTTATTGAAGCAGTGGTTCTCAAAACGGGTGTTGCGACACCTTAAATGCGGTATTTTAATTTTTTAACATTGTTAACCTTCAAATAAACATAAAACCTTATTGCTTTAATAGGTAAATCAAAAGTTTTTATTTTTTCCATAACAGAAGTTCTTTACAAGGAGTGCTTACATCACTAATGGCCGCTAGACTTGTCTCCAAGGGGGCGAGGAGATGCTGAATCATTGGGGGGAGTTGTAAAATGGTGCAAAAAAAATCTCGGCTTATTTCAACCCATATTTGGATTGCAGGTGATTATCGCTTTTCAGTAATTTTGTGAGGAGGTGCGACAACTGGTTGATAATTTAAAGCGGTGCCAACAAGTTTGGGGTTTGCAGTCTGCAAGAACGTCTGCAGTAGAATGTGTTTCATTCAAGAAAATCTCATCGCCCCTTCATTTAGCTCCATTATGACACAACCTAAATAATCTTACAATTACATTATGGCCAATCTTTGTTGTACTTAGGCCACTTTAGAACAAAAGTGATAACACTAAACAGACCAGTTATGAGGTAAATGTAAATAGGGCCCTAGTAGCCTAGGCCCTATATGGACAAAATATTGAAAATGTCGGCGACTAAATACACATATTCGTCTGACAGGGATCGGTCTAAAAGGAATTATACGAGTATTAAATGTGCAAGGTTACGGTTATTTGGCTACAGAACGGAACCCTCGCTGTTATAGTGTGGAATCGCACTTGTGATGATAATCAAAAGGAAAGCCACGGTTCTCGCTTTTGTGACGTAATTTCTATAAATTAAAACGTTTGAGAACCACTGCGTTACAACATGCGTGAGCGAAATCAGCATTTGCATGTTGGTTTAGAAACATCTTGTTTGCACGATCACAGCATGGCATACTGTCACAGGTAGCAAACAAGGCAAGGTTACATGAACGCATATAATGCACTGCACATCCACCGGTAGGTTGCTTGTCAACAGAAGGATGATAACAAAATTAAATTTTCCATGCAAGTTTGGTCTGGTGGTTCATGACAACCAACCAACCAACCCACCTATGGTACGGATGCTCTTGGTTTGTAACGTACTGCCACTGGGCCAAGGTATAGGCTACGAAATAGAATAAATACAATACGTAGTTTAATTTGACTGTTCGAGATTGCAAACTCATCACAATGCGCTTATATGAGTAAACAGGTGCTTGAAGACAATCTGCCACTCGAGCACACAACACGGAAGGAATGGCATACGTCAGACCGGCAGTGGCTTGAGTTTCTACCAGCCAAGGTAGGTCTATACCTTAGCAGCCGTGGTGCAAGCACAGAGTAGGTTGATTGGGGGTTATCCTCCCTTCGAGTATTGTAAAAATGTTTTAAATTTGTTGTTGTTTATATCGCTTGTTCGCATTGGTCATTCTCTCTTCTTCTTTGCTACTTTCCTGTCCGACAAGGTCACAATCAGGCACGTTCGTAAGCCAGCGATGATAAAATGTCACCAATCTAACAAACATCATAATCATTTTAAAATGTAGTTTGACGATGTTGACGGCGTTGGCTGGTCACTGGTGTGCAATGTCTTTACGGAAGGCTTAAACGTGTTTCCCAATAGTTCTTAACTTGCGTTTATAAAGATAAGAGAGAGTAATCAATGATCAATAACGCATCCGTAGTCTATCAAGTGTGGTAATGTCTAAACCAGAGATGACGAACCTGCGTGGCCCGCAAAACAATTTGACAATCGCTCATGCATTAAGAACAAAAGACATCTCAAAGCTGTTTTATGCCTACACTGGTGCACCTTTCTTTTGCTATAGGTCGTTACAGGTCGAGGTTGACAGATGAAAATCTCAGTGTGCAGTTGAAAGTTGCCACATCGTCTGCTCGACCTAATATTGAACGCTTGGTTAAGCAAAAAACTTTCCAAAAATCCCACTAAGCAAAAAAATTCAATGCTTCAATGTTATTTTTTAATATTTTATGCTTTAATGCTGCATTAGATAGCTACAGCTGTATGATTTGAATGGGCTTTTGTTTGTTGTTTGAAAAAGAAATTTCATTAACTGATTTGTTGTTTTGGAGCATGATGGTCGAAACATTTCGTCAAATTGAGCAAAAAGGATAGAGCCAAAAAAAGAAGAAATCATACTCATATGAAAGCAAACGCTTAAACTGGAAAATTAAACTTAGAAAATTAAACTGTCTTCAGTGCAAGTACTGCTGCTCTATCCTTTTTGCTCAAGTTGATTTGTTTTTATTTTTACTGTTGTATGTTTCGATTCTGCGTTAGATAATTTCAACTGTGTGGGTTTTATTACTTTCATCTGCCGTTTGTTACTTTTCATGAATAGTATCTTGAGTCGCTTCTAAAAGGTTTCATAGTTGGTTACGATTAAAAAGTTGTGTGGCCCGATAACTCATGTGTAATTGACAAATGTCCCGCGACCGCAAAAAGGTTCGTCACCCCTGGTCTAAACCTTATCATGCCCATCAGATTGTTTTGTGCACACCACTGTAAAACGTTTTTGAAAATATGTTTTATCCTTATCCAAGAAGATAATTTGATTTTGAACATTGTAATATCAAGATTTTTGAAATTTATTAAGAACTTGAAAAGAAATTATAATATCAAGAATCCAAGTCTGCGGTTGCCGCATGTAGCAAACAACGATTGACTCGCCAGCCTCAGCTTTGAAAGAATCAAGATGAGGAAATTAAAGTTATTATCCAGTAAAGCAATTGAAGTACAGTACATTAAAATGGAATCCTTGCCCCTCAAAACCCTGTAACAAACACCAAAACAAGGTTTTATGGATAATTAAGTTAATACCACATTTTTGGAAGAACGGACCCAAGTTCTAAATATACCGAGCAAATACTAGTTTTAAGGTGTCTGTGCTATTGGTACATAAAGGTTTTCGTGATTTGGCGCTTTGCTTGTACATTATAAGCCTTCTAGAACTTTACGTTCCAACTTACCTTTCAGGTACGACGCGGTAAGGAAACCGCAGCTTCCCAGTTATTGCTGCCAGTTGTTTTGTCAATATCGCCATGTAAGCTACAGCGCCCAATAAGAGCATACTTTGCATTGCAAATGTGGCGCTACATCAATGCCATTACTCCAGTTCAGTTTGTGTTTGTTTCTGACCATCACAACAAAAAAACGATATATAACAAACATAACAGAGATCTAGAAAAAGGTAGAAGCGACGAAACGCGGATGTTATAACGTGCATGAAGCTAAAGATGGACAATCAGTTTAAAATATGGCACGATTATCATTAGGTCTTGGTTAAGTGTTGACAAATTAAGGAAGAAAAAAATTGTCCGCATTGAGGCTCAAAGAACAAGATTTTATTTTTATGTTGTTTCAACGCTTTTAGAACGTTCTTGCTTTTACGAAGATTTTTTGCTTAGTTTTTTAGAAGGTCGGGTGGTTCTGGTTTTGGTAATGGTAGCAAACTAACAGAGTATAATCATTGCTGATGCAATTGCAAATCATTTCCTGTTCACAAACACATATGAATATTAAATTGTGTTTGTAAACGTTTGTACAACATCGAGATAACGGCATTCCTGAAACCATCTTCGATGAGTGAAGACACATTCAAAGCAGTTGCTGGGATATTACAAACTTGTAGCGACATTGTTTGGTAAAAAGCCATGTTTTTTTATGGCAAAATATCTTAGTCAGCGGTAAATTTGAATTGCATAATGGTACCTGCATGGAAAATTTAAAAAGATGAAAGTTCTAGCTTTTCCTGAAACACATTCTTATAGCATTCTTACAACAAATATCAAAATTGAAATATTTTAACTTCAAATTTATTCAAATAAAAAGGCATAATTTTCGCTTTTTAATTTTCAACCAAATGTAGGCTACTTCTCTAATCAACACTGAAGTAAAAAGATGTACAAATGATGCACACCATTCTGCAGTGTGAGTCACTGCATACGAGTCTATGAAGGAGCCTTGCAACAAACTTTGCCCAATTTCAAAAATAATTTTCTGTAATTTTTCACTTGCTGAATCAAAATGCATAAAACCTGCTATTCTGTGACAATTAAAAAGTAACTTTTTTGAAAACTAACAAGGGCAACTTCAGCAGCCAGAATAACGCAATGCAAGATATATTTAACATCTAAATAACAATATAAGACCACGTACCTGCTGATACTGAAAATGTCAAGATAATAATGAAGCATGATAATACGTGAACAAAGATGAACCGAGAAACAGAGTTAAAAAGAAGCGAAATAAATTACAAAGCAGTTGTTACTTTAATAACATCGCACTGTGCTGATCAAAGCCAAGACGTTTGTCGTTAATTGCAGCTAAAGCTGGATTTGCAGCGAACAATAGGTTTAATTAAAGCCAATCAATATGTATTTGGGTCTACCATGAAACTTAATAAGGACTCAGAGTATATGAAAATATCTGATTGATTACTAATTTAATATTTGCTCTCATTTTTGTGTTACTGTAATTTGTATTATTGATATTCACTTGGAAGTTTTTTTAAAAACTTGTAGATTTTTTGCTTCAAGCTGTTTCTCGGTCCCATATTACTGAAAGTCAAATAGATTTTGCCTTGTACCTGACTGTCCAAACCAAGATTCAACAGCATGAAGAAGAAGAGGAAAGCCCACAATGGGGCGCACGGGAAGCTGGCGACAGCAGCAGGGTAGGCCACGAACGCCAATCCAGCACCTGCAACCAACCGAACAGAGAAAATGCATTACTCTTTAATCATAACAAACATGAGCATGCAAATATCTCTACACTGTCAGAGTGCGCAAATATAATTATACGGAGCTCCATTTGAAATCTTTGGAATAGCAGTGTCTATGGCATTAAATTTTCTGCAACTAAAAAAATTCATCTATTCCAACCAATAGATGTGGCAATGCTTTTAAGATTATGCTTTAAAACGGCTTTAGTTTCTGAAGTTCAACGTAAAGGAGAATGTACTGAAGACTATAATTTGTTGAGGAAATACGTTATACAGTGCACAGTAGTGTAGCCTATCCTTAGATTGAATGAATATTCAAAACTTCCAATCCAAAAACTCTATAACCAAAATTGAAAGCTTAAAGTTCTCTCGTATATTTTAACTTGCCAAGAAGCGATTTGATCTTCGAAGCGTCACTTCCAACTCGAGATTGCGAGTGCAGACCATTGACCACATCCAGGGCCGTTAAGAGGATAATTTGGGCCCAATACCAATAAAATCTTTATGGCTCTAAATCCAGACTCTTTCCAGAAAAAAGCACTATACCCACAGAAGAAGCAATGGCTTCTTCGTTGTTGGGTCCCTTGAAACGAGCTTGTTACGAGCTTCTATAATCATTCCTGGCCCTGGTGCAAAAGTACCTCCTGGACTCCTCTGCCGACGCTACTGACCACGTCCGTAAAAAGGTAAATATCTGATGAGAGGAAACAAAACGAGTTTTCGGTTTAATTAAAAGATTTTTGATCCCCCTCACCTTCATCCACAACGTCTTCAATGTCTCGGCCAGTTTCATGGGCGAGCACACCCAACACTGAAAAGACCACAAATCCGGACAACACACTGGTAGCGCAGTTTACACAACATATTGACAAAGCGTCCCTGGAATATAAAAGTAACAAGTGAAGAATCTGCACTCAAACACATTTTGTGGTTGGTTTTTAGTGGAAGTGTTTACATCAGTACCAGCGTGTACCTGAAGACATTGTTGTGAAACTTGTTGAGCGACGAATATGAGAGAAGGACGCCCCAGGCCGCCCCGAGCGAATAGAAGATTTGTACAGCAGCGTCTGACCACACCTGGACAATAAAATGCTGTGTCATTCTTTTACCTACAATCCTACTTTTAAGAAAAATGTGAACACTACAATATAAACGTCGACCTTTTAGAGTACATGTTAATTGTATGAGTACATGTATAAAAGTGAGACAAAGTCCAATTATTTGAAATTCTTCTGTTGCATTTTTCCAATTTGAAATTCTTATGTTGCATATCGCGCGATTTCGGTGAAATGAAGGTGAAGGTGAAAGTGAATGAAGGTGAAGGTGTTGCATATGCTGTTGATAAAAGTTGTACTGAAGAGGGTTCAATACCCGAAATCGCGCGATATGCAACATAAGAATTTCAAATTGGAAAAATGCAACAGAAGAATTTCAAATAATTGGACTTTGTCTCATTTTTATGCATGTACTCATACAATTAACATGTACTCTAAAAGGTCGTCGTTTATATTATAGTGTTCACATTTTTCTTAAATTTTTGATGCTTTTGTATCTGCTTTACGCGGATCCCCGATTGACTTTAAGTTGATACGGGTTTAAAGTAATCGCCCCTTTTTTTAAATAATCCTACTTTTGTCTGGACCTTTGCTATGTGTTAATTCTTTGCTGTGATTGTCAGAAATAAAACAAAATAAACCAATTAAATCATAAGTTTTGCGGTGTGCGTAGTGGTATCAACAGCAAGTGGAGGCAAGGATCCAACAAACAACTTTATCGCGTCTGAGCAGCTAAACAAGGAGGCACAATCAAATTTCCCATGCATCTCGATACCGACAGCGAATACCACGAAGCGACAGATAAGAAACTTGGAAGTGTAGCAAGCGCCGTGTTAAATGTTAGGTTTAAAATATTGAATAAAGTTGAGCTATCTACTTTGCGCTATCGTTAGGTGAATTTGAGGCTTGAAAACTGACCACTTTTAAAAAAAATTTAATTAACGAGGAAGTGGCAACAAAGTGACTGAAGCAGCTGGTAGGCCTATTTTGGGCGACCAACAGTTTCGTATGTTACGTTGAAATCCGCCACAGCTTGATGAAAATATTGATGTTAGGTTTGAATGAAAAACAGTTTCGTAAAATTTGGTAGGCTATATTGTCTTTTAGTAAAATGTTAAGAAATGTGAAAAACTCCAAAAAATGAAGAATAGCGGTTTGTGATGATTCAGCTCACCCTTATATCTTGAAGTTTCGTCGCATTGGGGGTAAAGTAATAGGAAATTCCCGAAGAAGCTCCCTCTTCCATGACCCCTCTGATAAGGAGAATGATAAGCACCAAATAAGGAAATGTGGCAGTGAAATACACGACCTGTAAGCACAAATAACAGGTTGTTAACCGTGAAGCGAGTTCACTCAGTGGCGACCACACGTGGCGTGTCTATCAGTATAAACTATAGGTTTATTTCAAGGGGAACACATAGATAAAATAAGCACATCATTTAATTTCGAGGCAAAGTCAAAAAAAATTTGGGAAAGGTTTTTAATTCAACCTTTCAAGGGGGTAGTATTCTTCCTACTGATTTTACTTTACATTTTTGGAATACTCTGAAATATCTTGCAACAAAACCATAACAAAGTAGTTTGTAAAGGAATCAAACGCGGAACATCGCTACTACAGAAATGTGCATTCTAAGTATGACGTCATGTTGGAGTGAGCTCGGTTTTAAACTTGCACATAACAAATGAAACATTGGCGCAATAAAAAGTTGATGGCAGGGTTAAATACAAGGAATATCTACAACCATGCCTACATCTTCTTAACAAATAACGTTTATCCAATCATGCAACTTTTCATTGGTCTAAGGACTTGAGGAGGATTGAGTAAAAATCGATTAATTATGAAAGATGAAAGGTGCAAATTTTCAAATTGTTGATACAAATGAGTTATAATCTGAAAGCTGGCAGTAGGGCCACTCTGTTACAATAAGCATCTGTGCAAACCCGGGAGTTCCCACCAGTGAGTGCACATTCCAGAAAGTGCACAGCTGGAAACTGAAAACTAAACAACGACAGAAACTATTCGTGTTGAATGTAAGTTTTAGTAGTTGACGATAGTACACGGCGACAGGAGGCAATTGCTTGATACTTAAATTATTCTTCTGTTGTTTACCCAAGGCCAAGGCTTCCGAAATTTTTTTATTGTGCGACCTCATTTAGGAACATAACTGGCTATGCGACCCCCTAAACGGGCAGTTTGCAGCGTACACTACCCACTCTAGGCCCTTTTTTATTTGATAACCCTAAAATTTGCAACCCCGTATTGTGATCGCAACCCAAAGTTTGGGAAGCCGTGCCCCAGATTACTACCAGATTTGGAAGATGACGTTCAACAATCGCAGTTTTGTGACTTTTCTTGCTTTAAGAAAGCGCAAACGTCAAGTCAACGACAGGTAGAAATATTAAAGGAGAATTTCAGCTCTCTTTTTGCAAGTTCATAGAAACTCCTTCAAGGAATGTGTTGATATCGCAGTTAGAAAACAAGCACGTGCAAAAGCTGTACTTTTCCATTCGGGTTGGGATATTAATTCAGTTCACGATCTGATAAAGCAAACTCATCAATCAATCTTTGCTCGCTAGGTGTCGCCAAAGAGATGCAAACACTCATCGCTGTGTCAAGGTTGTTTGAAGGTCAAGTCCACCGAAGTAAAGCAGTACGAGCTTATGGCTGATAACGATTTGTTTTACCACGATACTTTGTGAAATAGCTGCGGTTATCGGCTTCTGTGAGACTGTGAGTGAGTGCCACACTATTCAGTCGCATCGTGCAATGTACAGTGGAAGAGTTTACGAACCTTTCCTGACCACTTGACGCCTTTGAACAAACAGAAGAATACGACGATCCATCCGAGCATGAGGCAACCCACCAGCTCCCATTGAATGGATCCGGTCTCATCTATGCTGTCAGTCAAAGCAAGAACTCTTCGACTAATGAAGAAAAAAACTATTTAGAAAGTAATTTTGATTAGTTTCGAACATTTCCCAATGGTTGATAGTGAATTATTTCTTGTGTTTTGATCATCTGTTTTTCTTGTAAATTTTCAAAAAAAAATGCAACAAGAAAAATTACATCTAACACAACTTCATATATAGTAGCCATTCCTATGATTAATTATTAAAGATGGAATGCTTTTTGAAGCAAATTAAAAATAAATAAATAAATAGCCTGAATAATCTGCTTTGGGTTAGGTGGACATAAATATTAAACTTAAGAGTCTATGGATTGAACTATGATGCCACGAACAAGTCTTCTCTGTTATAAACTCAAACATTTCAAGTGGAATCCGCATGAGGTTGCTGTTTGTTCAACAACTTAGGCCAACGAGTTGCTTAATCCTGGTAGTTTCGCATACTTGTAGAGGCTTTGAATCACTGACACGGGCACGGTCACCGAGATTGACAGAGTGAAGTTTCTGATTGTTGAAGTCTTTGAGGCTGGGGAATCAGAGAATCTTGAAAATAACATGTTTATTAGTTTTTACTGGAAACAAAATCAAGCACAAAACCTGAAGTATTCTTGAGAGGCCGTTGTAAACTTCTTGCAGCTTCCGTTGATCCTGGTTTCATTTATCCAATCATTTCTTTCAATGTACGAGAAGTTGTTTAGGCTGGTGAAGTTGACTACTGTGGTTCCCTTGTGGTCAAACCAACCTTCACCTTTCCCGCAGGTTATTCCTGTCCACACTGGAGGTGTGGTGATGTTGACATCTGAGAACAATGCGTTTTATTTCATCTCATTTGAAAGAGTATCGCTCATGCGCATAAAGCAAATTGTAGACCTCCTTAGTTCAACTTATTGCTTTCCTACTCACCATGCCGATTTGAAGAGTTTGTCAAGTCATTTAACTTTTTTTTAAAGGAAAATTGAATATTTTATTGTTTTTTGTGGTAATACGTGAATAAGTGCCCACCCATCTGGATCCGTAACTGACTTAATAGGCTACTGTAAAAAGGCAATATTTTTTAACTTTTCTTTGTCAGTGGTGAATGGAAACACGTTTGAGTCTAACAAACACAGCCGCTCATACTACATAAGAAACAATATCGCTACTTTTACCGCCACGTTGTTTACATACAGTACTTGCTACTGCTCCATACTTTTGCAGCATGCAAACAAATCCTATGTTGTGCGTCACACAACTGATATCACCATCGTCCAAACCAGCTCGATGGAACAAAGGCATTGATTGAAACACTTTTTCGTTTATATTTCAGATCAAGCCGCTTCCGACAACAATTGGACCTGTCAAACTTTGTTGCGTTAATGTTTATTGCCGATGAACTGTCAGGTTACGAAAGAACATCAGTGGATCAAAGGCCAAGCAGCGCTAGGTTATAGTGAAGCCCGGTAGCGTTGAGAACGGGGTCTAGACGGTTATGTTATTTAGACTTTTTGAGAGCTCATTTTTCCTTTCCACATTTGAGTTTGAGAGTTTAAGCTGTTTTGTTCCTCTTGCTTTGGAACACTTCTTCTGGTGATGCGTTATCCAAACTAATATCGCTCGGTGGAACTAGACTATGTGCCGAGTAGTGAGTACACAGCACAAGTGAACTCGCTTAGTTTCTGCTGGTAATACTAATAACAACAATATGAATTAGCAGTTAGAACCACTTCCACCCAAACTGGTCGTTGGCAAGCGACGGTTCAAGTCAAAGTCGGTTCGTAATTATAGTAAATCGTAGTGTTACGTTAAAGGTCTCAAACTCAAATTGCTCTGAGTACCAAGTGAACACTTGTAAAATAACCAGAGGGCCGCAATACACATAAGAAGTCAATAAGCAAAATGACACAGCTAAAACGCCGTAAAAAAGATAGTAAAAACACACTAAGAACGTTAAATCGCAAGAAAAAAATCGTAAGAACAAAGAGATGGAAAACATTGCATAGACGTAAAAAAAACGAAAAAGAACCCAAACGAAACGACAAACTTGAAAAGTAAAAATTTTGCAATCAACTTTCAAAAGTGCGCAATAAACAGTTCAGGAACTGACTTCACCAAATACCGGTACCAAGGTTAGCATTGCGATAACGACACAGTAAGTGAATAGGCAATGTGATTATGTCTTAACAATACGAGTTTCTCGTACACAATGAAATGGCGCGACAGTAGTGCTAAAGTTTGATGAGCATTTTCAGACTTTTTTGAGGAATTTTAGAGTGAATTTTATCTTTCTAAATCTACAGAAAAATATATGCACTATTACTTGAGCAAAGATCTTCTCTTTCCACTCAGTAGACAGCAAATAATTGCTGCCTGACGGAATTGAGAAAAATGCAATTTTTTTTAGACAAGCACAAAGTGATCACAATTTTGAGGGAAATGCCTCAGATCCCAAAGTTAGTCTGGAGTTTTGTTGCGTCAAAAAAGCTGTTTTGTTTTATTCACTCCTTCTTGCAAATAACTATTTTGGAAGTTATGGTCCCTCAAGCAGTTTTGAAAAATCCACCCGTTGAGTAGACTCACTAAGATCTTAATGGACGATTACTTTCATGCAACAGAAGCTGAATTTGTTTTGCTGTGTTTTTGTAAGCACAAGACTTACTTTTATTGGAGTCTCGACAGGTGTATTCATTCCACCAATTATTGCAATTTGACCAGGGTAAGACCCAAGTTAGGGAGCTGAAGATGAAATGAAGGCTGTAGGCAATGATGACGTTATAGTAGATACAAACGATGAAGGATATAATCAGCATACAATGACCAACCCCTGGAAAAAAACACAACTTTGTTAGACAGCTCAACCATCTTCTCATGATAAAATACTCTATCCATGCAAGATACATCGCATTCGACGACGCACACAAATTTTAGCAGATAAACAGCACAAGTTATAAAAAATGTTTTAGTATGATGGTCGAATAGATTCATTAAAAGGGAAAAAACCAAACGTTTTTTTATAACACAAAAATGTCAGAACGTTGGTGAGGATTTTCTTTCTTGGCTTTTCCCTGATGCTTTCGGACTTAATGGGGAATTTGCATCACTGACATACGTCGGCCTGAAATGTGGACCGTCTATATCCTCCACCACATGGGACACGTTGTGGTCTTGCGAGCACAGATGGATCTGTCAGGCAAACAAGGTCACGGAACTTCCACACTTGATTTGACTAGAGGCTGCGTGGGATCGAGAGATGTGGAGAAAGATGACATATAGAGTAACCGAGAGTCGTAAACGACGAAAAAGAGGATGAAGACAGCGTGCGCGGACATTTTGCCGAAAGACATTTTGCCGAAAGACATTTTGCCGAAACCCATTTTGCCGAAAGACATTTTGCCGAAAGGACATTATGCCGAAAGACATTTTGCCGAATGGACAAATTGCCGAAAGGACTAATTGCCGAACGGACTAATTGCCGAAAGGACTAATTGCCGAATGGACAAATTGCCGAAACAATTTGGAAAAAAATTACTTTGAAGTGACACAAAGTCTCGTTACTATGCAAGCAGTGCTTTTGAAATAGAATTATTTTGCTACTCTTGTTTGCTTAAAAATTACTTTGAAGCAACACCAAGTCTCGTTACTATGCAAGCAGTGCCTTTGAGCTGGTAATTATTTTGAAGTGACACCAAGTCGCAAGTCTCATTGCTATGCAAGCAGTGCCTTTGAACTGATAATTATTGTGAAGTGACACCAAGTCTCGTTACCATGCAAGCAGTGGCTTTGAAGTAGTAATTACTTTGCTACTGTTGTTTGCCTAAAAATTGCTTTATATACAGTCCCCACAGTTTTGGAAATCAGTATTAGTTTAAGTGACACCAAGTCCCATCTATAAGTATGTATGCAGTCTCCACAGGTTTTGGAAATCAGTATTAGACGTTTGCTTATATAACACTTCTGTCGGATACTTACGCGCTGTCGCACATAATTTGTGAGTGAAATCTGTTTGTGAATGACATTTATGCAGAGGTGGGCAGTAACTAGTTACAAAAGTAACTAGTTACTGTAACTAGTTACTTTTTGAGTAACTGTAACGGTAACTTCGTTACTATTTTCCAAAAGAAACGAAACGCGGTAACTAGTTCCTATTTTAGCACTTTTTCAACAGTTACAGTTACAAGTTTTTTTGTTTTTTTTTTACAGTTACAAGTTACTTTTGTATTGAAATTTATGTTTCTAATTGCCGTCCATTACTCTGCACATGTTTGTGTCATGCTTTATGCGTGTTTGCTGCGCGTTGCTCAATAATGCATTCTTCTCGCAGCTGTATCGGAGCAGCACTGTTCATGCGCGGCGCTCTTGTTTTGTGATCTTATGGAGCAGAATTGCCATATTGACAAATTCATCGCCAAAATCCAGAAATCTGGCGATTTTTTAAGACGTTTGGCTTCATATTTATGGTTTGGCAATTTGGCTTTTTTTTAGCGCTTTTTGAGAACTGATTTGGTTAAATTAATTGCTTTTGGTGATTGATCAGTATGTGACTTTTTATGCAATGTTTAGCAAAAGTGTTTGGCGACACTTGATAGCTCAGTTCATGCTTGTCGTATAGCTGCCAGAGGTGTACAGGAGTCGTATTTTTGGAGTATTTAGGACCCGGAGTCTCGGTGTTACGTTCACTGTTCGCAACCTTATTACATCATTGTTTTCTCAATTCAAAATTGGAAGTCGATGTCTAAGTAACTTCGAGTCATAGCAGAGAAAACAAATTATTTCCTTTGTTTCGAGCATTTAAAGAGAATATAGTTTCGGGAGAGAGTTTTCTTTTTTGTACCAATATATTTAAACGTTTTGAAAGCAACTATAACTAACTGACTATAAGCATCAAGAAACACGCAACGATTATAAGCAATAGTGTGGAAAACAGACAGACGGAAAACAAACTACATTAGGAAAAGGCAACTGCGTAACTAGAAAAGAATTTGCACCACAGGGTGCGTGATACATCTAATAAATGTTGAGGAGAATGGATGCGCCTCCCGCAAATAATTGTTTGTTTAAATTTGGATTACAGCGTTTATGTTGAGATTTATGAGTAACTGTAACTAGTAACTGTAACTAGTAACTGTAACTAGTAACTGTAACTAGTAACTGTAACTAGTAACTGTAACTAGTAACTGTAACTAGTAACTGTAACTAGTAACTGTAACTAGTAACTGTAACTAGTAACTGTAACTAGTAACTGTAACTAGTAACTGTAACTAGTAACTGTAACTAGTAACTGTAACTAGTAACTGTAACTAGTAACTGTAACTAGTAACTGTAACTAGTAACTGTAACTAGTAACTGTAACTAGTAACTGTAACTAGTAACTGTAACTAGTAACTGTAACTAGTAACTGTAACTAGTAACTGTAACTAGTAACTGTAACTAGTAACTGTAACTAGTAACTGTAACTAGTAACTGTAACTAGTAACTGTAACTAGTAACTGTAACTAGTAACTGTAACTAGTAACTGTAACTAGTAACTGTAACTAGTAACTGTAACTAGTAACTGTAACTAGTAACTGTAACTAGTAACTGTAACTAGTAACTGTAACTAGTAACTGTAACTAGTAACTGTAACTAGTAACTGTAACTAGTAACTGTAACTAGTAACTGTAACTAGTAACTGTAACTAGTAACTGTAACTAGTAACTGTAACTAGTAACTGTAACTAGTAACTGTAACTAGTAACTGTAACTAGTAACTGTAACTAGTAACTGTAACTAGTAACTGTAACTAGTAACTGTAACTAGTAACTGTAACTAGTAACTGTAACTAGTAACTGTAACTAGTAACTGTAACTAGTAACTGTAACTAGTAACTGTAACTAGTAACTGTAACTAGTAACTGTAACTAGTAACTGTAACTAGTAACTGTAACTAGTAACTGTAACTAGTAACTGTAACTAGTAACTGTAACTAGTAACTGTAACTAGTAACTGTAACTAGTAACTGTAACTAGTAACTGTAACTAGTAACTGTAACTAGTAACTGTAACTAGTAACTGTAACTAGTAACTGTAACTAGTAACTGTAACTAGTAACTGTAACTAGTAACTGTAACTAGTAACTGTAACTAGTAACTGTAACTAGTAACTGTAACTAGTAACTGTAACTAGTAACTGTAACTAGTAACTGTAACTAGTTACATTTTTGAAATCGGTAACTGTAAATGTAACTCAGTTACTATTTTGGCCAAGTAACTGTAAATGTAACTCAGTTACTTTTGAAAGTAACTTTGCCCACCTCTGCATTTATGTGTTATTAGGTTATGATAATACATTATAATGCATTTGTATAATTTCGGCAATTTGTCCATTCGGCATTTAGTCCTGTCGGCAATTAGTCCTTTCGGCAAAATGTGTTTCGGCAAAATGTCCATTCGGCAAAATGTCTTTCGGCAAAATGGGTTTCGGCAAAATGGGTTTCGGCAAAATGTCTTTCGGCAAAATGTCTTTCGGCAAAATGTCCGGGTACCGAAGAGAGAACTGGGTTAGACCAAGGTTGACCCAATCCTGGCATCATACCAAAGCTTATATACTATTTAATCCTCTTAAAGCTTATCTGGCCATCAACAAGCAAGTGTCGGCTGAGAGCACACTCGAAAGAGTGAGGATCAGACGCAGCTCGAGAACATGCAATTGTGGTTTTGAAAAGACGCTTGGTGACACGATTGGAGGTAGACATGAAGATTGGCTGCCATGCCTTCCTATCTGCTTAATCTGAAACGTCAACCACATGACGTAATCATGAGTGGGACAAAAATGCTTGTCTTCTACATTCAGAAAAAATGTGAGTTACATTAGTTTTAAGAGCAACAGGAATGCCTGGTCAATCTGACCAAAAATCTCAAGTTATAAGTACTAAAACTCATTAGCGAACGTTCATTTAGACTTGCAGGACTGATGATGAAAACAGTAGTTTTCAAACTGTTCCTGCACATGAGTTTAGTTTTAGCATTTTAGACTCTGTAGTTTTTTAATTAGATCATTTTTTTTTTTTAAAAGTAATAGCTCCAGTTGCAATCAATGTTAATTGTTAATTAATCTTGTAGTTGGCAATAAGTGGCTAAACAAACCTTTAAATAATGGAGCAATTCTCCAAATAGCCAGCGGTCCAAGTGCGCCAAATTGTCCAAACGAAAGCTCCAAGAAAAACAGCGGAATCCCACATAGCAGTAGAAAAGTGAAGTATGGGACTAAAAAGGCACCTAAGCAACATGTGATGAATTACATCGAGTAAATGAAATCACTATGTGGATATCGACGTAACCTGTTTTGCAATTAGTGGGGTCTTCAGAAGATTTTGGAAAACATGTAAAAAGACGAGTTTGATATAGCTGACTCAGTGACTCATACGCCTGCAGCTGCAATATTGAAATAAACATGAACTGCATCTCTCAGGCATATAGCCTATATACATCGACAAAACTGGCATTAGCAGCCTGGTACGTCGGCTGCATATATCCGACTGGTGAGAACACTGGTACCACCAGAAACGGCGCAGATTCGACATCAATTGGGCTTAAAAGCGAGCATGAAGATAGGCGTAGCCAGGGGGGGAGGGGGGGCGAAAGGGGCCATGGCCCCCCCAAATTTTCAAAGTTTGGATTCCGAAGTTGAACCTTTTGTTGAAAATATAATATAATTTGTATAAATTTGTATCGTTTTCCAAGACATCTGGCTACACCACCCAGGACTTGTTTTAGACACACAGGACACCAATAAATTTTGCAAATCGTAAATCGAGCAAAGTTTACCCGATTTACGCTTCTTTTAACTAATCTGTGAAAGCAATTTCAGAATCGCTTACTCTGTTGGGTTTTTGTGTAGCTGAGTTTTTTGTGTTCTCTAATTTTAGTCGCAGTTTTTGCCCGTTCGTGTGTAACAGCTACCTTTAATAAGTTAATAGCTGTTTATCTGCCTATAAATTTCATACAAATATTACCCTGAAAGTGTTTCCAGAGAGCGCTATAAACCATTATTTGAGTGTAATTTTGCAAAAATTTTCCGGGGGAACAAGCCCCCGGACCCCCCTAGAATACGCGTGCCTTCGGCACGCTCTCACCCCCCGCCAGTTTTATTGCTTCCCTTGCTTAACCCACCAGGATACGCCACTGCACATCAGGTGGCTATGTCTTAAATCAAACACTTTGTCGTTCTCTTCAATTCATCAAATATTTGGCACCCCCCCAAATTTTTTTTCTGGCTACGCCACTGTGAAGATTGACTTCCTTGTCTTTTCGTCCACTTAATCATATTTTCAACCACCGGATCTAAGCCTGGATACGGCAAAACAAAGACAACATAATTGCCATCGTTGCCTCTGTATTAACCTTTGAACCGAAGAGTAGTAGGTTGATGCGTCCTAGAACCCTTAAGTGTTAGCCTAAAAGCTAACCCAAAAGCTAGTCCAAAAGCCTGCCACCAAAGCTAGCCCAGAAGTTGCACTTCAGATAAAAAGTGTGTGACGTCACGACAGCGTAGCTGTCGAAGGAAGTAATTTATTTCAGATTTAGCAATTTAATTCTGTGTAGGTTATGGACTTGGGTTTTATATCTACATACATTGTTTTGTAGAAGGTTTGAAATCGTTTTTTCTAACGATTTCGCAGAGCGAAGTCGTTCTGGTTGTTTCCATTAATCAAGATTATGATGCAATTTTATTTAATACGATAAACGATGATACTTTTCGAAATACGTTTTCTGCAGCAAGGACATGTAGCTATTTTTTGTTCACAAGTTCGGCAGCAACATAAATGTCCGCATGGTAGAACTTTGTAGGTGGGAAGTATCTTGTGTGGTGGTTACAAAACAATCCATCTTTCATTACAATTTAAGTCCTAGTTATACCTAAAGCGTACTTGAAGGTCATAAAGGCATTAACGCTACTTTAACAATTTTTCTCACTCAACCAACATATGTGGTGACAGTCCACTGTGACATATATGCTTTAGATGTGTTTAGGACTTGTATTGTAGTAATAATTATGACAGTACTTCGAAGCGAAGATAAAAAATAGACCAGAAAGCTTTGGAAACTCCTAATACCGATACCCAGGTCCAACTTAGTTAGTGCCACTTTTCACCTTCTTGCATCACACACTCCAGCTTCTAGGTTCATTCAGCCCTCTTACATTCCAAGTCCCTGATTTCAAACAGTCAATGATTGACGATAAATTAATACCTGCTTGTCCACAGGTAAAATTACAGTGACTCGTGTGTATCACTACACTTCGTTTGCCGAGATTCGACTTGTGTTTACTCATGACAACACAAAGGGGCTAATAAGGTACGTCAGGCCCCCAGAACTAACGCACTTAGCAGTACCATGTTTGGTTGATTGCGCCATCCGTTGATCCTCATGGATTCATCCGCTTGCCGTCATTTCCAGGCAACGTTGACGTTGAGTTTATTACCGACTCACATTCATCCGCTACTCTGAATACTGACACCGAATACTGACAAGTAATAAATACTGACACCCTGCTACCGTTCCAGCCGTTACCAAGATAGGGAGGCTATCAGGTGCTACACCTTGCCCAAGGGTGGCCTGAGAGCATACGGCAGAAGAGGTAGCTCCACTTTTCTAAATTCAGAATTTCAGGTCGGGTCATACCAAAGACTTTTAAAACAGCAAGCCTACCGATTGTGTTCTTTCATGTATAACACAGTGAGAAGAAGTCGAATAATAATAAGGTGATGACATCGTAAATCTGATATAAAATTAATAATGAGGAATTCGGAATCAGCAAAGTTTGCACAGAAGGCAAAGTAGAAGGAAAAAGAAAACGTGGCAGACAACCAAAACGATGGCAAGACAACATTCAATCATGGACCGGACTCCACTTGACGACACTGGGCGAGTTGGCTCAAAATCGCCACTCTTGGAAGCAAATAAGCCATGTTGATGCGCAGGCGGAGATAACGACTGATGATGAATGAGCCCTTTCCATAAAAGATCCTAACAGTTGTAAAGCGACAGTAAATAAACCATAACATCATTATTGTTACATCGCTGCACTCAACAATTGTGCAGGTTCAACTGTAAAACAACTGGTTTATAGCGTGAATGGAAAGCCCGTGTCACGGTGGTGGCTTTGTCTTGTGGAAAATCTAAACATAATTTCATCTATTATGAAGAACAGAGAATCGAGTATTGCTCAATATTCGATACTTTGATGAATTTTTTGTGTGGAACAATTCATACTGAGCTGATCCCATTGTAATCAGTGGTTGGTGAACATTTCAAAAAGACGCGTTACTGTTAGTGCCGCTTGTAGCTATTGGAAGTTGAAGTGATTTTGAGAGCAAACAATTCCACTCAACACGTTTCTGCGAAATAAGTTGCAAAGCTTACGATAAGGAAGCAGAGAGTGGTCAAAGTATTTCACAGAAATAATATCCAGTGGTTTTCACTAACCTCCCCCGTTCTTGTAGCAGAGATACGGAAACCTCCAGATGTTTCCCAGGCCAACCGCATACCCAATGCAGGAAAGCATAAAATCTCTCTTCTTGTCCCATGTTTCTCTGTCGGAATTCTGCAATCATGACAGCGTACAATTTATAACTCCTTCATCTCGTTTAAACCGATGCAAAAACGGGTTTCCTTTGCTTGTTCTCCAAATGGGTTTTGATGTCAAAAATCTTGACAGTGCTGATTATGATGGAACCTGATAAATTGAACTAAGTGGTCTAAGAGTTGTGCATTTCTATTCGCAGTGATTAGTGCTGAAGAAAACTGTACAAAGCAATCAATCAAAGAACACCTCAAGCTGAGGCAAACATTAAGATTGGTGCTGACAGTGGGACAATACCTCATCGTGTGATGAAGTATTTTGACGTCGATTTTTGCTCAAACAACTGGCTCCCAAAGCTTTGTCTAAACTGTGTTTTTCCGCAGCTTATACCACTTGATGGAATTATATTACCGTACTACATTGAAGATCTACCTTAATCACTTGTTATGCAAACACAATTTGCAGATGTAAATGAATCTTTAAAGTGACAAATGAGAATATGATGCTTAGAGGCGGATCCAGTGAGCTAAACTGGTCCTTTTAAACATTGTTCTGCAAACACATTGATTCAATGTAAAACGGAGCAATTTTCTAATATTAACGGAGCTAATTTACAACTAGGAAAACGCTCGAGTAACGGTCACAAATTACCAGCTCTTCAACTTTTATCAAAGCTTCGTTGGTGGGTTCCCTTGTATCAAAGTTCACCTGCAAAACGAAGTAAAACCAGAATAGAAACGACTCCTTGCAAATGTATCGTGTCCCTCAAAAAGTTAACACTACTACTGATGACGTACCTGTTAAAATAAATTATATCAGTGGGGCAATGGCATTTGTGAGTTTTTTTGTAGGTCTACCAATTTCACCTTTCATAGGCATATAAGTAACGAAACCTTGGACTCAGTAAATTGTCAAGTTATGCCAAACTGATCGGGTTTAGCTAAAATTGAAAACAAGAGCTTGTGACTTTTAACACAAGTAATTAAGACCGGCTCAAACCGACGACGCTCAAACTGGCCTAACGGAATCGTCTCTTTCTTTGATTAGACGGCAAAGGCAACACAGTGGCTGCTGCTAACAACACGGCAGAGCTCATCCACACTAGGACTAGGATGCTTATAAGAGAAGGGAGTACGGTTGACCGGGTACTGAAAAGTTTGGTTGTTATTTCTGATTATATACGTTTCACTCACTGCAATCATTTGATAAATAAAAGGGTGAAAGCAGAAACATGTGAATTGTTCGATTGCTTCATTGCCTATTCTGTTCACTGACCCGACAGCGCAGTGGGGTAAACACACGACTTTGCAACAAAACAATAAAAAAACAATCATGCAAAAAGTGGTGAAGGGGGTACGCTTGAGCGATGCACGCTGGAGCACTTTCCATTTTTCCAATCAGCGACACCTGGTGGATGGAATAATTCAAAGACAACAGCACTTCCACAAGCGAAAAAAACTCAAAACTTCACTCTGCAAATCACGGTGACCGGACCTGCGTCAGTAGTTCAAAGACTACTTGTAGAGGCTTTTGACGCAGGTCAATTTTCGTTTTCAACAGTCGTATTCGAAAACACCCTTTGTACCGTTAGCTCAGTGCTTGAGCGCCCAATTCCATCCATTAGATGCCTCTGAATGGAGAGCAGTCCTTAGCATGCGTTGCTCAAGCGCACACCCCGAGAGTCGAACTAGCGCCGCTTGATCTTGAAGCTTCTTCGTTCCAGAAGTGACGCGCTAACCAATTCGGCTCTCGGAGCGTGCGCTTGAGCAACGCATTTCAGGACGGCTCTCCATTTAGCAGCACCTAGTAAATGGAATAATTCTCCGACAACAACACTTCAACACAATCGGAAAATTCACTCTGTTTTTCTAACACATGCAATGTGTTTTTAACATAACAAGAGCAAGGAATACATCAGTGACGGAATACATTAATATCTAATGCTGACTGTCAACATTTAGTCTAAAAGTATTGGAACCGCAGATAAAATAAGCCGAATTGAAATTCAACAGAACCTTGCATGTGGCGATCACAATCCATGCAAAACATACACTGGAATGAAAAGCTCAGAGCAATTTCTCATAAGGAAGTTTGCAACGGCAATGTCAGTCAATAAATCATTTAAAAAATGACTGATTTGCTAGTTCGTAATGTACAAAAAACTTTTATGTAGTTTTCTCTTACAAGGCTACCAGCTCAGTGGCCGAGTGGTCTCGCCTTCGGCTCTGTTGGTGGTAAATTTGAGATCGATTCCAGGTCGGGTCAAACCTAAGACTTTAAAAACGGTAAGGATTGTGTTCTTTCTTGTATAACGCAGTGAGGATAAGTCGGCTAATAATGTGATAACTAGGACCATTTTTATTTTGACCTGAAAAAAAAATTTTTTGACTTTATTTTTATCAAATTTTGACTTTATTTTGACCTAACGAAATCGCTTGTTTGTAGAGACCTCAGTTCTTCCTTGAATTGATACCAGTTATCCAAACATAATATTTTGTCGATTTCATACCCAAACGTGTTCAATAAAAGGGGCTTGTTCAATGAAAGTTTGCCTTGATTGTGATACTTGTCGCTGCAATCCAGCTTGACGGCGTTTACTTTTCCTGTGGCTTTCAAAAAAAAATACTTTTTATCGCACTTCAATATAAAGTCGCAAAAATTGCACCTTAAATCACCCCCTATTTCTAAAACTCAAACTGTTGATCTTCGAAAAGACCACGTTTGTGAACTTTAACGCCACACATTGTTATGCTGGTTTTTAGACAAACTCGTTTCTTTTTATTGAAGTTGGTTGCATTTTATAGATTAAAAGATTTTCAAACAGAACGTATCGCACCGAGAACGCACTCATTTTAGCGTCGACGATCGATCACCGACCCTTCAGTCGCTGGCTTTCACAAAATAAAATAAAATGTTTTCCAAACGATCCATAACATTAGAAAATTAAACCAACAAAACAAAGTTACTGTGGGTTTAAGAGAGAGAGATTGATCGGTAGAAAAATTTATCAACTTTGATGTTAAATACTTGACAACAGCTGAAAGTTCTAACATGGTAGGGATGGTATCATGTCTGTCATCCAACGATGCATTCTCGTTAAAAGAATTAAAAGTATGTTGGCATTTAAGACGTTAGCAACCTACATGTGCTACAAGCATAATGCTCATTGTGAGCACTTACATCGAGAACATGAAAGTAACTTTAATTCTTGAAGGTTTCAACTTGGCCCTTGCAATTTATGTTTTAATTATTCCCGTTTTACTACAAATAGCCAGCAGTTGTGCCCAATGTAAATGTAATCTGCAATGTAACTCCCTGCACTTACTTGGACTTACTTGCTAAAGAAAACACTAAAACGTTGCATTATAAGTGTAGAATTTCCATTTGACACATTCATATTGGTCTTTCATGGGCAGAACTGAACTGCAGGAACTCATAAGAGTCAAGTTAAACAATGAAGAATATGATTTGCAGTTACATCCCGCAAAACAAAAATGACGACCAAGCGCAAAAAAGACGAAAGTTGTTTAGGTTTACATACCAATGAAAATGCTATTTCTGCTATCTGGGAAGTGTCATAATAGACACTAATGATGATGGCACAGAAACCAGAAGACGAGCGATGGCAAAAACAGCTGTGACATCACTTACAACGGTGTGGAAACAGAGGTCAATTAGTAAAACACAAAGTTAAGATTACTGCGAACTCTGAAGTCTGAACTGCGAACTCTCGTATTCCCAATCGCCACATAGGCTACAGATGTGAAATTTAGACATGCAAAAAACATGACATCAATAAAGTTTCCGATGGAATGAAAAACAAGAATTTGTTACTCAACAAGTGGACGATAACTGGAGTCTAAGTAAGCTTTAGCACCAGAACTCTTTGTTGGCAAGTTTCGTTTCTCATCTGCTTATGTGCGGATGGTATACTCACAGGATGGGGCACGAGAAGCCACTTGCCGTCCAATGACTGCTCCATCTTCAAGCCACCTAACGGAGTGGAAGGTCTGCGCGTCATGGATGATGAAACCAAAGACTGGCTGTCCTCTAGGAGCCTTCCAGCTTAGTCCGGAAACATTTTGAATCTGGGGTGATGAAAGGATAGACCCTCGGCCCCAGAGGCTCACACGACGACGATGAACGCCAGAAAACTTGCATTTGCCATCAATTGCGATAAAAGCCCAAAAGCCTGACAATTTCCGCTTTGTTTAGACCCTGGAGTTTTTAAAGCAAGATGGCTCCAAATGTTTGGCATGGTTGAAAAGCTGCTATTCTGTTTGTCTAACCGTCCAGGGAATCATCATCATCATTTTCAGCCTGCCCTGTGATAGCCCACTGCTGACCAAACGTCTTCCTCTTTTTTTGCCAATCCAATCGATCGTGTGTACTTATGTGGCACCAGATCGTGTGTACTTATGTGGCCTAAACCAACCAAGCCAACAGATGATCCTAAGAGGCAAGAGCTATCGCTCCGATATCACTACTCTGCGTCCCATACAAGATCCTGAAACTGCCCCTGCTAACTAGACTCGAGCCAATATTGTTGATCCCCAGCTACCAAAAGAACAAGCATGATTTCGGCAGGGACGCTGTGGCCTATGGCTACTACTCTTCAAGCAGTAAGCTGACTAAGGATATCGAGGAAAGTTTCGAGAAGGACAACAAGACAGGAGTAATCTTGGTGGACCTCACTACTGCTGCATATGATGCTGTGTGGCATCAAGAGAACACTAATGTCCCTCCTCATCGACAAATATGTATTGAGATTTTCCGTCTCTGACTAGCCTACTGTTCGCGGCGAAAGTGTTACATGGATAAATGCTACATAAATTTGATCAAAGAAATACATATTTTTTTTATTCAACTTCTCTTCAGCTTTTCAACAAGAGCTTACAAGTCTGTTAGTCGGTCGCACATATAAAATATTTTGGAAAAGACAATTGCCCCCTTTTTTTCCCCTTGACTACGCCCCTGTTCACACCTTTGTGAAACAAATACATGTATATATTTTTCGCTCTGCTTGGTTTTTTGCTTCGCATTGAGCACTTTTTGTGGTATTAATAGTACCGTATTTATTGTTTATATTTTTTAACCATGATCAAATATCTTTGCAAACAAAATTAATATCACGTTTGATATTGACATTTTTAAAAAACGACGTGGGAGAAAAAATACTTCTTTTGAGTACCCAAAATTATACTACCAGTATTGCCTTCTCGTGCATTTGATTCTCACGCATTACATCTTCGTTTCGAGCGTGGACAACAGAACAAAACAGCTTGAATTTCAAAGCAAAAGCGAGACAAAATCACTTTTTATCAAAATCAAACAAAAGCGAGCGATTTCAAAAAACGCTGAAAGAATAAAAGTGAAGAAGCCAGACAGAATTCATAAAGACAAAAACTTTTATTTTAAAATGCTACAAAAAATAAGTGCACTGCCAATAAACCTGCGTTAGATTACAATCATTGAACATACTGTTTGATATGGGTTACCTACAAAACAAAAAAATAAAAACTTACCTTTGTCACTTTTTCTGTTACCATAGCTACACGTATATTTCCTTTATGACGTATAAATAAAGTACCTTGACAAATGAAAAAGCAACGTACTAGAAATTAATTTACTCTCTAAACAGCAATATCTGAAAAATAAAATGCCATAATAATTTAGTTACTGCAATATTTAACAGATTTTAAAAACTCAATACAGCTGATGTAATCACACCAACACACAAAGTTCTCAATGCAGAAGGAAGAACTTTTCATTATCAGTTCTAACAGTTTTGTTAACAGTGAACACCAAAATTGACACCACCGATCTTGCAAAAGTACCGCTTGCTGCAAATTCAAATGCTCTCATCACTTTAGCAGCCAACCTGAGCAATGGCTCGTTTCTTGCGTTGTTCACCCGTGTGGCAGCTTTTTTCTTGCGCAGGACCATAGACTTTTAAATAATATAAGTCCATGCGCAGGACTTTTGGGAAATTCTCTACATGTCATACCGCAGTTAGACTCTGGACCAGGGGTTCTTAAACTGGGGTCCATGGACCCCCAAGGGGTCCACAAACTAGTTTTAGGGGGTCCATGAAGGCCCAATCGAAATCTTCGTGTATAATTTCAAAAATAGAATAGATTTTTTAAAAGAAAAGAGATTAAGTTCAAACAACGCTGATGATTTTCCTCGGGTCATCGTTACTCATTGCTTTTTACATCGCCATGCATTAACATCTAAAACTCTCCCAACAAATTTGAAATAAATTTGGTATGGTAGTGTGAAAATCGTTAATTTTATCAGAGCTTGTGCTTGGAACCATCGAATATTCAAGAGGTTATGTCAAGAAATGGGAGCGGAACAGGAAGTTCTCCTCTATCATATAGAAGTTTGCTGGCTGTCATTGGGACAATTTTGAATCGCTTATTTAAACTTCGAATGGAAGTTTCTTTTTTTCTAAGAGACAAAAATATTGAACTCTCAAAGCAGTTTAACAGTGAAGAGTTTATTCATGGGTTAGCTTACTTGGCGGATGCTTTTACTCATACGAATAAGATAAATCGTTCTGTTCAAGGCCCTGCCGTTACAACTATGGACGCTGCTGAAAAACTTACATGTAAATCTTTTCAGGACAAGTTATCTCTGTAGAAGAGGAGATTGGAGACTAACAACTATTCTATTTTCTCAACGTTTGGAAGAATTTATGCTTCAAAATGGAACTGCAGTTTGTAATGCTCTACCATCTTCCCTGCACACAGACATGTGCATACATTTGGAAGCATTGCAAAACTCTTTCAGAGGTTACTGCTTAGCCGCAGAGGATATTAAAAACACAGCATTGATACGTTACCCTTTCCTTGTTGAACTGGAATCTATCAGTGATGAGGACCTTGCAAAAGATGAGTTCATTGAACTAAGGGCAATGGAATCATTAAGAATGTCCTTCAATTTGAAAAGTATTGGCGATTTTTGGAGTTCGTTGACGCAAGCATATGCTCTTTTGGTAGAGAGCCATGGCTGCTTTAATCCCTTTTGCAACCACATATTTATGTTAGTCAGGATTTTCTTCCTTGGTAACTATCTAAACAAAGAGCCGAAACCGGTTGGATGCAAAGGATGACATGCGTGTTGTCCTATCAAAGACGAAGTCACAATGTTCTTGTTGAAGACAAACAGCAGCATCCTTCACATTGATGAAATTAAATCGAAGATATTAAAAAACAATCTGCATTTGCTATTTCTTAAATTTAATAAAACATAAATTTTGTTACCAATTCATTTTAATTTTATTGCGTCATGTCCAATTCATGCTGATCAGAAAAGTTTCTCGGACTAGGCCACAAAGGGGGTCCACGCAAACCAAATTTTTTTTTAAGGGGTCCGCGCTCAAAAAAGTTTAAGAACCCCTGCTCTGGACTCACTGAACAAAAAAAAGGTTATCCTGCAAGCTTGCAGACTCGTTATAGAATCTCTTTCCACGGTGGGAGTTTATAAAGTGCAGCATGTTAGATCTAAACTAAGCAACTGCATAAACCAACGTATTTCTGACTCTTTTGATTAAACTCCATGAAAGCATCCTATCCTCCCTTTCGTTGGATATTATCCAGTGATGTACGCGCATACAAAAAACATTGACGCCGTCAGCGTAAACGCAAACGTTCGAAAAACCATACGCATACGCCGTATGCGTCAACGTAACTTGTAAAAAAAGTTGGTGGCGTCAGCGTTAGCGCATACACTACCGTAAACTCATTTTGTTTGTTAGGTGCCAAACATTCACACGGTATAAACCACTCGAAACAAACAAGTTTTATTTTGAATTTCCACGAAGAAACACAAGCATCTGAAAGTGTTCATCTGACATTTTGCTGTGTTTTGGTTTCAATATGTCTTTGCCCATTGAAAACATTCTTTCAACTGCAACGCTGGAAGGTATTGGCGTGTTGTAGCGAAAAAAAGACATTAAAAAGTATGCGTTGACGCTATACGCTAAAAAACTGCGAAAACTTTACGGCGTAGCCTCAAGCGACAACTATCCAAAAAAATGTTGTCGTAAGCGTTAGCGCAAACAAAAAGTCTACGCCGCAAGTCTACGGCAAAGAATTTGCGGCGTATACGTACGTCTCTGATATTATCGTATGACACAAAGCCATTGCAAGAACACAACGATGCCGAAGCAGCGTCTACACATCACCGCTTCTGTGACGGAGACAGAAAGAAAATGTTAGGGGAAGGTAAGACAACATTTTTGGGTGGAAAATATTTTAATATGTGAAATAAACTGACGAAAGGTTTGCAGAATATAAGGAGCAAAGTATTTGGAAAGCTTGGAAAATCCAATCAATAGATGAAGAGCCCAAAATGTCTATTCTAAAGTTTAGAATAGACATTTTGGGCTTTTCATCTATTGATTGGATTTTCCAAGCTTTCCAACTACTTTGCTCCCAAGCTAGAGCATACTTAAAAAACATTTGCCTGAGTTTAAAGCAGTTGATGGGACATTTTGGGCCCGGTACCAATGAGATCCTTGGGCTCCAAATCAAAATATTTATAATAAAAACGCGCTGTAGCCTATTCAAAACTACGTTGTGGTTTCTTCGTGCATCTGGGCCCCTTGAAAAGGTTCCGAGCGCATAAAATTATCCAGGGCCTGGTCCAAAAGTGTCTTCTGAACTCCTCCCCCCTGTCAACACTATACTGCTTATGTTACTTATTGATAACCGGGGGGGGGGGGGTTAAGTTTAATTTCAACTTCAGCCCTGATTTTAGAATAGCCTATTACAATATATTGTAAAACCTCTGGAAAATTTATTTAGAATTTCCTTCCAACACCCCCTTCACCCTAAGTGAAAAAGTTACCAATTTCTATTCATACAGCGATGTCCGGTGGTATGTGGGTACTCATATGGAAGTTTGCCGGGCAGTCGGTGGTGGGTGTGGAAATGGGGGGCATTTTTCATCGACCAAAAATGCGTTAGGTCAGTCGAAATAGTTACCGCTTGAAACTTAGTTGTAAAGTAAATTGCTTCTATAGATGATTGTCTGATATGTGACTGACATTTTTGGTGGTGAGGGGCTCTGACAGACAAGTTTTATCCCCCTCAAAATTTGCGCTAGGTCATCTGAAAAAGTTATCGGATAAAACCAACTGATTATTTGAGTGCTAAGCTTCACAAAATTTATGTGACAGACAAATTTGATGGTGGGTGTCCCCTGACAGACGACTTGAAGTTGGCTTAGTTGACCCTAAAGTTTGCACTAAATCAATGCCATGAGTTACTGGTGAGCTGTGCTTTTGAAGTATACAAAACTAAGTAGCCTAACCCAACGGGATGTAGGCCTATCATTATTTCGTTTGCCCACATTAAGAAAAATAATTAGTCAATGCAAGAAAATAGATCAAGCATTTTTGTAGCTGCATTACTTAATTACCTCAATACAATATTGAAAAATCGGTTTGTGTATTATTAGCCTACTTTCAGTTTAACAAATCTGGTGATTTTAATGTTAGAGCCCAAGCGCAAAGCTGCAAACTGTCAAATAAGTTTAAATGAAATCATTTGCTTCTGTGTTGAAGTAGACAACGATGAATTGCTAACAACTCTCTACGTAAATTGCTTGATCATCAAACTACTCCTATCATTTCACCACGTGACAAAAATGTTTTCATTACTCCTTGCAATGCCATAAGCTGTGACAATCGCAGTGTTAAATAATCACGAACATTTTTCTTCCACCAAACTGTTATTCCATGAACCAGACTTTTTGAAGAGACAACAATAAAACTTTACTTTAGCTATGCAACAAATCAGCGAGCTAACGAGTATGGATATGTATTAGTAGCTTATCTTTCAAGACAGTTAGTAAAAGCCACCAGACGAAAAAAAATTGAAGCAATAAGAAAGCTATAGTTCTGCTCAGTGATGTACGCGCATACAAAAAACATTGACGCCGTCAGCGTAAACGCAAACGTTCGAAAAACCATACGCATACGCCGTATGCGTCAACGTAACTTGTAAAAAAAGTTGGCGGCGTCAGCGTCAGGGCATACACTAATAGCGTAAACTCATTTTGTTTGTTAGGTGCCAAATATTCACACGGTATAAACCACTCGACACAAACAAGTTTTATTTTGAATTTCCACGAAGAAACACAAGCATCTGAAAGTGTTCATCTGACATTTTGCTGTGTTTTGGTTTCAATATGTCTTTGCCAATTGAAAACATTCTTTCAACTGCAAAATTAAAATGCAAAGAACAGCTAAGACATTAAAAAGTATGCGTTGACGCTATACGTTAAAAAACCTCGAAAACTTTACGGCGTAGCCTTAAGCGACAACTATCCAAAAAAATGTTGTCGTAAGCGTTAGCGTAAACAAAAAGTCTACGCCGCAAGTCTACGGCGTAGAATTTGCGGCGTATACGTACATCTCTGGTTCTGCTGCAATAGGTTTTGAAATTGTTTGGTGTGCTGTAGTCCTAAAAGCTTTGAAAACTACAGCTGGCTTAGGCTATGTATGTAATTAGTCTACCGTCTTGTTACAACTAGTCTACTTTTCAACTTTTAATTTCCTTAAAAGAGTTAAGTAAATGTTCATTTTCTTCTTTTTATGATAGCTCTAACCATTATAGCCTACTTCACTTTTTCTGGAGTAGCCTACCCTAGGCTACACAAACACTAGCCTAACTTATTTCATTTTAAAAGCACGTCGGTAACATGATAAATTTGTAGGCCTAATACAATTTTGGTAAAGAGGTGACTTTCTTCAACTATATAGACAGATAAAACCAAGCAACCAGCACACGGCATTTAACATAATGCATTAAACTGAACATATACTATAAACTACGAACGTTTTCGGCCATACACATGTTAGCCCTTTTCAAGTAATGTTTTCAGTTTATCGTTTCTAGCACTAGTTGCAACGTTCATCTGATGAAATAACATACAAAATAAAATTTTACAAGGTTATTTAAAATTTTATTTTGTATGTTATTCGCTCTGAGGATGAATATTGTCATGGTGCGCGAAACGTCAGTGAAGCAATAAACCATCTTGTTTGTTGTTGCTTTTACTTTCAATTTCATCAGATGAACGCTGCAACTAGTGCTAGAAACGATAATTGTCCTGATGAACATCCAAACTTTTCAGTATTCCGTTTTCAGTTTATGTTCGGTTTAATGGGTTATGTTAAATGCCGTGTGGTTGCTTGGTTTTATCTGTTCATAATAAATTTGGTAAACTAATGCCTGCTTTTGTACACCAGCTCGATCATATTTTGCACTATACGTTAATAAGTGTAGGCCTATCTGCATAAAGCCGCAGCCAACCGGGGGTACGAGATTAAACATCAAGCGGTACGAAGATCCTAGTGCCACAGAGCAGCTTTTCAAACAGATTTCACAGTACAGTTTTATTTTGGAATTGTAAATGATATTATGCCATTACCGTCTTTGCTTCGAAAAAAAAATATCTACAAATCATTGTTGTTATTCAGTAGGCTAAGAAGCCTCATTGTCTCATAACAATGTCTTTTTTTACTAGCTGCTGCTGAAAATGGAAACCTTGCTAATTTTCCTTGTCTTGATCAAATTGCAAATAACTCTTTGCTGCAAAATGTCAAAAATGAAATTATTTTCCATTTAAAGATGCTGGTTGATTCTTTGGATGGTTACTTTTTTGCTGGTGAATTGAATTATTTCCAGCATTGGATGATAAATCCATTTCTTTTTGATTGTCGGATGAGGATAATTTGAAGGAGAACACCATCGAAATGAAAAGCTGCCAAAAATTGAAACTGCTATTTGAAAAATCAAAGTTAAAAGATTTTTGGTGTTTTGCCATGAAGCCTTCCCAAGTCTTGTTATGGAAGCCATGACAGTGTTAATTCTTTTCTCAACAACTTATTACTGTGAAAGTGGCTTTTCGACCATGATGTATATCAAGAATAAGTAGGCTACAGAAATCGTCTGCAACTGAATGAAGATGTTGCCTTGAGTAAAATGGAACCATCGTTTGAGCGAATTTTATCAATGAAGCAGCAACTTAATATCTCACTGAGAAGTGACAAACAAAATAACTGACATTTAATTTCTTTTGATTATTGCATTTTTGTGTGAAATTCCGGTTTAACGTCTAATTGAGCTATAAAAGCAATTTAATTTAGCAATATCTGCCTGAAAAATTCAATCAGAATTTTTTTGGGCGTAAGGGAAGGTAATTTGATAGGAAAGGTAATTTGATACACCCCCCCTACAGAAATGTACAAAAAATATTAG
The DNA here is from genome assembly GCF_918807975.1 of Aplidium turbinatum. Taxonomy (NCBI): domain Eukaryota; kingdom Metazoa; phylum Chordata; class Ascidiacea; order Aplousobranchia; family Polyclinidae; genus Aplidium; species Aplidium turbinatum. The sequence goes on from NC_137482.1 coordinate 24,690,442, forward strand.
TAAAAAATACTGTCACTAGGTGAAAGATCTATGAAAATAATGCCTACAAAAATTGCAACATGCAGCTAACTCGTGCTTTTGTGGCATAAAATTGTAAAAGTGTGTTTTTTGAGTATTTCCGTAAAATTTTTAACTCATGATGATTTTCGTCTGGAAAATTAAAGAAAAGTTCCTGAAAGATGAAGCCAAATTCATTTGACAGTTCATTTATAAGGCTTCAAGGGCATGTCACGTTTTTTTTGCAATGTGCATCCAACCATACAAAAATTAGAATTTTATAACTTTTTTTGAAAAAGGTAACTTACATGTGGAGAAGGTAAATTGATACAGTATATTAAAATCTTTTTTGTGACTGTAATAAATGTGGTCATTGATCTAATTGATTTAAACAAGTTGTTCTTTATTAACTAGACCTGCTACTTTGGGAAACAACTATTATATAGGCTTTCGCAGGCCTACACGCTATCTGCTGTCAAAAAATGAGAACAGCGCAAAGCACCCCCCTTGAACAAGAACTCCAGCCAATCATCCTTCCCATGTCCATCCCGCTGCAGAAGCTTCGTCGGACACATAGGCCTCAACAGTCACATTTGCACCCAGGCACGCCAACCACATATTAAATTTTCATTTATTGGTTTGCTGTCAAAGAGGATTTCTGTGTTAGTTTTACTGTATCAAATTACCTTCCGGGTGTATCAATTTACCTTCCGTGGACATTTGAGTGACGTTTTTAAAATTTCAATTAAAAAAAAAAGTAACAAAAATAGAAAAGTGAAAATGTTTTTAAAAAGTGTGTAAGGGATAAGACTTTCATTTCAGCTTAAAATCAATAGCTTGTTTCACGTAATTTTCAGTTAACAGACAAAAATGTTAGAAGTGTATCAAATTACCTTCTCTTCCCCTATGAAGAATGCTCTGAGCTGACAAAGGGGTACGAACAGCAAAAAAGGTTGGGAACCCCTGAGTTAAAGCATGGCAATCAGGCAAAGCTGCTGCTAAATCAAGTTAATTTTCTTCGAAACAACTTGTGATTTTGATTTCATATGGATTTGAAATATAAGTAGCCTATTCCTAAAAATGCAGAGGAGTTCCTGGACTGACAGAAAAGCAACCAAAACGTTTTAAATCAAGTCAAACAAACAAAGAATCTACTAAAAAATATCAAAGAAAATCAACTTCAATTTTTAGAACACGTTTATTATCAGATATGTGAATATGAAAAACATGATAGTAGGCCTAAACGGATAACTCTGCCCTGATTGCTCAGTTGGTTAGCGTGTGACTTCTAAGAAGGAAGAAGCTTCAAGATCAAGCGGCTCTGGTTCGACTCTCGGGGTGTGCACTTGAGCAACGCACGTTAAGGACTGCTTTACGTGCGAAACTGCCAGGACAGGAATATCTAAAGAAGGGGATGCGAAGGCTCACAGCGACTGCTTTATTCTTATGACACTACCAGGGCGGTAGTTAGTAGCGCGTGAAACATGCGGTTCTTTTCAAAATTGCAGAAAGTTTTGTCGGGCAGCTGATACAGTCAGCTACAGAGGACAGTTTGTAAATGTTACATAGAGCATATTTAAAAAATACTTGTTTGGAAAGACAGTTGAAATGTTACCAGTAGGCTAAGCTGTTTTTCTTTACAAAGCCTTTGCAGTAGGCTAGATGTAAAGCAAGTAGGCCTACACGGGTAGTTGAATTAACAAGTAACCATGAGCATGCAGTGAGTATCCAGGCCTGATGCTAATAGCGCAATGCAGGGTATCACAACAAGAGTTATTAAATTACTATCGGTGCAAATTGTCATTTTACGATAAGTAGAGATAATTTACGATAAAGAGAAGCCCTTCTATTGTTAGACGTAATACAAGCCTTCGTATCCCCTTCTTTAGATATCCCTGTGCCAGGATGAAGCTCTACAAGAAGCTTTTTCAGTCCGAGGCTAAAGATTCAATTAATCAAGTATAAAGTTTAACAGTTCGATTAACAGGCAATGTCTTCAGATTAAAGCATAAATCGAACCTTTTTGTGAAAGTTTAAATATCAGATGCAATTTATTACGGTACTGTAGCCTACTTTAAACAAAAATTATCGCTCTCTGAACATACACAACGAAAAACAAGGTCTACCCTACAGGCCCGTGTAAGCACCATCTCTCCCCCACCCCCTCCGAAATTTACTAGTGGGCCTCTACTTTTTAGTAAATGTGCCTAAAATGTTTTTCAAACCATAGGTTGTGAATTCGAATCGAAAACATCAGACTGAGACTGACTCCATCTTTGACCAAATAACAATGCAAAGAGTTATGGAGTTTAACTGAATTAACTAAATGATTTTACCCGGTCTTTTTAGAGGACAATTTGGCAATGAGAAAAGCCATCTCTAAAGCATGTATTTGCATCACTTGTGAAATACAAAAACTAAAAATTAAGGAAAAGAATGACGCAGTGTTTGTCTTGAAAAATAAGTCGCTGGATTTAATGCAAAGCAGCCGAATTAAACTAGATAGTTACAAAAAATTTGGCGACGAGGAGTTTCTTTCCGTATGCAAGCCCCCCCCCCCCTTCCTAAAACGTTTTTGAATTGAAAAAATCGATTTGAATGCAAAGGTTGCTTATATCCTACGTTGGATAATCCCGGTCAACGCTTCTAAATGCTGTTATTCAACATCTTTGTCGTTTCACGAGCATTTAATTTTGGACAAGTCTAATACTATCAATCGTTGAAAGACATTTTCCATGAAAGTGAGAGCGTAGTATCATTTCTTCTGTAAACTCCAACAAAATATCATAGATTTACTGGATTTGCTGGTTTAAAATAATAATCATTGCAAATGATTATCAATACGCTACAAAACCGATGGATGGATCCTAAGATATGAAATTCGAATATGCATATTGGTGAGCCCCTAAACAGAGATGTGGGCACATTAACCGGGGTTTGTAATTGGTAAATAAGGCCTTGCGTGATTTAAGCTATTGAATACTGAGCTTCTGTGGCAATATTTACAACATTTTTTCATTTCATATAGCCAAAAAACCATTAAACATTTTGAAATGAGTGGGCCCCTAAACAGCCGTGTCCCCCTGGGAATATGAGGAGCGGTTAATAAGACCCTGCTACCCAAGACCACTCTTAAACATGTTTGCACAACACAAACAACAATAAAAAAATTACATTTTTTGAAGGGGGGATGAGTATGGCGCCTCCCCTCAGCGTAGCCTACGCCTCTGGAAGCAGCTGACTCGATGACTGATATAGTCTTTTGCTGGTGTTTAGATTGCTATAAGGTGCTATTTTATACGTATTGCTTATAATTGTATGTATTCTATCCTTGCAACATTCTTGCAATTGTAGCCTTTGTAGGCCTACTATTCTTGCAACAAACGAAAAGAAGTTTTCTCACTCTCAAATAACAATAAACAAGTCATGCAACAATGATCACTGTTTCCTATTCAGTTATTGATGACACTCCACTTTTTGTTTAGGCCTAACGAGCCTACTTTTCCCTAAAAAAACAGAAACCCTCGCGGAAACCTTTAAACTCACGGAGCCCCTGTTGAAGAACATAATTGTACTGTAGGTAGAAGCTCTGAACCACTGACGCAGGTTACCGAGATTGACAGTTTCACATTGATGAAGTCTTGTTGTCTGTATATCATTCTATCCACTGGATGCCACTAAATGGAGATCAGTCTTTAAAATGTGTTACCCAAGTGCACACCCCGAGAGCCGAACCAACGCCGGTTGATCTTGAAATATCCTTCGATCGTGGACATCGTCTGGTGCTTAATAAAAAAATTCTGCCACGTTAAAATGAGCAGGGGCACTTGCTCGCCCTGTGCGCATCAAACGCTACCTTAATGTAGGCAGTGTTGTACGCGTCAACGGAATAAATTGACGGCGTCAGCGTCAGCGCGAATTGCCTAAAAACTTTACGGCGTAAAGTACTGCGTAAGCTCTCAAAGAAATTGACGGCGTCAGCGTCAGCGCTAATTTCTAGCGCTATTTTAGCCAGGGTCTCACAAAACGGAAGTATTTCCACCAAGTTTGGGCTAACAATAGCTATAAATAAAGAGCAGGTTTTATGTTTTGAGACTGTATTGTAACTACCTGCTTTAGCTTATTAGTTATTTGCTTGTAGAAGCACAAGCATTCCAAAACGTTTGTCTGACAATCTGCTGCGTTTGGGACGCATAATGTCTTTTCCAAGTGAAAACCTGAGTTCCACAGCAGCGCTGAATGGTATTGGTGTGTTGTATTTCCAAAACAAGTCTTGAAAACGTTTACTCGGAAAGGTGTCACTGTTCCAAGCGTGCTGTGATGGCTATAGCATATATAAATTTTTTAACGAGGTCCACTGCACCAACATCGCTCTTTTCAGGGGCATAGAGCTCTTGAAATAAAGTATCATCAACCACAGCAATGACATTCATTGATTTTTCGCTTTCTCTCTCTCTGATCCCTCGTTCTCGATACTGATCACGATATGAGTGATCACCATTTGGCGAACTTCTTCCGCTTGCATTCCAGGTAGCTATTCCAACCAACGCGAAATCGGGTAATTCGGATGAATCGCGCTGGCCAGAATACATTTGTGAAACGAGATTTTTCATGAAAACAAAAAATGACGCACAGCGCTTGACGCTTAAAATCGGCAAAATAATTGACGGCGCTATCACTTCCGTCAACTAAAAGATAAACTGACGGCGCTAGCCTCAGCGTCACCAAAAAGTTGACGCCGTCAACGTACAACACTGAATGTAGGGTAAAGTCGGCCGGGTGATCGGACCTCTCTGGTGGTATGGGACAGCTGCTCGGTTGGTTGCCTTTGACATGTTATTTTTGATAGCTTCGCATGCTTGAATGTTGAGGCTTTTGAAACAAAGCCGGTTACCGAGATTGACAGAGTGAAGTTTTTCGCTTGTTGTTGCAGTTGTTGCTGAGGAATTACTCCATCTACTAGGTGTTACTGAATGGAGAGGAGTCCTAGAAATGAATTGCTCAAGCGTAGGCTACACGCTTAGAGCAGAAACAGCACCGCGTGATCTTGAGTAGTTTTTTTTTTTTTGTAGTTTTAGAATCGGGCGTGTAGCGCTCTGCGGCTTATGCGTTTTTCCAATGTTTTGTTACCTTCATGAAACCTGTTTAGGACATTGTGTTGCTCAGATATGTGTGACGATAGCTGGGAATTCTTCAAGCTTCAAATATTGTTCAATTTTGTGCATTTGTGCTTTAGGGTTTTGAGACGTGGTTAGTCGTTTTTGCGTGCTTCTTAGACAGCTTGGAATGCCACAAACTGAGTAGGCCTACATCCTTGATAGTTTAGCACTCACATATACGGTAGGCACTTTAACAAGCAGATTTCTAATAAACCACAAACCAATCAGAAGCTACGCTGTTCATGACGTTATCAAGGTTGCGTTTAGGAAGCATAAAGGAAAAACGCAAATTATTGCTAAATTAAATCATCGTTTTGCCATTGGTTGACTTGGCGCGTTGGGTTAGGGCGGTGGTAGTCATTACATTAACGTGGGTTTGATTCCCACCTTTGATATAGCTCTTTTTTCTTCTGTAGCCTAATTACCAAACAAAGTTCAAAGAAATATAATTAATTCTCTTGCTGAATGCTGGAATGGTTACAATTGGACAGATAACGTAGCATCTGATTAAATTTTCTGATTTTCATCTGATTAGGTAGCCTAAATTTTCTGCGTTTTTGTAGATGCTTCCCACTCACTTAATCCTATCTTATTAACCTGACAGGGGCATTGAGATTGCATAGTTTTGGCAGTGGAAAACCGTGATCAATAAATAATTTTCTGAAACCTATTGTGGCCGTAAAAGAAGGTTGGTTGGTTTTTGAATCTTTATCCTCGGACTGACAAAGCCTTGATTGGTTATTCCTGGTAGTTTCGTAGGCCTATAGCCTACTTGTAGAGGCTCTTGACGCAGGGCCGGTTACCGAGATTAGCTGAGTGAATTTTTCCGATTGTTGAAGTTATGTTGCCGGGGAATTATTCCTTTCACTAAGTGCCGCTGAATGGAGAGCAGTTCTGAAATGCGTTGCTCAAGCGCACACCTCGAGAGACGAACCAGCGCCGCGTGATCTTGAGCCGGGCGCGTAATCACTGAGCTATCGGATAAACATTCAAAACGTCACTCAGCCTCAAGAGAAATCCAATATTCGTTTGATGAATTCGGTCAACTACAAAGTGTGCGTCTTGACAGAAAAACAAATTATTGTTGGGCTTAAAAATACACAAAAAGCGAACAAAACAAAGTTTATTTTGTCAAAATTATCTAGGGTCAAACTCCCAGACATTTTGCTACAATTGTTTCTATTCAACACTTAAACTTTTCATTGCTTATTTAATATTGTGTGTTTTAATTCTTTCAAATATCTGTTCAGTAGCGCACCCAGAAAAAAATTTAGGGGGGGGCTAATTCAGAAATTTTGGCCGAGTGATTTGCGACAATAGTGACAGTAGGCCAATGCCCATCCCTTTGATTAATATTCAAAGGCACTCACGGCCCACTACCCACCGGTTGCCGATACATCAGTATTCGTTCTCTCAATCAGATTAAAAGTTGGCTTAGTGAACCCCATGCTATTAGAACCATCAGCACTCTCATTCCTACGTCGACTCTCGCAATCTTCTATAGATCTCGACTTTTTTGTCATGTATGACAAAATAGAATTAGCTTTCCGTTTGCCAACACAAATAAGTGCGAAAACAACAACTAGCACGAAAACAGTTTGAAACAAAACACTAATTGTGTAAACAATAAATTTGATGTGGACATTTTTCCTACTTACAAAACATTTAAAATTAACAAGTGAATAAAAAATTAAAATTAGTTGAAATTAAAATTAGTCATTTAAAATTAGTTGGTATTTTCCATAGTCCCAGACGCCTTCGTCTCTCTGCTCAAATGTCGTATACAGTTTTACACCACGAGAGTACGGGAGCATCTGAACGTCAGAGAGTTAAATAAAGGTGCCATCAAAGACCATAGGCCTACCATGGAGTGTTCTTTTTGCACAGATCAAAAATTCTCTGCTGACTCATTTAAAATTTTACGCAAAGGCAAATCTCAATTTGACACCAAAATTCAAAAAGCACTGTTAACGCTACAACCCAAATTCAAACAAACAATTACTTGCTGGAGGCCCGTCCATTCTCCTTAACATTTACTTGATGTAGCCTATCATGTTCCCTGTGGTGCAAATTTTTTTGTAGTTATGTAGTTGCCTTTTCCTAATGTAAATTTACCTTCAAGAAGTTGAACTTTATCGCATTTTTTAATTACCTTATTTTCAGATTCCTGATGAGGGCTCAAAGTTTAGCCAAAATCGTTCGACTGTTAAAACTATTTGTAAATATGTAAAATATATTGTTATAGTTCTCTGCCCTGTTGTATTGTTGTGTCTTATTCATATCTAACCTGTAAGCAAAAGGTATAACTTAACCCTATCTGAATACGAGCTGTTTTCGTACGCGGAAAGCACGTCACGGGCTATCTTAGCCCCGTGCTAATTAATCGTTAATAACGGGAGCTATGAAAATCACAGAGCCAAAATACTTTACAAAATAATAGCCATGTGTATTGTGCATATAGAAATTAAATTTTTATCCAACAAGTTTATTGGAATAAAGTGTTTGAGATGAAAAGGGATCAGAAAGTCGGTTTTTATTCTACGTTCCCAAAAATAGCTTCAAAATTGAAATTTTTGAATTATAACACAAAGCAATGCTAAACTAAACAAAAAATTACTTTTTCTCATAATTATAAGGCATTTTTTGGCGTTTTTACATTTCAAAGTAATTGCACTAACATTTATATTGCCCTTACATTAAATTATATATATCTAGCATGGAAGAAAATGTCTAGCCACCTGAGACGAAATGCTTATATTGTGAAGGGCAAGAATGTAGAAAAATGACCAGTGTAGGTTCAGAAAATTTGCAAAGAACAAAAACTAAAAGTCAAGAAATTTCACATTTCTAGCACATTTCCTTCTGTAAAATATTTTACTACTAGAGTGGGGCGTCCTCATAAAGCCGGTGTCACTACAGATAGGGTTAAATGGTGAACATACAAAAACTTCATTTTTTGTGGCAGGTTTGGGGGGGCTTGAGCCCCCTTAGCCCCATGCTGGGTGCGCTACTGTATCTGTTGCCTTCCCACAATTTTTCTCTACATCCGCCACTGGTCCCATTCAGTTTATAGTCGGTTTAAATTGATAACGGAGGTGCACAGCACAGGAACAGGTTCTGAACCTGGATCTTACTGTTTTCATTGGATCTGGATCTTGCTATTTTAATAGAAATTTACATCACTTTTTTCAACTTTGAACACGAAGACATCAATAGACCTTTTGCATAACAAACCAACAGAGCGTGACGTTGGAGTCGTGAACGACGAGCTGCTGTTTGCAATGCTGTGCGATAGGGTTAGTGGCGTAGTTTGCAGGCGAATAGCCTAAATTGTTTAACGTTTGCTTGAGCTGTTGTTTTGTGGTCTTTACGGTAGGCACTTTAGCATTACCCACTCGTCGAAAAGGTACGCAATCATGCGTGACATGTTCATTCGCGATTCAGCTGATTTCAGTCATGTGAGTCGACACGTGATATTCTGATCGAAAATTTTTGATACAAAGAAATTTAACTGAATGCTTCACCACAACCACCGTTGCCTAATGGTTAGGGCAGAGGAGTAGTAATTTCGATTTCGTGGGTTCGATTCGCACCCTCTGCTAATACTATTTTTTCTTCTGCAACTGAACTGAGTGCAAGAAGGATCTTAATGGTAGCCACTTTAACAAGTCGAAATCGTGACTAAAACACAAAGCAATTTCACATTGAAAAGCAGGCACTCTTCGACGAGTGGGTGATGTAAAAGTGCCTACCGGTCTTTACAGGCGTGTATCAGTGTTTCATTATAATTTGCCAGAAAATAAAACTCTTTTAAGTTGTAAACTTAGGCTACAGAAGTGTTAACCTTCAACCAGTTCTTTACTGTATTGGAAGCGACCTTGCCAGGCAAAGATAGGAAGAATTTCTTGTATTATACAACTTCAAAAGCTAAGCATGCAAATCAAAATGTTGATGCAGAACTTAATGACGATGCTACTTTCAAAATACCTCAAAATGATACAGGAGCACTGCATCTAGGCTACATGGACTAGCGGTGGAAAATGAATTTTTCTTGGTGTTGATGAAGCTTCGCCTGGGTTTGTTTTATACAGACTTAGACACATGGTTTGGTATTAGTTCTGCATCTGTAGGGTACACCGTATTTTTCATTCATGAATGCATCTCATGTATGGTTGATTAGTTTAAACATATTCCCTCATCGTGATGTTACCGTATCATAGCAGCCATGAAGTCAGACTTCAAAAAGGACTACTCAAGCACCATGATCATCATCGTCTACACTGAAGTACGTCTCGAAACACCATCCTCACTTCACCGTCAGTCGCAAACGTACTCGAACTATAAAAGTACGAACACTGCAAAGGCATTAGATTAGTGGGAGTTGATCCAAGAAATGGGGGTATTATGTTTGTATCTCAGTTGTACACTGGTAATGTGAGTGACAAAGAAATATGTCAGAGGAGTGGATTTTTCACCTTTTGGAGCAGAAAATAGCTGCTAATGAACTGCACTTCAATGATGCTGTTATGGCCGAAAAAGGGTTTCTTATAGAAAAAGATTTAGCCTACATGGTATTGGTCTAAATTTGAATATCTCACCGTTCCTAGGTAGGCCTCAAATGAGTGAAGATGAAGTGTTGAATACACGAAGTATTGCACGCCATCGCATTCATGCAGAGAGCGGGTCATAAAAAATTCGTCAATTTCACATCTTCGACAGGAAAATACCAGTGACTATGCTTGGCATCACCAATAAAGTGTGGTTGGTTTGTTGCATATGTTATGCAGAATAAAAATAAAATGTTGCAAGACAAGGTACCACTAACGTGATCCATAATTCCCGGTCAAAATGCACACGCTCCACAATGGCCGTCCTAAATTGCCTTTCCTAGTCTGTTAGCCAACACTACGATTAAAACGAACAAGAACTGAAATGTACCGATAACCTACATTAATTCATAAACACAAAAATTTACTTTCACCTGCCAGCGACCTCACACTTGCTTGCAATAACAAGAAAAGCCTTCATAAACTGTAGAAAACAAGCGATTCTTAACCCTCGGACTCCACGTAACTCAAACGTCACGCTCTGGTGATTTTGAATGTGCAAAAGGTCTATGGGAGAAAGTTTTGAATCATTGTACTTGTGGCAACACTGAGGTTTTGGTCAAGTCAAAATTGATGTTTGTAAGGTTGTGGTTTTGCTAAGTTCTACCGGTAGTCATTATCAATACCATTCATTTAATAGTTTATTTTCCAGGAACAGTACCGGTACTACTACATGGTAGAAATATGCAAGTTGAACTGCCTATACACTCAAAAAGTGGCACAAGTTCCTGTAGGCTAACGACAAGGAGGCAACGAAACGACCACATAATCTACTAGTCAATTGTCATCCTACAGAAATGATAATTTTGTCACTTTAGGTCTTTAGGCACAAAAAAAATAGTTGCATGTTCACTGAAGTTTGCAGTATGTGTTGAAAAGTTTTTGGAGAACTGAAAGAATCCAATTTGGAGAAATTCCAAGTCAGAGACAGCCTTTTTCGGAGATGCTGATCCGGTAATTTTATGAAAATCTAGCTGACAGCTTCTGTTGATTTAGATCAGGGGTGGGGAACCTGCGGCCCGCGGGCCGAATGCGGTCCGCGTGACTGTTCCATGTGGCCTGCGTCAAAATTTCTTTACCCAAAATATATTAAAACAACAGCTCAAAAAAGAGTAGGCTCTGCAGTCTGCATTCTCGGTATATTGCAAATGGCCTTCTATGACGAAATAATCCATCATAGAAGACCATTTGTAACAACAATGTGTACGTCACAATGTGACCAGTTATTGTTAATCGGTCAGTTATGGATGCTATTCGTGAAAAGTGTTTTGTAGTGTAGCCTACTTCTCAAATTAGCAAAATTTTATGTTGTATAATGGCTTCTGGAAAGAAAAGAAAGATTGGTGAGGAAGGCAGAATGTTCCAGAAAGATTGGACAAAATTTTGAAATTTTTAGTGGCTTGCCTGTGTTATTTCTCATTTTATGTGGCCCGCAATACTAAAATGGCTCCCCACCCCTGATTTAGATAATTTGTAGGGATTATTTAAGTAGGCGTTTTTTGTGTTTACATTTTCATACTTATGCAAATGAAAGGGTTATTGTTTCAGTGAGGATAATGCAAATTAGGTGATATCTTCTAGGTGCCTACTGGTATAGGCTACCCGTATAGTGGTAGATCATGTCAGTAATGTTGAGGGGAGGGATCATTACATTACCGCTGAGGTAGCTTTTCTTGACAGTTTAGCATTTGGGGAAAATCTTTTTGCAGATGTGAGATATGGGGCATTGAAAACAGGCCCGGATTTAGGGAGGCAGAGGGGGCAGGTGCCCCGGGCCCCTCGACTTTTAAAGGGCCCTGTACGTGAAAAAATGTGATTTTGTGTTATTATTTTTTCTTTCAGCCTTTGAAGTTTGTGCAAAATGCTGTGCAGTGCAGTGATGGATGAATGCTATACTGTAGACGTGGTTTTTTGCGCCCTGGGCGCAAAAAAACTTTTTTCCCGGAGACCCCCCGATCTAATTGCGGAATTGCTTTGTTCTGTCGGATGCCTAGCGAGAAACGTAGTGTAAAACAAGAAGTTGCGCTGCAGTTGGTTGGATAATTCAGCGTTTAACAAAAGCGGAAATAATTGTAATGAACACTTCATATGTATCATGAAAACAGGGTGGGTGAAACATATTTTGCCCACCCTCGTTTCACGGCCGGGTGGGCGGCTGGGCGCCCCACCCTATTTCGACGCCTATGCCTACAATACCATCCCAATCCCTTGTATTGCAAGGAAAGCCGATCGAAAGATGGTTTCTGACGAAACAGTTGCTGCTATTGCCACTGCTGCTTTGCAGGATGTGTTAGGAAAAGACTTTTCCACAGACATCATTATTGACCCATGGAAACTGAGACATACCTAGCCGAGTCAAGAGGCGTACTGCATTGAAACCAACCCAACAAGTCGTCAATAATTTTATATCGCTCTATTTTGATGGGAGAAAGGATGAATCATATGTCTTTGATGACTACCACCACAGGAGAAAAATAAAAGAATACCCTTACGTTTTACTGACACAACCTTGGGACATCTACATCTCTCATGTCACAGCACCAAGTGGTCGTTCAGTTGACATTTTAAAATGTATGATCGACGAGAATATGAACATGGATGGAATTTGAATAACAGGTTCTGACAGGACAGCAGTGGCATCGTAATGGTCTTGGCGTCGTAACACTTGGCATCGTAATGGTCTTGGAGTAGGCTAATCATAGGCGCCTAAGCCGTGGGGGCCAGGCCCCCACGTATATTTCTGCGTGGGAGCAACTTTTTATGCTGTATTGATAGATAAAACAACAGATGAACTAGCGATCGGCAGGAGGAAAACATTTTTTAAATGCAAATTGCAACAGCTTTGCGGTAAATAATCACTAGAACGAGTAGGGATGCCACAATCCCACACCAGACAACAGAATATGTCATGTTTACATTGATTTAACGTCTGCAGACATTGAATCAATGTAAAAACGACTAAGACATAGCAAAAATCTACCATTTTGTGTCGATTCAATGTCATCAGATGTTGAATGCGCCCAAAAACACGGAATGGCCTGTTTCGGTGAGTCCGATTCGGTGAGTTCGATTCGGTGAGTCCAATTCGGTGAGTCCGATTCCCTATTCGGTGGCTTTTTAAATTTTTTTTAAAAATTATTGGGTACCGTAGCCTAATTATCATTGCCGTTTTAGGGTTAGGAGTTAGGAACTCACCGAATCGGACTCACCGAATAGTAGCAGACCCCCAAAACAACATGATTTGCTACGTAGACGGAGCGTGCGTTTAGCTTTATGCACTTGCGAACAGACTCGATGTCGCTTTCGAAAGTCGAAACCTCTGCAGTGAATTGCGTGGCAGTGAATCGCTCGCTGTGAAAATGAACTCGACGTCTCGGCCCGAGGTAACCACTAACCAACGCAACAAGGGCTGGTACCAGGGATGGAGGAACCATTTTAAAAGTAAGTGGGCCCAGAGGCACAGCAGTCAAAGTCAAACCAACTTCTGGGGGGCGAAGCCCCCCAGACCACCTTAGCATTGCTGCATTTCAAATACTTTATATTATTTATACATTGAGTTTTCATCATTGCCTTTTGTACCAACAAGTAAAAAGTTTCCATTTTTGTGCCCAATTTGGCCAAAACATTTACAAAATTGTTAAATTGCTTTATAATGCTGTACAAAACATGGCGATGAACACACAAAGAAAAAAGAAATGATACACATTAGGGTGGAGTGAAAAAATTTTTTTTTTCAAATCAACAAATCAGATTAACCAAAAGTGGCGTATGGACCTAAAACCAACTTCTGAGAAGGTTTTGGGTTTGTGCCATCTACACCCAGGTGGCCCATAATTTTTAAAGGTCATCGGAGGGTCAAATTTCATGAAAATCCCATAACTTGGAAACCGGTTAAGCTAGAATGTTGGTTTTTGGCTTAAAATTTCCAAAAGGTCCATGTTTATATATGCTCTAATGCAACTTTTGTCTCTATTTTAACCACATAAGCTGATAATAATAAAAAATGACGTTTTAGTTTGATACTGAAAGTTATATAACGTGAAGAAGTGAAAATGCTATATTTGAACTATTTGCACCAATAGTTACCGTATGTGTTAAGGTATAATAGGTACAAACTGACGAAGTACTGCTTAAAATACTTTCTAAGTAGTTAGTACAAAACAAAGGATATGCAAGCAACAATCATGGATATGTGATAAAAAAACTCAATCCCAAAAATAAGTAGCAAAGACTCATATGCAATAATATTACAATGCTATTTGACATTATCTTTAGTTTCCATGAAATTTATAAGAAACTTCTTACAATCAGGGTCGCATTATAAAAATTATCTTATGATGAAAAAATATTAAAAACCTTCAACCTGAAAACATCAGGACTATCAAAGTCAGAAAAAATATATTTTGACTCTGATCCATTGCAAATTTGGGCAAGGTTGACTGGGCTTTGGTAAAGACCCTTGCCAACCTTAATCCACCACTGTTTGCAATAGAGATGTACCGATATATCGGTATCGGTGATATTAGTTTTGTTTATAATAATTAACGATAGATCGAACGTAGCGATCACTCTGAGTGTGGCAATAAAAGCAATCCTAGTGTGACGACATAGTTATGTCATCCATCTGCGTGACATTTTGCTGAATCTACGTTGCTTGATGAAACACGCTTTCGCCCCCACGGCCAAAAAAATAGTTAGGCGCCTATGAGGCTAATTGCTAGAATAGAAGACCATATCCATTGTCCAGTATGAAGTTCAGTGGAATATATGTTGGCCTATGCTGCCCATCAATGAGTTACCATTGTAGCATTTATTTGAATTATTTGAAAATTCATTGGTGAAGTTGGCGATATTCTGTGGTCAAACCTTATAGCCTTGGAGATCGCATTGTTTGATAAAGTAGAAACTCCCCATTTGCCAAAATTGGACAATTCAGAGATCTAAGCACAGACCAGATGTACTTTTTGGAAATCTGCCATGTAATCAGTTCTGAGGAATGCTCTGAAACACTCTTACACAGAGATCCTGGGAAATACAGTAAATATAATCATTCACAGGAGCAAATCAAATGTGCCGCTATTATGTTAGTCAAACCTATCCATCAGAAGCTGTTAAGACATTGACACGATTCATTGCAACTGTATATGGGCCTGTATGTTTTGCACTAAGATGGCCACAGGTATCAGCGATGCTCCAGCAGTACTTTTCCTTATGATACAACTCAGTCGTGGACTTGAGCCAGTAGAAGTGCAGTCTGTCATCGACAAATCGATCAAGCAAAATTGTTATGCAGCTCACCCCGAAAACTTACTATAGCCTATGACATGTTTCATGACAATAGACCTGCCATTCGTGAAGTAGCTGTTAGGCGAATTCTGAAAGCACGAAAGCTTTCATCTACAATAATTGAAGATTCCATCGCCCTGCTGATCAAGTTAATTTTAATGCAATGGATTATATTGATATGATTGACTGGACACAGATTGACGTTACTGAACCTCCATTATTATCATCTAAGAATTAAGAGTGAGGATGAACTTTGGGATGCTATAAAGTCAGTCCCAGTAAAGTCGTCATACACAGTTACACACCACAGACTCAAGCCGTTGAAAGAATGATTCGTGTAGTCGCTGAGGTCAGTCTCAAAACTGTCAGAAAGGAGAAAAGGAACTCTATGATTTATTCTATCTTAGATGCAAGGAAGCAGCGGTCTATATTTGAATCAAAGAAAGACTGTGTTGTTTAGTTTAACATCCAGGTGCATGTGGCTTTAACTTATAATTACATTTCAATTGTGTTTCGTTTTCACTGTAGCCTACCTATATTGAATATAATTTATCGTAAAGTAGAAAATTGTATTTTTTCATACCACCTGGGGTAAGTGGTTAGAAGCACACCATCACATTGAAATTTTAACACTTTATTTAGTATGGCAAGCCTCGCCTAAATACCGATTTATGCGACAATCCGACAATTTTGTGTGAAAATCGACAGTGTGACTGTGTCTGTATTATAATGGAATGACCCATATTCTCGTTCACCTCGTTATCACCTTAGTGCAGCCTGTCTGACCACTTAGGTCATGGGCACACTGCTTTTTACCATGTTTTGTCGCTTAGTTCTTTTTTAACTTGCTATCTTTACACAGTTTTATTTTGTACGTATTGCTTTAGCCATTCGAATCTTAATTTTGCTTTTGCTCATTTTCTCTCATCATTATTTTTTGCTGTAGCCTATTGTATAATTTTTTATTATTGTACCATTGTATTGTACCAGAAAGTTTTGGCCAGTATCTTAGTTAGGCTACTGCAGATTCATTTATTTATTTAGTAATAGTTTTTTGGCAATGCTTTTGTATGTTTGCTATTTAGGCACTAAATGATGCTCTACAGTTGTAGAGCGAAATGCATATGCCATGAATAGGGCTATGCTGATTCTCCAATCTCCATTTACTTTTTAATAAAAAAATACTGAACTACCATATATGAAACACTAACCAAAATGCGATCAGGCATTCTTAAAAATTCAGTGCTTACAATTCCCTAGATTCCTAAGCGAGATGTGGGTTTGCTATACTCCCACAGTATTTGTACAAATTAAGTGAATTCCTGAATTCTGACACGATGCCAATGAAGCGAAACCTGCAACGTCACACAAAGCTCCCATGCGCTACATAGTACTGCATTGGAGCAAAAGATGTATTATATATCTCTATACTTGCTATTGCTATCATATATTAACAATAATTTATTGACAATAAAAAGTCTCCATAATTTGCGATTTTCAGCCAACTTTCGCAGTTTGTCTGGGTTGTGCTCTGTACGGAAACGAACCCTTCTCATGAAACTTTGTGCTGGTCTTCCTTGGTTTCATTTGACTTTGATCAGTTTTGATAGCAGGATCTACCAAACACATGAACCAAACCGATTTACGAAAAAAGCTTTACTTCTGAGAAACATAAAAAAAGTTATAAAAATATATATATAAAATATTAATGGAACAACCCGGACCTATATTTTTTCTAAACTTGCTAACTAAAAGTAGAAATACGTCCTTTTTATTATCCAGGTGTTTTTTGTTAATCTAGTTAGTTCTAAAACTAGTATTCAATGAAGGAAGCGATTTTATCAGTTTACCACAGAGATGATTTGACCACTGCTAACAAAGTTAAAGTCAAACTTACAAAAGACAGTCTAATTCTGCAAGAAATCTCTCCATCAAATCATCATTCTCCCTTATTGTCAACCACGATTGATTCACTATCTGCGTCATTTTCACGACAGGTGAGAGAGTAGTTTTTAACCTATATATACTTGATTCAATGCGTTTTAAGTATCCGGTGACAACTTTATCAGTTATGTTCTTTAACATAGGCTATGGCGGTTTTAAAAACATAATTCTATAAAGTGCTCAGCAATTCAATTCGCTGTTCCTGAACACCGTCTTCTAAGCTATGCACTTTACTGCAAAATGTCATGGTTTACTTGCTAAATATCTTTGAACTGCAGCTATAAACGTAACAGTGGAGACTGGAGAGGGTATCACCTTAGTGTAATATATTCATCGTTTCTGTTAAGTTCTCTGTTTTGATTTGTGCATTCCTTTTCGTGTGAGCCTCTGGGGCCGAGGGTCTACTATCATTTTACCACCCCAGATTCACGATGTTCTCGAACTACACTGGACGGCTACTAGAGAGCAGCCAGTCTTTGGTTTCATCATCCATGAAGCGCAGACCTTCCACTCCGTTAGGTGGCTTGAAGATGGTACAGTCATTGATGATGTGGTCTGCGGTCTGTTTCTTGGCACCACATTTACAAGAAGGGGAAGAGGCCATTCCCCATTGGTGCATGGTTGAGTGGAAAAAAATGCACTTAGCACAACTTTTCTCAAATAAATTAGCACAAACTTTTCTTAACAAGTTAGCACAAGAAAAGTTGTGCTAAATTGTTAAGTTGTTACTTTTAAAGAAATAAAAAAAGAGTCAATTTAAGTCATGTCAATTTCACTCAGTGTGGAGCTACACGTACTTGAGAGGTTACTGTTATTTTTTTATTCACTTGTTGATTTATTCATATCAGTTTGTACATATCCTCTGTGGACCCTTTTCTTATATCATGGGCCAAACCTATAGGTGTTTGCAATTGATTGAGTTTTGCTTTTAGCAGCATGATCGTTGCTTACTTCACAGTGTAGATTCTAACGATCTGTATTAGCCTGATGCTGCGGGTTTGTCATAGCACATGACTAGGGAACTGTGTTCCGAAAGCTCGTGTAATTTGATATTGCCACCACGAACCCGCAGCATCAGGCTAATACAGATCGTTAGAATCTACACTGTGAAGTAAGCTATATCATAGGTGTTTGCTGGTACACCCCTTCATTTTCTTTGAATCCTAATATTCCAGGCTGCAAATTTCGTGTTTGTGAATTGCATTTTAAGTAGCTTAGCCTAGTATTTATATGTTGCAGACTACTAGATCTGCTTCAACGGACTCAAGCTCTCCCAATCCCAGCAGTCAAGCAACCGGTGCTTCTACAGCAACAATACCATCACTGGTTGGTTAGGTTATATAACATACATGTTTACACTGTTCAGTAGACTAGAAACTCAGTTAATAACGTCAGTCATTGATATACAATATACATCAGGCCAATGAATCCATGTTCATGACACAACAAGCAAATTAAAACATCATAAAGTAATGTTCTGCAAGATATCATCTAACTAAGAGACAACTGCGACTGACACATTTGAAATAAGGCAACTTGACTGGACCATTAGCATTGATGATGTATGGGTAACTCTGAATCGCCTCCGTACTGGTGTTGGTCGCTTCAAGCGCAATATGTTTACCTGGGGATTGTGTGACTCACCAGCCTGTGTTTGTGGTGACTGTCAAACAGCACAGCACATCATAAATCACTGTCCAGTGTTTCGACCTGAAGAACATGTGAATCTCATAGACCCTGTTTGTTTGTTTATCTTTATCCTGCATTACGGGAAAGCGGACTTGAGCGCTATGCAGACACTGCTCTGGTTGCAACAATTGGGAGATGTTACCTGAATTGCTGCCTCATAAGCAAGAAGAAGAAGAATTGATGATGTATTTTTAAAATAGGCGAGTTACACATGACATGCCTTTCCGAGTAGCTTGCTCTTACCACACCTTGCCGACACACCTTACCACACCTGCTCCTTAGCTAGTAACCCCTTGGCTAGAACCTTTCTTTGGTTTCACCATGAAATTTTTTGTTTTACCCGCCATATTGATGTGGTTCGAGCCCAACCGCTAAAAGTGTCCAAGGAATTGTGAAAACTTTGAATTTCGGAAAACTTGTGATGTCATCACATGCTAACTTTCATTGTATCATGTATTTGACATCTTTTCAGCCAGCCAACTCCGACCAGAGTGATCTTCGAATGGTGACAATCAGCCGGCAGCCAGGGGGAGGGCTAGGAATCAGCGTCAAGGGAGGAGCAGAACATGGAATTCCTGTTTTAATTTCAAGAGTGTTTTCCGGCCAAGCAGGTGAGGGGCGTGGAATTAACCTGAGGTGATACATTTTAAAAGAAGTATGTCACCGTTGAGAGGCCCGTGAACTCAATCATTTGCATCAATCTTGACACAGTATATTAGCGTGATTTTCTGTTTCTCTTTTCGATTGCCCACTTCCGGATGGAACTTGTGACTCACAGCCACAGTTTTTCTTATGTAATATGCTTTTGGTCAACAATTAGTAAGTTACTTTTATTCGTTCTTCAGCTGACCAGTCAGATTTCCTTCGTCCTGGTGACGCAATCATCGCTGTGAATGGCAAGAAGGTCGAGCACATGACTCATGATGACGTGGTGGCCGAGCTGAGGTCGTGCGGTCCTGAGGTGACTCTAACTGTTCGCGCGTTTGAAGGAGCCAGCCGAGTGCTTGGGTCATCAAGTACTCCTTCAACCAGCGAGTAAGTGCTGCTGCCTCACAGCCAATTACTGCTTACACCGGCCCTTGTCTAATGTCTATAAGGGACACAGATTTAGATTAAGTGAACTGAAAGACAAGAAATCAAATATTTACGTCTCCTGTTAAGCATGCTACTGAATGTTATGCCAAGAGGCGGTCGCATACTCTTGGTGGTTAGAGACCTTACTTCGGCACTATCACTTGCATTCGACGGTCACGACAATTTGGTTTTAATTTCCTTTGCAGGAAGTGAGGATATGCATCCCCTGAGAAGACACTTTCGCAAACAAGCTCTGTAATTATCACGCTTCAATCAAACGAATTTTCTTTATGTGGACCGAAGGGCGTCCTCTAGTTGATATTTAAAGTAATTAGTGAATCATTCTCATCATCGTGTGGAACTACTCCTCAGGGAACACAGTGACATGCTTGGCCTCGAGAGGTGAGTTTTGAGTATGCCATGATACCGGATACCGATAGTAAATTCTTCTTGCGCCTAACCAAGAATGATGTATGTAGGTTGTATACTAGGGTGGAGTGAAAAAAACTTTTTCTGTCATATTAATGAAGAGGGGTGTTAAAAGGGTGTCATAAGGTATAATATTGACTTTAAAATTATTTTTTTGTCGTGGCACCCAAAATCGAGCGTGCCACCCAGCCCCATGGGTCATGCAAAGGTCAAAATCCATGAAAACAGCATAACTTTTTTTATAATGCTCCTAGAAAGCTGGGAGTAGGCTTAAAAGTTGCAGAACAGCTATGTTCCTATATGCTCTAAAAGAACATTTTGTTCTAAATGCATCTATTGAACAGATATTCCAAAAAAACGTATTTTTTCCATTTTCGGGGGCAAATTTATATGAAATTGCATTTATTTGATGCTTAAATACATTTTTTTACTACACTAATTGTTCATTTATTTTGGGTGTTATTATGGAGTCTACATATTTGGACAGATGGGAACCTTGGCTATTTTAATTGAATGGTTATGGTTGGTTACCTATGACGGTAGTTTGTTGGTAGGTAGGCCTACTATACCATACCGTCCTTAGCATTAGCATATTGTAGCGGACTTAATGAAGCAAACGAATACTACCTTTTAATTTGATATTGTTATACATTCATCAACATTATAGAGTGTTACTTACACATCGAACAGGATATTTAGAACAGCACATATCTAGGTATTTAAATTAAAATAGAAAATGCACAATCAAACCATAGCTAAGCCACAATTCGACTGACCTGCCACCATCCCCAGTCCACAATCGAACAATTGTTCAATCTGCAGGAAGCTTAATTTAAAGCAACACTAGCCAGCTTCGAGGAAATACATGGATATATATATATAAAACAATTGTACAGTAAAACCATAAAAAAGTGTTACAAGAATAGTAGGTATTTAAATCATCATAATATTAGTCCATTAAGAAGCAAAATGTTTCTTGGTGTCGAAGTGTTTCATTAAACACCGAGAGTTAATTTTTTGCCTGATCAATCCGTCACGTCTTTCATAGCCAGCAACTGAAGACGATGCCTCAGTAACAAGTTTAATGTGCCTTTCAACAGCTTGACCATGACATGGATGACACAATGGGGTGGATCTTACTTCTTCAAGCTGAACATTATTCAAGTGTGTGATTGCCGAATGTTTAGAGATGTCAGCCATGTTTAAATTGACCATTTTAAAATATTCTTTTGCTTTTAAGTTTAGCTTTGGCACCAAGAATCGTGGCACATCAACATTATCGTTGCTTGATTCGTCTTCACCATCTGATTGATCAACAAATCCACCTTCAAAATCACCCATAACCATATTTTCAATTGTGTAATTCGATAGGTGGGTCCCATACTTGATTCAAGCTTTGGGGGATGAGAAGATAAGGTTCTCATTGTACTAAGCCTTCGGCACTAACGAGAGTAGGGTGGCCAGTTCCTTTCTCTCGGCCGCCTTTCCTTCAGCAACTACGCCCACCCAATTTATTACACCCTGGGTAGAGGTGAGCGGTGTTTGTCGACAACCAGCGTAAGCCGGGAGTCGAACCAGGTTTGCATAATTGGAAAGCCAACGCCTTATCCGCTGCGCCATCCCACCGCATGTAATTCGATAAACAACCTCTAATTGATAGAATCTTGTTAACAGCCATCCTCCTCACATCTTCATTTCCATCTGCTAGCAATAACATGCTTAACAGTATGTTTTCTGGATGAGCAGAGAATGCATTTCTTTGCACAACCTTCAGTGAAATGTCCCTGACTCTCTTATTTGGAAATTTAATGATCTTTTAAACGAGGCCAAACAGATTTGTTGTACCACTTTTAATTCGATTCTCTCGCTTAATTTGAAACCATTTTGGGAAATATACTTTTATGCAAAATTCAGTCAATAATTGAAGCATTGCAGATGGCTTTTCGACTGAGACATAATACCGCATTATTCTGCAAGCGAGAGTCAACCCCCGGGAGTGAAATATTGGCCCAATTTCTAGAAGTTCCAAATCATAATCCACATGCCCGAGAATAACCGCCCAACATATTTTGTAGGCATAATGCTGATCAGTGCTGAGATTATCCACAATTTCATTTGTGAGCAACGGAAAATTTTGGTTTAAAATGGGCTTAAACTCAATAACTGGCCAATCAAATACACTTCTATTTTACTCCTTTCCAATTCTTCCAGAAAAGGTATCCGGGCTTTTTGTCGTTCCATCCAAAGCCATAAAAACAAGACGTAGTGGCAACTCAAAATGTGGATATGGGTGATTTTAAAGGTGGATTTGTTGATCAATCAGATGGGGAAGTGAATTAAGCAACATTAATGTTGATGTGCGACGATTCTTGGTGCCAAAGCTAAACTTTAAAGCAAAAGAATATTTTAAAATGGTCAATTTAAACGTGGCTGACATCTCTAAACATCCGGCAATCACACACTTGAATAATGTTCAGCTTGAAGAAGTAAGATCCACCCCATTGTGTCATCCATGTCATAGTCGGCAACTCAAAAGGCACATTAAACTTGTTATTGAGGCATCGTCTTCAGTTGCTGGCTATGAAAGACGTGACGGATTGATTAGGCAAAAAATTAACTCTCGGTGTTTAATGAAACGCTTCGACACCAAGAAACATTTTGCTTCTTAATGGACTAATATTATGATGATTTAAATACCTACTATTCTTGTAACACTTTTTATGGTTTTACTGTACAATTGTTTTATGTGCATGTATTTCCTCGAAGCTGGCTACTGTTGCTTTAAATTAAACTTCCTGCAGATTGAACAATTGTTCGATTGTGGACTGGGGATGGTGGCAAGTCAGTCGAATTGTGGCTTAGCTATGGTTTGATTGTGCATTTTCTATTTTAATTTAAATACCTAGATATGCGCTGTTTTAAATATCCTGTTCAATGTGTAAGTACCTCTCTATAATGTTGATAAATGTTTAACAATATCAAATTAAAAGATAGTATTCGCTTGCTTTATTAAGTCCGCTACAATATGCTAATGCTAAGGACGGTATGGTATAGTAGGCCTACCTACCAACAAACTACCATCATAGGTAACCAACCATAACCATTCAATTAAAATAGCCAAGGTTCCCATCTGTCCAAATATGTAGACTCCATAATAACACCCAAAATAAATGAACAAAGTGTAGTAAAAAATGTATTTAAGCATCAAATAAATGCAATTTCATATAAATTTGCCCCCGAAAATGGAAAAAATACGTTTTTTTGGAATATCTGTTCAATAGATGCATTTAGAACAAAATGTTCTTTTAGAGCATATAGGAACATAGCTGTTCTGCCACTTTTAAGCCTACTCCCAGCTTTCTAGGAGCATTATAAAAAAAGTTATGCTGTTTTCATGGATTTTGACCTTTGCGTGACCCATGGGGCTGGGTGGCACGCTCGATTTTGGGTGCTACATCAAAAAAATAATTTTAAAGTCAATATTATACCTCATGACACCCTTTTAACACCCCTCTTCATTAATATGACAGAAAAAGTTTTTTTCACTCCACCCTATTGTATACAATATACATTTCCCATCACCAGTCGCCCGCCTTGTTGCAAATCTCCGTGGACCAAGCCAGTGCAGAACTTAACTTAATCAAGAAGTATATCTTGCTGAGCACTATAGAATTGCAACGAAATTTCTTCTTCCTGCAAACGCAACGGAAGAAAACGGTTGTCCCGCTGCATCATAAGCATGGTGTTTTTTTTTGGCGCGTCAGTCCAAACCTAACAACCAATGTTTCATCGTACGAATGATCAATTAACCTCCGTTACGTTTTCCACTTTAATTTACAAGATTAGTCATGACAAATATCACGCATGCGCATTGCAAAGCCACTCACTGAACCAAGACAACCCGATAACATCCGTAGCATTGTTGTTTTAGTGTTGTTGGGCAATCCCGCTGATGGCTTGGTTTAATGAGTAAAACCTTCTGCAATAGTTGGTCAGCCAATCAGTATGTTGCTAGGCACCAAAAAAATCTCCGAGCGACTTAATTACATTTTTATTTGTCTCCCGATAGGTTAGCCGCGATGCGTTGTTTGGTAATAATCGCTAACTTTTTTTGTAATTGTCATTTCACGCTGTATTGACATTTCACGCTGTATTGCGTGGTGAGACCCCTGGAACTGCAATCGAAAGGTCGCCTGTTCGACACCGCTCAAGAGCATGCAGCTGTGTCTTTAGCAGCACATTTAAAGGCATGCCTGAAGGTGGACACTAGGGTGGAGTGAAAATAACTTTTTTGTGAAATTCAAAAACATAGCCCCCTAAAAATTTGCTTTTGTTTATGAAAAACGCATTTCTGAATAAAAAAAATAATGTCTTGATGAATCTCAATCCACAAATCAAAGATGGCCGCCAACTTTGCTTGAAAATACAGTAAATTCACCATAACTTTGCCAATACTTGCCCAATTTTCATTATATTTCAACAAGCTTTCCTCGTTCATGTCATAAAACACTAGAAATACATATGATGACAGCGTGAGCAAATTATGACGTCACCAAATCTAATATGGCCGCCAAATTCATTTTTTTACATGTCCTATCCATGTTACACACTTCTTTTTCGATTTGCTCCAACGTTTGACAGTTATATGGTTATGCTGTTTTCTGTCGTAGGTACGATTGTTCCTCTTGATAATAGTAAACACAGATGGAAGCTTTATTTAGTATAGTATTCATCTAGAAATTAAAAATACCTTCAATAATTGCAACAGAGTAGGATAGGACGTTAAGCCGTTAATACCAAATCCAATATGGCCGCCAAATTATGTTTTTTTGCATTTTTTTCCATTTCTACTATTTTTTTTTTCATTTTTTTTTATAGATATATAGGCTACGTTCTCTTCTTTAATGGGTATGATTGCGTATTGCAGACCTGTTCAAAAGTGTTCATCTTATACCAGAAATAGTTACAGTCGTGTCCATATTAATTGACTCTAGCCATGTTTTTCAGTTAGCCTATATTGCAATGTGTCGTAGAATTTCTGATAAATCAAAGAAATGCCAGGCAAATGATTATTGGTAGAATTGATAAAGCAGAAACACAAAAGCTAGAAAAAAGAAACAAAAGAAGAACATTGTTAAAGCATTGTGAAATGACCACAAGAAGTTGTGCAACTCAGTCGTCTGCATCATCTCAGGTTTATCATAGTGACAGTAACAGTGACACAGAATGTCCTAACAATATTGGTACATATATAGATGCTTTCTGTCCAAAGAAGAGAAAGGTCTTCTCCAAATCTTTGCAAACAATGGCAACCATTTGTGACAGATATCTCAGATAGGGCAGCAGAAGCCATAGCGAGTTCTGTTCATGCTGATGTTCAAGGCGGCAACTCCTTGGTGATCGACAGAAGCAAAGTTTGCAGGGAAAGGATGAAGAAACGCACAGCTTTGTCAGGTGAAGTCAGCACAAAAATTACAGGTTTATATTTTGATGGCCGAAAAGATAAGACAATGTTTAATGCAAAAAAGATTGATGGCAAATGTCACCGTAAAATAATATCAGAGGAACACATGAAAATTATAGCAGAACCAGGATCATTTTACTTCGGGCATGTTTTTGCAAGTAACGGGACAGGGGCTGAAATAGCTTCAAAGTTGTTTGATTATTTAGAAAAAAAAGGGGTAGGTAGATACAAATGAACTCAATGTAATTGGTAGCCTACTGATGGAACAGGCGTCAATAGTCAATACTGGTGTAAAGAAGGGAGTCATTCGATTAATTGAAGAGTCACTAGGTAAACCATAATGGTGTATCTGCCTGTTGCATGCCAATGAGATTCTTCTCAGGTATCTTTTTCAGAAGATAAATGGTCCAATTACTGGCCCCCATGGATTTGCAGGACCAATCGGCAAAGTCGTTCATACCTGTGACCGTCAACCACTGGTAAATTTTGACAAAATACCTTGTGATTTAGATTAGAGCACATACTGCAACCCAAAGACTTAAGCACCGATCAGAAGTATCTGTTTGAAATCTGTCTGGCTATTAGCAAAGATTGTTGCTCCTTGGACCTTTCACTCAAATGCCCTGGTACAATTAATCAAGCAAGATGGCTGACTTTAACAAATTGCATATTGCGGTTGTATATTTCAACAGAAGCACCGTCCATAGAATTGAAGACTGTTGTCACCTTTATTTTGAAAGTGTATGCACCGATGTGGTTCTCTATTAAAAAGGCATCTTTGTGTACAGATGGAGCAAAACATGTCTACAACATGGTAGACAAGGCCAGATATCTTGAGGATGAGCTTAAGGAAGTTGTTATGAATGCTATCCAGAAAAATGCCTTTTTTGCGCACCCTGAAAACTTTCTGCTGGCAATGTTGGCAGACGACAACATCAGTATCAGAGAACTGGCTCTCAGGCGAATACTGAAGTCCAGAGAACGCAAGAGCAGCAGTACAGTGCGAGTTTTTAGAGTGCCAACCTTGAACCTTTACGCTAGGAATTATATAGAAATAATTGACTGGCACTGAACTGGCACGAAGATATCACTGAACCTCCCCACACCAAGAACCTTAGCAATGAAGATTTGATTAATATGATCAAAACAAATCCATTCACGATGAGTCCTCTCACAGTTGAAAGTTTCCCCTGGCATAACCAGGCTGTGGAACGCCATGTTATGCTTGTGACAGAGGCTTCAGGCTCCGTTTGTGGAGAAGATAACAGAGATGGTTTCATCAGGGCTCGATTAGAGAGCAGGCGCAAAATGCCAAAGTTTGATAGCAAGGCTGATTTCAAAGTTTAGAATTTCAGTGAAGGTTACATTGAACAGGTCATTCTGGGGTGAAATTCATATCTGTTGGACTTCCCAGAATGCTCTTGGGCGACAAACGCATTCCATCCCCGGTTTGTCCCCTAAAAGGTTCATGTGTAGCCTGTAGGACTACCTCCACGTGGCGTGAACTGGAAACGTTAATTCTACGGGCTTAACGGCTAAACGTCCTATCCTACTCTGTTGCAATTATTGAAGGTATTTTTAATTTCTAGATGAATACTATACTAAATAAAGCTTCCATCTGTGTTTACTATTATCAAGAGGAACAATCGTACCTACGACAGAAAACAGCATAACCATATAACTGTCAAACGTTGGAGCAAATCGAAAAAGAAGTGTGTAACATGGATAGGACATGTAAAAAAATGAATTTGGCGGCCATATTAGATTTGGTGACGTCATAATTTGCTCACGCTGTCATCATATGTATTTCTAGTGTTTTATGACATGAACGAGGAACGCTTGTTGAAATATAATGAAAATTGGGCAAGTATTGGCAAAGTTATGGTGAATTTACTGTATTTTCAAGCAAAGTTGGCGGCCATCTTTGATTTGTGGATTGAGATTCATCAAGACATTATTTTTTTTTTTTTTTTCACAAATGTGTTTTTGATACATGATACAAGAGAAGGATCCCCAGAGGATACAAACTGATATGAATGAATCAACAAGTGAATAAAAAAATAACAGTTAACCTCTCAAGTACATGTAGCTCCACACACAGTGAAATTTACATGCCTTTTGACTCTTTTTTATTTCTTTAAAAGTATTATTGACTCAAAAAGAATGTCTAAAAAGACATTACGAAAAGTAACTATTCTCTTGTATCCTTCTCTTGATCCTTCTCTTGTATCATGGGCCAATCCTATAGATGTTTGCTGGTACACCCCTTCATTTTCTATGATTTTAATACTTATATGTGCCGCTAGAATCTAATTTCTTGTATTTTAGATCCATCTCAGATGATTGTTTTGTCCTAGCTCAGTTGCAAATTCTTGTCTTTTTTTCTAGTTTTTATTTTTAACAAATTCCTGCCATTTCTTAGCACAAATTCTCTTAAAAAAATCACACCTTTTAATAGGCTGTAAAACTACGTTTCGCTGAGGTCCAAAGTTAAAACTTAAATTCAGTCTCATTGTCTCACAACAATCACTCAAGTTTCAAATCATCATCTCAACCAACGCTTCAAGACAACTTTCTACTTTCACTTTACTACGCTGAAGAGATCTGAAGATCGAAACACTGGCCTTTGTCCGTAGTTACTTTTCGTAATGTCTTTTTAGACATTCTTTTTGAGTCAATAATACTTTTAAAAAAATAAAAAAGAGTCAAAAGGCATGTAAATTTCACTCTGTGTGGAGCTACATGTACTTGAGAGGTTAACTGTTATTTTTTTATTCACTTTCTACTGATTGTTTTGAAACTTTTTGCTATGTCTGTGGTCTATCTATATATATCAGTAACCTTATCAGACTAACAAGCGAAATGTGCAATGAAACAAAGCTAGAAGCAAAGCTTTTATACTTATGAAATGTTTTTTGGTATGAAAATTAGTGACCAAGTTAAAAGCTGTGCACCTTATGTGATCTGCAGAACACATCGGTCCAATTTAGATGGCTGACTAAGGGAAAACCACATTTGATACTACAGTACAGTATTTGCTATTTCAAGAGCTTGGAGAGAACCCCGAAACCATACAAAAGACCGTTGTTGCTATGTGGTTGACAGTTCACGGTTGAGAAATACAAAAAACCCACATGACATTGCATATTTTTCAATATTATGTTCTATAGAACCTGTTTCGCACAGCAGTCAGCAGCTGAGTTGCCGTTTCTCAAATTCTATAGCAAAAAAAACTGTATAAGACACGGTAGTCTCAAGATATAGAAAAAGTCTCTCATGACGAATTCAACGTAGCCTACCTAATACAGACATAAATTCAGAATTTGGGTAATAGGCTCAACGAAGCAATAATTATTATCAACTTTTGGAAACACTGTAATGAAAGAAAATGAAAAATGGTGTGTTTCATGTCCATAAAAATGCATTTCTTGCACTTCCATCTTGATTGTGTTGATCCCTGTATGGGTGATTGGTGGAAGCGGAAAAGATGGTGAAAGGTTTCATCTTATATAGGAAGAAAATATCTAGGGCGGTGGATTTGCAACATGAAAGAGGGGGGGATGGTGTATGTTACGTAATACGAGAAGATTTCTCAGTGTATAGACGCAAGTCACACAAATGTGATCCCTTTTGAAGTGTTTTCATCTTTGCATGATGCATATATGGCTTATATTTGCATAATATTTCTTTGTGTTTGCATGTTTACACGTTTAATAGAAACCTATGCTGGTTAATACAGAAAACCTTTGAGTAAAACTAACAATCAGAAAAAGTGACATTTTATCAAAAGTAAGGACACTTCAGATTTTTTTTTGCTATTTTCGTGATTAGTTTGAAGTAACAGAACACAATACATAAAAACTTTCCGCAACTAAAAATTTTGTTACATGGTGTTATACGTGCTTTATCAGCAATCAATAGCAAGCAGTTTCAGCTTAGGTTTCAGTAGTGTGTCTCCACGTGAAAAAAATGTGATACTGTACTTCCATAATTGCTCGCAACGATTACGTTTATAGCCTGTCATTACAACAAAAAGGATGGCAGATTTGAAATCAGCGTACAAAATTCAACTCATCAAGCACCAACTATTGTTTCCAACGCTGTTTAGGCTATTGGGTGGGTGCTGTCAGGCATGGAATTTCGGTATCGCCATATGCCAAGAGTACAGCTGTTTAGTAATTTCAATGATTGTCTTGATATGTATCGCTCGTCTTTAGTCTTAAGTCTGTGCAAGATATTTATTATTTCATCATTATAACTAAAACTTCATTGCTTCTACAGGATTTTAGTCTTCCGTCGGTGATGTCAGAATAGCAAGTCTTCCCACGATTACATTGATTGACTTCATTCAAGTCACATCAATGTTTGTTTCGGGTTGGCGTCATCTGCTGCTTACAACTTCCTCTTCATGGCCACACCAAGCAATACGTTCGTCGGTAGATTTGATTGGCGTAGAGAAGTATCACGTGATACACCCCATCCTGGTAGATGTGAAGGGCGTTGCTGCGGTCTTGGTGTTGGAAGGGCCAGCCCGGCTTACCACAAGCGTCGTTGTTGCCTAGCGCGCGTGTTGTTTAATTCGTGTTCTCATTGGTGTCGTTGCTTTGTTTGCGAAAGTGTCTGCCGTTTCATTGTGACATCATCATTATTTTTAATAATTACGCGATAATAAATGATATTCATCAGTACAAGTTACAACAAAGTATCTGTTTCATTTTCTAATCCGTTATCCCGTATATTTGTAAAAGCTTATTGATGCTACTTATTGCTATACCATAAAAACAACCAAAAGCAATCCAGTTATCCAAATCGAAGTGCACTATTGAAAGTTGTTCGTTAGGGTTGTTCATACTTTCACCACATTCCATTTTAAAAAGCCTGGGGTCCATAGGCGCCGACTTTTCAAAAAACCTTGGGGGGCGAGAAAGGTGATGACGTCATAACCATAACGCTATTTTTGCTCAATTAAAATAGTCTTTGATTAAGCTTAGTGTCTTGTTTATATTGACACCCAGGTCGCAAACCGAATTTATTAGAACAGCTGCTTGAAACGATTAGTTTTACGCATGTAAAACGCCTAGTCGTAAAAATTTTCATATTGTTAGCTCATAATTGTAACAGTTGGAAAACAAGCCGATTCATTTCCTTTTCGTGCGAGTGAATAACAACGATCAAGACAGTGAAGTTATCGAAATAAAACGCAAAAAATCATGATCTCAAGCAGAGTGAAAACTCGCTATCAGTTTTATTAACCTCGTTTTGCTAATTACCTACCTTCAAAGCGTTAACAACGGCGAAGTGTTTCCTCTTCTGTTTTTTATCGAAAGTCTTTATAGGCTTTTATTGAATACATTAGGCTATACTCGAGTATAGGTCGAGGTGTTCACAAGTGATTTCCACCTCAAAAAGACAAGTTCAACTAACACAGGACAAGCTGTTGTCTCCAGCTCGGCAGTTTTCAAAATGAACGCACTTAAAATCATTGTCGACGTAGATTACGGAGTGTGAAATCGCGTCGGCCTCAGTAATAGTTTTGAATAGCCTACGTTTATTTGCAGCACTTGATTCAAACTTAATTTTCAAATTTAAAGATTTCTTGTCAATTCTAAACTTTATACATTTGTTGAGCAATACGCAAAGCTCACGAGACAAAACAGCAGAAAAAGCTGTTTTAAGAGATCATATTTTAATTTTTGCGTGAAGGTTGTAATCGTTCTTATTACGTAACATTCCATGATCGTTAAAGTTGATAGCAAACCTTAGCGGCCGCATAGAACAATGATGTCAGGTTGGCTAGGTGATAATAGCGGTAAGAGACGTCGTTAATGCAGGCAATATCTGCGACCAAGACCATTAAACACCTTTTCTTATATCGCTTTTGGATTTAATTCTCACATATTGCGAACTAAACAATGCGTTCTGTTGAATCATAATTGATCTCACTGCGGGAAGACCTCGTTGAAAATAGCGTGTCTAATTTAGCTGGTTAACTTAATATTGCAATGAATAGTTACGTGACTATTCCAGCAGCGTAAGTTACTCTACGATCTACTTTGAAATTTCCATACCGTATGAGAAAGCCATGCGATCAGCTGCTGTTTTGCGTGAAAGAGCAAAGTAGGCTGTTTTTTTGCTTTCGGCATTCTTTAAGTCCGTTTAAATTATCTAAATCTCTTTCGCGAAGTGTTTTATCTTCGAAACACCACTTGTAATAATCATTTTTGTTGCCTCTCAACCATAAATTTACGGGGGGCGCCGGCCCCCCCCCGGAAGTCGGCGCGTATGCTGGGGTCTGATGTGGGTTTTGTGTTGGTCTCGAATTAATTACAAACAACTTTGTAATTACTCACATAGAAGTCCTTGCGTCACTCAACAGCAGGTACGCGCCACGGCGCATCGTGCCGCATAACATAACTTTACGGGGAAGCCATAAAGATGTGGGGCACGGTCCTTGCCCCCTTTTTCACATATTTCAAAAACCACTCAGCCTATCGTAGTGACAAAATTGGTGTCAAAATGCGCAGAAGAAATGGTTTCCCATGACCATGTAGGCTTTTTGATTATTGAGAGACTGAGTCTCTACCTACAAGTGGATAATTTAGGGTTTCTATCCAGGGTATGATTGCCTACAAAAGTTAAACGTGTTAAATGTATTTTTTGTTAATCAAAGTTACAAGCTCTTATTCGGGAAATTGATAAATGCTTATCCTGTCTCACTCTAACCAATTTAGTTTATTGCAACGAGTGTCAGAAAAGCGACATTCTTCCGTCGTGAACTTTACATTCTTGTTTTAGAGTCGTTCGCAGTGGCGTATTCTCCATGCATGCACTGCATGCCTTACAATTCTGATGAAGTCAGAAATCTTTCAGAAACAACGAATTTATGCGTAGAAATTGAAAATGTTAATAGCAGAACCACCTCGCTCTCTTAATTTCAATATTCGAAACAAATGTTCGTTTTTAAAATTTGGAAACTTTGCTGACCCTGGCATCTCTGCATGCTGAGACCAGCTCAGCATGCGTTGATAAGACAATTTGCCTATTCTCCGCTCTTTTACAACAGCGTGGCGCAAATGGAACCAAGGCATGCAGATTTGAAATTGCATGCAAAACAAAAGTCACGATTTCGAGACAGAGTTGCCAGATTGGTCTTTTTAAGGCCAAATTTCAGAAATTTGGGGTTTTTAAAAAGTGCTTGGTTGGAGTATTTTTGTTTGGACGCTTGGTCTTTTTTAGTTTTCCGATTGGCATTTGTTCGGCCTTTTTTCTTTTGGTCCTCATAGTTAAAGTCCTTGTGGTTTTCTACTGTTGATAGCCTAGTATGATAAACTTGAGACCTAAGCACAGTAGTTTAAAAGATCATGAAGAAAACGAGTCGGGTGTATGCTGAAGGCCATACACGTACCGCTGCATAGCGCTTCAAGTCCGCTTTCCTGAAATGCAGGATAAAGATATAAAATTAAGATATTGATTCATGGTGCGTTCCAAACCTCATTTTTTGCAAAACAGCTCAAACAATTATCAGCTAAGTAAGGCTCAGATTGCAAGAAAAGCTATAAAACCTAAAGCAAATTTGCAAAATTTTCCTGGGGGGGCATGCCCCCAGACCCCCCTGCACTGGCTATGACCCTCCTTCCATTGCATGCCTACGAAAATCAACCAGGATACGCCACTGGTCGTTCGGTATGTTCTCTTTTGAAAGTCTCCTTTTGAATGGAAATTTTTATGGTTTATATAGGCTATGTTACGAGTATTTTTCAATTTCCCGCTATTTCATAGGCTAATGTGCCTTTTCATCAGTAATATGGTGGGAGTTGATTATGAAAGCGGAACGGTTACACAGTTATGTCGCCTCAGAAATACGGATGTGGCGAGCTAAATTCCGTGAGAGTGACATTTGTTAACAGGAAGCGTGATCTAAATTCCGCGAGAGCAGATTTTAGGTTTGGAAGATGGACAGTTGAAGTGCATTTGCAAATTGCAATTTTCATAGATTTCGATCAAATGTTCTCATAATTTAAATTTGTTAGTTAGAAACATGTTACAACTGCTTTTGATTGGGTAGCCACTTTAACAAGTCGAAATTCTGCCACTGAAATTGACTACAATGCAAGCGCCAACCAATCAGAAAGTGTTATAAGAGGCTACCGTCCAATTGTGACCCTTCTAGCACTCACCCAGAGAGTTAATGCTTGTTTTGAATTTTATTTGGTAATTACAGAAGAAAACGAGCAATAGCAGTGGTGAGAATCGAACACGCGTCAATGAAATTATTACTTTCTATCCCTAACCTCTAAGTCAACCAGCTGACAAAAAATCCGTCACTTAATTTGCTTTCTATGATCTTCTTTTCGCCATTTTTTACGTCACTTAAACCGTAGCTTATGATTGGTTGGCGGTTTCATTCTAATCAATTTCAGTGGCAGAATTTCGACTTGTTAAAGTGGCTACCTTTTGATTGTTGAAAGGTGTGTTGGCAGCAGAAAAAAAGTTCTTAAAAAAAATTAGGTTTTGACTAAGCTTAATTGGCAGTTAGAATTTTTAACCAATAAATTAAATTTCGTCATAGCATATCACCAGGGAACTATTCTTTTCCTATTTAAAGTGAAAAAAATACTTGTTCTTGGAAATTTTTTATGGAAACAATGCGTGAAAACATCAAGGCAGAAATCATTCAGTAGCCACTTTAACAAAAAATTCGGACACCTTGAACCAATCATAAGCTACGTTTTCTGTGACGTGAAAAGGCGCAAAAAGAAGATTATACAAAGCAAATCAAGTGATGGCTTCTCTGTCAGCTGGTTGGGTTAAGGGTTAGGGCTAGAAAGTAGTCATTTCCATGACATGGATTCGATTACCTACCATTAGGCTACTCTTTTTTCTTCTGTAACTACCAAATAAAGCTCAAGACAATAATTAACTCTCTGACTGAGTGCTAGAAAGGTCACAATTGGACGGCAGCCTCTTATAACATGTTCTGATTGGTTCGAGGTTTCAGTGGCAATGGCTGAGTTTCTTCATGTTAAAGTGGCTTCCAAATCATTCGACTATTGCGGGAAACATCAAGCCACGTTGATACCGACAAGAGTGACACCAACGCCAGTCGCGACTCCGAGGATGAAATTTTTAGTGTGTTGGTGCCATCGCATGAAACATCGACACGGAAAGAAACGTCAATCGTGGGGCCTTATTTTTCAGACAGAAGCAAGTTCTTGAGCTTTCCTAGTGCAGTCACTCTAGTAAATACAACGGGAACGTCTCTCTATTAAACATAAGGTCTCTAGACAACACCCCATTTCTTTCAGTGCTGCGATGGAAAAATTTTTCTTCTTGTGAAAAGACGTGCTGAAGCTAAAGCGGGCAGGACTAAGCGACTCACCTTTTAACTTACTTGTGTTTTTGAAAATGTTTTGCAATAAATTTCACCTACAGCGTGTTTTTCATTATGACATTAAAATGGCATTGGCAACAAATGATATCGTTTGTCTTCAGGGTCATTTTGACGTTAAAAAGTGCTTCCTGTGTTTGTTTAAATTAAGACAAAAGTAGCGGCAGCGCACGCTACTTTAGCCCGAGTAGCATTATCGAGTAGCGCGAGCTACGTTTAAAGTAGCGGTTTTTCACTTCTGGTAGCCTATTTAGCCTACTAACTCATACATTAATTGGGAAATAAGTGAAATAAAAATTTTGTTTGCAATCTTTTTTCAAAAATCATTTCTTGGTATTGCGCTCTAAAACTTTACCAGAAAATGGAAGTGTTTGTTTGTTTTTGTAAAAGTCAATATTGGTCACGTCTTCAGTAAAATGAAATTAAAAAAAAAGGACAAGAATTAAAAACAATTTAGCAACTTTCCACAATCTGGCAACACTAGAGACGGTGTTGGAGTCGACCAATTATAAACCAAAGAGTCGGAGATATATTTGGTAGTTCGACTCCCAGCCCTGCTCAGTGTAGTCATGACGGTGTCCAACAAATTGTTCGTAAAGCAATATTGTTCGTAAGCAATTGTTCGTAAAACAATTGTTCATAAAATTAATTCTTCGTAAAACAATTCTTCCTAAAGCATTTTTTCGTGCATGCAGTTAAAATTTGATGTATACGAAGAAATGCTTTACGAAGAATTGTTTTACGGATTTCATTTTACGAAAAACAGTTCACGAACAATTATTTTACGAACAATTTGCCTATAACCAGTCATGACGCATGTATTGTATAGTGCGATAGGAATTTTCAGATTGTTTGAGTAAGTAGAGCCTAATTTACTTTTTTAAATCTACAGAAAAATATGTGGCACTTTTGTACAGTTGCTGCAATATTGTTAATTACGTTATTTGAAACTGCATCGTGGGCCACCGCGTGTGACCCTTGCAATGGACTGTGCTGAAAAAATCCCATTGATTGATGATGAATAGTGGTCTATCCGAGTAAGATGCTCTATCCGAGTAAAAACCAAACCTCTGGAAAGCCATCTTTTCTCACAAAAATTGGAATAGAATTTAAACATCCGTTATTTCTGTTGCATTCCAATCCACAGTGCCACTCCTAGTGTTTTTCCACTAGATCTAGTGTTTTTTGGGTTGCATCTAGTGTTCTAGTGTTTTTTTTTTGCTATCTAGTGTTGTTTTTTAGCGATTTAGCGTAATGTTGGTGTGCATAAGTTGGACAGTGTTCAAAGTAGTCCACCTATTTTTTGTTTGGCTGCATCAATGTGTTTGTAATGCTTTTCAAAGTGAACAACGAGTTTTTGTCTGGTTACACCCAATGATGACCAAATTTGAGATATTTAACATAAATACTTTAAAAATACACACAAATAACTGTGAAAAGTGTTCAAAGTAGGTAGCGTAACGTACGGTACCTTATGGTAGACTTACATTTCGTCTGCTTACATTATGTAAGGCTTACATGGTAGGCTTACATTAGTCGCTTACGTTTCGGCTGTGGAGTGTGGATTATAATGGTAGAAGACGGGGCACCAGTTTACACTTGTTTATTACAGTATATAGCCTAATCAAAGAGTGCACTCTTAATATCATACACTGCCAAGTTGATGAGTGTAGAGTTCTTAGACTACACTACCTCAAAGATTGTGAGTAATATTGCGTTTTTGACAAAATATTTGCAAAGGCCAAATTTGGGAAAAATTTGGGCAAATAGGCCTATTGTTCGCCTCCCCCCAAACTGTTTTACTCTCCTACGGCTGTGACTTCAAGGCTTTCAAGGAAATTCAGTTACGGTATATTTTGGAATTTTAAGGACTTTTAACACTCACTAACGCCATTGGCTGTCATTTTTGTACATTATGCATGTAAATGATTGTGTATTTATGATACTAGTGTTTTTTTGTTAATCTAGTGTTTTTTTCAGTCAAATCTAGTACTTTTCCATGACAAGAGAGTGGCAACATTGATTCCAATAAAGAAAAATGAATTGAATGATGTATATGCACGAAAAAATATTCGGTAGAGCGTGTCAAGTTTTTGGCATATTCCGCCTTGGAATCGAACCAAGATAGACCAGACCAGAAGAACTGTCATGAGTTCCGACTTGTCAGCTATTAAACTGGACAGTGGACACTGCAATGCACTTCACGTTGAATCAGACGTCGAATGTTTTTCTGGAAGTCCCCACCTTGGTAAATCATATCTTATCTAGCTTTACGATCAACAGTTTAGAAAAAGAAAAAAAGGTTGGTTGGCGGTACTTTCCCACCCACTAGCAGCTGCATAGCTTGTGCTAGCCTTGTACAGCTTGTCTTGTACAAGAGAACTCACAACAGGAAAGCTTTAGCAATGTAGGTTGTGTACAGTAAGAATCTTTTTTTTTTATTGTTAATGGTGAAGTTTATTTTATTTGATCAACGAGAGTAGGACCTGCCACCATTAGGCGGTTGTTTGTGCTTCCTCAAAAGGCAGCCTAATTAGCCTACTTTTAATCGTCGGCAAAGACTTAGTTGAAGATGAGGCCAGTCTTAAAGTTCGTTCCGTATCGTAAGTCATGCACGAAAATCACCTGAGACTGCGGTTTAAGTTAAAGCAACGTTTGCCAACAATAACAATAGACGCTGAGGTCCTCAAAGATCTGTCCATGCCGACGCACTGAGGGAATTTCTGTGGAGTTGTAACGCACTAACAATGAATTCGTGAAGACATAACCAGGGCAGTTGAAAGGATAGTTTGGGCCCGTTACCAATGCGGTCTTCGGGCCCCAAATCAAGGCACTTCTGAAAACACACTATCCAAAGAATAAGCTACGAGGTGTTTTTTAAAGTTTCCGTTCCCCTTGAAAAGCAACAGCCCCTAAAATCATCCCGGGTGCAAAGGTAGCCCTTGCATCCCCTTGTCAACTCTACTGGACATAACAGAACGAAATTGAGTCGATGAGATGTATGACCTTGCCTATTTGGGCAGCAATAAAATTCATCAAATTTTTCTACAGTTTGTGAGGCCGCCGTTTCGTGTTTCTGCCTTCGATTCTTGACAAATAGTTTAAATTTGTGGTGGCACCTTGACTTTGATGACCGCATGGTTTATTTTGGTGTCTCCACGACGTAGGCTACCTCATGGATAAAAGTTATGTGTTTAATAAAGGTCTAGTCTACTACTTTTGTAGGCCTACAACTACAAATTTAGGCCAGTAATTTTTAAACTGCGACGCACCAAAGAATTTCAGAATCTACCGCGACACATTGACTTAATTACTCCGTCCATGTTATAATTTTTTTCACGAAGTTTTTCATCGAAGCTGCTATGTTGAAAAAACCTCACACGATTGAAGCTGAATGAGACTGTTTACTGGGCATTTAATTCAAAAGCGCGATAGCCTAAGCTTTCAAAACGTAAAATAAGCTAAACTATCACGTTTCGCTAATCAGAAACGACCGACGTCTTCAGAGGCGAAGTCTAAGTTTATCGCCTCATCCGTTTCTTGTCTGACACTGCCCAAATATTTATCTATTCTCGTTTAACTTATGGACGTTTTGGGTTTAAACCAAAATTTTCCCTGCTTTCTTATCGCAGTCTGGTTCATCGAATAAACCAATAAAGGTCTGATAGAATAAAAAACCCACACGATTATTTACTTTTGTGTTGATTATTTTATTTGTCGTATCCAGGCTTACACCCGGTGGTTGAAGATTTAGATTAAGTGGACGGGAAGGCAAGGAAGCCAATCTTCGTGTCCACCTTCAGGCATGTCTTTAAGTGTCCTGCCAAAGACACAGCCGCATGCTCTTGAGCGGTGTCGAACCGGCGCCCTTTCGATTGTCGTTTCAAGGCTCTCACCACTCAGCTATGCAGCCGACAGGGGTGATGAGGGGATGACACCCTAATGTAGAGGCAATTGATTCTTTCAACTACCGTAATTCATTTATTTTAAACTGTTAGGTTTGGTGGCCGTGCTTAAATTTACTTTCATCGACGTATCCTTTAAATTTACATCGCATGCACGTTTTAAACTTCTTTGGTTTTGCCACCGTTTCCTTTTGTTGGTTTTATTCTCGTAAACTGTTGGGAACTTTATCATTGCTGTTGTTTTCCGACAAAGAAAAATAAATTGAATTGAGTTGATGTCATAAGAAGAAACAATATGGAAAAATCATTAGCAGGTTGCGTGTAGCTCAACAGCAACGTCAGTCCTTTGCAAAAAGTTTGATAACTTTTTTCCTTATCAGTTGTAGTGCAGCTGTTATTTCCGCAGCACGTGGCGGGCCGGATGAAATCAGCTCGCGGGCCGGTTCCGGCCCGCGGGTCGTAGTTTGGTGACCCCTGTACAAGACAAAGAGAAACAGTGTATGCTAGCCTAACGTTGTTTTAGTAACATCTAGACCGAGCAGACCTAGATTCACCATTTATTGTAATCTAATATGGAAATCTTTAAGATTGCGGAAAGAAATTTTTCTTTGAGCAAATTGTTTCCTGTGATTTCAATATTGCTGGAAGCGTATTTTTGTGCGATGAAGAATGAGGTGGGATATGTTGGACGAAAGCGATAAAGATTTGTTGAAAAAAACTTGAAAAAAACAAAACAATGATTGTTCAGCTGAGTTGATGAGATGTGTTAGCTTGCCTAAAGTGGATTTAATTTCGTTGAAATTTGCGAAACTGTCGCTCCAAGTTTTCTGCTAACGTATTTATTATCACATCAATGCTACTTTGCATGAATAAAACCGAAGGAAAGGTATTATGTAACCTCGTTTTATTTAGATTTGGGTAGGTTTATTCAATGTTTTTAATCTGAACATTCACTATTTGTTGTAGGCTAACCTGAAATTATTGAGGAACCTTGGAAGCATATTTTCGTTTGAACAAAACATTAGACGTACTGACAATAGCAACAATTGTGCAAGGTTTGTTTTCCTTGCGTGATGATGAATTTGATAGTAGGTTTGAGCACGCACCTAGTTTATTGTGATATTTTAACAATCGATGCTTTTTTGAGGAAAAACGTGTATAATTTTCTGTTTGCTCAGACTCCGAAAATAACATAATTCGTACCCTGCTAAATGTTGATGTTCATCTGAGATCAAAATTTTATGGCGTTGCTTGTAAATTGTTGTACAAGGAAGATTGAGATGTTTGTAGTCTTTCCCTACGTGTATTTCCCTCTCTTTTTTACTCTCATGTGACTCCATATGGATGTGTAACATATGTGCATATCTAAAGCAAATAAATAAATAATTGGTTGAACGAAAGAGAATCAATCCAGAAATTGGTAAAGGATCCGAAAAGTATGACTGTTGAAAAACTTCAAAACAAAGACACAGTTTTGTAGGCTACTGTAGTTGCAATCTCACCAATTCGATTATAGGCTAATGGCTATATCCTGCTATAAACCACGGAACAAATAACGCCGACTGTTCAGTGTTCAGTGGTCAGTGGTCAACTTCGCGAACGTCGCCGTCGGCTTTTCGTCGAGAAACAACTATTCACCAACACCAATGAACATAATTTTGTTAGCTGAACAAATTGTCACCAAACAAATCCAAAACGTAACAGTTTAGTGATATCACCTTTTTGTTCCATCAGATGTATGTTGCGCAAATATTGGTTGTTGACACGACGTTTATTTCTTTGCCTACGATCAGCTCACATTGGCCCGTTGGCCAAATAATGCGCCAACGTAGATGGCACAAAGGTAAACTAGTATTGATCCGTCACGACTAGCCTTCATGTTGTAGTCTGACACCTATAGTAAAGGAGAAGAGCCATAAACGCAACAAAAATTGCCAACATTACTAGTCTTATTGTCTAGATCAGTGGTTCCCAAACTTTTTGTTGTCACGGACCCCTTTAGACAAATTATTAATTCTGCGGACCCCTACCTAAATTTTGCCTGAAACTCAATTAACATACTATTGACTATTGTAATTATGCTACTCAACTACTCATGTAGGCTACTGTGTCATATTGCATTGCCGCTGTGACTCCTGCGGCAAATATCAGGTTAAACAGTTGCTCAAATAAAAAAATGAATGAATTGTTCAAGAAATGTTAGCAGTATTTGAATATTAAGGTGACCCAAAGTGCCATGCCGAAACTTTTTCAACGTAAGCAAATCTAATGAGAGGGCTGTTGTTGCCTTTCCTAAACTAAACGACTAAACTGTGGTTGAGTTTTTGACAATGCAACACGCATGTAATCTTCAACAGAAAAAACTAGAGCATCACACGGCCAGGGCGATAGAAAAAATTGAATTGAGTCCTGTGTTTGTCATGAGTTACCAAGGGGGGTGGGGGGGACTTATATACCAGTCCCAGGTATAACCTGTCTCCCCCCACCCCCCATGGTAACTCATGACAGAGACAGGACTCAATTCAATTTTCTCTTTCGCCCTGGCCGTGTGATGTTCTAGGCGTTACCATCTTCAACGTCCAGGCGATAATAGACGAGCTATTAGGCCTACGTAATAGACGAGCCAATCCTGATTTGACTGTAATCGACACTGTAAGCAGCAGTTAGATTTATTTGAATGCATGCCGGTAGCCTACAATTTATTCTCGCGGGCTTGAGCTTGACACATTTGCATTTAAAAAGAGAAATGAAAGTAAAAAGATCGCTTTTCATTTTTTTTCTCCAAAATTCACCAGGTAATCACGGATCCCCAAATGCTTTCTCACGGACCCCCAAGGGGTCCGCGAACCCCAGGTTGGGAACCACTGGTCTAGATAGTTAACGAGACAAAGTATTCAAATATCACATGGCTGAAGTCCCTTCCTAGAGATCATTAAACGTTTAATCAACTTTGGCAATGATCTGGAGTCTCTGGACCAGTGGTTTTCAACAGGGATGGAGGAACCACGTGGGCCTGGGCCCACCTACTTTATTTTCTGGGTGGGCCTGGCCCACCCACTTTTGAAAGCCAAATTTCTTTGAAAAATGTAGTGAAAACGGCAAATTAGAGAAGGAGTTCCAAAAAAAAGCTCTTCACTCATTTGATACACACTAGTTTGATTACACAGGCCAACAAAAAATTTTGGCACAAAAGGTGAGAGTCATTTTAGAGTATTTCAGGCCCCTGATTCCAAAAATGCACTTAGTTTTTTCGAATTTTCGAAACTACCAGGAACTGAATTTCGAACCAAGATTACATTTTTTCGTAACAAGGATAAAATTTTAAGCAGCTACTTTATTGAAGAACACAACTTTGTATTCTGTAATTATATAAATGGCTTCGTACATTGATGGGTGTTGCTCAGTAGGCTATAGTAAGTCTACCATAATAAAGAATTGCGTTTGTTCATCGATGGCTTTGTATTGCTTATTCGTCTAGTTTGTTGTGCAAAACAATGTATGTATTTTATTTGTACTTAGTAGCTTAGTTAGTAAGTTTGATATTGTTGAAGTCAACAAATATATTAAGGCGAAGCACAAGTTATATAATCTACATCTTGTAGCCTATCCTAAGGCTTGCTTCACGTCGTATTTTGATTGTTACTAGGCCAGTAAACGTTAAATAGCCGTTTGTTTGGGTTGTAATCAACGTGATTGGTTTCAAATGGCGTGTATACAACTCAGAAATGTGCCTGGGATTACTTTCAGTTTTGTCTATCATGTAATAAACGACACGATGTTAAATCTATAGGAGCTCAAAATAACAAAAAAAAAAAGTTTTTGCTGTAGGTTATCTTAAAAACTAGAGCCGGAATCAGGGGACTCGAAATGACTTTCACATGCCGTGCCTTTAAAAAAAAATTTTTTTGTTTGCCAAAACTTTTTAATCTTAATCTTCAAACTTT
Source organism: Aplidium turbinatum (assembly GCF_918807975.1). Classification (NCBI taxonomy): domain Eukaryota; kingdom Metazoa; phylum Chordata; class Ascidiacea; order Aplousobranchia; family Polyclinidae; genus Aplidium; species Aplidium turbinatum. The sequence continues at coordinate 24,733,328 of NC_137482.1, forward strand.
TCTGTTGAGCCCACTGTTGATGGGCAGCACGTGTGGGTGTGATTGGTAGAGTGATCTATAAATCAATCTAATTGTCCTCCAAGGTTAAAACAATGATATCATTACATATTGTACAGTGCATACACGTAAGCCTACTGTATAATGTTGCAGATCATTTCTCCCAGGTTGGTATTATAGCCTAACTGTGTGTGTATACTGCCTTTTTATTTGTGTGCACATCGCCATATTTTGTACAGCGCTGTAGAGAAATTTAACAATTTTGTAATTTGTTTGGCTAAATCGGGCCTGAAAACGGAGATTTTTTGCTGGTTGGCACAAAAGGCAATCATGAAAACACAATGTATAAGCGATTTGAAGTATTAGGAATGCAGCAATGTTATGGGGGGTCTGGGGGGCTTCGCCCCCCAGAAGTTTGATTAACTTTGACTGCAACGCCTTTGGGCCCACCTACTTTCAAAATGGTTCCTCCATCCCTGGTTTTCAACCAAGGTTCCGCGGAACCCTAAGGTTCCGCCAGTAAGTCTAGGGGTTCCGCAAGTTTACATTCAAATCCGAGAGTCTATTTTATTATTATATGCATATTGTTTAAATCAAATCAAATATTGTTATTACTATCTGAATCCTTAACAGCCTGTTTCACCTTTAACGCATCATCAGAAGGTCTGAAAAACATGCAAAAACAATAAATCGGTAATTCTTGAAGAGATATTAAATATTGTAACTAGTTTAATCTGCAAAAAAACTTTTAAACCTGTAATTTCTGAAAAGGTATTAAATATTATAACCATAATCCAATCTGCAAAAAAAACGTCAGAATTACAAAGGGCTAACCTCCATCCGTTGCCACAAAGCCTCAATTAGAATGTTCAGCTTGAAACCAAGCAAATTGATGCCAACACCTGTGACATCACAATGAAGCAAAATGCCATAAGGATAAAGTAACCTGAACAAAATGAAATTAAATTTTTTTTAAAACCTGTAAAAACCAAATGAAATTTAGTTTGAAATTTATAACCTGTAAAAATCAAATGATATTTTTTTTTTTTAATTTAGAACTGTGAAAATTAAAAGGAATTTATTTTATTTTGAAGTACTTGAGTTTAAATTTGTTTCTATGATGACATTTACCCACTAATTCCGAACGCTTGTTCAGAAGGTGGTTACTATCAGCCTTCAGAATGGCCAGCTTTTCAGCCAAACAGAGGCCACAATTATTACGACCACCTCCACTATAAGGCCGAGCACAGCTATGGATGGACCATGTTATTTTAGGATCAACACCCCTGTCTTTAAGGTCCCAAACTGCCTAAGATAGTTCCGTGCTGTTTCGTTTAGATCTATCCAAAAAGGAACATTTATGGTTGGAAAAACGTTTTTTAAAAGTAGTCTCACAACAACCAATGTAATTAAAAACCTTAGGGCCGTTATCAATGGTGGCTTTATAAACAACGGCCTTCTGCAAGCATTGCCCATTCAAAGGACAATCTGGCTTCACCTTACAATTGCAACCAGGCTGAGATGGTTCATTATCAGCCTGCAATATTGACTTATAGTGGGAGGATATGATGCTTGCAACATTCGGAGTACAACTGTAGCTTAGCTTAATAGTATTACGGTTGAATATTTTATGCAATCTATGATGTGGCGGAAAGTGGATAGAAATGAGTTTGAAAAATTCTTTACCAATGTTGCTATCAACCTGCAAGCTGAAAGGAGGATTAAACCATAAAATTTTCCGACTCCTTTTCCTAGATGTACGCAAGTTATTAGCAGGGTTGTAGCAAACTCCGTAAAACCACTTTTCAAAAGGGCATCGTTATAAACAGATCCGGTCTTATCAAATTCATTCTGGCCAAATGATGTGGCGGACAATCGCTTTGCAATCATATTATTGTTTATTTTTCATATTATTGTTCATATTATTGTTTCATATATATTGTTCATATCATTGCATATTGTTTAAATATATTCAAATATGGATTAGGTTTGCCACTATTAATAAATTTGCTACGCTTCAAGGAGTTCTTTCAGACAGTTTAATCGTTTGTACACCGGTGGGTCAAATCGTCGTGAACGTGTTAGAGATCATCATCATCATTTCTCATTGAATTTTTTATGAGAATAAATGTAATTTTTTACAGTTGTATTTTTACATGTATTGTACATAAATAAATCTGAACATGAGTATTTTGATTTAATTATATTAATCAAACGATGTTTTTTGCATAAGGCAATTAAATTATTGAACAGGGGTTCCTCGAGCTTTTGGAATGTTTCATTGGGTTCCGTTCCACCAAAAAGGTTGAATACCACTGCTCTAGACAAATGTTTACGCCAAAAAATAATCATTAGGTGAAACAATCAGTCACCTTTTGCTTGTACCAGGCCTGTCCGATGTCCTACTCTCGGTTCAATTGTGATCAGGGGCGGATTAACCCACGGGATCTCGCGAACTTTCCAGATGGGCCGGTTAAGTTTTTGAATGTGTGTACTGTATACAAGTCTCGACTCGCTATTGTTATTAAGCTATCCAGTATGTGTCGAACATGACGTTCTAGCACGAATTTTGATAGACATGATTCATTCATTCATAGCTTGTCACGCCAGTGTCGGAGCCAGATAAGAGCATTGTTTGTGATGTTTTTGAGGTCGTTGTCATCACATGAAGGGCTAAGGGGGCAGTTGGTGAGGATGTGCTTCATCGTCTGATTGTCTAGGCCGCAATCACACATTGGGTCAGGAGTCATCTTCCATCGGAAAAGATTGCTTTTATTTCTCCCGACTCCGCAGCGGGCTCTGTTTAGGCAGCACCACTCTCTTCTCTCAAGGGTGGGAGTTTGTTGTAGACTTTCGGAAGGACTTGGGATGGCAGGATGTTGTGTCCTATCGGGCTCAGAGGTCCACATTTCTAGTCGTGCAGCTGTCGCGCTTGTGTGTTCCAATGGGCCGACTTTGATGAAGCTTTTGCGTGACTTGAGTCTTGCTGGAATAAGTTTGTGTTCATAGAGAGGGTGGCGTTGGTCGGATATTTGTTTTACTCTTTCCTTTTTTGTAGTGACTTCTCTTCGGATATGAGGTGGAGCTATAGTTGCTAAGTTATAAAGGTCGGCGATTGGTGTTGGACGGAGTGTGCCAGTTATGATTCTACATGCTTGGTTTAATTCGGAGTCAATTACTTTGGTGTGGCTTGACCTAGCCCATACTGGAGCGCAGTATTCAGCGGTCGAATAACAGAGAGCCAGTGCTGTTTGCTTCAGTGTGTGCTCATCTGCTCCCCAGTTTGAGTTTCCCAGCTTTTGCAAAAGGTTATTGCAAGCAGATAATTTTTTCTTAAGCTTCATTAGGTGTGTCTTATAGGATAGGGTCCTGTCTAGTGTTATGCCAAGGTATACAGGAAAGGGGGTATATTGTAAAGCAGTGTTTTCCCAATTGATGATGAGTTTTTGGCTAGCCTTATGATTGTTCAAGTGAAAGCATGTCACTTGGGTTTTGGAAGGGTTTGCATTTAGGCTCCAGTACTTGTAATATGTGGAATATTTGGAGAGTGCTCCTGTTAAGGTCTTTTCTATCACCGAGAAGTTTTTTGATTGGGTAGCTAGGCAGAGGTCGTCGGCATAAATGAAACGACGTACGTTGGGGGGTTTTGGTTGATCATTGGTGTATATGTTAAATAAGATAGGTGCAAGGACAGAGCCTTGCGGCAGGCCATTACGTTGGGTTCTCCATCGGCTTTTTCGACCATTCATCTCAACAAAAAATCGTCTATTTGTAAGAAGTGATTGAATAGCTTGGTTGATTGTGGGGTTCTTGATGACTTGATCTAGTTTAAGAAGCAAGGCCCTATGGTTGATGGTATCATAAGCGGCAGATAGGTCTACGAAGACGGTTCCAGTGGCGAGTTTCTGTTCGAATCCATCCTCTATATATTGAGTTAGGTTTAATACTTGACCGCAACAAGAGCGCCCTGGTCGAAAACCTGCCTGGTCATGTGTAAGTTGGTCATCTACTTGCGTTGAAATCCTATTTAGTATGAGGCGTTCGTATACTTTCATGAGGATGCATAAAAGTGATATTGGTCTATAGTTCTTTGGGGAAGAGGGATCTTTTTGGGGTTTCAAAAGAGCTACTACCTTTGCTTTTCTCCAGATCTTTGGGATTGTTGCACCGGCCAGACAATTGTTGAAGAATTTTAAGAGCCAGGATTTTGCTTTCGTACCAAATTGGAGGATCTGTTGAGTAGTGATTCCATCTAGGCCTGTTGCTTTACCACTTTTCAAGTGTTTGAAGGCTACCTGAAGGTCTGCTGGTGTAAAAAATTGATCGTTGGTTTCCCTTTCTAGTAAAGTATCGTTTTTGTACCTGGTGGGTTTGTGGTATCGGTGCTTGGCTTTGGTCTTTCCATTAAGGAGCAGTTGGTGGGCGACTTGGTTTGGTGTGACTGCTGCGAGGTTATTTTGCAGTTGGTTATCAGAATTTAATTTTTTTATGGTAGCCCATGCTTTCTTGCTATTGTGGCGAAGGTCAGTTGACTCTATCATTTTTCTCCAGCGCGTTTTTCTTTCTTCATCGAGTTTGTTGAGGACTGTTTCGCCAAGGTTCTGAGCTTCTTGGCTGAAAGGATCCTGGTTGTATTGGTTCAGGTATTCTTCATACACTTCTTTGCTTTCGATTGTGAGACCAGGTATGTATTCTTTGCGGCTTCCTCTTGGTATGGTCTGTTTTGAGACCTTCCAAATCAGTTTTTGAAAAACAGTGTATGATTGGGGTGTGGGGGGTATATTGTCGATTTCTGCGTCTAGTACTTGTGTAAAGTTGTCCCAGTTAGCTTTGCGGAAATTAAACCGTGGCAGTGGTTTGGAGATTCTGGGCTAAATTACTGGGTTTATGTTAATGCATACTGGGAGGTGTTGGGACTTGGGTATGGGTTCGAGGATTGTTCTTTTAAAGGAGTTGATGTATTTTGAGCTAACAAAAGCAAGGTCGGGATTATAGCCTTTCTTCCATCGGGCACTGTGGAAGGTTGGTTTGTCTTTCGGCGAGTAGAGCAATGAGAGATTATTGTTGGAGGCCCACAGTTCGACCAGTTCTCCATCTTTATTGCTGCTGCTGTATCCCCAGGCAATGTTGTGGCTGTTAAAGTCCCCTATTATGAGGCACGGTTTGCTGTTGTCGATCCAGGTGTTATTTGGCCAGGAAAAAGATTCTGTGGGGGGTTTATATATTGAGAAGATTTCCAATGAATTAGTTTTTATGTGCAAAATTTCTAAAGCACCCGTTGTTAGGTTGGCCGATCCGAGAATCGCTGACTTCTCCCTGCAGAATATGGCACTACCATGGGTTCGGCTGGGAGATTGAATGGCTAAGTACATTCCTGGGATGCTAGGAGGGATTTTGTCTCTGTGTGTTTCTTGCAAGCACAGGATGTCTGGTTGTAAGTTAGCTATAAGAACTGCTTTCGTGGCTGACAAACCTTCCGTATTGAAGCTAATTATTTTCATCGTAGGGCCGAGGGTCTATCCTTTTACCACCCTAAATATGCTCTCTCTGGCAGTAACTGGAGTGTAGTGTTGAGATTAGTCTCCTGTAAAGGATTAACGGGGATCGCCACGTGAAGGCTCTCAACATGATCCCCCTGATGATCAACATGATCAACATGATAGACATGATGAACTGGTAAGATCGAGTGCCGAACAGAGGCGGATTCTGCAAGTAACCTGGGGGGATTTCAATGCAACACGATGATATGAAGGTCAACATTAATCCGACCTTGACAATACACCGTGAATAAAGTTACTTTTCTGTGCTGCAACGTGGGCGATCGCCCCATTCCCCCCTGGATCTGGTACTGATGTGCGAAGACTGTTGTGTTGTAAATAATACTTAAATCACAAATTTGTTTTATTTTACACAAGATATTAGTCTGTAGACTGTCGTTTTAAAATGGTTTGTAAACTGAGCATTGCAACGTAGCCTATACCATAGACCAGGGCTTGAAATCTTGGTTTGATAAAAACGGACCGCTTTTGTTTCAAAATTCCTGGGCCAGTTCAGTTCGTTAATCCACTCCTACAGTAATTATAGTTTGCGGTGAGTTTTTATTTAGTCCGCTCCTATAAACTCACTGTGATCTGTTGTTTTTGGCCCACAGACAAAAAGAATACTGTGAGACAGTCGAACAAAAGAAATGTAAAAGTTTGCGAAAAAAAAAACGTTGAGCTTGATCGGCTCAATGTATTTGTGTGAGCAGACTTTCTTAGTTGAAAAAAAGCTTAACTTGAAAAAGAACTGCTTGAAGTCATAACTGGTTGACTCCCCCCTACGTGGTATTTGATGTTGATCTAATACCACTTTTAAATCGGACTTGACTTGAGTATTGAAATCAAGACGTCACTTTCATCCTTTACTTTAACACAATGATGTGTTAGGCCTATAGAGTTTTTGGATGTTTTATTTTCTGATAGAATTGCGATAGGTTTAATTTGTATCCTGTGATATGTAAATAACAAAATGCCGAAACTTTCGTATTGTTTTGTTGTATGAAAATGACAACATTAAATAACACAATATGCAATATGCATCTCTTATTGTGCCAAATAATATAATTATCGGGGTTGGTGGTCTTTGGGCACTTCTGCATTATCAAATATGGCCCTCGTTTAAAAAACCTTTCGCAGCGTTAGCATATAGCCTACCCGAGGTTCTTAAACTATAGCTCCCCCACGTCGCACTGTTGGGGAGTTTCAATTTTCCGAGGGCGTCGCACAATGATTCCGTTTCGCATCTAAACTCAATTTTGGTTATTTATAAACGTTTACAGAATATCCTCTGACATGTGAATTAAGGCTCATTGTTACGGAGCTGTAGCAGTTGATTATAATTTAATAATCACATGACTTGATTCTGATTCACTTCGGCTTGACTAATGATCGCAGTCGTGTGAACCTCGGGGGCCGAAGGTCTATATTTTTACCACCCCAGATTCACGATGTTCCCGGACTGAGCTAGAAGACTACTTGAGAGCATTCAGTCTTTGCTTTCATCATTCAAGACAAGCGGACCATCCGCACCATTAGGTGGCTTGAAGATGGTGCAATCGTTGATGAAGTAGTCTGCGGTCTGTTAAGGTTGTTAAAACTAATAAAGACACAGTAGAGACACAAGCAAATAAATAAAATTTAATGAAATTACTCTCGCTGGGTGTGTCGCAACTCCAGAAAACTATATCCTTAATCAGTGTAGTATTTGAAACAAAAAGTGTTGTCAGTCATCGAGATTAAGTAAATAATTTTAATAATATTAACTTGGTTTCAATTAATATCTTCTTGCTCTTACGTATGAGGTGGCAGCGGTCACGTATTCCAGTGCTGTGGGATTTCCATTTCGAGCAATCAATATCAAAGCAAGTTATTAATGATTGGCCGTTTAATCAACAGTTTTTAAACAGAATTGCAAAAATATTTTTACTACCGTAGACTATTACCAAAACCATTCTAAGCCAGAAGGAATCCAAGGTTACTATTGGACTTGGACAGACTATCATTTGCTGGGTTAGTTGACATCTAACCAGTCATAGACATAGGTGCAACCGCACCCTTGCACATTTCAATTAGACAAATTTTGAGCAAATTTGGGCGAGAAGTTCAGCACGTTTCAAACATTTCATTAAGATTAAACTTATTTTTATTTTTTTGCTCAAATAATCAAACTTATATTTTTATGTTGAATTTACTACGTGTAAAATTAAAAAAAAAAAATCTACTAAAACTGAGCATGATCTAAGTTGTGAGAATCAAGAAATAAATTTGTAATTTGTTGAGAGTTCCTAAAAGTTAAGCAGAAAATATCCAGATGTTTACAAATTTTATGATAAGTATATCCCAAGTAGGCTAATAAACTAATGCTTCAAACGTATAACTTACAATATCAACATGCTCAGATGAAATTGTAGCCTACAAATTTAGTTTGCAAGATTTGAAGTATTTATTTTCAACACCTGAAAATACCCAGATGTTTGCAAGTATTATGAAAAATATATCCTAATCGAAATGTGCCAATATTGACTTTGAAAGTGACGCTTTAAACACGTAACTTACAATATCACGCTCAGCTGAAAATGTAGTCTACAAGTTTAGTTTATAAAATTACAGAAATAACTTTTAACTTGTTAAGATTTTAGATCTTTATCACAATTTGTATTTTGAAGTACGTATAGGCCTATTATTATTTTATTGATGTGAAATGTTTTTTCTGAATTGAGTTATGTGTATTGTTATAGCCTATGGTGCTTTCGCGTTATTCGGACGATACTGGTAGTTGACAAAGTACAGTTACAGTATATACCAGACAATTGGGAACAGAGTGGATTTTTTTAATCAGGTGGTTTATGCTTTGTCGCAAAAAATATTTGGGCGCATTTAATTATATTTGGGCAAGAATGTTTTCGCACTTCCAAAAACTAACTTACCCTACGCCTATGCCGCCAGTCCATGCCGCCATAGATGCTGCAAACTTCCAGGAAAGTTAGCTGAAGTTTCATCAGCAAACCAACTCAACTCACGGTCACAATTTTCAAAATTTACCATAAAAATCCACTTACATCTCAATAAGTTTTGCAACTTCCAGAAAAATGTGTTGGAAGTTTTGCAGTAATCGAGGTCCAGGATTGATTGAAATATTTTTTGACGCTTTCATTGTTATTCGAGATTAACTTCCGCTGTTGTTATCCCAGTGTTGTCGACATGAGTGCACCGGTGTTGCAAATTGACATCCAGTTGCAGGACGTTACAAATAAGTTGCGAGCGTGTTGAAGCGCTTTTGTGATTTAAATCATTCATTGCGCATGCGTGGTGTGATTGATCCATTTAAATCAGCGACAGGCGGTATGGCGATTGTCGCTGACTGTTTATAGATAATCAAAATTACTCGTTACTAAGGTTAGATCAAGTCAAATTCTGATTGCAACAGCAAGTCGTTTCATGCAGGCCTTGTTTCTACTCACTTCCGAGTTTTCAACAAATATCAAAGTTTTCATTGTTTAACAATGCAGCAACAAAAACAACCGTTCCATGAGCTGTTGTCAAAATTCGCATGTGGAAGTATTTCCTTCGAACAATGTTTATAATTCTTCATTCATTTTGTTTTCTTACTTAGTAAAGCATGTGTTGTGTGGCAACTCTGGCTTGTGCAGGCTGAAGCTGTAGCTTTTTTGATTCTGTGCCCATCCGGCAAGCGCTATCTTTCTGAAGCCGATTGTTTATTTATTGACGTCAGTTTCGGCTAAGGTGATGCCGGGAAACCCCTTTTGTTTCCAGCCAATGACAAACGCAGCATTCTTGTATATGCGAGGCGCCATTGTCACTGGGACTTTCCAACGAAACCGTTTTGGTTTGTTTTTCAATAGTTGTGCAGAGCAGCAATGCAAATATCGTATAGACAGTTTACAGTGAAGAGATTTTAAACAGTGACATGAACAATCGTGTTCAAAGTGATCTCGCTTTGTTTGAATTTCGTGGCAGGCTGTCAATATCTAAGTAGCAGTTGACAAAAGATACAGCGACATTTGCAAACTTTATCGCAAGTCTGCAAATCAACACTTTTCATTTGTGAGTTCTTTCAGCTAAGGGCTAGGGCTATATCTTGTGACCAATCACGAATTCTAGCTTCATTGTCGTGAGTGGTGACCTTGCCGGCAGCGACTGTACATAAATGAACTTTAATTTCGAAATGAAATTGCCAGACTTGTCGATGATGACGTCATCAATTCGGAATGTGAAATATTGAAAACCATGAATGACCTAAACTATGGTTTCGATTGGTGGAGCTGTGGCTCATCAAGTCGGCGCGTGCAACAAACCTTCATGCTTTTCATGTCTACAGTGGCCTACTATGTTAGTCACAGATTATTTTAATTATTTTGTTGGGAAGCATATCGATGGTCAGTGTTGTGAGGTACAAAGCTTGGAAACGTGCGGTTTCAACATAATTGAATGGAAGTTTAGTGTTGTTTGGTTTAGTTTAGTAAGTTTAGTTATTATTTCAATACTGCAACGTTCAGGTTGATGTCCATAGTTAAGTTGTTGTTGTTTCTGGGGGCGGTTAACAAAGTTCAATCTACCTACAAAGAATTCTTATTGCAATGATTAGCAGTAGCTCTATGTCTTAACCGTGGAGCAGCGGTTTTCAAACTGTTTTGGATTGCGGCACACCAACGCGTTTCGGAATCCTCTGTATATTGACTCACTTTATTTATGTTTTTCACCAACTTTATGCACATGGAATGACAAATTCTTCAACAATTGCAAGGTATTGCATATTCTTTACGTCATAGGCTATACAGAAATAGCAAAGCTGGTTTCCAAAGACTACCAAGCCCTAAAAATGCTGCTTGTTTTTACTTTTAAGAGCCGCGTGCTTGCTGGCACGATGCCTTTAACTTGTTGGGCAGGGGCTCGGTTGGGCAGAGAAATCAGGACTGGTAAAGAAATACGAAAAATGGGGCCAAGAAAACTATTTTCATCAAACTAAAAGCAATGAATTTGTATCATGCGTTGCATCCTATTTCTTAAGCTTGAACCTGGCCTACTTTTCTGAGCGTGAAATTGAATTTCTTTAAATGACAAGGAAACTACTTTCAATTTTAGCGGAAGCCCACGTCTGAATATTGCAAGTAATTGTCGCTATAGGCTACTGTCGAGAAGCACGTTTAGACTTGTGTGAAGACCTCGCCTCGTAGCCTACAGACATCTGCCTCTCGTCTATTAGCCTACTGTCCAACTCTCCATCTACTCGTAGATTTCGCTGATTGTTTGCGCAAAGTAATTAATGTTCACTGCTCTCATTCGAAAAGTGTGGTTCATCGAATAACGATTGTGAGAATTTATGTAAAAAACTTTTATCACACAGTTAAATGGTGGTAATTGAAATTGGTCTGATGATCAAGCGACAATGCAGTTAATTGCCAGTAATTTATCGCAGCTCCTGTAACATGACCGAAAACCCTTCTAAACGAAGCTCTCTTCAGCTATTCGCTACGGCTGCAACATTCAAATCACTAGGACTAGGCTTTTGCGGAATACTTGAGACCTTTTTAGGCTGCTATACAAGTAGAAGGAAACTTTGGCATTTTTAATGTTTGGTTGTAGGCTATATCTCCATACATTTGTGTGCACCTTTATTGCATGGTAAGTTTTGCTTAATTTAAGGGCAGGATGTTGAAATACAACTTAAAAAGATTCATTGATGGGGCTAGTTGGAACATGTAGAAATGTAATTCTCTATTTCAACTTAATAACAATTTGCACTCAATATCAACCAGAAGCAACAATCACTTTTTCCTCCCCTACTTCTCCAAAAGCTTGACTCAACAATCCATTCAGTTTAGTGGAGTTAAAGTGTGGAACCATCTCCCGAAAACCATCACTGAAATTAAAACCTTTTCAGTATTTTGCAGTAACCTGAAAAAGCACTTGCGTTCTGAAAATTAACCTCTAACAACCTATGCTGTACCCCTTTATTAATTATCTGACTGTATTATTGATTGTTGCACCATACCCTGGTATAGCATGCCTTTCCAAATGCCACTTTTGTAAATTTATCCTACATATCATATAGGCCCTATTACTATATTATACATTAACATAGCTTACTATACGTATATCTTATCATATATTACACCCGACCGGATAAGGATGATGATTACTATCTTTACTCTTCCATGAATAAGCTACTACGGTATACCATTTTGCATAATTTAATATTTGCCAGATAAGAATATATCACTAAGTTACTACCAGCTTGCATCTAACTACTCCCTGATTATTATAAGCTATTATGTTCGTTCAGAGGATCGCTTGACTTTTCGTAAGATTATTATTTAGGTTGGTTTGGAAAAGATGCTTGAAACAACTCAGACACTACATCCTTCATCGGCACTACCAAAGAATCTCCACCTCTCATTGGCGATACCAAAAACACTCCATCCCTCATTGACGCTATAAAAGATGATTCAACTCTTATTAGAAATACCAAAAACACGCTGCTATATCATCATGCTTCTTATGCTCTTACATGCGCAGGAAATTTATTTAAAAAAACAAAGCTTTTTTAACTATTTTATCTTGATAATGAGCTGCCATATTATGTATTTGTTCTGCAATATATAGGCTACTTAATATCGTTGCTGCGAACACTTTATTTCTGTATGAAATCTGTAAATAGTCCTTGTTTTGATAGTCCGTTACGTAATTTCAATATGTGTGTGTAACTGTGTATATTAGTTTGTTTTTGTGATGTTGGGTTCAGTCGTGTTCTCATTGCTTTAAGAATTGGCGCTCCAGTTGTTCCAGGAACGAGGAGGCGACTGATTCTTAACTAATTCATCAACTTATTTTAAAGTATCAGGTTTGGTGGCCGTGCTTAACTATATTTATTGATGCATACCGCAATATTGGATCCATTCATGCACGTCTTAAACCATTAAGGTTTTGCCACCTTTTCCTTTTGTTAGTTTTGTTACTGTATTTCTTTTTCACAATATCATTTCTTTTGCATTCTGACAAAGAAAAATAAATTGAGTTGAATTGAATTGGTAGTGGAAGTGGCCTACACACTTGTAAAATTTCTGTGAAACTTTTTAATTTTGTATCTACAACACAACGCAACTTTCAGCCAAACTGGTGACTACATGTTGTGTTTCTAAGATTATGTTGATATAGGCTGGTACTAAATCTTTCATAGCCTTGCCGGGATAAATAAATTCTTTTGTGAGATTTCGCGTGATTTCGAATCACATCCTGCCAGTTAGTATGCAGCATGTAGGCTTATAGCAACAGCTGTCTTTAATCCTTTTTCTATCACGGAGCGGATATAAAACTAAAATAGCATCGCCGACCAGCAATGGGAAAAACCAAGTTTGACGATTTCAACTCAAACACTTGTCTATCATTTTGATCGATTGTTCTCGCGACCCGATAGCGAGCTTAAAAAGTATTTGGCAACATTTTTATTTAAGTTACCTTTCTTTCAGTAGCAAGGTCCGAATCCAATATTTCTAGAGACCTGTGGAATTTGTTTGCTTTTAAAGTAGAATACCTTGTTGTTGCACAATAACCTCGAATGACAATGGAAAGACCAACAAGAAGAAGAAGGGACGCTGGTCATGGAAGCGCTGAACGCTCTCCAGGTCGGTTGATGTTAATCCAAATCAAAATTTTGACAGGTCTCTAGCGTTCTAGAAGTTTGAATTTTCTTGGCAACACTGGGCAAGCTAGTTCAAAACCGTGACTCACGGAGGTCAATGACTGGTGTTTATGCGCAGTCTGCTTCAAGTGGACATCGCGACTAAATATAGAATTTGAATTATAGGAATTGTGGTCATTTCGAACAAAGGCTGTCAGGAGATGGAATTATGTAGGCTACTTTAATGATTTTTGTGTTTAAAGTAATTGTTTGGTTTATTTTAAATGAGGGGTTTCAGATCTTTAGCTACAAGGGGCAGAAGAATCAGAATCAGTTCTACTCTGTTTGCAAATTGTTTTGCAGGTTGCTTAATATTTTCATGCTGGTTCTAAATTTTCCAAATGTTTTGTCACAAACGTGTCATTGTTTCGTCACCATTAGTTACACCGTTGTATCGTCACAGAGGTACCTGAGACAATAAATGAGGCTGCGGTTGGGTCGATGGACGAAGTTATCGATTCTGTGACCGACTTGTTTCAAGCCAGCACTTTGGAAACGTCATCTGATGAATGCAATATGTTTGCTGACGTCAGAGATAAGGTAAAAATGAAGTAATTAGTGATTTTAACGACGCAATGTCAGCGTTATATATCGGCCCTGCGTCAGTGGTTCAAAGCCTCTACAAGTATTCCCTCATATTCTTCACTCTTCTTTCTTAATACTCTCCACTTGGGCCAGTTTCTCAAGAAATGTCTCAGCTTATGACAAAATCGGTTCAGCTCAAAGCGAGACCCACTTCGTTTTTAGATTAAAGATACCTAAGTTTGTGGTGAAACTTGTGCAAAACAAATTTACCAAATCTTGACGTTGACATTTCAGAGTGATCCGACCAATGACCTTCCACAACGAGGTGATGACGTCATCAACCACCAGGTGGGGTAGGATACAACGTGTTGTTCATCTCAGCACCCTTGACAAGAAAAGAATTATTAGAACTCATAAACTGTCCAATCCACGCACCAGATAGTTCTCCAATCTCATGCGGGAAATGGTGTGTGGCAACTTCCACGGTCGGTTATAGTGTGGCATTCCCTAACAGACCGCAGATGATTGCTTAGATTGCACAACCTACCGTGCCCCAAACGCTTGCTCTACAACAATTTAGTCCGGCCATCGCTGCTGCCTTAATAATAGTAGACTACAACCGGAGCCCTTCGACTGGCACAGATGGCTCATACGAAGATCAATAGTTTAACAAAAACAACCTGCGCTTACCTTAGATAATCCCACCAATGAGGCACGTTTTGAAATTACTGCTTCTACATTAAGTGCCTTATCTTCTCAAGACGTTGACAATTATTTCTCTCTACATTTCCCTATTTTAATGCAACCTTAACAGACTCATCTCAGATCCCCTAGTTATGTTTCTTTCGTTCAACTAACTGCACATAAGCTACTAGACAAAATGTCTTTTGATCCCTACGCTCTCTGCGCTTTCACTCATGGACAGTTGTTCCTTCAAACACCCCTTCAGTGTGGCGCGCCCTAAAAATCTTAGCCGGTTTTGTTGTTTTGTCGTATTTATCAAAATACTTTATAACTTAGCTTGATAAAATTGGCCAAGTAAAAAGTGTATTTGTGGAGCTATTGAGTTATCCTTGATAATGTTTTTCTTGTCAAGCGTGATAAAATTGTTAATCTCATTGTGGAGGCCTCTACCTCAGTGGAAGTGATTAGCAATTAGCTATGAGTATTGAGTAGCCTTGTTTGTTTTGCCTAGAAAAAAATCATAGAAATTTGTTTAAAAAAAAAATCATTTTTTGTTACCGACATTTGTTATTCCATGACACAGACTGGAGAGTTTCCATTTCAGATATCTCATTTGAAAGAGATTTTTGGGTTGTGGCAAGACGATAGTGGCCCCGAAACCAGCCTTACTGAACCCAGTTTCACATTACAATTTGCCAAGCTTGCTGCAGTGTTTGCCACTTTAGTTCAGCGCGTGATGCGTTCCCAGAAGAAAGCGAAAAAGACACAGGTGAGCCTGATCGACAAGTCCGCCTAATTGACACGATCGAAATCAAGATTTTGGACGTCCGCCGTCGAGTCGCATGGTTCTTTGTTGCTTTTTTTTGTCAAATGCTTACTCAGAACAAACGTTGAAAACTTGAAACAAATGGCGCATGACACATCGAAATGGCGGAACACCACCAAGCCTACTTCTTATGAAATTTCGACATGTTTCTTCTCAGCTTTATTCCAAGTAGCCAACAACACTAATTGGCCAACTTTATCAGCAATATTTTTAGGCTTTTTGTGATGCTCTATTGGCTGAAAATGAGAAAATGAAAAGCGCATTGAAGCATGAAAAGCAACAAGCCATCCCTCCTTTTTCTTGCAAAGCTATTAACGCCAAACTTACTACCCCTGAAGCGACGACAGAAGAACCAGAATCTGTTACACTCTTGAAGCAGCAGGAGCGAATAAAAAGATTAGAAAGACAAAGATCTGAAGTATATTTTGTACAGTTCTTTCAAACGTTAAATGTTCACTAACAGCTGTAATTTGCATTCGTTAGAGCGACATGTTCGCGATAAAATAGAAGGGATCAAGGAAATCGCCGAGTCACCGCAGCAGCAATATTTGTCATTCTTGTATTTTTTTCAATTTGTGTTTCGGTCCTTAGGCAACACTGTTGGGGGCAAATTTCGATGACGCAACTCATCAGGTCCAAAATGGCCGCCTCTAGAATGCACAGCGCAAAGCATAACCGTGTGTGTCAAGTGGCGCACATTTAATCAAACGCTTTCATACATTTCATCTACATTTAGATTCTTCGAGTCAACAAAACCTGGGACACTCAGTACAAACGTCTGAAGCAAGAGTTAGATCGACGAACTAGAGAGTGGGAATGCAGAATCCAAAATTTCGGCGAGAGCTCAACCTCACCCTGCTCTGAGGAAGGCCAAGATGACGTAACAATGTCCTTGTCTGAGGCAAGGCGGAGAATTTCTGGCCTGATTGTAAGTGATGTGTTGTTTTGTTGCAACTGCAATAAAGACTTAGACTAAGTTTTTTTTCCAAAAAAAATACTGTAGTCCATATAGCTGCAGTATTGCAGATATTTAACCTACGGATGCGAATGCTCGGCAATAAGTGACGAAATGAAAACAAGACTAGAAGCTGCTGAGATGTGGTTTCTCAGAAGAATGTTGAAGATATCTTGGCCTGAAGAGAGTTCTGCAGTAATGACAAAGTTCTGCAATCAGCAAAAACCGAAAGAAGATTAATAACAACAGGTAGAAGGCGCCAGATTGACTTTGCATATTTACAGACATGGAGATTTAGAAAAATTAGCAGTATTGGGGATGATACAGGGAAAAAGAAGCAGAGGTCGACAAAGATTAACTTATATAAGCAGCTTAAATCAATGGGCCACAAACACAACAGTCAAAACTACCGATTTTATGCGGATGTCAAAAGAGAGAGAAGTTTGGAAGATCATAATCGCCAACATCTGTATCAGCTCAGACACATACATTATTCAATGAGGCCTACCATTATTCAATTAACACAACGAATTGTTGAAAATGTTTGGAAGGTTATTTTATGATATGTTTTCGTAAAAAACATGTTTAGTCTATTGACGTCACACAGATTTGCATGTTTTGGTATTAAGATAAAAACAACGACCGATTCTTGTGCCCTTTCGAAAATGAAGAGCAGCAGATTACTTCATTCTATTCGCGCAACAAAACTATTGTGTTCGGCTACTTGATTGTTTTGACAATTGACATGAGTATATCATTGAATGTTGTGGGGAGTAACTGTTAAGAATATTTCAACACGTAGGTTGCAATCTTTCTGGTTTTCATGTGATTAATTGATTTTACATTATTGAGTTCCATTGTTCCTTTTATGCTTTCTCATGTGCATGAACTATTTAATCCGAAGACGACGATAATATCCCAGTCATTCATACCGAAAGTGCATTCGATTAATTATTGCACAATTCTCTTGTAAAGTAAATTACATTAGGCTTAACACAAGCCACTATGAATTGTTATGCGTAGTTTCGAAGATTCCACTACCGCTTATTTTGGGCGACCTGCTTCAAGTGTGTCTACAACAACACCACCACCATTTTTACAAATATTTTTCTGTTTCAGAAAGAAAAAGCTGAATTAACTCGAAATTGTACAACTGCACATGCGCGTTGTCAAACAATGAAACTCGAAATTCAACAACTAAAAAAAAATGAAAAGATCCTGAAAAGTAGCAAGAGCTGCTTGGAAGCTGAAAATCTTCGTTTGAGTCAAGTTCTTGAAGCTTCATATAGGTAAGCCTGGAGCTTTCGTCACATGAGCTCAGTTGCCATGTATACGAACCATCATGTTAGGCCCATAATCGAGTAAGCCTATCATCGGGTAGGCCCATTATAATCTCATCATACTGAAAGTTTGGGTGTTCATCAGGACAATTATCATTTCTAGCACTAGTTGCAACGTTCATCTGATGAAAGTGAAAAGAAAAGCAACAACAAACAGGTGGATTTATTGCTTCACTGACGTTTCGCGCACCATGACAATGCGCATTCTCAGAGCGAATAACATAAAAAATAAAAGTTACAAAATTATATAGGCCTACTGCAAACTTTGCCATAACTTTGTAAATTTTATTTTGTGTGTATGTTATTCGCTCTGAGGATGCGCATTGTCATGGTGCGCGAAACGTCAATGAAGCAATAAACCATCTTGTTTGTTTTTGCTTTTACTAAAAAGTTGACAGAGAACTTCTTGATATGATTATAAAGGTTTCAACTTGCTACATGCATTTTTCGTAGGCCAAACTTTGGGGGCCTATAAAAAAAATGGGTATAAAAATTAAGTAAAGTAAACAATATCACACCAAATCAGAAGAATCGGTTTATTTAAATACAGAGCTTTCGCCACACAAGTGTGGCTTCATCAGTATAAACTTATTCAAATAGAACTTATTCAAATAGATTCTATTTGAATAAGTTTATACTGATGAAGCCACACTTGTGTGGCGAAAGCTCTGTATTTAAATAAACCGATTCTTCTGATTTGGTGTGATATTGTTTACTTTATTTAAAATGTTTTGTCACACCGTGCATCCCAGTGGATCATCAGTTGAATTATAGGAAAATTTGATGAAAAGTTTAGGAACGAAGCTTTGTTTTGGAATAAAAATTAAGAACTGAAATTCACATGTTTTATACTTATACCAATACACTTTCATGTCAAATAAAAAAATTGAATTAATTTTGATAACTACTATGATAAAAGCTAGATTTTCTGACTTGCAAATTTTGACCTTTTTTACACTCATTGTTCAAGATTTTTGTCTATGACATCACAATTTACATTATTGCTTGTGGATGACATCACAATGTAGCCTACATATTGTTTGTCATAATGCAGCTCATGAATGAATTGAATACTGGTAATACACTAAGGTTTAACGTTGTAGGCCATGCACCATAGTAGTTATCATATTATTAGTACCATATTAGTACTACATTAGTTTTACAATAACACAATTGTTATGGATTCATCACAGCATTATGACATTGGAAAAAAATAAGGTATTGTACCATAAAAATTCACTTTGCTAGAAGCATTGGGTTTTTGGGCATTGGTGGACTTGCAGAAACAGATGAACATGTTTATTATGAACCTTGACATTTCTCTGCTTCAAACAGGTAGACGGGCTTTGAACACTTGAACAGTGGGAAAAGTATCTTTTCTGGTTGCAAGATCTGTGGAGCATGTTAGAAATAATACATTGCTAATAGGACAACCTAAAATTGAAATCACAGTTAAAAGAGTAATTAACTCAATAACTCTACAAGTTACCACTACTATGGTGCATGGCCTACTGCACTAAACCTTAGTGTATTACCAGTATTCAATTCATTCATGAGCTACATAACAATTGTCATGACAAACAATATGTAAATTGTGATGTCATCAACAAGCAATAATGTAAATTGTGATGTCATAGACAAAAATCTTAAACAATGAGTGTAAAAAAGGTCAAAATTTGCAAGTCAGAAAATCTAACTTTTATCATAGTAGTTATCAAAATTAATTCAATTTTTTTATTTGACATGAAAGTGTATTGGTATAAGTATAAAACATGTGAATTTCAGTTCTTAATTTTTATACCCATTTTTTTTATAGGCCCCCAAAGTTTGGCCTACGAAAAATGCATGTAGCAAGTTGAAACCTTTATAATCATATCAAGAAGTTCTCTGTCAACTTTTTAGTTTACATTTTTGGATTCCTTGGATCTTAAAATGTCTGTTTAGCAATTTTCAGCCATATTGTATGATCATAGGATAAGAAATTAGAAATATGACAAGAAATTGGACAAAATCACTGAAGTGGAACAGGCAAAAATGGTGATTTTTCCAATGCCCATAACTCCACCAATGTTTGAAATTTTTCAAAAATTTTTTTTGCATTCTTTATATTTCTTCGACGTCTACAAGTATGCCAAATTTCAATAAAATCTAAATGTTGCCATTTCGATTGCCGTGTCAAAACTGACACCACTCGACTATGCAGCCGACGGGTGTACCTCATTGTCAGGTATTTCCAAAAATACTTTTGGTTACTGTGAAAATTTAAGATCTGTAAAACTATGTTTCCTTACTTATTACATTGTGTTCATTACAGCATCCATGAAAGACGATCGCTTAATCCTAAAGATCATCCAACTAAGAACAATCAATGTTCTTTTCCTTGGGCCCAACAAAGTAGGCAGGAGGAAGCTGCGGGTGGATGCTCTGGCGTTGAAGATCTTCGCACACAGATCGAAGTTCTTCAAGAACAAGTGAAAATCTACAAGGAAGATTTTGAAACTGAAAGACGAGATCGCGAGATGAACCAGGACGAAAAGCAGCGACTGGATGAGGATCTTATTGTTGCGCGTCGTGAATTGCAGACATTAACGCACGAAGTAAGAAAGTACGAGCAAAAATTCCGACAAGAAGAAAGAAACAAAATAAGGTTACAGCGTCAGATACAATGGGTAAGTGTTTCATATATTTCTCTTTCAGTGAGGTTGTTGATATGAGAATTTAAAGGGATCGGTTGGTCCTAAAGATCTTGTAGTCTCTCATAATATTGTCTCTACATAATATCTCTGCATAATATTAACAACGCAATACTTTCTTTTGTGTAACTATTTGAATGAGAGAGTGCAGACTCGACGACCTCCTACGCCTTCAGGGCTACGGTCTTTCGCACTCTCTCATTGGATGCACACTGTCAGTTTGTGTTTTATGTATGTTTCGGCGTTTCGCATCCAAACAAAAATAAAATGACCATCCATCCATCTCATTCCTCATTGCTGCCAGATAAACCTGTGAGTTAGACCAATACACAACTTTAAAAACTTACATTTTACAAATTGGAAAGATTGATGGCGTAGTTTATTGGGATAATCAAACGTTAAACAGTCAAATAAGCTTAAATGGTCAAATAATTCTACTTGTGAGATGATAGATGAAAAGTCTTAAACTGACGAATGGTTCACCACATCCAACACATAAAGAAATCAAATTTTGAACAGCGAACGTCTTCGTCGATTCCAAATAAACATACACTACTACTTGCAACAGCTACTTAGCAATTGACAAAACTTAACAACCAGACGGCATTTAACATAATAACATGAAAATAAACTAAAAATTAAAAACATTTTCAGCCATATTCATGTCTATTGGTTAAAAAAATCACCTTTCTACCAAAATTGTATTTAACAATTGGCAATAACTTCCACTTTTACAATCTATTCAATATCGGTTGGAACTCTACTATTATCTTCAATATAGGCTACTTTTCATTAGCCTACACTTCTAATTCCCATAATACACAACTCTAATAATAATTGTAATCAAATCACGCGACTATATAACGGGCTTTGTTGGACCAGAAGCTTCCAGAGACTAGTGTAGTGTTACATCACAAGAATTCGCTCTTCTGGTCAATAAGTCTTTTGGTCAACAACAAGAAGTTTTCAAAATGTCACGTAATAATCGTCGTAATCGTCGAAACGCAACAGCAGAATTACGCAGTAACCTAAAATTGTTTGCCCATTCTAGAACAAAAATGTAACTTGCCGCCCGAACTACGCATATGGGTTGTGACAGACTAATAAAATCTAATGGACTTCTAAAAAACCTGATGAAGTAGAAAACCAACTCAATTGTTTTCGTTTCAGTACCAGACCAAGCTGCATGACCCTTTCATGCCATGGAGCGAAGACCATGGCGATGTGGGTGATCCCCCAGTTTACCAAACGCACAGGTGGTTAAATGCTTCAATCAATCAACAGGGTTCTAAATTGTTATAAATAAAAAAAAAAACTTTTTTGTTCAAATTATAAACCACATGAAATGTACAGTTTGCTTCACTTTATTTTTGTTTTTCAGGCTAATTAATGGTGAATATATGCATTTCGTACATGACGCTTTGTTGAAATTATTGAAAAACTTTGACAGGTTTTATGATTTTTTTTTTTTTTTGTAAGCTACAATTTTGATATAGGCTACTGCAATTAGTAGCAAGATTCTTCCAAGTGTATGTCATTGCTGTCGTCAGCGTGAACATTGCTGTCGTTAGCGTGAACATTATAAACTTCCCAGCAGACATCGTGATGACGAAACAACAGCTTTTGATCAATTCCGGAGTGGCAGAAGAGCGCATCCTACTTTCTATAACGCTGGCCATAATCCCACCAACTGGGGTTGAAATGGATGGAACTATAAGCACTGCTAAAGTTACTCCAGTAATCACGAGAGGGAGCTACGGAGAAATATGTCCACTGCATCCAAAGAGCATGAACTATGATGTGCAAACACAAAGTCGAGCTACCTTTGTGATGTCATCTCTTTCGTGGGCATTTTATGTCATCATTTGCACTTACCGATACTTGTCAAACATCAACCAACTTGTTTTCCTGCACTGCCGTTTAACTGAAAGTATTATGATTGATCCATATAAGCCATGCTTGTGGTGATATTCAAATCAATTATTTCCTGACAAAGTTTTCAAATATTTCTTCTTGATGAAGGCCAGAAAATCTCAATAGTTTCTCTCCATCCTGGTAATATGTTAACTGTTTCATACCCCTTCATCCCCTGTAGAAAGGTGTTTGTACGATCTCAGCATCTAATAATAATCCTTTTCCATTGCTTTGATGATGCAACAGTGATAGTTGCTCACAGCACTGAGCTCTGTGACATGTTTTTTTCTGCAGTACGATAAAAATTTCAGAAAACTTTTATTTTAGTAAACTCGAAATCAACCGACTTTTTGAATTATGATTTCAGGATTTTTTTATGTTTAAACTTCCAGTTTGCTTCTCTGGTCACCATCGAGTGCACTTACAAGTTGCAATGGTCAATCGTAGAGATGTCTTTGTGACAAAATATTCTGGTTGTGAAAGCTAACTTATTAGGGATATAAATGTTATCGTTTGTTTTTGTTTGTATCAGGGACATGGTTCGGTGTTGAGGCCGTCACCCACTTACCCGAAAAAAGAGTTGAAACTAGAAAAATATGCTGTAAAGTTACAAAATATTTGTTCTTTGTTTAAGCTAATAAGTAGAATAAAAGTTTGAGCAATTTAGTGCATTCAATCTAATTCGAACATAAGATCCAGGAGGGACACCCGTCGTGCACGAAACTTCGTTCAACAGAAGCGGTTGTTTGTGGCCAGATATCTTGTCACCACGTGAATTGTCTCAATCGATAAATCCCTGATTCTCAATTTTTGTATCTTTGAAATTTGTATTTTCGCAGTTTTAAAAAGATTTCCGGTACCGCAATTAAAGATTTATATTTCCTTCACTTGTCTTATGAATTGCATTGATGTCACTATAAGTCAGTTGAAGTTCAATTTCTTTAAGTAGCTTAATTATTTTTGGTATAAAAACAAAGTTCAGATTTGCATGTTTTACGGTTCACCAGCTGCAGCCTGCATGTACGCTGTCTTTCTCGGTAGGCACTTTAACAAGCAGATTTCTAATAAACCACGAACCAATCAGCTACGTTGTTCATGACGTCTTCCAGGTTGCGTCTAGAAAGAATAAAGGAAAAACGCAAATTCTAGCTAAATTAAATCAATGCCATGCCATCGGTTGACTTGGCGCATTGGGTTAGGGCGCTGGTAGTCATTACATTAACGTGGGTTTGATTCTCACCTCTGCTATAGCTCTCTTTGCTTCTGTAATTACCAAACAAAGTTCAAAGTTATAATTACATGTAATTCTCTGGCTGAATACTTGAATGGTCACAATTGGACAGATAACGTAGCATCTCATTGGTTCGTGGTTGGATTGGACAGAAGTCCATGGATTGGATATCTGCATGTTAAAGTGCCTTTCGTCTTTTTCACCACTTTATTTTTAAACAGTGTTGCCAGATAGGAAAATATATCTCTATTTTGAGAAAATTTGCAGGGTCGTTGGGGCTAGTTCCAAATTATAATTTGGAATTGGAAACATTTTCAGGTTATGCGAGGTTGTAACGGAAGTCGTGATCGCGAAGCTGTAATGATGAGACCAATCGAGAGGTAGGCTGAGCATAGCCTATGTTGTGACATGTTATGAATGTGACGTTATAAACCTATGTTTAATGCCCATCTGGGTAGCATAGCCATAAGTAAGACGACGGACGTCTTTTGTTGTGAGGCCAAACAATGCTTTCTCCATAGACTGGATATTTGAAACAAGCTCGGTCTCGTATTCATCGGGAATATCTGACCGGAACCTACCTAAAGTAACACACCCAGGTTTTTCCACATCTGTGTCGTCGTAATGTTTGAGGGGAAATACCAGGGCCGTAGCAACAAAGAACGTGGCCCCCTCCGAACATAAGTCCGGGGCCTCTTCCAACGCAGAAACTGGAATGTGGTATTTATTTTACACAACATGCAGAGTTCATATTATGTATACACAGTAGGCTAGTGAGCACAGTTCCCCTAACCGCTAATTAGCGAAGCTAACGTTTTGGTTAGCGGATTAGCATTTTCGCTAATATTTAGAAATTTTAGGGGACTCGTTAGCGAAAGTAAATTTATTGGAAATCCGCTGATTTCTTTGTTGAAAGCTAACTTTCACATTAGCTGCGCCCACCACTGTGTATACATAGGTCTACAGTGACAGTGTGGACACTGGACATATATTCCATAATTACGCAAAGCGCTTCTTTCGAGCCTTGTTCTGCGCAAATTGTAATGGGTCATAGTCCAGGGATTTGGCAATCTTGTTTTCGATGGTAATTGCAAGAGCAGAAAGCCTGTCATCTGCCACGGTTAAGCGCAGGATATTCTTGATCAGTTTTATTCTGCTGATGGTCCTTTCAGCACTGGCGACAGTAACTGGTGTGGTCAGAAGAATTCTGGTGCAAATGCAAAGATTCGGATACATCTCCTGAAGGCTGTTCTTGTACGTTAAAAATATGCTTGCCGTGACAAGTCTTAATTCTCTCTTTCTCGATGACATAAATAAAACGATTCAATTTCATTAGGCCTATTAGTACGTTGGCATCAATGTTTTCCATTTTTCTTTTAATTTTTTTGCAGTGATTGTCCAGTTCCATTGTCCGCCTCATTAGCTCAGTGATTACGTGCCCGCTCAAGACCACGCGGTGCAAGTTCGACTCTCGGGATGTGCGCTTGAGCAACGCATTTCAGGACTGTTCTCCATTCAGCGGCACCTAGTGAATGGAATAATTTCCTGACAACAACACTTCAATAATCGGAAAACTTCACTCTGCAAATCTCGGTAACCGGCCCTGCGTCAAGAGCCTCTACAAGTATGCGAAACTACCAGAAATAACCAATCAAGGCTTTGGCAGTCCGAGGATAAAGATTGAAAACCAACCAACCAACCATTTTCTCTGAGACACGTCTTCAGGTTGCTAGCGTTGTACAGAAATTCAAACAACTTGTACCACTCCACGAGTTGGTCAAAGCGCAAAGAAACAGAAGACATGGCCTGATCAGTGAGAACAAGAAAAAATTGCGATTTGAATTTTTCTTCAGCAGAAAGACGACTAGAATCATCAGCACATTCGTAACCAAACATTCTCTTCCTACGTCGTACCGTGTTTTTTGAAAACTCCTGCTTAATACCAATAAGCACTGCTATTTTGCGTGCGTTTGTGACCACGTAGTTAGCCTATAGCCTATCCTGTATTTCGATAGTCTTTCAAAAACTTCGGCGGAAGGGCCCTCAGTTCTTGCGGGGCCCCCTCCGATCGGAGGGTTCGGAGGGCGGTTGCTACGCCTCTGGGAAATACCGTAAGCTTTTGCCGTTAACTTCAAAGCACCGCCTACTTTAACTGCTGCAAGAGCCTTTTGCAAATCTTCTTCTGTGTAAAGAAGCACGCAATGTTTAACGTTTGTAAACACGTGACATTTTAGAGAGATTGAGATCTTAAAAATTTAATATGGTAGCCACTTTAACAAGTCGAAATTCTGCCACTGAAATTGACTAGAATGAAACCGCCAACCAATCATAAGCTACGGTTTAAGTGACGTACAAAATGACGAAAAGAAGATCATAGAAAGCAAATTAAGTGATGGATTTTTTGTCAGCTGGTTGGCTTAGGGGTTAGGGCTAGAAAGTAGTCATTTCATTGACGCGTGTTCGATTCTCACCACTGCTATTGCTCTTTTTCTTCTGTAATTACCAAATAAAGTTCAAAACAAGCATTAACTCTCTGGATGAGTGCTAGAAGGGTCACAATTGGACGGTAGCCTCTTATAACACGTTCTGATTGGTTGGCGGTTGCATTGTAGTCAATTTCAGTGGCAGAATTTCGACTTGTTAAAGTGGCTACCATTTAATATAGCCTAGCCCAGGGCTTCCCAAACTTTTTTTCTTGCGGCCCCTTTTAATCTCCTAAAATTTTTCGCGACCCCTTAGGCCTACTATTAAAATGACGAACAATGCGAAATATACATATGTAGCCTATGATTTATTGAAAAGCTTAAATCTAACGAAAACCAAAAACACTTTACCGGTACGGTAGCCTACTCAGTTCAGTTTGTCTTTATTTATTTCTGACCATCACAACGATGCCTATGGGTAGGCTACAACAAAAAAGCAAACACATTTATTCAGTGTGATGGGTGCAACTGCCTTCTGCTACAAAGCAAGTCCACCCGTACGTGGTTCAACGTTAGTTAAAGCTGGTCTCAAGGCGGTTCCGATGTTGCATAGGTTGGAACGGCAGGCGAAGTGAGAACATTTCTGATAAATCATTTTGAAATTTTGGTTTCTAGATGTTCAATGTTATGTCTTCTGATTACTATTTCAATTCTACATTTTATATTCACTACAAGAGTATTTTGCATGTTGTTTGATGTAGCCTGCTTGGTGTTGTGTTGGTCTGATATTTGTGTGATGACTGTTAAAAATTTGAATTCTATGGACTTTGTGTCTGATTCAGTTCAGTTTGTTTTTATTTCTGAACATCACAACGAAAAAAAACAATATAGGCTATGACAAACATAGCAGAAAACTAGAAAAAGATAAAGCGACAAAACGCGGACGTAACGTGCATGATACCGGTACCAAAGCAGGACAATCAGTTCAAAACAGTGGTTCTCAAACTTTTTCAAAAGAATTGTTGAACGACCCCCCTTGTGATTTTTTTAACGACTCACGGTCCTCCAAAAACGTAAGGCAAAGTTACCTACATGCAATTAAAAGTGCGCACGTCAACCTGCTTGGGTGTTATCAGTTCTATGTTAGGTTCAATAATGATCTTGATATTATGCATTACATCTAGGGATAGGCAATATAGAATTTCGAATAGTTGCAATCCGAATATCTAATTATTCGAATTGAAATCACATTGCGAATCGAATTTTCCAAACCGAAATGAAAGTATCCCCTTTTCTGACTACCAAAATTTTTTATCGATTTTTCACCGATCAATTACATTCGGCTCAGCGATAGCTATTCGCTCTAGCGAAAACGGCTAGCCAGCTCCCATTACCAGTGCGGTTTGTGGACGTCGGAAGACCGTTGTGCTGTGGATTTGCATCGTAGGCTAATACTAAACATGAAACGCAATTCAACTCTGGGTGAGGCTACCGCTACACCTAGCGTCGGAAGTTCCACAACAATGCAGCAATCCAATATAGATTGATCTATGGAACTCCGGTGTTGAAGTGACGAATACTTCAGCATCAAGTAAAGACGACAACGAACAGCTTTCAGCTGCCGAAGAAATATGATCGTACCTTTAGGCAAAAGTGAAAAACAGAGATGCAATTGAATGGTGGAACAAAAATTAAGAAAAGTTCCCGCTGTTGTTTGATCTTGAGGGGAAGTATTTAGCCACTCCTGCATCCTGAGAAAGATCCTTCGCGAGTGCGGGATTAACAGCATCAAAACTGCAATTGCGACTCAGATAGCTGGCAAGCATTTATAAGCTTTTTTTTTGTTTGTTTGTTTATCTTTATCCTGCATTGCGGGAAAGCGGACTTGAGCGCTATGCATCGGTGTACGCCTTCCGACATACACCTGACCCACGCTGCAGCCGACGGCAATGTCTATTTTCCGGTTGTCTACTTTACTTATGACTTAAATTTGGTAGCCTACTACCCATTACTCGAAATCGATCACTGGGTGGAGGCAATTATCGTTAAGTTTCTTGCCCAGAGAAACAACAGCAAGTGCGGGTGGCTGGAGTCGAACATGCAGGCTCTCGACTGCGAGCCCAACGCGCTAACCACTCGGCCACGGCTGCCGACAAGCTTTAAACATTCTTCACTGTAACAATTAACAAAGACTTGCTCTCTTGGGCAGTTACTGTTGTTTTACGATTCGTTGCCACTTTTTCATTATGTGTCCTCAATAAAACCAGAATAAAAACAAAGCTTTTTGACATTTTCTGAAATTAATCAAAATTATTCTAGAATAGATATTCGAAATTCTAAATTAGAAAAATATTCTAGAATAGCTAATTATTCTATTTTGCCCATCCAACCTGTTTTGAGCTAGGTATCAATGTGGCATTGACTTCTGTATCTTTGACACCACCTGCGACAACATGTTTTTCGATAGCTCAAATATTTTCCTACTCACAGTGTCGTTTGACAGAAACACTTGCTTCAGCTTCTCCCAAAACGTTTGATACAATAACTTGGAAACAAGGCAAGATCAGTTGTTCTCCGATGGTGTGAGGCTTTTTAGCGATAGCTATTTTTCTTGCAACTTCGTATGAGGCCCTTATTCCTGCACTTTTACTTTCATTGATCACAAAGGTGAAAGAAACGAAACAAAGGCTATAACAATCAAACGAAAGGTCAGGCTTAAAAAACTGTGTGGGGAATGCCAAACCAGCTTACTAAAATATACCTTTTAAGTTTGTAGCTAACTGCTCTAGGCTGATGCTGAGCTGCGTCGGAGTCTGCCTCGCTTTCTGACCTAGTCTTATTCTGAAACGATCCCTGTTCCATATCTAGAAAGCTAAAACCTCAATTGCTAAGGTAACAGGGATCAGTTGTCAGTAGATGTTACAGAAAATATATTTCGCACTTATTCAGTGCATCTTCAGTTCTGATCAAGTTCAGTTCAGTTCTGATCAGAACTGAAGATGCACTGAATAAGTGCGAAATATATTTTCTGTAACATCTACTGACCACTGATCCCTGTTACCTTATTTTTTTTTTTGTTACCTTAGCAATTGGTAATCCCTGGTAATAGGTAGGTAATAGGGTTTTTTATTTTTTTTGTTACCTTAGCAATTGGTAATCCCTGGTAATAGGTAATCCCTGTTACCTTAGCAATTGAGGTTTTAACCTTTTAAGTTTGGTTTGGAAAATAAGTTGCCTGAAAATTTTTACTTTCAACAAAATTTTTTTCTTCGGGATCGTGTTAATTTTTTTGAAAGGTGCTTCGCGGTCCCAGAAAATTGTCTCGCGGACCTCAGTTTGAGAACCACTGGTTTAAAATATGGCACGGTCGCAACACCTCAATATTCGACCACCTTGGGCGCGGTGTCTATCGCTGTCTGTATAATAGGCTATAGTGGCTCTGGCCGGACAGCCTGATGCAAATAAATATACGGTACCATATTAATCAAAAACTGAAAACTCTTGCAGCAGCATTATTACTTCATTCTTTCCGATCCTTTTACGTGCAAAACATACCCAAAATGCGTGCCGTGTAGTGACGGCGGTAAACTATAGAGTTATTTCACCAAACGCTTTAGAAAAACGGGGCACAAGCGTTTCACCCCAACTGAATATCGGCATGAATCAAATTTGGTTAAATTTTGCATTAAACATGCTTTTGTTGATTTTTATGGGAAATGCGAAGCTACGTTGATTGTTCTGAGGGGGTTGTGGTAAAAAAAGGCTGAAAACCTCTGATCTAAGGCCTTGCTTTTTCTGTACCTTTTCTAGAGGACAAACAATTGTCACCTTTCGTGGAAAGTAATTGATTTTGTTACAACTTACCCCTACTATAATTAGCCCCGATCTCGCCTAGCAATGACTCCTGATTTAACCAGTTCTATCTCAATGCATGTAGTGGGGCATGGTCTCAAAAACGCAAAAATTCTTACTTAAATTACCGAAACACTACTTGCATGAATACCTTTATGTTATCCCCAGTTGGGTAGGCCTAGGAAATCAGCCCAAATAATGGGGGGAACGCAACATATTTCGTTTTAAAACCATTTACCAAATATTCTGATTGTTCAGCACCAAACTTTTTGACACAGAATACGTGATCGGATTTATAATTTTGACCAGCCTCTGTCGTGGAAGGAATAGCACAACTTGAAAGTAAGCTTTAAACGTAATCTCTAGAACAACTCAACAACGCACTTTTATTCAGGAGAAAACAGGTGATTTGAATATCAAGCAGGACGGCACAATCAGAAAGGTAACTTGTAAATTTGCTTGGAAAGAAATGTGTAGAAATGAGCACAACGAGAAACACCTGCGCTTCTCAACAACTCACCTGGCTGCTTATATTCACCAGATCGCGTTGGAACAGCATGGGTTGGCAATGACGTCATATTTGCGGACAGGAAACAAAAACAGTACCGCGTGTTAAGTAAACATCGAACACTTATCATTACAACCTTCAAGATGGGCATGATATTGGGAAGGTAACTGAAAAGCAGGTTACCTTTCTTATACTTTGCATCAAACGCATGGCCGGTAATGCAATTGCCTTTACACAGACCACAGCACAAGCAATCACGCAGAGTGGCTGCAAGCGAAATTTTTCGCTATAAACTTTCTGTATATTGCGGTAACTAAAGCCTGTTACTACATGATAATTACTCCGACCTCCCATGAAAACGGTGCTTTGAAGTGCAATCGTGCGCTATTTTTTTTTGAAATATTGCTTTTCACACAGCGGCTACGTTTAACAAACTATACAAACATCATAAAAGTTATATAAAGTTAGCTTTGTTTTAATCAATGTGCGCCAGTAATATCAATTAGTTTTCATGCGATGTGAAAGGTGAATCACTTTTTACTCGATCAGTGCAGAAAACACCGATACGCACAAGTATAAGTTGTGGTAAATGATAATAAAATACAAGTGGCCTGTCAAACAATATCTGTATACTCTTTGAAGCATAGTCATCCAAAAACTACAAACGTCCATTGCATTGTGGCTCGGCTGTAAGGAGCTATCCGAGCTTGAACAGTTGCTCTCATGTTGGCAATTTTAAGCTGGTGACATGCAGCAGTAAGCCGAACACGAAAAATTTTACTAGGCATGCAACATGCAACGTTTGCAGAACTAGTTTAAACTTTTCCAGTCTCAATAATTTAATTTAACTCATTGTTGAACATGCTTCATACCAACCATCCACATTATTTGCATTTGCAGGGCGCTTCTTGATCCAGTACGTTCGCCATCAAGATATGGAACTAGGCTGCATGCATGTGGGGATTATATTTTAAAAATCAAATACAAGCTTTAATCTTAAATAAACAGTAGGGGTATTCTTAGATGATGAAATAGTTTTAGAAAGTCATGTTCTGTTCGGTTTTCAATTACAAATGTGAAGCACCGTTTACCGGTTTGTTGTGTTAACGGCAGTGGCTTTAGTTACCGCGATACGCAAAAAGTTTGGGGGGAAAATGTCGCTAACGGGCCAGGGTAGAAATAGTGGATGCGTTATTTCGAGCATGTCTACACAGAGTAGTTCATTGAAAAACTAATGAATTTGCCAGAACCCGCACAAAACTTCCACTGATCCAGAGAAAAAATGGTGCTTTGGCGCGACTTAGTAGTTGAGACGCGAGAGATTTAGTGACGACAAAATATAAAGTAAAATAAGTTGAACTTTGCGATAAATACCCACAAGGTGGCGCCACAATAAGAAGGGAAATCCCGACTGCCTGGGCGGCGCCAGCTTATTTTGCAAAACGTCGGTTTTCATTTGTTGGGCCTTCATTAGAGACATTGGACTTTTTTACGACATTGAACAACGGTTACCAGTTATAAAACATGACAACTTAATACAGGAAGTACACGTAGCTTGCAATGCACATTGCTATGTAACATGAAAATAACGTAAAGTGATATGGTTTTGTAATGGAATACCGTATCCCATCTGTTTACTAAATTATTACCTGACATACCGCAAACAAACGACCATCTACAGTAGCAATGATCAAACCTGTACACATGGAAGCGACGTCTAAATAATGTTGATTTTGCGTTAGAAGTACGACATGAAAACAGCCCCAGCGGAAACAAACCTAAAGTGGAACAGGACGAAACATCAAAATTTAAATAAAATTGCTAACAGTACCAGAGCGGAACCACAAAGCACCAACAAATGATACAACATGCAAGTAAAAGCACAAATAACACAGGGGAGCGAATGCAGTGTTGCCCTTGGCAGCTTGGTAAGGCGCGGGGTATTGTGTACCGGTAGGAAATGCAATATTTATGAGAAAGGAAAATGACTAAAAAGCAACACGGTTTAAGTTGACGGCTCCTCATGGCAAAAACAAAAAGCGTGGTTAAATTCATGGCACACCACATCGATTTGTTTGAGGTTGTGATTCTAAGGTAGTGAAAACAAACAAATTTTGAGTAAAGCGTCGAGTGTGTAGGAAGTAGTTCGTTGATTTTGCATCAAATTGTCTTTTTTGATTGACTGTGGTTCACTGCCTATAACGTTGGAACAACGTAAATTGACAAAACCTAAAAATCGCAAATAAGAAATTAAAATAGAGCAAGTCTAGGTCGAACTGGAGCAGGCACCGCTTGGCCGGGTCATCGCTATAAGTTTAAATGCAATCCTCCATTCATCTCCGGCAGTTCGTCATCATCATCTTCTTCATATTGCATGAATGACATCTCAGCATCACTTCTGCTGTCTGCAGTGTTCTTTTTCCTCACGATTCTGGAGAGCTGAACAGGAACTCGTTGATGCCAGAACCTCCCTTGTCGCATCCGCTTCACGGCGAGGAACAGGAGGAACACTGAACAACATAGACCGAATAACAAATGACCCTTTGTCACTTCAAGAAAGATGCTCTAGTATCCATCTACCAGGTATGGAAAATTTCAAAAATTATCAGGTGCACTTTGCGGCAAACCGTTGGCGGGTGGAAGAAGTCTCTATAGGCGTGTGTGAGACATGACATGCTATGTGGCTGAATGTTGGGTTATGAAAAAGGTGAATGCGGACTACAGCAATGAGAATGGCATCGTCTGAAATGGATGAGGCACCTCCAACAAATGGGGAACGTGTTGGAAAAAAGCACAAAAAGATTGGAAGGCAAGAAGAAAAAGAATTAAGAAAATATGAGACGAAATAGTCAAGGACGATAATATGACCAGACTAGGCTTTCTTATTGCTGAATGCAAATGACCGAAAGACGTGGAAGTGTCACTGCAGAAAGCCTGGACAATGGACAGCCATGGCGATTGGGATTGATGTCCAGCCCCTTGCCTGCAAACTAAAGCATGAGCCAAATCGGCTACATAGTCGAGTGGTGAGAGCCCTGGTACGCCGGCCACTCGAAAAGGCGCCAAGTCGACACCGCTCCACAGCATGCCTGAAGATGGATACAAAGATTGCCTTTCTTTCATTTAATCTAAATCTTCAACTGCCGGGCGTAACCCTGAATACGAAAAAAAATATTGCATAGCCACTGGCCACATGCAAGAAAATCCAACATCTCATCCAGCTTCGACAACAGATAAAAGATTGTGATCCTCTCGAAAGTGGCTTTGGAGCTGCCACAGTTGCAAGCGTTACAGCTTTTATCACTCAGCCGCATGCAGAGCTAAGTGAGCGATTGAACCAGCTAGTGCATACCTGGCCTGGTTCAAGGAGGTTGAAACAACATACGCAGTCGCTATCACATTGAGGCGTTTAAAATGTACATCAGGTTTCCTTATATGCCACCGCGACCACAAATGTGATTTTATCTGATCAGCCTTCACTCAACTTGGTTGTAGTGTTTCATAAAGTTTTCAATGATTTCAAATGTATCACCTTCGTAATTGTCAGTAGTGCAACTGTAAAGGAATCCTTTCCTTTACACTAAACATTTGTGGGTTAGCAACAAAGCTTTCAGATTCCAAACTGCTGCTTAAAAATGTAAAGTATCGTTGTTTTACAGCAAACCCTACTGGGGTTTTCTTTTATTGGTAAAAGTATTTATTGTCAGAATTTATTGCTTTGTTGTTACGTGTTCATTAATTATCCTGTGTGACATGTCACATTGTTTAATTTATACCCGTACGGTTATTTGTACCGGTACATACAATCTCGGGCAAACATATTGTAATTTCAGGTCGGCTCGCACTTCCTTGATTAATTTAAATCTGAAACAAACGAGAAAGTTTTCAATCGCTTACCGATGACCGCAACGACAATGAGAGAAGCGATCACCACACTGGCCACCGTCCCATGGACCTGCAGGGCAGGGGTCTCAGGGGGTGGCACATACGGGGGAAAGATGGTGCCTGAAACAATCAAAAGGTTGAACACCGTTGGACCAGTTTAATGTGACGTATGACTTGCCAGGTAAAATGTTGAACGTGAAATTCATCCCGGTGAAATGTCAAATTTTGTTTGCAGCTCAGAAAGTCTTAAAACCACTTATAATAAAAACCCACGACATATGTAGGGTTTCTGCAAAATAATCGTTATGCATTTGATTTTACGTAATAAATAGGCTCATTTTATTACATTCTTTAAAGGGTAACATCTTTTCAGAAGGTTTAACTTCTCTATTCAAAATAGTACAAAAACCAGAAAACAGAAAAACCAGAGTATTTTACAACTTTTCCTAAAAACCTGCATACCCTACCCGCCCAGTTATAAACTGATGTCCAACAGTTAGTCACTTTTCAGGGATGAAACCTATTACAAGGCACGTTGTTTATCAGAAAACAAAAGCATGTATTATTGAATACGATGCATATCAGGAGTCGGCCATGGTTAGACAGAAGCGGACAATGTGCTACCGAAAACATTCAATATGTCATGGTCTGGAATGTGGAAGTTGTTTGACTGATGCAACCCAAAGTGCAACAATGTGGCTCCATGTGCAGCTACCGGTTGTGCTTAATTGACCGCTCAATAGGACGCCAGTTCGATGCCTAATGAGAAGCAGACTGTTACAATGGCATAACACTTAACCACAAGATTGAAAGTGGACATGAAGGTTGTCTTCCTTGCCTTACTGTTCACTCTTCAGCTTTCTGGCATAGAATAAACATCGAGCAAGTATGAGAGAAGGTGACGGCTTGTGTCGTCAGTGGTTCATAGCCTCCACAACCACAAGTATGCGAAATCGCCACGATGAAGCCCTCAAAGCTTTCCCAGTTCAAGGATAAAGATCTAATTCGTGCATTAAAATGCGACAGTCGCTCAAACATATCACGAGACCACTCACCATGCCCCTGCGTTCGGTTCTTGTCATGGTAATAGTGGAAAACCTACAACAAGTGATGCTTATTAATTTCAATGCAAAAAGTTTTGTTGTAAGAAAATGGCCTGGCAGTAGTACCGCCAGCTTATAACATTCCCACGCGATTACAGTGTTAGAAAATTCTTTGAAAACCCACAACCGGAAAGCATGGTTGCAATAACAGAGGTCAACTCAAGATAACCTGCAAGACGGGAGAGGCTGTGAGAATGCTGCAGGACGATTCGACTAATGGGGCA
This sequence comes from Aplidium turbinatum, assembly GCF_918807975.1. Taxonomy (NCBI): domain Eukaryota; kingdom Metazoa; phylum Chordata; class Ascidiacea; order Aplousobranchia; family Polyclinidae; genus Aplidium; species Aplidium turbinatum. The sequence continues at coordinate 24,768,727 of NC_137482.1, forward strand.
ATCACACAATAACAAACGCATCCAGTCATGCAAACCTCGAAGGAAATCGAAAGTTGGGCCTAGCATGCAGCATCAACATCCCAGGGTTGTCTCACATACCGTTTGTGGGCACATTCTCCAGCATTGTTGAATGTCCACAACGTCATGAATGTGACATTGTACCAAGTCCGCGGCACAATCAAGAATTCCTTTTATTCAGCCGACCTTCCTTCAGAAACTACATCTACCAATTTGTTACAGCCTGGGTAGAGGCGAGTGGTGTTTCGTTTGCAGATGTAACGAAGCCTTATCTACTCAACTATCCCACACACCCACAGCATTATTGAACCCAGGAAGTGCAAACTGAAGGTTCAATAATAATGCTCCGGGAGTGGAAATTCAATTATACGATGCTACTAAACTGGTCTTACCAAAATCGGTCAGTATCATTGCGCATGAAATGCCTTCTAACGATTCTCGCTGCGGAAGGGTTTGCGAGCAAGAACATATCAGGGAAAAAATGCAATAAAACATGAAATATCAATACGTATCAACTCCTTGTCGTTGCAAAACATAAACGAATACAGGACATTTTCCACTCTCACCTCAGCGTTGGGGTTGTCTCCTTCAAAGGTGAACACCATACAGTTCTTGTTGCTAGGTACGACTCGATAATCGTAAGGACCGTAGACATGCTCGCAAAAGTATGTGGCGTTGTGAAACACTTCACTAAATGAACGACACGTGCTGGCGAGAGGACAAGTATTCACTGCGATCATAAAAAGTCAAAGGTTTAATTCACATTAAATTGAATGATGAAGTAGACGCTGATCTCTCTTAACCTCTGTTCTGACTTCTTGATGTTACTGAGAATGAAAAATTGTCGGATTTTATTACTGTATATTTCAGATGCGAGCATTAGAGTGATCATTATGTGCACTAAAAACATGGTCCTAAAAATATTCCTGTCAAAAAAAAAAAAATTATGACGTACTCCGATTTTAGACTTACTCAACGGACAAACTTGTACACGACAAATACTATGAAATAAAACATGTCGATTGTCGAGTATCACTAAATTGCGACCACGGAGGAATGGATGACCTTTCATATTCTCTTTGCACTGTTCTTCTTAGGTTTGCAGTTCTGGACGGTCGAATAGCTGGAATAGATGCGGACTTGATGACTCGCTGGACCTCATAGTTCTTCTTTTAGAGATTGCTTCCACTTTACAGACTAAAATAGAAGCCATTGATTCCCTGGCTGCTATCACTAATTCACTCTGTTACTGGAACTCCAAGCAAACATTGCATTAGTGTTGACGCAAGAGCATAAATCTTGGTTTTCTTTATGTATTCGCCAAACGTGTCAAAGTTGTTCATTATCAGAAAATTGGGATCATGCAAGTATTCAAGCAGATGAGCAAGACATTGTGCCTCTCTTTTTTTACTCTTATGTCAAATTGAAACTTGAGAGATGCTCAGGATCCAGGATAAGAGAGAAGAGATTTTAAGCCTAAAATCGCAAATTCGCTTGGCTATCAGTAGTACTACAGTACCTCCTGCTAAGCCCATTCACAGGATGTTTGACAAGGGGTTCAAGAACTTCAGCCAGACTTTTGAGAATCTATCAGCCACGTTACTCAGCAAGCAATGTTACAAACGCACCAGCAACGTAACTTTCAAACTCTCTAGCCAACCGACAAAATCATATCAGGAGAGCAGATAGCAAAAACTGCCTTCATTAACTGGTTAGGCTAACCGCTACCCAGATAGTCCAAACCTAGTTGGATGGTCATTGGTCATATATAAATATATAGCCAGTTTTGTAGTATAAACATGATATCTTGTGAACATCCATAAAAACCTATCTAAAAACACTTTATCACATGTTTTAACCTAAGTAAATTGGAAAGAGCAAGTGCAATTTTTCAAGAAAAAGGTGTGCAATGTTGTTTGTCAGAGGGCATATCGACTATGTCACATCCCCATCACAAGAATGGCAAACTTACACATCCATCGTTGCAATTGTTTTAAAAAGTGCTGAACTACAAACCTCCCGTGTCCCATTCAAATCCTCGATTCCAGTCCTCAACACAAGTCATCTCGTCCCTGCAGTCCTCCCACCAGGAGTTGCATACACTTCCACACAATGGCACTCCGTGAAACCTCTCTGCTCTGTAGCTGCTTTCAGTCTAAAACAAAATACCAAGACTCAGGGTTTTAAACCACGCCGACCGTTTGTAATTAGACAAAAGCTGTTTACACTTGCACCTGGATGCAATGCAGCCCTCACACAGTGAATATGATACCAAGAACAATTTAGAAAAGTTTGTCTTAAACAGTGTAAATATCAAATAATTTCCTCAACCAACATGAAACATACAAGAATTTACTTTTTTTTTAATTCATTTTGATGAGTCAAGAGGTTTTGAAATTTTGAAAAATTATTTTATACAGAATATAGAACCAAAGATTTTTTTTAAAATGTAACAAAAAATCCATGGGCATTGCATGGGAATGCAGGCTTCATTCCTTTAGTAATTAAACTGACATCATAGTCTAACATTCCTAGACCTGAAAAGACTAACAAACAGTAAACCATGTCATCTAAACATAATTTTCCTATAGGTCTACTAGCTATGTAAGCAGTACCTCTAAACAGTGCAACCCTTAATATTAGAAACAAGAAATAACCAAGACTCGCGTCATTTGACTGTAATTCAGCATGAGCTCTTGTCATTTGGCCATGTGCGCTGAGTGCGCATTGAATCATGTCATTTAAATTGAAATCATAACTGTGTTTTATAATACACAAAACTAGTAGTTTCTAAATACAGCATGCTATGAATAGCGGCAAAACAGCTAAAAACACTTCCACATTGCAATTACCGTGATTAACCAAGGGCCAACATTGGGAGAGCACTCATAAAAGCAAGAGTTTAGCTCAAAACGATGGAGGCATTTGGCGGACATGTTGGAACAATGGCTGTAGTTGAAGTTGTACAAATGGTGCCCGTCAATAGTAACTGCATCTGCAGTTTTATTTGTACAACAAGAGAAAGTTTTCCAAGCATCACACTGCAAACAAAATACCTCAAATTAACATGGTAACATAGTTGCTCATCAATGCCATTTCCAAACAAACACTTCAAATACAATGCTGGTAGTGCTATTGTACATTCATCAAATGCTGGCATTTGCACAACAATCTAACCTCTCAGTGCAATTTATTAAGAACCGATTTTGCTATACCTATAGTAATACTGTAGCATCTTCAGCTAGCACAATATGTAAAAAAGAAAATTTGAAAAATACGTAAAACAAACAATAAAGAGAACTCCGATATTATCAACACGCATAAAAATTCTATTTTCAATAAATGGTTACATAATATTAAAATCAAAAGCTGGAAGCCTAAATCTTAAACTGTAATCGGACTCACCGAATAGTAGCAGACCCATAGATATTAGATAATATTGTATTTCTTGAATTTTGTGCCAGTATATTGTTGGAAATCATGGCAGAACACCAGTTTAAGATTTAGGCTTCCGGGTCTGCTACTATTCGGTGAGTCCGATTCGGTGAGTTCTTAACCTCTAACCCCTAATCCTAAAACGGCAATGATAATTAGGCTACGATTCCCGATAATTTAAAAAAAAAATGAAAAAATCCCCTGCTAAGGGATCGGACTCACCGAAACGGGCCATTCCGATTATCTATACCGGTAATATACATGAACATTATATCATCCATCAAGTAAATTACAACAGTTCAACAAGACGAATACAAAGAAAAACGCAATTTAGTTTATAGTCCATTGATTGAAGTTAGTACACTGCCCCCAGAGCTTCAACTCCAATTATGTGAACTTCAGAACAATCCGTTTTTGCTGTCATAAAAAAAATAGAAAATCCTGCAAGCTTTTGGAAGTTAGTGTCTAAGGAGAAGTTTCCCCTTTTAAAAAATGCTGTTCTGAACCTGTAGGCCACTCGATGTTTGGAAGTAGCCTACATACATTTGCAAATGTACGTTTTCGGCAATGAACAATGTTAAAACCAAAAATCGAAATTAACTTGGAAACGAGGCTCTTTACGCTTTCGTTCGCATGGCCACAAGAACGATTCTCGTGGATACCAATGCTATTGTCTAAAATTAAAATCTAAAGTTGATAAAGTTAAAGATAATGACCGCCGATGCTACCTTCTCAGTCGGCCAAGTTCGGCCGCCGGTTTCTTCTAGCCAATTATTATTCAATTTCGCAATAGAATGATCATGGATTAACTATCGAAAATACGTAGTATCAAAGAGTGACGCAGAATTAGGTCAGCACGTCATGATCACCACTGCTGTATTGTGCGGGAACATTTGCTATTGTATGGAAAATATCAAGCTGCGATCACCAGCGCTGTAAGTCTTGTTTGTAATTCCCGACGTTTATTTTAACAAAGTGTTAATCCGAAGTGCTAATTTACATCGGCTGGCAATATTGTCGTTTTTATGTGGATTCACTGTTGTTAAAAAGGAGAACTAGGTTAGTTGACATCCGAGAGGAAAACACGTGTTTTCATAGTTGAGAAATGTTCCCGCTGTGTGTTAGTGACTTCACACCCTTAATGGTGACATCATAGCGGTATAAATGGTCAGGTTTTATGAAAGGCGCTATGCAGTTGAAACAATTTACTGAGCAGCGATAAATAAAAGGTAATTTTCTTGGCTTTCTAGCTTCCACATAATAAATGGAGTGGGATATTTGATATAAATTTGCTACGTAGCCTATTTGTGTAAAGAAAGCTTGGGTTGTCACTTTTATAAGCTCCTAGTTCACAAGCAACACTAAGAATTTCTATAACAAAAAATTAAACAGATTCTTTTGAGCATGCTATGTTTATTGTGCAGTTCAGGGTAAACAGAAAGTCATTGGACTTTTTTCATTTGATGATTAAACATATTAAATGTCACTTGTATATATGCCTTTTAATATGCTAAATATCTTACTAAATTCTCTAAAATTTAAGCCTTAAGTTAAGTCTTAAATTTAAGTCTAAAATTAAACTCCTAAGGTAATGGTAAGGTTTAAAATGAGTCAATAAGAAGTCATCATTCAGCTCCATGGCACGGGGAAGACCAACTCTTGAGAACACTGAGCTCTTAAAAGTTGCCACATCCACCGTTTACCATATTGTGAATAGATTTAAAGAACTTGGTACATCTGAAGATCGTCCTAGAAGTGGAAGACTTTGCACTACTCAAACAAAGAAAGTGGTTAAGGCTGTCCAAAAAAGAAGAAAGAAAAACTCAAACAGACTCGTCCGTCAAATGACTAAAGACACGAATGTGAGCAACACTTCAATAAGGACCATTGTGGAAAAGGATTTTTAGTTGTCTCCCTATTGTGAGAAAACTGCAGTGCATTATACTTCTCCAAAAGCAAGCGACTTGAAAGAGCACAGATTCTTTTCAGACAACTAAAGGCATGGCAGGGCAAGAGCATGGCGGGCATCAATTTTTAGACAAAAAACTCTTCACGATTGAAGCTCAGTTCAATAATCAGAATGATAGAATTGATGCAGTCTTCAGCAGATATTATAGATTCTGTGAGAACAATTTACAATCGTCAAAAACAGTCTTCTGTCTTGGTGTAGGCTGCCATCTCCAAAACTTGGAAGTCTCCTCTGCTTTTCGTGGAACAAGGGGTTAAAGTCAAATCAGATGGCTACATCAACGATATTTTGGTTCTAGCTCTTAAAAAGATGAAGAAACACTACAAAGATCAGCCCTTCACACTCCAACAAGATGCCCACACCTAAAGAAAGACTCTAGTGCTCACGTCAACTTCCAAGATCCTGGAGCAAGGAAATGTCCTCTCTCCTTGCTAGTTTTGAATCACAAGGACTTTTGTGTGAGGTTGTTATTGAGGGCAAAGGCCTGTTCTGTTGCTTACCCAAGTGTTGCTCAGAAGCAATCCCTCCTGCAAGAATGGGCCAAAATACCCCAGGATGAGCTCAATTATCGTTTCTAGCACTAGTTGCAACGTTCATCTGATGAAATTAATTTTGTGATCCTCTTTTAGCATGTGTGAACAAAGGGCTGACTTTTCATGTTCCATATTTTTGACAGCTCTGCGATGTTCTTTACCCGGGAATTTATGCTACGTTCAGTTTGGCCAATATAAACTGTTTATGAAATTCCGTGTAATGATTGTGACGCAGTTTATATTGGCCAAACTGAACGTAGCATAAATTCCCGGGTAAAGAACATCGCAAAATATGGAAGATGAAAAGTCAGCCCTTTATTCACACATGCTAAAAGAGGATCACAAAATTAACTGGTCAGAAACAAAAATTTTGAAAAATGAAAGTAATTATAATCAACGCGCCACGGCAGAAAGTTGCTTCATCAACATCACATCTAAACTTTGCAATGTACTCAACCGGAACGACGGGAACCTTTTACCAAAACCTTATAAATCATTATTGTCTCGACATGCAGGCTTCAAGCCTACTTAAACACAGTTGGAAACGTTATTGCAATCTAATGTTGTCTAGAATTTGTAGTGGTCTTCAGTGCTTCGAATTTATGATTATGGTTGAAAGTTTTTTACGTAATTTAACGTCGAAAGTAACCACACACCATTAGCCAATCTTTAAAACATTGTGTTCTATTTCTCTAGCCTTCAATCGCATTTTTTTCTGTTGGTCGTCACTGCTTCGAATTTTTATGTTTATTGTTGGAAGTTTTACGTAATTTAACGTGAGAGTAACCGCCCACACATCATTGGCCAATTTTAAAAATATTGCGTGTTTTATTTTTTCTTGCCTTCAATCGCACTGCAGTATATCATCATTGTCAGCCATTGTTGTTCCACTGCAGGATGAAGGCCTTCCCCATATCTTTATAATTTTGTCTGTCTTTGCACGTTTGTGTCCAGTGTTTGTCGAATTGGTAGAGTTCGTCCCGCCATCTTGTTTTCTGTTTCCCTCTTCTGCGTTTATTGTCAAGAGGTATCCAGTCAGTAGCTCTTCTTGTCCATCTGTTGTCAGTTGTTCGCATGATATGTCCTGCCCAATTCCACTTTAAACTTTTTATTGTTTGAATGATATCTTTGATTTGTGTTTGTTGTCGTATCCATTTGGCTGGTTTCCTGTCTTTCCATGTAATGGCTAAGAGTGCTTTTTCATGTAATCTTTGTGCAGTGCGTAGTTTGAGTGTTAGTGCTTTCGTTAAGTTCCATGTTTCTGCTCCGTATGTCATTGTTAGGAGAATGCTTTGATTATATACTTTTCTTTTCATTGAGATCGGTAATTTACTTTTAAATATTGAGCTCGCTCTTCCAAATGCCTACCAACCAAGTGTAATTCTTCTTTTAATTTCTTCTTCTTCATCAGGTGATGTGGTTACTATTTGGCCAAGGTATGTGTATTTGTTTACGTTTTGGAGATTGGCTCTATCTAATGTAATGTTTTGGTTTCCTTTGACACGGGGATTGAACATAACTTGTGTTTTAGTCGAATTCATTTTGAGACCGTCCTCTTTGCTTGTCTCGTCGAGTTCAGTCAACATTGTTTGGAGTTTATTGGGTGTTGAAGATATCAAAATGATGTCATCAGCAAACCTGAGATTGAATAGGTATTCGCCATCTACTTTGATACCCTTTTCTTCCCAATTTAAATTTGTGAAAATTTCTTCTAAGCATGCTGTGAAAAGCTTAGGAGAGATGGTGTCTCCTTGCCTAACACCTCGTTGAAGTTGAAATTTGGTTGAGTCTTTGTGTAGTCTGATGAAGGAACACCTGACCTTTTCTCATTATACAGCGAAATATTTTTAAGACATATTGAAGATGAAAGAGGTATTAGTATTGGAGGAAACAACATTAACCACATACGATATGCTGACGACACCGTTTTGATAGCCGACTCGGACGTAAAACTGCAGAACATATTAGATATTGTGTGTACGAAAAGCAAGATATTTGGCATGGAATTAAATAAAAAGAAAACAGAAACAATGGTCATAACAAAGAAAAAAGCAACCGAAACTCCTATTTGTAATTTATCAGTTAATGGAACAATTCTTAAACAGGTCCAAAAATTCAAATACCTCGGTACTATGGTGAATTGGGATGCAAGAGACGAAACAGAGCTCAACATAAGAACAGCCCAAGCAAAAGCAAGCTTCCAACAAATGAAACTAATTCTTTGCAATAAAAATATCTCTTTCAAAACAAGATCTAGAGTTTTAAAATGCTATATTTATCCTGTTTTTCATTACAACTTTGAAACCTGGAATATTTCAACAAAAATGGCAGAAAAGATTAATGCTTTTGAAATGTGGTGCTTCCGTAGAATGCAACGAATTTCATGGCTGGCAAAGAAAACAAATAAAGAAATTCTACACCAAGTGAACCAAACCAGAACTCTGTTAAAAAGTATGAAAACCAGACAATATAAATTTCTCGGCCATGTAGTAAGAAAGCAAAAACTGGAGCATCTCTCTTTAACTGGTAAAATTTTTGGAAAGCGGGCACCTGGCAGACAAAGACAAACACATCTGGAACAATTTAACGACAAGACAGAAACAATCATCCATGCAACATATAATAGGAACATTTGGTCTAATTATTCATCTGAGGCCGTCGATGCCTGGTTCAAGCAAGGCAACTGAAGAAGAAGATGAAGGAATAGCAATTTTGATAGACGTGTTGAAGGATATTGATATATGTCTGGTCAATTGCTTGGTTTCTGATGACTTGTAGCACTGCAGGGATCTGTATTGAATCAAACGCTTTACTGTAGTCAACAAAGGCAAGGCAGAGAGGCAAGTTGTATTCATTTGTTTTTTCGATTTTTTGGTTGATTGTTTGTAGATGATCTATGGTGGAGTTGCCACTTCTAAATCCAGCTTGTTCTCTTGGTTGGCATTCATCTAGTTGATTAGCTAGCTTGATTAGTAGCTAACTGCTCTTGGCTGATGCTGAGCTGCGTCGGAGTCTGCCTCGCTTTCTGACCTAGTCTTATTCTGAAACGATCCCTGTTCCATATCTAGAAAGCTAAAACCTCAATTGCTAAGGTAACAGGGGTCAGTTGTCAGTAATATATATACTATACTGTATATACTATACTGTATATATAATGTATATACTATAATATATAAATATACTGACAACTGATCCTGTTACCTTAGCAATTGAGGTTTTAGCTTTCTAGCTTGATTAGCGTAAATTTATGGTTGAGGGGCAAAAAATGGCTACCATGTATACTCAAGTATAGATCGATCTCGTGTGTAAGTCGAACTCCTACGTTTGAGCTGAAAATCGGTGATATTACCTTCTCCCATGTATGAGTCGAATAACTTATTCCCGACACTACCATTCGATGATTCATCTAAGTATTGGCATTGACGTACGGTATTGAAATTTCAAAGTAGATCGTAGAGTAACTTACGCTGCTGGAATGGTCACGTAACTATAGACGCGCTATATTGAACGAGGTCTTCTCGCTGTGAGATTAATTATGATTCAACAGAACGCATTGTTTTGTTCGCAATGTGTGAGAATTAAATGGAAAACTGATAAAAGAAAAGGTGTTTATCTGTTTAATGATCTTGGTTGCAGCACGGTCGCACGCCTGCATTAACGACGTCTCTCACCGCTATTATCACCTAGCCTACATGACATCATTGATTTATGCGGCCGCTAAGGTTTGACATCGACTTCAACGATCATGGAATGTTACGTAATAAGAACGATTATATCCTACACGCAAAAATAAAAAAATTGATCTCTTAAAACAGCTCTTTTTCTTCTGTTTTGTCTCGTGAGCTTTGCATATTGCTCAACAAGTGCATAAAGTTTAGAGTTGACAAGATATCATTAAATTTGAAAATTAAGTTTGAATCAAGTGCTGCAAATAAACGTATTCCAAACTTTTACTTCGGCTGACGCCATTTCATACTCCGTGATCTACGTCGGCAATGATTTTGCCGCAGCAAAAATGCGTACATTTTGAAAACAGCCGAGCTGGATAAAACAGCTTTTTGAGCTGCCAATCACTTGCGAACATCTCCACACCTATACTCGAGTATATACGGTATCAGTCTTCGAAATTAGCGGCGGCACACGGCAATTGCCGTGGTAAATGCCGCCGCAAACGTCATAATGGCCATTATGCTAAGGCAATAAAAATGCCGTCGCAAAATGAGCATTTAATTCGGACAAAAATTGTTCAAAATTTCTTCCTGTTTGATTTACTCGCAGCGGGAGTTTAATCAGCAGAAACGTCGTACCAAGACCTCACCTCGGACTATTTTACTTGCTGTGAATACTCAGTCTTCGAAATTAGCATATTTTTACTTCGCAAAAACGTTGACGAGGCCAAACGGCAAAAGTTGAAATTGCCTCGGCAATTGCTGTGAACGTTTATTACGAAAAAATTGTACCAAAACGAGAACAGAAAAAAATAATCGAATGGTCTATCACGACCGCACTGTTTGATTTGTTGTGATGTAATAATACCAAAAGTAGAAAGCGAGCAACGCGATACGCACGCTGTTATGGTGATTTACGGTAAATAAATCATTGGGGGGAAAAAGTTAGTTAATTTTGGGTTGATTCAACGTTCGAGTCAGCACAAATCGATTTAATTTTCCCGGCGGGTTATATCGCGTAACAACAATGCCCAATAAGAAATTTACGTTTGTTTTACACTAATTCGACATCTAGCGACGTTGAATTATCATAAAATAACGTTAATTGCTCAATCAGGTACCGGTAACAAATCAATAGTTCCCTGCGCGAAGATTGCCTCGATTTACGTATACACTCACATAATTTCGGCACAATTAGGATACTGCGAGCAACACAAAGTCTGTTGGATAAGGAACTAGTCAGAATCGGAATCATCAGATGCTGTATCGGAGGATGGGGTTGTCGCGTCGTCGCTGGAATACTTGAAGACGCAAAACTGCCCGTTCATGAACGCGCGATGCCATATGATCGGAAGCGTTTATCCAATTTTGTTCCACTTTTTATATTAGCAACGACACCGGTCAAAAATAAGCATTCGATGAAAGAATAACTTTTGCGTAACAGTTAAGCCAGTATTTGTAAGGTTGCAAACTTTTTACAGTTCACAAGAGCATTGTCAGCGCATAAAATAGCTTGCCTGATGCTCAGTCTAGGCTACCGCCGTTTAACACACAAGGAAGAAGAAGCGCATACAATTTCGTTTGATTAAAGCATACGGCAATTGCCGCCGCAATCCAAGGTTTGTTGATTTGGCGACGGCAATGTTTTTGCCGTCGTAGATGGAAGTTAATTTCGAGGGCTGCGGTATTTGATAAGACTATGAAGTCTTTCGATAAAAAAACTGAAGAGAAAACATTTCGCCGATGTTAACGCTTTGAAGGCAAGTAATTAGCAAAACGAGCGAAACGAGGTTAATAAAACTGATAGCGGGTTTCCACTCTGCTTGAAATCATGATTTTTTGCGTTTTATTTCGATAACTTCACTGTCTTGAACGTTGTTATTCAGTATTCACTTGCACGAAAAGGATTCGGCTTGTTTTCCAACTATTTCAATTATGAGCTAACAATATCAAAATTTTTACGACTAGGCGTAGGCCTACTGCATGCGTAAAACTAATCGTTTCAAGCAGCGGTTCTAATAAATTCGGCTTGAGACCTAAGTGTCAATATAAACAAGACATTAAGCTTAATCAAAGACTATTTCACTGTGCTGCGTTAATTTATACGTTACTAAAGTATAAAGCTAAAACCTCAATTGCTAAGGTAACAGGGATCAGTTGTCAGTAGATGTTACAGAAAATATATTTCGCACTTATTCAGTGCATCGTCAGTTCTGATAAAGGGCAGTTAAAACCTACAAGTAATGTTTTAAACAACATTACAGTGACGCAATAATGCCAAAACATGAGCGTAAAAAATTGAAAAAGCAAAAGCGTAAATATTGAAAAAATGCTGAATGAAAACTAAACCAAGCCGGCAGTAAAGTAAATTACGTATCAAATATAAATTATAAACTAGAAATGATGAAAAAGCGATGAGCAAAGCCTGCAAATGTAGCATTTCCAGCCGAGTTGGCGATCCCTATACTATGAATCCCTGCCCTACCATATCGGACCCCATGCTTTTTTTTCAAAAATACTGAAAATATGAAACACCCTTCCTATTGCACGTATTTTAATCATGCTCTGGTACAGCTCTTTGCCGTAATTTGTCACAACGCTACATTTGCAGGCTTTGCTCATCGCTTTTTCATCATTTCTAGTTTATAATTTATATTTGATACGTAATTTACTTTACTGCCGGCTTGGTTTAGTTTTCATTCAGCATTTTTTCAATATTTACGCTTTTGCTTTTTCAATTTTTTACGCTCATGTTTTGGCATTATTGCGTCACTGTAATGTTGTTTAAAACATTACTTGTAGGTTTTAACTGCCCTTTATCAGAACTGACGATGCACTGAATAAGTGCGAAATATATTTTCTGTAACATCTACTGACAACTGATCCCTGTTACCTTAGCAATTGAGGTTTTAGCTTTCTAGATATGGAACAGGGATCGTTTCAGAATAAGACTAGGTCAGAAAGCGAGGCAGACTCCGACGAAGCTCAGCATCAGCCAAGAGCAGTTAGTTACTAAAGTATTGACGGTTCTTAGTGTACTTTTTGATGCTGAATCCAAAACTGTTATCCGTTTTCTTCCATCAGGTCTAGTTTTTTGGCAAATTGCATTTGAAATTTTCGACAACTTTAGCTTTCAGCGTCTTGCGATTGAGATTTGTGATGTCATCAAAATGATATAGCAATTGAATTAAGTTTTGATGAAACTTCAGTGACATCACAATGAGAAGAACATAACGAATGCACTTGATGCTTGAATAGTTAAACATCTGAACTGGTTTTTACAGGCATTTACCATTCCCTAGTATACTGTCAAGATGTTTCAGGATTAATATCAGCTTTGGGCATAGTCTAGTCTACAGTTCGGCAGAATGGCGATTGTTTTTGGACTCATCTGTGAAGAGTTTGAAGGCAGTTATTACTACACAATGGCAATGAGGTTGGTTCTGTTGCTGTTGGACATTCAGTGAAGCTCACTGAAAGTTATGAAGACATGAAATTCTTTTTGAAATCTCTTCAGTATAGCCAACACAAATGGAAAATATGTGGTGACTTAAAAATGATTTCGATACTTCTTGGGTTACAGGCCGGTTACACTAAACATCCATGTTTTTTGTGTCTGTGGGACTCGAGGGCTGATGATCGCCACTACACACAAATTAGCTGGCCACCCAGAACAAGTTTTACACCTGGTTTTAAAAATGTCAAATCTGCTTACTTAGTTGATCCACAGAATATTCTTTTGCCACCTCTCCACATTAAACTTGGTCTCCTAAAATTAAACTAAAAAGTCTCCTAAAAATTATACCAAGGCACTTGATAAAGATGGCCCAACCTTCAAGCTCTTACAAATGAAATTTTCCGATATCTCTGAAGAGAAGCTACAGGCAGGAGTCGTTGATGGGCCAAAGATCCGTGAGCTGATCAAAGACAAAGTTTTTACTGCACACATGAGTACAGTAGAAAAAGGGACAAGGAAAACCAAAAGCTAAGTGGTATCGGATTTCTTGTTCACACAAAGATTAAAGACAACATTAAAACAATTAACGGAATCTCGGACAGAGTTACCAGTATAACCATTAAAATATCAAAGAGATATGATCTAACGATTATATCTAAGTCTATGCACCTACATCCGCAAGCTCACAAGACGAAATAATAAATTTCTATGAGGACATTAACAAAGCAAATCAAACAAACAACAGCCAGTACCTAGTTATAATGGGGGACTTCAATGCAAAAGTTGGTCAAGGAAATGAAAACTGTTTTGGAAAATTTTCTGCCGGCCCAAGAAACGACAGAGGAGAAGATTTGATCAATTTTGCCACTTCAAACAACTTGAAAATATCCAACACTTGCTTCAAGAAAAAGTTAAACCGTAAATGGACATGGAGAAGCCCCAATCACCAAACGTATAACGAAATTGACTATATATATACTTATAAACAAACCTTAGTGCAGAACACAGAAGTCTTAAACAATGTGAAACGAAGTGATTATCGAATGGTAAGAAGTACACTGAAAATCGATGTGCAAAAAGAAAGGAAAAAACTTCACCACTGCAAACTTCAACCACTCAAAATCAACCAAGAACAGGTCAATAACTTCCAGGAAAACTTAGAAACAGCTCTTAAAAAACGAGAAGCAACAAACACCAGTCAACTCAACTACATAGAGGAAGTTTACAATAACATAACCATTTCCTTACATGAAACTGCCTCGGCATACCAAGAAGAAAAAATAATGAAGAAAAGCAAGTTATCTGAAAACACTATGCAGCTAATGAAAAATCGTAAAGCATGGAAAACAATGGACAATAATCGAAACAAAATCGAAGAGATAGAACTAAACAAACTAATCAAAAGAACCAAAGAATGGACATTCGATCCCATAACATGAAAATGATTGATGAAACTATTAAACAAGGTAGAGGATTCAATTTTGCAAAGAAAAAACTAAGTCAAGGGAAAAGCCAAATAACAGCTATGTAAAAGAAGACGGAAAAATCACGAACAATCAAGATCGAATTGTTGAATGATCAAAAGAATTCTATGAAAAACTTTACAGTAGTAACAACAATCTGCAGAATCTCTCCACTCCAACACACCAAAGCCAAAATAGCAACGAACTACCAATAACTGTTTCTATAGTGAAACATGCTATTGATGCTCTAAAAACACAAAAAGCTCCAGGACCAGACAACATCACTAATGATCTTCTAAAAGATACTGGAGAGACCATATTGAAAAGGCTAGCTAACCTCTTCACTGAATGCCTTCAGCAGGGAAAGACTCCGAAAGCCTGGAATACTGCTATCATGATCTTGCTTCACAAAAAAGGAGATCACAAAGATCTGAACAGTTACTGACCAGTCAGTCTAATTAGTAGGCAGTAGTGTCTACAAACTTTTCACCAAAATCCTTTCCTATAGACTGCAGTATATAACCTTGTGAAATTTTATTTTGTATGTTATTCGCTCTGAGGATGCGCATTGTCATGGTGCACGAAACGTCAGTGAAACAATAAACCATCTTGTTTGTTCCAAGTGCAGGGCAGGTTCCCAGGGCAGGGCAGGCAGGTCCCAAGTACAGGGCGACAACATTGAAAAAAATAAAGAAATTTATTCCTAGTATTGTAAGCTCTCATTGTGTTACCTTTTTGATGAAACTTTACTTATTTTCTAATAATATATAGGTAAATCATTTATAAGTTGGTCCAAGCACTTTGTGTTAACCCTATATACCACATGTAGTGCATGCACTCTGCAATCTAAACACCAAAAAGTGTTCACTGTTCAGTGTTCATGGAAACTCACTAAAGTTAAAAATCAAATAATAAAAATCTCACAATTCATGACAGATGGATTGAAAGCAAAACAAATTTATATACACTATATACAGTTCTAAGTTGTTCATAAAAAGTGCAGCTTTTAAGCAGTCCATAATGAGTGTCAAACTGTCCAAATGCATGGAAATTGGCATCCTGTAAAAGAAAGTCAGCAAAGAACAACAGCTAATAAACATTTCTATGACTTTTTGTGTTAAAAAAGAAAGGCAGTGACTACTGGCTATTTGACCGTCGCCGGTCTTTTAATCTAAAACACTATTTGACCGGCATGACGTAATTATTTTTTCTTTCATCCTCTCTTTCAAAGCAAAAATCGAGAAAAGAGCACATGAAAAAAAGTGCTCTCTAACTTCTAAATTTGACTGTTTTTTTTAAATCAGTGGCGCGTGCAGTATTAGTCTGCCTGGTATTCCCAAGGATGCGAGTTCGATACAGCCCGAAAGCGTTTTTTTAAACTAAATTCTAACCTGAATACTCACGGAATGGCCCGTTTCGGTGAGTCCGATTCGGTGAGTCCGATCCCTAAACGGGGGATTTTTTTTATTTTTTTTTTTAAATTATTGGGTACCGTAGCCTAATTATCATTCCCGTTTTAGGGTTAGGGGTTAGAGGTTAGGAACTCACCGAATCGGACTCACCGAATAGTAGCAGACCCAAATACTCAATCATTTGGCTACTGCATTTTTGTGGTGAATTTTTAATTTGAGTAGCCTACAGCCCAATCTCTTATGTCTTTTCAAATATGAGTAATAAAGTTAGAGTGTTTTTAATTTGCTGGAATTTGAGAATTTCTCTGGGTAATTTTCCGTTTGTGACAAGAGGATGTGACCGTGTAACCGACAACCGTGTTTGCCAAACGACGCATTACATATTTGCTCTTAACAAGTTAGTTTTGTGACTGTAAGTTAGTAAGTTATAATACTTCTTTAAGATGATTTCATCATTGTTCAGTTAACTTTTAGGCAGTGTTTTTTAGCAGACAATTTACTTTAAAGGAAAGCGCTTCCAGGTAGTATAGAACTCACGGGTCTGCTACTATTCGGCTAGTCCGATTGGGCTAGTCCGATTCGGCTATTACCCTATTCGGCTAGTCCGATTTGGCTAGTCCGATTGGGCTAGTTCCCTATTTGGCTACAGTCTTTATCAGTTAGTTCCCTATTCGGCAATTTTTTGAAAATCCAACGATAATCCTTCTGTAATCCAACAAAATCCTTCTGTAAATCCAACCACACCTTCTGTTTATTTAGAGAATTTTGTATTCTATTCCACAATATTAGGTTACCGTTTCTTTTGCATTCTTGCATTTTATCCAGTGTTTACCTTTGAGTGCCTTCCCAGACGGCAAAATCAGTCATTTTTACATTAAAAATGGCGGATTTTACTGTCTGGGTGAGCCATGTGATAAATAGGGCCCGCAAAAGTCAATAAAGTCAAAATTTTTTAAGGACCTTGTCTGTCCACAAATCAAAAAATAAAGTTGTTTTCAGCACCTATGGGAAAGTTTCTAAGAAGTTTATAAGTCAAAATAAAGTCAAAATTGACAATAAAGTCAAAATTTGTCAAATTATGGCTTTTGACAAACTTTTTGTGTTTCTTGAGTGTAATTTTTGTCAAAATCCTTGTAGCCTAGAAGCATTGTAATCAGGAACTGCGACACAATTAAACCATAAAATCAGTAAATATATCACAAAGCCCACTTGGACGAGCAGTAACTTTTATCGCAAATTGTCTATTGTTTATTCATTGTTACGTATTTAAATAATTCTTACAAAACACTTCCTCTTCACAAACGTGGTCTTTTCGAAAATCAACAATTTGGATTTTAGAAATAGCTTACTGACATTCTAATACAAAAATGCTTAAGCAGTAAGCAAGCTAAATCGTCTTCAGCAAAAGTTAGACAGATTTGTCGAGATTTTCCTGGTGAATTTAATGCAACTCCGGGGGTGATTTAAGATGCAATTTTTGTGAGTTTATAGTGAAGTGCGAGAAAATGTATTTTGTTGAAAGCCACTGGAAAAGTAAGCGCCATCAAGCTGGATTGGAGCGACAAGCATCGCAATCAAGGAAATTTTTATTGAACAAGCCTCTTTTATTGAACATGTTTGGGTCTGAAATCGACAAAATATTATGTTTGAGTAACTGGTATCAATTCAAGGAAGAACTGTGCCCTCTACAAATAAACAATTTCGTTAGGTCAAAATAAAGTCAATATTTGATAAAAATAAAGTCAAAAAAAATTTTTTTTAGGTCAAAATAAAAATGGCTCTAATGATAAATTAAAGCCTTCGGTTGCGTCATAATGAATTGCGTGTAATTACCACCCCTTGACGGAGGAGCAAGACTACGCGCGCGCCGATATTTAAAAGAGAAAAGCTGAGAAAAAAGTGGGAAGCGAGGTAAAGTTGTTTACCATAGAAATGCTTGTCACAAAGCAATAACGAAATTCTGGAAAACCTTTTCGAATGCGTTGATTAATGATTTTAATTGGGAAAGAAAGCCAGAAGTAGACACTTTTTTATTCAGGTTAAAGTGAAACCACTCGTTGGACTAAAGTTCAATGTAACTATCAAGTTGCCTTGCAAAGTGGAAGATCAAAGTTCGCAAAACCGGTCGTAAAGTTGATTTTGCCCAAAAATTAAGTCGCTGAAATCAATGCTTAATTACTTGTAACTTTCACGTGATATAGGCCTAATTTTTTTTTGTAGTCAGACTGTAAAGATGGAGGTTTGATATTATCGAATTGAATCGCCGGTTGATACTTACCGCCGGTTAAATCTCTAAATTGATGGACCGTGCATTATTGTAAAAACTGTCCGTCCGCGCATTTGCCACTTTGACTATATATGATAATATATGACTTTGTTTATATATGATAATATATAACTATATATGATTAAAACAATGAAAACTATTAATACTACAAAAAGTGCTCAATGCCAAGCAAAAAGGCAAAGCAGAGCGAATTAAATCAAATATAGTTATTACTATCTGAAGCCTTTACAAATTGTTTCACCTAACGGATCATCAGAAGGTCTTATTCAAATAGAATCTATTTTAGAATCAAATAGAATCTAATAGATTCTATTTGAATAAGACCTTCTGATGATCCATTAGGTGAAACAATTTGTAAAGGCTTCAGATAGTAATAACTATATTTGATTTAACTATATATGATAATATATGATATTGATAGCATCAAATTTATGCTATCTCCGTAATTAATAACTCGTATGTAAGTTTTTACATGTATTTTGAACATAGGCGCCTAGGCAGTGGGGGCCTGGCCCCCACGCATATTTCTGCGTGGGCCGTGGGGGCAACTTTTTATGCTGTATTGATACATAAAACAATAGATGAACTAGCGATCGGCAGCAGGAAAACATTTTTTGAATGTAACCGCAACAGCTTCGCAATAAATAATCACTAGAACGAGTAGCGATGCTACAATCCCACACCAGACAACAAAATCTGTCATTTTTACATTGATTTAACGTCTGCAGACGTTAAATCAGTGTAAATATGATTGATTTTGCTGCCTGGGACATAGCAAAAATCTACCATTTTGTGTCGATTCAATGTCATCAGATGTTGAATGCACCCAAAAAAAAAAGCATAATTTGCTACATAGACGGAGCGTGCGTTTAGCTTTATGAGCTTGCAAACAGACTTGATGTCGCTTTCGAAAGTCAAAACCTCTGCGCTGCAGTGAATTGCGCGGTGCCCAGTGAATCGCTCGCTGTGAAAATGAACTTGAAGTCTCGGCCCGAGGTAACCACTAACCAACGCAACAAGGGCTGGTACAAACCGCATTGCGCACACGCCGCATAATCAACGCAGTAACAGACTCACGCAAACTGAATGGCGCACACACGACCGTCGACCGTTGCCATACAAACCCGATCAAAGGCGGAATATGCGCATCTTTTGTTTCATCTGCAACGTGAAAACGGGCGTTTTACAGCGGCCAGTCATAAGTTGCGATATTGTAGTGAAAAGGGAGCAATTGATGTCAAGTCGAAAACTTAATCAAACGTCTCTCCGTAACTATTTTTCAAGGGCTGCATACGAATGTCAGCACTCAGCAACTTTTAAATTTATTCAAGGTGACGTGCTGTTGAATTGATGTAAACATGAATGATTTTACTTTCCACAGGTATATTTTCAAGCAAATGATCAAGTTAGTATTTGCATTCCATTTTCAAAACATTGTCATTCCATTTACAGTGTACCTTTTAGTAAACCTTTTCGTCTCTTGTTTCATGCTAATAAATCTAGTTCGTTGCTAAACTTTATGTTGTGCTTAGCTTAAAGAGTCGCAGTCCATCAACCGCTACCTAACGCAGATGCATGTCATGTGTTTGCTTAACCGAAGTGATCGAGTTTTGTTTATAATAATTAACGGTAGGTCGAACGTAGCGATAACTCCGAGTGTGGCAATAAAAGCAATCCTAGTGTGACGGCATAATTACGTCATCCATCTGCGTGACATTTGCTGAATTTACGTTGCTGCTGATGAAACACGCTTTCGCCCCCACGGCCAAAAAAAATAGTTAGGCGCCTATGATTTTGAACAATAACACACTCGAACAACTAACAAAACACTTCTGTTTATCTCATTAACCTGTATTGTTAATCATGAAAAATGTTGTTTTGATGTAAAACACATATTTTGAACGAACCCAGACAACAAAAATGACGAATTTTGCTGTCTGGGAAGGCACTCAAAGGTAAACACTGGATAAAACGATAGCCTATTGTGGAATAAAATACAAAATTCTCTGATTTACAGAAGGATTTTGTTGGATTACAGAAGGATTATCGTTGGATTTTCAAAAAATTGCCGAGTAGGGAACTATATTGCCGAATAGGGAACTAACTGATAAAGACTGTAGCCAAATAGGGAACTAGCCCAATCGGACTAGCCAAATCGGACTAGCCGAATCGGGCTGTAGCCGAATAGGGTAATAGCCGAATCGGACTAGCCGAATCGGACTAGCCGAAACGGGCCATTCCGAGAACTCACATCCCAGGGGAATACCAGCCTGACAAATATCCACGAGCCACTGATTCAGTTGAGAATAACTGTTGAATTTGGAAGTTTTTTTCATTTGCTCCTCTCTCGTCTTTTGCTTTGAAGGAGGTGAAAGAAAAAATAATTATGTCATGCCAGTCAAATAGCCACTGCCAAAAAGAAACTGTTATTGAATTGTACCAACATAAAATGAAAAGTATTTTTGTACAAATATGTTTGTATAAACAGACATAACTGAGCAACAACACAACATTTAACATTATAAAAATAAAATAAAAAAGTTTTCGACTTTGCATATAAACCTTATTAAGCCTTTAAATCTCTCTTGGACTACTACCTTAACGCGGTGAGAGAGTTTCAGTGCCTCGATGACCTCTAGAGCTGTACTGGCAGGAGCATCTGCTCCTGGTAGGGTCACCCATGCCAGGTTGGTCGAAAGGTAGAGGCCAGACAAAACGTAGCCGCTCGACCAGGGCAGGAGAGCCCTCTAGTCCAGTAAGACTATCTCCTAGTGATGGTGTCACAAAATCAAACCACTCTCTTCCAACCTGCCATGAGCCAGTATGGAAGCAGTACGGCTCGTGAAATCACATGGAATAATATGTCAACCAATAGTATCGCAACTAAGCAGGGTTGTTGGTATTTTACCCGACCCAAAAAAACCCGGGTGGGTTTTTTCAATAAAACCCACTTAAAAAAAAACAAAAAAAAACATAAAAAAACCCAGAGCATCATATTTGTCCAGTTTTTATTGGAAAATTAAAAAAAATTTACAAAAGCACTACAAGGCACTTACAACAAACTTTAAATTAGGACTTAAGGATGTGATTGTGAAGTAATTTCCAAGAATAAACTGAAAACGCAGTGGATATTGCACAGTACACAAAAATCAAGTAATGTCACTTTGTGTATACTACACTAAAACTCATTTATGCAAGAAGGCCTTATAGTTAAATTGGTGAAAGTACTACTCTACTGTAGTCTGTATATATGATGTGAAATGCAATTTAGGAGGCTATTTACCAATTACAGATTCTGGATTCTAATGCATGGCTGTTTCAGAGCATTTGCCCAATTGGCCACGCAATTGCTCAATTGCTCATCCATTACTATATATATTATAATATAAATCAAATGTAGTTATTACTATCTGAAGCCTTTACAAATTGTTTCACCTAACGGATCATCAGAAGGTCTGCAAAAAACATGTAAACAGTAAAGAATCGATAATTCTGAAAAGATATTAAATATTACAACTGTAAATTAATCTGCCAAAAAAAACTCTAAACCTGTCCTTCCTGAGAAGATATTAAATATTACAGCTGTAATTTAATCTGCAAAAAAAACCTCTAAACCTGCATTCCTGAAAAGATATTAAATATTATAACCGTAATCCAATCTGCAGAAAAAAAACTCCAGAATTACTAAGGACAGCCTCCATCCGCCACGATAAAGTATCAATCAATTTGTCCCAATGGAAACCAAGCAACAATGATGGCAACATCTATGACATCACAAAGAAGCAAAATGCTTGTTATGATCGGCTCAACCTGTAGTAATCTGCACAGAATGAATAAAAATTGTTTTTAAACCTGTAAAAATTAAATGAGATTTATAACCTGTAAAAATCAAATGAAATTTAATTTTTTTCAAAATTATAACCTGTAAAAATCCCAAGGAATTGTGATGATGTAACCTGTAGTGTCCTGAACAAATGAAATAAAATCCGTTTATAAATCTGTAAAAATTAAATGAGATTTATAGCCTGTAAAAATCAAATGAAATTTTAAAAAACCTGTGAAAATCAAAAGGAATTTATTTTATTTTGAAGTACTTGAGTTTAAATTTGTTTCTATGACGACATTTGCCGACCAGTTCCGAACGCTTGTTCAAAAGGTGGCCACTATCAGCCTTCAGAATGGCCAGCTTTTCAGCCAAACATAGGCCACAATTGTTACGACCACCACCACTATAAGGCCGAGCACAGCTGTGGATGGACCAAGTTATTTTAGGGTCAACACCCTTGTCCTTAAGGTCCCAAACTGCCTTAGATAGCTCGGTGCTGTTTCGTTTAGACCTATCCATGAAAGTACATTTATGGTTGGAAAAACGTTTTTTAAAAGTAGTTTCGCAACAACCAATGTAATTAAGAACCTTCGGGCTGTTATCAATGGTAGCTTTGTAAACAATGGCCTTCTGCAAGCATTGCCCATTCAAAGGACAATCTGGCCTCACCCTACAATTGCAACCAGGCTGCGATGGTATATTATCAGCCTGCAATATTGCTTTATTGTGGGAGGATATGACGCTTGCAACATTCGGAGTACAACTGTAGCTCAGCTTAATAGTATTACGGTTGAATATTTTGTGCAATCTATGATGGGGTGGAAAGTGTGTGGAAACAAGTTTGAAAAATTCCTTACCAATATTGCTATCAACCTGCAAGCTGAAAGGAGGGTTAAACCATAAAATTTTCCGGCTCCTTTTCCTAGATGTTCGTAAGTTATTAGCAGGGTTGTAGCAAACTCTCTCCGCAAAACCACTTTTCAAAAGGGCATCGTTATAAACAGATGCGGTCTTATCAAATTCATTTTGGCCAAATGATGTGGCGGACAATCGCTTTGAAATCATAGTCGGGATTTGTCTCTTAATGTTGGGTGGGTGATTGGACTGGGCATGAATGTAAATTGGATCATTATTGGGTTTTCTATAAGGCCAGAATTTACCAGATAGCAAATTCAAAGTGACGTCAAGAAAATCAGTTTCAATTAGACCAGTATCCACAGTAATATTTAAGCCATGTTGTTTAAATAATTGAATGACATTCTTTCTCAAACGATCAATCTTAGGGCCGGATAAATTACGCAAAATAGCCAGACCATCATCACGATATAAGCCAAGCATGTCTCTGTCAACAATAGCAGAAAGTTCGTTCAAAAGAAACAAGCCGACCAACTCAGAAATCTCAGCACCATCAAATGAGCCCATTGTAACGTCAAACAAACCATCTTTCTTAGCCCAAGTATCACCACCATCAAAAAGCAACGATTTCCTAGCATGGAAAATTGTTTGTATGATACAATCATCCAAATCCATAAATGGTTTGGCAAACTCAATTGCTTTACACAAAAGTTCCTCCGTAATGGATGGATAAAAATCAACAATGTCAAATTTCATAAAGGTGCATTGACGTTTAGATGGAATAGCCTTAAACCAGGATAACACAGAGTCTGTGTTTTTCCATTGATTCAGTCGTGATGCATTACGGATGGTTACGTTAATAGAGTCCAAGTATTGTTTACTTATACGGCCAATCTGGGACTTGGAAGGGTTAATCAACCTGCATTTAGGGTTCGATGTAAAATTTGGTTTATGATCTTTTAGCGTAATAAACGCTGGGTTGCTTGATACTTTTTCAACCCGATCATCAACCTTTAACGCCTTGGCAATCGTTTTAGCCTCAGTATTGATCGTGTCACTGATAGCAGGATTCACCTTTTTGTATTTTGCCGATACATTATCATTAAGCAATTTTTTATAATCCTGGGTTTTAACTTTGTATAAGTTAGTAGTTTTATCTGCTGATATCAACAGATCCGTAGAGTTAATAATATTCTTAAGGTCATTAGTTAGTTTTCTCTGAAAAGAATTGTAAATGGGTTTGAACTTAATCTTACGAACCATCTCGTATAAACCATTCTCAAATGGTATCAAAGCACCATGCTGTGGAGGTGTTCTTTCAGTCGTAAAGCCAAAGTTATTAAAATGCTCAGACTGAGAAACATCTTGCTGGTTAAGATCGAAAAAATAGGCCTTCCAACGTAAACGTTTAATAAAATTTTCAAGCTTACCTAACATCGTCTTCAAATATCGATCTTTACTTGGAATAGCAATGTTTTTTAAAGAATAACCGTAGTTAATCTTTTCCAAATTCATAATAACTGGATAGTAGCATCAAAAGAAAGTGCTCAACTAGATCAGTGCTAGGAGCAATATTAAAACAATGAAAACTATTAATACTACAAAAAGTGCTCAATGCCAAGCAAAAAGGCAAAGCAGAGCGAATTAAATCAAATGTAGTTATTACTATCTGAAGCCTTTACAAATTGTTTCACCTAACGGATCATCAGAAGGTCTGCAAAAAACATGTAAACAGTAAAGAATCGATAATTCTGAAAAGATATTAAATATTACAACTGTAAATTAATCTGCCAAAAAAAACTCTAAACCTGTCCTTCCTGAGAAGATATTAAATATTACAGTTGTAATTTAATCTGCAAAAAAACCCTCTAAACCTGCATTCCTGAAAAGATATTAAATATTATAACCGTAATCCAATCTGCAGAAAAAAAACTCCAGAATTACTAAGGACAGCCTCCATCCGCCACGATAAAGTATCAATCAATTTGTCCCAATGGAAACCAAGCAACAATGTCATAAATGTTGTCAATGTTGTCATAGATGATGATGATAGATGATGATGATAGATGATGTCATAAATGTTGTCAATAGACAATGTCAACAGATGTCATAGATGTTGCCATCATTGTTGCTTGGTTTCCATTGGGACAAATTGATTGATACTTTATCGTGGCGGATGGAGGCTGTCCTTAGTAATTCTGGAGTTTTTTTTCTGCAGATTGGATTACGGTTATAATATTTAATATCTTTTCAGGAATGCAGGTTTAGAGGTTTTTTTTGCAGATTAAATTACAACTGTAATATGTAATATCTTCTCAGGAAGGACAGGTTTAGAGTTTTTTTTGGCAGATTAATTTACAGTTGTAATATTTAATATCTTTTCAGAATTATCGATTCTTTACTGTTTACATGTTTTTTGCAGACCTTCTGATGATCCGTTAGGTGAAACAATTTGTAAAGGCTTCAGATAGTAATAACTACATTTGATTTAATTCGCTCTGCTTTGCCTTTTTGCTTGGCATTGAGCACTTTTTGTAGTATTAATAGTTTTCATTGTTTTAATATTGCTCCTAGCACTGATCTAGTTGAGCACTTTCTTTTGATGCTACTATCCAGTTATTATGAATTTGGAAAAGATTAACTACGGTTATTCTTTAAAAAACATTGCTATTCCAAGTAAAGATCGATATTTGAAGACGATGTTAGGTAAGCTTGAAAATTTTATTAAACGTTTACGTTGGAAGGCCTATTTTTTCGATCTTAACCAGCAAGATGTTTCTCAGTCTGAGCATTTTAATAACTTTGGCTTTACGACTGAAAGAACACCTCCACAGCATGGTGCTTTGATACCATTTGAGAATGGTTTATACGAGATGGTTCGTAAGATTAAGTTCAAACCCATTTACAATTCTTTTCAGAGAAAACTAACTAATGACCTTAAGAATATTATTAACTCTACGGATCTGTTGATATCAGCAGATAAAACTACTAACTTATACAAAGTTAAAACCCAGGATTATAAAAAATTGCTTAATGATAATGTATCGGCAAAATACAAAAAGGTGAATCCTGCTATCAGTGACACGATCAATACTGAGGCTAAAACGATTGCCAAGGCGTTAAAGGTTGATGATCGGGTTGAAAAAGTATCAAGCAACCCAGCGTTTATTACGCTAAAAGATCATAAACCAAATTTTACATCGAACCCTAAATGCAGGTTGATTAACCCTTCCAAGTCCCAGATTGGCCGTATAAGTAAACAATACTTGGACTCTATTAACGTAACCATCCGTGATGCATCACGACTGAATCAATGGAAAAACACAGACTCTGTGTTATCCTGGTTTAAGGCTATTCCATCTAAACGTCAATGCACCTTTATGAAATTTGACATT
This sequence comes from Aplidium turbinatum, assembly GCF_918807975.1. Taxonomy (NCBI): domain Eukaryota; kingdom Metazoa; phylum Chordata; class Ascidiacea; order Aplousobranchia; family Polyclinidae; genus Aplidium; species Aplidium turbinatum. Next base: position 24,795,045 of record NC_137482.1, read on the forward strand.
GTTGATTTTTATCCATCCATTACGGAGGAACTTTTGTGTAAAGCAATTGAGTTTGCCAAACCATTTATGGATTTGGATGATTGTATCATACAAACAATTTTCCATGCTAGGAAATCGTTGCTTTTTGATGGTGGTGATACTTGGGCTAAGAAAGATGGTTTGTTTGACGTTACAATGGGCTCATTTGATGGTGCTGAGATTTCTGAGTTGGTCGGCTTGTTTCTTTTGAACGAACTTTCTGCTATTGTTGACAGAGACATGCTTGGCTTATATCGTGATGATGGTCTGGCTATTTTGCGTAATTTATCCGGCCCTAAGATTGATCGTTTGAGAAAGAATGTCATTCAATTATTTAAACAACATGGCTTAAATATTACTGTGGATACTGGTCTAATTGAAACTGATTTTCTTGACGTCACTTTGAATTTGCTATCTGGTAAATTCTGGCCTTATAGAAAACCCAATAATGATCCAATTTACATTCATGCCCAGTCCAATCACCCACCCAACATTAAGAGACAAATCCCGACTATGATTTCAAAGCGATTGTCCGCCACATCATTTGGCCAAAATGAATTTGATAAGACCGCATCTGTTTATAACGATGCCCTTTTGAAAAGTGGTTTTGCGGAGAGAGTTTGCTACAACCCTGCTAATAACTTACGAACATCTAGGAAAAGGAGCCGGAAAATTTTATGGTTTAACCCTCCTTTCAGCTTGCAGGTTGATAGCAATATTGGTAAGGAATTTTTCAAACTTGTTTCCACACACTTTCCACCCCATCATAGATTGCACAAAATATTCAACCGTAATACTATTAAGCTGAGCTACAGTTGTACTCCGAATGTTGCAAGCGTCATATCCTCCCACAATAAAGCAATATTGCAGGCTGATAATATACCATCGCAGCCTGGTTGCAATTGTAGGGTGAGGCCAGATTGTCCTTTGAATGGGCAATGCTTGCAGAAGGCCATTGTTTACAAAGCTACCATTGATAACAGCCCGAAGGTTCTTAATTACATTGGTTGTTGCGAAACTACTTTTAAAAAACGTTTTTCCAACCATAAATGTACTTTCATGGATAGGTCTAAACGAAACAGCACCGAGCTATCTAAGGCAGTTTGGGACCTTAAGGACAAGGGTGTTGACCCTAAAATAACTTGGTCCATCCACAGCTGTGCTCGGCCTTATAGTGGTGGTGGTCGTAACAATTGTGGCCTATGTTTGGCTGAAAAGCTGGCCATTCTGAAGGCTGATAGTGGCCACCTTTTGAACAAGCGTTCGGAACTGGTCGGCAAATGTCGTCATAGAAACAAATTTAAACTCAAGTACTTCAAAATAAAATAAATTCCTTTTGATTTTCACAGGTTTTTTAAAATTTCATTTGATTTTTACAGGCTATAAATCTCATTTAATTTTTACAGATTTATAAACGGATTTTATTTCATTTGTTCAGGACACTACAGGTTACATCATCACAATTCCTTGGGATTTTTACAGGTTATAATTTTGAAAAAAATTAAATTTCATTTGATTTTTACAGGTTATAAATCTCATTTAATTTTTACAGGTTTAAAAACAATTTTTATTCATTCTGTGCAGATTACTACAGGTTGAGCCGATCATAACAAGCATTTTGCTTCTTTGTGATGTCATAGATGTTGCCATCATTGTTGCTTGGTTTCCATTGGGACAAATTGATTGATACTTTATCGTGGCGGATGGAGGCTGTCCTTAGTAATTCTGGAGTTTTTTTTCTGCAGATTGGATTACGGTTATAATATTTAATATCTTTTCAGGAATGCAGGTTTAGAGGTTTTTTTTGCAGATTAAATTACAGCTGTAATATTTAATATCTTCTCAGGAAGGACAGGTTTAGAGTTTTTTTTGGCAGATTAATTTACAGTTGTAATATTTAATATCTTTTCAGAATTATCGATTCTTTACTGTTTACATGTTTTTTGCAGACCTTCTGATGATCCGTTAGGTGAAACAATTTGTAAAGGCTTCAGATAGTAATAACTACATTTGATTTAATTCGCTCTGCTTTGCCTTTTTGCTTGGCATTGAGCACTTTTTGTAGTATTAATAGTTTTCATTGTTTTTATATTATAATATATATATAAATGAAAATTGAATGAGACTGTTCACCAGGCATTAAATTAAATAATATGAGATGTTCTACTGGTGCAAATTAAGCTGAACTATCACAAGATGTATACAGTGACAATCTGCTTTTATTCCGACGTTTCGTCAATCAGACACGACTGACTTCTTCAGGGGGCTAGACCAGGTAGTGACTACCTGGTCTAGCCCCCTTGCGCGCGATAACTTTTTGTCTAGAAGTTGAATTTTTATTTCGCATGTTGAGTTGATTTCAGCAACATGGTCCTGTGTTTTGCCATGCTAGACAGGTAGTCACTACCTGGTCTAGCCCCCTGAAGAAGTCAGTCGTGTCTGATTGACGAAACGTCGGAATAAAAGCAGATTGTCACTGTATACATCTTGTGATAGTTCAGCTTAATTTGCACCAGTAGAACATCTCATATTATTTAATATATATAAATGATAAAAAATATTTAAACATGATGGCATAAATGCTCCTTGCCTTCAAATCTAAACAAATGATGCAATAATGTGATTTCTACCACAGTAGCATCAACTTGGTATAGAAATCAGTGGATGATGCAACATCAAACTTGATCTTGAAACTAATGGATGATGCAACATTCAAGCAACAACAGCCCTAACTAGTGCATTATTTTATTGAGTTATGCAAGCATGTACTGTGAGTGAAAGGCACTTCACTCGTAAAAAGTAGTTTTGAGGTGAAATAAGCATGAATCTACCTTTTTTTGCATCTTTTTTAAAAAAAACAATAAAACCCAAAAAAACCCGGGTTTTTTTAAAAAAACCCGGGCGGGTTGGGCTTTTTTAAAAAAACCCGGGTTTTTCTCAACCCTGCAACTAAGAGGAGGCTACCTCCGGATCCTCGCATGTCGACCAGGAGGGCACATCAGCAGCCCCGGACTGATATGACAGTTACGACCAGGGGTTTGCATCAGCAGCCTCGGACTGATGTAAGACAAGTGAACAGAGGAAACAAGAAGAAAAATAAACAAATTTTCAACCTATGCACATGCAACCCAAGGACAATCAACGACTTAAACAGTCACGCACTTGAAACAATGTTCCATGAGCTCGAAAATGTGAATTGGGATGTGGTCGGCCTAGCTGAAACCAAAGTCATGAAAAGCCAAATTACAACTCATAACACCTCTAATCACAAACTGTTCCTATCAAGTAATGAAACCTCTCGATCTAACGGAGTCGGCTTCCTGGTACACAAATCCTATGCTCCCTTTGTAGAAGGATACCAACCTATATATGACAGACTTGCTGTGTTACGTCTTCAAGGAAAATTCTCAAAACTAGTTCTCATACAGTGCTATTTCCCTACCTCATCCCACCGCGATGAGGAAGTCCAAGAACTATATGACAAAATCCAAGCTATCACTGACAACGTACCAAAAAGAGATCACCTCTTCATTATGGGAGATTTCAACTGCAAACTAGGTCAACTACATAAAACATTCCCGTCATCAATTGGAAAACACACTCTAGCGACCGGAAATACAAGAGGCGAACTACTGGGCCAGTTCTGCGTAAAAAACAACCTCCAAGTCACTAACACATGGTTCCAAAAGAAAAAGAAAATGTTGTTTACTTGGACCCCTCCTGATGGGAAGACAAAAAACCAAATAGACTTTGTCCTATCACGCACCTCGTCTTCTAGACTAAACGTCCTGAACAGCTCTACCTTGAACACTCCCGACATATCAGACCACAGAATGATACGTACAAAATTCAGAATAAGCTTCTCATGGCCTCAGAAGCAGAAGCGGAAACCAATCCAGAGACCCCACCTTATGAAACAACAAGAAGTCGCTGAACACTTCCAAGTAAATTTACAAAACAGATATGCCACTTTACAACAAATGACAGACCCAGAGTCCATACAAGAAGCTATAACCGCAGGACTACGGGAAGAATCAGAAGTTGTTCTTCCCAGAAAAATGCACCAAGACCAACCGAACTGGATGTCGCAACAAACTAAAAAAGCCATCCAAGCTAAACATAAAATTAGAAAACAACATGGATCCTCATCTACTCAATACAAAATCGCTAAATCTGAGTCGAAGAAGCTCGTGAAAAAAGACCAAATGAAGCAATTAGAAGATAAAATCGATGAACTCAACACCCTACCTCCACACAAAATCTATTATGCTGCCATAAAGAAACTTAAAACAAAACCTAAAAACATCAGTTGGGGAATTAAAGATGCAAAAGGAAACATCCTCACGAGCAAAAGCTGTATCCTCGAACGATGGGCAAAATTCTATGAAGAACTCTATCACGACAATCCGCAACAGATACTCATCGATGACTCTGCCTCTGATGAAATCCCATCTATTTTAAGAAGCGAAACATCTAATGCTATAAGCAACTTAAAGTATGACAAATCTCCCGGTATAGACGGCATTTACTCGGAATACCTCAAAGCAGGAGGCGAACCTCTAATCACAGCACTGCTTCATCTCTTCAATTCTATCTTAACAACGAAAAAGATACCCAGCAATTTTAAAGAAGCTCTAATAATTGTAATCTACAAGAAAGGCAATAAACTCGACTGCAGCAACTACCGTCCAATAAGTCTACTCAGTCATGTATACAAACTCTTTATCACTATCATTGCGGCACGCATAAAAAATGACCTATATGCATTAGGGTGGTCCAAAAAAAACTTTTTTTGTAAATGTTAATGTCTCACCCTAAAATATTGTTACCATTGATGAGAAAATGATATATGTGAATTTTCATAAAGATTGGTTGATATTTAGGGGTTGCTACCGGGGTTCAAAGTTTTGTCGTTTGCCCCCATTTTAACGTTTCGAGAGGATATGAGATGATACGGTACAGTAAAAAATACGGTACAGTGCCATTGTATATTGCAATAAAAATACAGTTTAATAATTACTCTATGGTCTGTTTATAAACTCATGTGTCTGTATTACGAATTATACTAACTGGTGTACATGTACGAAATGTGCGACTTTGTATAAGGTAAAGGTGAGTCCCATACTTGAATACAAGCATCGAGGGATGAGGTTCTCATTATACTAAGCCTTCGGCACTAACGAGAGTAGGGTGGCCAGTTCCTTTCTCTCGGCCGCCTTTACTTCAGCAACTACGCCCACCCAATATATTATACCCTGGGTAGAGGTGGGCGTGGGCGGTGTTTGTCAACAACCAGTATAAGCCGGGAGTCAAACCAGGATTGCATAATTGGAAAGCGAGCGCGTCACCGCTGCGACTTTGTATACTTGTGTTTAAAATTCAGAGACTAAATTGGACATTCATTAACAGCTTTAGAATACAACAAATAAACTACATACAGGAATTATTGCGCGAGGGTCTTTCTACTGCAGTCTGGATATCGCTGACGGTGATCGGCGACGACACGCAAAAGATACTGTTTTTGTTCTTCGTCACATGTGTGTAATGTGTTGTATTCCGTGATCAACGCCACTCCACGCTCGGCAATGTCCCAACCGGGGTGCCAATTGCAATGCTCAAGGGTGCCGCGAGATATTTTAACTTTAACCCGTTAAGTGTGGAATTTATTTATTTATTTTAACTCTAATCCACAATAAGCCTTTGTTTTCTCGCCCAGGAATAACAGCGTGAAAGAGATTTTGAATCGTTGCTGTTTTTTCCATAAAAACGTTTGAAACGCATCATTATTGCCAGGTTTCATGATTTTATTTTGCGTTTCACGGCGCACAAAGTCAAATTGCAGTGATGGATTATCGGATTGTGTGACCCAGCACGATTATAAAATTGCACGATTGTTTGCGAACCACTATAAAATAGAAACTTTTGCATGGGGGATACCATACCTGCGCATACAAACACGATAGCCTACATAGCTAATCGAGAAAAGGCTAAGTTATAATTGATTTATTCTTTATACCAGTGCTCCGCAACCTTTATTTACTCACGGCACACTTAAAAACTCTTTAAAATTTTGCGGCACAATTCGGCCGACACATTTTCAAAATGTAAAAAATAACTATCATCTTTTTAATGAGATATTTGCGCTTGTTTCTTGCTTTAATAAAGTTAACAATTTGGATACAGTCATTCATTGTTTCTGTCAGCTCCCTTGTAAAATGTTTGATCATCAAGGCTTCCCTGTGTAAGCAGCAATACATAAGTTGAATGGCTGGATTTTGACGTTTTACCCATGCAGCTAAACTTCTTCCTTCGCCCACCATTGCTGAAGCACCATCTTTGCAAACGTTGATGCAGTTATTCCAATGGATACCATGGGTTATGAAAAACTCGTTGGTCACTCTAAAAATTTCCTGGCCAGTCGTTCGTTCCTGGCTGGAAGTTCTTTGCAAAATAATTAGGCTACTCGTTTGTTATGGACTCGCCATTGACAAAACGTTGGCTACTAAACTTAATAGCTGTGCTTTCAATATTACGAAATTTTTCATTAAACACTGCTAACTGACAATTCAAAATGACCTAGCCTGACTTCTAAAAACGCACTACCACGTTAACCAGCCTTTTTTAAAACTAGGGCAGCCTTCCCATTGCGAAAACTTCAATGTGAGGCAAAAAAATTATAAATGCACTGTGGGAAGTCTAGCTAGAGTTTTGAGTTGTCTTGCAGTGGTAAAGCGAGAATTTTTAAAACATAAAAACTCCTTTCTTTTCAAAAAGTATGTTCTGATGATAGTTATCCCGCGGCACACCGGTTGCGGAGCACTGCTTTATACTTATATGAATATATTTTGTGAATTACTTTGCGATTACAATTGGGTCTCCAAATTAGTGGATTTTCCGTACAAACGAACATTAAAACTAAAAAAACGAGAACGACTGCTTATAGTCGAGGAAGAAATGTGGGTGGCTTTGTCGAATGTGCCTCGAGATATTAAGGGACTTGTGCAAGAAGTCAAGCCCAAATTTCACAGTAAATTTTGAATAAATACATTTATTTATGCGCGCTATACTGTACAACTCATTCTGTGCTATTTCATACAGTTACTTGAAATACAGAAATCTCATAAAATTGACCCAGTTTTGCCAGGATGCCGCAAACTATTTATCTCTTCGATAGGGCGCCGCAAGGTCAAAAAGGTTGGGAACCACTGCTCTAAACCCTTGACAGCCTGTTTTAACCTAAAAGGAGGACTTTCTGATGATTACCCTTTTAGGGTGAAACAGGCTGTCAAGGGTTTAGACAGTGGTTCTCAACCTTTTCTGAGTCATGGAGCAAAATAAAAATGTATTTGTTTAAAGAACAATGAAACGAAATCAATAAAAACAGTTAACGAATGATTAAATGATTTAATGCTTTCTTTTTCGTAATAGACTACGCTAGTAAATCAAGCGTATCCTTAATTGTTACGTTACAATCACAAAAGATGATGCAACATGCAGTGAGATAGAACATATGATGAAAAAACATGCTTTTAGCTAGCTTTACGATACTAACACCTACATGAGTGTTTTTTGTGTCACAATTCTGTTATAATTCATCAATACATGTTATAATTTATTAATGAAGCTTTTTATCGTGGCTCCCCTGAGAACGCTCTGTGGTCCCCTTGGGGGGCCGAAGGCCACGGTTGAGAACCCCTGGTTTAGAGGGTAATAACTATGTATGTACTATGTATATTAGTTTACATCATGTACATTTGTACATGTAGTTTATTTACTGTCTTCTAAAGCTGTTATTGATTGTCAAATTTAGTCTCTGAACTTTAAACACAAGTATACAAAGTCGCACATTTTGTATATATATGTAGACCAGTTAGTATAATTCGTAATACAGACGTACATGAGTTTATAAACAGACTATATAGAGTAATTATTAAACTGTATTTTTCTTGCAATATGCCATGGCACTGTACCATATTTTTTACTGTACCGTATCATATCATATCTGTATCACATCCTCTTAAAACGTTAAAATGGGGGCAAACGACAAAACTTTGAACCCCGGTAGCAACCCCTAAATATCAACCAATCTTTATGAAAATTCACATATATCATTTTCTCATCAATGGTAACAATATTTTAGGGTGAGACATTAACATTTACAAAAAAATTTTTTTTTGGACCACCCTAATATGCATCCCTTCCCCCTACACAAGCAGCCTACCAACCAGGAAGAGGAACAATCGAGCAAATCTTAGCGCTGGAACAAATCATAGAAAAGTCTATTGAATTCAACAATCCCGTTCATATCACCTTCATTGACTTCAAAAAAGCGTTTGACAGTGTTAAATTACCCTACCTTTGGCAACTTCTGGATAAAACTTCCATCAACAAAAAATACATCAACCTCTTGAAAGCAACGTACGACGACTCTAAAGCACTAATCAAAACAGACATCGGAACAACCAGACGAATTGATATTATAAAAGGTGTTAAGCAAGGAGATGTCTTGTTTGCTATCCTGTTTTGCATCGTAGCGGCTGCAATAACCTCAGAAACAGAAAATAAGTGTGCAACTGGATTCACCATCGGCGGTCATGTAATATCCAACTTAAGCTACGCAGACGATATGGCCATTTTGAATAATTCTAAACTGAAAATGCAGGAATACCTAGATGCTCTGCCAAAAAATGCTGCTAAATTCGGCCTCCAAATAAATGTGTCCAAAACCAAATGTATCACAACCGACAAAACTAACAACACACTCAATCTCACTCTCTATGGAAAACAAATAGAACAAGTACCAGAATTCATATATCTTGGCCACCGACTATCCGCAACCAACGATGGAAAGACTGCAGTGCAACACCGAATTGGCTTAGGCTGGGCAGCATTTGAAAAGAACAAAAAGATTCTAACATCCAATAGACTCCCAATCAAACTGAAAGCAAAAATTTTCAACACCTACGTTTTACCAGTCGTGCTGAATGGTCTAGAATGCGTAAATTGGACATCATCAACAATGAAAAAACTCACTACCTTCCAAAATCACATCATGAGAAGCATGACCAACAAAAGGTTACTTGATCACACAAAAATAGAAGATCTTCTAACTATGACAAAACTACATCCAATTGCAGTAATAATAAAATCAAAAGTTTTAAAACTGTTTGGCCACACTAAAAGATCACAATTCGGAATCAGCAAAGTTTGCACAGAAGGCAAAGTAGAAGGAAAAAGAAAACGTGGCAGACAACCAAAACGATGGCAAGACAACATTCAATCATGGACCGGACTCCACTTGATGACACTGGGCGAATTGGCTCAAAATCGCCACTCTTGGAAGCAAATAAGCCATGTTGATGCGCAATCTGCCGCAGGCGGAGATAACGACTGATGATGAAGCCTTTAAAAAAACTGGCCAACCAGTCCGGGGCAAAGAGCCTCATATATTACTTCGTGAACCACAAAGACAAAGAGCCACACTTGCATTACCACTCTGTGTCTTCCTCACTCAAACAGGGGTCTGCTACTATTCGGTGAGTCCGATTCGGTGAGTTCCTAATAAAGCTGGGCGATATTGGTAAAATAATTTCGATACGATATTACCAAAAATACAACGATATTATCTAAGTTTCGATATTTTACGGCGAATCGCAAAGCACGGCGTTCTATAACTGCATGAAAAACATACTGAGCACTGGTACTGAAATGAGCAACATTTATTGCAAACAATGCTGTGATTTAACTGTCGCTGCGATTTAACTAAAGATTTTGGACAAAAATGTCAGCATGTTAACATTGCAGGGTTTTAGGCACAATGTCTTCTTGGAAACAATTGAGCCACTAAGTGAAAACACCCTTTCACTACTAACACTGGTGGCTTGAATGCACAGAAGTTTTCTTGCAACTTTTGCAAGTGTAGAAAAAGTCAGTGCATTAGCTCGCCACCATGTACAGATGCAGCTATCCTTGTTGATAGTTTTTGATGCAAAATAGAGATGCAGCTGTGAGTAGCAAAACAAAATAAAGTATATATCTACCTAGCTGTAGCTACTGTAGGCTACGGCCGCTACACTATGCTATGGCCGCTACGCTATGCTACGTAAATTCAGTCAGCTTGCAAGTTTCCTATCGTATTTGCCGGACTTCATCCTTCGCAACAACGTAACACGTGGGAATCAATAAGCAGGATTGCGTAATCACAAAGACTGCTTGCAATGCGTAAACAATGCACACTGCTCGCAATGCGTAAATAATGCACACACACTGGGTTGTCTGCGCATGCGATGTCTGTGTCACTGCGCATGAGAAAATGTTGCTACAGTATAATTTCAGTACATTTATAAACGATAAAATCGGAGCTTTGTGAATAAATATCGCTGCCGAAAAAATATCGTATCGTATCGAAATATCGCCCAGCTCTAGTTCCTAACCTCTAACCCTAAAACGGCAATGATAATTAAGCTACGGTACCCAATAATTTAAAAAAAAAATTGAAAAAATCCCCCGTTAAGGGATCGAACTCACCAAAACGGGCCATTCCGCTCAAACAGGCACCTTAGCTAAGCTGGATTAATCGTAAATGTAACACACAAACATAAAAATTACAGAAATTATTAAGCTACAATACTTAGTAGGATTTCTAAAAATTCCTGTCTTGAACAATTCTCTTCAAATCTAGCTTGTTTCGTTTTTTCCAATCGAAGTAATCTGTTTACATGGGTGTTTCAATGCTTGATGTTATGTGTTTTAGGGAGAAAGCACATACTCACAGACGTATGTTTACTCGAACACTGACAGTATGTAACTTAAGTGCAGCTCGTTTGACACTGGAGTATTTTTGCATAGGCACATTTTTTTCATAACTCAATGGCTCCTTCTCTTAAAACAGGTTTCAGTTGATCTTCCTCTCAAAGATCAATAATGTCTAACTCAGCAGCATCCTTATCTAAGACCAGCGCGGGTTTTACAGAATTCTATGGGACGCCCAATTCATGATAGGCTTTATGATGAATAATTTTTGGTATATTTTGTGAGTACACAACCACCCTTTAATTGTCATAATTTATCAATCATGCTGCAAACTCAGAAATTTTTATGAACTCCTGAAAACACTTTGCGAATCCCAAGTAGAGAACTGCTGATCTAGTAGGCTAGTTTACCTTGTACAAATTATCTTCTGGTCCAGGTTTAAATTTATGATACTTTGCATCCATGCAAACTTGATAGCTTGCTTCCTTGGAATTGTTCGCAATTAAGGCATCATTTACAAGGAACAAAGACGATAAAACTAAGAATAGTTTGAAAAATATCATTTTGTCATGAAATGCTATAAAATGTAACTGAAAAGAGAAATAACTGCTAGTTGCTTTAAATGGCTCTGTTTGTCGCATCCAGGCTTACGCACGGTGATTGAAGATTTAGATTAAGTGGATGGGAAGGCAAGGAAGCCAATATCTGTAACCACCTTCAGACATGCCTTTAAGTGTCTTACCAAAGATGACATCATTATTTTGAATGTATAATATAATTCCCAATACTCCAATGTTCTCTATTTTATGCACAGAGTTCTAATCATGTTGCATGAACTCATATTAGACTCTGTCTGGTATGAGTGGGCAAAACAGTGTTGTATTTGTTATAGCGTAATTAAGATTTTTCTTTATAAAGTAACAGTTTTGATCGTAACTGTTCTGACATCATAGTAGACAGCTGGTTAAGTATACAATACATACTATTTAACTAATACATACTATGTATACTATGTATTTATGTATGTATACTATGTATACTATGTATTTATGTATGTATGTATACTATGTATTTATTGAAACCAATACATACTATGTATACAATACATACAATATATACATACATATATATGTATATAATACAATACATACCCGTAAGGCACGGCATTCGCCGAATAGTGATGGGGCGTGTCGAGTGACCTCATCACCGAAAAAAGGCAAAAATCGCAGCCCTGGGCACGAGTCGAAAAACTTCTACACTAACGCTACAATTTTCTGCTGTGCAATGTTTCACTAGGCTTTTTTATTAAGGTTGATTTTTGCATGCCATGTGAGCAAAAGTGAATTTTTCCTGGGCCTTTTCTTTCTTACTGTAATACTAAATGCGTATGGCAAAACAACACACAAGAAGTTCAAAACCTGTGTATTGCAACCAGGGCTGGATTTCAGCCGAAACAGTCGGAAACGCCGCTCCAGTTCCTCGATCAAAAAGTGGACTTGTCCGGAATGGCGTTCTGGAAGCTGAAATATTTTACGCCCTTATTATGTAGCCTACTTCAGACTATAATTTTGGTCGATTCCAATCTATGACATCACAGCATTTTTGACTAGGGAAGAGACTTGTACATCAACTCCAAAAGTATGGTAGTTACTTACCGGTACTACACTAGGCTGCATAGCCGAGTGGTGAGAGCTCTGGAACGGCAATCGAAAGAGCGCCGGTTCGACACCGCTCAAGAGCATGCGGCTGTGTCTCTGGCAGGACACTTAAAGGCATGCCTGAAGGTGGACACGAAGATTGGCTTCCTTGCCTTCCCGTCCACTTAATCTAAATCTTCAACCACTGGGTGCAAGCCTGGATACAACAAACAACCGGTACTACGCTTGTATTGTTACACTACTATGTTGCAAATATCATCTATATTTTCTTTTATCAGTGTCATTTGTACTATGATTGTAGTTTTGAGTTACAAAAGTCAATACTTAAACTTTTCTCAGCAACGTGTGAGAGACTTTGCCTTGTTTGTAAAAGAGGATTATGAATGTGAGATGAAAAAAGTTTCACATACAAACACAAGTGGAGAAAAAAAATTGAAGTACCGGTACCAAATATTGACTTGTGGAACCTAGCAACTAAACACTGGCGTGGTTCTGGAGGCCATGGTCGCCAGGAGCTTAGAGGCCAGTTATTGGAAATTCGAGAAACTGTTTCAAGCCTTAAAGCAGCCGGCGCCCATGGCCGCTAAGTAGACCGCCGGTGCTTGAATGACCGCCGGTGCCGGTGCTACCTCCTCGGTCGGCCAAGTTTGGCCACCGATTTCTTCTAGCCAATTATTTAATTTTGCAATACAATGAGCGTGGATTAACTGTCGGAAATATGTAGTATCAAAGAATGATGCAGAACTAGGCCACCGCGTTATAATCACCATTGTTATATGGTGTGGGAACATTTGCTAGTGGGAACATCAAAATAAGTTATAAGGGATCCCAGAATGTTCTGATAACGTATACATAAAATGTTTTTACAATCAGAGAAATGTTGGAAATGTTGTAATGTTAAGAAAAGTGTCCGAAGTTAGGACAGTTGACGGTATTTTAACAAAGTGTTAATCAGAAGTGCTAATTTAGGGTGCAACCTAGTTCGTACCCTAAACAGTTCGTACCCTCAGTTCATACCCTGAAAAGATCGAGAGAAAAAATAAAAAAAGCCAAAGTCGTTGATCGCAGTTTAATAGCACAAAGCCGAAGTCGCTGCTTGGAGTTTCCGCAAACAAACTTGAGGGTTAGGGTTAGCAGAAAAATACTTGGGAAAACTGCGATCAGCGAGGGTTAGGGAGCATAGATTACTGGATGGTTAGAGTTAAGGTTAGGGTAAGCAAAAACTGCGGTTAGCGGAAACTGCAAAACTGCGAAAAAATGTTTGTGGAAACTGCGATCAACGAGGGTTAGAGAATAGATTACTCTATGGTTAGAGTTAGGGTAAAGGTTAGCGGAAACTGCGGAAAAATGTTTGCAAAAACTGCGATCAGAGAGGGTTAGAGCATAGATTACTCTATGGTTAGGGTAAGGGTTAGCAGAAACTGCGGTTAACGGAAACTACGGAAAAATGTTGGCAGAAACTGCGATCAGCTACTTCGGCTTTGTGCTATCTTTCTCTCGATCTTTTCAGGGGGGACATTCTAAAATGTTTGCGGAAACTGCAATCAGCGACTTCCGCTTTTTTTAGTTTTTTTTCTTGATCTTTTCAAGGTACGAACTAGGTTGCATCCCTAATTTACATCGGCTGGCAATATTGTCGTTTTTATGTGATGCAATGTTGTCGGACATTGAATCTTTTAAAAAGGAGAACTAGGTTAGTTGACTTCTGAGAGGAAAACAAGTGTCTTTATAGTTGAGAAATGTTCTCGCTATGAGTTAGTGACTTCACACCCTCAATGGTGACACAATGCAGTTGAAACAACTTACTGAGCAGCTGAAACAATATAGTGTCGTTAAATGGTCCCGGATTACAGCCCCGATAAAGCAGTTATTGTGTGGTACAACAATTCTATTGCAGGACGTAGCCAAGACTTCAACAACGCTAAATGATCATTTTATAGCATTGTAGCAAGTTTAAGTCGGATGCAACCTAGTTCGTACCCTGAAAGGATCGAGGGAAAAAATTTAAAAAAGCCGAAGTCACTGATCGCAGTTTCCGCAAACATTTTAAAATTTTCCCCCTGAAAAGATCGAGAGAAAGATAGCACAAAGCCGAAGTCGCCGATTGCAGTTTCCGCTAACCCTCATTGATCGCAGTTTCTACAAACATTTTTCTGCACTTTCTGCTAACCATAGACTAATCTATGCTCTAACCTACCGGCGCCGAGTCCCGGGCGGGCCGCGCCCGCCGGACATTTCAAAAATTTAAAAAAAAAATTTAATGCACTTTTAAGTCCCAAAATATCTGTAACCATCTGCCACCTTCTGATACTAGCCTACTTACCTTATTCACAGAGTTTTGTCGCCATATGATAGGCCCTACTAGACCTACCAATTAAGCGATTAATTTTCGTCAATTATTGCCATTGTTACATTCATGCAATGTTAAACAACGTTGATTCGCCGTTAAACGAGCAAAAGTGTCCGGCCGCGCCGTTTGTCTCCGCTCTGCCACTCGTAGCCCAGTGCTACAAATCAAGTAAATTGCACAAACCATATGTTAAATCGGTGTAAAAACTGTAGCATTGTTCTTCAAAGGGGTAGTTTTCTCTCGTACGACGTTATCAATTAACTCTGCTGCCAAAATGCTCTATTTTGTGTTTTCAATCATCACAGTTGCGTCTGTTACGTCACTGATATTAAACTGTGCACGCCTGTTGGTTTGGCCGGATGAAACCGTTGATTGTCATAAGTTGCAATTCTGCTCCTTTGTTATATAACTGTTCTAATTGTAGATTTAATGTAAGCTCGTTTCAATAGCGCAGTTTATCGCTAGATGGCTTCTTGGGAGCTGAATTGCCGTAAAATCGCTTCTAATAATAATAATGTTTTTTATATAGCGCTGTATCCATCGCAGAATGCGTTGCTCCTCAGCGCTTTACAAAGCAGACAGTGTCAATGCAGCCGTATAGAGGCGCAACTGAGTACATTATTACCCGAATCCACTCCATTACTCAGTGCAAAGCAGAAATTAGATTCAGTACCATTTTTAAAAAGTCTTTGGTATGACCCGACAAGGTATCGAACCCATGCCTACCGATTCAGAGGCGGGCGCACTAACCACTAAGCCACCTAACCACTAAGCCACCGAGTTCTGCGTTGCATTACAGCATCTCTTGTGTCTTATCTGTGCGCCCGCTAGGAGCGACTTATCGTATGAACCCACCGATGTATTGTGTGTGTGTTATCGTGTTGTATCAACAATAGTAATGTAATTATGGAACTAGTACAGTATTGCAGTTTTCGTTCTGCAACCCGCACGTACCAATTACAAAAAAACATGTGGCACTGAATTACCAGGACCAGACGTTGTTGCGTACCAATTATATTTATTACTTGTTTCCAAATCGTGTTAGAGGAGACATAGACTTAAATGTAAAACTAGGCTAGCCCAACAACCCAGCAAAATCGCTCTTTTGAAAAACGCACAAAATAACCTTTATAACGTGTCGGTATGTGTTTGCCCGCCCAGCTCTTTTGAAAACTCGGCGCCTATGCTCTAACCCAGGAGTGCACAACCTTTTTGCTATTGCCGGCCGCATTCAGATTAATTCAGTGAATCACGGCCGCTAATGAGTTTTAAATGATGTTTTTTTAATTTGCGTTGTCTACAGTAAGAGAAGAATTTATTCGTTAATGTCTAATAAACTTATCATACTTATACCTAATAGGGTGGAGTGAAAAAACTTTTTTGTTTAAATCGAAAAAAACGGGGTTCTTAAATCCCGACAAATGACCTAAAACTTCATTAAAAATTGACTTTAGGGGGTTGCCCCCATTTTCCAGCCGGCAACCCCCCAATTTATGCACGCGAGGGGGTAAAATTGCCTATCTCGGTAACTACTGGTTGTAGAGTCATGATATATAGCTCAAAAGCTGCCAAAACATCATGTTTCTATTTGTCCTAAGAAGAAAGTTTGCTCTATTTACAATACAAAACGAGTTATAGCCAAAAAAACAAAAAATACACACATTTTTGTTAAAATTCATCATTTTTTCTGACAAATTGTGATCTGTCATAAGTTTTTTGAAAAAAAATCTGATATGTTGCACAAGATATAGTAACACACTGATAATACCGAAGATTGGGCCAATAATCCAAAAATATTCACAACACAGTCCTTTTAACATCAGTTCAAAACATCACAATGAAGCACTCCCATTAAGCATAATGTTAATTGCAGCAGTGCAAAAATATCACAAGTGTTTGGTGATGAACTTCAAAGAACTCATATTCATTTTGCAAAAACAAGTTGCTTTGCCTGGTGTGACATGTTAGCGACAAGGCCGAGCGGAACTGCTCGAGGTTTTCAATACTGCAGCGGCAAAGCACGAGTTTGATTACGGCTGGAGGCAGATTGTGTTTGACATATATTTGGGTGGCTGGAGACTCGAAGAGTGGTAAACTCATATCCCAGTCGCCCCCAAACTTAACATTTTTTCATAATTTTGTTGATTTGTAATTGCTCAGTTGAAATATTTCAAGTGTGAGCTTTGCTAATCCTAAAAGGCTCTGTTTTTAAAATTACAATTTAGGCCTTTTGATGGCACGATAATCACAAAAAAATGAATAGGTATGTCAATTGAATTAAAACGACTTATTTAAAATGCATTTTTGTGTCAAATTTTTTCATCAGTTTACGAGACTTAACTTTTTGGCGAATGAGTCCATCTCGTCTTTCAAATCCTGAAACTTGTGCTGATACTTCTGTTACGAGCTTCACATGTCGTTCCACTGTTTGATTGTGGCATGGATAAAACAAAATCAGAGGCTTCTCGCGGCATTCTTCCAACTCTGCATCGGTTAAGTGCTCAATTGCTGGAGAAAGTTATTGATAAGGTTCAATATCAACTAACTCGTGGCATGCCTTTGCTTCCAAGTTCAACTTTGGAACACAGAACAAACGAATTGGACTGCAGTTCAATGGGTTGGAACTGCTATGGCTTTCAATGTCCATTTAAGTGAATTTGTTTCAGCGGCATGTTTGCGAATTGCAAGCACCTTGGTCACACCCTTATTTCGTAGCCTATGTCTTCATTATCATCCCCCAGCATTGCAATCAGAATATTTTCGGGGTGTGCAAAATAACCGCTTCTTGTCACCACATTCAAAGCAATTTCCCGAACGTTTTGGTCAGAAAAATTCAAAACTCGTTGAATCAAGTTGAAAAAGTTTATGGATCCCTTTGTTATATGGTTGTTTAGCTTGATTTCAAACCAAGTCGGAAAATATACTTCAAGGCAAAAACGAACCAGAATCTCCAGGTTCAAAGGCGGTTCATCCACTGTCACATCAGGGATATCCCTGTGTCACATAATAACGTAAAATTCTGCATCCCAAAGTTAGCCATCTTGAATGCACAACTGGTCCAACCTCCAAATAAGCCAGATCATCATCAACGTTTCCTTCAATAATTGCCCAGCACATTTTATAAGCATAGAACTGGTCCGTAGGCTACTTAAGTCATTTACAACTTCGGATGGGAGCTTTGGAAAGGCCAAAAGTGGTGGCGAGAGCTCTTTGAATTGAGTAACTGGCCAACAGGATACAGTTCCATGTAGTTTTTTTCCAATTGGACCTGCAAATGTGTCTGGGCCACTTGTAGCACCATCGAGACCTGCAAACAAGTGTCCCAAAGGCAATTCATTAGTAGCCTATGTAGCAGACATACTATCCATTGAAGTGGCTTATTCAGCAACTCTTCCAGGCCTCGAATGCATCCGTTGTGTTTTCCTGTCATTGATACAGTGCCATCGCCCATCAGTACCAACAACTGCCAGTTTATTTTGCAATTTTGTACCTTGTAATGAATTGAATAGATGTTGAGCTGTGGTTCTGCCCTTGCCATCTTCAGGAGAAAAGTGGGTGAGGTAATAACTCCCCGGCTCGCCAACTGCAGTATAGTGTTCTTCCAATTTAACAGATCTGTAGTGCTTTTCGTTTGGACATTGCACAACCGTTTGTGTTGTATCTTTACGTCCATCAAAGTATAGACCATTCACTATACTGAAATTTTGTTACTCTTCTTGCCGTAGTTCCTCCCTGCATCTTTCACATTCGGTATTATCAGTGTGTTACTATATCTTGTGCAACATATCAGATTTTAATTTCAAAAAACTTATGACAGATCACAATTTGTCAGAAAAAATGATGAATTTTAACAAAAATGTGTGTATATTTTGTTTTTTTGGCGATAACTCGTTTTGTATTGTAAATAGAGCAAACTATCTTCTTAGGACAGATAGAAACATGATGTTTTGGCAGCTTTTGAGCTATATATCATGACTCTACGACCAGTGGTTACCGAGATAGGCAATTTTACCCCTTCGCGCGCATAAATTGGGGGGTTGCCGGCTGGAAAATAGGGGCAACTCCCTAAAGTCAATTTTTAATGAAGTTTTAGATCATTTGTCGGGATTTAAGAACCCCGTTTTTTCGATTTAAACAAAAAAGTTTTTTCACTCCACCCTAATACCTAATAGTGCCATGAAACATCAAACACTTTTGAAATGAATTTATTCTGTCTGTGACATTGCAACTACTGACTCCTTTGATTTTGCATGATACGAGAAGATAAACTTGCAAAGTTGGGAAGTTCGCGAGATATCATCAGTCTTTGTTGAAACTCCAGGTTTCCGTCCAACAATCGCGTTCGGTACTCGTTTTTCAGGTACTGAAAGGCAGACTCGCACAAGTAAGTGCTTCCAAAAATCACAAGAGTTCCTCTTGCCAATTCTCGCAACATTGGATAATTAATCAAGTGCACTTTTCCACGTGTCAAGCAATTTTCTTCGCACTTGAACTTATAGTCACAAGCTGCTCAGTATTTTTTAATTCCACCAGTTACATCTGAAGATGTAACGGAGCACTTTTGGTTTCAACCAAGTGTGGAAAGGCAACGAGTCGAATGTTTGCGAAATTTTTTGAAAATCTTGAAAACTATCAGCAAAATCTTGCAACACAGTACCAAAAACACCAGAGAATAGTTCGTGTTGCGCAGAGTCTTAATGTCAGTCGATCCATCGATAGCCAGTGAAAACAAAGTTGCTTCTTTGTTAACCTTTGTCTGCAGGCGGAGGGTCCACGGTTTGGCGATATCATCTTGACGTTGAATTGTATTACGCGAGAGAGCAATTGAAAAATAGTCAGTTTCCTTACCAGGATGAATGCACTTAATAACGTCTGTGAGACATCGCTTAACAAGTTCTCCATCCGAATAAGGCTTTCCCGCTACACCAAGACGATATGCCACTCTATAAGAAGCTTCGCAGCGATTATTGTTCGATTGAATGAAAGTGGACATCCAAGATGTCTCCTGTTGTCGCACACTTTACTTTAAATTTTCTACACAGATTTTCCTTGAGTCGCCTTCCAATTATGCATTATTGTGTGACATATGACGACGAAAATGCTGCTTTGCATTTTCTCTAACAGTTTTAAATACTTGACTGCATATTAAACACAGCATAGTATGCGCTGCCGTCTCCTTCATGAAATAACCCAACTCCCATTTGGAATTGAATACCCTTTTCTCCTCTGTTATTGTTCTTTTTCTTTTTAAGGACATACGGTAATGCAATATAGGCTACCGTTACAATGAAATCGGGTTGAGGAAAAAGTTTTGTCTCAAAACGATTTTAACAATATATCCTAGCCTACAAAATCTTGTGATAAAAATATTTTTCAAGCTCTAAAATTTGAAATATTATATATAATTACAAGGGTATCCAGTGGTTCTAGATATCCCTGTAGCCTATAATACTTAAAATACATTTCAGTTTTTTTAATAAACTAATGTTTTATTTCAACAAGGGAACGGAGCCATTCCGTGTCAATTCACACAGTCAAGAAAATCAACCTCTTCGATTTTTCTTAAATTTTACATACCTTTTCGCTATCCTATATGATGAACAACTGCAAAATTTGAGTGAAATTTATTGAGAAACACGAGAGTTATGAAGCATTTAGTTTGGGGGGGTCTGCCGAGGGGGCACATTTTTTTTTATTTTTGGCCATGTTTGAGGCCTTATTACTGCTAAATTAAATTAGGTAAGAACCCAAATTTTTTACATGTGATAGTACTTCTGCCAAATACTGAAAAAACAACATTGTTCACATTGTCACTCTAAAAGGTCAAAGGTTATAGACATCCAAAGTTGGTCGTTTCCAGCTCTCGGCTAAAATTTTCCAAAATTTGAAAACCTTGCCAAGACCCTATTTTTGGTTGGTTTTGGCTGAAATTGAGTAGAAATGTTGTTTACAGGATTCTCTATGAACTGAGAAAATTTCAGTACAAAATATTAAAGGGGTTGGGAGGTATTTAATGTGAAACATGGGTTGAAATGAAAAAAAGCAAAAAGTGGGGTCCTTTTAATACCCCGGTTACCCATGACCCCAGTGAAAATTTGCACTGAATTTTTTTTTTACGTATTCACTAAGATATGACAAGTCTACCATGCAAAATTGATCCATGGTTCTCAATGTTTTCTTATAGAAAATATTCGTCAAAGTTTGGACAAAAACGCTAAAAATTAGAAATAAAAACTTTAAGGGGAGTAGGGGTGATCATTATTTTATCTTGCTATTGGCTATATAAAATGTTCTTGATGGCAGTAGCAATATTATGTGCTTGACAAACGACAATATAGACCTATAAATAAGTTTTGCAAGACGTTTTATGCATAAAGTTTAAGACATTATTATCTTTATGTGTTTTGGTTACACTGTCCGATATCGTTTTGTTCAATCTTTTGGTATTAAATTTTCTTTAATTGCATGAAGAAGAAGAAGTATATAACATCAGAATGCCATGTTAATGCAAGCCGAAGAACCTGATAAGCTGACATACACAGACTATTTGGAAAATTGGTGTGTTCCATAACTCTAACAAAGAATGCATGATGAGTTTGTGCAATGATTGCTCTGGCAGAGAATGTTTGAAGAGCTACTTAATTGATACATTCAGCAACCAGTATGATCTTGATGATACTATAAGGGACAAGCAATGGGCTCATACTGATAGAACGACAATTAACTGAGCAGCTAAAAAGCCTGGATGACTTTATTGAATCATTGTGTGACACCTTTCTTGCTTTTATTTACTTATTTATTTGCATCAGGCTCAACTCAAGATGGTCAATATTACAATCAAACATAAAAAGTAGAAACAAAGCAGATACTCAGCTCCGAAGAGCTGAGTCGTAATGTACCAAAGACAGCTTAGAAGACCCATCACTTCATTAGCAAATCACAATCAAGTTACTTGAAACAAAATTTAGCTGATGATGAAGTCGTAGTACTACTTGATTTTGCTGAGAACTACTCTACTCATTTATTGTCCAAGATGCCGTGCAAGGGTTCCATTGGGACAACACTCCTGGCAACCCTTCACCCTTTTGTAATAGACTACAAAAAAGATGGAGCTTTAACATTAAAAAATTTGGTTGCAATATCAGATCACTTGGAACATTCAACAAGCACAATGCATACATTCATTAACCAAATAATTCCAATTATCAAATCACTTGGTAATGTGAAAAAATGATCTATTTCAGCGATGGTGCTGCTTCACAATACAAAAACCGTAAAATTTTTATCAATCTTTGCCATCATTCAACAGATTTTGGAATTGAAGCTGAGTGGCATTTATTTGCTACATCTCATGGCAAAAGTCTATGTGATGGAGTTGGTAAAACCACCAAAAAATTAGCTGCATGTGCAGTCGTGCAAGTCTTCACGCAGCAACCACCAACCAAATTCTCACACCACAAGATCTTTTTCAATGGGAGCAAGATCAGATTTCTGGGTTTAAACATATTTGGGTTTCTTCAACTGAAATTCAAGACCTCAACACAAAATTTGAATTGGAAAAGCGATATGCATTGTGTAAAACAATAACAGGCACGAGATCACATCATACTTTTATTCCACAATCATGTGAGTCTTAGAAAATGCGTCGACTGTCAAATGATATTTCACATACCCTTGTGGATGTGGTACGAGGTCAATCACAACCCCCAGAAAATGATGCAAATGTAGGCCAATATGTGGCTTGCAGATATGATTCTGATTGGTACATTGGCATTATTTGTGAAAAAAGCTATGAAACGCAAGACTTCAATGTTCAGTTTATGATACTAAACAAAAGCAACAAATGTTTAAACTGGCCCAGACTATCAGACATCAACAAACATGCTGGATTCCATTTCATGACATTATTTGTTCAATTGCTGTGCCGAGTATCCATGGTTCTTCTGGACAACAATACAAACTGAGCAATGAAGATTATGACAAAATTTGCCATTTTGTTCACTGATAATGAGGACCACGTCTACATGGTATATATATATAGGCTCTACATTACAGTTGTCAAATATGTAACAATTGCTAGAATCACAATCAAAAATACACTTCAAATGTTTTCTAGTATATATATATAGTTCAATATTGTTGTATTTTTTTTTGAATTTTTCGTTTGTAATTTTTAACGTTTTTCTCCAAACTTTGACGCATACTTTCTGTAAGAAAACACGGAAAACCATGGATCAATTTTGCATGGTAGACTTGTCACGTCTTAGTGAATTTGTGAACAAAATTTCGGCTTGCATTAACTTGGCATTCTGATGTTATATACTTCTTCTTCTTTATGCAATTAAAGAAAATTTAATACCAAAAGATCGAACAAAACGATATCGGACAGTGTAACCAAAACACATAAAGATAATAATGTCTTAAACTTTATGCATAAAACGTCTTGCAAAAATTATTCATAGGTCTACATTTTTATTTGTCAAGCACATAATATTGCTACTGTCATCTAGAACACTTTATATAGCCAATAGCAAAATAAAATAATGATCACCCCTACTGGGTCTGCTACTATTCGGTGAGTCCGATTCGGTGAGTCTGATTCGGTGAGTTCCTACCCTCTAACCCCTAACCCTAACTCCAAACCCCTAACCCTAAAACGGCAATGATAATTAGGCTACGGTACCCGATAATTAAAAAAAAAAATTGAAAAAATCCCCCGTTAAGGGATCGGACTCACCGAATCAGACTCACCGAATCGGATTCACCGAAACGGGCCATTCCGACCCCTACTCCCCTTCAATTTTTCATTTCTAATTTTTAGCGTTTTTGTCCAAACTTTGACGAATACTTTCTATAAGAAAACATTGAGAACCATGGATCAATTTTGCATGGTAGACTTGTCATATCTTAGTGAATATGTAAAAAAAAATTCAGTGCAAATTTTCACTGGGGTCATGGGTAACCGGGGTATTAAAAGGACCCCACTTTTTGCTTTTTTTCATTTCGACCCATGTTTCACATTAAATACCTCAAAACCCCTTTAATATTTTGTACTGAAATTTTCTCAGTTCATAGAGAATCCTGTAAACAACATTTCTACTAAATTTCAGCCAAAACCAATCAAAAATAGGGTCTTGGCAAGGTTTTCAAATTTTGGAAAATTTTAGCCGAGAGCTGGAAACGGCCAACTTTGGATGTCTATAACCTTTGACCTTTTAGAGTGACAATGTGAACAATGTTGTTTCTTCACTATTTGGCAGAAGTACTATCACATGTAAAAAATTTGGGTTCTTACCTAATTTAATTTAGCAGTAATAGGGCCTCAAACATGGCCAAAATTAAAAAATATGTGCCCCCTCGGCAGACCCCCCCAAACTAAATGCTTCATAACTCTCGTGTATCTTAATAATTTTCACTCAAATTTTGCAGGTGTTCATCATATAGGATAATAAAAAGGTGTGTAAAATTTAAGAAAAATCGAAGAGGTTGATTTTCTTGACTGTGTGAATTGACACGGAATGGCTCAACGGCCGTCAACACATGCTTATTAAATTACGTGTTAACGACCGCAGAATTATTCATCGACGGCCGCAGGTTGAACACCGTTGCTCTAACCCTAACCCTCGCTGATCGATCAGGGCAACACTAAAAGGCGGAAACACGGAAATAAGCCGAAATAACTTTAGAATTAAAACAGTCATAGTATTTAATGATCTCACAACTGCTTCTAAATAAAATCTTTCAATGATATTTCAACATAAGAAAATGTTCGGTATTGAGTTGTGGCTAAAAATCGCATTTCTGCCTTTTTCCTATTTCAACAAATTCCATTAAATTTCGAGATTTACTCCAATAACTGTGGAATTAAAACAGTCAAAGTATTTAATGACCTCACAATTGCTTCTAAACAATATCTTTCCATGATATTTCAACATAAAAGTAGGTTCGGTGGTGAGTTTTTGTTAAAAATCGCATTTCCGCCTTTTTCCATGTTGCAACATTTCATTCTTTCATCATGAAGTTATCGCTGTGTTAAACAATATGCAGACAATACGCTACTTCTGCGGACAATACGCCATTTCACGCCCAACTTATTTCCGCTTTCCGCATTTCTGCCTTTTAGTGTTGCCCCGCTGATCGCAGTTTTCGCAAACATTTTTTCGTAGTTTCCACTAACCGCAGTTTCCGCTAACCTTTACCATAACTCTAAATCTCTAACCATAGAGTAATCTATGCTCTAACCCTAACCCTCGCTGATCGCAGTTTCCGCTTACCCTAACTCTAACAATCGAGTAATCTATGCTCTCTAACCCTACCTCTTGCTGATCGCAGTTTCTGCAAACATTTTTCCGCAGTTTCCGCTTACCCTAACTCTAACCATCAAGTACCGGTAATCTATGCTCTCTAACCCTAACCCTCGCTGATCGCAGTTTCCGCTAACCGCAGTCTCCGCTAACCCTAACCCTCGAGTTATTTGCGGAAACTCCAATCAGCGACTTCGGTTTTGTGCTATTAAACTGCGATCAGCGACTTCGACTTTTTTAATTTTTTCTCTTGATCTTTTCAGGGTACGAGCTGAGGGTACGAACTAGGTTGCACCCGTTTAAGTCTAATACTTGTGCCATCGTTATTTGTATTTTGGCCGCCGAGAAGGAGCTCCCGGTAGGCCACGATGGCTGCCGGAAAAAAACACGAGTTTTAAGGCCTGTGTTTTTCTCAAAGCAGATATGTTAAGACTGTGGAGTGTAGACGAAGTAGGTTGCCTGCACTTCAGAATCTCTGCGCTACTACGTGGTGTAAAATGCTTACATTTGAGCAGTATATTACGTCTATTTTCTTTCAGAATGCCAATTTTCTCTTTCATATATTTTTCAAATGAAAGTTTGAAGCAACCAACATAATTGAGTCGAGAACAATGGCTCTTAAAAAAAACGTGGGTCTGACCGTCTGGACCTGGTCTGCGTGACTGCGTCTGAGATTTTGTTGAGCTTACTAGTCTAGTGTTGCCAGGTCCTGCTAAATTTCTCACATTGCTTCCTTTTACTACCTCTTATTTATCGCAAAAAAAGCAATGTCTTCAAGAAAGTAGACGGTTTGTTTGCTACTCAACAAACTAATTTACCAGTCAAAGCGTGTAGCAGACGTGGTGTGTTAAATTCCAAGCCACCCGTTCATATATCATAGAGCAGTGCAGTGTAATACAATCGAGGAGGGGAGGGGGTTATTATAAAAAGGTTCCAACAGACTCTGCAAGCGATGGTGCCAGACGTTTAAACTTTGTCATACAGCAGTGATGCGTTAAAATTGTCCTTGGAATCATCTTATGACGCATTACATGAAGTTACAGTATTATTGTGCTGTGTATTTTTCATAAATATACGACTATGTTTTTTTACATGTTGTGCTCCCATGAATATCCTTTCTTATTCTTTTGTTTGTTTGTTTGTTTGTTTGTTTGTTTATCTTTATCCTGCATTGCGGGAAAGCGGACTTGAGCGCTATGCATCGGTGTACGCCTTCCGACATACACCTGACCCACGCTGCAGCCGACGGCAATGTCTGTTTCCGGTTGTCTACTCTACTTATGACTTAAATTTGTTTTTTAATTTCTTTTTTCCTTTATTTTTTATTTTAATTAAATGCTTTGATGAAAGTTCCCGGATGAAAATTGTTAATTCTTCAACAAAATTCTTCAACAGATGGATCATGTTTGATCAGCTGTGATCTCCTTTATAAACTGCCTCCATCTTGTTCTGTCTTTTGTTTGATTAGTGCTTCCGGCATGCTTTTTATTCCCGTAATTTGCTTGATATTGTCAAAATATTTCATTTTTTTTTTAAATTGATTTCTAAATTTATTTACTTCAAAATATTTATTTCAATATCTTTTATAGGCTAAAGGTTTATTTATGGTATGTTATCAGATATTATTAATTGTGATTAGTCATGAAAGTGTAGCTGTTAACCAAATTTGACAGCAACTGCATTATGTAGACCACATCACAAAGATTAAAAAGCATCTCGCTGATGCTTAGCCTAGCCTACAAAACAACATCTAATATACGGTATTGTATTATTATTATTATATTAGGCTATACTAGAAGTCAGCAGAGATGTACGTAGGCTATACGCCGCATACTTGCGGCGTAGACTTTTTGCTTACGCTAACGCTTGCGGCCACATTTTTTGGATAGTTTGCGCTTGAGGCTACGCCTTAAAGTGTTTGCGGTTTTTAGCGTCAACGCATAGGCTACTTTTTATAATGTATTTTTTTCCCTACAACACGCCAATACCTTCCAGCGCTGCAGTTGAAAGAATATCTTCAATGGGCAAAGACATATTGGAACCAAAACACAGCAAAATGTCAGATGAACACTTTCAGATGCTTGTGTTTCTTCGTGGAAATTCAAAATAAAACTTGTTTGTTTCGAGTGGTATATACCATGTGAATGTTTGGCACCTAGCAAACCAAATTAGTTTACGCTAGTATATGCGCTGACGCTGAAGCCGCCAACTTATTTTACAAGTTACGTTGACGCATGCGGCATATGGTTTTTCAAACGTTTACGCTGACGCGTCAATACTTTTTGTATGCGCCTACATCACTGGAAGTCAGAGTGACAAAAACACTCTTAGGCACAATGGTGATGAAGGTTGATCGAAGAATATAGCTGCTACGTTTTCTGACGTCACTTGTTATTGGTTGTGGAATCTGTGTGTAGAATTTCGACGTGAATTCTACGTTAAAGAATATCTTTCTCACTGGCGCCAAACAGTGGATTGGATTATTATATGCGTCGCTTAGTTAATACGGTTATGCGCCTACAACAGACAGAGAAACAAGCCAAGTAGATTGAATCTGAACACGGTCTTGAATTCTGTTAGTTTATTGTGGCAGAAAGGTTGCAAGATCACAAGGTCAGAAGGTCACAAGTTTACAAGTCACAGGATCGCAAGCGGCAAGTCACAGGATCACATGTTGCAGGTCACAAGTTTCAGCCACAAGTTTGCAGGTCGCAAGTTTAGCCACAAGGTTGCAGGTCGCAAGGTCGTTTAACAAATTTAGTTTGCAGATATGGGCTACTTCAATCCTATACAGAGCTGGTGGGCAGTTTAGT
Organism: Aplidium turbinatum; assembly: GCF_918807975.1. Classification (NCBI taxonomy): domain Eukaryota; kingdom Metazoa; phylum Chordata; class Ascidiacea; order Aplousobranchia; family Polyclinidae; genus Aplidium; species Aplidium turbinatum. The sequence continues at coordinate 24,822,940 of NC_137482.1, forward strand.
CGGCTCACCGATGCAGCAGAAGCAGGGCTTGAAGTGATAATCCGTACAAACAATAATTCAAATAATAATAAGTCGTAACAGTCATACAGCAATTGATTCTACTAGTGCATCTTATTCAAATAGACTACAAAATTTACAATTAGTAAATGGTCAAGAAATATTTAACATAAAGTTTCTCAATTTATGCGAGTTAAGATTTAAACATCTCGTTTTACCAAATGCAGCTAATACAAAACTCAAAGAGAATTGCTCGTCTATGCCTTCACAAGTAAACAGAGTTCGGTTTGCTAAGCTTTTACGCTGATTGCAGCAAAACACAGAGGATGTGCGTTATATAAAGACAATGATAAGAAAAAATACCTTCAATAATATGTCTTGGTTGAAGCAAGCAAGCGGATAACAATCGTTCGCTAACGTTCATACAACATCTTTCAAGATGCGGCGAAAGCTCCAAAGAAATATTGTGCTACACCAAGTATTTACATTCACATACAGACAAACAACATTTAGACGTTGAATTACCGTTGGCCGTGCTATGCCAACGTTTAAATGGATGATAAAAAACAACGATTAATTTTCAGCCCACAAGATGACATAAAATTGTTTTTTAGAGCAGTAGAAGTTAAAAATAGTGCTTTAAAACAACACACTACAGATACTCTGGTGCCGTTTCATGAGTCAATCCCTTGCAAGCTTCAGTTTCTCGTCTAAAAACTGACAGCAATTATTTAAACGTGTTTTTCAGAACGAATAAAGAATTGCTAAAAATGTAATTGTTTTCGTACAATTCGATAGATCACCAACTCCGTGGAAAGAGATATAAGGATTTAAGTAAACACAAGCTTTATGTCTGTAAAAGTAACGTAATAATTCTATCAGCACGAAGACGCGATTGACGTTTCAGAGGTTTTCTTAAAACAACTAAGAATCGCTTGTTCGGCTGATATACATAGACTGCTTCATAGAGTGGCTGCTACTTGACATGTTATTCAGGTTGATTATAAAATTAACATCTGTGTAGCCTAATCCTGCAGGTTCATAATTCAATTCTGCGTCTTTCGCAAGCCCTCCGGACTTGAATCCCACAGAGCCCGTGGCGAAGTCTAAGTCCCGGATTGCATGATATCAATCCATGAAATGTCGGATGATATTGAGAGCAAATTGTTATCGAAAATTGACTCCTATACTGTTTTTGCTCTTCAACTGGATGAAAGCACCGATTTATCCAATCTTTCACAGCTAGCTTACTTGTCTATGTCAGATATGTTGCAGATGAAAGGATTGATGAGGAATTTCTGTTCCGCCAACCTTTGGAAACAACATCAAATGCAGTCGATGTTTTTCAAATGCTAATTGACTTTTTGGCAAAATCGAATTGAGTTGGAGTAAGCTTGTTGGGGGTACGCACTGACGGTGCTCCAGTCATGATTGGTGCAAAATCTAGATTAAATTCCCTGGTAAAGCAGAAAAATCCTGCAATTCAAGGAACACATTACATCATTCACAGAGCTGCGCTTGTTTCAAAAACAATTCCGAAAAGACTTTACGAACATATAGGCCTATGTCTGTGGTTTATGTAGAAAGTTCAGCACCATCAACCAGGTCTACTTTGAACACTCAATACTCGACTCTGCTGCAAGCTTTGTAAAGACATGGATGCCAATCATACTGCACTTTTATATCACACACAAGTTCGCTGGCTGGCAAAAGGGAACATGCTCTCTCTCGTATCTTTGAACTAAGAGAAAAAGTCAAGCTGATTTTAGCTGCAAAACAAAAACACGATCGTTTGTCGGCATTTGGTGGAGACGGATTTTTTACATACTTAGCTTACCTTGCTGACATATTGGAAGCCCTCCCCAGAAAATTTTGAAAAATTACTTTGAATTGTTCAACAAAAATTTGGGTATGGATATTACTGTAAATTGGTGCCGACCAATGGTACTGTAAAGGTGGCCCGACGCGACAATCTCAGCACTTGCCTCACTCTAAAACCGCAACTGACTTCAAGGACCTACCGGTAGACCTACTTGCTTGTGAATCGAATTAAATTTTTTCTATTGGAAATGACAAAAATTACTGCATTTTCTGAGTAAATTGCGAGCCCCCTAATTTTCGGGCCCTGTGCGATCGCAGGGTTTGCACACCCGAAAGACCGGCACTGGTCACAACTCACATATTTTTTACTTTTATTAGCCTACCAGTGCTGGCTATATACCCTTGAGTTATTTGAACAAAAGTTGCACTGTCGGTGATCGAACGAAGGTCTCGTTTCCAGATTTTCCGGACGGCCCTGATATGAGAAGGCAGCTCATGCGTCTGCTACAAATTCAAATATTTGTGGTCAAAGTATCGTATTTTTCTACATCGTAGCCTATATGTTTATCGCTTTGCATATCGTACAACAATGATTTTCAACCAGTGTTCCTTGAAAGAATGTCAGATGTTCAGCAATAGTTTGATTCTTGACCCGTGTTTCATTAAACGTCAGTAGGCCTACTGGTCGAAAATCGAGATCACAAGAGCTCATAGCCGTACGAGACCAAACCATTTTGGGGGGTCAGAACGTAAATTTGCCCAAATGTGCACGCTTTTATAGAAATTGCCCAAATATAATGTATGCGGTGCATGATAACAGTGAAAAACTAACATAACAAGATCACTAGCAGTGGCGTAGCCAGTAATTTTGAAAGGGGGAGTTTTAACGGCGTGTTTCGGTTATGGCGACATCCAGCAGCGGGGGGTCTGGGGGGCCTCCCCCAGAAAATTTTAAAAAATTACTTTGAATTTGGTGCATTCTGAGAGTATTTTCAACAAAATGTGGTTATGAATATTCCTGTATAATGGTACTGTGCGGTGGCATAGCAAAAGGATAAGATCATGTTTTCTTTGGCATTTTTCGGAAATAAAGCTACAATTTTCTATGTTTTCTTGTTGTTAATTCCTAGCTAAGATATTTGAATGTTTGGTAATGGCAAAACTCGCTCTTTGCAATACCCACCCACCCCCCTGGTTACGCCACTGATCACCAGCTAGCTAGAATTTCTTACCAAAGTAATCAAGATAAAACAACTGAATTCATCTTTGAAGATACCTTGCTTGTGCATTGCTCGATGTTTCTGCACTTGGCATGGTAAGTAGGAGTAACAAATATTGCTTTACACACCACAAATAATAAACAACGCCACTTAAATATTCAGTTGTGATGTCATAAAAGACTCAAAAAATAAACATTGCAGGAAACCGGCTCAGGGGGACCGTGCAGATTCAGAAAAAAACAATAGAGAAATTATAATTAAATGTAATAAAATACAGACATACTACTTCTGTTCAAATAAACTTTGTTCAATCAATTAAAGTAGTTTTGATGATACGAATTTTAGTACAAAAATAAAAAGGTCTGGCAGCACTACTTCTAAAAATATAGTTAGGCTAGGTAATTTGATGACAAAAATAACTAAGCTTGATATATTCTAAGTTTGCATACAGACGGTGACGTAGGATTTAAAAAAAACAATTAGCCTAGCAGTACGTATTTACATTGATTCAATGTCTGAATATTGAATAATATTCAATCATCGGATTTGCAGAAGGCTTCGTTGGATTTTCAAAAAATCGCCGAATAGGGAACTCGCCGAAAAAGGCTCTCGCCGAATAGTAGCAGAACCTTTTATAAAAGTAACCAAACAAAGCTAAGCAACGCCTTAACATTACTTTTAACAGGTATAACATGTTTTTGTTTAATGTTGTGGTGTTGCTTAGCTATGTTCGTTTATAGTTGAAAAAGTACTGTGACCTCCCCACCCGAATTGTTTTATAAAAGTATTAACCAGATTTATATAAATTCATATTTTGTAGTTGCCCAAATCAAAATGATGCATTTATGGATATCATGAAAAAAATTAAAGACTTTGTAAATGTTGATGCCGAGGCAACTGCATCATGCCAATTTGGGCAGTTTTATAAATAGACTATGATCAGATACTGCAATTTCATATTTTTTTGTTGCCCAAATCTAAACGATATAGTTATGTAAATGGGAAAATTAATGAATTTGTTCATTTTGGGGAAACTGCCTCACGCTAATTTGGGCAGTTGCATAAACAGACTAATCAGTTTCATCAAATAATTTCATGTTTTCAGCTGCCCAAATCAACACGATGCATTTGTGAAAATTAATAAAATTAGCTATATAGCAAATTTTGCGTTTTGATTTGGGCAGTTTCACAAAAGTATTAGAGACATATTTTGGTGGTTGCCCAAATTGGCATGATGCAGTTGGTTAAATGAATTTCGTACTGCAGTTTGATCACCATGCAATACAATATATCAATATGGGAGTGCCAAATGAAAATTTTGCGGCACATTTCTTGTGCAAATAAGAGGCTGTACTTAGTTTGATAGGTAAAAGATATTAATTTATAGTTTTTCTTAATTTATGCAATTTTGTAGCGCTTTATATAGCAATTTTTGCCTAATAATTGCAAGATTTTGCCCGAATTCGTGACGTTTTGAAACAACAGGGGGGCGACTGCCCCCCCTGCCCCCCCTGCCCCCCTGGCTTGTACGGCTATGCAAGAGCTTCATGTTGGTCTTTTTCAGAGATGTACGTATACGCCACAAATTCTACGCCGCATAGGCTACTTGCGGCGTAGACTTTTTGTTTACTTCACAGTGTAGATAGCTCAAAACGATCATGCTGCTAAAAGCGAAACTCATTCAACTACTTTTTGTTTACGCTAGCGTTTGCGGCCACATTTTTTTGGATAGTTTGCGCTTGAGGCTACGCCGTAAAGTTTTTGCGGTTTTTTAGGGCATAGCGTCAACGCATACTTTTTAATGTATTTTTTTCGCTACAACACGCCAATACCTTCCAGCGCTGCAGTTGAAAGAATGTTTTCAATGGGCAAAGACATATTGGAACCAAAACACAGCAAAATGTCAGATGAACACTTTCAGATGCTTGTGTTTCTTCGTGGAAATTCAAAATAAAACTTGTTTGTTTCGAGTGGTTTATAGGCTACCGTGTGAATTTTTGGCACCTAGCAAACCAAATTAGTTTACGCTAGTGTATGCGCTAATGCTGAAGCCGCCAACTTATTTTACAAGCTACGTTGACGCATACGGCGTATGGTTTTTCGAACGTTTGCGTTTACGCTGACGGTGTCAATATTTTTTGTATGCGCGTACATCACTGGTCTTTTTGACTTTTTCTTTATGGAATTCCTGCTCGAATATCAACTTTTGTGTTCATCCGAACAAATCCAGATATCGCACTGAGAAAAATTGAAAGTAAAGATGTTTCTAAATACTAAATTAAAAAGTTTAAAGACGATAAAGTAAACTCACAAATTTGGCCCCAACAAAAGGAAAAAAAGGCAAACCAAAAGGTTTAAAACATGCATCGTTAAAACAATGTGTGGAAATCAATAGGGACTACTTTTAATTTTTAAAGCAACCAAATCCACTTGTTAAGAATTGAAAGTTAAAATGCAGTAGACAAGAAAAGTCACTCCCATAAAAAAAAAACGATAGCTTATAGAAGACAACTGATTATGATGCTAAAGTTAAAGTTTTTTTGTCGTATAACTTATTAAAGATCTAGATTAAGTGGACGGGAAGGCAAGGAAGCTAATCTTCGTGTCCACCTTATGTCCTGCCAAAGACACAGCCGCATGCTCTTGAGCGATGTCGAACCGGCGCCCTTTCGATTGCCGTTCCAAGGCTCTCACCACTCGGCTATGCAGCCGACAAGTTAGAGTGAGCGGTTGTTATAACTTAATTGTTATAAAAGTTAGAGTGAGCGGTTGTTATAAATGCAGAGAAAAACAAAACGGCAACAACAGAAAAACATACTAAACAAATTAAAAAAAAAAAACTTGTTGGCAAACCTACACCACTGATCATTTTATGCAAGCTGACTAAAATAAAAATAAACTCAAGAAAACTTGCCTAAGTATAAGGTTGTAGCCTATAATTTTTGAAGATCACTGGTACGGTGGGCCTATAGTCCACTCCACAAAACCAATCCGAAGTTCGAATTCCCGGACACTTCAACAATCGGAAACTTCACTCTGCCAATCTCCGTAGCCGGCTCTGCGTTAAATCCTCTACAAGTAGGGTAGGGTGTTTGTTTTGTTTTTTGTTTTGTTTTAATATCTTTATCCTGCATTGCGGGAAAGCGGACTTGAGCGCTATGCATCGGTGTACGCCTTCCGACGTACACCTGACCCACGCTGCAGCCGACTGCAATGTCTGTTTCCGGTTGTCTACTCTACTTATGACTTAAATTTGGTACTACCCATTACCCGAAATCGATCACTGGGTAGGGGCAATTATCGTACAGTTTCTTGCCCAGAGAAACAACAGCAAGTGCGGGTGGCTGGAGTCGAACATGCAGGCTCTCGACTGCGAGCCCAACGCGCTAACCACTCGGCCACTGCTGCCGATTTTGATGTGGGATAAGATGAGCACCTTTTTGCTACAGTCACTTTTACAAAAAGCAGTTTGCTTTGGAAAACTATAAAAGCGTGGACTTGAAGCACTAGTGGATGGGCCACATTTTAGATTGAGTTTGATCACCTTGTGATTTTTAAATTGCTTTATATTGATACTTATATGCCTGTTGCTCAACTTATTCCAACAAAAAGTTTATGGGGTAAATTGAGCAATGACTTGGGGTTTTCTCAAAAAAAAAAAAACTACAGTAACCTGCAAGTCTAATTACCATGACCATGACAAAAGGAGCAAGAAGGACCCTCAATTCTATCCGAAACGTTATTTTGAAGAACAAGTACCGAAAAGATTTGAAAATGACGACCCTGCGTAGAGCAATAGGGCCATCTTGAAATGCCAAAAGTTTCCTAAACAAAAGTAGAAAATAATAAAATTTTAAAATTAAATTTGTTGTTTCTTTATCAATCAAAAGCGAAGCTTGATTTCAGCATGGAGGTTGACATGAACAAGTAGCATCATGGTAATACAGTAGCGTGAATTGGAACGTGTGTCCAGTCGACTGGTCTTGGGATAGCTTATCCGTAGTAAAGTCCAGAACCAGGGGCGCCGGAACGATTTTTGACTGGGGGGGGCAAGATTACGAAACAAGGGCACTTTTGTTTACTAAAAGGCCAATTTTTTTTCAAGTTTCAAGATAAGATATAGCGATAATGTTAATCTATCAGCTCATAATGTATTGAATAATGATAGCCTGCAAGTGTCCGGTATACAAAAAGGGCATCATGCTATGTTATAATGATGTAACCTACTGTCAAGCCTTAAAGCAGCCTGCGGCCATGGCCGCTAAGTAGTGCTTGAATGACTGCCGGTGCTACCTCCTCAATCGGCCAAGTTTGGTCGCCGGTCTCTTCTAGCCAATTATTTAATTTCGCAATAGAATGATCGTGGATCAACTGTCGAAAATATGTAGTATCAAAGAGTGACGCAAAATTAGGTCAGCGCGTCATAATCGCCACTGTTGCATTGTGCTGGAAGATTTGTTATTGATGGAATATATCCATCTGCGATCACTAGCGATATGTAAGTCTTGTTTGTAATTCCCGACGTTTATTTTGACAAAGTCTTAATCCGAAGTGCTAATTTACATCGGCTGGTATAATATTGTCGTTTTTATGTCAATTCGATGTTGTCGGACATTGAATCGTTGTTAAAAAGGAGAACTAAGTTAGTTGACATCCGAGGGGAAAACATTTTTTGGTCATATTTTGCAAAAATTATGCTTCTTTTTAGTAATGTCCTTCACATCATTGAAATACTTATTTTATTACCTTGCGGCATGGCTTACTTGCCTTGCGGTCATCGTCAACACATGTCGAACGTTGTTTTTCGTTGCTAAAAAGAATTCTAGGGGAGTGGCCAACTTCTTTAAAATCAGCCACATTGGAGACACTCGTGCGAGTGTCGTTAGATGGTCCCGCAGTACTGGATTACAATCCCGATAAAGCAGTTATTGCGTGATGTAACGATTCTATTGTAGGACGTCGCCCAGGCCCAGCCTTCAACAACGCTAAGTGATCATTTTAGCATTGTTGCAAGTTTACTTCTATTTATTTGTGCTATTGTTATTATTTGTATTTTGGCCTCCAAGCACGCAGATTTGGCCGCCGAGAAGGAACTCCCGATACTGTGTTGCAAAATTTTGTGCCGTAAATATTATTTTGAGACAAAAATGAACGATTATAATTAGGCTAAAAGTGAATGGCAGAAATTGTTATATTGCAAAATGTGCAGTAGCTTACATGACTTTAAAAGGGCACCATTGCCCCCCCTGCCCCTCCATTTGCAGAAAAATTGAGGGCAGGGGGCATCCGCCCCCCCTGCCCCCCCCGCTGCCCCCCCCCTGTCCAGAACAATAGGCTATTCAGAAGGACTCATAGTAAAACCTATTAGCATACATTGGATAAAAATTTTACTGTCTAAGGTTTCCCAAACTTTGTTAGGCCAAGGATCACCGTTACAATGTTTAGGCTATTTGCAAATTCCGATCATATTTGGTATCAAATTTTCCGTCCAACTAGCGTGGAAAGATAATCTAGTATTACTGAACCTATACATAGCACACCAGATGTTTTTTTTTACATTGATTCAATGTCTGCAGATGGCTCAGTTGGTTAGTGTGTGACTTCGTGAAGAAGCTTTAAGATGAAGCGGCGCTAGTTCGACTCTCGGGAAGCAGCTGACTCAATGTAGGGACGGTACATTACGGGACGCGCAACTCCGTTGTTCCTTCAACATTAGAAGGGTCAATTGCCAATTTGACATCTTTTTTACGCTTTACTGCAGGCTTGCTTTCAACTAAAAACCTTAAATTACTTTAAAACCAACTTAACTCTTCTTATATAACCCACAAAAAGTAAAATATTTTGTAAATTAGAAAAAAACGTAACCCTTCTAGTGTTGCGGATAAGCCAAAAGCGGATGAAGTTTCGCATCCCTATGATCTACAATCCCTAACTCAATGACTCCTAGCCTATAGTTTTTTGCAGCTTCCTGTCTGTTGTTGAATACAGGTAGCTTAGGCCTATATTTGTACCGGTTTATATTTGTACCGTATAGCCTACTATTTTTCGGAACAGACAAAATAAAGGGGTTTTCTCTCTCTCTAACTAATCTAAACTTTTTATTGAATATTCTCACCTCACGTATAAAATATTCATTACAACGAAAAAATATATTCCGCTTACTCGTTTATCTAAAAACAGATGTTGCTCGTCTTACCTCATTACACACTTTACCCCAGTCTCCCAGTGCTAAACAACCAGAAATAATCTCCGCTTGCTTTTTGGAATTTTGTGTTTACGTTATCTTAAATATACTTTTTTGGTGCATATGTTGAAGCGCGGAAACGCTTTAACGTTTTATTTTTTTCCTCTTGTATTTTAAATGGCAAAATCGTCATTTCCGTAAGGTGGCAATTGACTAATAAACGTCTCGTTGTTTCCCTGTCGGTATGGAAACTTGTGCAACTTTTGCATTGTGTATAGGCTATTACTTGCATGTTTCAAACATGTACTATGTTTCTGTTACTGACAAATAAACCATTTGTCACTGTGAAGTGGCCCCGATAGCTCAATCTCCGCCCCGATAGCTCAATTGGTTAGCGCGTCACTTCTGGAACGAAGAAGCTTCAAGATCAAGCGGCGCTGGTTCGACTCTCGGTGTGCGCTTGAGCAACGCACGTTAAGGACTGCTCTCCATTCAGCGGCATCTAATGGATGGAATAGTTCCCCGGCAACAAGACTTCAACAATCGGAAACTTCACTCTGTCAATCTCGGTGACCGGACCTGCGTCAGTGATTCAAAGCCTCTACAAGTATGTGAAACTGCCAGGATTAAGCTCTGCGAGAAGCTTTCCCAGTCCGAGGATAAAAATTCAATCAATCAATCAAGTGTGGATTATTTACGGTAATTTCTTTAAAGTGTTGCCAGATTGGATTTTTTTGTAAATTCAATATAGTCTCGAATTTAAAAGTAGCCATCGACATGAGCCACAATGTAGGTGATGTCGAAATCGTTCATTTGTTAAAAGTGTTGCCAGATTAAATTACTTTTTTTCAAATTTAAATTAGACATCTGGAAGCATTGCCATTACCTCTATACGAATTGTCAGAGTTGCCAATTCCATTTAGAGTAGTTTTTCTGATTAAATTTTTGGATATGGTGAAGGTAACATTATAATCCGATAACCGAAGTAGCGCGTAACTGCCTACATCTGCCAAGAAGTACACCTAAATATTCATTGTCAGGGTTGCCGTACTTGACTTTTTTTGACTTTTTGCCGCGTAAACTTTCAAGAAATATCAGTTATGAAACTTTAAATTGGAAACACTGATCACTTTTTTTCCTTTAACGGAAACCCTAAGCTGGAAAGCTATGCAAGTATGCAAATGGGTTGCAGTATAATCGCAAACGGCTTGCACTCAGGGCCGGATTTAGCTGATGGGGGGCCCGGGGCACTTTTAGATCGGGGGCCCTCTTGCAAAAAAATGTTTTGCGCCTACGGCGCGCAAAACCACCTCTGCGTCTACAATAGCATCAATCCAGCACTACACAGCATTTTGCAGAAACTTCAAAAGCTGAAAGGAAGAAAAAATAACACAAAATCCCAGGGGGCCCTTCAAAAGTCGGGGGGCCCGGGGCACCTACCCCTCTGCCCCCTCCTAAATCCGGGCCTGCTTGCACTGATTGATTGATTGCCAGTCCGATGATAAAAATTCAAAACCAACCAACCAAATGATTGCTGCACCGCTACATTTACGGTTAGTAGGAAGTTACGCCTGACTGACTTTCAGTAGTCCAGTCTCAGTGAAGTTTTCGAAACTTTAAAATCTTTGTGAAAGCAATAGTTCAAAATCATAAAGTGGATGGTCGTAAAGGATAAATTAAAGAAAGTGGCTATTTTTCCACACTAATGCCATGGTTACAATCAGGTGTTGCCAGAGTTAGTACGGTAAGGATTGAAGTTAGGAAGGGTTAAGATAAGGGTTAGAGTTAGGAATAAGATTAGGGTTTTGATCTTTGCCCAGGACTAAAAAAAACTCCAAAATACTGTACAAGTTTATGTTTTCAACAACTTTAAATTTTCCTCAAATTAGGGCAAAATTTCTTATCTGGCAACACTAGTGAGGCTATTATTACACTATACAGTGTAAATATAGCCACAACTTTAATTAAAAGTGCCTGGATTAATGAACGATCGATCGTTGTAGAGAATTACGGTAGCCGACACTTTATTCAGATTGGACCGATAATATTGTTTAGATTAGTTAAAAACTAGATCTCTATGGTACGGTACTTGGGTTGCATCCACGGTACTTCATTATCTTCAACTTTTTCAATCCTGTTAAGCGATGCCATAAATATGAAACAATTTAGCTTAATTGATTGAAGGAACATTATAACTGGCAGGTCAGTGCTTTTAGAAGTCAACAGGAAATTAGTAATATTATTCTTTGGGAACCAAACTAATGCATTAGAAAAAAAGGTTTTCCTTGATTGATTGAGAGAATCTATCATTGCCTGAGAAGGGTGCAACCTAATTCGTACCGTAAACAATTCGTACCATCAGTTCGTACCTTGAAAAGATCAAGAGAAAAAATTAAAAAATAGCCGAAGTTGTTGATTCCGCAAACATTTTAAAAGGGTTAGGGTATCGGAGTATCGGTTAGGTATCGGTATCCGCAAACAAACAAACTGAAAAAATCGAGAGAAAAAAATAGAACATCACTGATCACAGTTTTCGTTTTTTTGCAGTTTCCATCCTGAGAGTTTGCCGAAGTCGCTGATGGCAGTTTCCGCACACTTTTTAAAAGGGTTAGGGTTTAGGGTGTTTCTGCAAACAAACAATCTGAAAAAATCGAGTGAAAAAATAGAACAAAGCCGAAGTCGCTGATCGCAGTTTACTTTTTTCCGCAGTTTTAAACATTTTAAAATTTCTGGTAATGATCCCAAGAGTTTGCCGAAGTTGCTGATTGCAGTTTACGCAAACATTTTAAAAGGGATAGGGGTTAGGGTTGATCGGAGTTTCTGCAAACATTTTAAAAGGGTTAGGGTTGATCAGAGTTTCCGCAAACATTTAAAAATTTCTGGTAATGGTCCTAAAAGTTTTTGTTTGTTTGCTGAAAATTTTAAAATGTTTGCGGAAACTGCGATCAGCAACTTCGGCTTTTTTAATTTTTTCTCTTAATCTTTTTAAGGTACGAACTGACGGTACGAATTGTTCATGGGGTACGAATAAGGTTGCATCCGCCTGAGAAAGCTTCTTTAAGAGTTACAGTAATTCTGGTAGTTTTCAACCTTAAAGGGGCTTTAAACCACCAACACATAACCGGCCACCTAGATTAACTGTGAAGTTTCCACTTTTTGTTGTCTGTAAATTGTTCCATCCACCAGGTGCCGCTTAAGGAGAGCAGTCGAGGAAATGCATTGCTCAAGCACACACCCCGAAAGTCAAACCAGAGCCAGTTGATATTGCAGTTTCTTTATTTGTAATGTCATGCGCTTAACCAACTGCGCTAATCAATGTCAGAGTATGGGATGGAAGACATTCTTTTACTTTAGTTTGTTTAAACTTTTAAATTTTGAACTATTTTTGAGAAATTGGACTTGTTTCAACCTTGTAATTGATTGGCATTTTTTTCAGTGGCAATAACAGTAGGCTCAAAATTTAAAAAACCTATGGCAACCTTGATGAAATTGGAATTTATAAACCAAACAGAGGCTGTAGGAAGGTGTATATATTATGTAACAAGTTCAAAAGTCAAAAAAATAGGTTTGTCGTCGTCATAGGCGCCGACTTTTCAAAAAACCTTGGGGGGCGAGAAAGGTGATGACGTCATAACCGTAACGCTATTTTACTCAATTAACATAGTCTTTGATTAAGCTTAGTGTCTTGTTTATATTAACAAATAGGTCACAAACCGAATTCATAAGAACCGCTGCTTGAAACGATTAGTTTTACGCATGCAGTACGCCTAGTCATAAAAATTTTGATATTGTTAGCTCGTAATTGGAACAGTTGGAAAACAAGACGATTCGTTTCCGTTTCGTGCGAGTGAATAACAACGATCAAGACAGTGAAGTTATCGAAATAAAACGCAAAAAATCATGATCTCAAGCATAGTGAAAACCCGCTATCAGTTTTATTAATCTCGTTTCGCTAATTACTTACTTTCAAAGCGTTGACAACGGCGAAGTGTTTTCTCCTCTGTTTTTATCGAAAATCTTTGTAGTCTTTTATTGAATACAGTAGGCTATATACTCGAGTAAAGGTCGAGATGTTCGCAAGTGATTTTCACCTCAAAAAGGCAAGTTCAACTAACACGGGACATGCTGTTGTCTCCAGCTCGGCAGTTTTCAAAATGAACGCACTAAAAATCATTGTCGACGTAGATTACGGAGTGTGAAATCGCGTCGACCTAAGCAAAAGTTTTGAATACGTTTATTTGCAGTGATTCAAACTTAATTTTCAAATTCAATGATTTCTTGTTAATTCTAAACTTTATGCACTTGAGCAATATGCAAAGCTCACGAGACAAAACAGAAAGAGCTGTTTTAAGAGATCATTTTTTTATTTTTGCGTGTAGGATATAATCGTTCTTATTATTACGTAACATTCCATGATCGTTAAAGTCGATGTCAAACCTTAGCGGCCGCATAAATCAATGATGTCATGTAGGCTAGGTGATAACAGCGGTAAGAGACGTGAGACGTCGTTAATGCAGGCAATATCTGCGACCAAGACCATTAAACACCTTTTCTTTTATCGGTTTTTGATTTAATTCTCACACATTGCGAAGAAAACAATGCGTTCTGTTGAATCATAATTGTCTCACAGCAGGAAGACCTCGTTAAAAATAGCGCGTCTAATTTAGCTGGTTTACTGAATATTGCCGTGAATAGTTACATGACTATTCCAGCAGCGTAAGTTACTCTACCATCTACTTTGAAATTTCCATACCGTAGGCTTCTCTTTTTTAAGAGCAACGTAGGCTTCTCTTGCTTTCGGCATTCTTCAAGTCCGTTTAAATTATCTAAATCTCTTTCGCGAAGTGTTTTATCTTTAAAACACCACTTATAATCACCATTTTTGTTGCCCCTCAACCATAAATTTACGGGAGGCGCCGCCCCCCTCGGAAGTCGGCGTGTATGGTCGTCGTCGTGTGAGCCTCTGGGGCCGAGGGTCTATCCTTTTACCACCCCAGATTCACGATGCTCCCGGACTACACTGGAAGGCTACTAGAGAGCAGCCAGTCTTTAATTTCATCATCCATCACACGTAGACCTTCCACTCCATAAGGTGACTTGAAGATGGTATGTCAGTCATTGATGGTGTGGTCTGCGGTCTGTTCCTCGGCACCACAGGAGGAGCAAGAGGCCATTCACCATTGGTGTATGGCTGAGCGGAAAAGCCCGACGCTCATACGGAGACTGTTGAGGCGCAACCATGTCTGTCTCGGTAGTGTTAGACTGATGGGGCGTGAAAATGGGTCAAAAAAATGGGTTGTGCAGGCACGATTCAAATCTGCTAATTTACTAATGCTAGGCTGTATGTCTATGTAGTAGTAGTAGTAGTCAAGTTTTAATTCGGTAATGTTTTCTCGTTACCGAGGAGGGTCTGCTACTATTCGGTGAGTCCGATTCGGTGAGTTCCTAACCTCTAACCCCTAACCCTAAAACGGCAATGATAATTAGGCTACGGTATCCGATAATTTAAAAAAAAAAATTGAAAAATCCCCCGTTAAGGGATCAGACCCACCGAATAAGACTCACCGAAACGGGCCATTCCGACCGAGGATGGCCATATTCACCTCCAAATCCCGCAATCGCCTTCACACCCTGCCTTCACATCAATCTGTCTAACGCGTCCTGTCTTGTCAAGCCCACCTTGCTGCTTCCCCAACTTGCCTTTTCCACGTTTTCTTTGATCTTCCTTGTTTTCTACGACCCTCCACTCGCAACTCCAGCGCTCTTTTCAAAACATCATCTTCATCCCTTCTCAAAACGTGCCCATACCACCTCACTCCGTTTGCTTTTGCCAACTTATCGACATTTTCATTCAACCCAAGCAAGTTCATAAGTTCTTCAGTATTCCTTTTGTTCATCAGCTTTACACCACACATTGCTCTTACCATCGCTCCCTCAGTTCTTTTTAAAATCGCCAATTCATTTTCCCGTAAGCACCATGTCTCATTTCCGAACAGCATTGCATTTCACACAACTAGTATAAATTCTTCCTCTCATTTTCAACAAAAATCTTTTACTACATAACAACTCTCGACACTCTCTGAATTTCACCCAACCAAACCTTACTCT
The DNA here is from genome assembly GCF_918807975.1 of Aplidium turbinatum. Classification (NCBI taxonomy): domain Eukaryota; kingdom Metazoa; phylum Chordata; class Ascidiacea; order Aplousobranchia; family Polyclinidae; genus Aplidium; species Aplidium turbinatum. The sequence continues at coordinate 24,838,270 of NC_137482.1, forward strand.
TGCAGTCACTGCCGCTTCACATCCACCACTTGCATTTAATCTATTTCCTAGATAGAAAAAGGCATTCACGGATTCAACATCGTCATTCAGTTTTTCAACAGGACCAACCATTCCTTCTTCAATCTTCTAATGAAAGTAAAACTAGTACTGCAAAATGTTGTTAATCAACAATTTTTGCCACGCCAATTAAGTGATTATAAGCACTGCAAGTGACAGTTAGTCTAATAATCAAGGAAAGGCGGTTTTATAGACTCTCACCAAAAGGATGAAAAACCAATTCATTGCTTTTTTAGAGGGAACAGCGGAACACTGTTCATGAGTTACCGATAGAAGCGCTTTTTCGGTGATTTCCACAAGTGTTTGTATCATGGCGCCTGGTTTCTTTCTCCCTGTTATTGGAGCCTATTTTTAGCTGATATGTTTGCAGTTTAATGTGTCACTATTATTGCTTGTATTGCAATGTGTCAAACATTTCCATATTTACTGAAACTGTTAATGGCAAAATATTTTTTGTGAAGCGAAGTGACAACACCACTCTTGCTTGGCGATGAATATTCTGATGAAACCGCTCGCCTTACTATAGTATAAGTGCGCAAAATAAGTGGCCTCGTTTATTAGTCAATGTTAAAGAAGTCAAAAGTGTTGTTAAAGGAGCTTGGCCTGGCAATAGCGCTGTTCGACTAATTCTGTTGCTGCGATATTCTAAGACAAATGTTAACAATATGTGACTCTGGATACTGGGTACAAAATGCGTTCTTTTCTAGCATAAGAATCAACCTACCTAAAAGTTTATTAGTGCGGCCCACCACAGCTCTCCTTAGTGCCAAAGTGGCCCGCATGCAAAAAAGGTTGGTGACCCCTATTCCACTGTATAGCAACTATAGATTAAAAAAATAGGATAATAAAGTACTGAAATTGTCTGCAGGCTAAACGTTGTCTTTTTCTTGGATTGCGAGATGTTCACCAAACTCAGATTTGGGTTGCGCTCAAAAAAGTTTGGGAACCACTGCTATAAATAAACCCACAGGTTATAGGCTAAATTTAAACATTTAACAGCAGTATTTGTCTAAGAATTGTGTAGTTTACCATCTGATGTTAGAACTACTGCAGAGTGCAGAAGACCTATATCTATGGACTGTGGTGTTGAATATAATAATAATATATGAGATGTTGTAAAGCAGAGTGCTTATTCATCTTTCAATCACAGACAGTAAACAACTAATAAAGATAATAACAATATTAAGATTAACAGAGGTATCAACAGTGATACACACGCAAAAGTAAACAGCTATGTAATATCAATGTGACTAGGTAAAAAGACACACAAAAACAATATCAAATTTTTTTGTTATTGTACTAAAGCAATATTGGTATGCATCAATAAGGCAGTGACTACTGGAATGCCTAATGCTAACAGTGTAATTGAACACTAGTGTTGGTACAGTAATAACAGTAGGCTACACAATCACAACAATAAAATAAATAGTACACTACAGTATTAGATATTGGCAACAACAGTATATATAAATAGAAAGTAACGTATTGTTTCACTGCAAATTCAGTACTTGTGTAAGGGGTGCAGCAAAATAGAATGTACTGGAGTGGATTTTATGTTTTCAGTCGTTATATGTGAATGTAAAACATTTGGGGCAATTAAATAAGATAAATGTTTCTTTTTTTATGCCTCCAGGTGTATCATCAACATGCTTTTGCAGACAATTGAATGAGCCTGTTACCAGGTGAAGCGTGGGAGTGGCTGCTTTGTTATTTCTGTTCTTTTTTGTTAATGATTTCTGTCTGGTGTTTGTAGTTGAGCAAGCTTACTCTTTCCAAGCTTGAGCTTACTCTTACCAAGCTTGAGGTGGCTGCTGACTAGATGACCGTTTGGTCTTTTCGCAGTCTCCTCGTCATATGACACACAACCGATTATTATTGTATACTTTGTATTCTTTTCATGTTTGTGTTTGTGACAAATAAATAAATGAACTGAACTGAGTTTTGTTAAAATTTGTGGGTCACCTTGACTTAGGTAATTGCATGTTTTTTTCCGGTGCAATGGTCCAGGAGTTACTGCGATCTAAAAGTTACCGCAACTTTCAGACCACATAAAGTTACTGCCAGACCAACAGTGCTCAAATGAAGGTTGCCAGATTTAATGGTTGCAGCAACTTCAACAAAAATAAGATGAAAGTCAAAACAAAACGTTGTGACAAAAATTATTAGGCTATTGTGTTTGAATAAAAAAGTGTTTGAAACAAGGCGTTGTTTAGAATGTTTGAATCGTGGCAGTCTTCCATACAAACCTGAAGTAATACATTTTGCAAGCTTTGAACTTGATTCAAGACAGACTTGTTTTTACTTGAGAGCAGACTAAATAGCAAAAGTAAACTGCTTGTTTGAGTTGTGGTTGATAAACACAGAAATTATTTAATTTTTTAAGAAATCTTTTGAAAAAAATATATCTGCAAATCTTTAAACTTCTCCGCATTGCCAATGACATTATCAGCCATAGTTTTACAGTTGCAAGTTTAGCCATAGCCAAGATCAGTCATAGTTTTACAAGCCTTGCAGCATTCATGCACTGCGGCATTCAAGCCTTGTGTTATTTATGCGTTTTGCTTTGTGTTATTTATGCAGAGAAAAAAACAATTTTTTAAACGGTAGGCTATCTTCTCACTGACAATCTTAAATTCTCACTGACTAGGTCTTCATAGTTTTCAAAATTTTATCATTAAGCCTTTGAAAAGACTGAGTTTTTTTCAATTAATTAATACTCACTGAAAGGGTGCTGTTATTCAACTTTTGTTGAATTAGTAGCAGCACTGGAATGCACTTCTGGTCTTTTGCAGATCAATTTTCCTTACATTTCTGAAAAGTAGGATTCACGCAATAAGTCCATCTAATTGCATGAGGGAAGGTGAGCTTCCAGAAATTTTACTATAAGATTGAGTTTCTAGACGTATAGTTCTTAACAACTTTTAATTTCAAGTTTATTTCTTGTGTTGCAGAATGAATGAAAGTTGTCATGTTACGGTAATTGGTGGGGGTGTAAAATGTTTGACATCGCTTGATTTGCAATGTGATGTCAAATCAATTAATGTGCATTGCAACGAAATTTTTGAAATTAAAGGATTGGAAGAGTTGGCAACACTAGAAATCCTAGATGTGTCATCTAACAATCTCTCTTCAATGTCTGGATTGTCCAAGCTAACTTCATTGGTTCACCTTAACTTGGCCTCAAACTTTCTGACAGTTGTTGATGGTATCGGGAATTTGAACCATTTAACCTACATCAACCTATCCTACAACAAAATCAAGTCACTGCAAGGATTTGTTGAGCTTCATGGTGTTTCTTCACAACTAAGAATCATTGAACTTCATGGAAATAATTTGTCTAACTTAGGACATATTGTGTCGTGTTTACAAGGAATAATAAGTTTGAAACATTTGGTGTTGCAGCGTGGTGTGCATAGCAACCCAGTCGTAAACACTTTAGATTATCGGAGTAATATTTTGAACAAGCTGCCTCAGCTCGCATCTTTGGATTGTCTGAATCATGCGGATGAGTTTGTGGATGTTGAAGGTGATATGGATGGAATGATTAGTTCAGAATGGGATTTTTCAGCTACCGAAGATCATGAAGTTACTCAAGACATTATTTTTTCTACAGGTCTAAAGTTACCACAGATAAACACACCTCACATTGATGCTGCAATATCTGCTCATAAATCATCCACTAGTGCGAAATTGCTTTCATCAGATAAAATCTCTGCTTCTGAGTTTCTACACCTGCTTCCACAAGATAAAGAACGACAGATAGTTACAGCTTGTCAATCAACTCAGTCCATGGCACCGGGTGAAGAACATTGCACTTCCTCACCCCCTTCATCGCATGACGAAGATCATGGTTTATCTACCACATTAGATGACAATGTAAAAACCATTTGCTTGCACAAGTCCAACTCAGCAACGAAGCTAAAAGGTTTAACTCGAAGCAAACTGGCCAAACCCAAACCAAGAAAAAACACAACTGTCCCTCATATTGCTAGTACACCAACTTCACGTAGATCGCCAAAACCAGAGGATGTCATGGAAAAGCAAACGTTTTTGAACTTATTGAAAGAGCTAGAGAATGAACGAGAGCGTCGATGGAAGTCTGAACAGGCATGCAAGAAATTAGTTTCCATGGTGCGCGAGATGCAGGTACAAGAATGTGATGGAAAATCACTACAACGAGTTGCTGCTGAAACAGCAGAAAGGCTGAAGATGGCTTTGTTGTCTGAGAAAAATAGCAACGAGTCTTTAAAGCAAGAAAATCAAGATCAAATAGGAAAGCTAAAAGATTTGAATAAAAAATTTACTTTATTTGCAAAACAAAAACAAACGGCGATTAATAGTTTGCAAAGCTCTCTGTCCAGTGCGAATGCGAAGATAGCACAATTGCAAAGTGGCAGCTTGAAGGAAAAACAAGAGTTAGAAGCAAAAGTGTCGAGTGCCTCAGCGCTTCATGATTCTGATCGACTCAAAAACGATCAGCTTAAGATGAAGCTTGACGATTTGCAATCTTTGTTAGTATGTAGAGAATCTGAGTATCGAAAATCACTCTCTAGTATGTATTTGATGACCAATGAAGATTTCCGCAATGCCGTTTCAAAAGAATTGGAAAAAAATGATAAGCGGCATCAAGAAGAATTGCTTGAGTTGAAACGCAGAGTTTCTGCAGCACAAACAGACTATTCCAATCTTGAATGTGAATTTCGGGAGGCTCTTTATATAGAAAGCGAAAGGTACAACGGCATCAATAGCCAGTGCGAAGTAGCAACATCGAATGCATGTAAGTTTGAGGCATTGCTAATAACAGCGGCCGAAAAGGAAGAAAAATGCCGTTCTATGCTTCAGGAAACGACGAGCATTATCAAAGAACAGAAAGCTCGAATCTTTGAACTGACAAAGTGCAAAGAAGAAATGATGAAGCAATTTCAAAACCGACTCGATTCTTTACAAGAAGAAAACAAAGACAACAAAAGAAAAGCATCTCAGATGGAGTTAACAAGGCAAGAAAAATCACAACTTGCTTCAAAACTATCAGCTCTCCAATCGGTTGTTGATGGTTTGAAAGAAGAAAGGAAGTTGTGGGGGCGTGAATTGGCTGAGCAAGGGTCGGCACTGTCTCAAGATCGTGGTCGGCTTGAGATGAGGATCGAAAGTTTAAAAGCAGAAATTGCGAGTCTAAAAAAAGATAACGAACGAGACCTGGACAGCCTTCGGATCAAGACAAAAGTGGTCGAAGATCAGACTGAGACCATTTTTCGGATGAAGCAAGCCTTGGCTTCTAAGGATAAAGAGATACGGCTCAAATTAGAGGAGCAGTTAGTGGAGCAACGCCGATGCGAAGAGACAATTGAGGATTTAACGAGAGAGAACGCGTCGTTACAAGAAGAAAATCTTAAACTGAATGAGAGGAAGCAGCAGTTGAAAACCGAACTTGGAAATTTGCATCAAGATCATGAGGCGTTGTTGGATGACCATGAGAAGCAAAAGAAGAAATGGTTGGAAAAGGCGTCTCTTCTATCCAAGTTAGAAGTTCAGTTGAAGAGTCTGAGCGACAGTGGTAAACAAAGAGAATTTAAACTACTTGAAGAAAAAGAAGATGCTTTGAAATGCCTGCAACTTGCTAAAAGCAAGAGTGATGAGATAGTTGCCGCTTATCAGGAGCAGCTTTGTGCTGCAAACGCGGCTCATGCACGAGAACTGGAAAGCTTGCAGAGAGATAAGCGAGAAGAAATCCAAAGAATGGAAAATAAAGTGGCTTCTGTGGAAATGGAAATGTCAGAACTGTTGAGTGAAAGCGAAGAACGAAAGAAGTTTATGGACATGAAAGTTGAAAGACTGAAGTTTATGTTGAACGAGTTCACGTGAAACTCATTATACAATTTTGCAACAAACATATCAAGGCCACTGTGAGTTTATTATATGTCACAACTCTTACTAAGTTAACGCATATGTGGTTGTATGTGATTTGGTTTCCTATGACAAACGCATTGTAGGTGACCGAATAAACATTGCGCACAACAGAACATACATTGGCGGTTGGTTTAAATATTCAGCTGTGCAGCTGCAGAGCATGGTGATATGTAGCTTCAATGAGACCCCGCGTCATTTTCACTCCAACTTGCTTGATTGGTATGTTTCTGTATTGGTACAGTAGAATTCGCCTATAACGGCACCCCTAGGGGATTTGCAAAAACTGACGTTATAACCGAATTGACGTTATAGACGAACTACCGCAAACTATTCCAACACTGTCTTTTGATTAAAGAAAGAGGTGCATAATCCAGTCAGGTTTACTGTGTACCACCAAACTGACAAAAGTCACGCAGAACATACAATAAACAAAAAAATTGTTTTAAAAGAAATAACCTACAGCGAAAGGTACAGGAAATTTGCGCAATACAGCTCGTTACATACAGTAGTAGAGAAGTTCATTGTTTATTAGCCAAAAAGGCATTGATCTTCAGCTGTTTCGGTTTTGACACGGATTTCTCTACCACATAGCGTTCAGCTTTTGCTAAATAATGTAGGATTTGCTCGCTATCGTCGTAACTTCAGATTTTTTTACGCGGGAAAAAAAAGTTAATTCAGTTAATTAGTTTATACAGTACTGCACGTACAACTGTTGCTTTGAGTTGTTTAAAGGTCAGCTGTAGAGCTGCTTTTTACAGGTGATAGTTTTTCACGCGGGAAAAAAGTTAATTCATTTAATTAAAGTCCCTGCTGCGAACGACGTAGCAAAATAAAGGGAAGACATTTTGCAAGCAGCGACGCTAACTGGATTAAAAGACTGACCGTTCCTGGTGAAGGTGATGGCTTAATGTGACGTTATAAACGAACAAAAGACGTCGGGGGACCAATTAAGGGTGCTGTTACATGCGAATTGACGTTATAGGCGATGCTGTTGTAGCCGAACTACAATGTACGTAAAAGATAGGAATTCTGCCGGGACCGAGCAAAATGTGACGTAATAGGCGAATTGACGTTATAAACGAAGCCGTTATAGGCGAATTCTACTGTAGTTATACTGGTTCAACGACGTCGTTCCATCTTATTACTCAAGTATATTATAAGCGGGTTTGCAGCATCCCAGCTGTTTATTAGTTCTGTGTGAAACGTTTTTTGATTGTCTTGCTCCCTTTTTGTTCCATGATCATTGTATTTCACAATGTGCCAGACCACTAGGAATGGCCGATCATGGATAGTATTTCATGGCACAATACTTTCTCGTTCGACGAGGTTAGGACGGCATCACCTTGTGCCAACTGGAGGTTTAACCTAAAAGGTCCAACCCCTCATTCTGATTGACAACACCACCTTGTCACTGTGATTATAGTTTATGTTTCAATCTATCGTTGTAGCTTGATGACATTTCGGTTTTTCTATAATCTTTTAATCGAAGAGTTGGTTGGTGACACAACACTTGAAAATAGCGAGTAGAATGTTTATTTAGGTTTATTTTATTCTGGCAATAGCTTGTGAAGAGAGTCAGACGAAAATCTGCAGCTTCGAGTTATAAGAAACATTCCACTCGCAATCTTTTGATGGAAGCTTTGAACTTTCAAGTAGCCGATGATATCTCCGGAGCAGCTTTTTCTTGTGAATTAAATTTCACTTTGTTGTTCGTTTGATCATTTGATTCTAGTTTGTTTTGCTGATCTCGACAAAGTTTTTCCTGTACAGCGTCTACTAAAACAACCAGCTTGTCGGTTCATCGTGCCCCGTCATCGCTCGTGTGGCGTCATATTCCCGGACTGGTTTTCTTTGTCTCAGTTGCTTTTAATATGTTATTTTGAGTTTGTCGATCGCATTTAGAAGATTGAACGAAAATGTGTCATCAATTTCAAAAGTCAAATGTATAAACATAAATAGCCTAGTTTGGAACTATTCACCTCAATGACTTCAAGAATGAGGCTTTTTATGGATTTTTATCTGTGTCAGGATTTTTATCATTAAATAATGAATATATATTTTCTTAAACAAATAAAGTTTTTTTTCACGTCGCTTGAGAAAAAAACATGAAATTAGGCAAATGGGTCATAGGCCACTGTATTCTATTTAGTTTTACATAAGTTAACTACCATTCCTGATAAGGCAACACGATGGTTTGTTCCTTCAATCAATCTTTAGCCTATCCTCGACTAACGAAGAAAAATTTTTGAGAGCTTAATTCTGGCAGCTTCGCATCCTTGTCGAGGCTTTGAACCACTGACGCACGGCCAGTCACCTAGTTTCACATGGTAAAGTTTCCAATTGTTAAAGTGTTGTCTATGAATTTTTATCCACTATAAACACACCCTGAGAGTCGAACTAACGCCACTTGATCTTGCAGTTTCTTTGTACAGTCAAGACCTCTGGTAAAAATATGTTTAATTTTCAACCAGAAAGAAACGCCACCTTTGTGTATCAACTTACTTTTAAAAGTAAATTGTCATGCCCTAAAGATGATGAACTACAGCTTTAAAGCTGAAACTTTGGGTACCGTATTTTCAAAACCCAGATAATTTTAGGAGAATAAACTTGTCAAAACTACATCAAATTTTAGATATAGCGCGTTTTAAAGAGTCTCGATTTAAGTTCCCAGGATTTCATTGGTACCGGACCCGGGTTATCCTCTCAAAGGTCATGGTAAGTTATTATCCTTCTTGTGTAGGAATTGTCCCTAAAGCAAGGTTGCGCTTGTCACAGACTTATCGTTAGCCTAAGCTACGTCAGCAGGATCGGTGACATCTTGATCAGTCAACCACTCGACTCATCATTTCTTCGCTTATCTGTATAATCCAAACGCCGCAATCTTCAAAAGTCTATGCTTCCAAACTGTTGCATTTTTTAAAACGTTGGGCGCTCATAATCCGTTTTCGTATCAGCTTAATACCGCAGCATTGTCATTCTGGGGTGGTAAAAGTATAGAGCCAAAGGCTTGACATAGGGCCGGTTACCAAGATGGACAGAGAGAAATTTCCGATTGTTGAAATCTTGTTGCCGGGAAGTTACTCCATCCACTAGGTGCCGCTAAATGAAGAGCAGTCTTTAAAAATGCGCACACCCCTAGAGTCGAACCAGGGACGCTTGATCTTAAGTCGTGCGCCTAGTAACCACTGAGTAAACCAGGCGGAAAAGCACAAAATAATGGAAATTGTGCTCAACAAGCCAATATCTTTATGGGTAGGGGAAGGTATGGACCCATGAACCACCCCCTTCTAAATTCGAACAAAACCTTATAGTAGATTTTTTTTTCAACTAAAGTAGCATTTAGTTCAATAGTATTTCTGAAAGTTCTGGATTGAATCTTTTAAAATTTTGCAAGTTAGAGGGTGGGGTGTGATTTTGAGGTGTTTTAGTAAAATTTCTCATTTGCGTTTGGAGCTTTACAGAAACTTAAATACAGCTAGCATCGAGATACAAAATTCAGAAATTGTAATGGGCTATAGCCTATAGTGTAGGATTTAGTACAGTTCTTTTAGACTTTACTTCATTCTAATTAAGTAAAGCTAAGATGTAACTTTGTCACCAACAGTTCTGACCCATGATCCACCAAAAATGTTGTCCCTTGAACCATAGTTCATGGGGTAGCATATGCCTAATTGAGGGACAATAAACATGTTTCATTTATTTTAGAAATTATTGTGTAGCCTACTATAAGTGGAGTGTAAAATATTGTAAATTGACTAGCGAAGCTAGTGATGCCTCAGCAATTGTTTTTGTCTTCCCCCCGCCACTTGCAGTAACGACAAAACAAACAGTCGACATTAAAAATTTTTGAACTGACTTTTCGCAGTTTAATATTGCTTATTCTAAGTTATTTCTGCAAACTGTTAGTGGTGTGTGCATTTGACAGTATATTTATTGTATTTTAAAAGTTTGCTCTAAACATCTTTAAGGTCAAACTTATCAGTGTGGTTCAAGAGTCCATACCTGGTGGTTCAAGGGTCCAAACGCGTTTGCACCCTTGAACCACTCTGATCACCGTTAATGTTTCCAAATATTTTTGTTGATCCTATAATTATATGTGGTTGAAATTTTTACACAATATACCGAAGTGATCACACTATGTTGTGCTGAAATTTCGTCATCATAGAGTAACTAATTAGTTATAGCTAGTTATAGCTAATTAGTTATAACTAATTAGTTATAGTTATAAGGCACCTGCAGCTAATAAGGCCGCTAATTTTCAAACCTCAATATTTTTGTGAGTACTGCATAATTTTGAACGAAACTTGGAATAAGGATACTTTGGGTCTATCTAAACAACATATCTATGAAACAAGTTTCTAAGTAAAAGGGGTTGTAAAACATTAAAAAAATTAAAACAATCTCAAGCGGGCCTTATTAGATGCACGTGTTGTGAATAAGGCCCGGTTTGAATTAGCACCAAAAGTGATGGAAAAGGTGTATTTGCACAATAACAACACCACAAAACAAATTCTAATCAGCAACACAGGCACATAAGTAATAATTAAATACACAGAGACAACTATTCCCTCCCCCGCCCCATGCTCCATTTTTTAAAAAGCGACATGGTGTTTTTAGATATGGTAGGGATGATAAAGTATTTTGATTCTGAAATTGTGATATTTCCATTACAATAAAAAATTGGATTAATGGTGTAACAAGAATTGTTTAGGTCACTCAAGTCTTTAACCTTCACTTTCTTAACCAGGGGTGCACAACGTTACCCCAGGGGCCCATGGGCCTCATTACCGAAATTAGCCTAGTTTGATCATCATTATCAGTCTTGCTTTAATTAGAAAAAAAGTTTAAATTTATTGGTTTTACTGCATCTGCATGCACATATCTTTCACATAAAATGCAAAAAAACGGAAGTCAAAGCGGTTTGTTTACTGCAGAACAGTCTAAAATATGTGAAAATTAATAAAACCACTTAATTTCAGTCCCGCCAAACTTCAACTTTCCGTAACTCAAAAAGTTCTCAACTTTAGGCTGTGAAACTTTACCAGTTAGTCTCAATTTACCATAGCAGCAATGGGAGCTTTCAATTTTGTTTAAAAGATTTGTAACAACGGAGATCCAGGGGGTGGGCCTTATTACTGGCCGGGCCTTATTAGCTGCAGATGCCTTATACCAAATATAGCTTTTAATGTGAAAAAGTGGCTCATCAGCCCATACCTTCCCCTATCTTGTTTTTTTCTGGATTAGAGATGTAAACAAGTTTTGATTGTGTACGGAACATTCACGGGGAAAGGTGTGTATATTGAACCCCTTAAAGAAAAATAAGCACAACTCAGCCAACTTCCGGTCAATGGGTATTATTTTTCACCCAGATACAGTCTCAGTAGGCCTACTTGCAAACCAGTGTAGAAAATATAAACCACGTACAATAAAAAAATACAGAATAATTAGGCAATAAAAAATATTCAAAAATGGTCCAAATTACACATGTAGTGTGTAGGGGAAGGTCGGGACCCATGGTCATGGTGGGAGCCATAATCCACCCCGTTTTTTTTAATATAAAGTACTCTTTTTGCATTTTTTGACGTCATTATATTTTTTATGCCTGGATAACTTTCCCACAAACCTTTGGTCAAAATTGTACTAAAAATGGAGGTGCAAAGAGGATTTATAGGTTTTGGGTTAAAAAAGTAAATTTTTTTGGCTGATTGTGTTTTAAAATAACTCATTTGTTATGCAAGAAATGTTCATGAACTTTTTTGTAGTGGTAGCCTGCAGTGGCGTAGCTAGGGAATGTGCCGCCCGGGGCGGATTCAGATTTTGCCGCCCCTTCAAGAAAAAGCATGTGAAAATGAAACGTGTTTTTTTATCAGCACTGCAATACGCAACGTGCTATTTTCAATTTGCGGTGTACAGTCAGACAAACGTACCATTATCAGTAGCGTAGCCAGGAATTGTGAAAGGGAGGGGTTTTGACGGCCGGCGGGCGAAGCCCGACGGTGTACTCGCCGAAGACGACACTTATCGGCGGGGGGTCTGGGGGGCCTCCCCCAGAAAATTTTGAAAAACTACTTTGAATTTGGTGCATTCTGAGAGCATTTTCAACAAAAATGTGGGTATGAATATTCCTGTAAAATAGTCATGTTTTCTTCGGCATTTTTCGAAAATAAAGCTGAAGTCTTTATGTTTTCTTGTTGCTAATTTCTGACTGAGATATTTGAATGTTTGGTATTGGCAAAACTAGCTCTTTTAATGCAGTTTCGTTTAAAATTAGGCAAACCTTTTTTTAGAGACATAGGTTGATTGCTTTTTTTTGCGAGATTATTACAGTTTTATTATTTATCAATTTTCTCCTTAGTTGATCCAAAAAACGATCTTATTCCGGTAAGTCACTAACTTTTATGTTTTAAAGTTGACCCGAAGTTTAAAAAATGTAACGTCATAGACGTCATACATCTTAATGAGTGTCAGACAAAAAGCTTTGAGACAATGAAGTTACTTTATTTCTGATATATTCAAGTTTTGTATAACGATTCACTGGAATCGGGTATAGGCTATAAAAGGTTAGTGCAATTTTTCACAGCTGTAGATATTGCGGTGTTTCCATCGACTGCACGAGTTAGCTGGATACCATGGATACTGAACCGTTGTAGAGCGGTCACACCCTGCTATATGAATTATGAAAGGTCATTCGAATTATAAAGCATAATATGACACACAAGTTCTTACTCATTTTAAAAGATAAAGCACCAGAATTGCTTTAACATGTCGAATTAGTAGAATCATGCTTAGCCTACAGCTAACAGCTATGAAAAAATCATCAACACAAGCAATAAGAATGCAAAAATTCATTGATAGCCTACTGATGAAACTAAAGGGAAAAAGGAAGTCGACGAACCTTTTCACACATCTTGTTAATGACATCCTCAACAGTTGGGACCAATTTTCTATACAGATTAACCAAAGCCAAACCGTTTAATCGGTTTTCAGAGGTTGAATTTCTTAAATAAGTTTAAGTCTTCAAAGAGCAGAAAAAGATCTTTCATTGGTGCAAGTGGTAGGCTAACTGGAAGAGTAGCCAGAATGCGGAGTAAAATATTAATGTTTGGAAACGTTGACTGCGGGCAAAATGGCAATGCACTTACATCACTTTTTGGCAAACTGGTTTGGGAAGAATTGAAAAGACATCGATACCACATATACGCAGTTCAGATATAATAGCAAGGGCGTTTATACACGGCAGATCTGCTTCGTAAAATTCAAAAAGTGATTCAGTTTTCTCCATTTAGTTTTTCTCAAAAGGGGGGGTTGAAACCCCCAACCCTCCCCCCCTTTGGCTACGCCACTGACCGCTATAATTTAGTAATATACTGAATGCAAAAGCACAAAAACTGCTGCAGAATTAAAATAATCAATTTGTAACCTTTTACAAGGCTACCCAAATTTGATGAGCATGTTTCCGCCTCTGCTTAATAAAGGCTAGTATAGGAATTTTGTAACGTATTAAAAACATAACGGCAGAAAAATTCATGAAAATTTGAAACGTTTTTAGATATTTAAGATGTTTTGACAGGGCCGGATTTAGCAGTAGGCAGAGTAGGCAGTTGCATAGGGCGGCAAACTATTGGGGGCGGCAAAATATACGAATATATTACATTGATAAATGATAATACTGTACGTGAATATAATAATTAACAACAGATATATAGGAATTAATAAATATTTTATCACATCACACACATTTATAAACAGTGCGGCAAGTCATGTAGGCTATGGCAAGTTATCGCACCTAGAGTAGGCTACTTCACGTTTGATTGGTTTTCAACAATATGTGCTGCTTAGCGCTTGTTTTATTTTTCTGTCTCGCTTAGTATGGAGGACTAGGGTTTGTCTGTGCAATTTTTATTAATCTTTGTTCGGTTTGTTTCACTGTTAGTAAATTTAAAGGAGCCTAGAAAAAATGTTTTTAGTCAATGTTAGGTTGATGGAAAAGTTGCAGGCTATTTTGTGTACTTGCCTTGATACTTAAAGTATGTAAACCATGAATGATCTCACATTTTTGAGGATTAACTCATCTTTATTTGTTTCTACAGACTTTGAAGAAATTAGTGATTTGTTTGCAAGAGAGAAAGCCCGCCGCAAGCGATTTTGAACAATTAGTTCATTATGCAATGACATTCATTGATGTATTCAAATAAACTGTGCAAATAACTTTTTTGTAAGGAATTGAAAATATAAATCGTAGCGCACCATCGAAAATTTTTTTTAGGGGGCGGCACTTTTCGTATCTGCCTAGGGCAGCGCTTAGGCTAAATCCGGCCCTGTGTTTTGAACGTTGCCATTCTGTTTGCTTTTATTTTTTGTGTACTTTTGCATTATAAAAAAAAAACGTCCTGTCTGAAAGTGCCGCTCCCCAGACGTTCCGCCCGGGGCGGTCCGCCCCCCCCCCCTAGCTACGCCACTGGTAGCCTGGTAGGTGATATATTTATGATGAGATTAAGCTGAAAGTTTTTTAGATAGCAATGTTAGTTTTTTTTCAGCTGTTGTTTCATTTCTGAACGATCAGGTAGGGAGCCTTGAGTCACCTTGTGTTGGGACCTACGAGCCATGACAAGTGCCTGTGATAGTAGATGGTAAAGTGTCATATGACATCACTTTTTTGTTTTCACACCTTTCCATTAGGATATATCACAATTCTGACTTTTGTTTCGTTTGCAACTATTAATTATGTTATTTCACATGAAAATTCTGACAACTCATCCCAAGGAATCATTTGAAAATTCTCCATCGCTTATTTCAAAATTTAAAGCTTGGAAGCTGGCTTGAAGATTGATTTCACACATAAATAATACAACTATGTTTTAGAATTGTATTTTTGATATGGCGAAGTGATTTCTTTGCTAAAATACTACATTTTTTGGCTTATTGCAATTGTGGCTTGTCGCTCCCCACATGTGGGGTGCGATAAGCCACTTGGCGCGTGTTTATGTTTTTAAGCGTAAATTAAACATTCGCTGAAATAATAACTTGTGCTTTTGCTGTAGAGTAGGTAGCACTACAAGGCATTGCAAAGCCAATTTTTAGAGAAAAATATTGAGAAACGTAGAAGATACGCGTCTAAAAGAAAAAAGTGGCTCGCAGGTCCCGACCTTCCCTTATTTTGGACCATTGGGGTGTGTAATTTGAACCGTAAAAACTACATTCTATCATTTCCAAATTTTATGACTAGCAATGAAAGTTTTCAATTTGAAAACTTGAAAGACAATCTTGAAGGTATTGTGGGCTGTGGATTACCTATCTTCACAATAACTATGTACAATAGTAGAAGGTGGCGTCAGTAACATTGGCACAATCTTCATGTGCCTAATGTTTGTACTTCGAGCACTGAATCCAGTCCTCATCACTTGTATTGTATCTCCACAGACTATGCAGATGTAAACTGGACTTGATTTTTGGACCCTTTTTACCTCATAGAAAATAGGTGAGATGACTGGTCCAAATTACACACTGTCATGCTCTGGTAAAAATTACCAACTATGACCGCCATACTTGGTCATAAGTCTTGTAATTGATCACAACATCTCCTTATAGGTTAAATATAATACCATTACAGTGGCGTACGCAGGATTTTCTCAAGGGGGGGGGGGGGCCATTGAGAGTAGCGTAGCCAGGAATTTTGAAAGGGGGGTTTTGACGACCGGCGGGCGAAGCCCGACGGCGCTTTTGCTCAAGACGACACCCAGCGGCGGAGGGTCTGGGGGCCCTCCCCCAGAAAATTTTGAAAAATTACTTTGAATTTGGTGCATTTTGAGAGCATTTTCAACAAAAATGTGGGTATGAATATTCCTGTAAAACGGTGCTGTCAGGTGGCATAGCAAAAGGATAAGATCATGTTTTCTTCGGCATTTTTCGGAAATAAAGCTAAGTCTCTATGTACTGAAAGCATCATTCTCAATATCGTGACGACACACGCGTGCCAAGTGGGGTTGTACCCCCCCCCCCCCTTGGCTACGCCACTGGCCATTGATATCCCAGACGTCTTCATGATATCCCAGTATGGTTTTAGTTTAGACTATATCCATTTCTCTCTCACTGATCACTGCAATAGGCTTACAGAACACTATGCTACATTGGCATACCTGGGGTGGGGTAGCTGGATTGGGCCATGTATTTCGTATTGGCTTAGTCTATAAAACAACATTATTACAGTAATTGCTTTGACAGAGCAATGCAAAACATATTAAATGCCTTAATCTACGTCGTTAACTACTAAACAATTTTTAAGGGGGGGGGGGAGGCATGGCCCAATGGCCCCCCCTGCGTACGCCACTGAATACCAACATCATATCAGTCTCAAAAGTCAAGCAACCAACTCCCCAAAATAACATCAGCATACCCAAAACCACAAATTCCAATCTCCCATCCACCTGTCTAAACCAAATGCGCTGAGGTTTTCACATCCGGGCTATTATTATTTTTTCTTCCAAGCTGTTCAAAAATATTGACAAAACGATTTTTATTTTTTGAGTTAGGGGACTGGTCCAAATTACACACTGGTCCAAGTTACACCACTTTCCCCTATTCCAATGGTTCTCAACCTGTGGCCCGCGGACATTTACCTGGTGGTCCGCGAGCAAAGTCTGAAATCGTTGTTTTTTAACCCTTTGCATAAAAGTTGTTATTTTATCAAGGCTCATCTACTAAATTGTTGACTCTTTCCTCCATATGTTCGAATATCTGACTTGATCATGAACAACTACGATGCATAGACCAACTCAAGTTCGCTAATTATTATCAAAGAGAAAAGGGTTTAACAGACTGTTTGAGTTAGCCTATGTGATGCTGTGAGAGAGTTTCTTGGAGGAAAAAATCCAAGCTTGTTACTCATTTCAACGATAGCTTTTGGGTTGCCGTTCTGGCTTTGGCTGATATTTTTGAACAACTGAATAAACTTAATTTATCTCTGCAAGGAAAGCAGACAAATTTAATTACCCTCAGTGATAAAGTGTCTGCTTTTACGAAAAAACTTGATCCTTGGAAGACAAGATTTTTGCAGCGTAACTTTGGCATGTTTGATCAATTGTACGAATTCACTGAGAAACCTAAAAATGCTGAAATCAATAAGCAATCTTGCGGGCTAATGCTTTTAAATAGCGATTCATAGGCTTATTTCTGGCAAATTAAACATAGCCTATGGCATATAAAGTTACTAGGCTACTCTCTAAAACCTCTACAGCTTGTTTCACCCTTAACTTTATCAACTTTAGATTTTAATTTTAGACAATAACGTTGGTATCCACGAGAATCGTAGTTGTGGTCATGCGAACGTCAGGGCCTCTGAGAGAAGTTTTCATCAAGGGTACGAAGAGTCATTCCGGGCCCTCTTCTCACTCCGGGCCCCCTTCGTCTTGGGCAAAACGCGTGAGGTTTGCTTAGGCGTATTGCACACCATACAACATTTTACTGCAGAATTAGACATCTGTGCGATATAATAGTATCAGGCTGCAATAAAACTATTATTTAATTTTAATAAGCTATGCACAATAATATTGAATATGAAAGATAAATATGTCACTTACCTCATATGATATAGGCCTATCCTGCCCTGCTGCCAGATAAGATAAGACTGAGCATCATAAAACACAAGTTTATAGGAACAGAGAATGGGATTGGCCTATTCTAAATTAAGTTCTATTCCTATGCATCTGAATAATAATAATATTTATTTGCATCAGACAAAGCTGTCCATATCCAAAACAACGAAATAATACACAAACTGCAAATGCACAAATAACGAACAACAACAACGAAATAACAATGAAAAACAACGAAATAATAGCCTACACAAACTGCAAATGCACAAAATCTCACTAAATAGGCTATCTACTTGGTACGGTAGTGTTAGCCTACAAGTTAGAAGAACTGAAAGTATTCAGAACGATAAAAACAATCAGATGACATGGCAGCCATCAAAACTAGATAACAGCATACATAGAATTATTATAATGAAGACGGCAATGACAGTTCAGTTCAGTTTATTTTTGTTTTGTTGGCGAAAAAGAAAAGAACAAAAATATACAAAAACACAATAAACACAAATAATTCACACAACAAGGATGGCAGCGAAAGACCAAAAGGTCACCAAAGTCAGCTGCCACCCAAACATTTAAACAAAAGACCCAAAATTAAGAACAACATTAACACATATACCACAATACCAGCACTTTGCATACGGTAATACATTAACAGTGGAGTAACACAGGGCAACATAAAAAAAACTGTGCAGAGAAATAAGCAGATGATATGTTTCAGGAGTGATCATAGTACAAATTCTTTAACAAACTTTTATATTTAAATTTAAAAGCATTATAAAACTTTTCCTGTATTTCTTTTGGTATTTGATTCCATAGTTTCACTCTATTAATACATAGCATCTTCTTACCAGAGTTCGACGTTGCAGAACATAAATGACCGGGCGCCACAATGCTCTGCACCTAAATATCCTGACACCACAATGTGCGCGCCTATTTGACCGGCGCCTAATTGTCTGCACCTAAAAGACGTGGACCCACATACAGCCAGTAGGCTACTATTGTACAAAGAGGATAATTTGTACAGTTTAACAACTACATAACAGTATAATGTGCTATTACTGTAGAACTCTGATGTAATGGACCAACACTCTGGTCAGTTTTTTTTTCTCCAAGGCATTTGGATGTAAAAGATGTCAGATTTCTGATACAGGAAAGGACAAAAAATGCTGCCCATAAATAGTCCATTATATCCAAATTCTGCTGTACATAAACAAATTTATATTATAGTTATTAATAGTTATTAAACAATCAGTCCGTTATTTAACTTGAGCATGTGCAAAATTTTGCTGAGATTGAGAATGACAATGATCGTCCAAAAGCAAAAAAAGCTCAAGTACTTTCAAAAGTTCACGCTTCAACAGACTCAAGAGCATCAAATTAGTAGCTGTAGTATGGTATGATTGCAAGTTAGCCCACAATCAAAACTAAGACAATATAGCCTACTGTAATACTTGTACTACAATAACTTCATGATCGGTATTTAGTTACTAGTTAGCATAACAGCTTGTCTGGACTTTTCTTTCAAAAACTTTTATAACTTGGCCAAAATAAACTTTGTCAGGGTCTTCTTTAACTTAGCCAATGCTTGCATGTCAACTATATATCAAAAGCAGTATTTTGTACATCGCTGACTTCATTTATTCAGCAAAACAGATTTTTCTTGCCTTTTTTTCTGCAAAAACTTTAATAACTTTATCAAAGGTAACTTGTCTGGCTAACTTTGATTCTATGCTGAGCCTTGCCAGATTGACTAAACGCTCTACACCTGTTATTGATCAGCTTTAGTTTACACAAACTAACCATCTTGCTTTGCGTTTTTAATTAGTATATATTTTGTGTTGTGCATATCATGTGATTTGTCACTCGCCAATTTGTGTATCCTGCATTGAATTCATGTGTCAGTTGTTGATGGTGCTGTTGAAAGGTGTCGCTTGTAGTACAGCTTTAATGTAAAATTTTCAAACTTAGTTATTTATCTTAGATGTAGCTTATAATTATTCCAAATGAGGACATTATGTGGTGTCGAAAACGTTGGATTAGCAGTTTTTTAATGTTTTTTTTTGTGTTTAATAAAAAATGTTAAATCCGTTAACGTTACTGAGTGTCATATGTAGCCTATCTTGTAGCCTACAACAAGTCAAGCTCTCTACCAATTAAGGCTCAAACACAACATCAGGTCAAAACATAATCAAATTAATCATCATCAACAGTATCATAGCCGATGCGGCCTTTGATGAACTAGATGCTCAGTTCGTAAATTTTTCCACTGTTCCCTTTGTCGCGCAGTGTCCCAATGTGTTCTTGGTTGGCTGATTGATGTATTGAAATTGGATATAAATGTTGTTCGTTGTCTGCCACCAGCACGTTTCCCGAGAAGGCGGCCGCTTAGACAGAGATTTTCGAAATCTTCTTTTCTGATAATGTGACCGAGAAATTTGAGTTGCCTTTGAGTTATGTTGTTCAATAGTTCCTTGTCTTGATGTACCTGGTTTAAAACTTCTGCATTTGTGATGTGATCAGTATATGAAATCCTGAGCATTCTCCTGTAAAACCACATTTCAGCTGCTTCAATGTTACGCCTAGTTTCTGTGTTGAAGGTCCATGTTTCACAACCATACTGGAGAACAGACCACACTAACCCTATGAGAAGTCGCACCTTCAGAAGAATAGAAAGCTTGCGAGGCCTATTCTTCTTCGTATCTCTCTCTTACATCGTACGTCCGCTGTCAAGAGAGAACCAAGATAGTTGAAAGAAGACACTTGTTCAATTGTGTTGCCTCCCTGGTGAAGTACAAAGTGGGGTTCAGGACTTTGTTTGGAGATAGTCATGCATTTTGTTTTTTTGTCATTAATTTCAATTCCATATTTTGCACTGATGTCTGAAGTTTTGTTAATTAGTGTTTGTAAACCGTTCGGGGATGTCGCTATGAGCACAGTGTCATCAGCATAGCGAATATTGTTTAATGAGATGCCGTTCACAAATTAATCATCTGACCAATAACCTTTCTTCATTAACTTTTGCATTCACCACATGCTTAGCAGAGGTGAATGAAGCCACTTTTTTTTTACTTCGGCTCCGCTCCAGCTCCGAAAGTATTGACTCTGGCTCCTGCTACAACTCTTAAATTCATTTTGAAGTAAAATAAGCGTGAAACTACCTTTTTCAAATAGTTTTTAAAAAACACAAAAAGCCCAAAAACACCCGGGCTTTAAAAAAAAAATCTGGCGGGTTAGGCAATCTCAACCTTGCTTTTGCTACGCTATGCCCTCCCCCCCGGACAGGAGAATAACCAACTTTTATGATTTAATTTAGCTTTTAACATAACACTTTTAACGTAAAGCATTAAATCACCACCTTGGGCCCCTAATTTGCGCACAATGCACTTAGTTACATTTCCGGGCCCTCTTGCTACATTACGGGCCCCCCAGGACTAAAGAATAACAACTTTTATGCTTGAATTTAGTCGTTTAGGATGGTTTTAACCAAACATTTTTGCGCGTAAACTATACAATCACAATTCCGGGCCCCCTAACAATCACAGGCCTGGGTCCTCAAGGGTACGCCGTACCCCCTCTCATAGGCCCTGACGAACGCAAGCGTAAAGAGCCTTGTTTCCAATTTAATTTCGATTTTTGGTTTTAATATTGTTCATTGCCGAAAACGTACATTCGCAAATGTATGTAGCCTACTTCCAAACATCGAGTGGCCTACAGGTTCAGAACAACATCTTTTAAAAGGGGAAAACTTCCCCTTTGACCAAAAGCTTGTAGGATTTTCCTTTTTTTTTGACAGCAAAAACGGATCGTTCTGAAGTTCACATAATTAGAGTTGAAGCTCTGGGGGTGGGGGCTGTGTACTAACTCTCACGCCCATGGGGAAATTTTTTGAACAAAGTGGTATTGTTATGCATCACAAAGGATCATTCACAAAGTTTTTTTGTCAATTACAATAACAAAGGAACAAAAATTGAACATTGCTATTTTAAATCAAAACTGACTATCAGTTCGAGGGCCAAACAAACGGAGCTCGCGAGCCAAGTTTGACCCGCGGGCCTGTAGTTGGACCACGCTGATCTAGATTGCAAATTAAGTCAATTGGTCCACGAATAATAATTATCCTTTGACTCCACCAAAGGTTTAAAGTTGCTGCATCTTTGTCGCTTCTTGGATTTGTCTGATGATGACGCAAGGAGAATCAAGACAATATTTTTGAAATGTATTCTATTGACGTGACATAATAATAGCAGATATGTAAGCGACACCGAAGCTGGAGGAGGCCTGCTCCTCGCGAGACGATAAAGTCACAGCATCAAAAGGCGAGAGAGATCGATCGTAACGAGAAAGAACGCTACAATATGGCGAAGTTCATGGTTAAACTTGTAGACGCACAATCCAAACCTTGGTGTGGCTGAGCGAAATCACAGAGGAACGTGAAAATGCGATACAAGCCAAAATTGAACGTTGAACTGCTACGTCACAAAATAAGGCGAGTAGGTCTATACAGTAAGGGCCTATGTGATCCATCAAAGCAATGAAAAGAACAAATCGTGGCGAGGCCAGCTCGCAATGCTAAGTGCACGACAAAATAAATTAGAAACCACAGGTCGAACCAGGCCGTCAATTATGATTCTTATGAATCCCGCCAAACATTTCTCTTCACGACTGATTAGAAAGGATAGTTTGACGCTGAGCGCCACGGTAGCCGTTGCAAATAATTTCATAGAATTATAATTTTAGCGATTTTTTAATCTCTGCAGTCGATTCCGGCAAAAGGTTTGACCTTGCACTAGGATGCCGCGTTTGTGTGCACGACTAGTCAGGGTTGCCAAAGATGCTGATCTGTGAAATTGTCAGGCCGAGTCAAAGAATCGTAAGTGGTCGGGAAGGGTAATCCCCGTGTTGATGGTCAACGATTTGTTTCCGATGGCGAAGGCTGGCCGCAGAGGTCGCTGGTAGGATGTGGACTTGAATGTGTGGATGTGGCGGCCGCTCGCTCCATCAAAGTATGACAAGGACGCTCCATCGTAATCCAAGAGAACACCTGAACATAAATGAGTCCTAAAGTGTTCGAAACAAAAACCTCTCTGGAAGATTGTAAAGAATTATCATGTAACAGCGGTTCTCAACCGGTGAGCCATGGCTCACTAGTGAGCTCTGGAAAAAGTTTGAGGTGGGCCACAGACCTGCTTAAAAATTTGCCAGAGTTAGTAAAAATTTTAGTTTTATTTGTGTTACTATAGTTAATTTTACACTTGTGTGTTTTGTTTAGGTACCAGCAATGAATGGTGCTGCTGTAATTTGCTGCCAAATGGTAATTTTCATTCTAATTATTGAAATAATAACCTTGGAGGCGTGACGTAATCTATGTCGTCTGTTGCATAATATGCAGACATTGATTATCAGCAAGTGCAACAGTGTGGTTTTCATAGGAAGCCACTTGGCTCCATAAGGAGAAATTTTTAACTTGAAGGAATATTCCTGTTGGAAGGAATTGGGAAGGAATGTAGATGAAATGTAAATTTATCTAAATAATCTAAGTTGGTCAATAATGTTCAGGAGCACGCATCTCATTGATGCACGGTTTAATAAATAACCTGTTTTGAAATATATTCTGCTGTTTTTTGTTTTTAAACCTCTTCTGCAGTTTCCTTCTTGCATAAATAGTTAATGGGCCACAAGAATTTTTATGCAATGAATATGGGCCACGAAAGAAAAAAGGTTGAGAACCACTGTAAGCTTACTTTAAGCAAAACCATTTCTAATTAATACAAACGTGTCAAGAAATCGCTTCTGTTGCTTCAATCAAAGTCACTCATGTTACGCCACAATAAGTATCATTTTTGGCGCAGATGCAGATAGCTCACCTATTTTCTTGGGAAGAGGCAATGACATGTTGATCGGGAGGTCCTTCCCCGCGTGCCGAGCACTCCATTCATCGCCGAATCTACATTGGAATTAAAGTCTATTACTTGGGAAGTTTAAGAATTTTGGTTTTCCAAAATACTTGCACTCGTTGATGTTGAAAGCTTCTCATCAAGTCTGCTGATAATTGCCGCATGATCCGATCAAGGTAACGACAAGGTTGCAAGTTCCACGTTAGCTTCAACACAAGATCTGTTTAAGAGAGTCCTCACCTACACAAGCACCAAGAATTGCTGTTTTTTCCTATCCAATCATAACGTGACACGTCAGAGTATGCCACTCCGATGGTGAATGACGAACTCTGACAGACGACAACCTGGAATGAAGCGATCGTCAATAAAACAATTGTGCAGCTCGACAACTGGTTCGGGATTGTCTATCGCAACACGAACCTCCCAATAATGCTTCCCGCACTCGATATCAACGCTCCCGGAGACACAGCAGAGCGACGATGAAGATCCCACATCCTTGGACTTTCTCCCTGGGTCCTCTCTAGCTGCGGTGTAGCCGTGGTTGGCGAGTCGGAGTTTCTTATGCATTGAATGAGAATCGAAAGTGAAAGGAATTCCTAACAAGGAAGGTTGTTAGTTCGACCATGATCGAGTGATAGAGCCACTTCAAATATTCCGATCAAAAACGAAGGTTAGGATATCATCCTATATTAAGAAATGAAACGGATGCGACAAATCCCAAGAGCGCATACGATATTTGAGCATCTTCTGTAAAAACTACAGACAACATAAGGGAAACAAGAAAACAAATAATACGTAGTCGTTTAACGTCAAAAGAAACAACTGCCAACCGCATCGTCTCATGCATTTCAATTTCTTTTTGCTGTTGACGATATTCCGTAAGAAATACAATTTCTTGTAAAAAATGCAAAGAGAAACTAACCACACAAACCCATCATTGATACAACCTACAAAGAGCTCATCGTTGCGCGAGTATGATGAGACTTACCCAGTGTCTTGATGGCGCAACATTCACTTCTGTTCGAGCCCGCCTCATTCGTCGCCTTGACCGCAAAGACATATCGCGTCCCACTCTGCAGACCATGTACTGTGTAGTGACAATCTCTCACCTTGGGAACAATCTGAAAAGATTTCGTATTTAAAAGCCGTTAAAATTATTTACTTTTTATATAAATGAAGATAGGTCTAAATATTCACGAGATTGGTGAAGAATAGCAACTGGTCTTATCGAAGAACTGTTATGAGAATTTCTGTGAGCGTTTGCGTTTGTTAATACATATGTAGTTTCGCCAAATAGGCTTCAAACGTAACCTCTTTCTTGTCCTGGGATACACAACTAAGCGAATACGGTTAAAGCAGTTCCGCAAATAATTGCTCTAGCGCAGTGGTTCCCAACCTGGGGTCCGCGGACCCCTTGGGGGTCCATGAGGAAGCATTTGGGGGTCCGTGATTACCTTGATGAATTTTGGGAGAAAAAAAAACGAAAAGCGATCTTTTTACTGTCATTTCTCTCTTTAAATGCAAATGTGTTAAGCTCAAGCTCGCGAGAATAAACTACAACAACAGCTCTTTCATTAAATTTGCTTGCGTTGAAAAAGTTTCGGCATGACACTTTGGGTAATATAGAGACTGTGCTTTGGGTCACCTATTCAAATACTGCTGACATTTCTTGAACAATTCATTCATTTTCTTATTTGAGCAACTGTTGAACCTGATATTTGCCGCAGGAGTCATAGCGGCAATGCAATATGACACAGTACAGTGGTTGAGTAGCATAATTATTACAATGGTCAGTAGTATGTTAATTGAGTTTCAAGCAAAATTTAGGTAGGAGTCCGCAGTCCGTGACAACAAAAAGGTTGGGAACCACTGCAGTCTAGTGGATTAGCGTTCTCAATCATCGTATATTAATAACATAAATTTATAAGCCGCAACGACGCTCAATATCACCATCATTGCAATCACATCGCGTAATTACCATCCAATTTTCTTCCTTCATTTCCGATGGCGTCAGCGTAGATGACGTACTAAGGTTGTCGACGGTGTATTGCAACTCGTATGATTTAATGTGGTCATGGTCGGGTGAGCGCCACTGAACCGTTACCTTGTCATGTGACTGAGTGCACAATTCTTCGCATATTTTTGGAGCTGTTGGAACTGCAAAATATTTTGTTATAAGAGAAAACTGTCACTCAAAATGTTGCATTAGCTGTGAGACTATCTTCTGATTGATCATTGCGTAGTTTTGTATACCAGGCAAAACAATCCTTGCACACAGGTGCCTGTGATGATATGACTTGCTAGAACGAGCGGTTAAATCACTTCACCGACAACATTTCAAAGAAACGTTTGTTGTGTTGGTTTTGAATCTTTATCCTCGGACTGCCAAAGCCTTGATTGGTTATTCCTGGTAGTTTCGCGTACTTGTAGAGGCTCTTGACGCAGGGCCGGTTTAGTTTCAAATTGTTCAAGTTTAGACGTTTAAGTTTC
Organism: Aplidium turbinatum; assembly: GCF_918807975.1. NCBI lineage: Eukaryota > Metazoa > Chordata > Ascidiacea > Aplousobranchia > Polyclinidae > Aplidium > Aplidium turbinatum. The sequence continues at coordinate 24,864,209 of NC_137482.1, forward strand.
ACAATAAGAAAAAATAGGATCCTTAAAAAAGCAACAGATTCATTTTCGGCGCAGTAAACTTTTTCAAAAGTCGTTATGACATTCTGATTATGTTCAGGACAACTGTAGTGTACATCAATAACAGAGTGGGGACAAATAAGGGCAACGGTCAGAGGGGGTAGCAGTGCTTGACAGCTTGTTTGTGGTATCACAAAATTGATTCGAGTTGTGGTCGCTGCCGACACTTGCTAGGACCAGTCACGCTTGAATGCGCGTCGAAGAACGGTTTAGCCGGCAGCCATTTTATGGTCAGACCGCAGGTTTGAGAATCGGTTATCAATGAGATTAAATCAAGTTTTCTGCAAAAACACATCAACATGCCTTGTCTTGCTTACTCATCATACATCAGGTTTTTCAATGTGAGATCACAATTCCAACATTGTTTTACGTCAACTAATTGTCAATTTTAATGTTTGGTTTTTCTCTTCCATTCTCTATCGAGAAACACGATCCATATTTGAGGCAAAACGTCAAAACCAAGATCAGTGCATGCGTGCTTGTGTGTTCTCTGCATCAGTGCATGCGTGCTTGTGTGTGCTTTGCTCAAGTGATAACAACTTGTTTAATTGTTTTGCTGACAAGGCGCCAACACTTTAGGGCAGCCACATTAACACACCTTGGGTTGCCAGCGCTAAGAAACAATGACAGTTCTTGGGCCCCTGATTGTTGTGCCATATGGGAATTTTAGTCCAGCCATTGATTGATTGATACCTGGCCCAGCATTGGTTGCAATGATCAATATGAGTTGTCAGCAACATTGGCAAGAATGTTATGGACGCAATGGCGAACGCTTCTGAAAATACCTTTATGCGCTTATTTTGATGCATCTTCAGTGATAGATAACGGATTCGTTGTTAATTGAAAGCGGTTTGGATACACAGCGTGTCATACCAGGAGTGAAGAACATGGCTTTATATTCTTGAGTTGTCACTAAATTCCCTCACCTTCGATGATGTCCAATCCTTCAAGAATGGCCTTTTCTTTGGAAAATTGGAAGCAACATCCTGGAGGAATGAATTGATCTTCTTTAAGAACATCACTGGAGGATGAAAGGACCTCGTTCAATCTGCGGGAAGATATCAAATTTAGTTTGGCCAAAAACCTTGGTTGTTCACATTCGATGCGAAGTCGCTGCTCTCAACTGAAGGTTTACTCCGCTGTCTACAACAGTCAACTAAAAAGTTGAAGCAATTGCAAGTCAAAGCATAATTCTAGTCATTCGTGTATTCGATTAAAAAACGATTCAACGTACCTGCACGAAGCTGGTCTGCACCTCTGCAAAACAAACATGATTGGCATTAAACACTTGTAATTAAAAGATGGTTCAGTTATTTAACAAAATGAAATTCCGCTCAAGGTAAAGACATAAGACTATGCTAAGAATTTAGGATATGCAGTGGAGAAAAGCACAAATTAGTGAAAAGTTACTGCAGAGACGATGCGAGGTAATCAGCATAAAATCATTGAGATTCCATGACCCCGATCCAGACACGATAAGCTGGACATGGCTGGAACAGGTGGCCACGCCAACAGGCTGGTCTGAGATCATTCTCATCTTATTTCGCTTCCATTGCGATTGACAAAACATTCAATTGTTTGCTGTCAACTTAACATCCAAAGATGGATGGTGGCGATTTAGCGACGGAACCTTTGGCAATGGCTGACCGCAGGAATGTAATCGGACCCATGGTTGCAGCTTGACTGAAAAGCTTGTCACACTTGGTTGAATACGCCAGCATAAACAGACAGAAGATTCCAGCAAAGATCAGCATCAGTCATCGCGAACCTCGCCATTGTTACTATCTCAATGACAATTTCCATCCTCGGCAAATGTCAGAAAAGAAGTTGCTTGTAATTAATTTTCAAAATAGAGCAACAATGAAACTATTGTTCGAAACAGGAAACTGTAAGGAATCGTTCCAGGCGGCAGACGACAACAACGCGGCTGATCGCGCGATGAAGTTAACAAGATCAACATCAATGGTATCTCATCACAGTGACATCAAGTGGCGATGAAAAGCTGGGGTCAATTGCAAAGGTTCTTCTTACAATGTGAGTTTCTCCCAATTCACTTTTGTGCTAATGTGACGTCACATTACGTTAACTCTACGACCAAATTAAAATATGCATATCATTGTTTTTTTATTTTTGACCAAAAATATTTACTGCTTGTGCAAGACAAAAAAGTCTACTTTAAGGCCCAGAATTTTCTTGAAGATAGTTAGTTGCGACGGCAAAGCTATGTTGCTTAACATGGCGATGTCGCGAAGAGTATTTATGACTGTTCTCTACAACAAAGATAAAAAGGGAAATTCTCACTTTGAGTAGTGAGTCAAAGTCAGTAGAGTGTAGCAGAGCTTTTTGTGCGGCGTCCAAAGCTGGAGAACAGGTCTCCATTCGCTGTTGTGCATCACTGGCTTTCTGTGACAACTGACGGATCCTTAGCGTCTGAAAATATAAACACATTGAAAGGCCACCCTTGTACCTTGGTCAACTAGCAGTGTTAAGGAGACTTTTCAAGTGAATCAAACTTAAATTCTGTAAAAATGTTAGATTGCAAAAAACGACTCTAAGTGGACTAAAAAACTTTTGTTTATTACTTATTTTCAATTAATATAAGATAAACATAACACAAATATACCAAGCGTATTTCGTTACGTTGACAATGACTACGATACAAAACGGCTTCACAGAAACCCACATACCTTGCTTTCTATGATTTTGTTGGAAATCGCGGCCTTCCTTCCCTGGATGATGCGGATTAGAGCATCGCACTCAGCCTGAAGTTTCGCCTCCTGGTTCTCGGCATGCACCTGCAAATGATCGCTGTTAGTCGCGCGAGGAAGGTTACCAGCATCTATGATCAACTATGCATCGAATGTTCGTCACATCCGGTATGTTTTCTTCTTGTTTGGGACAAACTTCCATGGCATGTCAGTTGAGGTTAGTTGCTTGAGATTATTAAGAGGTCGCGAGATTTCTCAACAAGTCCATAAAGAAATTGCGTAATCGATTTAGTATTCGATGAAAACAAGTTTCATCGAGCGTCGAGTAAACAGGGGACAGCCTGTTGTCCCGCGCGTCCTCGCTCTGCCCTCAATGACGTCATGTGCAACAGGACGGCCTCAGAGTTCAAGGAGTGAGAAAGAATGAAGCATCATTTTGCATCTAAATTTAACGTTAGTTGACGTTTATTAAACGCAAAAGCAACCTTTCCCTCATGGCGTTGCTGTGACAACTTGTCACGTTTTTCGCGCAGTTGTTGCGACAACAAGTGGTCAAATATTTCCAAGGATTTGTTCACTTTGTGTTTGTTGCCACAATTAAGTGCATACCTTTTCATTAGTTAAGTTTGCTAATGGCTTCAAACTACTGAAAAGTCATGAGATACAGAAAGCAGAAAATCTTTTCCAGCGTTGCAGGTTCAAGTTTAGTTTAAACTAAAAACATTGAGGGCAATTTCCTCCATGTGTTTCTTGAACCCCCTCAGGTATGCGGGGATTAAAGAATTCATCAACAAGGCAGTGAAGTTATTTTTAGCGCAGCTTTAGTTTGTTCTTGAAGCTTTTCAAACACAAACCGAAGGTCATTCAGAGGAGGACACACGAAAAATCTTTCCAACGACCTTTTTGCTAAATACCAAGAAATATTCTTCATGATCCTAATAACCAGCAACACTATCAGTGTTTTGTATTGTGACCACACTTCATTCTTTGCACCATTCTGGTCCCAAAAATAGCACAAACTTAACGCAAAAGGATAAAAATAGCACAAGGGATCCATTGTTGGAAGATCTGTCAAACCATGAAATAATTAATCCCGTCAATGATGAGGCTGCATCATCTGTGCGAAGTGAATATGTAATGGCAGTTTTGATAAATCTTTACCGCATTAGTGTGACAAGCATAGTGCAGAGAGGGGAGAGATGCCGATCAGTGCGGTTGGAGAATCGTCCTCTGTTTATCACAAGGCTTAGTGCTTGGGACGCATGCGTCGGTATTCTTTACAAATTGAATGTCGCCCGACGTTTCAGGGTATGTAAGGATCACATGACGCAATAATCCCCTGACGCCAAGCACAATGGCACTGGCCCTACTTACAACACCAGCAGCCTGACCAAAGTATAATTACATTGATAACGTCACAATAGAGCTTCTTTGGTAGCACTGTTATTAGCAGTCTGTTATGTATAAAAAAAGGCAAATCATGTGTAATAATAATTTGTATAAGATTGTGAAGCGACTGCTCCATTCATTTTTAATTTTTCAAATTTAGCTTTTTCGAGTTTATCTACTAACGTCATGAAGCGATTTGGTCTACACAGTAAAATAATAATAACGATCTTAAAGCTCGTGATCGAAGCAAAGAATGCAAAGCAGCAAGCGTCGACGCAATACGCACAAATACTGCTTCGGCACAGATGCGCCATCGCTAGCATTCAACCAAATAAGGCGAAAGATTTTCCAATCAGTAGATAAACAATATACAAGTTTGCGGCCACCACGTGGTAGAGAGTAGTGCTTGAAGTAGCAACAAGGACACAACTCAACATCATTTGTGAAACTCTTTTACCTTTAGAGCTTTGCTAGAAAGTTTATTTTGCTGTATCACATATATTGCATGTAAAACTAATTGACTTCAATAGATCAACATATTTTTATTTAATTTTTTTATCTACGCGAAAAGACTTTCCGGGCATAGCTTAAATAAATAGGCAAAAAACTTTCAAGAGTTTCCTAATGAGAATGCAGCGTTATGTTGAAAACAAAGTGGCGAAAGGACAGACTAGTATTCAGGTCAGCTGCTTCCCTTATTGTGGTATGCCATTAAGTGTCTTTGCCGAGACACAGCCGCGTGCTCTGAAGCGGTGTCGAACCCACGTCCTTTCGAACGTCGCGCAGACGTATATTGTGTCTGACTTGTCCGTATATTTTTTACATTTGGAAAAAAACGCTTCCAAACATAACGCTGAACAATATTAGGTGGTCTGGAAGCAAAGAACTGAATGTGGCCCCAAGAAGGTCCAGACGCGTCACTCCAGAGCTATGATCATTGTTTAATGTTATCGCAAAATATATTCAACAAGTCACGCAGTTGTTTGTTTTCATACATCGAGTGATGGTGAGAACTGGTTTCGTGCCACATATAAACAACATACCATTGATGATTCTTGGTGTTATTAATATAAATTAATGTTTGTTATTTATGAATACAAATAGCCCTCCTCAGTTAAAGAAATAAACAAAGCAGCTGTTGTTGCTTAGAAACGCGCAGACCAAGACGAGATGGCCTGGCAAGGGTGGTTGTTTACAGAAAGCAATTTTAAAACGCAAACTAATGAAATCACGCTTCTAAAGCTGTTGTGCCAACTTAGGTGTGTGTGGTTGCTGGCTGTGGATCATACCATCCACGTTTATTGTTTTTGTTACAAAGGTTTTGTTTCAACAATAAGTAAACAAAAACTTTCGAGGAACTGTTGCTTTGTTTTAATAAGTAATGCTCGGCAGGAACGGGATGTGGTATCGACCCTGTTGTTGGATTGTCCAAGTGATCCAAACAACTACATCGATGGGCGGCATCGCTCCAGTAAACAACCTCCCTCACTTTCCAGCAAAGTTGACACCAGCAACATGAACTTAGATTCAGTTTTCTGGCGTTTGTTCAGCAACAACAAGCTTCCACAACATGGTGAAAGTGATAACCAGTTTTGTTTTATACGTTTCGTCGGTCAGCTCGAGCGACTTCATCAAGAGGCCACATAAATAAATCGAACAGAAAAATGATGATGATGTACATTAGTGTTGGATTTGTACTTACAAGAATTGTGTGCAAGTCCACACCTCAAGCCAAAGTTTTGAAAACACCCGAGTATAGTACCAATTAATTGTTACGTAATTGTAAAAGATATTTTATGACCTCTTACAATTATTTTGTCAAACAGTTTTGTTTATGAAAGAGGCATATCTGTTGTTAGAATTCAATTTATTTCCATTCTTGGAGCAAAACAAGTAGTAAATAAAACAGCAAGCGGATGAACCTGCTGCCTTGAAAGAAAGGTTGCAATAAGCGGCTGATGGAACAATCTTATAAACCAGCATTGGCAACTTGCACGGCTAGCAAACCACTTTAGTCAACCGCGTTTTAATAAATCTGAGTCTCATAGAGTTAATAAGTCTTGATGCAAATATCACATTCCTCCAGCAGTTGTAAGTGAAATAACGCGATAGTTTGCATCGCGACTCTCACTGCTCCCTACTGATGTAACGAAATAGACTGGTTGGAATGATAAGTCCAAGCCAGTCACGACAAGCACACCGTGTGGTGCGGCTGGCAGTGCACTGTTAGAACCTACAAACGTCACTCACTTCAGTTTGCTGGCAAGATCTCATCAGCCGATCGATGGCACGCTCTTGATCTTTCTTCACTTTCTGAACTTCGAGCATCTTTGCTTCCAGTTCGGTCTGTAAACAAACAGAACATTGAGGTAACGTTGCTGATCTATAAAACAACGCACAAGAATACGGTAATTTCACGTCATAGCGCCGTTTGTGACGCCCGTTACTCGCCGTGGCAACGATCTTCCAGTGGAAGAAACTTTGCACAAGTTCGATGACGCCCTCCAGTAAAAAAGGGCCGAGTTTATTTTCGTTGTCTCGTTTTTGTTTTTGACCCTTGGTTGATCACTTTTGCAAATATACGTCGTAATAACGTCGCCGGGTTTGAACGTATTTCGACACTTCACTTGCCAAGCCTCGGGCGGTGGAAAGTCATTGACACAAAACTGGTCAAACCGTCGTTTCAGCACAAAAGACAATTGAAATAATTGCAGGATGCCGAAACGAAAGTGGAAGGGGCGCCACAAGTCTGTCGAAGGATATTCGTAGCTAATAAAATACATGGAAGCGGATCGATTGCGGTTTACGGATAAAAGATTGGGCCAAACAAATATGGCGTCAGCCGCCGTCGCTTGGGACAAATGATCAGAACGAACCAGGTTATGATGTGACAACTGCAGGTGCGAGACCACATCACCGCATTCAAAAGTCGGGCATCTGCCTGAATTGTTATTTTGAAAGGTGGCCAGACGCAATGTGTTTGTGGGTAACTTGCCTAGTTTGGTATCACACCATTCAGTTCACAATATTTATTGTTTAAACTTTATTTATACATTGCAGCATTATTTTCGTTTGTGTGATAATTTGCTATTCATGCACTCCCAGCCACAGGGTTGCCAGGTTGCTGAAAGAGTTTTTAGCCACAAGACACAAAAAAATAGCCAAAATTAGCCAGTCCCTATATCGACCCTTATAAAAATTAAGTCATATGAAGCAATTAAAACACACTTCAATAAAAACAACTGACATAATTAAAAATTTATACAAACAATGTCACATTCTTGCTCAGCAAGTTCCCCGTTAGCTCAGTGGCTACGCGCCCGGCTCAAAATCAAGCCGTGCTGGTTTGACTCTCGGGGTGTGCGCTTGAGCAACGCATTTCAGGACTGCTCTCCATTCAGCGGCACCTAGTGAATGGAACAATTCCTCGGAAATAACACTTTAACAGTTAGAAAACTTCACTCTGCCAAACTCGGTAACCGGCCCTGCGTAAAGAGCCTCTACAAGTAGCCTATGCGAAGTTACCAGGAATAACCAATCAAGGCTTAATCAGTCCGAGGATAAAGATTCAAAACCAACCAACCATAAATGGTTCTGGTATCTCCCTGTATTTGGTTCTTTGATTGTTGATACATATCGTTTGTGAACAGTTTCAGCATTCTGGCTGTTACTTTAAAATCTTTGCAGCAGTTCTGATTTAAAGTTAACCAGGACTTAATTCTTAATATTGAATCCAGTGTAGAGAGATTTAACTTATTTCTGTTTTTGCTATTGACATTGGTGACAAAAGAAAACACCCATTCCATAAATGCAGTGCTTGCAGGAATTGAAAATGCATTGAGAATGGCCTGAGAAATTGCACTAAATGTCTGGTGCACCAGAAATTAGCCACAATGGCTAGTTTTAGCCACATCTGGCAACCTTGCCCAGCCAAGTGATGTCAAATCCTACACAAATCTCGACTTTCCACTGTTGTCTTAAAGGCCATCGACTGACAAGCACATTTTGTACGTTGATTCAACGTCTGCAGATGCATCAGTGCAATCTGGTTCTACAAGAAGCGATCAGTCTGCCGCCTGCAAGGTCAACTTGGCGGTTTTGCTTCGATGAGAGAAAGAGAAGTCTGCCATCAACAAACAAGCGAAGAAGAATGCGGATTGTCTGGCAATTGCTAGAAAATAATCCTTTATTTTGCAACTTATTAAACTTTTAAAGACGTTGAGAGATTGCAAAATTGGAGATAAACCTTTGTCAGATATTTGAGACAAACTAGCTTTTGAATTTAGTCAAGCGTCTCGAAGCAGAACGACTGCTTCACTAAACAACAGCGATACTTTTCAATGCAGCTCACCAGGGCTGCCACTCCTAGTGGTTTTCCACTAGATCAGTGGTTCCCAACCTTTTTTTGGCTGTTACCCTAATCTCCACCCTGAAGTGAGCCAATTACCCCCACGATCAATTTTCAAAAACAAAAGTGTTTATTGCTATCAGGGATTCGCTATGTGTTTCAAAGGGCTAACTATGACAATCAAAATGCAATACAACACTGAATACAAGATAAAAATGTGTGGTAAACATTCAATGGGAAGGATGGGCCTGGTCTTCAGCCGCCAGCTTTGTGATCCTGGGCTTTGTGGTACTGAGGGCGATTCTTGCGTCGCTTTCGACATCCAGGCGATTGCGCTTTTTTGTCTTCATTCCCAAGACAGTTGAAAATCTTTGTTTATAACCATACGTTGTTGAAAAAGATGTCAGAATATTTAATGCCTGTGTCGCTAATGCTGGTGTGTCCTGGAGTCTGCTAAACCAGAAGGGTTCCAACCTTTCCCCCTTGAAATCAAGTTTCAACTCTTCGGAGAGTGTTGAAGGTTCATTCGGAGAGTGATAAATTCTTCTTTAGTCGGAAAGTCGTCATCATCCACCTGGCTGTCATTACATGTGAAGGGCTCAGTGCACCATTGGAGACTAGCCGTGTCCAAATTCGGAAAGTAGTTGTCTATCTTCTTGGCTAGCTGGCCTAAGTGGTCAGCTATTTCCTCCTTCAACGCTGCTGCCAAATCAAGTCCATTGCCTTCGAGGTAGGCTACATGTCAAGCGTGTAAAACTGTGCCTCTTCCAACTCGCTTGTTCCACAATTTAACCTTTGAGATAAATGCTGCTACGGTTACTTTGGTGTCGAGCACAATTAGCTACATTCTTGCCTTGAATTAAAAGATTGCCTTTGTTCAATTCACTAAAGATATCAGCCAGATAGCACAGCTGGGAAATCCACTGTTGGTTAGAGAAGTATTCAGCCAAGTCGGACTTCTTTTTTATCCGAAAAACATGGGCAGCCTCACGAAGTTCGACCAGACGGGTTATCACTTTGCCATGAGACAGCCATCGTACTTGTGATACAATAATCGGTAAGGCGATCTGTGTGGTACAGTAATGCTTCGTATCTTTCTTCCATCTTCTTGCACAGATCCTTGAAAAGACGGCTGTTCAATTCCTTCGCTTTTATAAAGTTCACAACCTTCACTTGCTTCTAAATCGGGTCTCGTTACCCCCAAAAACAGGCAAATTACCCCCCGGGGGTAATTTACCCCCAGGTTGAGAACCACTGCACTAGATCTAGTGGTTTTTGAAATAATCTTGTGGTCTAGTGGTTTTCTTGGAGAATCTAGTGTTTTTTATAACCTTGAAATCAAGTAATATAATTTAAGTTATTTCCCGGCTACCATTGCTAAAAATAGTTGCTGAAATAGAAATTCCCTTTTTTAAACCACATGTGGAAACCTTGTTCACGTTTAGTGATCGTCGATGTCTCGAATGCTCAAGTTTTTTTCAGAAAATGGAGGTTGTGATACTGTTATGACATTTATACCGAGGCAGATAAGCTTTTGTAATTGTATTTTGTGAATCATTTATTTGTTGCTAGATTGTAAGTATTGTTTATAATAGCAGCTTGTCAAAATGTTGTGCAATTTACACAGCCAGTGTAGTGAAGTTTTTTTTAAATCATCACGCTTTGTAATAGTTTTTTCAAATGCTTGTTATTCTTTGCTCCGTATTAAGTTTGCTCACTGATTTTCTTTTTGTTGCAGCAAATGAAGTAGGATTGAAAATGTTGAAACTTTTAAATTGTTGGTGTAATAGTCTCTCTGTTTTTGTTTTATTTTTTGGGTTTTGTGGCCGTGCTAACTACTAATATATAGCCTACTACATGATTTTCCATTCAGGCACGTTTTAAACCTTTCAAGGTTTTGCCACCTTTTCCCGTTCATTAACGTGCTGGTAGGTTTATATCGATTTTTGTAGTTAGTATCTTTTTCGTCTCGGACGCGTTAATCACGAAAAATAAAATGATGATAATGATGATGAATAGTCTATGTTGGAATTATTTTTCGATGAAGTTGTTATTGGGTGAAATGAATTAGAAACAGCAGCGGAGTAGAAACAATGCTATGATGCGGATTTTTCATGTTGTTATTATAATGTGTACATTCAGCAAATAGTGGCTTTATGAAATCAATTATGGCACGCAGACATAAAAATCATCTATTTTTACGTTGATTAAACGTCTGATGATGTTAAATCGACATAACAATAGCTATTTGTTATCGAGATACCAATCTAGTGGTTTATTTTCCTGATCTAGTGGTTTTTTTGTCCAATCTAGTGGTTTTTTAATTTTGAGAGTGGCAGCCCTGCAGCTCATGCCTGCTCGCAGTCCACGGAACCTGAACCGTCTGTCGCTCCGACCATGCCGCTTTTGAAGAGTCGGTTGACAAGACACATGTGAGCTTAGTTCATTTTTACTAGTTCTATCACGTTCCAGTAATTATTATTTTTCATTATACTGAACATTTTTCACCATTACGTTTACACAACATCACCAATCACTGTGGAGAAAAATACATAAGAAAATAGTCGATAAGACAACTTCTGTGACAGATAATTTTTCGGTGTCTCTTTAATGCGAATAAAAGCAAGATTGTTATTTTTCTTCTGTTAGTGTTCATTCTATCATAGAGAACCGAACGTGGGCTACACCATATGTAAATATACTTGATTGATTAATTATCTACCCTGTTGAATTGCAATGAAACAACTGTTGCAACAAAAGGTCCAACTCACTTTTTCTTTGTGCACAGCATCGGCCACGGAGGAAACTGAATGCTTGCTGTGGACGGTGCTCGAACTACAAACCTTGCACAGACACGATTCGCACGACCAACAGAACAAAGATGCCGCCTCCTAAAACAAAACCAACAAATTGAATGAACAAAGCCTAAAGTCCAGCCGTGCGCGATAGTTTTCACCATTAGTTATTTTTGGGGGGTGCAGTTAGAGGGTAAGAGTAACTGCCGTTCTTGTTCTTAAAATGAGTAACAAAATGAAGCGATCTTTCCCAGATGAGTTGGCTACAAGCGAGAACAAAGACAATCGACATAAAGCAGTGGTTCTCAACCTTTTTGTCTAGGCGGATTCCTTTTGGTGCCTTCGAAGTGGACACTGACCCCTCAACAATTTTTATGTGAAATTTTGATACATCACTTCTCCTAATACAATCAATTGTTTCATAAGTTTCGAAGCGACACACTTAAAAAAAAATTGCTGAACTGGCGACGCACTTATGACGATTGATGACATCGACAAAGTTATGTTATGAGCTATAAGCTATGTTGGTACACAAGATAAAAAAATATACGCTGATTTAATGACTTTCCATAAATTTTATCAAACCTTAATAGAATTTTGCGACCGTTACAAAGAATTTCTCCTTTTGTAATATCTGCGGCCGCGTTTTGGGCTCATAATCTACTTGTCTTATTAGTTTTCTATATTAGCTACTTTTTAGTTGCTATTGGGTTGAAAGCATAAAAAGCATTTGGTAACCTTGCCATTAATAGTTTTGCGAAAACATAGCGCAATGCCCAGCACCAACTCTTGATGTGTAATCTCGCCAAACACATGTACTGTAGAAAAAGCAAAAAACATTAACCATAAACCTATTTTAATGGAAGGGTAGTTCGATTAAAGCAGCGAAAATTATACAGAAAATTCGATTTAAGATTCTAGACCAGCGAAAAAACGATCCAATTAAGCGGGTGGTCCGATTAAACATGGATTAAGCGAGGTTGACTGCATAAGTAAAACGTTTCGTGATTGGTTACCCTACATTATACAATCATAAAGCTCAGACCAAATTTCAAGAACAAAAATGAGTGAAAAATGTGATGCGGCCCGCCAAGACTTGCAAATAGAGAAATGCGGTCGATGGCTATAAAACTTTGGTCACCCATGCATTAAGAAATTATTGGCCAGTTATCGCAATCAGGTTTGCAACACTGTGCCACCTTTTACATGCGAGCACACGAATCATCAGCGTGAAACCGCAGCTGTGTAGGTGTTGTGTGAATAAAACCAAATAAAAACTACAATAAAATTGTAAATCAATGTTCAAACTACATTGACTTGTCTTGATGAAAGAAGCCGTGACGCAGTTCGCCATTTATTGACTTCCAAAATTACGTAAGTTTAAGCCACGATTGTAACCAAGCTGCGGTTAGTACTGTACATAATAACGAAGCAAATCCATGAGACATTTAGGCGACAGAAACAAAAGCGAGTCACTGAGCAATCAAAAATTTCTATAAATAAAATAATTTCCTCTAGCAAAACATCCAATAGTGGATGACGTCACCGCAAACGCTTCAAACCAGGGTTGTCGGTATTTTACCCGACCCAAAAAAACCCGGGTGGGTTTTTAAAAAAAAAAAACACTTAAAAATATCTAAAAAAAACCAGAGCATCATATTTGTTCAATTTTTATCAGAAAATTAAAAAAATGAACCAAAGTACCACAAGGTACTTAAAACAAACTTCAAATTAGGACTTAAGGATGTGATTGTGAAGGAAATTTCCAAGGATAAATTGAAAATACAGTGGATATTTCTGTACACAAAAATCAAGTAATGCCACTTTGTACTACACTAAAACTCATTTATGCAAGAAGGCCTCATAGTTAAACAGCCCTAGTGCATTACTTTATTGAGTTATGCCAGCATGTACTGTGAGTGAGAGGCACTTTATTGGTAAAAAGTAGTACTGTATTTGAGGTGAAATAAGCATGAAAAACATGCGGGTTGGGCTTTTTTAAAAAAACCCGGGTTTTTCTCAACCCTGCTTCAAACAGAAAGTTCCAGAACTTAGATGCACAATCAGTATCATGCGAAGGCATTGTTCAATGCTTCCAAGGTTTCAATCATATTCAAAGAAAATGAAGGGGTGTACCAGCAAACATCTATAGGATTGGCCCATGATACTAGAGAAGGATCCACAGAGGATACAAACTGATATCAATGAATCAACAAGTGAATAAAAAAATAACAGTTAACCTCTCAAGTACATGTAGCTCCACACAGAGTGAAATTTACATGCCTTTTGACTCTTTTTTATTTCTTTAAAATTAATGTCTAAAAAGAGATTATTGACCCAAAAAGAATGTCTAAAAAAACATTATGAAAAGTAATTACGGACAAAGGCCAGTGTTTCGATCTTCCGATCTCTTCAGCGTAGTAAAGTGAAGGTGGAAAATTGTCTTGAAGTGTTGGTTGAGGTGATGATTTGAAACTTGAGTGATTGTTGTGAGACAATGAGACTGGATTTAATATTTAATTTCGGACTCGAGCGAAACGTAATTTTACAGCCTATTGGAAGGTGTAATTTTTTTGAGAAAAAAAGCACAATACCAAAACTTAGCACAGTCTGTCTCACAGAGCTATGGACTTCAAGATCCTGCACCCATAACTCACTTGTGGATGGTTGCTACAAAATGCGAAAGGTTGGCATCGATTGGACGAACTGGGGTTTGACAAGGTCCCAGCACTTCCAGGAGTGGCGGGTATCAATTTGTGGTTGATGAAGGGTTTTTTCCGAGGGTGTGTCAGTCTTAGGCATCTCTCGCAGTAGTAAGCTTTACAGGTTGTGCAAGTCTTTGTGGCTGGCCGTGAAGGTTCATCCTCACAGAACTGGCAGGACACCTCTCCTTCAAGATCTTTACCGAGAAGATGCATATACTTTGGCCGAATTAGTTTACGACCTTCGTTGCTGTGATTGGACGAGCTGAAATGAGAGTTGTAGATAAGATTTCGTTTGTGATTTCTTTGGTGACAAAACCACATTGTGAGATCAACAGCCAATGAACACATTTATTCTCAAAGCTAGTTTAGAATCTAACACACGTGGAATAAACTAAATCTATCAAAAATCTGACGTCACCAACCTGGACTCATCTCCGCTGCTCATTTCGAAGTCGCTGCATGTTGCTATGCCTTGTGACGTTACAGATGCAGCGGCCGCTCGGCGGTACCCATCGACAATGTTTTGAAGAGTCATGTTATGACGCAACACTGACACTCCTTTTTCATCCAGCCTGACCGGCTCTCGGCACGTGGGGCAGTGGAAGTCAGATGACTGACCCAAGGTTTGGCTGGATTGAGACAACTGTTCAGCACAGTTTGCGCAAAGATTATGTGCACATGGCAGAAGAACCGGCTCGTGATATAAATCCAGACAAATCGGGCAAATCAGTTCGCTCTCGATCGAATCCATGCTTTGCGTTCGCTTGGCCGCTATCGCAACGTCTTCTTCGCTCTTTGTCATAATGTCGTCGCAATAGTGACTAAGACTACGGTTCTCTCGATCGCTTCTGAGAGAAACAGACTTCACCGTCAGCTCTGACCCATTTAGGTTCATACAAGAGTCCAAGCTACCATGTGGTGAATCGGAACTGCCACTCCCGATTAAATTGCTGGAGTAATATGTTAGTTTGCTGCCTCCAGTGCCCGAACTACAGCTGCTGGCTCGCCGACTGCTCATCGCGCTGCTTCCGCTTAATCCGATCCCGCTAGATGACGCACCTCCCTCCCTTCCACTGTCGTCTGCAGATGAACTTTGATAGCTTTGGCTACTGCCTCTACTTGAACTTCTGGGGAAAGGGCTTGAAGTGTTAAAGTTTTGTGAAATGGGTGACATAGGGCGCGAAAAACGATCAAGATTGGGGCAATGATTGACACGGTAGCATGACGTCACATTGCGATCTTCCGCGATGCAGCGAAGATTGTATTCTCCACGAGATGGGGAAGGATTCCTCAATGAAGATGGATTGTACGCCGAAATTTCTTGCTGCTGATGAATGTAGAGACGCTGCTTGTGCAGGGAATGCGTCTGTAGGGGATTCCCCACCAAACGTCTGTCTTCAGGAAGTTGCTGATTGGGATTGGCACGGCAAGGCAAAGCTAAAGAAAACACTTTGGTTAAGAGCCAGACTTAAAGGGCGGGGAAACCCAAATTAACTTTTTGCGAGTTTTTTGTTTCAGCGTGATGTCATTGTGTACAACATGCGTTTTAGCAAAAAAAAAAATCCAAATTTTGTTGCCCTCGTCTCGCTAAGGCCGCTTTTGTTTGATACCCGTTTGCGAGGTCTCGCGCGCATCAAGCTGTGATGCTGTTCGCTGTGACGTCACAAGGTACATATAGTTGTGGCCAAAAGTTTAAAACCAGACTTGATTTATGACCATTTTTGCATTACTTTAAAATACTGCATCATATATTGTTTCAGTTGCATCATCTTTATGCATCATCTTATATCTGATGCAGTATTTTGAAGTAATGCAAAAATGGTTATAAAACAAGTCTGGTCTTAAACTTTTGGCCACAACTATATGTACCTTGTGACGTCACAGCGAACAGCATCACAGCTTGATGCGCAACGAGACCTCGCAAACGGGTATCAAACAAAAGCGGCCTTAGCGAGACGAGGGCAACAAAATTTGGATTTTTTTTTTTGCTAAAACGCATGTTGTACACAATGACATCACGCTGAAACAAAAAACTCGCAAAGTTAATTTGGGTTTCCCCGCCCTTTAATAAAATTCCACTTAGCAAACTGTTTTTTCAATTGTTTGATGATTCATTATATATAGTGTAGCTAGTAGGCTAGCTACAGTTTGAATTCGATTTGAATAAGAACCTTCAGATAGTCTCAGTTAAGGTGAAACTGGCTGTAAAGGATTTAGGTGACTAGCAACTATATTTGATATAATTCGATCGGTTTGGCTTTTTTTGCTTGGCATTGAGCACTTTTGTCATGCTGATAATACCTTATTGTTTTATTTAATGATTCAAGTGAATGAAATCTCACCAATATTTACAACCCGTTTCGTAGTAGTTCGTATTCTGTATGAATAAAATCTTCTGATACCCAATTATGAGGTGAAACTGGCTGCAAGTGTTGCTATAAGACGATAGTAGTTTTCTTTACTCGTATTATTTTATTTAGCTCTGTAAATTGGCATTGAGCACCCTTTTCGTGGTGTTAACAATGCTTGTTGTATTATTTAAATGATTCATACAAAAGCACGAAACAAATGCTTTGGATCGAAACTGGATTTTTCGATCACAAGGTGCAGTAAGCGACCTTTTGTTTTGTCACAATGTTCACAAATTTCACATTGGTTCAATATTTGAATTGTTTCAACTGACCGTCGTACAACCTCAAACCGAAATCTGCTGACAAAATTGTATTGGGAACCATACTGGGTTGTCATGGCCAGCCTTGGCAAATACCAGGCTATATTTGACAACCGTTGTCAATATTTCTCTCTTCACAAGAAGCAGATTTTTGTGCAGACGTTTTGCTTTGTTGATATCAATTTGACGCAAATAGACATCGAGTTTTGTAGTTCCATCGCTTCACTTCCTGAAGCGACAGACTGATTGTTTATCGTTACGCAGATGGTGAAACCGTCTTGACGTCATACGTTTGCTGGACACGCTTCAAGGCTTTCACTGGCATCAGCAGTGCGGGCGAGATTGATTTGTTTGAAAGGAGGTGGTAGATCGAATCCCACCAAAACCACGTTGCGGCATCTTGGAAAGACAATGAGTTGACGGCTGAATTTTTGTCTTCCCTTTCGCTTAATCCAAAGCATCAATCACTAAAAATATCCTAACTCGGTTAGAACAGCCTTCACATTAGTTCAACATTGTGGAAACGCTTCTACTTTCGCCTAATGAAAAAATTTGATTTGAACGATTTGCGACATTTTTTTGATTTTTTTAAATTTTAAATTCGTATTCACAAATTTATGTCAGTTTGACTCAAAGTTACATTTTTATTGACGTCCCTCAAGTAAACATTGAGCAATGTGAGAAAAATGAAAAGTGTTGCGCCGTTTACCCTCTGCGAGCAGATTTTGTCAATCAACTTAATAGTGATACAGCTAAAAAAAAAGCAAAAGCAAAATCTTGTGAATGCAATAGCCACGATCCAACCAGCAGAAGAGAAGCTTTATTATTACAGAGAATTTGGATTGACTTCCTCATCCACGCAGTAGGCTGCCTAGCAGAAGAAACGTCAAAGTTGTTGCGATTACAATTCGAAATAGAGATCGAAGAATTCAAAACTACACTACACCAACTACAAAAACCTTTTATGTTTTAAAATAAACGTCTTGGGTCATTTTATTCTTGTTTGACGTAGCGAGGCAGACAGCTGACGTGTATGTGTCGACACACTTCCAATGAGCACAAGAACGAGACAGTTTTCCTTGATTTTCTCAACACCTTTCGAGGCTGGTCGCTGCCCCAGGCCTGTCTCGCTCATGGCTAAACGCGACGATCGACTGCGCTCTTTTACAGGTCGACCAGTGAATGGTTAATTGCAAAACACCCAGTTTAATGCTATGGACGACAGTCTAACTTAACGTTGACTTACTGTTATTTTTGCGAGTGATCCCTCCGCTGAAAGGTATTGAGTTATCCTGTTTCAACAACTGACAATGTTATCAAGTAGTGAGGGAAGGTTTACGTACATGAGAGGAAACCTGATTGGAGATTTCATAAGACCCCCTCCGTGACGCATGCAACTAATAAGAAAGTTCGTGACGTCACCAATGAATTACCTTTTTAAGGGCATGTGACGTCATTTATAACCAGATCGCTGTTAACAATAAACAGCGCGCAACTCACCGATGCTTCCATGCATGGTTTCTTGAAATGAAAGTTACTTCTTGGACAAGAACTTTCAATTTCCACTAATATCCAGCAGCACTGAGATGGAGTTTATCTTAAAGCTTCCGATACAACCTTTAGAAACACGATCTTGTTACAGTGACAAGACAACAGGAATGAAACAAGTCTCAACTGATTTCTAGTTTCACCTGCAACACTGACACTCTTGTCTGAACGTCTGACGTCTGAACGATCGCTGCGATGTCTGATGCGACCTCGCTCAACTCAACACGAAACTCGGAGAATGTGAGAAAGGTTGTCAGATGCAATCATGCGTAACGTTGTTTTTTTCTACGTTTTCTCTCTCGCATTTGTTGAAACTCAGGTCAAAAACTAAAAAAGCAAAGAGTCAGGAAATGTGAGTTGGAGAGAATCTTTTGTCTTTCCAAGAGCAAATATATAATAGATTTAGGGCCATTTTTATTTTGACCTAAAAAAATTTTTTTTGACTTTATATTTATCAAATTTTGACTTTATTTTGACCTAACGAAATTGCTTGTTTGTAGAAGCCACAGTTCTTCCTTGAATTGCTACCAGTTACCCAAGCATAATAATGTCGATTTCAGACCCAACTGTAATATTTTGTTGAAAAGTCAAGGTGTTTTATGGATTATAAAAAGTGCGTCGTGTTTTTTGGCGATAGGAAAATCTCTACAAATCTGTCTAACTTTTGCTAAAGACGATTTAGCTTGCTTAGGCATTTTTGTATTACGGAATGTCAGTGAGCTATTCCTAAAATCCAAACTGTTGATCTTCGAAAAGACCACGTTTGTGAAGAGGAAGTGTTTATAAGAATTATTTCAAAAAGTAACAATGAATAAACAATGGACAATTTGTGATAAAAGTTACTGCTGATCCGTGGGCATTGTGACATATTTCCTGCTTTTATGGTTTAATAGTGTCGCAGTTCCTGATTTACAATGTTTCCACGGGGATTTTGTCAAAAATTACTCTCAAGAAACACAAAAAGTTTGTCAAAAGCCATAATTTGACATATTTTGACTATTGTCAATTTTGACTTTATTCTGACTTAACTTATAAACTTTTTAGAAACAGACTTCTAGGTGCTGAAAACAACTTTATTCTTTGATTCGTGGATAGACGATGTCCTTAAAAAATTTTGGTTTTATTGACTTTTGCGCGCCCTAATAATAATCTAATACAGTACTTCCCAACCATTTTCAATTCGCGACCCACTCCTATTATCATTTTTTATGCTACCCACCATGAGATGATATGACCAAACAAAGAAAACACAAATTACTTGAGAAAAAGGAAACAAAAGGGCTCAGGAGAAACGAAAGGTCAGGAAAGGAAAACTAATTATTATTAATTGTTATTATTTAATAAATAATATTATTATTTAATAAACCAACGTCAAAGCTGAATAAACCACCGTCAAATCAACCATCGATAATTTTTTTAGTTTGCAACAACTAAGTTATAGATTTTGCATTGAAAAATGTGGCATAACACTTTACGTCGTATATAATGTTTAATGCTTTACGTAGACGACGTAGTTAGCTTACTCAACCCAATGAACCACTCGTATTGAAGGTACGTTCAGTAGCATACGCAGGACTTTCTTACTGGGGAAGGGAAGCGTTCGATATAATTTGACTCCTTTTTTATCAAGAGTAGCCTCATGCTACTTCCTCGGTTGGTGAAATATAAACTTTCAAGGTGCTTGCGTGTGTCACTGTACTTTTGGGTTGAATTATTAGCCAGGCCTATGTGAAAATGAAAAGCATGATGGTAGGCCTAAACCAGGGGTCACCAAACTTTTTTCTCTGAGGGCCGGATTGCTGCGAGATTAACAGCTGCGGGCCGGATGCAAATTGCGAAGATATACAACTATTTAGAATCTCCATTGACTTGAATTGAGCACAATAAATAACAAAGCCAGCGGTAGAATAGCAAAGTTGTGATGAAAATTGAAAGGTTGCTGGAAAAGTTATCCCCTGCTGTGACACACTACAGGGCATCGTGCTCTTGAAAAAACATTACATCTTTCCAAATTTGGCCTAGGCCCAAGGCTGTCTCCATTTGTGGTGGTCTAATGATAAAAACAGAACACCAACATGTAGGCTGCCGGGTGGAAAAATGTACAAATTCAACATACAACAACGAACTATAGGCTACTGTGGTGTATAAGAACGAACAATTTTAACAAAGAAGCCTTTGAAAGATGGTCAGAACCTCCCCTGAGTCTCTGAAAGATGGTCAGAACTTTCCCTCTGTGTACAAAAAATTACTTTAACTTTACCTTCATCTTTTCCTTTGCTCAGAGCTTTTTCTCTATCATTGTAATTGCTAATCCTTTTTTCTGTCTGGTCTGATGTCTTTTCAACGTTTCTTGACGGTGGCCCTAAAGATAGATAAATTTACGCTGTTGGAAAGTAGCCTACTGGTTTTAGGCATTCACTGTATTCAGTTTAGCAGTCATCTTGTTGCGTGTTTTAACTCTGATTCTTGCTGCTTTACTTTTATTCATTTTATCAGTATGTTTTTGTGTTGTGCCATCGTTGCTGAACAGGTTGTGTTAACCTGTTTTAGCCACCTTGATAAAGTCAGTCGTCCTGCCTGACGAAACGTCGGAAATACAAAAAGCTAGTTATCATCTATAACATCAGGAGGTAACCTAGTAAATAGTCACCAGAAGAACGCAAGTTACTTTAATTAAAGAAGTCTCTATTACACAAAAAGGCAAAGCCAAAGACGATTGCTAATGCCAAGGGAAGCACTGTACAGAATTGTAGTGCAGCTGTAATTTCCGCAGCACGTGGCGGGCCGGATGAAATCAGTTCGCGGGCTGGTTCTGGCCCGCGGGCCGTAGTTTGGTGACCCCTGGCCTAAACGGATAAGTAAAAACTATAATAATTCGATTAGCAAACAATGTCTTCAGGTTAGAGCACAAATTGAACCGCTCTGTGAAAGTTTAAATGCCGAATGCAATTTATTAGGTTACCGGAACTTTAAACAAAGATTTGCTTGTCTTCCCCTATAGCTCAGTTGGTTATTGCGTGACTTCCGGAATAAAGAAGCTTCAAGATCAAGCGGCGTTGGTTCGACTCTCGGAGTGTGCGCTTGAGCAACGCATTCTAATGATTGCTCTCCATTCAACGGCATCTAATGGATGGAATATTTTTTAAAATTTTGCAACTTCCTTTTAGTTGAAGTAGGCTGTTTTGCATTTAACTCAGCGTCAATCTTTTCCATAGTTTTTAGTTTTTGTAGAATGTGGATGAACAAACTGGTATAAAGAAACATACGATCAACTAGATTGGCAACAAAAAGAGAAGGCCATTGCTCAGCACTTCATCTTTAACAGGTTTATGAAATAAACTTGTTAAATAATGATGTTAATAAACTGTAGCTTAACACTCTTGTCCATTTCATATACTCACATGGCCCACTTGTCAAAGATTAAAAAGTTTTGGCACGCGGTCCAAAAAGCTTGCCCACCCCTGGTCTAGCCTGTCCGCTTTCAAAAAAACGGTAATTATGTTCTGTTCTATACCGCTTAACGGTGCCCATGTTCACGATACTTTATGAGATGTTATTGGGAAAAAGACTTTTTCATGTCAAATCCTCAAATATCCTGACCTAGAAAAAGAAAGCAAATCAATACTTTTGTTTCTTTTTCCAAGTTTAAACCTTCAAATCATTTTGCTAGGCTATCACTCACAACAGTACTTCAATAACAAAACTTTATTTTTTTATCAGCATTTTGATCTATTGTGGATATCGCAAATGCTGCAATGTGAACTGCATGCCAGTCACTGCTCTTGCTGCGTATGCTTAGGAAGAATTTAGTTTGTTCAAGCAACAACAAACAACATTCACAAATACGTTCATATTGGCCAATACAAAGCACTGGACTGACAATCGTGCATGGGTGAATGACGTCATTGCGATGACGTTTTCAGACTTGTTTGAAAAGACTTATTTCAATAAACGACGCGTCATCATGCAACGTCATAATTGCCCTCTTTGAAACTTTTTTTTAGCAGAACCCAGAAACACAAATCAACCAGAGCATCTTTGTAATGCTGCCATCTGGTGATTGTTCAGTTATAGTTTACTGCATAAAAGTTGTTCATGTGTGACCTTTGCAATTTGTAAAAATGTCAGCAACGTCACATAATTTGTTTTCACGCAAATTAATTTAATCGTGAATCAGGGGTGGTAAAAGAATAGACTCTCGGCCCCAGAGACTCACAAGACGAAGAAGATTAAAAACCTCTTTCGATCTACTTGATCAATGATCATTATTATTCAGTCATGTTTGAGTTGGTACCTGTCCACTTAATCTAAACAAAATTATTTGAATAGAACGAAAATTACTGAAACTGTTTTGACAACAAAGTAAGCTACGTACTTGAGTTGACTAAAGCTTGTTATTGTTTAAGCAAAAATTGCAAAAAACAAAACGGAACAAACTCAAAAATTTCTGGCACAACTCTCTTCACAGTCAAAAAGACGTGGCCTAAAAAAATTAAAAAAATACATTGTTGAAATAATATTCTATGCCAAACATTAGATGCAGAACTTTTGGTGAAGTGATTTACTTTACTCCGGCACAGACATTGGTTAGAACCAAGCAGAAACGAAAAATTTAAGACAGTTTTATCAAACTCGAAAAACGCAAACAAATATCTGACCAATTTTCTCTATTCATGCGGATGTAAAAACCTCACTACGAGATTTAGATGTGCAATAAACGTGGAAGTTAAGAATCACGCCGGGTGCACTGTAAATATAAAACACTGCGTACAAAAACAGACATATACAACCAAGCAACCACATGGCATTTAACATAATCCATTAAAATTTGGCGATAACGATAAACGATAACTGAAAAAATAATTGAGAGATAACGATAGGCGATACAAATTTATCGCCGGTAAATTTGTAACATTACTGAGATTGACGAATACGAGACAGCAGTCGGTACAAATTATCGCCGATAATGCCCATCACTGTTTATACTGTACATTCTTGTAAGTTATCTATGATTTAATTAAACCACAAAGGATACAATTTAAACCGAACAGTGCAACATGTTGTGACATCACAGAACGCAAATAATGCTTTAATCCACTTGAATAAGCTTGATCAAAGATGGTCATAGATCGAAATCGATTTCGAGCAGAGTATGATTAAACGATTCTTGTGAAAACAAATTTATTTTCGTCAAAAACTACGAGGTTAACATCGTCGTAGGCCTGACACATATCATACGACAGACTACTTACTCCATTTAGTTGGAAATAAGCAATATGCTCAAGGAATCAAACAAACAAAGCAAGGTTTTTCATGCACGTATATACAGTACATGGATAAACTTCATCTGCGTTCTAAACTTATGCACACTACACGATCTAAATGTGAAGATATACCAGTTAGATTGGTTGACGTCATCGTTTCTGCTGGGTTGATCATTCATACGTCACAGCCACTTAGCCACGATCACAACAGCCGTGGAGTGGGAAAGGAAAATCAACAGCGATAAATGTGCCGGTTTGTTGGCGGAACCTGCAGGAGTTGAGGTTGTGGGATCGCTACCCCCCATTTCTTGTGTGGGGGATGTCAGGGGGGGAGAAGTGACAAACTTTGACGTCATATCAACTATTTCATTTAGGCTTTTCGCTGATGTGGAACGCGACGGAGACGGTTGTGTCGTGGCGGCATTACTGTTATTCAGTGAAACTGGATGATTTAAAGTAGCATTTGTTTCTGTCGAATGTGTACCGATTGATGACGTGGATGGTCCAGCAATACTTGGTTCCGCTTCGCCATCAGGTCTTCTTCCGATTGTCACCATCAGTTTTGTTGCTGGAATTGTTACTGTCGTCTTTTGTGACATCACACTTACATTCGGGCTTTCTGTCATCAAAGCACCTTTCGTGAAAGTTAGACTTTGAGTATCTGTTTCTCTTGTTTCCCATTCTTCAGAAGTTTGTTGTTCAATTTCAATAGACGCATTTGTAACTGGCACATCCGGTTTTGTTGTGCTACTTATATGTTGTGTAGTTGTAATTATTATTCGCATAGTAGTAGAATGCACAATTGGCTGTGTCATTTTCACTAATTGTTTCGTTGTAAAATCCACAGTTGGCTGTGTAGCTTTCACTTCTGGTTTTGGTGTAGAATCCACAGTTTGCTGTGTAGTTTTCAATACTTGTTTTGGTGTAGAATCCACAATTGGCTGTGTAGTTTTCAATACTTGTTTTGGTGTAAAATCCACAGTTGGCTGTGTAGCTTTTAATAATTGTTTTGGTGTAGAATCCACAATTGGCTGTGTAGTTTTCAATACTTGTTTTGGTGTAGAATCCACAGTTGGCTGTGTAGTTTTCAATACTTGTTTTGGTGTAGAATCCACAGTTGGCTGTGTAGTTTTCAATACTTGTTTTGGTGTAGAATCCACAATTGGCTGTGTAGTTTTCAATACTTGTTTTGATGTAGAATCCACAGTTGGCTGTGTTGTTTTCAATACTTGTTTTGGTGTAGAATCTACAGTTGGCTGTGTTGTTTTCAATACTTCATTTAGTGTAGAATCTACACTGGGCGCTGTACTTTTTATTACTTGACGTGTTATTGAATCCATGATTTGCTGAGTAGTTTTCAGCAATGGCTTTGTTGTAAAATTTACATGTTGTTGTGTAGTTTTTAGTATTTGCGGTGTTGTAGAATCCACACCTGTCTGCGTAGCTTCTGGAAATTGATGTGTGGTTTCTAAACTTGCTTCGGTGATGACACTGACAACTGGTGTCGAATCTTTAATTTTTGTTTCGCCGCCACTTGGTGACGCCGAGTCTTTATGATCTGTCACACAAACATTTATCATCAGAGAATTTGCCCAGCAAGTTTCCTCTGAGCAAAAGTTGGAACATGAGGAAACAAATCACCATAAAAATATTTTAATTCAAATTAAACCACGTAAATTGTATAATCGGAGTTATTGACAGCTTATTGAAGGAAAGTTAGCTGCGAATATGCAAAGAAATATGAAATGTGAACAGCAATTTGAGAAAACTAATTCCATATTTGGATTGACTGACTTTGATTTACTTTTAACAAGAATTCGTCTTTCCACCAAACACTTGAACTGAGTTATCGACAACATCCAACAACGTTCTTACCAGCAAGATGGCTGCACGGTCCGCTCCATATCGCGATGTCGTCGATGGCGATATCTCCCTGAGGGAACCTTCCGCGTATGCCGATGAAAAAAATCTAAAAAGTAGCAAAATGGAGGTTTGATAGAAAGATTAAGTCGTTAAAACATGTATAGATATGGCAATACTTCGATACGGAGGTTCATAGCTCAGCAACGCATGTCATTTGCCAGCTCGCTGGTTGCTAAAAAGTCCAATGCGTGACTGGCAAACGCAGGCACAACAAAAGCAAGTATATAGCCTGCCACCTGATGGTGAGACATGACAACAACACAATAAGAACCATATCTCAATTATCTCATCTTCGTTATCTATGGGATCAACCATATCTCATCTTCTTATTTATGGGATCATCTGTAAAACTATAACGTCAAGGAAAATCACATGGTTTGATGATGTTTTGATAACAAACACCAGCTGAGCAAGCTGAGCATTCGGCTCTAATGGAGCCCTCATCAAAATAAAAATGACAGACATTTAGATACATGACTGCAGAAGTTCTACAATGTTTCTGAAACTGCAATCGCCATTAGACAAGAATGATGGAAAAATGTAACTTACCAAAACTGGAGTGAAGAAATAAACCACATGAAGGCAGCAGACAACAGAGATTTTTACTTAGAAAGCCAAGTTAAGTTAAATTACACTTTTAAAGTGCCCCTGACAGGTTAGATCCAAGTATAGTAACTTTTCTAAGCATTTCCTAGCGCAGAATTATACTTAGCGAACTTTTTAATCTTAACCTCGAAGCTCGACTGGTTTGGGCGAAATTTATACAAAACGACTGCTTCGCAGCGCCACCACTGGCGAAACTCCATATTTCACTGCTCTGGGACGACTTTGGTGGTGTTACGTCATCCTGGGTGGGCGTCGTTAGCGACGGATAAAACAAATGCTTTCTAGATGTAATTGGTGGATCACAGTTTGGTCAGAATTGGTACAAGCGGTTGCTTTTTTCAAAGATTTATTGTTTTTTGTAGTTTAATAAAACTGTTCTGGATACGTTCCTACAAAACCTAAAATATACTTGAAGTGAAAAATGAAGAAATCGTCCGAATCATCATTCATATTTAATTCATCATCATTCATAACTGTTTATAAATAGATAAAAGTTCTCTCTCTCTCTCATGATGTGTCTTCAGTTGGCCATTGAAATCCGGTGTAACAGCCATCTGGACCTGGAAAATTGTTTCGGATTCGCCAAACAATGCATGACGGCAGCACAATCCGATTGTTGCTTCCGAGAGCATCACCTTGTAGTATCCACTCCAATACATGCCTGTAAGCGACTAATTACTGATACTGTCTGCAAGGAAACAAAATCACTTCTTTTAGTGTGCATTCTTTAGCGTTTAGGGTATTTTTAGCCTAATGTAACATCCTTACTCTTTTGATAGTCTCCGTTTTCTCCTTTCGGTTTATTGCTTTTTCTCCAGTTCTTCCCTGCTCCTCATAAAAAAAAGTCCCCAGAACTGCACGATGTAAGTGTGCCTCAAAATTGGTCAAATTGGTAACACAGCTAGATGCGTCTTTCTTCAAAAGTTCTTTCGTCTGTGGCACTTCATGGCAACATACACATTCATTGGGCTGGGGCATAGACTCGCACTTGTGGCAAACGCACCACCTAGAGTTCCCAACACGCCACTCATTGCTGGTAAGATCCAAATCGGGTTGGTGGTGTTAACAAAATCATCTCCAGTGAAGTGAAGAGAACATATACGACTAGTTTTGTATGGCCCATCCCACTTTCGAACACTTGAAGAAAACTTTTACTATTTTCTTCTCAGCACCTTGTTTTGTTTGAAAGCGTAAAAAGATAGCACACGTCTTTGTCACGACACTGTCACATAAACAGCAATTTGCAGGCATTACCCCAACCATAAATTAATGGTACTGTTTGTGAGATACTGCTGTTACACTGCAAATGGCTATAGCCAGATTAGGATAAATAAAAAATTATCAAAATTGTAGCCCTACAAGAGTTTAGAAAAACTGCAATTTCAATTGAATTGAGATGTTTTTGGATAAAAATAAACTCAACCTATTTGATCTAAACCTGATAGGCCTAGTAATAATAAGTTGACTTTTTCATTTCGGTAATTCTCATTTTGCACATGCTTTAGACCAACAGAGCCTCACACATTCACGTTTTGCAGTAGTCGTACCGTACTTTACCATGTCATTACAGAGAAAGAAAGTATCCTTGCCACCCATGGTGACGTCACAGTGGTGTTGCCGGTTTTATTTTCGCAATTGAATGAGTGCCAGATTTGACGAAAATAAACGAAAGTTTACAAGCGTGTAACTTTGTAGCCTGTTGATATTTTTTTACAATTGCTGGTCAGGGAAGTTTGTTAGTGTCATCTCTTTGGTATCTTAGGTAAATTTAGCGAATTTATTTTCCTGTCAGAGGCACTTTAAGTATAAAAAGGTATAGAAATAGAAAAATAATATATCTTTAGAAAAGATTAGGGTTAGGGTGATGTAGTTAAGTTAGGGTTCGCATGAATTAGGGTGATGTATGTAAACAGATGTTGTAGTATACTGTCCATCTTTTTGCTTGTGAAGTGATAGCAGTCACGTTATTTCATCCAAGCTCTGCAGCCATTAAACTGTGTTGCACGCTATAACATTAGCATTTTCATCTCGAGCTGGGTGGGTAGGTATGGCAGTACAGAATGATCTAACTTCTCATTAGAGTTGCCAGTTCCACATTTCAAAAAATACCAAGCACACCTTATCCACGTTTACTTTATCGGATATTAAGTTTTGCATTGTCCATTAATTTTAAAAATTTTGCTTTGGTAAAACTCTGATCTTTTTCCAACCTTTTTCCAGATCCGCTACTGCATTGTCGGCATTTTTACTTTTTTTTTTTTTTTTTTTCTAAAAATTCTTAGAGTTGTTTACTCTTCGCTGAAATGATAAAATGTAAATCTTTTCCCTCCATTGAAAGAGTTTGCGACCATGACCTTACGTTTTCTTGTTCTATTTTTAAGATTCATTACTGAACATAGGGGCCTAGCAGTGGATTTCGGAGGGGAGGGCAAGATGGTGCTCAAACGACCCTGCACAGTAGGGTAGAGTCTAAGTGGCACGGGAGGGCACGTGCCCCCAATCGTTTTGATGTTACAATATTTTTTTTAATTTTTTGTTGAAAAAAATATTTTCGTAAGGTTGGTTTGAAATTTTTCTAAATTATGAACTATCAGGGGTGTGGTAGGAGAGGAGTATGGAGGTCATCAGTCAACTAAATTGCGTAATTTATGGACTTGAAATCGAATGCAAGGCGAAAACAGCAGTGACATTATGAAAATGGAGAATCCTGTAGACGTATGAAAAATTGTCACTCTTGCTGACCTTAAACGGGCTCGTTGTGTAGGCAGCTTCAACCATCCCTTGCAGCCACTGTTCCCCATGGTTTCCGTTCTTTTCCCATAATGTTTCCTTGCTGGTACCTGTGGCTTGCACAACGAAGAGTGTATGTACGTGGTATCCATTCATGTGGTACCTAATCAAACATAAAGATAATACATTCATTTAAATCCAACTATATTCTGTTATCAACGCTACTCCATCAGAGAGAATAATTCACTGCCATGTTGATTTACGACAAGTTGTGGCTCAAGCTTGTTAGTCACGGATTTAACCCACTCAGAAGTAGTTCATCAACAACTTTGATTCTGACCTTGTTCATAGAGTAGTTAGAGTATAGAGTAGTTCATAAACAACTTTTGACTCTTTGCCCAGGCTGTTCACAACCGCAACCTTGGGAGCATACCAACTCACGGTTGCGATGCCAACAAACGCCATGCGATGAAAAATGACAATATATTAGAAGAGTTTTATTTATTGCTTGTGATAACAACCATCGCAGTTCACAAGTAAAGCTTCATGGTGACGTCACACTGTTAAGGTTTGCGAAAAGTTGAAATGTATTCGACTAGGATGGAACGAACGCGCTTCATTTGCACGGTTGCTAAGGTCAAGAAAATGCAGTTTTCTGATAGCTGCCGTAGCAGGTCGGTAAAAAAAGAATTAGGGTACCAGACTTTCACCAAGCAAAAACCCTAAGTGAAAGAGGTACTGTAAAAGATGGAATTCAAAAAATAAAATAGTCTAAACTAGAGAGTCTAGCTCAGCACTCTTCAACGTTTTTGTTATTGCGGAATTTACTTTCGTGTTTGTCACGAAACCCACTAACAAAAACTTAGAAATCACAAATTGCTTGCAAGAAAAGTAACAATTTTGTTACTAGGGCAATCAATTTTTGAAGGAAAAAATTGAAATTTTGATTTTATATTTTGAAAATTGTGACTTAATTTTGACCGATAACTTCCTGCGCTTGCAACTCAAATGCAAAACACAAAGTACAATAGAAAGCAAAGCGGTAAGGACCTCTTATTTTCCTGATGAAATTAAAAACGTGAAAAACTCAACGACAACAGAAGTACGGTAAGGTAAGTCTCTCGAGAAACCGCAAGAGACAAATATGAAGTGTCTTTATATACCCTGAAATTTCTGACAGGATTCTTGAAGCCGTTTAATACTTTAACATCAAGTAGCCTACTGTTTCACTTTATCGCTTTTGAAGTTCATGCCTCTTGCCAAATTTTGTTTTAAATGGTTCATCAGCAGACTGTGCAAATGTGGTGAGTGAAATATCAATTGGAAAATATCAAAAGACCGGCCTTCTACGCCTAACCTAGGGTTGCCATATTTGATGACAAATTAGTTTCCGTTTCGTTTGCGAATATTTGCGTACCAAACACAATAATTATGGGATAGGTTTAGGACCTACTTCCAAAGCCGCGTCATCGCTTTTGCAAAAGAAGGAAAATAAAAAACTGACCTATGGCTTTCTATCATAGCAGTGATTGAAGAAATAAAAAAAGTACTGTGCGGTTGTTACTGTATTCTTGAATTTGAAACCTAATAAAAGTATTCCCTTTTAAACGAATTCGTTAATTTATGAACCAACCCACCAGAAGTTGATGCACATCTTCTCCTCGTCTTCTGCGAAAATAATTTCTGGCGTTGAAAGGATTGCTGTGTCATTCTCGCGCTGAGGAGCCGAACTCTCAATGTAAGCGTACCAACCATCTGAAGTATAAGAATTTTACCTTCAAGAGATATTTATAGCGTAAAATTTTTTTTAATTTTTCTCGTCTTTCGTCATCGCGTGAAGCAAATCAAAAAAACTTCTTAAACCTGTTCATGAAAGTTAATAAAAATTATAGTAATGACGCTAAATATGAAGTTTAATCTTAATATTTCGTACATCATCAAGTCGACATTAATCAAAGTTAGCGCAAGCGTTTTCGCATGACACCCAAACCTAATGGCTATCCGTAATGCTTGACGGTTAGTAACTACGCGGAAGTATCAGCCACGAAAACGAGAAACAACCATCGCAGCTGGTACAAGACGTGTAAGAATGCACCTTGACTTAATGAAAGTAAGTCGTGTAACAATCGTTATACCAATACTTTTACACGTGTTGTTAGATTAAAGTCCCTTACCCCCATTGCTTATCGTGTGGTCGTAAATGGGGCCGGTGCCGGCAGTCTGTGTTCTACCTTTATTGATTGTCCAATCAAAATGGTCGTCGGGCTCAACCAAGTTCTGCCAACCCCTGCACAGTCCATCCTCAAATGTACAATTGAACTGATCTGCGCATAATTTATGTAGTGGTAGTCTATTTTGTATCATAGGTTCTAGTTTTAATGATACAAAAAATTATTTTATGTTGTATATAGGTTGAGACGTCTCATGTTTAGATATTTTATCGAGTTATAGCGTAAAGAAATATGACCACAAAGATCTATGTTTTTGTCATTAAACGTTAGAACATTTTGCAGAACAAATTTGTCCTACCTTCGATTTTCACAGCGGACCAACGTATTTCGAAGCCAAACTCTTGGAGGCCCTCATCCGAAGAGAAATAAACCCCCACAAAGTTAGTGTAGCTGAGGATGGGGTCTGGAAGGTTTCTCCCACAAAAAAGTTTTCTTCCCAACAGAAGATCAGGCTTATAATCATCTGGACTTTCTTTCCCTTCCATTACATCATAAAGTAAAACTGCATCGTATAAACATTCAGAATCATCCTCCACGTCTAATAGCACAAAGGTGATCTATAAAAGACATCTTAACATGAAGAACATATCAAACAAGAAAAACGTAAAGGCAAATAACATGGGAATCGAGTTGTTGAACAACCCCTACTAAGCATCAGACACGTATATATACGTTCTTTCTTACGTTGACTACGTAGCCCTTGGGAACTTTAATTGTCCATTGACATTTGGCGTTAGGTGGGTACTTTCCATTATCCGCTTTCGGGCTGAAGATGACTCCATTGTTTCCTTCCATGGGGCCACCACACTCTAGACACAAATATCGACATAAATATATTGAAGACAGAAATTGGCAAAATGTTGCGATTCAAATCAAAGTTTTTCGATTTATTTTAATTTGTTTTCTTAGTGATTACTTTTATATTAGGTAGATCGCCTATTTGAGTAACTGACTTAGCGCCAGATGGCCATTTCCTGTTACGTTTTCCCACTTTTGATTTTTGATATTATCAAGGAACACATTGTTATATTGAAAAATATCTTCAAAAATCAGTGAGTTAAACAACAAGTAAGTAGGGGAAGGGAAGGTAATTTGATATCCTTTTAACATTTTTGCCTGTTAACTGAAAATTACGTGAAACAAACTATTGATTTTAAGCTGAAATGAAAGTATTATCCTTTACACACTTTTTAAAAACATTTTCACTTTTCTATTTTTGTTACTTTTTTGTAATTGAAATTTTGAAAACGTCACTTTACTTCCACGCAAGGTAATTTGATGCAGTAAAACTAACACAGAAATCCCCTTTGACAGCAAAGTAATCAATAAAAAATTATTATGTGGTTTGCGTGCTTGGGTGCAAAGATGTCTGGTGAGGCCCATGTGTACGGCGAAGCTTCTGCTGCGGGATGGACATAGGAAGGGTGATTGGCTGGAGTTCTTATTCAAGGAGCGGGCTTTACGCTGTTCTCATTTTTTTATTAAAGCAGATAGCGTGTAGGCCTACAAAAGCCTATATAATAGCTGTTTCCAAAGTAGCAGGTCTAGTTGAAGAAAAACAACTTATTTAAATCAACTAGATCAATGACAACATTTATTACAGTCACAGAAAAGAATTTAATATACTGTATCAATTCACCTTTTTCAAAAAAAGTTACAAAATTCTGGTTTTGTATGCTTGCATGCACATTACAAAAAAAACGTAACATGCCCTTGAAGCCTTATCACTGAACTGTCAAATGAGTTTGGTTTCATGTTTGTGGAACTTTTCTTTAATTTTCCAGACGAAAATAATCATGACTTAAAAACTTTACAAAAATACTCAAAAAACACGCTTTTCCAATTTTATGCCACAAAAGCACGCGTTATCTGCAATTCTGCATGGTATCATTTTTGTAGGCATTATTTTCACAGATTTTCTATTTAATGAAAGTACTTTTGACTAATGTTCTTTGTACATTTCTGTAAGGGGGGTGTATCAAATTACCTTTCCTATCAAATATCATCCCTTCCCCTACTGACCAGCTGTTCAACCCAAGGCGTGGACATGCCTCCCAGTTGAAACGTTTCTCGGACCCAGTTGTTGAAGCCTTGTATTTGGAAATAAATTAAATTATTTGACTGCTGTAGCTGTTCTGCTGGTTCGAAAAGCAATGCATAAATTTTGCAATATACAGTGACGGAGTCTATTAATTGGCAGTTTCTGTGCCGTTTGTTGTAATGGTTTTTTTAAGTGACAAAATTGAGATGGAGAGACAAGATTAACAAAGGATGTGGAACAACAAACTGAAACATAAAAATACACAATCGACTGGATTGGCAAGAATAAAGAAACGTAAATCTACGCTACTTTATTGCACTTAAAAAGAATTCTTAACGCGTGCTTGCAACAACTGCCACAACTGCAAGCAACAACTGCAACAACTGCAAGCAACAACTGCAAACAGCAACTGCTTGCAACAACTGCAACAACTGCTTACAACAAAATACGCAACATATAATAAATTATTATTTTTTGTACTGGTTTACTGTCTCAAAAGCCTAATTGACAACATAAAAAGAACGGTTATCATAAACTAACACAAAAGTACATAGCATAGCCTACCCCCTACGGCCTGCAGTATATTGTAATTAACCTTCAATTTTGTGTAATCAAATTAATAGTTATCAACGCAAATTCTTGCAAAGATTTTCACACTTTTTTGCTTCTGCGCCATAATTTCAATTATGACGAAATCTGCTCGAAGTATTTTTTTGAAAAATTTATTTTATTATTTGTGTGATATCTTGCACTTTTGTGCAACGGGTTCGATGATATATGGTAGCCGGTGCATGGTTGCTGGTGCATGGTGGTGGTCGGTGCATGGTGGCCGGTGCATGGTTGCTGGTGCATGGTGGTGGTCGGTGCATGGTGACCGGTGCATGGTGGCTGGTGCATGGTGGCCGGTGCATGGTGGCCGGTGCATGGTTGCTGGTGCATGGTGGTGGTTGGTGCATGGTGACCGGTGCATGGTGGCCGGTGCAAGGTGACCAGAGCATGGTGGCCGGTGCATGGTGGCTGGTGAATGGTGGCTGGTGCATGGTGGCTGGTGCATGGTGGCTGGTGCATGGTGGCCGGTGCATGGTGGCTGGTGCATGGTGGCTGGTGCATGGTGGCTGGTGCATGGTGGCTGGTGCATGGTGGCTGGTGCATGGTGGCTGGTGCATGGTGGCTGGTGCATGGTGGATGGTGCATGGTGACTGGTGCATGGTGGCTGGTGCATGATGGCCGGTGCATGGTGGCCGTTACATGGTGACCGGTGCATGGTGACCTGTGCATGGTATCGGTGCATGGTTGCCAGAACATGGTGACCGGTGATTGGTGACTGGCACATGGTGGCCGGTGCATGGTGGCCCGCGCATGGTGGATGGTGCATGGTGGCCGGTGCATGGTGGCCAGTGCATGGTGGTCGGTGCATAGTGGCCGGTGCATGGTGGTGGCCGGTGGATGGTGGCCAGTGCATGGTGGTGGCTGGTGCGTGGTGACTGGTACATGATGGCCGGTGCATGGTGGCCGGTGCAAGGTAACTGGTGCATGGTAGCCGGTGCATGGTGACCATGCATGGTGGCTGGTGCATGGTGGCCGGTGCAAGGTGGCCGGTGTATGGTGACCGGTGCATAGTGGCCGGTGTATATTTCTGAATTGATAAAAAAATATGATATGATGTTCTGAATTGATAAAAAAAAGTTGGAGAAATGGGATAAGTATATTCTAAAATATTCAAGTTTTGTCACTAATTTTTTGCACAATACTGCCCCTAGTGATGAAAAGAAAATTAATATATCTTCAAAACTACTCATCATATTGTTATGGAACTTGCATGCACCCCCCATTTTCATGTGTAATTTAATTTGATTTTAGCAATAATTTTGCAACATATTACCACTAGAGGGCGGTAATTCTAATTTTGAAATATTTTTCTGTTAAAATGGCGATATTGCTGCATTTCTTGAGCTGCGCTAACTGAAGAATACAATTTCATTGCTTAAGTGCACTCAGAGTCTGCAATCATAAGGGCACTCAGAGTCTGCAATGATTCAGCAAAGAGATGGGTAAAACTGGTATCTGACTTTCTTCATCTAGCAAAACAGGAAAAAGTCTGCAAAACTATATTCAAGTGGTGGAGGAGGGTCGAAGGAAGATACCAAATCTTAGAAAACGTCGTTTATCAACGCAAAGAAGATGCACAACTGCCTTTGCGGAAATTGTGTTAACTGAGACTCGTCTCACATTGCCTCTTTGGAATTATTGATATAGTGCATGCATGCAGTTTTTTTACAATTGAATAAATTTTGTTGTGCATAAGCAATGAAATTGTATTCTTCAGATAGCGCAGCTCAAGAAATGCAACAACATCGCCATTTTACAGAAAAATAGGTCAAAATTAGAATTACCGCCCTCTAGTGGTAATATTTTGCAAAAATATTGCTGAAATCCAATTGCTTACCAATGAAAATGGGGGGTGCAACGGTGCATGCAAGTTCCATAACAAAATGATGAGTAGTTTTGAAGATATTTTAATTTTCTTTTTACCACTAGGGGCAGTATTGGGCAAAAAATTAGTGACAAAACTTGAATATTTTAGAATATACTTATCCCATTTCTTCAACTTTTTTTTAAACAATTTAGAACATCAGAGGACATCTTTTAAATATGCCCTCAATATTGCAAAACTTCTACAATGACCTCTAGTGGCATAAAAACATAAAAAATTTAAAAAGTGGGCCTCAAAATGGCCTCGGCGGTGGAGGTAAACGTCGATGAAAATTTATGAAGCTTCATATTTGTGGTCTAATGATCTAAACACATTACCACAAAAAAGATAAGCATGGTGAAACCAAGATTTAAAATTCATGGGGCGCCTGCAACACCCTACTGTGCATGGTGACCGGTACATGGTCGCCGGTGCAATGTGGCTGGTGCATGGTGACCGGTGCATGATGGCCGGTGCATGGTGACCGTGCATGGTGGCCAGTGCATAGTGGCTGGTGCATGGTGGATAGTGCATGGAGACAAGTGCATGTTGACTGGTGCATGGTGGCTAGTGCATGGTGGCTGGCACATGGTTATCGGTGCATGGTGACCGGTGCATTCTGGCTGGTGCATGGTGGCCGGTGCATGGTGACCGGTGCATGGTGGCCGGTGCAAGGTGGCTGGTGCATGGTACCAGTGCATAGTGGTCGGTGCATGGTGACCGGTGCATGGTGGCCGGTGCAAGGTGGCTGGTGCATGGTGGCTGGTGCATGGTGGCCGGTGCGTGGTGGCCGGTGCATAGTGGCCGGTGCATGGTGTTTGGTACATGGTGACCGGTGCATGGTGGCCAGTGTATCGTGACCGGTACATAATGGCCGGTACTTGGTGACCGGTACATGGTGGCCGGTACATTGTGGCTGGTACACGGTGGCCGGTGCATGGTGTATAGGTACTGCCGGTGCATGGTGCCAGAGCACCAATTCATCAAATGGAACTTAAGTTAACCAACCATTAGAAAAAAGTTTCATTCACGACCACAGAAGGACTTCAAGAATAATTTATTTCTTGGAAATTTGTAGCATATAGCCTAGAAAGGTGTAGCTTTTCAGCAGGCTAGAACCTCGAATATCTATCTGAGGTTTCCTTACCTTCGTTTGCCCTATAATATTTTCACCGCATTTCACTTTATAGCTTATTTCCATTAACACTAAAATTTATCAATTTAATTGTTAGCTAACCATGCAATTTGAATAAGCAGTGTTTACTCGGAAATATTACATTATTTTGTTAGTTTTTGTGGTTCACATAAAACGTTTTACTCCCTTGATCCACTTCTGAAAGTATGTATGCTCAACATCGCTGGTTAGGTGAATAAAATTTGGCTGACGGAGTAAAGCGAGGAAAAAAATTGCATAAATAAACGTTAGCCTGCATATAAAATCGCAAAAAATGCTGCACAAACTAAATTTGTGTGGGCCCCTAGCTACACGGAGGTGAGCCTCCAGTTGAAGGGTTGAAAGCATTAAATACGGCCATGCATAGGCCTATTTTAAGCTATTGAATATATGGAGCATCTGTAGCAGCTTTTATCCTACTTAAATAACCAAAAAACATCAAACAGACTAAACTGAATGGGCCCATAAACCGCCTTCTCCCCCCGGTCGAAGGGTACAGTCCTGGTAACACTTTCAACCTAACAGTCTTATGAATTGTCACTTACTTCTTTCAGGGATTAGGCCTATTTCTTCTCCTTTTGTAACGGTAAACCAGACCAGTACAGAAAACAGAACAATTATCAAACTTAAATTTGGCATTTTGCTAAATGCTGAAATGATTAAAAGATAAATTATGTTCCAGCAGAAAGTATTTTGTAAGAATTAAAAACTTTGACCGAAAACTTCTGATGGGAAGATAAGTTTTTCTCTTTCGTGGGAAGCCTTTAAACAAAAGTGATGTTGCTACTTTTATCGTTTGAAATCCAGCTTGGTAAGGTGTCGAACCAAGTTTGCATGGGTGCGAACCAGGCATTAGATCAATGCTTCTAAAACTCTTTTCCCTGCGCCCCTTGTAGGGATTTTTTATATTCTGGCACCCTCCACAACATAAGGGCTGTACTCACTAGCGTACGCAGAGGGGGGCATTGGGCCATGCCCCCCGTTTTAAAAATGTTTTTGTAGTTAACGACGTAGATTAAGGCATTTAATATGTTTTGGATTGCACTGTCAAAGCAATTAACAATGTTGTTCTTTAGACTAAGTCAATACGAAATACATGGCCCAATCCACCTACCCCACCCCAGGTATGCTAGCATAGTGTTTTATAAGCCTATTATAGTGAGAAAGAAATGGATAAAGTCTAAACTAAAACCATACTGGGATATCATGAAGACGTCTGGGATATCAATGACCAGTGGCGTAGCCAAGGGGGGTTAAAACCCCACTTTGGCACGCGTGTGACGTCACAATATTGAGAATCATGCTTTCAGTCTAATTTGCACAATTTTAAACAAAAACTGCATTAAAAGAGCGAGTTTTGCCAATACCATACATTCAAACATCTCAGCCAGGAATTAGCAACAAGAAAACATAGAGACTTAGCTTTATTTCCGAAAAATGCCGAAAAAAACATGATCTTATCCTTTTGCTATGCCACCTGACAGGACCATTTTATAAGAATATTCATACCCACATTTTTGTTGAAAATGCTCTCAGAATGCACCAAATTTATAGTAATTTTTCAAAATTTTCTGGGAGAGGTCCCCAGAGCCCCCGCCGCTGGGTGTCCTCCTAGGCGAAAACGCCGTCGGGCTGCGCCCGCCGGTCGTCAAATCCCCCCCTTTCAAAATTCCTGGCTACGCTACTGTCAATGCCTCCCCCTCTGAGAAAATCCTGCGTACGCCACTGGCTGTACTAAACAAGGCTATACCTTAAAGTAAGCAAAATATTTAGTAATGTCGATGCCAAAAATCTCTACAAATATGCAAAACTACTAGGAATAACATATCAAGGCTTTGTCAGTCTGAAGACAAACATTCAAAACCAACCTACCCACCTACTCAAGTTTTGACTTGTTTATTCCGTCACCTGCAATTTCTTGGATATTATTGTTATATTTCAACAAAAAGACGTGTTTACTGAACTGGGTGGATAATACTGAACCAATAATAAGCAATAAAAATTTAGATATCAAGTTTAATGGGAAGATTTACTTCTAACTCCCCCACCTTGCGTACGTTGCTGCTTTCACCACTAACCCAGGTAGCGGACATGGTGGTACAATGGCAACACTGATGTATGGATGTATGGTCAAACTTAATAACCAGTCAAGATTATATTTTATCCAATTCACTTTCTCATTGCCACTGAACAAACCGCAGACCATGTCATCCACCACTGCCTAACCCACCGGCCTCCACACGGTGCGCATGGTCTGAGGGTCCTGGACGACGAGTCTGCTGAGTGACTGATGATTTCCTGCCCTCCAATCTAGCCTGGAAAGATCTGCTCATACGTCGATGGTGATGGATTTTTTCATTGTTACAACCAATCAAAACAGCGGAAAAGCCTTTTCCTGTCCTGAAATTTTCGATTTGGTGTCTTCAGTCCACTTCATTATTATTATTGCACTTGCTATCGTCAAAACGGAAGCACTGCTATAAACAAAAGTTTCCATTGAAATTATTTCAAATACACCCGATAAGGTTTCGATTACATTTTAACTTATTCTGAAGCCAGCTTAGCCAAGTCCCATGGTTCCTCTTTTCGTGGACCAGTTAAAACTCTCCCATCCTTTACTAGACTTATGATGCACCAAATGTTGCTCAACGAATGAAGAAAATTTAACGTTTGGTGGCCTCAGGCAGTTTAACACATTTTGAGACAAAGTTATAATTCTAAAGGTTGATGCAACATTGCAGAACGCCAATGGAAACTTATATACCATTCACTTGATGTTCTGAAGTCCCTAAGTAAAGGGAATCGTATCAATATGTTTACAACTATGCAGAATTGGTGAACATTTTCTTTAGATGATTCCAGTGCCAATTCGCTGTGAAGAGGTTTTGGCACACATGATACGGCGATGGAGAGTTGACAGATATTGAAACAAGAATAAACGGTTGACATGAAATGTTAAAGTGTGCAACGTTGTAACCATATAATTCTAGCAGTATAAGCAAGAGCTCAATGCTCCTCACTCCCACTTGGTTCTAAGCTTCAAAGACGGAAGTGGGTTACGCTAAACCGATTGAGAACGGGA
This sequence comes from Aplidium turbinatum, assembly GCF_918807975.1. Classification (NCBI taxonomy): domain Eukaryota; kingdom Metazoa; phylum Chordata; class Ascidiacea; order Aplousobranchia; family Polyclinidae; genus Aplidium; species Aplidium turbinatum. Next base: position 24,903,954 of record NC_137482.1, read on the forward strand.
GTTGGGCGTTTTACTGTTTGCTTGGTATGTTTGGACATGAAGGTCTCTGCTGGTCCGACGGAGCAAACAGCCAATTGCATCATCTTTGACTGTCCCATGTATTCCCCTTCCAACGGAATAACAGACCTTCGCAAAACTTGATAATCTGACGAAAAGTTGGCTCCAAGTCTTCCAAAGTTGGCTCCAAACTTTCTGCTTCACACGAACGACGATGACGAGCAAGAGCATTTGTAATTCATTTTATTTGTAACTCGTTCTTGTTATTTTTCTTCTTTTTTGTTTGAACTTTTCTTTTTGGCTACTCCAAAGGTGGAGGACTTTGACTTTAACACCCTTGAGCTGTGGCGACGATTCGGCTAGATGTTTGGGCAGATGTCGATTGGACTGAATGGTCATTCAGTCCGCACAGATCATGCAAACTATTTGGCGCATCATAAAATGACCCAGTTGTAGATGGTGTGGTCTGCGATATGTTCCTTCTTGCCGCACTTACAGATCACGGATTGAGCCATCTCTCATTTGTGCATGTTGGAGCGGAACAGTCCGATGCCGGAACAAAGGCGATTGAATCGCACCCAGGCCTTTCTTGGCAAAAGCATTTCGATTGGGTGAGGGCCAGTGTTGCAGCTTTGAATCTTGTAAAGTTCTTTTTCCACCAAGCTTCATTGATAGTCTATCCAGATGGCGCACTGATGGATTAGTCTTCAGATGTTTTTATCAGAAGTTGTGCGATCTGTGCAAATGGATGTCTCGATTTCAATCGCCCGAGTTGCTCACTTGCAGACTCGTCGTAAAGCATTGAGTGGATCAAGTGGTTGGAATTTATTGCGCGACAAGAGACAGGATTTGTAACAACTAACCCGTTAAAACATAATAATTGAATATAGAACCGACATTTTGCGTCTTAACGATACGAAACGTATTTTACTGTAATTTAACAATATTCTAAAAAGGCATGTTATTTCTTGAACGATGAAAGTCGGAGCCTCTCTTCTAGACCACTGTTACGCAAGGTTGTGTTTTGTGGTCTTTAGGCTAATACATGGTGGTTACAAATTTAAATTAAATAAACGAAAGACAAGGAAACCAATTTTCTTGTCCACCTTCAAGTATGTCATTGTCTTGCCAGAGACAGACCTGCAATCCTCTATCAGACCTCTATCAGACAAATCTATCAGAGCTCTTCAGCTGTAGCCTAATCTTTCATTTAGGCAAGCAAACAAATAAATTAGTGCGTAACCGGTGCAACTAATAACCTGTTGCATGAGTACAGCACAGGCAGGCCCGGATTTAGGGTGGCAGAGGGTGCAGGTGTCCAGGGCCCCTCGACTTTTGAAGGGTCCCCCTATGTGGAAAAAATGTGATTTTGTGTTATTTTTGTCCTTTTAGCCTTAATAAAAAAAATTTTGCACGGGGGCCCCCCGATCTAAAAGTGCCCCAGACCCCCATCAGCTAAATCCGGCTCTGAGCACAGGTATTGCGTCAGCTTTTCTAAATGATTTGATGGTTAAGGTTGTTTAAAACAGAGTTTAATGGATTCAGAACCTGGATGCTACCATTTCACGTGCCAGAAGATGATTTAAAGGACTTGGCACTTGAGAGGTTAGATTACGACAAATAGTGGTAGTTTATGTCCTCCGGGCTGCTCAAGTGCTTATCGCTTTAATTAAAGATGATGACTGTGTAGCCGTCGGTGCGACCTCCTCCTCGAGGGCACACGTATGCAATGGCAAATCAAATGCCCACATGCAGACTTGGCGTAAGAAGTCTTATATTTTCTACTTTTGATGGATTTATTGCCGTTAACATGTGGTTGGGTCTTCAAGCCGATGTTGCTTTTGATCTAAGTTTCTCAGTAAGCGTCAGTGGTTAACATTCTATTCTTCACATTATTCTAAGTACTGGCATTTGGACAACAATCCAATCACTCGACACTATTTAAATGAAATTATTTATTTAAGTCAGAGGCACGTGCACGTCACAACATCGCCAGGCACAACAGTGCCAAACGTTTTGAGAATTTCTAGTTTCAAAATATATCATAAAAAATATACTAACTTTTTTATTTTGATAGCAGCCAAAAATTAGCCTAAAATACACAAAATAAAAGCAAAAGAATTATTGTCAATTCATCAACTTTCTTCATAAGAATTCAATCAGCAAGTTGTTGTTGGGAGCCACTACCTTCCATCCCGTCCTCTTCACTTGCCAGGACGTTTTTACTTATGACGATTTGTTACATTTATATTAATTTTCTTATCAAAGCTTTGGCAACCAACGTTGCAAGGAAGAAAGGTTTCACTTCTTCAGCCAGTTCCCATCGAAGCAGAACAAGTGTAAACAATCGCTGTGGAAAATTAAGAACGACTTTACCAAATTCATTTAATCATTTGCCTGGAGCTAGTAGCTGACGTCATCTGTTCAACATTCACGTGGGCAATTAAAAATAAGCTGGCGCGTTGTAACTGCTAAGTTTCTGAAGATATTTTTCCAAGCCCAAAAACCTTGATAATAATCTCAGGATTATCGTCCAAAGGGAAACTTTGCTTCCAACTGTGCTGTTGTGAAAGAACATTTTACGTCAATTTGGCCACTTGAGTGCTACGATGTAGCTGTTAATGCAATTTATCTATGATGGTTGTCGGAAGCATGGCCTGATCTTGTACTGGATAATTAGAGGTGGATAATAATTAACAATTATCAGTAAAACAAGCTGGCAATCAGCAACGCTCGGGATGACGTCATTCGTCTGGTAATTCACAAGCGATGGATCTTGTGCTCTTTCCTTGCAGGAAAATTGAGACGTCACGATCTTTTAATTATTTTAAAATAAGCAAATAATAATTTCAGTAAAGGTTATGAGACTGTGGGTTGTATCGCTAGACAACTTGTGGAGTTTCACAAGGACCCTTTGTTTAATAATTTGGACGAGGCAATCCACGAATCATCGGAATAAAAGCAAATTATCACCTTACACATTTTGTGAAAGTTTAGCTAAAGCACCAAAAGAACGTATCTTGTTATTTAACCACTTATTTATCAAAAAATGTACGTTTTTACTGTTTCTATTTTGTTTTTATCCTATAGAGTTTTCACAGTTAGTGCTGTGTATCTTTTGCCACTTGGTTAAATCAAGATTTGCGCCGAAACCATCCGCAAATTCCAACATAATGTCGTCATCTGTGGATCACCAGTATTTCGAAGAAATGCTACAGGCTGTTTTCTGTTATGCAAATTCATAGCGAAGGATCAGGTGATATCCATGCGACCTGAGGTTAAGTACAAACAATTTCGCTTGAGCGATTTTGCTTACTACAAATAACTCAATAAATTGCTTGTTTGTCAAAGCCCACGAGAAAAGTGTTGTGCAATTATGGTAGCAGAGTTGCCAGGTTGACATGTCTCAAGTTGTATTAATGCAAGTGATAATGAAATTTATATGTGGGGTTGTGAATAAAATTCCAGAAAGTTACTATTGCGTCATTAATGTTTTATTTTTGTTTAGACTTTATAATTCTTTATCGTAATGCAATGGCACTCATGTTGCCAACCTCCTCGTGGTGGGTCCTGGTAATTCAAATTTATGAAGCGAATGGCAACAACCAGAGACCGCAACTCACAGGGCACCCGGGGTGGTAAAAGGATAAACCCTCGGCCCCGGTATCCAACGAGAGAAATTCTCTCAAACACAAGAAGACGATCGTAATGCAGTTACACGTTTTTAGTATATTCAGAGTAAATGTAAGACAAAATCCGAATCCAAACTTTCATATTACATATCGCGATTTCACATTTTTAATTTGGTGTTTTTGTGTTGTTTTAACAAAATATATTAAATTCACTTCTTTATAGCTGAGAGTTTAGGTCTTATTTTTATTCCGTACATCTGACATCTGCTGAAAAACATAACATCTTCTCCTTCAGAACGCAAGTAACCCTATAGTTTTCACTGTATCTAGATCAATATTGTTTAATATAATTTTCAAAGTTTCTTGCGTTGCTTTACAAATATTATAGATTGTCCCTACTCCCTGATACATTTTTGCACTCACGATGAAGCGTCATACCAAAATGAGGATTAATTATTGCTTTGACGAGTCAGTTGCTCTCTTGATTTGGAATTGTGTTGACGTTGATATTGCGTTGTTTCTTTGCTCTCCGTGACGTAGCCTGCCTGCAGACCCAGATGTTTCATTCTTAATTGTCGCTTCTGCCTAGTGCCGGGAGCCGTTGTGTGTGGAGAGACAATTTACCTTGTGTTAAAATTCACCATTGGTAAAAACAAGCGAGGGATGATGCCAGGACTCCTTTACTTGATGTGTAGGCTGCTTTGAATTTTAGTTTTGACGTCCATAAGTGTGAACAAAAAATTAGGGTTTCATCCCCACTTTAGACTCAGTAAATAAAAACATATAAACGATTGCAAGTTTGGTTGTAACAGGAAGAAGAGATTGTAGACAAGCATTATGCTCCTACTCTTGTAACCGATTATTAAAATTTTAACCCATTCTTCTTCTTCTTCTTGCGTTTGAGGCCGCCACAGATCACGTTGTTACATCCAGGCCCAGAAGCCAATGGATTGTGTATTCATCGAGCGTTGTTAAGTCCACATGTCTATCTTGTAGTCGGTATACAGGACATTGATAGATAATGTGGTGTGCAGTTTGAAAATCTGAGCCACACGCACAAGATGGTGAATCGGCGAGGCCCCACTGGAACATGTTGCTGCTGAAACGGCCCACTCCAGTCCGCAGGCGATTGAGCTTCACCCATTCCTTCCGGGGTAGTTCTGCTCCAGGTGGGGTGTTGGTATTGGGAAGGACTGTGAATTGGGTTGGTTTCGCAACTTCTCTCTATCCACGGTTCCAAACTTCGGAAATGTGGAAGTTCGATTTGCAGATAGCTGCAGCATGTCGGGAGAACGGGCGTCGAGATTTCAAGCGCTGGGGCTCTTGGGAGTGCGATTTTAGGACAATCTGGTTGAGGAGGTGGTCATTCCTTGACATAGCTTGTAGGACCAGACTACTTACATGGTTTTCCCTACGAAGTCTACCTGGGGCAATGCCTGATAGTACCAGCAGAAAGTCAGTGGGAGTTGGAAGCAGGCATCCGGTGATTATTCTCATGGTGGTGTTGAGGGCAGTGTCAATTTTGAAAGTGTGTACGCTGCGCCACCAATTGGGGGAAGCATATTCGGAGGTTCGGAGGTGCTGTAAACAAGTGCAAGAGCACTTGTACGGAGTGTGGATGTACTAGCACCCCACGATGTTCCAGCTAGGCATCTCAGCAAGTTGTTGCGTGCTGATAGCTTAGCATGGAGGGCTTCAGCATGGTGTTTGTAGGCTAATTGTCGGTCCAGCTTCACTCCTAGGTAGGTGGGACACGGGTTGTGTGGGAATGGGTTTCCGTTGAAAGAGACTGACAATTGGCGCGTAGATTCCTTGTTGCAAAGGTGAAAAGGTGTGACGGTGGTCTTTGCCAGGCTCAGTTTCAGCATCCAAAGCTTCAGGTAGTCTGAGATTTGGGCCATGTCATCTGTCAGTGCTTCCTCTACCACATGCCAGGACTTGTCAGAATTGAGTAGTGCCAGATCATCAGCATAGCCGTACTGGCGTGACGTAGTCTCTGGTATGTCACTAATGTAGATGTTGAATAGTAGGGGTGATAAGCATGATCCTTGCAGAACACCGTTTTTTAAGCGGCGGGGCCGGCTGCACTGCCCGTCACTCGTCTTAAGCAAAAAGGTCCGATTTGCAAGAATATTTGCGAGAAATCGCACTACCTTTTGTCTGGGATCATGCGGAGGAGCTTTACGGTTAGCCCTTGGTGCCACACAGTGTCATAGGCAGCAGTGAGGTCCACCAAGATTACTCCTGCTTTGTTGCCCTTCTCGAAACTTTCCTCAATATCCTCGGTCAGCTTGACTGCTTGATGAGTCGTACAGCGTCCGTGCCGAAATCCAGCTTGTTCTTTTGGTAGCTGGGGATCTACAACTGGCTCGAGTCTAGTTAGCAGGAGCCGTTCCAGGATCTTGTATGGGACGCAGAGTAGTGATATTGGGCGATAGCTCTTGGGATCATCAGCTGGCTTGTTTGGTTTAGGTACTGCCACTACAGTTGCTTTTCGCCAGATTTTAGGTATGGCCTGGAGGGTCAGGCAAGCAGAATAGAACCTTTTCAACCATGTCAGACATTTGGAGCCACAGTGCCTTAAGAATTCTGGAGGGATGTTATCGGGCCCTTGCGCTTTCCCGCTTTTAACTTGTTTGATGGCAGACGCAAGTTCTCTGGTGCTGAAGAGGGCTGACAGATCGCCATCTGCGCTTGGGGCCTTCCAGAGCCTGCTGCATTCCTGCTTCACTGCAAGGGCGTGCTTCTTGTTTGCAACTTTACATGTGCCATTGGCTAGGAGCTGTTGTGCTATGGCGTTAGCGGTTACAGGGCATCGTTTAGGATTGGAGGTGCGGCCTGTAAGGCGATTGAAGCTTTTCCATGCAGCTCTGCTTGAGTGGGTGAAGTCAATGCCTTGCACTGTATCTTCCCAACGCTGCTTACGTTTTACGTTGAGATGTTCCAACAGATCAGTGGCAGTCATGAATGTCTCTTTACTGGTTTTTGAGGCCAGGAACGCATCATAGCGTTTGTTGCATTCTTCGTCCCATGATGGTATAAATTGACGACGGAATCCACAGGGGATGGACTTCTTTGCTGCAACGAGTAAGGTTTTGCAGAAGGCTTTATAAGACTTCTCCAGTCCGTCAGAAGTTGGTGCTGAGAGGTGCCGGGCTTTCTTTTCAACCAGGAGTGTGAACTTGGTCCAGTTTGCCTTGTGAAAATTCCACCTCTTCACATGTTTGCTTGGGACTGCTGGGTTAAAATTACACCTGGTGGTTGAAGATTTAGATTAAGTGGACGGGAAGGCAAGGAAGCCAATCTTCGTGTCCACCTTCAGGCATGCCTTTAAGTGTCCTACCACAGACACAGCCGCATGCTCTTGAGCGGTGTCGAACCGGCGCCCTTTCGATTGCCGTTCCAAGGTTCTCACCACTCGGCTATGCAGCCGACTAAACTTTAAACCAACGTCAAATCCCATTTGTTTTGATTTGTCTGTGGTTCAAGAGAAAGGTCGCCGGTTCGACACCGCTCAAGAGCATGTGACTGTGTCTTGGAAAGATACTTAAAAGCGTGCCGGCGATTGCGGAGTGGCGCCCCTTCGACGATAGCCCTTGATTTCACTCGTGATTGTGAGCAGCAACCTGCTCTAGAGAGAAATGCCACCGGCCTTCTTGGGGTTATGGCTGAATAGAACTGTGGCTCAAGTTATGCGGTGCGTGTTTTACCGTTGCGATTGCTTTCAACAATGTCTGATTCCTTCAGCTAATCTGGATCATCATCATCATCATTTTCAGCCTGTGAGAGCCCACTGCAGAGCGTAAGCCTTCCCCTTTTCATGCCAATTTACATGATTATGTGCTAGTTGATACCAATTGGTTGTATTGCATTGTTTATCAATGTCGTCCCTCCATCTCACTTTTGGTTTTCCTTTCTTTCTTTTGGTTTCTCGTGGTGTCCATGTTGTTAATTTTTTAGTGCATCTATTGTCCTGATATCTTGCTATATGACCTGCCCAGGACCATTTTAGTTTCTTGATTGTGCTTACTATTGTTTGTTTGTTTGTTTTGTTTGTTTTTCATATCTTTATCCTGCATTGCGGGAAAGCGGACTTGAGCGCTATGCATCGGTGTACGCCTTCCGACGTACACCTGACCCACGCTGCAGCCGACGGCAATGTCTGTTTCCGGTTGTCTACTCTACTTATGACTTAAATTTGGTACTACCCATTACTCGAAATCGATCACTGGGTAGAGGCAATTATCGTAAAGTTTCTTGCCCAGAGAAACAACAGCAAGTGCGGATGGCTGGAGTCGAACATGCAGGCTCTCGACTGCGAGCCCAACGCGCTAACCACTCGCCCACAGCTGCTATATCTCGTAATTTCGTTTGATTTCTGATCCATTCGGCAGTCTTTTTATGTCGCCATGTTAAACCCATCATGCTTCGTTCATGTGCTCTCTGCATAGTTCTTAGTTTAAGTGTTAATTTTTTTGTAAGGTTCCAAGTTTCTGCACCATATGTAGCGGTTGGAAGGATGCATTGATCGTAGACTTGTTTCTTGAGACAAAGAGGCAGTTTTGATTTAAATATCGAACTTGCTCTTCCGAAGGCTTGCCATCCAAGTGATATTCTTCTTTTGATTTCATCTTCTTTATTGGAGTTGGTTGTAATTTTTTGGCCAAGATATATATAGTGATTAACTTTTTCGATAGTCGCTCCGTCCAAAAGAATATTGCTGCCGATGTCTGCCAGTTTGTTAAACATAACTTTCGTTTTGTTAAAGTTCATATGAAGGCCAATCTTTTTGCTTTCTGTATTGAGTTCACTTAGCATTGTTTGTAGTTGTTTAGGTTGCTCAGAGATAAGGATGATGTCATCAGCGAAACGTAAATGGTTTATGTATTCACCATCAATTTTGATTCCTTTTTCTTCCCAGTTAATCTGGATAATATCAACCAAATACAAACTTATAAGGTGCTGGGATTAAGTTCAATAAATACAAAATTTCAATATTTTTTGAGATTTCACTTTTAACAATTTGCTTATTGTTCTTCTGTGTTCCACAAAACGGCAATAGATTCTAAAACTTAATCCAGTTTAATCTTGCATTGTTTTTTGGTGAGAAAAAGCGAAATTAAAAAAAGGAAGTCAACATTGAGTTTCATAAATAATTAAATATTTGCTTTGTAGAAATCTTTTTCATAAATGCTCCTCGGAGATAAACAAAGACTGAGAAGGATTTGAAGTAATCTCTTACAGACCACAATACGTTTGTTAAAAGGGGGAACTATCATTGCCATGCATTGCACTGTATAGGATGACAAGACACTTCCGCTTAATGAATTTTGTTTGTTAGCATATTCCGTTGTGCTGCAGTGAACCAAGTAGGAAATAAGAGGGACGTTTCAATATGAGATATTTTTTTATAGTCAGAAATAAAAACAAAATGTCGGGTGCATAGCCGAGTAGTGAGAGCCATGGTTCGACTTTCGAAAAGTCGCTGGTTCGTCACCCCATTGTGGTTGTGTTGTTGGCAAGACACTTAAAGGCATGCCTGGAGGTGGACACGAAGATTGGCTTCCTTGCCTTTCCTTCCAATTGATCTAAGTCTTTAATCACCAGGTGTAAGTCTGGATACAAAAAAATGAACTGAAAGTAAATCTCAAATCAAGAAAAAAATTTATCCAAAAGTTTAAGAGCACATTTGATAGCCTATTTATAATTTTGGACAATTTTTTAGTTCTATCTGATAAAGACTTTTGTCAAACACGATTCGTGGTTTAACTCAGCATTGAAAATAAGCCATCAAGCAATTATCAATTTCTCAAATAGCACTTTTGTCGTTTGACAGTTAGGAAGAGGCGTAGAATAGAATTTTTTAAGATTTTGAATGTGAAAAGTATCGCTTCGGTTTATTGCATAACATGCCTTGCAGCTGGGTCAAAGACGAGCTAACTTTTGAAGATCTCAAAAGAAACAGATTTTCGGCAATAACTAGGTTGTTTATTTTACAAGAAACGTTTAACAAATCCTTCTAGTACAAAGAACAACAACAATTCAATGTTTCATCAGATGAAACGTCAGCAGCCAATCAGTTTTCGTTTCAATATGATGTCATAATCAAACAAATATTAGTGTTATCTGAAACAAACGCGGTTTATGTTGTTTAGTCTTTTGATAAATCACAGAGTTAGTTTTATGTCTGACGACGTTGCAGTAGTAAGTTACAAACAATGTTAACAAGGCTTCAAAGATACAAGTCAGCAGCTGTGTTCGTGGCACAACAAGCCACATGACAGCCTTGGGTAGTGAATTGGAATATGGAAGCTTTCACAAAAATGCTGTATTTTCATAATAATTTTATGAAAAGATTAAACAAATCACAAATTGTCTAAAGCGCTAGTTCTTCCAGCGGCAATATTAAACTGTGTAATTATCCACGTCTGCAAACGAGAGCGCATCTTTTGGGCGTAACTGCATTGTGTATAACAAGTACAAGAAATAAAAAAGTATGCTGGACAATTTTCCAGACAACAGTTACATTTCTCCTGGGCTTTGATGAATAATTGAAGATGACGTCACTTGTGGCAAGCTGATGTCATCAAGCGTTGACGTCACACCATGCGCGTCGTCACTTCCCGAAAGCATCGGCTTGATATCGATGTCAGGAATGTAGCTATTCGGTGACGTCATATTGTATAGATAAGACATGGTTGAGGAATGTTGTGATCTATCGCCATCTTGCGGTTCATCAATAGATGAAGAGCTGTGCGGTAGATGGCCTATTTGATCATATCCAGATACCTCATCAAGTGGAGTGAGGTTTTGTAACGAGCTTGCTCCTGCAGGAGATTCGATGCCATGTCCACTGTTGTCAGAAGCTTCCCCTTCAGCGTCATCCTCTTCAACAGCTCTATTGTTCGAGTCCATTCCTTTCTTTGTCGCTTTTCGTTCTTTGGCTCGTCTGTTCTGGAACCAAATCTTTACTTGTCTTTCGCTCAACATTAGTTGGGCGGCAAGCTCAGACTTTCTTCGAATTGTGATGTAACGACTAAAACGAAATTCCTTCTCTAATTCAAGTCTCTGGTGATCGGAGTACACAACTCGGTATTTGTCTTTCGTGCGCGTTTTGCCTGCAAAGAAACATGAAACTATTTAACAGTGCTCTCATATGGATCTAATTATTAATTAAAAGCTTTTAAATGAAAATTATTAATAAAAGCTACAAAACCTTTCGCCGCCATCAGATTTGGCCAATAATTAAACGAATAATTGCCGCGGCACTGACATTGATTAAAACCGAGCTTCCACGCCATTACGCGAGCTCGTTCGCTGATTCTCATTTATTTTTCATCTCTGATCGTCTCCATCGAGCCGCGTCAAGCTCGTAAAAGAGTTTACGATCGCCTTGGTGGTCATCCGCCATTCAGATATTCTAATGACGCCGTTTATGATCTTGCAACAATTGCTGCTGCCAGATCGGGCGCTCCCACTACCCCCGCAGCGATGACCGCTTTCACTAATTAACTGAGATCATTTCTATCCTTAAAATAGCTTGGTATCCATAGAAACAACATGTTCCATGCGGAACATCACATTTGCAAAAATGTAATTTGTGCATCATGTTCAACACGAGAGAAGTTTTCAAGCCACTTAAAATCATTTATTTTTTGCTTTTTTGTTGAGTAAAAAGTTCTGCTGGGAACCTGTGATTCAATAATGAGTTTTGTATCAAGATTGCACAAAAGCAATTTATAACTTTATTCAACTAAACCTCATTTAAAAACATTTTGTCACTTTTATCACATCATTTACGCTAGAACTTTTATTTAGTAACACTCATTTAATGGTTGCAATGTTACTTTTTATGACATCGTTTGAATGGAGATTCTTTAATAGAGGATCACCGTTTCCCTAGGACCGCTAAAATGTAAATGTTCGGTTGTGCTTTTTTGTAACATAGCGATGCTATTGTATACTTTATATTCTATTGAAGAATACATAATCTGGCAAAAAATTAACTCTAGCTTCAAATATAACTACTGGAATGTTTTTAGGGTGGGTTCAACCTGACTCTATGAATCTAAACGTACATTTGTATTTTTAACTTATTCTTGATTTTCACATTTTCGTGTTTGTCCTTTGGGTTTTTTTGTTCGTAAGTTTTGCCACCAAGTCAAAAAGAAACGAAAGAAACAGTGTAAGGAAGGTTGCTTGAAAATTCAGCTCTTTTTCTTCGACAGGCACATATCTTGTGCAAGCTTGTTTTCGTGACGACAATGCATTACTTTTAGTTTCTAGGTGTTATATCCATTCTAGTATCGTATTCGTGTACTAATGCAGATGTTGCAAACACGTAACTTACACCAAACATCTTTAGGAGTTATTCAAGACGTAACATTGCGATTTCATGATATATTTCAGTTAAGAATCCTTGCTTGAATAGTTTGGGAAATTGACTTTTCGATAAGCCACTCACACCAAACGACGAAGCAAAACTGAAATTTTTCCAAAATCGATTAAGCTTCTAGCCTTTCAGCGTCTTTACAGGGTCTTCCAGACAAAATATGTTCGTAACTAATTGATTGGATTGAAAGCAGAATGGTAAGCAGCCAATGTCAATTTCTTCATCCCCATCATCGATCCCCAATCCATCTACCTGCTCTTGCCAATGCAAGCGTGGGTGCGCCTCTATCGCTTTCGCACGGCTTAGTGCTTTTCCGTTCAATCGTTTAATGCCGCCGAAAGAGGGTTCGAAGCAAAAGACTTTTTACTTAGGAAATTTAATATAAAAATACCGTTAAAAGTGGAGAGGTTTTGTTCGTATAGAATTTGCTTGAGTAATTGAAGCGATAACATTCCTGTTTGGAGCAAAACAGCTGCATGCGTCCTGGGATGGAACTTTGTTGTCCTTCAAAGCACAAACATCTCAGTTTCAAACGCGTCAAGTGAAATGTCATGCTCGCTATAGTGACGAGCGCCTGCGAGTACCAGAAATCATAGCAATTCAAAGGCAATCTCCTCATGAGAGTAATGCAACATTGCATACGGCCCACAGAGTGTGCCAACAAGAAACCATTGGGCTAAAAGTTGTTTAAACAATTCCCAAACAAACTGTGCGAGAAAATCGATGTAATTGTGAGAGTTACAAAATATCTTCTTCTCTATCACACAATCACACATTATCCACCAACCACTCACATAACTCTTGCAATGACTGCAGACTGTTCCATGGAAGTCGCCATACTCGAGTTTCCCCCTGCATAACTGCTATGATGTTTTGAGTGGAAATAGAACCTCCATCGAGATTGTACTACTGTGTACAGTATGCCGTTCTCAACAACTCGGCAATGAAGTTGCTGTTTACTTTGGGCTTTATTGCGTTCAACGCATGGGAGGGTACCTTGATTTTCAAGGGCGCATTGCCGCACGAGTCCACATAATTATAACTTCACGCGAGGACCTCACAACCAAAATTTTGCCAGTCGCCAGCGCTGGACACTCTCGTAGCACAATCTCGACGGAGGTTCAGATCCCTTCACTCAAAGATGTACGCAATTATTCAAGTTCGATTCCCGCTCAAGACAACATAGATATGCACCACTGATGATCTCAAACTAAGGTGACACTCAAATATGGCGTCTTCCATTTTTGTTTGATCGGGGCCTTCACGGAATTTATTTAGAGGTTTTTGTTTTTGAAAAACCCCAGTCCAACAGTGGATAAACTGTGGCTCGCCGACATATTTTTGTGCCTCTTCTAACCCAAATTAAGAAACTGTTGTTACCTCATAGCTTGAAAGTTTACATCAGACACAGCTCAAACGGTTTCAAGTTTCTAAAACAAAGTCAAAGTTTTTCAAAAAGACATGATATTAAAAGCATTCTGCCATTTTCCTGGTGTCAGAATGAGAACAAATTATGCTTTCCTGAAAAGTCCAGACCATTAAATTGGAAAAATACAAAAATAAATTACAAACACTATTGAAGAAGTTCGCATTCAGATATGCAGGAGCTAAAGCGATGTTTTCAATATGTGGTCAGTGATATTGTTAGCCAACTGTTTGTTACAAACACGTCTGCTGTAGAAATGGAATTAAAAATTTATAGTCAATCGTAAAGACTCGTCTCCGCAAAAAGGATTGTACAAGCAAAACCAAGCTGATAGGAGGCCACAGTTCAGGTCTGGTACCACGACGAACAAATAAAGGAAAACTGCAAAAATATAATCGACTCCATGCCCAAGCGAGTTTTACAGGTGATAGACAATAAAGGTGGTCACACTTGGTATTAAAATGTGAAAAGATAATAAAAAGTTATGCAAATAAACGAATATATCGATTAAAATAAAATTGTTATTGTTTAAAATGTTTCAGTCAATGAATATGCACCAAGCCAAGGTGTATATATTAAGTTGATACATCGTTAACTATTATTGTTAATCCTCATTCACATCTTTCCATGGATAAGGAGCAAGAGTTTGTCGATGCAGATGTTTGTCACTTCATAGAAATAGGTGCCGACAGATCTAAAGAACTGACGTCGGCTAATCGAAGTTAAACGAGGAGTGAACACATTAAAATGTCAGTTATCAAACCATACATTGGTTTGTTAATGAGGACTACACAAGGATCAAGCATCGAATCGAGAACAATCAGCAGCTTACAGGGAGCCTGTAGTCTAACGACTGTTTTACGGACTGAAATTCTTTTCTTTGAGTGACTTTTTACCCTCCAACTTTGTACAACCTTTGGCATCTTGATTTTCAAATAATTTACATTTTTCTTATCTTAAAAACTTGTCAATAATCAAGAACTTCATCGCAAAATAACAACACGATGATAGAAGCAATCTCTCCAAACACCAGCCGGATTGGCCGTGATACAGTTCAAGTACTGCGGAATGAATGCAGCTAAGTCAAAAAGATAAAATAATAACAAAAATAATACTTTGTTTCAAAATGTTTCCAAGCGACCGCTGATTGTTACGCAAACAATGATTGGTTGCTTTCGAGGAAACATTTGTATTGTCATGTCCACTTTCAAACGTATCATAAGTGGTGGAAAGAACCAAAGAGACAACCGCATGCTCTCGGATGGTGTCGAACTGGCAACCTTTCGAGCAACCTTCAGTTATTACTGCTCGGCCATGCAGCTGAGATATGAAGCGATATATGGGAAGAAATCTCATCTTCAATGCACTTCATTCTGGGAAGTCAATTTACCGCCATTTTGTTTGCGAAGAACTGTGAAAACATTGACTTGTCGTTCCACAATGATTTACAACCCGAGTCAGCAATGCAGCTTGCAAAGGTTGCTAGCAAACGAAAATAAGGGCAACGGCAGTGCAGGAATTTTAACAGCAGTTTGAGCAACAAGTTTGCTGCCACCAACATAGACATTGGTAGCCTACATAGACATCAAAGAACGTCGACTCATCTCACTGATAGGAATCACGAATATATTGTCATTTATTTAGTGTTCACTTATCTTCACTGTTTTTAGCCGTAAAACTTGTAAATATTTTAATCTGCGGTTTCATGCATTGAATTTTTGAAATTTTCCTGCAGGTTGTTCAACCTTTGTAAAGTTGTTCCGCAGGTCAAAAATAGTTGGACCACGATGTATTAAAGCATTGCAACCAGGAGACTACTCAGGTGGGCTATGGAACAAATCTATTTAAACCATCGATTTACATTCAAGCCGTAAAGCATGAAACATCAATCAATAACCCTACTAGGTGTTCAGCTCACTCTCTTCACCATTCTTCCATTTCTTAAAGTGCTTCGCATCTTAGCTTGCGCAGAATAGGTACCCTTACTTAAATCCTCGAACCTTTCATTGGCACCCGTGTACGCTCAATCATTCACCAATTCCTCCTAAAGATGCCAACTAAGCTTCGGAGAGGACGGTCCACTATGGATTAAAGTATCTTCTTGAAGCAGGATATGAAAGATTACTTCCAGGTTGCAAAATAGCCTATGTTGTACTTCTATATCTCACAGCTGCTCACTGTGGTGCCACGACCTCCACTTGCAAGCTGCTTTGTATCTTTCCAGACATGTGGCGATAGAGATAACAGACGCTTCATCCTCACACCGGTAATTCGCGCAAAGTACACCGAAACGCCTGAAAAATTGTGTCTGTCTACACAGGAATTGATCTTGGCTCCATTTCCTTCTACATCACGACTTACCATCAAGCACAGTTGTAACAAATGCTTATGCGATGTAACTCGTCGTGGTGAAACTTTGTGAGGTTATCTGAGAGATGTTGTTTGCCAGAGTAATAATATATTTTCAATTAATCTCCAGAAATGGCGATTAAAACTCAACGAAAACTTTAAGCTGAATGGAAAACCAATGTTGTCTACCCCAGGAAAAACATTTGGGTATAGCAGTAGTTGAAATAGTACTAAGCTGGATTACAGGCGTGGATGCTCCCTTCAAGTTTTTGAAAGGCGACACAAAGATACTGGAAGATTGTCGTTGAAAGACAGGATGAAAGTTTATAAATTTTCCAGCATTCAAGCTCTTTGGTTCTCTCACTGGTGGCAAGTGATATTTAAAATTGATTGCATTCAATCACGTTGCTGCTGGTGGAAGTCATCATGGAAGCAGGGGCGTTGACAGGGGGGTCTAGGTGGTACTTTTGGACCCGGGCCCGGATTTAAAAGATTCTCCACGACTTCAAACATTATCAAGATCTTACTATAATCAGATCTAAACGAATTGCGACCAGAGGTTAAAACAGCCACTTCAGCCGTCAGATGGTAAAGTACCGGGCCCCCTTCCGGGTATAGCCTAGTGATTTCCCTAACCACGATTTTTTTTTCAAAAACACGAAATATTTTTCTTCACCCACTCTTTAATTCTGAATATATATATTTTTTGGTGGTAATCACTTCTAGCTACTTGCATCTACAATTCATAGCCGTAGGAGATGGGGGGCAGTCGCTCCCCCGCTGAAAAAAAATGTTGCAAATTTGGGCAAAAAATGTCCAGTTATTTGGGCAAATCAATCTTACCACAATGTTTCGACGCCTCACCTGTTTAGAAACTTTACATAATTGTTGAAATTTATGAGATACATTTATATTTTCATTTATATTTATGAATGTAAATGTATTATCACCGACTTTGAAAACTGTTGCATGTGGTATTGCAATCTGGGCAGAATGATAAGTTTTGATTCGACAACTGCAAAATAGAACTGTAAAAAGCACAGTTGGGAAACAGAGGTAAGCTTATTACTGATATTCACTAACATGTAGGCTGCATTTCTTCATGGGTAAGATTTAAAAGCCTACTGGTTACTGGTAACTTTATGCAATTTTTTGTTTTTTCTCAATATCCTACTAATGTAGTTGATTATAAAAATCATTTGGGCAAAAATGTCTAGTTATTTGGACAAATCAATTCTTACCATAAGTTTTCAACATTCTACCAGTTTAGTAACTTTATAGTGTTGCATTTTGTATAAAAAAACATTTTGCTTTGAATGTAAAACAGAGTATCGATAATTTTGAAAACTTTTATAGGCTATTTGGTAAATTTGGGCAGAATGTTAAGTTTCGATTCAGTATTTGCAGAAAATAATGCTTCGACAAGCTGAGATAAGCTTATTACAGATGTTTTTGATTGATTGATTGAATCTTTATCCTCGGACTGGGAAAGCTTCTTGCAGAGCTTAATCCTGGCAGTTTCGCATACTTGTAGAGGCTTTAAATCACTGACGCAGGCCCGGTCACCGAGATTGACAGAGTGAAGTTTCCGATTGTTGAAGTCTTGTTGCTGGGGAACTATTCCATCCATTAGATGCCGCTGAATGGAGAGCAGTCCTTAACGTGCGTTGCTCAAGCGCACACCCCGAGAGTCGAACCAGCGCCGCTTGATCTTGAAGCTTCTTCGTTCCAGAAGTGACGCGCTAACCAATTGAGCTATCGGGGCGGTTCATTAGAATATCATCACACCAGCCTACATTTCTTCATTAGTAGAATTTTGAAACCTTGCTGGGTTCTGGTGAGCTTATGCAGTTTTTGTTTTTTCTCTATATTCCAGTAATGTAGTTGTTTGTAAAAATATTTGGGTAAAAATATCCATTTATTGGATAAGTCAATTTTACCATGAGTTATGCTATGCTCGCAAAACTTAACTTAAATACTACAAAGATAGCTTATCAGTTTTAGATATAGTCTA
This sequence comes from Aplidium turbinatum, assembly GCF_918807975.1. Classification (NCBI taxonomy): domain Eukaryota; kingdom Metazoa; phylum Chordata; class Ascidiacea; order Aplousobranchia; family Polyclinidae; genus Aplidium; species Aplidium turbinatum. The sequence goes on from NC_137482.1 coordinate 24,921,764, forward strand.
ACAAAATAAGCATTTGTTATAAACTTTAATAATCAACAGTTGTGAGGCCACATATACACCACTTTTGTGAGCATTGATCCCGGCCACTAACTATAGTTATGTACAAAGTGAAAAAGTATATTAAATGAAAACAACTTGTGAATTTTCCTGTATTTAATTTCATGTTTTTGTGAGCTATGGTTTAACTGTTTTCAGCATTGAATTTTTTTGTATAAACTGCTGTTTGTCTTTGCCAGTCCCAAGGTTGATATGCTCAGCTATTTACTATCTATGACACAGTATTAGAGCAACAACAATCAAATATAAAGACACATGTTATGTTATTTTGTCATCCAATTCATGCAGTTAATATATCAGGCAATGTAAACAGTGCTATTTTTGTGTCATGTTTTGGTAATGTCTGTATTTTGTGACAACGATTGAGTTTGAAGTTATTATCTGGGAGTGATTTTTCTTCAGTGCTTGTGATTTGAGTAGGCTTAGCTGCTTCATTGTGAAGTAAGATTATCTTTGTAATGATCTTCTGAAAAAACATTGACCATTGACTATAACTATTTCATTGTAATATAATATCAATATTTTTGGTATCAAAATTAGTTTTGTTCGAAAGTGGAAGTTTGATGCACATATTATTGAGTGGCGTAGCGGTCAGTGGGGGGGGGGGGGGGTTAATGGTGAACTGTCCAATTCTTTTCAGGCTGTAGGAATTGAAGCAGCATGGATTAAGTAATGTTACTGGTTTGATAAGTAAACGGATTGTCATTTTAGTTTTTTTCAATGCAAATGTACCAATATTGAATCTTTGGACTATTTTTGAATTGAAAAGATTGAGCTACTTTTGGTCAAGCCTTTTATTGAAGTTGGGCTGGAGATTTTCATATAATCTGGTGACATGAATATTCAGCAATTATTGTTATCCAGTTATTGGTGAAGTTTCAGTTCAAATTTTTTTGAATCCAGTTAGGCTTAATATACTGAATATTTTTTTATGATACACAAGAATGTTATAATTTGATGGTTTATTTAAATGGGACACAGACGGGTCTATGAAAGTAGATTAAAGTAAGTTCAGCCTTGTTTTGCTGCTGTATATACATTTTTTTTTGTATGTGTTTCGTACACGGCCAAGTTGATGACTCTCAGAGATTGTGAGTAATTTAGTATTTTTGAAAATATATACGCAAAGACAAAATTTGGGCAAATTATGTTCGCCCCCCCCCCCCCCCCCCCCCAATGTTTTACTCTTCTGCGGCTACTCTACTTTACAAAAAATTAATTTTAGCGGAAAACTTCAACAAGTTTAAACATACTGACGAAGATCGTGATTGAGAGCAAGGATTTTGCGGTTTATGGAGAAATCCCTAATGCGTAATTGGCTGCACAGTTGGGGAAGTTCGTGGGTACAACAAATCTTTGAGAATATATAAATGATATTCCTCTTAATTTTCTACTTTGAACGGCATGTGTCATCCTCATTTTAACAGCACATCAACAAACGTTTCTACACCTGATACTATTATATTCATAACATTGTCGATGAAGGGGGCCGGAAAACAAATGGGTACCGGGCCCGAGAAATCCTGTCAACGGCCCTGCATAGAAGTCATCGAGAGAGCATGCAACAAGTACAATCGACACAAGTCTGTTGTTTTACAGACGACATTTTCACAACAACATTGCAAGTTTCTTTTGTCAAGGAATCTCTAAGTACATCTCACTCGCCAACACTCCAGCATCGGATTACACAGTTCAGCTATAGACACAATGCTATGTACACGTAGGAACCATAGGTCATATACCTTCAGCTATCGGCGAGTGTACATGGAGGAACAAACTGCTAATCACATCATCAAATGCACAATTCACCTCAGACGATGATTCTGATCTATGTGAAGAACTACAGTATAATCATTGAATACTTGTGAGTTTACCATCAAAGGACGTGGTTTTCCTTCAAAAATCAACTGTTTCTAAAATCTAAAAGAATCGAGTTTGGTGCATATAAGTCGGTATGATGACAGAAATCAAAAGAATATGCTATAAGTTCGTCTAGTTTCCGGATTTTCTGGAGAGATTCTGGGACTTAAAAATCATCCCAGGCTGGGTAAAAAGTACCCCATGTACCCAAATTGAATGTCATTGATCACCAGCAAACCGCCAGTATATTTGACCTACCGTAGGTATTTAGCGTTCCTTGGACATAAGAATCCACGGTATTGTGATTGCTTTTTCGTATTTTAACATCGCATTTCATTTTCTAGACGTCAATCCATGATATTCGTCTCTAATTAATCGCTGGCATCAAATGTTAGATGCTTGTCACTTTCAGCCGAAAACAAATGTTAATTACTTACCAAGTGGGAAAAAACAAATACAAGGATTACGTCATAAAGATGAAAGACCCTGCCGCGTAAACGTACGCGATAGAGCGCATGAAGGCCGTCGGTTATATTCCGATGATTAGTAAGCGTATTGGATTGAGATTTTTCATACCTTCCCTTTGTTTGTGGAAGTTAATGCAAATGGCCGAATCAATGTGAAAATAAAGCTCTCGGCTGCGACAATTTTCTCAGTGATCGTGATATTTATTGGATAAATTATGAAGCAGAGACGTTCATGCCAACAACTTTCATTAAGTCACAAAGTTACACATGAATGTGAGCTCCATACTACAAAGTAAACAAAGTTGTTGCAAATAAATGTTGACCAATTGGTGAGACCCAAGTCGCATAAGAAAAGCTGGGATGAAACGTTATTTCAAACAAGCAAATTATTTTATCGATCCGAGATAGTTTGACAAAACCAATCAATTACCAAACGACGTTGAACACGGAAAGATGCTTGACCACCAAACTAAAAGACTACAGCGCACAAAGATTTTAAACCGTTGATAGAGTAGTTCTTGAACGAGAAGGCGCCACCTCGTTGATAACGTGTGCACTCATTTTCGCTCCTTAACAAAATTCCAATTAACCAGAAAACATAACTACCAAGTCAATGGAATATTTCACTTTATTAGCAAGTGGTGGCACTAAGATGCAACCGAGATAGACGAACTTTTGCTGTAGAAATAGTTCAAGTCGGTAGCATGACAGTTTTATAAACAATTTTAAAACGGCAGCAAAAACAAACATCTTCTTGAATAAACGTTTGCTTTGTGAAGCGCTTAGAGCAGTGGTTCCCAAACTTTTTTGAGCGCGACCCAAATCTGAGTTTGTTGAACATCTCACGACCCAAGACACAGGCAACCTGTATAAACATATTTACCACCCCACTGTTTTTTCAATCTTTGCCTGTTATAATCAAGACACAGACAACCAGTTGAAGGGTGGTCTACTGTAGCTCCTCTTGCTCAGAGTCTAAGTAAAAGTGCTAGATTTGTTGCTGAGTCAAACCGGCTTGGCTCCAGTGCCTCTTCTCGGTGCTTAAAAATACGCTCATTTTTTTTTCATGCGTCGGATGTCTCTTCAACTTGTTCTTCTTTAAGGATTCGTTTGACAACATTTTACAACAGCCTACATAGCGGCTTGCCAGCAGTAGGCTACCTGGGTCGCAGATAAAAATGAACTTTAAATTTAAAAAAATAGTTGAGAAATCTTAATTTGTCAACTTAAAGAATAATTTACGTGTACTGTGATTTATTGAAGGAAGTGACTTGAATGGCGGTAAAACTGCTTACCATAATTGATTTTGATAAGAGAAGCCGAATAAAAGCGTGTGATGCTCAATAGAAGAAAAAAAAGTTTATTTATAAACTAATTTACAACAGTCCGATTTTGGCAGATCGTCTCTGCACGACCCATTTTCTGACCTTTCGCGACCCATGTTTGGGTCGCGACCCATAGTTTGGGAACCACTGGCTTAGAGCAATGCATTTCTAGGTTGGATACAGCGCTACGTAAAAACACATCAAAGCATAATGATACATTTTTCTCGGCAGCCGATTGTAGCAAGAGTTGATAGCGGTAGACAGAGAAAGGTGTTTCGTCCATGAGGCTATGGGTTCTGTTTTTTTTTTAAGTACAAAGAAATCAATAAGACACCGTGCTGGTGTTCTGCCTTATTCAAATGACCTACGTAGGCTACTTAACTCAGAAACAGTGTAATAGTGATATTCCCTGGAATGGTCTACTCCAGTGCTTATCAATCCGTCCTATTACAAGACTCACATTCGACTTGCAATTGCGCCCTCTGTCGATGTGAATTATCGCAGCAAAATCACAATAAAATAATAAAATGTGAATACAAGTAAATTAATCTGGACAATACAAAAGCATAAGAACATACGTAACTGAAATGAGAACGGAAAACTTGAGCTTACTCAGATTATCGCCCTATTCGATGTGAATCGAGTAGGAACTTGATCAAAAACGTTCACCCAGCACATCATCCATAGAGTCGGCAAGTCTTGTTAATTACAAATGTTTTTGTTAATTACAATATTACGTTCGGCCCCATGGATACAAGTATGAAGCAGTGATGGTGATTGTGACGAAACGTTGTGACAATGAAAAGTATCACCTGGTTTGATAGTGGAAAGTTTGGTTTGATACAGAAAAAAAAACAAGTATGCTGTCCTTAAAAGTTTTCCTATCCCTCGTGAATTAGCCTACGGCTCGGAGGGTAAAAAAAACTTGTCTACTCCGCGCTACTGTGTATTCTGTACCAAACATTTTTCCATCTTATTTGGTCTTAAATATTATTTATGTAATTACAAACTAGAGAAGAAAAACAAAAATTATATTCTCTTGTACGCACGGTGTAGGCTGCTAAAAAAATCTTGGTTGGAAACTTCCTAACTGGGTTTAGACGTTTCACCGTATCATATGTTGGATGAATTGTACCATGGCTATGCTGAGAATAAAATCTATCAGAATGAAAAGAATATTTTAAAGCTTTAAAGCCATCGGAAGTTTTGTTTTGAGCTAAAACCCAAAATGGCGGAATTGACATGAAAAATATAAAATCATAAAATAAACTTTTCTGCAGCAGTTGACGAACAGGCTATAAATACAATAAACGTATTAATTTGTTCCCAGTAAGTTAAAAAATCATCATTTATCGCAATATTGGAGATGATGACACAGAAAATGGCAGCAGCTATGCTGGTCATGCTTAAGTAGCGCCGACGGTCCTACAAAGGTGAAGTATACCAGTTTTAGCGAACAAACAAAATTATTTAAACTCAATCTACTACAAACGAACAAAGCTTACCTTGAGGGGCTTGGGGGTTTTGGTAGGCGTTTTTGTTGATCCATTCATAGGGTCGACGTTGAGTCGACATTGGCACAGGGTGCATCGAGGGAAGCTGTAGCGATCCCGGTACGTTCACATCCGGGCCACCTGTGAAACATTCTATCCCGGATAGTGGGCCTTGGCTTGAAACCGGACTGACCGGACGACTGACCAGCGAAGGCCGACCAACGTGGCTTGAAAGGGGGTAGGAAGAAGGTGTAGAAAGGGGACCTGCACTGTGATGGCCGGGATATTGTTGATTGATTGGTTCCCATGCATTGCTTAGGACGGGGGGGAGAGGGTTACCGGAATAAATGGTCGGACTTGCCCAACTTGGTTGTGAACTTCCTGGTTCAGAATGGCAGTGGGGGTTGACGCCCGACACAAAGAACTGTGATGAATATTCGTGTCCCAGTCCAGATCGCGAGTATGATGCTTCACTAGTATTTGGGGTCTGCGGCATGCCGATGTCCCCAGTTTGATAAGATGGAGCTGGTGGGATCTTGTGCTGATAACCGGATTGGAAGAATCCGCTGGAGGAAGAGGACTGATCGGGGTCCGAGTGAAGGTTTCTGTACATCGATGACGTGGATAAGGGATGGCCAATACTTTGTTCATCAACAGTGCAGCATAACATGGTGGGGAGGATGCTCGGCTGATGGGAGGCCCGTGTCTCTGGCCAGGTGTGAACGAGGGTTTTGATTATTACTTATACACAATTGTAGTAAGAAAATTAACCCTACTCTGAAATATAATGCAAAGGCGTTACAACAACGACTTCAAATCCTCGCATGAAAACAACAGTTTGTGATTGATTGTTTGGTGTACATTTGTTTTACTGCAACAATCTAGCTTCAATAAACATTTGCGGACTTACATTGCAAAGTTTTTGATTCTTTAAAGAAAATATTTCACAATTTTTCATAACGCACACAGGTTGCATTTTTCAATTTTTAAAAATAGTTTGATCCTCATAAAATAAACAAACTATTTGCTTGTGATCAACAAAAACTTTTTTATGACTTCACACACAAGGACCTGAACACCTCAATTTTTATACATGTAGCCTACATGGCCAAATATTTATAACTATTTAACCGAAAGTAGTATTCAACAAGCAAGACTTGAAGTTAGCAGTATTTCGATGCAACCACTTTGAAGAGACTAGCAGGCTGATATTGTCGCCAACCTTTCAGTGGTGACAACATTTATATAGCGCCACATCCACAATGCAGATTATGCGACCATGATGAGAAAACAACTCATTCAATGATGTTAAGCAAAATTTAATGTTTTCAAGCGAATTTTGAGCACATGCAAGTTTTCTGTTTCCTTTATAAACATAGACAACCAACTGGCAAACAGGTATTGTGAATAACGCACTATAGTAGCCATTTTGAGCGAAAGTGGATTTTGTTCATTGACTGGTGAAGGACATACTCAACAAGATTAAATAAGCAATAACTCAATAACTTAACAAAATACAAACATTTATTCAAGCAATAGCAAACCAGGGTGGGCTGTACAAAGTGAGGAATGGCAGTTTGAATAGAGAGCAACTCCAACACAAGATAGTGAAAACATTTTTTTGATAAAACGAACAAACATTTTACTCCATAAAAAAGCTCTTAAAATAAAATAAAACTGCTTTTTTAGAAAAACAGTTTAATACTTTTTGATTTCGTGTGTTGTTAGGCTGAATTAGGCAAACCTTCGAAAACGTGGCACAAAGTAACATTGCATTTCTCTGTAGCCGAGTGTAGCGATTTTATTCGCTACATGTTTTCTATTTGTGGAGATTTTGTGGCTTTCGTATTTGCTTGGAGTCGACAAGTGACGTTTTTTATAATTAAACTAAAGCAAACATTTACGCTGAATAGTCAAAACTTTTTTGTTTCACACTCCAATCTAGAGTAGGCTACATAAATGGGTTGTTTCTTACAAAGAAAAACTTTGAAATGTTTCTTTTCGAAACAAAATTTAAGAATTTTGTTCTGTATTAACTAAAAAAAACTTTCTTCAAACAACTCTGGTTGTGAAACCAGAATAAAGTGCAAATAGACCACGCAAACTTTTAGAAACCGATCGTTAGTTGTATTTGCAGGGGAAACTTTCCCTTCATTTGAACGTGCTCGGCTCTGCACTCTTTAGACCTGTGAAATTGTTTACATGTTTTAACGTTCTTTGAAACAAACTATGCCACTTCTTTACCAGGTCTGCTTTCTATCTCGTTCAATACACTGTGATGCCATGCGCTACAAAAGTTGTCGCCACCTAGAACAGTAATCTTGTCACCAGGGTTGTTGTGGGGATAATTTGGGCCCACAACAATGTGAGGGCTGAGCCCCAAAACAAGACACTTGCAATAAAAAATAAAAACAAGTCATTTCTAAACAAACTGGAAACCACTAGCAAGTCCATTAAGAAAACTGTACATGGTAGTGAGTTGTATGTCACCAACCGCATTAGGACTTGAACAAAAACGCAGCGTATTCAGCATTTCTGGACTCCCAAACCTCTTTTGGGTGTCCTGTTAACGCTATTACTGCCGCTGGTGTTCTAATCATGATCACACCCATTTGGGCTCTGCCGGAACGTTCACGTCAAAATGTTGCGCTACGTCGATTCTCTCGTTGTTGCAAAACGTAAAATAGCAATTTTTAAAGCAGGCTACTGTACTTGACTACTACATCATATCATACAGTAAATACTTTTATTTATGATTCCAAGAGGAAACTTGGAGCGCTCTTTGAACTTGTAAAGGATCGATAAGTTTTAACATCTCGGCTAACTTGGTTGCTTGCAGTGGCATAGACCATGGACTTCTAAATAGTAAAATCTGGACTGGAAACGCAGTGGGCAACAGTAGGCCAAACAGTTGGTACAACAGTTGGCCAACAGTGGGCCAACAGGGTTAGTTACTTGGCTGTTGGCCCATTGTTGGCCAACTGTTGTACCAATTGTTTGGCCTATTGTTGCCCACTGCATTTCCAGTCCAGATTCTACTATTTAGAAGTCCATGCATAGACGCTACATATCCGACAGGAATGCAGAATTAATGGTCGTTGTTACTATAAACTCAGACTTTCCTTGTGGCGAGGTTTACCTGACAAATGCGCAATATAACAGCAATTTTTTGTCAAAACATCACTTGAATCAAGCATCTTTTTGTTAGAGAATACCTCAAGCAATATCAGCGTGAAGGATCAAGTATCTCTGCCATGTACCAACTAGAAACATTCATGACTATGAAGGATCCCAAAAGAAAGTTTGGAACAACTCATTTCAAGCAAGCGCATGTAGGTCTGATCCTTTCGGCTTTAAGTTTTTTAGTCAATTTTAGTGACATTTTATAACTTGGGAGGAATCCTTTACAATAAAACAGCCACTTCCATGCAAAAAAAAAAAAAAAAAATCATACAAAACCTTCATGATAAACTTCGAAAATGACTCCAGTTTGTTGAAAGATATTTCCACATATTAGCGTCGCCGCGCGAGTTCAACTTAAAATGAAAGTTACCACTTGCAAAACATTTTTTCGGTTCAAGAGTTGAAAATAAAGTTCAAATTATTCTCAAATCTGTTTTTGTTATTAAAGCTAAACATTTAAAGATACGTTATCAGGCATCTAACTTTTGTTGCTTATGACGACACGATCTTTATAAAATCAACTGAGACGCATAAAATAATTAAGAAATCTGAATTAGTTTTATTTAGAAAAAAATATTTATTAAAAATTCATTTTAAGTTAGTTAAGCCTTCTACGTTCTGTGTTCAATGAAGTCTCCACAATCGCACAGTTCAACATAAGCCTGGTTGTTTGCAAACATAAAAATAAAGATTTTGTTTATTTGTGATCAACTCTTGATAAAAGATTGCTTTCATTGACGTCATGAAGTAACTCAAAATAATATCAAAGGTTTCCAACATTATTTTTCTATAATAGTTACACCACAATCCATTAAAGCTTTATACAATTCATTTGGGCTTGCAACAAATATGGCAAAGAACTGCAAGTTGTCAACATTTATTATAAGGAAGTAAACTCTTATATTTGGTTTGCTCTCAATGATTCTGATTTAAATCACTTTCCTCCTATCTGAGTCAAAATCGTCTAACTGAACTGCCTATGATATATACAACGATGTCGAACCTCAAGCGATTTGTCCCCGTGCACTTTGGCGAGATTATTTTAATGGGTTCTCTCTATCGCTGACCCCCACGATAGCGTTCTGACAGCGATAAATCTTTGGTAATTGGCCGAATACACACCTAGCTGCAATTACTACACGTCTCCGTGCACCTTCCCAGAGCGAGCCGCGTCACTAAATCATCGTCTCTGTGACCTCACAATTGCTATGATGCTTCCACACTACAATAAACTAAATATGTGAAAATATTTCTGTTTTTCGAAAGTTCAACGAAAAAATTATTTTTGCGTCACATTTTCCTGCAGTCGACCATCCATGAGCGTTGCATTGATGTACTGACAAATTGTGTAACTTTGTGACAATCGCTTCGTATTTCGTTGTTACTCGTCTTTGGCCGCTCGCATTGAAGGACTTCGGTAACCCGACGCTTCGTTGTGGAGATCCGTAATAAAATGGCGGAAGGCTGTCAGCAGTCGGGAACAATGAGACCGATGGAACGTCTCCTGCTTCTGCCTGGACTTGGAAATATCTCACAAAAGTATCAAGTCATTCACATACAGTCCTCGCCGGACCTCACTCTGCATGTCCACTCAGCAATCTTTTTTGGTCATGTTTTCTAACAAAGAAATGTTGCTTCTATTATATCATTTTAATAGAATCTATGCAAAACAGCTTATTATTTAAGTGGCGAGAGTTTCAGATCTACCAATCACCGAATCACTACCTGGTTAGGTTCTAAGTAGCTGAGAAAAAAATCGCGTTTACGTGATAGCAATTATTAACTTTTTATGGCGTCATCTTTAATCGATTAGTCGCTATTTGCCTTTAAATAGCCCATTCCAAACGTTTCAAGTAATTTTTGTATTTGACATGTCACTTTGCTGTCTCCGAATGAAGCTTCTGCCTCAAATCTTTCAAACTAGTCTCGGAAAAAGGTGGGTTGCGATTATTATCACACCCAGGCTATCCTGACCTAGCTGCCTGCTGGATGGGACAAACCACAAAATTGTTGGTGAAGCTCAACAGGGCACAGTCTCAACAACTGGAAGGTTAAGTCAACATTGATATGTACACACTTTCTACTGATCGCCTTGTTCCTTGGAAAGCCGCTTTGATCTCACAATTCTAAAACAAAGAAACAATGACGAGTGTGATGTCACACACTCATTAATCACATGACCGATACCAACGTCTTGCAGTAATTTTGCATGAAAATAGTTTCTTGGCCGTATCGTTGTTGTCAGGGGCCGGGTGGAATAGAGATTGCCTGAGCCATCTTTATGATGGGCCAGTGAGCCTGTTTGCTTTTTTGACGCTATGAATTTATTAAAAGTTGCAAATTGCAGTTTTAACAAAACATTTTGGAAAAATATAAAGTCAAGATTTTTCGAAGAACGGGGAATAAAATTGAACATAACTAAAAATAAAGAAACTGCCAGAACTCACTTAGTCTTTCAACGTCACTTTAAGATATGGGTGTTAAGAAAATCTTTTGCAAAACAAAATAAAATTCTTCATTGAGGCAAGAAACGAAAGCAAGGCAAAGAAAATTTAGGCTCAAACAAAATTTCATCCAATATCAATTTTTTATCATATTTCGGTGAGAATAGCCTTCCATTCGGAAACTTCGAAGAGACACACTTGTTAACGAAAACTGACGTCTTTCTGACCTGGCGTATAAACTATCCCGTGCCATACCTTGAATCGCTGCAGTCTGCAAATGTATCAGCTACTTCTTCTTTCACTGTTGTACGTGATTTCAAGCATTGACTGCCCCTTGTTTGAAAAGTTTTCAAGATTCTCGGCCTTTTGCTGTGTATTAAGTGTATGCAATTATTAAAATATCGATCTTCCACAAAACCTGCAACCTCATTTTGATAAACTGCGCTAACCATAACAACTGCCATATCGTGAACAACTTAAACACCGCAGTAGAAGCTGCACCGAATGGCAGCTTTTCACAACAAATATCGAATTGTCACTCGGCTACGGACACTTCCATATTCCACACTTGTCATGACGTAGGTGTGATGTCATCGCATGCGAAGTGAGGGCTTGGGAAAGTTTGAGGTGAAAGTCACGTGATAACCCTTGCAATGGAAATGTTTTGTTTCCATTACAATATTCATCAAAAGTGAAACGTATTTGATTGGTCAACAGCAACTTACTTTGATCTTTTTGCTTTGCACAATTCTTGCTTCTGCGCGTTTGGATTAAACTTCTTCATCCTAACAGAAGATGACGCTTTCTCCGGAATAGGTTGGATTTAGTGATGACGCCACATCTTCATGAATATGCCTGGGCGTTTCCTTTTTTTACGATCTCCTATCTGTGCCCCCCGGGTTGTTCCCATAGGGATTGCGTTGGATCGATGGAACGTAGATGGAAATGATTGTGCTACATCCATCACGCATTGTTGCAGAATAATCACAGGAGAAGCAACTCGTGAGATTATTTTGAAACAATGTCATGTGCGGCGAGCTTTGATCTCGCGACCTACAGAACGATACCACGATGCAACAAAGGATATAAAGGAATGATTCTTGAACCAGGAAACGCCAACTGCTGTGATGTCATCAGAAACGAAACAAAGACCATCTTGTAGGAAGCGCTCAGTCGTGAGAAAGTATTGATCTGTAGAAGTGACGTAACAACAGCTTAATTGTGACGCAAATACGCGTACCTGATGACTTCATAATTAGTTGAAAAAAACCAGCAAGGTACGTCATCGATCAAGCAAAGTCCGGTGGAAAGTCAAGACAAAGTGTCATCTAGTCAAAAATAATTGCGACGGAGATGCGATAAATGATTCATTTCCAAGAAAATCCTTCAAACAGTCCTTGAAAATGTTCAACCATGAATTGCAAATAGTTGAGGCAAGAGGACCCGACCTCTGGTTTCTGATCACAAACATTTGGTCACCGGATCTGTTTATCCGCTGCAGTTTGAAGCGGTATGCCGTGCTCAGCAAATCAGCCTAAATTTTTGTTAAGAAATGTCTAAAATCGTACAAAAATCATTCTAATTAATTAACTTGATGAATATGTGACTATTGACCGCAATAACTCAGCGCAGTAAACCAGCATTCTAACCCAGTTTGTTTTGATATCATTCACGCATGGCTGCACACGAAAAGAGTTTATGACTTGACCATATCTGCAATGTGATTAGGGTATAGTAATTTTAACTTACGTCACTGTAATATAAAAAGAGAGAAGATGAAGTGACGTGGAATCAGCTGATTGGTTAACCAGCTTGTTTAATGGGGTTACTTCATTGCAATCACATGCGGGGCTCAAGAACAGCTGATCTCTAATGCAAACTGTTGTTCTTTGAAGTTTCAAGCCTCTGATCAATGATTGCTTGCATGACCTTTTCCCGTAATAACGACCATTGATTGCGTCAAAACAAAGGGAATTGTTTATGTTGTCACCAATTGTTTACATTATAAGCGAACAAAAGCTATATTAAAAGAAGAAGTGACTTTTTGTTTTAATTGAACATCAAAACACTCTTTAAATAGACAGAACGTTAAATGTAAAACAGTTTCACATGTTTTTGAAATCTCAAAAAACATGAAGTCAGCCAGCAGTTTTGCAAATATTTCTCTGATCCATGGTCTGATGAAGTTAACATTCCATGGATAAACAAGCATGATGTCCTTAAACACAATTAGGATTGTTTCCCAGAGTAACCTTGGATATTTGGAAGTAAATAAGTAATTTATTCAAAGGATTGTCTTCGATTAGTGGAACCTCCCTTGTTGGAGGAAAATGTCCAACATTTTCAAAGGAATTTTATTTAAAATAAATAGATTTTCCAACGAAGAATGCTTCAAACTATATTCACTTAATCTCTTCCAACAAATTGTCGGGTTAAATGTTATTTGATTGTATTCCAACGTTGCGGTGACGTCTCCTATGTGCTTGTGGCATTTCACGCCATTGTGACACCATAGCAGAGAAGAAAGATATTCCACCACAAGAGGCAACTTTACGAGCGGAAGATTTATGAGGGCAGTTAAAGAACATCACGTCATGAATTCTCAAGTCCCTCGACGTGGCAGCCAGCAGGTGGGAAAATGTTGCATACGTTTTCTTTTTCGTCATTGCGGCAAAAAGAATAGAAGAAATTTTCTTTCAATTTTACTATTTACGGTGGAAACTCCGACAGGAGATATGGAAAGCAGTAGCCAAAGACACATAACTACCGGTTCGCATAAAACGACTTTGAGACACCCAATCAGTTACAACAATATCAATTTTTGTGCAAACTTTTGCGACAACTTCAATTCTGTTGTGAAACAAAGTGCAAAGAAATAAGTGGCGATCAAACCACGGCCCATGGATCAAACCACGGCTTATGGATCAAACCACAGCCACTCCCACATGACGTCAACATTCGTGTTTGCCACAAATTGCCTTTTCTTTGGCAAGCCCAGTTGTACCACATTTTTTAGACTTCCGATTAAATGATGAATTTTATCTTGCTGATTATTACATCTGTATTTTGGCATTTTAAGGCTTCATTTTAAAATGAAATAATATTCAAATGTTTTCGAGGAGTATCAACAAAAGGGACCTGAGTCGATCCCACAACAATGCTTGATATGCACGGCTTGGTTTCATACCTCGTAATATAAATAACTTCATTTTCTGTAGAGTCACTGCAATCTCATCGAGTCAAATCGATTTTGTTCTCCTAGATTAGTGGTTATGAAACTGTGGGTAAAAATGTAGGTAAGTAAGGTAGCAGAGCAGCAGGTGGGTAATTAGCTGAAACTGAATATTTAGGATAACTTAACACATGCAACAAATAACGCCCCGGCTGATCTTCGCTTTAGATTGAGCTCATCAATGAATGACCGCCGCCGACGCCAGCTCAATAATCTTAGTAGAGTTGTTTATATATGATTGTTCAATGCTTGCAGAAGGCCGTTGTTTACAAAGCCACCATTGATAACGGCCCGAAAGTTCTTAATTATATTGGTTGTTGTGAAACTACTTTTAAAAAACGTTTTTCCAACCATAAATGTTCCTTCATGGATAGGTCTAAACGAAACAGCACCGAACTATCTAAGGCAGTTTGGGACCTTAAGGACAAGGGTGTTGATCCTAAAATAACTTGGTCTATCCACAGCTGTGCTCGGCCTTATAGTGGAGGTGGTCGTAATAATTGTGGCCTATGTTTGGCTGAAAAGCTGGCCATTCTGAAGGCTGATAGTGGCCACCTTTTGAACAAGCGTTCCGAACTGGTGGGTAAATGTCGTCATAGAAACAAATTTAAACTCAAGTACTTCAAAATAAAATAAATTTCTTTTGATTTTTACAGGTTATTTTTTTTTTAATTTCATTTGATTTTTACAGGTTATAAATCTCATTTAATTTTTACAGGTTTTAAAAACAGATTTCATTTCATTTGTTCAGGTCATTACAGGTTACATCATCACAATTCCTTGTGATTTTCACAAGTTATGATTTTGAAAAAATTAAATTTCATTTGATTTTTACATGTTATAAATTTCATTTAATTTTTACAGTTTTTTTTTAAAAAACAATTTTCATTTATTTTGTTCAGGTTACTACAGGTTGCTTTGATCATCACAACTGCATTTTGCTTTTTTGTGATGTCATAGATGTTGCCATCAAGTTGCTTGGTTTCTAGTTGGACAAATTAATTAAAACTTTGTAGTAATGGATAGAGGTAGCCCTTAGTAATTCTGAGGTTTTTTTCTGCAGATTGAATTACGGTTATAATATTTAATATCTTTTTAGGAATTACAGGTTTAAAGGGTTTTTTTGCAGAGTAAATTACAGTTGTAATATTTAATATCTTTTCAGGAATTATCGATTCATTACTTTTTGCATGTTTTTCAGACCTTCTGATGATCCGTTAGGTGAAACAATTTGTAAAGGCTTCAGATAGTAATAACTATATTTGATTTAATTCGCTCTGCTTTGCCTTTTTGTTTAGCATTGAGCACTTTTTTGTAGTATTAATAGTTTTCATTGTTTTTGATTGTTGTTGTTTATTCTTTATTAATATTTTCATTATAAAACTTATTTTTTCCTCATCTATGTCGTAGGTTTTACGTGTTTACAAAAGCAAGATATTTTCACACCTGTTAGAGACTAACTCAATTTGTCATAATTGTTCAGCTGCGGCAGCGCGCCAGATTGACTGCATTGTCTTTAGTAGTTATTATTGAAGTTATTATTAGTGGAGTTGTGTGGACTCGTGGTGTGGACTCGTGGTGTGGACGCGTGGTGTGGGCTCGAGTAGTGTGATACAGAAAAATTTTAGTAGTGAGAACGGAGGATAACTATATTTTGTTGAGTTGTTCTTTCAATTTAATTTTTTGTTGGAAGAACGTTTTATTGAGAGGGCTGTTGCTGTTTGAATAAATGGTTCAACTCCCAAGAAAAATCATAAATATTTCCTGTATAGGCTTTTGATACTGAGCAATTTGGAAAATGGAAGTTTGGTCTGAACAGAAATGGGCAATGATTGGGAAAAGTTAAGAATAAGTCTACTCGATTATCTTCACTTAAGCTGAAAGCAAACAATCCCATATAATCAAAGTGATGAATGTGCGAAAGAATTAAAAATGTTGCTCACGCTATATCAAGGAATTGATGGATATGTCCAACAACTAAGAGCCTTGCAAATTGTCATTTGAAGTTTGTAAAGAACAGGGCTTTGTGAATTATTGTGTCCTACCGGGAAATACTTTCTTGAGATCTCAAAACATTTCAAAGTTTTAATGTTAAGAAAAAACGTACCCATTTTAATAAATGATCTTTAAAGGCATGTTTTGTTCAAAATCGATAAGTTTAACATTTGGCATGAGAATAAATATTTTGTACTTGCTTGAGTTTGCATGACGTGAGTAAAAAAGCAACCTCTGTTCCAAAATTGTATAATAATAATTTGCCATTTGCGGAAGATGAACGTCTTGTTTCAAAACCTGTCAGCGCATGCGCAGAGTATAGGTTTGGTTTTCCGGAAAAATCTACTCCCAAAGGTCGAGGTTATTTGATTCCAAATCCTGCAAACCTCGCACGAATAAAAAGATCACGCAAGATGTAAAGCTTATGAGGAGATCTGGAAATAATCAAATCTATATCTTATGCGGTCGAAGGTTGTTGCTCAATTTTTGAGTATTTTGTCTTTAAGAGTCACTTTACCTAGACTCCAAGAGATTCTAGTTGCAACATTCATCTGATGAAATTGAATGTAAAAGTAACAACAAACAAGATGGTTTATTGCTTCACTGACGTTTCGCGCACCATGACAATGCGCATCCTCAAAGCGAATAACATACAAAATAAAATTTCACAAGATTATATTCTGCAATGCATTGCAGTACTACACTTATTAGTTATTGGAGCTGTTTAAATGCTCTGTCACTTCATAGATATTCATAATTTATAGGGATGGCGCGGTGGCGATTAAATGACGTCATCATCTAGGGAATGGTGATATGCAGAACATCATCGGATCTCAAGTCGTCACATTGTTTGCTGCCATACTCATAACAGTATCGAAGGAGTTACGTTAGATTTAAGTCAAGAAAACTTCTTCAGCGTTTCTTTCCTTGTTTGTACGATAAAATAAATGCTGACCACAATGGATTGCTATTGGAAGAGCCTTGAAAGAATAATTTGGGCCAGCTATTCCGGGCCATGACTTCAGATTTTAATATGTTTCTCGTGAGGCTGTGGGGTGTTTTCAACTGTTGATAGGTATTCAAAAACCAGTCAAATAGTTTGTTTAAAATTTAATCGTTTTACAAAAACTTTGAAGATGGAGTGGCTCAATGCTCCCTCATTGTGTAGGCTACCGACTAGAACCAATTCAACGTTCATTGAAAGCCGTAAATTGTCGCCTTTGCAATCGCATTTTATTTTTAATATTTTAATAAGAACCTCATTATGTTGCATTGATAACATGAAATACATGATGTAACAATTAACCTCACGACCTTCGTGGATTACGTGTCACAGCATTCAGAGTCACCTCTTCTTTTATTTGGTAAACTTTGTTATTTTGTATTTTGCATTTCATTCAATTTTAGGTGTTTTATGTCGGCCTATACCATTTTTACCTTCCATCTACCTTATGTTCAACAAGAATGCAACATATTTTTGGTTGTCACCAGAAATAGAACCGGCACGAGTAAAGTCCTTACACCAATTGCACCAGACAAGGCCCTCACAATCGGCAGGTGTCATCGAAGGTCTCAAGGGCGTTTTGGACACATAAACATTTTTGTTTTTCTATAACTGTATACTGGTGATTTTCAATCGGCCTTTCGCGCAACTTTAGTGTTCGTGAAAGATCGTCAGGTGTTCCTAAATACATTTATTAGCTTGACTAGTGTTTCATGGAACACCGGTCGAACATCATAAGAGCTTAGCTTTTGTCTTTTTACAATTCCTGCCAAAATATCAACTTTGTGCTCATCCAAACAGGCCCAGACATCTCACTGAGAAAAACTGAGTGAATAAATTGTTGTTCTGTGGTTATTTTCATGCAAAGTATTCCCCGGTTCATCAAAGGTTGAAAAACACTGCATTATCGCATCTTGCAGCATTTCGCTTCCTCTGTCTTGTCTATATTCGTCTTTCGTTTCATACGTTGGTCTCATCAAAGATGTGTCGGTTGTTCTATATTATCCTCCCGATTTGACTCCAACAGCAATGGTGGAATCGTGTCCTGACTTTTGCTTTGTGGTTGAAGATTTAGATTCAGTAAAGCATTGAGTAGAAACTTTAGTTACTCCTCCACGAAACTAGTTTGATTGTTTACCTTTCCTCTGGCGAAAACACAGCAATCATGTCTGTTTCGTCTCTGAAAAGTTGATCAGTATTCGTTTGCTGGCTGCCGAGCACTCACCGGCTGCAATGATATTCGTAAAAGTCGACTCCGATTTACAAAAAGTGAACATAAATCTTCTAAGCATTTTCATTCTCACGTACATAAGGTCGATCTGTTTCCCTGTGAAGATTTCCCAGCGTAGTAGGGTATAGACATTTTTAAACTGATTGTTTGTTTTAGCATGTTGTTTGTTCGATATCTACGACATTCTCCGATATGTACTTTGAGATATCTAAACAGTCAAATTCAAAGAAAGATGAACAAGAATATAGCAAGTCCCGACGTTACATACGAGGCTTGCTGGCTGTTGTCATCTGCCATTAGTTTTCATCGTTGATCTGGTAAACGGTTTCGATCATTTTTGAATAAAAATGATACTTCAGCTTTTCTTGTTTGTGTTTTGCAGCCCATTAGAATAGCCCTGCAGGAGATAAAGTCATTAGCACCGCCTGCTCTTGCAGTGCACGGAAATAGAATAGAAATTAGCTCGTGACTGAACGGAGCATGTTGGCCGGAGTGACGTCATGACTATGACGATGATGAGGCTGGCATGCAAGTGATTACGTGGGTGCGGCGTCACAGTAGTCAAGCTCACTGCTTGCTCATCAAATAGAAGTCGACACGATTCCCTACATTGTTACTGGATCGATGTTTGTTTTCTTTCCGAAGTCGTTGCTTTGTTCTGCCAACCGAGGTACACGCCTGGCGAAATGTTTGTTTAAGAGCAATCAAGGTGTGTACAAATTAAAGAATCACCTTAATTTTCCACGAAAGGATCTTAGATTAATGCAAAATTCAATTCAAATTCGTTCCCTGAGGTCTTCCTATGAATGCACAAACTTGAATCAAAGATAATTATTTACTTTCTTTCGACGAAACAAATTTTAATGTTTCTTCCGATATGTTGTCTAATATCGCTAATTCGAAGACTGCAAATTATTTGAACAAACTTTCAGCTATTGCGATTCTAATCGCTGTTTGTTTCGGGTTTTATTTGCATTCATGACATCAAACGTAAAACCGCGTACAGCCGACATCACAGAGACATTGTAGCAGAAGCTACAAGTAATATAATTCGACACACAATCGTAAATTATGACATCAGAATGGCATGGAGCTGTGCGCTGACAATAAAATTTTTATGAATCGTTTGATTTTACTAGTTTTGTTTCATTTCCTTTCTCATTAACACAAAAGATGTAAATGAAGGTAGCATGAAGATTGGTCGCATACAGGATTGGTCGGCTAGAATAGCATGTGCCAGTTTTCTTGTGGCCTGCAACACGAAGGAAGTATGTCATTCATAAAACACCTGGGCGTCATCGTTTGACCTCAAAGTCTCATCAGTTGGGTTTTCAGTTAAGTCAGATAAACGTAATTGGGGAAGACCGTCGCGTTACCAATGCTAGCGTAATGGCCACATTTGTTTGAGGCTTTCACCTACTTTGTTGAAGTGCTCGAATTGTACCAGCATTAAGCAATGCAACAGCAAGGTGCAGCATAGCCGCAGGAGAAAACAAATTTTTAGGAAAATAAGCAAAGTGGCCCAAACTTTGCCTTCGCAAAGACTTTGACAAAAGTTGCATATCTGCATTCTCAAGAAACCGTCCAAATCAGAGACTCCTAAACTGTGTGCCGCGAGAGGGTCGCAAGTGTGCCGCGAAAGCCTGATGATGTAAATGTTGCAATCGTAAGCTCAACCAACAAAGTGTCAAATTAGTTTACAGTAGAAGAGAGCATATTCTCTTTCTTTGTTACAGTGGGCTATATGGGCTATAAATAGCGGACAATTAACTGCGTAAATGCTTGATCATCGACCCACTCCTATATACCATTTAACTGAAACGTAAGTTAAACATTTGAAAATAATATATATTTGAATAAATTCTTTCTGATGATCCTAACATGGTGAAACAAGCTGTTAAGGTGTTTTTTTATGAATAGTAACTGAATTTGATGTAATCTTCTCTGCTTGGCATTTTGCTTGACATTGAGCACGTTTTGCAGTATTAGTAGCATTTATTGTTATATATCTTATATCCACAACAGTAGTACAAAAGCAACAAACTGTCGACTTCATGGTAGCATAACTATTGAAAACAGAGTGGGTGCAGGTATTTGCATCTTACTGCACACTTCCACTGTGTTCACTTAAAATTATCTGATATAAAAATCATAAATGTGTGCACAATAACAATAGAGCATGCGTTGTAACAATAGAGCATGCGTTGTAACATAGCCTAAACCATGGGTCTGTAACCTTTTGCTATCAATAAGCCAAAATCAAACGTTACATGGCCTTGGCTGGCCGTGGTCCACTAATACCAGTTTGATAGATTTAGGTTCATGACTTCAAAGCGTTTGGTTGGTTGGTTTTGAATCTTTATCCTCGGACTGACAAAGCCTTGATAAGTTATTCCTGGTAGTTTCGCATAGCCTACTTATATAGAGGCTCTTGAGGCAGGGCTGGTTACCGAGATTGACAGAGTGAAGTTTTCCGATTGTTGAAGTGTTGTTGCTGGGAAATTATTCCATCCATTAGGTGCCACTCAGGGCCTCTGAGAGAAATTTTCACTAGGGGTACCAAGAGTCATTCCGGGCCTCCTCTCACTCTGGGCCCCCTTCATCTAGGGTAAAACGCGTGATGTTTGCTTAGAAGTATTGCACACCAGTGGCGCGGGAACTATTTTTCTCTAGGGGGGGGGCTGAAGCTGTCGTAGTGTTGTCAGCTTCTGGGGGGCTTTGTCCCCCAGACCCCCCTTACATGGGGGAACATTTACAACTGGTACTGGGCATGCGGTCTCCTGTGTAAAAAAAAAACGACGCTAAAACACACATATTGCAAATTGTAACAAATGAAGAACGGCAAACAGCAAAGCAGCTGTTCAGGAAATTAAAATGAAAACGAACAAATTAGAAAGTTATATAAAAACGACAGTTTGTAGAAATGAGCTCTCACACGCTTCCGAAGATTGATTTTCGCTCAGGTGTTTTCTCTATAAACTGTGTCATAAGTTCTTTGACATCCACAGTGTCCAAAATGTTTTGGTGGACAAGCATCAACGCAAGATGAGTACCGTAACTCGTTTTTGTGTCATTGAGCTTCTCAACCACGTTTTCAGGCGTCTTAGAGCAGAAAAAGAACGTTGTGATAATGCAACCGAAACCTAGAGGCAAAAGCAGAGCTCCACGAATTTTTGCGTTTCTTTGAAAAGATTCAGTGTTTGAGGGTTTAGTTGCAATAGTATCTCAGCAACCTTTTGAACGGAGTTTGCGGTTTTTCCACTTACAACATCGCTGAGCAAAGTAGGCTAAGTTCCGTTTTTAGGCGATCTTTTCTGATGGCATTGGGTAAGCTGATCTCAGTATCAGATCTTTTCTCACCGTTTGCACAGATCAAAAGGACCTTCTCTCTGTTGGCTGCTGTAAGCAGATCCGCCTGGTCGAATCTTCGATCAAGCTCAGCTTGAACCAATCAAGGGCTTCGATGTATTGCCGTTTCTACTATACGCTCCGTCTCCCGCAGACGACAAAGCATCCGATTCCTCTGTGTTTCGAAATCTTGCTGGAGTTTTTCCCACTTGGAAATCCTTTGGCGTCTTTAGGTTATTGACAGACGCAAAGACGTTCGCTGCTTCCATAAGCTTGGAAACGGATTCATCTTTTCTGAGATTTTTGATCCGTTCGCGGAGAGTGGTGATTGATTCCAAAGCTGAAGAAGCAAAAATCTTTGGAGCTGTCTTGCGACGGCTTCTGCAGACTGAAAAACTTCCCCGCTGCAGGTAATCGCAAAATAAAGCCGCGTCGTGCGTGCTTGTTTTACCAAGCCGAATATGTTTGCACGTGCGTCTCCTCTCATTGCACTACGATATCTTCTGTCATGTCGGTCAGACTTGACAAGCATTATCATGTATTATTGTAATGTCCAGAAAGAGCCTACGCATGAAACGTAGGCTAAATAGTGCAGAATGATGTCTAATAAACGATGTACCGCCGTGTTAGTAGGGAAGGTGGCTAGCACCGCCACTGAGAGGTATAGCTCCCTGTGATTGACGACTCTTGCAATTGATGAGCGCGACACGTAACAGGAACTCGATTCATCGTAACAATTAGTGTTCAAAAAAATTTCTGAATTTATGTTATGTAGGCCTATACCTTAAATTGTCAGAATTTTCTAGGGGGGGCTGAAGCAATTATTAAAAATTCCAGGGGGGGCTGAATTTTCTCTAGGGGGGGCTGCAGCCCCTTGAGCACCCCTACTTCCCGCGCCCTTGTTGCACACCATACAACACTAGTATCTTTTTCGTCCCAGACGTGTTAATGACGAAAAATAAAATGATTGATTGAACACTTTACTGCAAAATTGGACATATTTCTTTTAAATATATCCTATAGTTATTCCTGATGAGTATGACACTATGTGGTGTCGAAAATGTTGGATTTTGTAGTTACTTTCTTGTTTTTTTCTGTGTGTTTAATAAAAAAACGTTAAATCCGTTAACGTTAGGCTACTAAGTGTTGTATGTATCTGGTACAAGTCAAGCTCTCTACCAAGGCTCAAACATAACATCTTGTTAAAACATAATCAAATTAATCATCTGACCAATAACTTTTCTTCATTAACTTTTGCATACTCCACATGCCTAGAAGAGGTGAACGAAGCCACTTTTTCTGATTCCGGCTCCTCTCCTCAGGGGCGCCGGAAGCGGGGGGCAGGGGGGCGAATGCCCCCCCTGCCCTCAATTTTTCTGTGGATGGGGGGGCAGGAGGGGAAATGCTGCCCTTTTAATAAGGTCATATAAGCTACTGCACATTTTGCAATGCGATATAACAATTTCAGCTATTCGCTTTTAGCCTAATTATAATCTTTCATTTCTGCCTCAAATTAATATTCACGACACAAAATTCTGTATCACAGTAGGGTAGCCTACATCATTATAACATAGCATGATGTCCTTCCGTGCCATTGTTCTTTGTATCAGTTACCAGACACTTGTATCATTATTCTATGATGAGCTGGTGGATGAGCATTGTCGGCTGTTGCTATATCTTATCTTAAAACTTTAAAAAAATTAGCCTTTCAACAACAAAAGTGCCCTTTTTTCATAATCCTGCCCCCCCAGTCAAAAACCGTTCCGGCGCCCCTGCCTCTCCTGCTCCGAAAGTATTGACTCAGGCTCCTGCTCCAACTCCGAAATTCATTTTGAAAGGGAATAAGCGTGAAACTATCTTTCTCAAATAGTTTTTAAAAAAACACAAAAAAGCCCAAAAACACAAGGGCTTTTTAAAAAAAAGCCTAGGTTTTTCTCAACCTTGCATTTGCTGCACTATGCCCCTCCCCAGGACAGGAGAATTACCAACTTCTATGATTTAATTTAGGGTGCTTTTAACAGAGCATTTTTGCACGTAAAGCATTAAATATCCACTCTGGGCCCCTAATTTCTTTCCGAGCCCTTTTTCTACGTTACAGGCCCCTCCAAGGACTAACGAATAACAACTTTTATGCTTGAATTTAGTCGCTTAGGATGGTGTTAACCAAAGATTTTTGGGCGTAAATTATAAAATCACAATTTCGGGCCCCCCAACAATCACAGGCCTGGGCCCTCAAGGGTACGCCGTACCCTCAGTACCCCTCTTTTATAGGCCTTGGTGCGACTGAATGGAGAGCAGTCCTAAGGATGAGTTGCTCAAGCACACACCCCGAGAGTCGAACCAACGTCGCGTGATCTTGAAGCTTCATCGTTACACGCGCTAAACAACTGAGCTATCGGGGCGTTGTTTGTCGTATCCAGGCTTACACCTGGTGGTTGAAGATTTAGATTAAGTGGACTGGAAGGCAAGGAAGCCAATCTTCGTGTCCACCTTCAGGCATGCCTTTAAGTGTCCTGCCAAAGACACAGCTGCATACTCTTGAGCGGTGTCGAACCGGCGCCCTTTCGAACGTCGTTCCAGGGCTCTCACCACTCGGCTATGCAGCCGACCGGGGCGTTGACGTAATGCCTTCAGAAAATCGGCTTCTGCAATAATACCCTTGACAGGAGTCAGCTGAACAAATTCTTCAACATCAAAATCATTGTGTGCTCCAAGTGCAAATACTGCCACCCAGTAGCGTTGATAAGGGGGTCCAGGGGGTATTTTTGGACCTTGGCCCGGCATAATTTTAGGCGCCCGTAAACTTTCTTAGGGGTCCGGGAGCTTGAAGAAACTACTGTGCATTTTTTATATATGTTGCGTTTTTCTTAAAAGTGTCTCGATTTGAGGCCCGAGGGTCTCATTTGTACCAGGCCCGAATTGTCCTTTCATCGGCCCTGCTGCCAGCTAGGCTGTGTCGGTCATGTCTCTCTGATCAATCGTTATCGAGGACTGTAGATCTTCAAAGATATAATTTTTGCTAGATTTTATGTTCTCAGATATTATATTTATGTAATATATTCGTCGAGTTACGGTTTTTGCTGAAAGATTGATATCTGAAAAAAAGTATTTTTTCTCTGGACAATGGTTTCAATAACATCCATCGTGCATCTTTTCGTAAATTCACCATGAGTAAATGTCTCTTGTCTTTTGCTATTGTTTGTGCTACCTTGTAGCTTGAAAAAGTATCATTTTCTGATTCATTGATTTTCCGTTCCTTTGTAACAAAGAACTTTGCTATTTTTAAGCTACTTATTTTGAGTAGATTAAGTTCGTCTTTCCTTGTTTGATTCATTGCCTTGGAAAAAAATAGTATGTTTTATGTCATAATGGCGCTTTATGTTGAACTGCTTAATGTTTACAGAAACAAAAACGCTGCAAATCAAAGACGTGGAACTACCAACATAATTAATCAAAAAAAGACTTGTCCTTACATTCGATTATAAAATAATATATCACTACGCGGGCCATGTAATATTTTAATTTTTAAAAGGGTTCCGGCCAGACGATATTCGTTGACGGGGCGGATTCCGCCTGCGGGTCGCAAGTTGCATACTTCCTGGCCTAAGCTATATACTTGGAGACTACCGCCGCTCATTTAAGAAGCACAAGTGATATGAGCGGCAGTTTTTGTAACTTGATTATTATATTAACTTTTATGTCATTACTTTTACTGATTTTAAAACTATTAGTGCAGTATAGGCTACATAACCTAAAGGTGGCTACGGTACACAATAATGTTATGGTTTATTTGCTACCGCTTTACAACAGCTAAGATCTTTTAGCGACATGGCTCATTTTGAGTTTATCAAGTTTACGATGTCATCACATTATTACCCGACTTATTCTCACTGCGTTATGCAAGAAAGAACACAATCGGTACCGCTTTTAAAATTTCCGGTTTGACCCGACCAGGAATCGATGTCAGATCTAGCAGCCCCTGAGCTGAAGGCAAAACCGCTCGGCCACTGAGCTGGCCGCATGGTTTGCAGTGAAACCTTGAGCAACTTAAGTCTAATGTCTTATCACTAAGACAACTTTTTAACAGCTTCGAGCAAATTCCAAAATAAACGAGGCCGATGCAGAAAAATATCTGAAAATTTAGTTGAAAAAAGCGCATCTTTTACTTTTTTTATTGCAACAAAAAGTTGTCCTACTTGCTGAAAGATTAAAATGAGCTTCAAAATCTGCAAACAACTTTGGAGCACATAGATAGTGTACATAGGCTACCAAGATGTTAAATCAAAAGATGGTGATGTGTTTATAGTAGGCTACAACCTTGGGGGTAACAAGTTGTCCGCCCGGCTGGCTCAGTGTTTAGCGCCAGACTCAAGATGTCCCTAACCCGTTAGCTCAGTGATTTAAGATCAAGCGGCGCTGATTGGGCTCTCGGAGTGTGCGCTTAATTGAGCAACGCATTTCAGGACTGCTTTCCATTCAGCGGCACTTGGTGGATGGAATAGTTCATGATAACAACATTTCAACAACAAGAGAAAAAAATTTACTCTGCCAATCTCGGTAACCGGCCCTGCGTCAAAAGCCTCTACAAGTAGTCTATGTGAAACTCCCAGGAATAACCTATCAAGGCTTTGTCAGTCGGAGGATAAAGATTCAAAACCAAACCAATCAATTTATCTATTTTAACCATCCAAACGATATCTCTAATTGTGTAAAAATTGTGCAATCTGTGTTTACTTTGTGTTGCATAAATTGAATCCAATACATAGCTGCACCGGAGTCAGAGAGGAATCAATGTCAGTAGCGCACCCAGCATGGGGCTAAGGGGGCTCAAGCCCCCCCCAAACTCGCCACAAAAAAATAGAGTTTTTGTATGTTCCCTATGTAGGCTAGGCTATACCTTTTGCTTACAGGTTAGATATAAATAAGACACAACAATACAACAGGCCCGAGCATTATAACAATATATTTTACATAATTACCGTACAAATAGTTTTAACAGTCGAACGTTTTCGGCTTAATTTTAAGCCCTAATCAAGAATCAGAAAATAATTAATAAATGCAATAAATTTCAACTTCTTGAATTTAAATTTACATTAGGAAAAGGCAACTACATAAATAACTACAAAAACATGTGCACCACAGGGAACGTGATATATCAAGTAAATGTTGAGGAGAATGGACGCGCCTCCAGCAAATAATTGTTTGTTTAAATTTGGGTTGTAGCGTATAGCGTTAACAGTGCTTCCTGAATTTTGGTGTCAAATTGGGATTTCCCTTTGCGTAAAATTATAAATAAGTCAGCAGAGAATTTTTGATCTGTACAAAAAGAACACTCCATGATATGTCGGCCGAGTGATTTGTCGAGTGAATGTCACTTTTTTTTTATGGTCTTTGATGACACCTTTCTTTAACTCCCTAAAGCTCAGATGCTCCCGTACTCTCGTGGTCTAATGTCTGGTGGACAACTGGACATACCGATGTACCATAGCGTCATACGTCAATGCCGAATCACACGGACATATAAAACTGTATAAGCCTACGATATTTGAGCATAGAGACGAAGGCGTTTTGGACTTTAATTGAAAATACGAACTAATTTTGAATGTTTTGTAAATAGGAAAAACGTCCACATCAAATTTACTGTTTACAAAATTAGTGTTTTGTTTCAAACTGTTTTCGTGCTAGTTGTTGGTTTCGCACTTATCTGTGTTGGCAAACGGAAAGCTAATTTTATCTTGTCATAGGCCTAGATGACGAAAAGTCGAGATCTATAGAAGATTGCGAGAGTGGACGTAGGGATGAGAGTGTTGATGGTTCTAATAGCGTGGGGTTCACTAGGCCAACTTCTAATCTGATTTGAGAGAACGAATCCTGATGTATCGGCAAACCTGTGGGTAGTGGGCCGTGAGTGCCTTTAAATATTAATCAAAGGGATGGGCACAGTGCCGGTCTTAGGGTATTTCGGAAGTAGTAGGGAAAGAGGAGATCGATATCCGCTGGCAGTGCTAAAAGCAGTGTTCCGGCAGTGCTCCGGCAGTGCTCTGGCACTGACCTGGCAGATTCAAAAAGCAGTTCTGGCAGAGCCAAAAGCAGTGCTCTGGCACTGTTCTAGTCTGGTTTAGGAGAAATTTATGTCTTGTTTATGTAAAGTTGATATTATTTCTTGTTTGTTTATTTTAGGAGAAAAGCACTGTCCTGATCTTGTTTAGGAGAAATGTCTTGTTTATAAAGGTGTCTTGTACAAAGCTTACCACGATGTCACAACCATTGCATCAGATTTTTTTTTTTTTTTTGATATTATTGCACCATTCTTTTTTTTTTTTTTCTGAGTTGAAGGTTATATATACAGCAGTGGAGTATCATTTGTCCTTAGTTGATGTGATGGAAGTGGAAAGAAACTTTGGTTCTTCAAGTGTTGCAAAAACAAATGAATATGTGGCACTCTCAGGTGGTTTATCTTCCATTGTTTGTCCAGAATCAGCTCCTTCTGCTCCTCATTTGGTGGAAAAAAGAGCTAGAATGACTACCTTTCAAGAGAATAAGGAATATAAAAAGTATTTTTCAAGTTCTCTCCATTATCCTGAGGACATGGCGGACAGTGGTTTCTATTATTATGGTGACAAAGACCGTGTCCGTTGTTTTTGTTGTGGGGGAGGATTAAATCATTGGGCATCCACTGACGTTCCCTGTGTAGAGCACGCGAAGTATTTCCCTCATTGTAAGTTTATCCAAGAAAAAATGGGGTTCGATTTTGTGTTAGATGTCGTGAGGAAGTATCCCTATTTGAATAGACCAGCATCTTTTCGAGTAGGTGGATTCTTACCTGCTGGACTCTTACTTCAAAGAGGTTTAATTTCACCTCGAT
This sequence comes from Aplidium turbinatum, assembly GCF_918807975.1. Classification (NCBI taxonomy): domain Eukaryota; kingdom Metazoa; phylum Chordata; class Ascidiacea; order Aplousobranchia; family Polyclinidae; genus Aplidium; species Aplidium turbinatum. The sequence goes on from NC_137482.1 coordinate 24,950,267, forward strand.
CACCCTCAACTCAATCACAAACTGTCACAATGGAAAAGTGGAGACATCGGGTTGTGTCGTTTGTTTACGCACCTTCAGATCTGTTTCATGAGAAAGCCTCTCTTGCCAGAGCAGGGTTATGCTACACTGGAGAAGGGAGAAAGGTTGTTTGTTTTTGGTGCGACACCTCCTTTTTCATGGCGGGTTTTCAATGTCCTTGGACAGAACACGCGAAAGTAAATGATCAATGTAACTATATGAAGATGAATAGAACAATCTCTAATCGTAGTGATGAAACGTCTTTATTGCATGAAACGAAAGATACGACGGAAGCAATTACAGATTGTGAAACGTTACAATGTAAAGTGTGCTTGGATTGTACGATCGATGTGGTAATCATTCCTTGTGGGCATTTATGTGCTTGCAGTGGATGTGTAGTACATTTAGAAAATTGTCCTGTATGTCGACATGTGATTGGAACTCTTCAAAAAGTTTACATAACATAAATATTCTACTTTATTCATTCTACTTTGATCGTTGAACATGTGTTTGATATTTATATGTTGTCTTTTCACGAAATAAAAGGGTATGCTATCAATATCGAATGTCATTTTGTGTCTTGTCGAGTAAGATGGATGTTCGTTTTCAGCATCCATTTACTTGTGTTATTGCTGGCCCAACTGGAAGCGGTAAAACTGAGTTTGTGGTCAGGTTTTTAGAACACATTAAAGAGATGATGTCCCCTATCCCGGATAGGGTGTTGTGGTGTTATGGAGAGTGGCAAGAAAGGTTTAAGACGATCGCCAATGTCGAGTTCCTGCAAGGTTTACCATCAAGCGACACTTTCAACTCTTCAGAAAAAACATTGGTTGTTATTGACGATTTAATGAGTGAGACAAACCGCAGTGTGACCGATCTTTTTACTAAAGGCAGTCACCATAAAAACATCAGTGTCATGTATATTGTTCAAAACCTTTTTCACAAAGGCAAGGAACATCGAACGATTAGTCTCAATGCTCATTATCTGGTGGTGTTTAAAAACCCCAGAGACAACTCTCAAATACTCCATTTAGCAAAGCAAGCTTACCCGAGACGTTCTAGCGTCCTCCAGCAAGCATTTACAGACGCGACTGCCAAGCCCTTCGGTTATTTACTCTTGGACTTTAAGCAAAACACCCCGGAAAAGTTTCGTCTGCGGACCGACGTCTTTCCTGGAGAAATAAATTCTGTGTACGTTCCAGTCTTTTAAAATGACTGCTCGTTTGCAACGTCATATCGATACTCTGAAACTTCTTTCTAAAGCGACTCCCAATGTCGCCAAGGGGGTTATAAAATCAGCAGACAACGACTTGATTAAATGTGTTTGTGATTGTTGTTACAACGTACTGAAGGGTAACGTTCCTATTTCTTCAACACACAAAGCAAGATTATATAAGCATAAGAAGTCTTTACGCGAGCTAGCAAAAAAGAAGACTAGTCTCACAAAGAAACGACGACTTATCCAACGTGGTGGTTTTCTAGGAGCACTTTTATCCGCAGTCATTCCGGCGATCGCTGGATTAATTGGTACTCTCACCTCAAAATAAGAAATGGAAAGTGTCAAAAAGATGAGTCTAGTGGAACCGCGTCTTTTAGAAGCAATTCGGGAAAAAAGTATTCAAAAGCCACTGCTAGTAAACGCGATGAGTGACTTGGACTCGAAAATGAATGAAATCCTCAACCGACCCGACCTGCCCACAAGCGAAAAAGTAAGGCTTTACGATCAAGTCCTGCAACAGTACATTGTGTATCGTGACAAATATGCCAACATCCCGACCAAAGTTGTTGTGGAAGAGAAAAAACAATTTACCGAAGACGATATTTTGGTTGGAGTAGCAAAGAGTTACCTTGGAAAAAGTCGCGGTCTCATTGACTTGATAAAAAAGAATTCATCCTTGGGCTGGAACAATTCTGGTGAGATCACAATTCACGGACAGGTGATTCCCAATTCCAATATAAAGCATCTGATATCAGCCGTTGTTCACAAATCCAAAAGCTCCCAACCAGTGGGGTTAACAGAGTTTCAACAAGTTTTGCAAGAGCTCCGCCCTTCTGCGAGCGTTAAAAAGGTGACATGGCGTCAGCATCACTGAGCTACTACGATCCGGGAAATCCTGCAAGTTTTGGAGGTGCTGAAAGACTGCAAAAAGTTGTCAAAAAACCAGTGAAATCATGGCTCATGTCTCAAGATGTCTATACCCTTCACAAACCAGTGCGTCATCAATTTCCGCGTCGTCGTGTGGTGGTCGGCGGTATAGGAGAACAATTTCAAGCTGACTTGGTTGATGTGTCTGCTCTGAAAAAAGAAAACCGCAATTTTAAATATCTCTTGACGTGTATTGATGTGTTTTCGAAATTTGCGTGGGTTGTGCCATTAAAAGATAAAACCGGTAAAACTTTGATCAAGGCTTTCTCTAAAATTATCCGAAAGTCAATACCCAGGACTCTGCAAACAGACAAAGGTACAGAGTTTACAAACAAAATATTTCAAGCATGGTTGAAAAATCATGGTATTCATTTCTTTACAACTCATAACAAGGAGACAAAAGCCAGTATTGTAGAGCGGTTTAATCGCACCTTGAAAAGTCGTATGTGGCGTTATTTCACATACAAGAAAGCGAGACGGTACATTGATATTTTACCCAAGTTGGTTCAATCCTACAATCACTCGTATCACCGAAGCATCAAACGCACTCCGGCTTCTGTGAATCCTGAAAATCAAGAGATTGTTTGGCAAACGCTTTACGGAGGTGTTTCTTTACCTAAAAAACCCAAAGTCGAAGTTGGTTCGTTGGTTCGCATTAGCAAACACAGACGCAATTTTCAAAAAGGATATTTACCAAACTGGACAGAGGAGTTGTTTCTTGTCGACAAAGCTTTACCCGGAGACCCGCAGGTTTATATTTTAAAAGATTTAGACGGGGAAACACTGCAAGGTACCTTTTACGAACAAGAAATTCAAAAAGTTTTTAAAACAAACGACATCTATAAGGTAGAAGCGATTTTGGGAAGGAGGAAAAAAGGTCGAAAGAAACAAATCTTTGTAAAGTGGCTCGGTTACCCGGACAAGTTTAATTGCTGGATTGACGAAGCGAGTGTTGTGCGTTATGGCTGAGTGGAAAATGTGTGGAAAGAACGTTCCCAGAAGTGAAATAGTCTATTTTTTTCAGATGACTGTTATTCTGATTGTGATCTCGTTCAGTTTATACAACCTGATTTTAACGGAGGACCCCCACAGACTTTGGATCGTGTTGCTGTCCAACTGTTTAGGATTGGTTATGCCCCAACCTAAAATAAAATATCCAAAGCGAAATGTTTTACCTAACCCTTCCGAGTAACAGCTCTATGAAGTTCTTCCCAACCAACACATTGACGGATTATGTGGTCAGACTACCAAAAGAAATCAATTTAGAAGGGGAATGGGAGGTTGGCGTCGCCGAAGTTCAATACCCTCACTCCTGGAGAAATGTTAAGAATTCAGTCAATCATTGGGTGCAGTATATTAATGGGACTAATGTGATAATCGTGGTCTTGGATCCTGGTCACTACCCCAGTCCTCAAAGTATCCTTAAAGTTATAGAAACAAAATTGAAGCTCCGATTGGGAAATGAATATTCTTCTCGAATGTATTTCGACCCTTACACGAGGCTTGTGAATTTTACAATTGACAGCGGTGTCCGTCTTATTCTGGGTGTAGGGCTAGCTGAAATGTTAGGATTTAACAGGAAACGTTTTAAAACTGGGGAGTATCAATCGAAACACCGCGTGGATCTACGTCAGGGTTTTTACTCTATCTATTTGTATTGTGACGTGGTCGAACCACGCGTAGTCGGTGACACTTTAGCTCCCTTGTTGGGTGTCATACCGGTGGAGGGGAAGACTGGTGATTACATTTATCGAAGAAGTGAAAAAGTGCACTATCATCTTGTGCAACGAAAAAACTTTAGTACCATACATATATCACTGCGAGACGATCAAGGCAATCCAGTTCTATTTGAAACAGGAAAGGTAGTGGTGACTCTTCATTTTCGAAAAAGACTTCTTCACCAGCTATAATGCCCTACAAGCCAGCGTTTTGTTGCAATGCAAAAGCTTATGAAAATTATTATGTCTCACAAGTTGGGCATGGAACTCCAGGCTTTTTTACCGGCGCTCAATATCAAAACGGTTATGGGTTGGGGAGTATTTTTTCCAGTCTAGGCAAAGCGGTTTTACCTCTCTTTAAATCAGGAGCCAAAATGGTTGGCAAAGAAGTTTTAAAGACTGGTGCACAGTTCGCCTCTGATGTATTGGGAGGGAAAAGTGTCAAAGATGCGGCCATACAACGGTCTAAACAGGCCGGTATGAACTTGTTAAAAAGAGCTGTAACCCCAACCAAAAGAACTTTCCAACCCCCGCCACAAGAAGCCTTCTTCTCATCTCCTTCAGCTAAAAGACCGAGAAAAAGCAAAAAGTCTACTAGTTTGAAAAAACGCAAACGAAAAGCAGTCGCTCCTAAGGACATCTTCAATGGGTAGTTTGATTCATGAAAAGTCCTGTGAGGGATTGAAAACCGAACTAGATTTGTTTTCTGTTCCGCCAACACAAACCAGTTTAGAACAAGGACATTATGTCGAACATCGTCCCCAATCTACTCTTACCGACAGTGGGCCTGTTGAGTTTTTACTTGTGGAAGAAGGCGACTACTATATTGATTTGGCCAACACCCTACTTTACGTTCGAGCCAAAGTGGTCAAGAACGATGGGGCAAATTTGGATGCAGATCAAGCCGTGGCTCCGGTTTGCAATTGGCTGCATAGCCTATGGTCTCAAGTCGACTTGAGCCTCAACAACACCCAGATTTCTCAGTCTAATCACACGTATCCGTTCCGTGCCTATTTAGAGACACTTCTCAGTTTTGGAAGCCCAGCAAAGACGTCACAGCTATCGGCCAATCTGTGGTACAAAGATTCCCACGGAAAGTTTGATACGCTCGCCGCTACAAATAGCGGCTTTAACCAACGTAGACTATTGACAGCGGAAAGCCGATCATTGGACATGATGGGAAAACTACATCTGGATGTAGCCTTTCAGAATAGGTATTTGCTCAACGGAGTTGAGATGAAGCTCAAGCTGACTAGAGCCTCCGACGCGTTTTGTCTCATGGGAGAAGGAAAGGTCAAACTGGAAGAAGTGGTTCTTTTCTGCAGAAAGGTTAAGCCAAGCGATGCAGTCAGGATCGCCCACATCAAGGCCCTCCAATCTGGAACAGCCAAGTATCCGATACGCCGTGTTGAAACAAAGGCCTTTACTGTACCTCAAGGGAATCTTTCTGTCACCAAAGAAAACTTGTTTTTGGGACAGTTACCGAGGAGAGTTGTCATTGGTATGGTGGATAATGCGTCTTTCAATGGTACGGCCACTAGGAATCCTTTCGATTTCAAGCACAACTCTACCAACTTTTTAGCTTTGTACCGCGATGGTAAACAGATCCCGTCACGACCTTTACAACCCGATCTAGAAATGTCATTTCCTTCATCCGCATAATATTGGCTAGTCCCAGTAAACAGGGAAAGATAGCTGCGGATAAACTTTCCATTTGCGAAATCGGGTTGTAAAGGTCGTGACGGGATCTGTTTACCATCGCGGTACAAAGCTAAAAAGTTGGTAGAGTTGTGCTTGAAATCGAAAGGATTCCTAGTGGCCGTACCATTGAAAGACGCATTATCCACCATACCAATGACAACTCTCCTCGGTAACTGTCCCAAAAACAAGTTTTCTTTGGTGACAGAAAGATTCCCTTGAGGTACAGTAAAGGCCTTTGTTTCAACACGGCGTATCGGATACTTGGCTGTTCCAGATTGGAGGGCCTTGATGTGGGCGATCCTGACTGCATCGCTTGGCTTAACCTTTCTGCAGAAAAGAACCACTTCTTCCAGTTTGACCTTTCCTTCTCCCATGAGACAAAACGCGTCGGAGGCTCTAGTCAGCTTGAGCTTCATCTCAACTCCGTTGAGTAAATACCTATTCTGAAAGGCTACATCCAGATGTAGTTTTCCCATCATGTCCAATGATCGGCTTTCCGCTGTCAATAGTCTACGTTGGTTAAAGCCGCTATTTGTAGCGGCGAGCGTATCAAACTTTCCGTGGGAATCTTTGTACCACAGATTGGCCGATAGCTGTGACGTCTTTGCTAGGCTTCCAAAACTGAGAAGTGTCTCTAAATAGGCACGGAACGGATACGTGTGATTAGACTGAGAAATCTGGGTGTTGTTGAGGCTCAAGTCGACTTGAGACCATAGGCTATGCAGCCAATTGCAAACCGGAGCCACGGCTTGATCTGCATCCAAATTTGCCCCATCGTTCTTGACCACTTTGGCTCGAACGTAAAGTAGGGTGTTGGCCAAATCAATATAGTAGTCGCCTTCTTCCACAAGTAAAAACTCAACAGGCCCACTGTCGGTAAGAGTAGATTGGGAACGATGTTCGACATAATGTCCTTGTTCTAAACTGGTTTGTGTTGGCGGAACAGAAAACAAATCTAGTTCGGTTTTCAATCCCTCACAGGACTTTTCATGAATCAAACTACCCATTGAAGATGTCCTTAGGAGCGACTGCTTTTCGTTTGCGTTTTTTCAAACTAGTAGACTTTTTGCTTTTTCTCGGTCTTTTAGCTGAAGGAGATGAGAAGAAGGCTTCTTGTGGCGGGGGTTGGAAAGTTCTTTTGGTTGGGGTTACAGCTCTTTTTAACAAGTTCATACCGGCCTGTTTAGACCGTTGTATGGCCGCATCTTTGACACTTTTCCCTCCCAATACATCAGAGGCGAACTGTGCACCAGTCTTTAAAACTTCTTTGCCAACCATTTTGGCTCCTGATTTAAAGAGAGGTAAAACCGCTTTGCCTAGACTGGAAAAAAATACTCCCCAACCCATAACCGTTTTGATATTGAGCGCCGGTAAAAAAGCCTGGAGTTCCATGCCCAACTTGTGAGACATAATAATTTTCATAAGCTTTTGCATTGCAACAAAACGCTGGCTTGTAGGGCATTATAGCTGGTGAAGAAGTCTTTTTCGAAAATGAAGAGTCACCACTACCTTTCCTGTTTCAAATAGAACTGGATTGCCTTGATCGTCTCGCAGTGATATATGTATGGTACTAAAGTTTTTTCGTTGCACAAGATGATAGTGCACTTTTTCACTTCTTCGATAAATGTAATCACCAGTCTTCCCCTCCACCGGTATGACACCCAACAAGGGAGCTAAAGTGTCACCGACTACGCGTGGTTCGACCACGTCACAATACAAATAGATAGAGTAAAAACCCTGACGTAGATCCACGCGGTGTTTCGATTGATACTCCCCAGTTTTAAAACGTTTCCTGTTAAATCCTAACATTTCAGCTAGCCCTACACCCAGAATAAGACGGACACCGCTGTCAATTGTAAAATTCACAAGCCTCGTGTAAGGGTCGAAATACATTCGAGAAGAATATTCATTTCCCAATCGGAGCTTCAATTTTGTTTCTATAACTTTAAGGATACTTTGAGGACTGGGGTAGTGACCAGGATCCAAGACCACGATTATCACATTAGTCCCATTAATATACTGCACCCAATGATTGACTGAATTCTTAACATTTCTCCAGGAGTGAGGGTATTGAACTTCGGCGACGCCAACCTCCCATTCCCCTTCTAAATTGATTTCTTTTGGTAGTCTGACCACATAATCCGTCAATGTGTTGGTTGGGAAGAACTTCATAGAGCTGTTACTCGGAAGGGTTAGGTAAAACATTTCGCTTTGGATATTTTATTTTAGGTTGGGGCATAACCAATCCTAAACAGTTGGACAGCAACACGATCCAAAGTCTGTGGGGGTCCTCCGTTAAAATCAGGTTGTATAAACTGAACGAGATCACAATCAGAATAACAGTCATCTGAAAAAAATAGACTATTTCACTTCTGGGAACGTTCTTTCCACACATTTTCCACTCAGCCATAACGCACAACACTCGCTTCGTCAATCCAGCAATTAAACTTGTCCGGGTAACCGAGCCACTTTACAAAGATTTGTTTCTTTCGACCTTTTTTCCTCCTTCCCAAAATCGCTTCTACCTTATAGATGTCGTTTGTTTTAAAAACTTTTTGAATTTCTTGTTCGTAAAAGGTACCTTGCAGTGTTTCCCCGTCTAAATCTTTTAAAATATAAACCTGCGGGTCTCCGGGTAAAGCTTTGTCGACAAGAAACAACTCCTCTGTCCAGTTTGGTAAATATCCTTTTTGAAAATTGCGTCTGTGTTTGCTAATGCGAACCAACGAACCAACTTCGACTTTGGGTTTTTTAGGTAAAGAAACACCTCCGTAAAGCGTTTGCCAAACAATCTCTTGATTTTCAGGATTCACAGAAGCCGGAGTGCGTTTGATGCTTCGGTGATACGAGTGATTGTAGGATTGAACCAACTTGGGTAAAATATCAATGTACCGTCTCGCTTTCTTGTATGTGAAATAACGCCACATACGACTTTTCAAGGTGCGATTAAACCGCTCTACAATACTGGCTTTTGTCTCCTTGTTATGAGTTGTAAAGAAATGAATACCATGATTTTTCAACCATGCTTGAAATATTTTGTTTGTAAACTCTGTACCTTTGTCTGTTTGCAGAGTCCTGGGTATTGACTTTCGGATAATTTTAGAGAAAGCCTTGATCAAAGTTTTACCGGTTTTATCTTTTAATGGCACAACCCACGCAAATTTCGAAAACACATCAATACACGTCAAGAGATATTTAAAATTGCGGTTTTCTTTTTTCAGAGCAGACACATCAACCAAGTCAGCTTGAAATTGTTCTCCTATACCGCCGACCACCACACGACGACGCGGAAATTGATGACGCACTGGTTTGTGAAGGGTATAGACATCTTGAGACATGAGCCATGATTTCACTGGTTTTTTGACAACTTTTTGCAGTCTTTCAGCACCTCCAAAACTTGCAGGATTTCCCGGATCGTAGTAGCTCAGTGATGCTGACGCCATGTCACCTTTTTAACGCTCGCAGAAGGGCGGAGCTCTTGCAAAACTTGTTGAAACTCTGTTAACCCCACTGGTTGGGAGCTTTTGGATTTGTGAACAACGGCTGATATCAGATGCTTTATATTGGAATTGGGAATCACCTGTCCGTGAATTGTGATCTCACCAGAATTGTTCCAGCCCAAGGATGAATTCTTTTTTATCAAGTCAATGAGACCGCGACTTTTTCCAAGGTAACTCTTTGCTACTCCAACCAAAATATCGTCTTCGGTAAATTGTTTTTTCTCTTCCACAACAACTTTGGTCGGGATGTTGGCATATTTGTCACGATACACAATGTACTGTTGCAGGACTTGATCGTAAAGCCTTACTTTTTCGCTTGTGGGCAGGTCGGGTCGGTTGAGGATTTCATTCATTTTCGAGTCCAAGTCACTCATCGCGTTTACTAGCAGTGGCTTTTGAATACTTTTTTCCCGAATTGCTTCTAAAAGACGCGGTTCCACTAGACTCATCTTTTTGACACTTTCCATTTCTTATTTTGAGGTGAGAGTACCAATTAATCCAGCGATCGCCGGAATGACTGCGGATAAAAGTGCTCCTAGAAAACCACCACGTTGGATAAGTCGTCGTTTCTTTGTGAGACTAGTCTTCTTTTTTGCTAGCTCGCGTAAAGACTTCTTATGCTTATATAATCTTGCTTTGTGTGTTGAAGAAATAGGAACGTTACCCTTCAGTACGTTGTAACAACAATCACAAACACATTTAATCAAGTCGTTGTCTGCTGATTTTATAACCCCCTTGGCGACATTGGGAGTCGCTTTAGAAAGAAGTTTCAGAGTATCGATATGACGTTGCAAACGAGCAGTCATTTTAAAAGACTGGAACGTACACAGAATTTATTTCTCCAGGAAAGACGTCGGTCCGCAGACGAAACTTTTCCGGGGTGTTTTGCTTAAAGTCCAAGAGTAAATAACCGAAGGGCTTGGCAGTCGCGTCTGTAAATGCTTGCTGGAGGACGCTAGAACGTCTCGGGTAAGCTTGCTTTGCTAAATGGAGTATTTGAGAGTTGTCTCTGGGGTTTTTAAACACCACCAGATAATGAGCATTGAGACTAATCGTTCGATGTTCCTTGCCTTTGTGAAAAAGGTTTTGAACAATATACATGACACTGATGTTTTTATGGTGACTGCCTTTAGTAAAAAGATCGGTCACACTGCGGTTTGTCTCACTCATTAAATCGTCAATAACAACCAATGTTTTTTCTGAAGAGTTGAAAGTGTCGCTTGATGGTAAACCTTGCAGGAACTCGACATTGGCGATCGTCTTAAACCTTTCTTGCCACTCTCCATAACACCACAACACCCTATCCGGGATAGGGGACATCATCTCTTTAATGTGTTCTAAAAACCTGACCACAAACTCAGTTTTACCGCTTCCAGTTGGGCCAGCAATAACACAAGTAAATGGATGCTGAAAACGAACATCCATCTTACTCGACAAGACACAAAATGACATTCGATATTGATAGCATACCCTTTTATTTCGTGAAAAGACAACATATAAATATCAAACACATGTTCAACGATCAAAGTAGAATGAATAAAGTAGAATATTTATGTTATGTAAACTTTTTGAAGAGTTCCAATCACATGTCGACATACAGGACAATTTTCTAAATGTACTACACATCCACTGCAAGCACATAAATGCCCACAAGGAATGATTACCACATCGATCGTACAATCCAAGCACACTTTACATTGTAACGTTTCACAATCTGTAATTGCTTCCGTCGTATCTTTCGTTTCATGCAATAAAGACGTTTCATCACTACGATTAGAGATTGTTCTATTCATCTTCATATAGTTACATTGATCATTTACTTTCGCGTGTTCTGTCCAAGGACATTGAAAACCCGCCATGAAAAAGGAGGTGTCGCACCAAAAACAAACAACCTTTCTCCCTTCTCCAGTGTAGCATAACCCTGCTCTGGCAAGAGAGGCTTTCTCATGAAACAGATCTGAAGGTGCGTAAACAAACGACACAACCCGATGTCTCCACTTTTCCATTGTGACAGTTTGTGATTGAGTTGAGGGTGATCGAGGTGAAATTAAACCTCTTTGAAGTAAGAGTCCAGCAGGTAAGAATCCACCTACTCGAAAAGATGCTGGTCTATTCAAATAGGGATACTTCCTCACGACATCTAACACAAAATCGAACCCCATTTTTTCTTGGATAAACTTACAATGAGGGAAATACTTCGCGTGCTCTACACAGGGAACGTCAGTGGATGCCCAATGATTTAATCCTCCCCCACAACAAAAACAACGGACACGGTCTTTGTCACCATAATAATAGAAACCACTGTCCGCCATGTCCTCAGGATAATGGAGAGAACTTGAAAAATACTTTTTATATTCCTTATTCTCTTGAAAGGTAGTCATTCTAGCTCTTTTTTCCACCAAATGAGGAGCAGAAGGAGCTGATTCTGGACAAACAATGGAAGATAAACCACCTGAGAGTGCCACATATTCATTTGTTTTTGCAACACTTGAAGAACCAAAGTTTCTTTCCACTTCCATCACATCAACTAAGGACAAATGATACTCCACTGCTGTATATATAACCTTCAACTCAGAAAAAAAAAAAAAAGAATGGTGCAATAATATCAAAAAAAAAAAAAAAATCTGATGCAATGGTTGTGACATCGTGGTAAGCTTTGTACAAGACACCTTTATAAACAAGACATTTCTCCTAAACAAGATCAGGACAGTGCTTTTCTCCTAAAATAAACAAACAAGAAATAATATCAACTTTACATAAACAAGACATAAATTTCTCCTAAACCAGACTAGAACAGTGCCAGAGCACTGCTTTTGGCTCTGCCAGAACTGCTTTTTGAATCTGCCAGGTCAGTGCCAGAGCACTGCCGGAGCACTGCCGGAACACTGCTTTTAGCACTGCCAGCGGATATCGATCTCCTCTTTCCCTACTACTTTCGGACCCTGTGCGGAATATACTTTGCTGGCCCCAATGACAATGATCCAATTCAGTAGCGAAGCTAGATATTTTGAAAAGGGAGGGGGGTGGTCTTACGGTCGGCGGGCGAATCCTGACGGCGTCATCGCCGAAGGCCACCCTGTGGCGGAGGGTCTGGGGGTCCTCCCCTAGACAATTTTGAAAAATTACTTTGAATTTGGGGCATTCTGAGAGCATGTTCAACAAAAATTTGGGTATGAATATTATTGTAAAATGGTGCTGTCCGGTGGCATAGCAAAAGAATAAGATCATGCTTTCCTCAGCATTTTTCGGAAATATAAAGCTATATCTCTATGTTGATTTGGATGCAACCTATTTCGTCCCCTAAAAAATTCTTACCCCGATTCCGTACCCTGAAATCGGAGTAACAAAATCAAATTTCGACTTAATTCGTCCCTTGAAAAGATCAAGAGAAGTTTTGAAATGTTTGCGGCAACTCCGATCAGCGACTTCGGCTCTGTTGTTTTTTTTCTCGATCTTTTCAGGATACGAAATGTTCAGGGGATGAAATAGGTTGCACCCGTTGAGTCTCTATGTTTTCTTGTTGTTAATTCCTTTGTTGAATTCATTTGTTGAACTTTTCCATTGGAAATAACAAAATTACTGCATTTTCTGAGTAGATTGCGGGCCCCCTAATTTGCGGACCCTGTGCGATCGCACGGTTTGCACACCCCAAAGACCGGCACTGATGGGCATTGGCCTACTGTCACTATTATCGCAAATCAATCGGCCGACATTTCTGAATTAGCCCCCCCCTAAATTTTTTTCTGGGTGCGCTACTGATCAATGTACAGTAGAACTCGGTTAATCCGGGTAAAGCTGGTAGTACAAATGATTTGTAATCTTTTTCTTGAGAAACAACTTCGGATTATCCGGATTATTTAATCCGGATCTTCGCCTATTCCGGACAAAAGTTGCGCTTTCTCTATCGCTTTATCCGGATTTGCCCGACAGTTTTGCCATTCTATGCTAAAACGTGACGTGGCTCATTGCGAGAAATTTCTTATCTATTGTTCCGTTAATGTGACGCAATAAATTATTTCGGATTTCTTCCTTTCATGAACAGTAATCCCTCCTAACGCAAAATTCGTGCGCAAATGCCCAAACTCGTACTGTAACTTGAAAAGATGTCGGTGGAATTTTCGGCGGTATGTCGGTGACGTTTTTCCAATAGAAGACTTTGTTTGACCGTGATTTTTTGAAAGTTTTCCATAGAAACCCGTCTTCTGTAACTGTTTTCAAAAGTTTTGAGTGACTACAGATTATTCCGACACGCATGTCTGAAGATACAACTTTTGCCAGTGTGTTCTTGCGTTAGACGCAGAGTCTACAAATACATTCGTTTTACATGCATTTCAAAAGAATTCTATCGCTAATGTGGTGATCGCGCGTCTCGGAATTGGCAGATGACCACACTAATGCGTTCAATTTCGGTGATTTTTACCGATACCCTTCTATCTAGGTAACGTCAGGCTTGATAGAACCGTCGTCGGTTAATCCGGATCTTCGCCTAATCCGGATGGAATCGCCGGTCAAATCGAATCCGGATTAACCGAGTTCTACTGTAAATTAAATTCCGCGTTTTCACCAGAAAAGTTGCTTGCTGAGAAACAAAAATCCGTTTGGATTTTTGTCGCAAATAAAGCTGAAAAACGTAGAATAACTTCCATCAGCACCTTGCAATCATTTCAGGGGTGGGCTAGGCACTTGAACATGAAACGTTCTGTACGAGCAATGAAGCATCGAACCAATCAGAAGCTACAGGCAAAACAAACAAAAAAAGCGAAAAGTGAACGTTTCGCCGTCGACAGCGTGGCCTAGAGGGTTAGGGAAAGAGTAATTCGATGACGTGGGTTCGATCCTAACCCCTTTTTCCTTCTCTAGTTAGCAAAGTTCAAAGCAAGGATCAACTCTCTGGCTGAGTGCTAGAAGAGTAGCAATGACTTAGACATGTTCTGATTGGTTGGCGGTGTTATTGCTGTCATTGGGATCATACTGGGACCTCTTTAAGTGGTGGCTATCCACCTCTAGAGCGCCTGTGCAGGTGTTATCTTACAACGCAATGTCGACATGGCAACACAATCTCAAAGCTAACCCCTGCAAGCCTGTGATTGCAGTCACTGCCAGTGGCGCTCAGATGAGCTCACAATTCTATCGGCCCACAACTCAGATTAACGACTTCTTGCGATAAACAATTTATCCTCTCGTTGTTTCACAACCGCAGAGGAAGCAATAACAATACGCGATGGCTGAAGTTTGAACATCTTCACTTCTTAATGCGCTAACAAAGTATCACCTTCAGCAACTAGTTAGGGTACAATTATTGTAAACAAAGAAAAAATTAATGATTTAATACATTTACAAATGTTGCTAAATAGAAACAAAGAAAAGTTTGATAAATGAATAAAACTTGCAATAATTTTTTTGCCCAAGCGTTGCATACATATCGTCCTAACAACAACAAAATGTAAACATTCTTTAATACGCGTCATTAAATTATGGCGCAACAGCGGATTATCTTTGTTCATCCTCAGTACACGATAGATGAATGATCACCTGCTTCCGGTGCGACTGAGTGATGGTACTCCACAAACAAACGTGTCGCGGATGAATACCAGAATGAGTCACGTGATCATGCAGGGATGCAACATAAAATTAAATGGAAAACGCATAACAGAGAAATCAAAACATTCATCACAACCCTTCGAGGCTTCGACAAGTCAACTTGTGTAAGACAAACCAAACGCCAACCACTCGTTGAAACCATCCTTGCGAAGAGGTCAAGCTGGTACGAGGAGATTAATATGAATTGATGCATGCGCTCTGAGAGAATCAAATTTGGCTTAACCACACAAAGCGCCATAGAGCAAGGTCGAAAGCACCATCTCGGCCTTGTTCATCTCAAATCAAACAGGTGCATAAAAATCAACATCTATAGAAGAGTTTGGCACGTCATCAACCAACGACGTCATGATTTGATGACGTAATACATCAACAGCAACTGCATCGCTGCATGACTGATAGCCGCTCGAAGTCTCGTAGGGTAAAAGACATCAAGTCGATAGATTTCCTGTGGCGAAGTTTCTAGAACGAAATGTAAGTTAGTAAGAGCATCATTGTTGACGATGCCATGGTAGATCTAGAAGCAGCCGACAACAGCCGGTGGTCATCTAGCAAAGTATACACGATGCTTCCTCACGAGTTAGATCGGCATAATGGTTCCCTATAATGCCGAAAGACAATGTTGGCAAGATGAGGCAAGTCCAGTATAACCGGAGGCATCGGTGCAAATCTGATCATACAAGACATGATCAAGCTTTTTAAAATATTCAACGTGAACTATTTCTAAACGAAATGCCAAGCATACATCCAACCGTGCGCTTGTAAAACGTTTATCGTTTTAAAGACTATTTTGTGTGAAGCAATCGACGTCATTGAGAATTATCTGAATAGCACTATCTCAGGTGATGTAGAAGTTCAATCATTATTTCACTTTTTAAAAATCTCTAGAAAATCTTTGCTGTGTTGTCATGGGAAGTAATTTCGCAACTCAAAAATACGTATTTCAAACCAAGGAACACAAAATGGCAACGAACAAACATCCACAGACAACTACCTTCATCGGCGGTTCATTGCTCTGATCGTTTCCGCAACACTGATGACAACTCCGACTGCAGCTTCAGGCCGAAGAAGCCGCTCGCTCGCTGAAATGTGCAAGTTGTTTTTGAGATGGCAGCGCGATAACACGAGATGAAATAAAATATGAAAAGATGAAATGCAATATCACAGAATGTCGCAAGCGGAGATGGTCAGCTACCCACCGGCGTCCTGCGTTGCACAACTTATCACACGCGCTTTGATGTTTAGAGCTCGTTCAAAAAACAATTCATCAACGCGAAAGAATATTGGGGCAAACTTGAAGCGTTTTTTTTTTTTGGTTTATTATAAATCTTAGTTTGATACTCCGCAGTGACTAATACGTTGGAGGCTATGACTTGGGGCAACACTTTTCGCAACCGATATGAACATGAAGCTTACGTTCTGGTCCACCGGGGAGATGGAGAAGGAAGAAGTCCGTCGGTCTTCCGGATTGCTGTTCGACCGTTCACTATGCGACTGCTCCCTGGTGACTGAAGTCGTGGAGTCGCTTGGCTGTATGACGTCACGATTAAGACAATGAATTGTGAGGTATTATTTATTGTGACGTGTCATGACCTGAGTTATTTGCGCTGGACTCATACAGTAAAATCACAAGACTCAATTTATTTTGCATCTACGTGCTGGTTGTGCCGCTGAAGTGGAACAATCAGCGCCCAGGTGCATCAACTGAAGAGTGATTGTCGTTGATTTTATGAAACAAACAAAAAAGATGAAAATAATAAACGAGACCAAGTTCGTACGTCAAAGCAGGGCATGCCAATCGGTCACCATGGTAACTTCCGGTGATTGTCAAGCAAGCAACGAGGCAAGTTTGTTGATTGTTTTGTTGGCATGCTCTCCCTTCATTGTCGATCACAGACAATGTCCACAAATATTATCCAGTGCCTCCCCACAGCAAGGCAGTGAAAGTCAGATTTTTGTGTGCTGACATCTAGTGGTAAGCGTGCAAATGTTCTCCTGAAATTCTCACCCTTCGCTTTTCGACGTCACAAACCACAACAATGAGACATCTTAGAAACGCGAGCAGTCTTAAGGATGCTTTGCAAAGAGTCACGTGACGGATAGTAAGTGAATATCTCCACAAGTAATACAAACGTCATTCGTTTGTTTATTATAAGACAAGAGAGGCCACGAGGTTATTAACAACATAACAGAAATGTCGGAATCGCACTAAAACGAGATCAAAAAGTTTCTGTGATTGTTGAAGCTTGCATTGTTCATTCATGTCAGCTGCAGGTGCATCCGGCTCAACAGCACAAAAATAAAAATATCTTTTAACGCCACATGGAAGAGCAATGAATTAAGATCATGAAGTGATCCATTAGTATAGCGCAGTTGTTAGTAGGAGTACACCAAAGCAAGTAAAAGGTTGAAACTTAAAGCAAAATTTGAGAAATGAGTTTATCAGCTGATCCGGTTGGCAGCTCCACTACTTTCAACATACTCTGCTTGGCGGAAAATCGTTTCACAATTGACTGTATTGCCACACTCTCCTCCCACCTACCGCATCCTCCACAAATGTTTCGTAAGCGACATCTTGCGTTGTCGGCTCGGTGCTGCTTGATGATGAAGCTCTCTGCAGGGCGACCGCCTTGGCAGCCTCACCGAGGTCACCCTGAGAAATGCCCGGAAAAGCAAATCGTTTCGTCGCTCTACAAAACAAAGACAATACAGTTATGGCTAAAATGTAGGTGGTGACATCATCCTTCAAGCAGAGTCAACCTCACACTTTATGTACAAAATGTGCACAAAATTTGTCCCCTTTTGTAAGATATGGATCATACCGGGTCATAGTTTTAAATCTTTTTAGAGCCGTGATTCTTAACCGGGGAGCGCCCATATAAGCGTCAACTATTTCTCATGGGAGTGCGAGCTCTACAACGACATTTAATCTTTTTGCGGTGTGCAGTAACTTCATTATCCTGGTCTGTTTCTTGCAATTCACAGTTGTTTGGAAACTGGAATAGACAGGTAGGGCAGGTAGGACAGGTAGGACAGGTAGGGCAGGTAGGACAGGTAGGGCAGGTAGGGCAGGTAGGACAGGTAGGGCAGGTAGGACAGGTAGGGCAAGTAGGGCAGGTAGGACAGGTAGGGCAGGTAGGACAGGTAGGCCAGGGTTATATACAGGGCCGCTGAGAGGTCATTTTGGGCCGGTACCAATGAGATCCTTGGGCTCCAAATCAAGATATTTATAAGGAAAACGCACTGTGTTCAAAGAATACGTTGTGGTTTCTTCGTGCATCTGGGCCCCTTGAAAAGGTTTAGGGTCCCTAAAATTATCTTTGGCCCGGATCCAAAAGCACCCCCGGACCCCTATCAACGCTACCGGTTAAATAGGCTTCGTTATAAATAAATAATAGGCTAACTATTGAACGTTAGTGCTCCAAACTAAATTATCAACGTAGTCAACTTTGCAAAAGCGGGGAGCTTCATAAAAACTGTAGCTCTTTGGAGTCGTCTTTTCAACTTTTTATGTGAGTACACGCAACCTGATTGTAAATAATGTGTGGTTGATGGTTGTGCAAAGAAAGATGTTAAAAACTAACTAGCTAATCCAGAAGTTATATATAATATGTTCTTAGTAAAAGAAAAAGCGACAACCACACGCACTGTGTGTGAACCTTAATGCAACTACGTATTTGCATTGAGGTTACTTTCTAAAACGATGACTTCATGTAAGCTCACCCCGAGTCAGACAGGATTCTAGGAGTGGCTTCAAAGTCAGGACTCAATACTGGTGAAGATGTTGGAGTGAACCCTTCGGGAAACTGAAATAAAAAATGAACAAATCAACATTTCCCAAGTCACGTCTCACATGTAACCCTCGAGGTTTTGTGTGTCTACGCTATTTTTTTTTTCGAATCATATTTATTGCAGAACAATTTATTTTCTCTTGATCTTGTTTTCAACTAAGTTTCGTGAAAACAATATTTTAATAGTTTATGAACACTTCAAGTTGGCTTGTCACCAAAATTTGTTTTTAGATCCGCCACTGACTATCAGTGAAACACATACATGTTGTAACATACAAGGTATTGTAACATTCATCAATACGTTTTGATAGTCGAGGTAAATTCCAAGTAAGCAATCACCTTGCTCATAAGAATATGGCCATACCACTTGTAGAGGTGCACCTCACTGTCGGCAATGAAATAGCGCGGAGGAAAGCTGCGACTTGCCAAAGTGAACCCAAAGCTTCTGTAGAAAAACATTTGTTAGATATGTACCGCCCGAGAACTCTTTCTGACGTCTGATGTCAAACGCGCTGGAATCCACTTGATTTGTACAAATACCGCGGGCTTTTAGCGCAATCCCGCGTCTCGCTTAGAAATCTAGGGAATTGAATTTAGAGGGATTGTAAGCATTGAATTTTTGTAAGAATGCCTAATCGCATTCTGGCTAGTGCTTATACGCACATAGATTTGCCGTTATATTACATTGTGTTGTTGTGTACAGCGATTGCCATGCTTACAGAGGCGTTTTTTCAACCAAGGCAAGGGTCCTTTTTAAGTAACTATAATCATGATTTCTGACTCATTTTTTTGATCTTTTTCTCACTCACTCAAGAAGAACTCTTAATTTTAGAAGTCAAGTTGGCCATGTAGGACGACAGAACGTTGTGTTAATTTCTGATGATGAGACTGTCAGTCATTCCAGTGTTTTTCATTTGGTGTTCTTGTTGCCTGGGTTCTGTCGTTCAACGTCAAGCTTGTTAAGTTGGAATGAATCAATGAAGCGGGCATGCTAACGAGCAACGTTCACTACAGACATTAATAAACTTATTATTACTGCAGTATAGTATCATGTCTATATAGTATCATGTATAGTATCATGTATAGTATCATATCATATAGTATCATATAGTATCATGTATAGTATCATATCATGACATTTTTCTTTTTCTGACATGCAGGGTGCAGGCCCTTCACATTCAATAAGGATCTGCTGAAAAAGCAATTTAGCAATCCACTCTGTCACTAACTCTACAGACAAGCTTCTGGATCTGATGATTTTAGAAGCATCCAATTCATTGCGTAGGTGGATAGATTACTCTCTCCAAGCCGTGGTCTTGCGATAGCCAACAGATGTTTGAACGGAACAGAAGTCCATGCTATCCCGACCCATCCCGCCACAACGCTCAAAACAATCGAGGCTAGGGAAACCTATATAACTAGCTATAACCTAATCACAGCTTCTTTCGACTGTACTCAGGTCTTCCTTATCGTTTCTGTTTCTGCCAAATTTTTTCTATGAAAAAGATAAGAAATGTAAAATTTCCTTTTGTCCTTTTTCACAAACGTCCTAAGAGTGTGTTTTAACCCATCATAGACGGAACAGCATTGGCACCAGCAAACACACGTTATTCTTGCAAACCTCATCTTGTGTTAAAAAGAGAACCACTTTTTAAATGCTTCATTTGCCACGGTATTTTAGTAATTTAAAGCAAAAAAGCGATTGTTTTATAACTAACTTTTATAACTTGTTTTTTAAATGTTTTAACAATGTACAATATTTTGTAGCACTTGAGAGCAATTTATTAACGTTTTACTGTGATACAATAAGATGAAAGCTGCTATTCCGGGGGCTATAGTATAATAGTAGATGAACTACATCACGAAACAGTTAGGGTAATCAACAAACAGTATCACATTCACCTACACTGAAACTACAATATTGTGTAAATGTAATGGTAAGGTAGTTATTTAAATGTGTGAGAGAAGTGAATTTGACTTACTCATAGAACCTTCCACTGAGCGGTTTGAGTTGTAGTTGTGGGTTGTGGCTACGTTGAAATGAAAAGATAAAGGTATGACTATATAACATCTAGATGAGACTTTCACAAAGTTGTTGAAATAAATAGAAACCAAGCAATGTTTCACTTCACCAACACTGATACATACTTAGAAGTCGGTGGCTTGGTTCGACGGTCGACCCCAATGTAGATGTTGTATAGAGTAAGTGGAATGTGTGAAGCGCTCTTGGCCTAAATGAAGCATGAACATTGTTACAGCACCTTACGTGGTTGTACATGGCCACCACACTACACATGAAACAGTGGCTGGCTATGTCACATTTTATGAGCTATTTTCAAAAGGCCTACTTTTGTTTTCTTGATCCTTTCAAATGTAAAGAACCGCAGTGTTTGTTGAGGTTAGTAACAGTTTGGGAAACTTGTAGTTGCTTTAATTTTGTTAAATATCATTTAAATTTGATTTTACATCACTTTAATGAATTATATAACACACCAATCTTTAATAAATCTGCACTTACAGTGGGGGGGGGGGGGGGGGGATAATCGGCTTTTTGTCAAATACAACTTTATCCCTGGTTTTAGAATACAGCAATACATTCTAAAATACATTTTAAGACTTTTGGTAAAAACATTTGAAATTTACGTCTAAACCTTTTGAAATTTTTGTTTAATCCGGCAAGACAAATTGACTGTTTTGTATCATAGTGTTGTAAGTTTGTTTGAGTTCACGGAGCTCCGGCTGCATGCAGTGCTCTATGGGTGCTGGTTGTGTATAAAGTTTTACCATTTTGTTTGCAGTATTATCAAGTCAAAACAACCACAATTAAGTTTCCCAAACTGTTAGTAACCTCAACAAACACTACAGCTCTTTACTTTAGAAAAGATCAAGAAAACAAAAGTTGGCCTGTCAGAAATTGCTCACAAATGTGACATAGCTAGCCGTCTCTAAAGACAATGAGTTTACTTTTGTCTTGTCATAGTTTTGCATGGAACTGACAAGCAGCTAGATGTGACAACAACGGAAGCGAATTTATTGAAAGCCAGTCATGCAAGTTTTTAAGTGATTCGATCGACATACAGCACAGGTAGAAGGAAGGTCGCAAGGATGAAATTGCATTACTGCTTTTTTGTGCAATGCCATGCGATATTCTACGAATAATGTTATTTTCTTAATTCAGGGGTTCTCCACCTTTTCCCAATTTAGTATTCCCGAGAGCATGTATCGGAAGCTGGCATCAAATAAACTAAATATATTGACTCTCGTTCAAAGTGATTATGCGAAGAGTGTTAACATGTGATTTAAAACTGCAATGATTTCACGTAGCAGGACTACGAATACAACCAATCCTTTGTAACAATATTTTGGCTATTATTGATCCACATCAAGTACCTCTGGAAATTTTCTTGCAAACCAGTGGAAATTTAAGAACGATTGAGAAGCACTGGCTTAATTGACACTCAAGGTCAAGAATATTTTGCGTACAATGAGTCGACGGACGATTGGTTGATCGGACAGCAGGCACACCGCCCAACTGTACGAATACGTTGCTTCAACTCACTACCAGTATTCGATATCAAGCTGTGCAATTTCTAAAATTGTTTGGAAAAAATCATATCTTTTCTTTCTGCAATCAGACGGAGTTGATGGTGCGATTATTCCCATAAAGTTTAGTTTTGCCAAAGCTTTGTGTCATTCATTACGCTTGGTTTTAATCAACTCTACGACACTAAAAGGCTGAAATAACCTGGAAAGAGCTTCAATTGGCATCGATTTTAATATTCGACCAATCGTCTTGTCAGCTGATTGCACATTGTTTGTGCAAGGTCACATACTGGAGCCAAGTCGATGAAGTGCAAACAGCCAATCAGGTGCCACCATAGAAGTAACTGAGCAATCGCTCTTCTAAAATATTGCCTTGCCCCTCCTAAAATATTGCTTTTCAATATTACTACAACGTTTTAATGGCGTTGCATTACATGTTGATTGACGTTTCACAAACGTTTGGCTGCATTCAGTAGCTAGGCTATATTTAAAAAAAAAATATTTCAAATATCAAAATGTTTACCGCCACATAACAATTGCTTTGGCCCTCCTAAAAGTTTCTTCTTACCTACGTCACTGATTCGATCAGCACAATTAAATTGCTGTTGTACTCGTGTCATGACCGCATCCATGCAAAACTCAACTCTTGTTTTGGGGTTCCAAAGCAATGAAATTACATAATCCAACTCTGTCCTGAATTCGATTTCATGCAGGTTCAGAAAGTAAAAAGAATGCAACAAAAAAAAGGCAACCCAACTAGCAATAGTTCTCTTTGTACGTTTTTTTATCGTCAGGAAACGTCGAAACAAGACTAAAAGAGAACCATTTGATAGCTGCTGGTAGGAGCATAAAACAGTCTGAGTAAAACTTCAGAACTGAAAATGAAGAAAGCAAATCCTTACACTTTGGGCTCTGTACTTTTATTCAGACTTGCCAAGGATCAAATCATCTAACATTAGAACAAACATAAGTGTGGTTGCGATGTCACCAGTAGCAGTCAAATGGAAAAAAAAAATGACTTCTCGCTTGGTAAAAAAAAATAAGAAGTCAAATAAGGTCAAACTTTGTTGAAGATTGAAGGAAAACTGTTTGCTGGTTGACATTGGTGTGACATTGAGAATAGAAATTAAATAATTGATACATTGCACATGATGAAGGGTACGATGTTTGTCGTAGCTGCAAATTGTAAAATAAAACCAGCATGGCTGCTTATGAAACGACTCTCGCTTTCAAACAATATAAAACAAACAGGGCTGCAGAGCGCAGAGGCGCTAACGGGAATGTTCTGCCACGCGGATAATGTTTTCTGTTTTATATCACAAGTGCCTTCATTTACCAATTTCTATGACTGAACGCTTTCATTGGTTTCACTGAAGTTCTCACTTAAATTTTTGGTTAAAATTGAATATTAGTGTGCAGCTGCAAGCGATAGCCACTCAAGCGACAAAAAGTGTTTCAACGCCACAAGATGCAAAATTAAAGTCCAGCAACATAAAAAACAAAAGAAAAGTAAATCATAAGCAGGTAAAAGAAAAAACTATTACGTCAAAATTTCCTCCTATTTTCCTGCTGATTGAATGAAGTTTGGTAGATCGTTTCCGCCAATTACCAGACGCCACGTCACGAACAGAAGCGTGGCTGTCTTGACTCTACGATGTCACAAATGAAATTTTATATAACAAAAACTATATTGTCAACGCACCATTGTTTCGAAACTACAGTCTAGGAGTGCGTCCCACCCTTTAACAGGCTGCAACTCATTGAATGTCCCACCCAACCACTATTTTAACTCTCCTGTTCTTGTTAACGACGTTGCAAATCGTAGGTCGCTGTGTGCCATAAGATAGAATTTGAAAATCCGAACGAAAAACTTCTTGTGGGGAAACATATCCTCGAGAGATTACCTTGCGGTGGCGTTGACAAAGAGATTCAATGCTTGGGATTTTTAGAGGAACAGAATTATAAAAGAAAATCACATATTCTTTCGCAGTAGTATAAACACGTGGGTTCAGGGAGTCCTTTAAATCGGGCTCAAAATGATTTTAGGGTCTTAAGCCACTTTACGGGACTCAAACAGTTGAAGAATGTACCACGAATGTACCACGTACTAGAATGTAGTTTGGTTTCTATAAGACATTCGTACCTACTCAATTTTATTTTGGGGATTGCAGATGTTTGGAAAAAAATGACCCCTTCATTGATTTTACTCGTATTTCTCTTTTTTTTTTTAAAGTATTTTTTATCGTTGTCTTATTACAAGAGTCGGGGAATGTTGTTGGTGGCAGCAGGCCAAAATTAGTCTCGCAACGGCCCCGTTTGTTGCCACAGCTACATCGGGTTTGCTTTGATTTCACTTCTATTTCCTGGATAATTTTTCTAACAATTTTCTATATCTTTCATTCTTTCAGGTAATGCATTTAATTTCCGTCATAGCTTTCTTGTTTTTGAAAGATGTTATCTTAAAGGTCCAGCGTTGTCATTGGTATCGACCAACATTATCGTCCCAGCGGCCCTGACATCCTGCTTTTGGATTGGTCAAATTCTATCCTACAGCTTAGGCCACATCAACGATTTATCAAACTGATCATGGCTTTGCTTTTATGAAACAAATAATTTTACATTTACAAAGCACCACGCGTATATTATTAAAAAGGTAAATTTTACCACAGAATAAACTTTTCATATTATTCAAATAAGATGATAGCCTACGTTGTACTGGTGCAAATTAAGCTAAACTATCACAAGATGTATAAGGTGATAATCTGTTTTTATTCCGATGTTTCGTCAATCAGACACGACTAAATTCTTCAGAGGGCTAGATCAGGTAGTGACTACCTGTCTAGCATGGCAAAACACAGGACCATGTTGCTGTAAATCAGCTAAACATGCATGTTTATGCAGGTTGTTAATATCTACATTATTTATTGAATGAGTAATTCGATTGTGGTTATAGTAACATTATGTTTTCATTTCAGCATTGGTAGTGCCCGTCATTCGTTAAGATGATTACCAGAATACAACTTGAAAGCCAACGTAGTCTGCATAAATATAGCCACAGCAAGTAAGTGGAAGGTTGCCATGCAATTTGACATATTTTGAGTCAAGAAAATGTAAATATGTAATATAAATGCAAGTAATTTGGAGGAAATTTAAAATTCTGCATTATTATCAATTTAGGGGCTGCCTCCATAGAACAAATCGTGATAATGAAGCAAAATTGACATTGAAGTTATGTTCTTTTGACCTACCTTGACGTAACTTAACGTTAATTCGCCATCGACGACCTTCAAGATGCTGGTCATTCTCACCCACTTCTTCTTTGGATCGTACACCTTCAAGTTGCCCTCGTACAAAGCATCCACAGCTTCACCTGTCGGCTGGGAACATGATACGGTCAGTCGTGTCCGTTGATGTGGGACAGAAAATACAATTCTTTGCTTTTAAGTTGGAAAGTTTTTGAACTTTTACTGAACACTTTTGACAGTCCTACATGATTCAGTAAAACAATGCAATCCATGGTGGTTGCTCTTGTAAGAGAATGGTTTCTAATCACTTACTCGCTTCAGCCAACGGAGTTTGTCTCTAACGTAATCGTGTTTGGCCAGCAGGTAGTTAGTTGATGGCATTTCCCATGACTTTATGACGGACAGCACATGCTCCGAGTAGTGCAGCGGCCGCTCTGCATCTCCATTTGATATAACCTCGAATAACCCCCAGGTCTTACGAGGGTAACCGTGGGTCATACATATTCTTGCTATAAGTTCACATGCGGTCATGTTTACCTAAAAACAGATGACACTTTCAACTTTCGTCCACTTTTGGAAAGCTTCAAAAATCTTTCGACATGGACAAACCAAGATTTTGTAAACTTAATAAGAACTATGGACAATCGATCGTTGTGGAGACTCACGGTAGCCGACGCCTTATTCAGGCATGGCCGATAATGATGATGATGGAAACCTAGCCTCAGATATTAAAGGTGCATCCGAAAAAGCCGATGCATTCGGTTGAAAGTAACATTCTCTAACAATGCCTTGGGCTCATAGTAATTCACTTCTTGATAAATATACTGTACTGTATAATGTGACAGAGCTAGGTGCTTGACATAATTATATTTAGTCTTCCATTAAGTCAGAGTCGGAAGTATTTCAAGATCCGCCCCGATAGCTCAGTTGGTTAGCGCGTGACTTCTGGAACGAAGAAGCTTCAAGATCAAGCGGCGCTGGTTCGACTCTCGGGATGTGCGCTTGAGTAACGCACGTTAAGGACTGCTCTCCATTCAGCGGCATCTAATGGATGGAATAATTCCCCGGTAACAAGATTTCAACAATCGGAAACTTCACTCTGTCAATCCAGGTGACCAGTAATTCAAAGCCTCTACAAGTATGCGAAACTGCTAGGAGCTCTGCAAGAAGCTTTTCCAGTCCGAGGATAAAGATTCATTCAACCAAGATTTAGTGGTTAGTAGGTGGAACTCGCGGTAGAGTTTACATAAACTTTCCAGGTAAAATTGAAGTTTATTAGTTTTGTTGTTGTTTGTTGTTACCATAACTACTTGACGTGGCGTCACACAAACTTTTGTTGGTTTTATTTCAATAATGAACCAAATTTAGAAAAAAAGTTTTGACAAATTGTCCACTTGAAAACCGCGTAACAATAAAAAAAATATCTTTTTTGCATTACAACATAAAACTGACATGTTAAACAACATGAATGGCGACTTTATCGGCAAATTCTTGGAATAGTAACTTTAAAATAGCAACAAATTTGTTGCTTGACGTTATAGTGGTTACCTTGTAGTTGACGCACTTTTCATCTTTGTTGCCGATGTAGATGGGCACCATCATGTCGTAATCTAGAGTGGTTAGCTGCACACAAAGAGCATCGTGATTGGATAGTGATCGAACAAATGCACCACTCAACAACTCACCAGGTTTAAAATGAGAAAATGCGAAGAACAATGTATTTACTTCTGCGCTTGTTGATGCTACATTGATGTTGGGGTTACGATAAGAGTTATCGTCCAATGCAGAGACATGATGCGAGTACAACTAAGTTCGAAGAAGAGGATCATTTAAAAATCCCAAACAAACTTAAGTCGTGGAAACTAACACTCACCATTCCCTGTTGCTGAGTTGCCATGCTGATTTTCTCCTTGGCCTCCAACATCAGCCTTTCCTTCTCTCTATCAACGTCAGTGATCTAAAGTTAAAAGAAACACCCGTGAAGAGACAAAAATGTGAAAAAAAAATGTTTCCAGTGAATTAGCGAACTAAGAAAACTCAAATAAATACTGAGGCTAATTGAAATTTGTATGAAATGTTGTTTGGTTTTTAGCAGCAAACCAAGATCATGATTGGTTTCTCTCTCACAGCAAACAAATAGCTAGTTCTCTAAGAGAACCTAAACCAATTATTTTCAAGATTAAAGACGTAATTAGACTTGTGCAGAAACCACAACGATATCCTTAACACTTTGCTCCTCAAAGGGAGGCCGGATTTGGCCCCCCCCTCATATTTCCTTTAATTATTTGAAGCACAGTAACGCCATGCACTTGGTTTTTCTTGACTTTTCCTAAAATTGCCAGGCGGATCTGATGATATTAAATTTGATGCTAAAAGTTGTGTAGTTTTCTTGTAAATTCAAGATTTTGGTGAATTTTTGCTATTTCTAGCTAACTTCCAGCAAAGCGTGAAATGGATTACATTGCGATGACAAGCCATAAGCTCATAATTGCTTCGTGCATCGATATGCGCGAGCAGAGAGAAGCATTCTCTTGCTTTCTTTTGTTTGGTTTGACCTCAATAATACAAAGCGCGTTATTTCTTATGCTACAAAGAAAAGCCAGTGATCGCAAAGCTGTTAATTAGAAACAATAATAGCAAACGTTTTTTGCGTTATCAGCTCTACAAAGAAGAATAGCAATCCACGATCAAAATAGTAGACTATGGAGGCCACAAACTATTCAAAACAGTTGTTTCAAGCAGATAATATTCATTGACGAATAAAAAACGTTACAATAAGAAATCTTCTCTTGGATAAAGACACGAAAACTTGGTTTCGAAATAAACGTTCTATGGAAATGCTCTCATTGACAAAACTTGCAATTGAGGAAATGTATCACTGCAAATGCTTTTGGGAGAAGCCGGAGAAATAGCGTTTTTGCAAACAGTAATTGTGAGATACTCAAAATTATGAGATAGGCTTCATTTACACGTAGCAGCTAACTCGATGGCGTCCCTTCACTGATTTATGTCGCCTACTTGTTGTTATGTCCTGTATTTTTGTTTCACAGTGCACTGTGTTTTGTTCCAAAGAGCGCAAAATAAAGATGATAATGCTTCATCTACATTACAAAATATTTTGTAATGTAGGCCTACAAACAAAATGTACAATGTACACAATGTACATTACAAAATATTTTGTACTGTAGACGAGGCATAAAGTTAGGCGTCACATAAGACAAACAACAAATCAGCTTTCTTCATCATTGATTCAACATCTGAATACGTTGCGCCAATGTATAAGAGGCCGGCTATTGTGAAGACCCGCCATTTAGGCTATAAACGATCCGATTATACCAAAAGTGGGACAAACTAGTGGATCAAAGAATGAATAAACAATGCTGAGAAAACTAAATCTAAGTGACGAACAATACCGATGTCTTCATTTATCTTGGAAAAATGCTGCCCAAACTTATCAACAAAAAATACCGTAAATAACGGCAAGGATCCCGAAAGCAGAATTTGCTCAACTTTGGCATGAATTTAGTCAGACATCTACAGTAATAATTCCACACATACAATAACGGGCTCTCAACTGCTGTAAGATAACACGATGGTTCTGGTTCTGGGCGATTTGTGTAACAGTTTAGGGGAAGACACTACTTGAAATGATGCACCACACAAAAGATTTTCAATGAAGACTGAGTCTAAAAACCGGTGTGGATTGTGCTGCACAATGACTTC
Source organism: Aplidium turbinatum (assembly GCF_918807975.1). Classification (NCBI taxonomy): domain Eukaryota; kingdom Metazoa; phylum Chordata; class Ascidiacea; order Aplousobranchia; family Polyclinidae; genus Aplidium; species Aplidium turbinatum. Next base: position 24,979,250 of record NC_137482.1, read on the forward strand.
AAGTTCAGGACAGACAAGGCACAAAAATATCACGATAAAAATAAAGACCTTGTGGGAGATTTTCGAGAATCATAACACGATGCAAATACCAAAAACGCATGGTTTGCATGCTGCTCTAAGCTGGCCGGCAACCACAAAGGTAGACAATACAGGCAGTTTATAATTCGATAACAGCGCAATAAACATTATAAATACGTAAACCGACAATTTTCTTTTACAAACGTTTTACGTCTAATAGTAAATTTTCCCTCAACAATTTTTTGTGAAGCACTTGCAAACCACGGTTTTATAAAATAATTCATCATTATTATTTTTTACTTCTCGGATATTGTAAAACGTCATCAGCAAAATCACAAAAAAAATTTCATTACTTCAATGTAGTAGGCCTAAGAATTTCTTATAGAATTGTAGCCACGTTGTTTCAACAAAGAAGCCATTTTTTAGCAATATAGAGTTATAGAAAATAATTTGCAATCATGCAAATGGTTGGAAAGAATCTAGGAAGTCTTCTCACAATCTGGCACAAAATGATTATGTTTATTGTATCTCTGTAAAATGTTTTACGACAAACTTTGAAGCTTCGTTATAATCATTTTTATCTTTGAAGTCAAAAGTTATTTTTTTTTTTTTGGCCAGAAACATAATCACTGCCTTGCTGATGTTGTCGATATTACGCGTATTTTTAGTGCTTCAAACAATAAGGACCCAGTCAGCAATCCAGTCCTTTTACATTGATTCAACATTTGTAAACGTTAAATTTATGTAGATTTGCTGACTGTGGGTTATTTCACATTTCCTTTGTTTACGCACGTTCCTCAATTCGCTGTTGCATTATTTCGACGCTGGCGGCAATTCGCTGTTGCATTATTTCGAATTGATTGACACAATCTTCAATAAAAAGTGAGCTTCGAACTTAGCTTTGTTGATATAAATGCTGTATTTTTTGTGGATGTAATTTATGAGTCATGTTTATAAACACCCGTAAGCGAAATGACTTATGATGTGGCCTGCATGATATTTGTGATGCGACTTGACACAAATCCACAATTTCAAAAGCACCTAATTTGAACTTAGAAATTTCAGATAATTTCAACAACTTGTTCAACTGTCTTCTCTCTACTAAAAATATTCATACTACAAACTCAATTGTAGACCTAAATACACAAACGAAGATGTAAACAGCTATTCAAGCAGGCTAAGGTGTTACTTATGAGAAATTTGGTTCCATAAAACTAGAAGCTAGCCATGAGTTTGGGAATGCATTAGTTTAGGATAAAAATGTAAGACAACAAACGCAGTTTTGTTTTTTTTTCAAATTCGTGTAACAATGTTACTTTGATTGTAACTATTTTAGAATCAGTGAGTAGCTTACAATAAGATTTGCTCGCAAGTCGTAAATTCTAATCAATGCAATGATTCGGCACACCGCACACACACTTCGTGCGTTCGATCGAGCTCTTTGTTATTCAGAAGTTTGCATGAAATCGGATTAGCACGGTAATTAAATAGCGGCAAGTTAAATCAAAATTGTCGTTTTTGGGTACCTTTGCAAAAATTGAAATATCAAGTTTAACATATAAAATTTTAAAATAATGACTTTTCAAACTTATATACAAATGATTTGCTTTCACACCAGTGCAACTTCTGTTCAAATAGCATCAGCGGATAACACGTAACAGCTGATTGAATTTGATCCAAAAACGGCCCCCCCTTGAGCAGTTAACTTCCAAAAAAACGTTGAAAAGCAAAGGGTTAAGATACAATAAGGCAATCACCCCCTCAAACACGTCAAGTGGTTAGGAAAGCTGGTGAAAGCCGAAGTGCAATATAATAACAACAGTAACTCACAAGACAGTTATAAGACAAGAACTGGGACGATTAGGCAGGCTACAAACAAGCTATGAACCAAACAAATGCACAAAATAAACCACTCTTGTTTGTTCTAAATAAAAATAATTTCAATGCTGTGACAAAAAAAACAGGCAAAGGAGAAAAAGCTATTCCAATTATCCCAAAGAATTCCAAACTCACGTCAAACAACCAATCATAATATTGTAGCAGATCCTCCAAGCATCCGATCTCTTGTGATGTTTCGCCAACGTATTTCTTATCGCCCTCAGCTTGGGGCTGTAAAATGGTGGGGCCGAATACAATGGCAAGGTTATGAATGGACATTTCATTTTCCTTTTCGTGGCTGGCAACACTGCAAGAAAAGTAACAAAACAATTTTAAACTTTACTACAACAGTATACTTTCTTCAAGCATTGTCGGGTGTCAAAGTAAGAGAATGATTTACTTATGTTTTTTTTTTGGTTGTAGTTTTTTATTTTGAGATTATCTTACTTTTTAAGGTGAGCCAGCAAGACCTTGAGAGCATTCCTGTTGATCTCCGGTAATTTCTCAATCAAGTGTTTGTACCACTGCATCTTGCTGTTGTGGTGCTCTTGATTAATTTCTGCATCAAAACACAATCAACATTATGATGTCATATATGACGCCTCTTCAGGTTAAACTTGTTTGATCTGCTTCATTTTTTGATTGATATTGAATTAGGAATATCAAGAAATGGGGCTAAGCTATTGAACTGATATTCTGCTATTTGCCTTTTAAGCTGATTATCGTTGAACACGTTCTCTCAACTAACTTATGTTACACGACCTGGACATACCAGAGGAAGGTCCTGGAAGCAACTTTGAAAACGATATCATTAACAGTTCCCCTAGGCTGAAATGTGACCTATCAAAGCGGCGCTGAGGTTTAGGATACCACAGTATGCTACCGATGTGATCAGCATTAGCCTATTTCTCTCACTTTTTAGATTAACTATGAAAAGCGATGGAATGGCGCAGCGAATAAGGCGTTCGCTTTCTAATTGTGCAATCCTGGTTCGACTCCCGGCTTATGCTGGTTGTTGAAAAACACCGCTCACCTCTAGCCTACCCAGGGTGTAATAAATTGGGTGGGCATAATTGCTGAAGTGAAGGCGGCCGAGAGAATGGAACTGGCCACCCTACTCTCGTTAGTGCCGAAGGCTTAGCGTGATGAGAACCTTATCTCTCATCTCCGGATGCTTGGAATAAAGTATGGGACTCAGCTTTGTTTATAAAGTGCGGAATCACGCTTCATTGATTTACCTACAACCTATCATGCTCCACTAAACAGCGCCGCTCTGATTGGTAAAATTTCAGGATAGGAGAAATTTTGCTGATACAATATGGAAAGTTGCGTCCCGGAAACAGACAAATTCTTCGAGAGCTCACTGAGTTTAAGTGGTTGTGAAAATATTCGTTATCGGACTGGTGGAAGCTTCTTTCGAGGCTTAATCCTGGAATTTGTATTTTTGTGGAGGTTTTCAATCACTGACGCAAGCCGGGTCACCTAGATCGACCGAGTGAAGTTTCCGCTTGTGGAAGTATTGTCTGTGAATTACTTCATTTGGTAAGTGCCGCTAACAGAAGAGATTTCCTTGAAGTGCGTTCTTGATCAAGTTGGATTGTGAAAATGTTGGTGCAAACTACTTATTAGTTACGTCATACACCAGCAACGTACGCGATGTATCGACCCATTCCTCGTGAAGTTCCACTGTCAACAGCGAACCTGGAATGGACTTGAACCACCGTTTGAGGGCACTGGAGACATCATGAATGTTTAACTCTGCATCCCGCATTGGCGTGTCACGCGCGTTTTGCTGCAAATCGCTGAGCAACTGAGATGTTTTGCTGTGGGTCCCATTCAGTCTATATATCCCTCTTGTGGTTAAACCTATAGGATATCAAATACAGTATATGTTTTATGACGTAAAAATGAAAAGCGATTTCACTTTCCGACCATATCATCGGCTGAGAATAAATCAAGAGCCATATTATTTTTGAATGCTCTGTGACAAACAAATAAAAATTAAAAGATTTTATACAAACGGATGGATTGGGAAGACTTGGCACAGCACTGATCAAAGCAACCAGTGAGGTCAACTCACCGAACTGCTCAATGTAAGTTGTGCACTTCTCGAGAATTAGTGGTACACCTTCCGCTGTGAGCTGCTGGCAAGTCAAGTCCGATCCGTACTCGCTATCCGCTTTCCTCACAGCTGACAACCAAGATTCCGAATCCGCTTTAGTATCCGCTCGGAGATAATACGATCTAGCCACAAGCACAAAAGCTATTCATTTCTCCTCGGGCTTTCTTCTATTGCTTCTGGATAATGAACGCTTATGACATAATAGGAAAAATATTTAACGCCATTCAATCCTTGATGGCAGTGCATACACAATTCTTTTCAAAGATTCGCAGCAGTTACAAGAGTGCGTATTACACCATCAAGGAATTTTATGTCTTAAATGACTTTAATATTTGTGTATGTTTCTTTTGTTCCAATCCATACAAACAGCTCATTTCTAACAAGTACTGCAAGCTTGACACGGTTTTTAAATGAAACGATAGCTATTACTTTTCTCGGAACACCAGCATGAACGTGGGACCAGGGTCCTTGGTGGTTGCTCCCGCATTAGGGGAACCATCCTGGGTTAAGTCCAAACCTGTAAAGGATACATTTTAATAGCATTCACATATTTCGTATATTTGCTAACTACCATCACCGATTCGAAACCATTGCAGGGGAGGAAATGTGAGAAGTTCGAATACCTCGTGGCTTGGTAGTGGCGGTCGATAGTGGTCTGAGAGAATGCAAACAACGTGTTTTGTGGCGAGTAGTGAAACGGAACCGCAGCTAGGCCAACTACATATACTGTAAGCTAGCTTTCAATGCCTTGTCGTGGTAGTCTAACTCTAAGCCAAAGTGGGTGCCACAAGTAAATTGTGTGGTTAATTTAATAGCGTGCTTTCAAGATTGAAGGTTGTTACCGATTTGCACAAGTCTTCTTAAATCGATGCATTCCATTGTGATTGAATCCTGATGGTAATAATGAAGTTTTTTTCCTTTGAGTTTGCACCATGTTGGCTTCCATTCCTTGAAACAAACACGACAAGGGATTAATAATGGTTTGCGTGCGAATGAAGTCATAAAATTTATTTTGGTGGTCAAAAACAGCAACAATGTAGACGAAACAGCAGACAAGCAAAACGTACACACATAAAAGACAGCGCACTAGGAGGCCTCGAAAAAACACAAACCACAGGTCATTGAGCCGGTTATTCGGTTATAAATGTGGTGTTTGTTTCAGAAAACCAAGAAGTTCAAGGAGTCATAATTATTTTCCTGTTTGTTGATTTCATAAAGCGACGTTTCCGTCCAACAAATCGTTCTTTCAGATAAAAAAGTTCAATGGTTACCAGTTTGACAACAAGCAAGGAAGTAACTTTGTAAAGTGAGAGACAGCATTTGCTTGAAAATAAACAAAACATCTTTCGAACGACAGTTTCTTGGACGTGTTCTTACCGAGGGCTTCTTGGACAAGTGTTGTGATTTGATCGACATCTTTCCGATTCTGTCGTAGTCCAAGTCTTGCTTCATCGCATTTTGGACATGCGGTGGGACAATGGCCTGCATCAGTCCCCTGGTCCAGGCAGCCGCAATCTCCTGACGGTCCGAACAGAACAGATACGTCCGTCCAGTTGTGCGACTGACATCGAAGCAATGAACGAACCTGGCAACATGGAGACGGTTAGGATGGAGGCGGTTGGTTGCTACCTCACAACAGTTATGAAATTACAGATTCGAGAATCAGATGCTGTCCTACAAAACAATCAGAGGTGGGCAACTGGGCATCCGCTACTGTAAAAGTTGCGCGGTACCCGCTACCGCTACTAGGGCCAAAGTAGCGCGCGCTACCGCTATTTTTCCCTCTCCTTTTCTCTTAAACGGACAGCACTTTGTAACGTCAAAATCACTTTGTAAACGAATGATAGTCTATCATTCGTTTACACGGCCATTTTAACGCCGATATAGAAAACGCGTTCTAGGTCAAATTTATCGCATCTTTCAAAAACGGAGTATTTCAAAATGCGAGTAGCTGAGTCCTACCCGCTTTGGCTTCAGCACGTCTTTTCCAACGGACAAGTTTTTCCACCGCAATACTGGAAGGAAGGGTGAATGGGGGTGTTGTATTTAATAAACAGACGCTTTAATTCGACACTGAGAAAGCTCAAGAACTTTCTTCTGTCTGATAAAAGTCCTTCACACTTGACGTTTTGTTCAGTACCGACGTTTCATGCGATGGCACCAACACAACAAAAAGTTCACCCTCGGACCAGTTGAGTAGGTAGGGGGCGGGGGGCGGATGAACGCCCCGGGCAGCACGTCTGGGGCGGCACTTTCAGACTACGATTTTTGATTTTGATTATAATCTGATAAAAAAACGCAATCTATTTTCACATGCTTTTTCTTGAAGGGGCGGCAAAATCTGAATCCGCCCCGGGCGGCACATTCCGGCACATTCCCTAGCTACGCCACTGCCTCGGACTCGCGACTAGTGTCGGTGTCAACGTGGCTTGATGTTTTCCGCTATGTAGTCAAATGATTTCTGCCTCGATGTTTTCAAGCATTATGTTGCCATAAAAATCTCTAAAAACTAGTCATTGTTTAAACTTTAAATTGGAAAGTAGCGGGTAGTAGGAGTGTGAGTGTGACTGAAAGAAATGTAGTGCCTTTCTCCTGCCGCTACTTTGAAAAAAGAAGTAGCGCCGCTACTGTAGCCGCTACTCAAAAATGTAGTGCCGCTAGAACTACTAAAAAAGTAATGGCGTTACAAAAGTAGCGTGCTACAGCCCACCCCATAAAACAATCTGCTGTAATATACACTTAACCCACAATCCTATCAGGTTCCAAAAACTATTTTTGAAATCAGATAATCCTGTTTGTGAAACTAGGTTAATATAGGAGTCGTATTCCAAAAGGCAGCAACGGAACGTATGGATCTGCTCCAATCAAGTTGAGAAATTTTAGTGGTAAATTTTCAAAATTTTAGACCGTTCGTTCTGGAAATCTGAGGTAAAACCTTTATTGGCCTTTTCAAGTAGGAATCTCTCGACTCTCCCCAGTCTCTTACCCCGCTTTTGTCGCCTGTTCGGGTTGGCACACCCCGATGCTAAGAAGTTCGGAGCACTCCACTTCATCTTTGGCAACGTTTGGTTTTTCGGGGTCGTAATATTTAAAGACGTTGTTTTCCAGAACACAAACACGTTTTTGAAAATCTGAAAATGAAATAATGAGCATTGCTGCATTAATACTACGTAGCATTATGCAGTAACGGAAGGAACGACAAAAGACATGTTGCCAGGTTGCCTGGGTAGATCTTACGAGCAACTTACCGGTAATTTTGCTTTTTAAATCGTATTATTATATTACTGCATAGTTGAGCCCTGGGTTGAAAGATTATAAAGCAAACAATCAACTCAGGGCTCAACAGGCAATTATTTGCTGGCGGAGCTTCCTATCTTTTAACAGTTTTTGATTGATTTGTCACGTCTTGTGCTTCTCGTATTTTTGCTTTTTTGTATCTCCTGTTGTGCGTCTATCTTGCGTAATTTGCTTGAGTTATTTTTTTAACAATTAATTTTACCTTTCAAGTACTTGACCCGCTGTGCTGGGTAATTTTTCAGCTATCATTTTGTGTGAGCTAGTTATAAGCAGTTCGCAAATGTATGGATTGGACCATATTTTTGATGTGATAGTGTATGATTCTTTCTTCTTCTTCAATTGCCTTGCCTGAACCAGGCATCGACGGCCTCAGATGAATAATTAGACCAAATGTTCCTATTATATGTTGCATGGATAATTGTTTCTGTTTTGTCGTTAAATTGTTCCAGATGTGTTTGTCTTTGTCTGCCAGGTGCCCGCTTTCCAAAAATTTTACCAGTTAAAGAGAGATGCTCCAGTTTTTGCTTTCTTATTACATGGCCGAGAAATTTACATTGTCTGGTTTTCATACTTTTTAACAGAGTTCTGGTTTGGTTCACTTGGTGTAGAATTTCTTTATTTGTTTTCTTTGCCAGCCATGAAATGCGTTGTATTCTACGGAAGCACCACATTTCAAAAGCATTAATCTTTTCTGCCATTTTTGTTGAAATATTCCAGGTTTCAGAGTTGTAATGAAAAACAGGATAAATATAGCATTTTAAAACTCTAGATCTTGTTTTGAAAGAGATATTTTTATTGCAAAGAATTGGTTTCATTTGTTGGAAGCTTTCTTTAGCTTGGGCTGTTCTTATGTTGAGCTCTGTTTCGTCTCTTGCATCCCAATTTACCATAGTACCAAGGTATTTGAATTTTTGGACCTGTTTAAGAATTGTTCCATTAACTGATAAATTACAAATAGGAGTTTCGGTTGCTTTTTTCTTTGTTATGACCATTGTTTCTGTTTTCTTTTTATTTAATTCCATGCCAAATATCTTGCTTTTCGTACACACAATATCTAATATGTTCTGCAGTTTTACGTCCGAGTCGGCTATCAAAACGGTGTCGTCAGCATATCGTATGTGGTTAATGTTGTTTCCTCCAATACTAATACCTCTTTCATCTTCAATATGTCTTAAAATTATTTCGCTGTATAATGAGAAAAGGTCAGGTGATAGCACACAACCTTGTCTTACTCCTTTCTGAATGGGCGTGTAGTCACTGCAGTCAGTATTTATCCTGATAGCCGCTGATTGTTCGTAATATAAATTTTGAATGATTCTTAGATCTTTGTCTTCTATTCCAATTCTATCGAGCATGCATAACATTTCATTGTGTTGAACTCTATCAAAAGCTTTTTTATAGTCGATGAAGCACAAGTACAGGGATTTTTGCATTTCGATTGATCTTTGAGCGAGGTTTTTCAGAATGAAGACCGCATTCCTTGTTCCTTTATCAGGCATAAACCCATATTGGCATTCGTTTATTTCTGGGTGTAATTTGTTTCTAACTCTGTTCATGATGACTCTCAGCAGTAGTTTAATAATATGGGACATCAGACTAATTGTGCGATGTTCTTCGCATTCTCTTGTGCCTGGTTTCTTCGGGATTGTAATGAAAATAGATTTTGTCATATCAGTTGGAATTTCACCAGTGTCATATATTTAGTTGAAGAGTGCGTGGAGTACGTCAATGCCAATGTCATCTAGTACTTTTATCATTTCGGTGCTTATTTCATCTGGGCCTAATGCTTTGCTTGTTTTTGTTTTACTTAAAGCAAATGTTATTTCACTTTTTAAGATGGTTGGTCCTGAAAGTGGCTCAGAGAATTTAAACGGTTTTGTTGTTCTTTCTGGGTCCCCATATAACTCTTCAATGTATTCTTTCCACCTGTTAAGGATCTTGTCTTCTTCCAAAAGTATTTCACCTGATTTAGACTTTAAACATCCAGATTTGTGTACTGATTGGAATTTTCTTGTTATTGCTTTAATCTTTTGGTGTGCTTCACCTGGTGTGAAATTGTAGATTTTTTCAATAGTAGCACATTCGTTATTGAGAAAGTCTTCTTTTGATTCATTGCAAGCCTTCTTTATTTTGTTGTTTAAGCGTTTATATTCTAAATCATTCTTGTTCTTATATTTTCTTCTCTCTTTGATCATATCTAAAATTTCGGGTTTCATCCAGTTCTTATGCTTTGAGGCTTCAACCGTAGGAAAAATTTCAGCTGTTTTGATTAGAGAATGTTTAATCACGTTGAAGTCTTCCTCTGTTGATGTTGCGTTTTTGTTGTTGATTTTTGAGCTGATCATTTCATTTTCGAATTTTTGTTGATATTCATTTCTTAGGCTAATATCCTTGCAGAAGTTCCAATCAATTTTTTGTTTCTTTTTAAGTTTCTTAACTTTTTGTAGTTTGAGTCTAAACTTGGCAACCAATAGGTTGTGATCGCTGTCGCAGTCGGCTGTAGGAATTGTGGAAGCATCTGTGATAGTATTTCGAAATTTTTGAAATGTCAGAATATAGTCAATTTGATTTCTCGTGTGATTATCAGGACTCTTCCAAGTCCAAAGTTTTTCAGGGTTTTTCATAAACCAGGTGTTGGCAATGTACAAGTTTTGTTCGTGACACCATTCAATCAATGTTGTGCCTCTTTCATTCATGAATCCTAAACCGTTGTTTCCAGTTGTTTTTCCATGAGCAATATTTCCGACCTTAGCATTGAAGTCACCCATTATAATTGGTATTTCGTTGTGTTTACAGTTTTGTAGAGCTCTTTTAATGTCGCCGTAAAATGTGATAATTTCTTCATCACGAGCAGTACTTGTTGGCGCATATACTTGTGTTAGACTAATGTCATGTTGTAAGTTCTTTAGTTTTACGAGAAGAACACGGTCTGAAATTGCCCAGAACCCAGACAAATTAGCACAAACTTTGGGATGAAGTATTATTCCAACTCCATTAGAGTGTTTTTGATTTCCTGAGTAAATTACATTGTAACCATTCTCCCTTATTTGCCCACTATCGTTCCAACGCATTTCAGCCAAACCAAGAATGCCAATCTTCAATCTCTTCATTTCTTCAATGATATTATCAAGTTTTCCTTTTTGGTAAAGTGTTCTAACGTTCCATGTTCCAATTTTCGATGTTTTGTTTTTCCATTTTTTTCTGAGTTTGTTTTTCATTTGTTGCCATGTTGTTTGTGTATATGGTTTGTATGATTCTTTAGTATTTATTTTAAAATACTTTTCTTATAGGCTTGAAAAGGGCTGTATATGAATAGCCGAAGCGTTCGATTATTGTTTTTTGTTTACACTTTTTTTCCAAAAAAAATTGAAAACTCGTTTTATAGTGTTCGAGTCTCTCAAAGCTTACCTCCTCAAAACTAGCCCAAAATTGAATGCTTTACAATAATACTATAAACAGTTTCATATAATGAACTGGTCTTGCAATAGCATTTGTAACGCTACGTATCGAATGATGGAGCCTTGGCACAGAGTTTACTTCGTTCTGCCACGGAGATGTAACACTGGGTGGCGTGTTTGGACCTTTGAATAAGGATAATTCTATTCATAATTCTATTTGAATAAGAACTTCTGATTCTTCATAAGAAATTCTATTTGAATAAGACCTTCTGATGATCCGTTAGGTGAAACAATTTGTAAAGGCTTCAGATAGTAATAACTATATTTGATTTATTTGATTTATATATATTTTTAAATAGAAATCTGAATGAAAGTCAATACCAACAGGTTGCGTTCCTTTATCCCCGACGACGATATTCGTTTAGTGTAGGAGCACTCAATGGTATTATTTAGTGATAACTATTCCCAAAAAAAATTTTCACTTAATTTCACATTTCAAGCATTTCCTTAAAGAAAGTTGGATATTCAATTAATTCTGTTACTGGGTATACAGAATCATCTAAAATTTCGTGATTCTGGATATTACCATTGGTTTGCTGTAGGCTATATTTCTTACTTATTCAAAATATCTTCTCTTAGCCTATCTCTCATGCTTGGCATCAAGTAATTCAAGTATAGAACCATCTCTATGGGTGGAACGCTAATGAAATCACCAGCTTTTTTCAAAAGCTGCCAGTTGGGTTTGAAATAATGACATTTAATCAATCTTGAAATAGAAAGACCTAAAAGTAGCATAAACATGCTTAGGTTTCAATTCATCACCAAGCAATGCTTCAGCTTCTTACAGCATCAACTTTACACAAATAAAGTGACCGATACACTACATACTTCAAATATGTTCAAAAAACCGTCTAAAATATTATCATTTGGAAGTCTACACAACAGACTTGCTGTGAAACTTAACCCTTTTTCCTGTGACGTATTTTGGCCAGTTGACTTGCGGACGGGGGGGTCGGTTCGACACTATCACTTTGAGCTCGTGTAACTTAAAAACTACGCAAGATAGATCAATAAAATTTTCACATGGTGTAGATAATTTATCTGACAACATAACATCGAAACTCTTTTGCAATTTGTTCAACAGCGCAACTTGAAAAATCAAATAATTTGATGGTTGGTCATATATTTTTATTTGACTTGAGAAATTGCTTCTTAATTAACTTATAATTGAGTGTGACGGGTTAATTCCATTGTGTAGATTTTAATCTCTTACGCGGAGACGTCGTCCACGCTTCAATGAAATCGTAATTGGCGTCCGACTCGCGTTTGCTTGTTGTTTTGCCGGAGGCATTGTAAAAAAAAATTGCTTTGTTTCAACATTTGCAGAGAATGAGACAAAATCACCGCAAAAAAAACTATTTCAACTTCTTTTTGAGCCACATGTTTATATTCTACACTTTTTCAAACGTACTGTCATTACTTGATATTGGAACTAAATCAAGCAAATTTTTTTTCACATTCACATTGTCGAATTTGGTTATGCATGATCAAGAAACACTTTGTATTTCACAGCACATCTCAGGAAGCTATTTATTCGCATTGTTTCAACGTCTAAAGAGGTTGAATCGATGTAAAAGGTGTCTGATTTGCTGTCTGGGTAGCGGTTGAATACAGAAAAGTAAGGTAGCCTAATGGTGTCACGTGGTATTTGAACAACAACCTATCCAAAGGTTCGACTTGCTTCGATAGGAGCTTGTTCCATTTTAGGCCATCATGCACTCCAAAAACAAAGAGCGTCTAAAACTCCTGACTGATAAACTATGTCACGATGCATTCCAAAGTGATATGTTTCAATACTTACCAACAATGATCACTTTGAATGAAACAATTTTGCAAACAGTTGTGACAAAATGTAGTGATAATAATAATCGTTTAGTCAAATCGTGTTGGTAGGCCATAGAAGAGGTCGTTTGCCAAATGGAACTCCCGTTCTGCGTGACAAACTCAAAGTCGTGGCATAACGATACAAAATATAGAAAAAAAATCTTTTTTAGGCCAAGTGCTATTGTCGTAAAAAAACAAAAAATCACTAAAGTGTTGACTTTTTCCTTGGGCAAAATTGAAAGTTATTGATATTTTAAAAATGCACGTTTGTGTCAAAATGATTGAAGTGTTTTTTTTCATGTTGTTAACTAGATTTGCAAAATAACGTTTTTTACATTTTTTTTCTAATTTGTTGGACATGCATTTTGTGTCAAGTTATTTATTACGCATTAGAAGATTTCTTTCTGTTCAAATTTTGAAATAGCATTTTAGATGCAGTTTGCGGTTGATGGCGTTACTGCAAAAGCCATCTTTTGTAATTGACACACATCCAAAAACAAAAGACGCATAAACTACTGCTGGCTGATAGACCACGTCACAATACATCATAATGATGTTTTTCCGAACCGAAGACCCAGAAAACCAATTTTGTCGTATATTAGTTTAGACGTCTGCAGACGTTGAACCAATGACAAAAAGTGATTTGCTGGTTTGAAACAAAGTGATTGCTGTTTCCAATGTGCAAACATTTTGATAAAAAGTAATCAAGTTTTGGCCACAGCTTTCTGGTCCATTTAGGCTACTATGGTCAATCAACTCACGTTGCAAATAACTTGTTTTGTGTAAAGTCTTGCTTGTGAAAAAATCGAAGTAAAAACACAAAAATGAAGTAAGCTATATTTACAAAGCAAAATATTCTTGAATGAACCATAGTTTTTAAAAAAAATAGTTTGAACAGGTTTCATCTGATAGAAACTATAATTGATATCATCGCGAAGGATCAAATAGCTGCGAAAATCACTTCAAGCATTTCTTTGGGGTGATTTTCATTATGCAAACCAAGGTGAACCTCAATATACATATTTTTATGCCAAACGATAAAAATCGTTCTTTCTTTTTTTCAAGGACAAGGAAAACGATCCGTATAAAAAATAATTCAATTCAACATATTTTCCTTTTGTCAGATATGCATTTTGTGTAACAATGCTTTAGCAAAATTGCTGAGTATGGTATAGCGTTTGGGATGCAGTCAGAGAATGCAACTTTATGGTTGAAGGCGTTATTACAAAAGCCAATCTTTTGTCACGGAAATGTATTTGAAAACAAAAAGTCACAAAAGCGGCTGACTGATAGATTGCGTTACAATACGTTACAAAAACGAGGCATTGATTTCAGATTTTTCAACCCAACAAACAACTTTGCTCCAAATGACACAAACGTCCAAATTTATGCAGAAAAAGATATAGGCACCTACACCATTTTGTGAAAATAAGCTTTTGAAGACCAACATTTGAATGAAAAGTTTGAATTTATTGAGTTCGTCCTCATGGTGTTTCTGCTGAGATATATCAAAACTTTTAAATCCTCGTAGAGAAAAATAATTTTGTAATCTCTCAAGCAACTGCAAAATTACCATTTAGGTAAAGATTCAGTGCTAATACAATATGCACAATGTTTGTCAAAGCACAATAATTTAGCTGCGCGTGTTTTTCCACAAAAGCCAAGCAGTTTAGATAGTCTGTGTCAAGTTTTTTTCAGTATCCATCAATCTCTCGTTTTCATAAAACATTTTCACAACATCCATAAATATTCATGTGAATATAAGTCTGCAGGTACATGCAAAAGTTTATTGGCGGGTCAAGAACGCACTCCTTGCTTTCGGACAAGAAATCAAGAAATATACCACATTGGTCTGTTTGTTTTATGAGATAAACAGAGTTTTGTCAAGAATTTTCCTACTGCTTCTTGTTATAATTTATAAACAAAATGTATTGGCCATAGAAAACAACGTAAAATTACATTTTTTTCAGCATAGCTTATCGGATGCTCTCTTATAATTTCAAAGAAACTCAGATGTAATTAAAAGATTAATCAAAGCAACTCAAAACTCGAGTTTGCAAACAAAAGGCGGAATCATTATGGTTGAATGCTTTACAACAAAGCCAACTCATGAGATATCTGCGTCGCAGACCACGCACTGCGGTGCTCAGTAATCCTATTAATCCGTATAATTTGAAAACAAAAGGGCTAGCTAGTAGCTAGCTAAAATATCAGAGTATGTTATGAAAATCATGTAATATCTTTTAAACTATAGACAAGAGCAACGTCATTTAAAGTGGAATAAATACTTGAATAATTTTTAGGAAAAGTCAAGAAATTTCAAAGCTGTAGATCGCGTAGTTCTTTAATGACATTGCTTTGAAAAGTACCAAGTCCCCACCGACCCCCCCCCCCCCCCCACAGGAAATAGGGTTAACGCATAAACAAAACTTCTATCAAAACGAGTAAAAATGGCACAAAATGTGATCAATCAAGAGCGGACTTTTGATATAATTTCACGTTTAGTGGTTGTCAAACTAACATGGTACAGTGGTATAAACAGGCCATACACACTAATAAGATTTTATTAAGTATTTTAGATAATTTATTCGTTCAAACTGTAGCCTACTGAAGTGATCACCTCCTTGCTTTCGAATGATGAAGTCAAGACTCCTGCTTTGTTTCCGTTCCTCACTGACGTTCTTAAAATCTCCTCCGTACTTGAATAGATGGTTCTTCAACATCGCAGATGGCTTGACTCGAGTCTTCGGAAGAGAATGCTTCCTCTTCACACAATTACTCTGAAACGTCAACCACATCCACTTATCTCTTATTATTACCGCACAATTACTGGTTGTTTAGTTTAATTAATTTTAACGTTGATAATAAAGCAGGGATTCTTGACCTCGGAGGCGAGCTCCTTTCAGCGTCGTCAACCACTTCTCATGAGGGGCGCGAGCTATACAACGATATTGAATATTTTCTTTCGGTTTGCAGTGGCTTCAATGTGCTGCACTAATTCTTGCCATTCGACTTTTGGGAAGTGTTGGGAACCGCTGATAGGACGATAGAGTTATTATTGCGCTTGCTCTGAAATTTTGATTCACGATACGAAGAAAGGAATAAAACCTAGTATTAGTAGGCCTACTCATTGCATTATTCGTCGCAAAGCTTTGTCGTCCAAAGTTTTACCTCCAGTGAAGCTTGGAAGCTAGTCCTAAACTTAATTATCAAGGTAGTCAACTTCACAAAAGCTGGGGGCTTTGTAAAAATCGAAGCTCTTTGTAGTTGTCTTTTCAACCTACTGCGTAAGGAAATGCAATCTTTTTCTTCGTATGTGATTCTGTGGCCGAAGGTCTATGCATTTACCACCCTAGATTCATAATGTTTCAGGACTACACTACTACACTCACTCGATCCCACGTGGGTCAATGATCATTTCACTAAAGTCAGCGCGGTAACTTATTTCTATCGGTTGAGAGGCCAATGGTTTTTCGTTCAAGCAATCATTTGCATCTTAATCTACCGCGAGCTGTAAGAGACAGTGATTTTCTTCGATGAAAGGGCTTCCGCTGAGCAAGCTGAAAGAATACGCCAACATGTTTTGATCAGTGTCCGAAACATTCCGCTCTGGGGTGTACAAATGGGGAGCGGCCGCTGCTGCTAGTGAGAGCGCTTTAGCCCAAATTGCACCTCCGATGCTTGTATATTCCTTATGAGAATCTTGTACATAGTAGTTCACAAATGAAACAAACATTGACCACATTTGGCAAATGACAAACCAAAGCAACCTCTGCTCTTCTAGATAACGTTAATCAACTTAGACTTTAACAAAACGGCAAAAGGTCAAGAATTCCAATTTTAGTCTTTTAACTTACTACAGCGAAACAGGAGAGTATTTTTAGTCAACTTTAATATTATGTTGGTTACACTACTAACGTATAAAGAAGATGAATCACTTACTCTGTCGGTCACGTGACCTTCGGGACTGACGTCGGAAGTGCCGCCATTTTGGGAAAGAAATTCCTAAAAGTAATTCAAGGTTTAACTTTTGTATCTTTCATCTGGTTACTGATGGTTTGGATAAAGTGGACGGGGGTAAGGAAGTCAACATTTGTGTTTATCGTTTGGCATGCCATTGAGTGCCGCCTTATAATACAACCGCTGTGTATTTTGTAACCTGCAGGTCGTTGCAGCAGATGAGGTTCATTAGCCAATCAGAAGGCAAAATTTAAATCAGCTGGTTGCAGTCATTGGACTCATGCATGTTAGAAAGTAAATTACTGTAAGTCTTTCGCCGTCGGCGGGGCAGCCTAGCGGATTGAGCGATTGAGGATTGACGTGGGTTGATTCCCACTCCTGACATTACTTTTTTTCTGTAAATACCAAAGTTCAAAGCAAGAATCAACTCTGGCTGAGCGCTGGAAGGCTCGCAATGCTGCAATCACCTGGTTCATAGAGAACATTGTCCCATGTTATAGTATCTACTGGTCAAAACACCCCATCTGCTCCAGCGAGCCACAGGTTACAAATGCGTCAACTGTTTGCTTTCTGTAAGTGTCAAACTAACGTTATATTTGTAAAAAAGTTTACTGAATTTCGCTGATTGATTGTTACTCGATAGACGTTTGTTATCACCATTAGACAGACAATGATCGCTGCTCATCTTTCTTGCGCTGTGTATTTCAAGTTTTTTTCAAACTTCGCCTGTCTGCATATAGGCATGATGTAGGCTACCAAATCATGTGATCTGTTAACGCCATTATATGCATTTTTTTTTTGCATTCTTGTGTATGATGTTGGGTGTTGTCTGTTGAGCTGGTCAGGTGTGTTGATCACTGTGCTGGTTTTGCTTTTAGATAAATTTAATCTTAAATGTATTTAGTTCATCAGATGTAAATTAAATTATCGTATAATTGTTATTCCTGACGAGGACACTATGTAGGGTCGAAAACGTTCGATTTAAAATTTATTTTAATGCATTTTTATCTAAATGTTAAAAATAAACGTGGGCTAAATGTGTTACATCTAATTACGTCACTCGGCTTTGCGTGTATATGGTAAAACAAGACAAACTGTCCAAAGAGGTTCTATCATTGTCACGTGATTGACTTTGAAGCCACAATCTTTTTTTTCAATATAGATTTGATTAGCGAGCACCCTCAGTTAAAAAGAAACGGGAAAAACACTTGTGCTGGTGAATCACTATAATTTTTACAAAATTATCGAGTTTGTTCTTGTGAGTCCTATAGCCTATTTAAGTACAAACAATGGTTCTCAATACTTATGACAGAGATATCGGCTTTATAGCAAATAACCACTCGTCGTCATCGTCGTGTAAGCCTCTGGGGCCGGGGGTCTATCCTTTTACCACCCAGATTTACGATGTTCCCGGATTGAGCTGAAAGGTTACTTAAGAGCAGCCAGTCTTTTGTTTCGTCATCCAAAACGCGCAGACCTTCCACTCCGATAGGTGGCTTGAAGATGGTACAATCGTTGATTATGTGGTCTGCGGTCTGTTCCTCGGCACCACATTCACAGGAGGAGGAAGAGGTCATTCCCCATTGGTGCATGGTTGAGTGGAAAAGTCCGACGCCGGCACGGAAACGGTTAAGGCGCACCCACGCCTATCTTGGTAGTGTCAGGCCGATGGGACGGGTGTTGGCATCGGGGATGAACGAATGGAGTCTGGTGGTGTTTGACTTTTATTGAGAGTTCCATTCATGGTCCGCCCAAATAGCCGAATATTAATTGGCCCAATATCTTGGAATAAAAGTTTGTCGTGCAACTTTAAATTGATTTTCTCAAAAAACTATAATAATTTGTGGAATGGCGCAATGGATAAGGCGTGCGTTTTCCAATCATGCAATCCTGGTTCGACT
The DNA here is from genome assembly GCF_918807975.1 of Aplidium turbinatum. Lineage (NCBI taxonomy): Eukaryota > Metazoa > Chordata > Ascidiacea > Aplousobranchia > Polyclinidae > Aplidium > Aplidium turbinatum. Next base: position 24,997,708 of record NC_137482.1, read on the forward strand.
CTCGGCTTCAGCTGGTCGTTGAAAAACACTGCTCACCTCTACCCATCAGGGTGTAATAAATTGGAAGGGCCTAGTTGCTGTAGGAAAGGAGGCGAGAGAAAGGAACTGGCCACTCTACTCTCGTTAGGCCGAAGGCTTGGTGTGATGCTTATCTTCTCATCCCCCGATGCTTGGAATCAAGTACAGGGACTCACCTACCACCTATCTATAACTATTCCCACTTTTCATGCAAATTCCAACAAATACAAGCAATTAAGCGTTGAAAGACACACGTCTGGTTGATATCAAAAAGGTTAATTGTTTAATCAATCAATTCCAGAACAACAACTTACCGCCATGACTTTGTAGTTCAGATGCTTGGACAGCAGGAAAGCTGAAACACAAAACCATACGCATGTTGAAAGGCCAAAACATTAAACGATGGTAAAGGAAATTGAAAATGTTTCCACAGTGTTTCTGGTTTCCATGTTAAAACGCGCAAGATCGTGGAAGTAAATCGGCTATTGTTGGAGAACAGCGCATTGACGTTATGCAGCATAACTTATGTAGTGTTTTCAGGGCCGTGTGAGCACCATCTTGTCCCCCTTCGAAATCCACTAGTGGGCCCCTATGTTTAGTGATGGCTCTTAAAAATAAAACAAGAAAGCATTTAGGGCCATAAACTTTTTCAGTGTGGGAAAAAATTACATTCATCATTTCAGGAAAGAATAAACAACTCTAAAAATTTTCTAGAACAAAGAAGTTAACAGGCGGATCTTGAGAAAAGTTGAGGAAGGACCGGAGTTTTAACAAATGCAAAATTTGTAACATAAATGAGCAAAGCAAAACTAAATGTCTGAAAAAATAAAATTGAAAGAAGGTATGGGGAACTTGCCTCCAGACAATTTTGAGAAATACAATTCTGTTTTGGTCAAGTTTTAGAAGCGATGTGTGTTTTTATTTTTTTCAGATGCACACTTCATATGGGAAGCAAAATCATCAAATCAAAACTGGCTTAGGATTTTGGTTGAAAATTTATGTTAGCCTACTATTTTAACAAGGACAAATAATACCTAACAAGCAGGCGGCATTTAACATAATAACATGAAAATAAACTAAAAATTACAAACGTTTTCGGCCATACTCATGTTAGCCCTTTTCAAGTAACCAACTGACTGATGTTCTTCATAAATTGAAATAACAAAACTGATCTACATACACAAATATCCAAAAAGGAAACGCATAAGAATGAAATGGCAAGGCAGAGGAGAGGCAAAATCACAAGACGCTTTATTGCCTAGGAAAAACACAATTTATAAAGAAATTATTAAAAAAAATCACTTCTCTACCAAAATTGCATTTAAAACACAAAATCATTTACGGCGACAGAAGGATTTCAATAATTTATTTCTTGACATTTTGTATAACCTAGTTTGGTGTCGCCTTTCAGCAGGCTAAAACCTCGAAGTGTATCTGAAAAGTCCCCACCTTCACCGATAGCATTTTCACTTCATGACTTATCTCGGTTAGAGCTGGAATTTATTAATTTAATTGTTAATTAACTAGGCTATTTGAGTGAGCAGTGTTTACTTTGGAATATTGCATTATTTTGTGAATTTTTTGGGACATAAAAAACTCTAAACTGCTTTAATCCCGTCTATGCACGTCCCACATCGCTAAGGTGAATAAAATGTGGTTGAGCGAGTGAAAAAGTTTTATGAAAATGAAATAAAAACATTTTAAATGTTATCGGTACATGTGAAATTACAAGTCAAAAAACGCTGCACGAACAAAACATGACTGGGCCCCTAGGCTGGGGTAGTACCCAAGCGGGGGTTCGGATAGCAGCAAATACAGCCTTGCATGATTTAAGCTATTGGATATCGAACTTTTGTGGTAATTTTTTATTTTTGAAACAGTCAAAAAACATTAAACATACTACAATGAGTGGGCCCCTAATCGGCTGTGAGTCTTCTCCCGACCGGGGAAATGGGGGCGGTTAACACGGCCCTGAGTGTGGCAGTTGACCTCGGGTTGAAATTGAACGAAATTATTGCGTCAATCGGATATCGCTAGATTCGTGGCCTACGTGTCTTGGCGTAGTCTTTCCCCGTCGAGCAGTTAGGATCGGCCCCACTGAAGATGAGGCGATAAGCATCCGACATGTCGTTGTTTCGGATCGCGTTGATGAGCGTCTGAAAGCGAATAGAGCGGAAGGTAACACGTCATTTTTCAAATAGACTTGAAATAAAAAAACAACGTTATGAAAATGGACATCACTGTAGATGCCTTTTATTTTATGTCAGGTTTTTCCTTTACCTTTTGATGACAACTGCACAATGCACATGCGAAACCGGCATCACAACCAACAAAAACCACTGAAGGGCCAAACACTTACACAGCGATATGCGACATTGTAAGTGACAGATGAAGTACAGGAAATCATGTAAAACAGTTATCTTGAAAGCGACTGTGCAAGTAGCCTACTGTAGAGTTGTAGCTAAAATAAAGTTGGTTGGTTTTGAACCTTTATCCTAGAACTGACAAAGCCTCTGATAGGTCATTTCTGGTAGTTTCGCATAATTGTAGAGGCTTTGAACTATTGACGCAGGCACGATCACCGAGATTGACAGAGTGAAATTTCCAATAATTGTTACCGGGGAATTAGTCCATTCACTAGGTGCCTATGAATGAAGAGAAGTCCTAAAGTGCGTTGCTCAAGCGCACACCCTGAGAAGCGAACGACTGCCACTTGAGCTTGAGTCGGGTGCTTAACCACTGCGCTAACGCGGAAGCTAATGTAGCTTACTATCCCTTAGTTTTTAAAAATGTTTAGTGTAGAAGCAGATATACAGCAGCAGGAGCATACAAAACTATTTTTAGTGAGGTAAAATTTTTGCTAACAAAAAGATGATGGGAAAGTTCTTTTGCATTCGTTGAATTGAAGTTTCTTCACTACTTGTTGCATTCAAGAGCATTGTCGTATCATTGGTCACATTATTTTGTCATCTGGTGATGTAGTAATAGAAACCGCGAATAGTAGTTGAGCTACAGTTGATGCACTAGTGGGAACAATGCAGATTGATTTGTAAGACGCGTCCAAGATATCCAAAGCAAGTTTTGAAACATTATTGGTAATGACGTCAACGATTTGTAAACCTGCTGTGATCAGCTTTAAGGAAATTCCACTTTTTTGCAAGTTTAATTGGTACCACCTCAATTCGGTCGGCTGAAAATGACTTGTGTATTCTAATGAGTGTCTGATCTGGATATCTTGTTGTTTATGTCAACCAGATTGCAAACTGCCTGGTTGATTTAAATGAAAGATTATCTGCGCAGACTGAAGCTGTAGCTTCTGCGAGCTTTCTGTATATCGTTTTTACGTTCCCTGACGTCGCTTCCAATGATTGTTGTTTTGAAGTGTATATATCCCATGCCGGCTCTTTATAGGTCATTTCTGCGTTTCCTCAATTCCAAAAAATGCTTGGTTGCGTTCTTGCAATAGGGGCATAGATACATATGCATAGTTTTTCGTCCTTTTTATTTGCACAATTTGTCACATGCCACATTGCAATCGATGTGTGGTGGCTACATTCTCTGAGAAGCACGTCTTTGATCAAGACGGGTTTCTCTTAAGCTGAAGCGACCAGCGCCTAACATCAGCGCCAACTATCAATGTACCAGTAGGCTTATGTCTTGGTGAGGGTGTAACTTTTATTATTAAGCTATTATAAGTTTTAAGTTTGGTTCCTGGTGTCGACGTCGTTGTTCTACAGTTTTGCTCTGCGTTCCGTTCATGGCTTAGTTTTGGTGTCAGACCGGTCAGTTTCATTTTACTTTCTGATGAAGACGATTCGTTCCTTTTTATTGCAATAGATTGTTATACAAGAAATATAGGCCTCGTTCTCAGGTTATCCCCACCACTGCTGTACTCGGGATGGCGCTGTCATGATTACAGCTGTGTGTGAGCGGTTGGGCCCTTTAACTGTCACGGGCTCTAAAAGAGCCGGAGCCTTAAAAAAAATACACACTGTTTGCAATCACCATAACTCTGGTCTTTGCTTGCCAAACTGCATGGGTGTTACTTTTTTAGAAAGAGGAAGACTTGTACTTTCTAAAAGTTGAAAAAAACTGCTAGGCTATTTGAATTTTTTCTGCAATTTTCAATCATTTACAGAGAATTTTTATTTTTTGTGCAAAGTGAAGTTTATGTGGTTCTTTCTTCGCATAACGCGTCAATATCTTCGTGACAACCTTTGTGTGGAAAGCGTAACACTTGCCTGACATCTACCGGTGAAATTTACCGCAGTTTGAAGATTTTTTTTTAGATATCTAAACGAAAACGAAAAAAAAATCAAGAAATGCAAAATTGTTGTATTTTGTCAGAAATTTTAGTCATTTAAGGTATTTTCAAAAACAAAATACACAAAATTTGTAAACATATTTCAAAAGTCTGTTGAAAATGCAACAACTTTCATGTTTTAATTTTTTTCTGGCAGTCACCCTTCTCAAAATACAGCATTTCAAAATCAAAGTCTTGCTCAAGCTAAATTCTAAAAAAAGGATCAAAAAGCGTGGAAGTTAAAGGTTTCTGAGCCGCTATAAAGCCTATACTCTTGGAGAATTGGCAGACGGTTGTGCTGGGAAAATTAAACTTTTCATCATATATGTCGGGAAGGTACAGGTAGGGGGGGACAGTGGACTGTATTGCCATGCAGCTTGGTACTTAATGGTGTGTCACTGCAACAGGTTAATACAACAGCGCCCTCAATGTTCTTGCCATGCACTTAACTTCGCAGATGGAGTGAAATGAAGTCAAACTCTGACCATGAAACAAAGTCTTGAACAGAAACATGTTGAAAGATTGATTAATGTTGGTTTGAAGTTACAACCAAAGTGACACCAATGCAATATTGGATGAACAGCTTGTCCGTTGCTGTAGTTCTGTGCAGCATTCACTGTAAGCAACTGTAAATATGCTTATGTTGGCAGAAAAGCTATGCTGACAATTAGAAAGTCACCATCGTTTACCTGGTTTAGCATGTCTTGGTTACCAGTATGTCTGTGAAGATCTGAATACTGCATCTCGATGTACTTGCTGGTGATGTGCCAGGACCGGAGGTTTCTGCAAACAGAAATGATCAAATAATAACAAAGTGAAACAACAATTGATGTAAACTCAGATAAATATAAGCTTCGGCTTGGGTTGCTTGTTTGCTCGATCGCTCTTCCAGCAACACGACGTCCTAAATGAGGAAACTTATTTTGTATTGAACTATGACTGTGTGGTCGCTAGCAGCCGTAAATGAAGTGGGAAAATGTCACTTTGTTGAAGTTGAAAATATTGAAGCAACAAACTTTTGAAATATGTAAACACACAACTTTACAATGCTCATTGTGAAAACATCAATTTATATTTATCAGGCACTGAAGCTTTCATCAATCTGTTAACTTTCCGTTTTGCAACACTTTAACTGAAATCTACAGCTTGAAACTTCAAATATTAAAACATGCTGAAACAAAGTTAACTAAAAAGAAGTCGACATAATGTTTTCTTGGGTTAGCATACAAACGGCTAGCAGTCTGATCAGTGACGTAATCATCTGCCAGTCATTACACTCACAGCCAACTCTACAGAAAGTATCTGAATTGTAGGATAGTATACCCGGAAGGTATCTGGAGGGCACGGAGTTGTACCACGGAGTTGTACATCAGGGCACGGAGTTGTACGTGCGAGGGCACGGAGTTGTACATCAGGACCAGACCTACACATCAGGACCACACCTACACATCAGGACCAGACCTACACATCAGGACCAGACCTACACATCAGGACCAGACCTACACATCAAGACCAGACCTACACATCAGGACCAGACCTACACATCAGGACCAGACTTACACATCAGGACCAGACCTACACATCAGGACCAGACCTACACATCAGGACCAGACCTACACATCAGGACCAGACCTACACATCAAGACCAGACCTACACATCAGGACCAGACCTACACATCAGGACCAGACTTACACATCAGGACCAGACCTACACATCAGGACCAGACCTACACATCAGGACCAGACCTACACATCAGGACCAGACCTACACATCAGGACCAGTCCTACACATCAGGACCAGACCTACACATCAAGACCAGACCTACACATCAGGACCACACCTACACATCAGGACCACACCTACACATCAGGACCAGACCTACACATCAGGACCAGACCTACACATCAGGACCAGACCTACACATCAGGACCAGACCTACACATCAGGACCACACCTACACACCAGGACCAGACCTACACATCAGGACCAGACCTACACATCATGACCAGACCTACACATCAGGACCAGACCTACACATCAGGACCAGACCTACACATCAGGACCAGACCTACACATCAGGACCACACCTACACATCAGGACCAGACCTACACATCAGGACCACCTACGTACTTGCGACCCGAGCAGCATGAGACGAAGACTTCCGTAGCTAGAACTATAAGTACAAGACTGAAGTTGAAGATAATCTTTGATATTAAGTTATGCGAAAACAAGAGCTGGCCAAAGATTCTGAGATAGCGGCATGTTGCACCACGTTGCTTCTTCATTTCACATTATCAGCTCAACGTTGGTAGCATGCAAAGTTGACGACAAGTTTAAAAGTTTCCAACATCGTCACTAATGATGTCACTAATGATGTCACTTACTTATCAGCCATTTCGTTGATTGCTTCACTTGATTTTAACTTTGCTTTCCAGAATGAATTGGCAACAGAATTTCCGAGAATGAACAGCAACTACAAACGACATATACAAAACATGAAAAGCTTTGTTCATTTTCAATGTAAAACTATCAATCCTACAACTTCAAAGTGACGTTGCACTCGGACCTCCTGGTTAGTGACAGGCTTCGAAAGTAATGAATTTTGTGCGGTTGGTTTGGAAAGTATGAGAAACTAAAGTTGCTCCTTAAAATTTCATCGAAATAGACGCAGTTCGATTCCCAGACAAGTGTTGCAAATAAAAAAACATATGGAAATATCATCGAATGTCTCCAGTCATGTTCCTGTTGTGAATCAGAAAACATCTTTTATCTTTCAATCCCGATGCAAAGATGTTTAAAACATCAGTTCCATCAGTTCAAGTTTAATGTCGTCAACTTTTGGGGTTGTCATTGATTCAAATTCGATACAGGATTGAACATGCTTGTCAAGACCATGACGTCACATCTTTTGATTTAGCTAGCATAGCGAGCAAACTAGACCATTGCTCTAAATATCGGGCCATGTTACAAGTTGCGTCATTTTGAGTTTTGTGTTGGGTCAGTACGTTATATGCGACAGGAACCATGTCCTCAAAAAATTTCATAATGATGTTGCTACTTGATTGCATCGATATCCGACTACGCTCTTCAAGCAGGAAGTGATCTTGATGTCACTGCCGAGACAATTACATGATCTCCCATTACAATCTCCCATCACGTTATTCCACCAACAAAGCATGTTTGCGTGTATAGTGCCTTTCCGAGCATAACGGAGCTATCAAACCCTAACTTGTCCTAATGACTAAACATAACTGAATAGCTACAATCATATAGGCTACGATCAAAAAGTGAGATCGATACATGAACCTCAGCACCATCTCAACGCAAATTTTGATGATGATTTGAAAAGATGAGAACAACTTTTGGTGGAAATATAATTTTTCAAAAACACTTCAACCATTTCGCGATACAGACAAAAAAACTTTAAAACTTACGCTTTTCATGGTTTCGTTCCATATTTTCACGTCCATCTTCAGAGACCTTACTTTGCTATTATGCACCCCCAAATCCCTGTGCACCCCAGCGCAGTGTTTACAGATGACGATAGCCAAGTTGATGGAGGCCCAGTCCGGGTTGTCCCGCCCACAATCGGCGCACTTTCGGTTTGCAGGTGATGTCCAAATCTCGTTCACCACCTAGTGACAAAAAATAGATCCACTGATTAACAAAAAAAGAAAATCTTGAATTTCTTTCGCGCGCAGTCATTATTGCGTCATGTTCTTGAAATGGTAGTGTCTGAGCATCCTAACTGAAATGATGAATTTCTTCATATACTGTGCCACACTATTCATTTACGGTCTACTTTTTCACGACAAAATACCTCACAATCGTTAAGAAGTATCACCAATTACGCCTTTTACTGCAAGAATCCACAATTTTGTTTATATTTGTGAAAAAAGTTTTTCGAAGGTTATTTGCAAAATAATGAAGCAAAAAATACAATTTCCTGGTGACGATTTCTTGACGTAGTTTATCTGTTAGTTTGTATTAGAGGTTTGCAGGTTTATTGTTTCATAAAATGCGTGCAAATAAGCTACATCGGCTGATCTTACACAAACGAGATACATTTACGCCATGAGTATGCTGTATTACAAACAAGGTGAAAAGGAGAGAATTTTTAAATTAAATAAAAAGTGGCTAAAACGATTGATAAAAAAAAAAGAGCTTACAACATAAGACTAAAGCTCAAGAACAGGTTCTAAACCTTTTTTGCGCTTTACGGCTTCTCAAGACAAAAGACAAGATTACATAGGCAAACAATCACACACCTTCAAACTACAGCAGCCTACATGTTTGAATGATTTTGTAGCCTTAGTAGTCGCATTACTCATCAAATGCAAAAGTGTTTCACCTACAGCGATATACACAAAATGAAAAAGATAAGACGAAGATCGAACACAGTTTGCGAATATGCCAGATGAGGTGTGTTTGTTAGCTAACCCAAACTTTTCATTAAAAGTTAAAAACTTGGGCTTCCCAGTGATGGATTCAGAAATAAAATCATTGGCCAAAATGCATTTAGCTTGACTTTCAACGCTGATAAACTGCTAAAAACTTGCTAAAAACGAAAGTTGAAATTGCGAAACAAAGCTGCGTTTCTTTATTTCGACTTTGTTTTGTCTGTCGTGTCTCGTGTTTCAGACAACTTTTCAGCTATACGACACAACACATGCCTCCAACTGATTGTGAAAAATACATAAACATAAGGTGGCTAGCAGCATAGGACAGGAGTCTATGTTAAACACGACAACAAATGATGGAAATTTGAGGATACCAAGTTCAAAGAGGCTATTTGGTACCTGCGCTCCCTAAATGCGTTCCATTTCGTTAGCGACAAAGACGACCCAGTGTAAGTATCAGACAAGTAGCAGGTCATCATGACGTGGTCAAAAGTACAATGCAACATTTACTGTCTTCACATTTCAAACCGGGAAGGCGATAACGTCACAAAACTGAGGAATGGACCAAACGATAAGTCTCAACGCTCACACTTTTTCTTGCGTTATCATAACAATCACTTAAAAACGTGTTTTAAAGATAACATTTAATTAAAGTGTATTTTTTGTGGTCTTGGTGATCGAATTTAAAAGACTTATTTTTGAAGATGCATTCAATGGGATGCAAACATTTGCATGAAAACATATATGCAAAAAATATACAAAATAGGGGAAGGAAAGGTAATTTGATACACTTTTAACATTTTTGCCTGTTAACTGAAAATTACGTGACACAAACTATTGATTTTAAGCTGAAATGAAAGTCTGATCCCTTATACACTTTTTAAAAACATTTTCACTTTTCTATTTTTGTTACTTTTTTTTTAATTGAAATTTTAAAAACGTCATTCAAATGTATCAATTTACCTTCCACGGAAGGTAAATTGATACACCGGAAAGGTAATTTGATGCAGTAAAACTAATACAGAAATCCCCTTTGACAGCAAAGCAATAAATGAAAATTTAATATGTGGTTGGCGTGCTTGGGTGCAAGGACGACTGTTGAGGCCCATGTGTGCGGCGAAGCTTCTGCAGCGGAATGGACATGGAAAGGATCATTGGCTAGAGTTCTTATTTAAGGGGAGAGCTTTGCGCTTTTCTCATTTTTTGACAGCAGACAGCGTGTAGGCTTACGAAAGCCTATATAATGGCTGTTTCTCAAAGTAGCAGGTCTTGTTAATAAAGAATAACTTATTAAAATCAACTAGATCAATGACAACATTTACTACAGTCACAAAAAAGAATTTAATATACTGTATCAATTTACCTTCTCCACATGTATCAATTTACCTTTTTCCAAAAAAGTTATAAAATTCTGATTTTTGTATGCTCGGATGCACATTGTAGAAAAAACGTGACATGCCCTTGAAGCCTTATCAATGAACTGTCAAATGAGTTTGGTTTCATCTTTCAGGAACTTTTCTTTAATTTTCCAGACGAAAATAATCATGAGTTAAAAATTTTATGAAAATACTCAAAAAACACACTTTTACAATTTTATGCCACAAAAGCACGAGTTAGCTGCATGTTGCAATTTTTGTAGGCATTATTTTCAGATCTTCCACCTAATAACAATATTTTTGACTAATATTATTTGTACACTTCTGTAGGGGGGGTGTATCAAATTACCTTCCGTATCAAATTACCTTCCCTTCCCCTAATATATACAATAAATATAGTTATTACTTTCTAAAACCTCTAGCCTACAGCTTCACCTTAATTGGAGGATCATCAGAAGGATCGTATTCAAATAGATTATTTGATTATTTTATATTATTTGATTTAGAAAATATAGTTTTAGAAAGTAATAACTATATTTGATGTAAGTCGCTCTGGTTGGCATTGAGCACTTTTTGTTGTATCAATAGTTTTCATTGTTTTATACAATAAACATAAAATAATAAATACCTCCCACCCATGCTACTGTACAAAACAGTGCTCAATGCCAAGCAAAAACGCCAAGCAAAATAATTTATATCGAATACAGCTAATACAATCTTAAAAGTCTGGTTTACCGTTATTGAGGTCATCGGAAGGTGGTTCATATCCGAATAAAATTATTCTATAAATGAACCTTTTAATGATCTCAATAAGGGGTGACACAGCCTGTTAAGGTTTTTAGATAAATAATTAACTATGTTTGATACATTAAATCTGGATCTAAAAACGAGGGAAAGGAAGGAAAAAGATAGCAGTGCATAAAAATACACTGGCATTTGGCGGAAGGGGGTACGTGAAAAGAAAAACAAAAACTATCCAGTTGATTGTAATCCTATGCTTGCTGTTAGATGATTGGTTGAAACAATTTTGACAAACCAGTCTAATTTTTTATGTACGAATACCGGCAGTAAACTGCTCTAACGTGAAGGAATCGAAGCAACATAATGCCACTCGTGGCATTTCACAGTTATGACGTCATGCCGTGGCGGCCATCGACAAGCAACCATAAACTCTTCATTAGTGAGATTTCCAAGCAGGTTTCCAAGTCGTGTCGACGGAAAAAGGTCGTTTGCAGATAAATACAAATTGTGATGAGTCACCTTATAGTCGGAGAGGGCTTCTGCCACCGCGTCCTGGAGCGCTTCGATCCACGACCTCTTCTCATCTTCGTTCTCCGCGGTAAATCTGAACAACAATGTGACGTCACAATAATGCAGCAGCTTGTCTGTCGTCTGCGTGGCAGAGGTGAGGGCTCCAGTGTGACGTCACTTCACTTCACTGTGCGTGGCTTTGACATATTTAAAGATGGACATGAAAATTAAGTTACTTGCCTTCCAATCAATTTAACTGATCACGTGATGCAACAAATACAGGCGACGCAACAATGCACAATCTTTGAAGTGGGAATAGTCAGAGAGACGAACTTAGAACCAATCAAAATTGGTCTTCTGAGTAATCATGCATCCGGTTATGTATGGCCGATTAAGTTGACTGCCTTATCCAACATCGGCTATAAAGTTATCCGCTATGTGGTAGATATAGCTCTACATGTGTGACGGATGCAAGTAAAGTGTTTTTGCAGATGTTGTTGCTAAACAAACAAGCTTTATTCTAGCGAAACAAAGCAAAGGCTTGGTGACGTAATATCAGACTACGTGCGGGAGCAGGGAGCAAGGAAAGTCATGAAACGTTTTTACATTACGCTCGTAATTTATTGCACATTACGTTTCAACCACAACGTCAATCTGAGCCATCTAGACATTGACACTACACGCTAATTGTAGCAGGTCGGCTACGTCACAAATAAAAAGCTCAAACGCTTTGACGGAGTCGAGATGAGTCCTGCTATGGGAAATGCCTTATGTAGAACGAGGCAACACTTACGTGAAAGTTCGAAAGGGAAAAATAACTTGGAATCTCTTCTTGTCAACATCTTTCACTGTGGCGATCTTCATCGAGAGCCTGAAAAAGTGGAGGTGCAAACATCATCATCGCAAAAGTAGCATTTTCTACAAATCTCAAATATCTGGATAAACAATAGTTTTTTAATAAACGATGCATCCCACTTTTATAAAGGTCTGCATATCATATTCACAGGACTCCAACCTTGTGACAGGCTGGCCAAAGTTGAACTCATGCTGACTCTTGTAATAAGCAAGCTGCTCTCCTTTGGTGGCAAGGTACGCCTTCTGACGCATCCCTTCCATCTTCAACGCCCCTTCTTTGTAGGGCATGTACATGGACCCTCCTGGTTTGAACTGGCCCTGGACTTGTTTCTGCAAAAAATACAAGATAGTTTAGAGCATATCGAGTAATTTAAAAAGGTTGAAACTGAGTCCGCAAAGTTTTTCCCACAGAGTCTACCAGAAGGTGGTGGCGTATAACTTTTAGCAGTGAAAACTACCATCCTATCGCAATGTGTTGACGGGGCATGGGTGGAGCAGAAGAAACAACAAACAGGATGGCAAGAAAAACAAATTCCAATACACGCATGGAAAAAGTTCTTGCAAAATCTAAAAAAACACATTTGAGTGCGACTGAGGAATGTGGCAAAGTGAAGCACAATGATACTTGATGGCGCAGCATCACTTTGCTGGCGTTGATTCTTCATCTAACAACGACTTGAGACAGCATCAGCAAAGTACTGTCCCCGAAACAACGTTAGAAAATAGCCACTAGACGTCACTAAGCATATAATCTATTGCAGTAAGATTGCTCCAAGCGGTTGTTTCTACGTGCAACTTCAGGTGGCAAGTAACTTGTTCATCGCTTTTTACTGCTACAGGCTTTGCTGTGATGCAATAAACACTCGAATGTTTGCATCTGCTGCAACTGGGTGGGCTGAAGAAACATTTTTTGTGCTTTTAGAGCTATTTTGATGGAAATTTGATGTTGCCAAAACGTTGTAGACAAGCCATTTCCATCTCTCATAAGTGATCAGCTTCTTCCTCAAACGTTTGTGACGTCATACATGCTTCAATGCATTGTAAACTTGATCCTATCTACACCGCTGTATCTCCACTTACACAAGCATTGTAGGACCCATTCCTTGTGTGACGTATCTCCACTCCCAAGCTGGGAACCGTTTTACTTCGCTCTATTCGAGGCTTGTTTAGCGTGTGTGGAGCGCTTTCGCGTATTTCCGCCAGCATTGTTCTTGTATTGTCTTTAACTATTTTGTATTGGCAAAGAATTTCCTCTGCATTGTGCAGATGCGCGCAACTACCAACAGTGTCAAACACTTTGCAAAACTTTCAACAATCCTCGAAACTGTAACAGTTAGCAACATCATGAACACACATGTAAACAACAATCACACCGATGGAAGTTTCACTGAATTGGGAGTCGTCAGCCAGATAATCGCCAGTTCGGGCACATCCTTGTTGTACTTAACGAAATAATTATACGGGAAGCTCCTTATTCTTCGTTTCGACGAGAAAATGAACCTTGAGAAAGACCGACTAGGCAATACGTCCCATACCAGTAATTTAAAGTAATAAACATTAGATAGATAAAATGTTTGTACAACTGATTGAGCTTCGAGCTGCAACCGCAAGTACCCTGCACTGGCAGGAAGGACTGTTTAATTGCGAATGATCTTCAGCCTCATTGTTGAATTTCTATGTTTTCTCAATTGTGTCCAGTCTGTCATCAGGTGATTGATTAGACTACAACTTACAATCTCATCAAGGCAAACAAGACAAAACAAGGCAAACATATTTATCTCAGGTAATGCTTCATTTAGTTGGAAAAGAAAGAAACTTCCTTCAAAAAAGAAAATGTAATTCGCAACCAGTTAAATTGTAGTAGTCGGTGTGTAGCAAACTAGCAAGTAAGAGCTAACGATTGTACGAATTATTTCAATGGCAACTTTAGCATTGAAATTTCTGACCTCAACTGCATGAACCAGTGCTTCTCGATTGTGACGTAATCAATGCTGTCTCATTAAACCTTTGGGAATGCAATGTGAGCATTAGAGCAGTTCGTTAGCGTGCAAACTGTGCAACCAAACGCAAAAATACAATGCTTGTTAACTGTTGATAGAAGCGAAAAGTTGTTTCATCGACCCTTTATGATGTCATATAAAACTGTAAAGAAGCATTAACAAGTTTTCTTTCTTTGACCAAATTTCAAATTCTTATTTTTTTCTCTTTTCCCGTGGTATACGGACTTGCGACTGGTATTTGGTTTGGGTTGAGTGGACGGGAAGAAAGTCCGCCTTGAGTAGTCAAGGCTTAAAAGCAAACGAGACATGTATAGAAAATAAGTTGGAACTACCCGTTGTAAACTGCTGTCGCCATGAAGCCAACAGGCAACCGGCAACAGGTGACTGGTATCCATTTAATAAAAAAATTCTATTAAGTTTGAGAAATATCTTTACCAGGTTTCAAAATCTTAAAGTTTTACTTCAATGAAACTTCTCAAATGAGCTCACCACTACAAGGAATCAAAACAAGCATTTTGGTGATGCGTTTTGCAAAGCAAGACTGGTTTTAACTCAAGACAGAGCTGCCCTGTTGCGTTGGCATTAAGAAGCAGATAGCGTGAACTCTCATGTTGACGTCATGTGCGACACAACTGCGACAAAACATTAAACGACAAAGTGAATACAATTTGTTTATAAACTCGCTACTCGCTACTTCCTCACAACTCAGGCACCGATACGTCAAACTAACATTGCTACAACTGCACCAAGAACGACAGTGATGTAGCATTCTTTTCTGGAAAATAGAACTATATTTGCTGTCTGTGCTTAGTTTACAAAACAATTACACAAGATCTCCCCCTCCCCCCTTTTCCAAGACATCACTTCTTCAAACACGCACTTTCTATCTCAATTACGTTGTAACACGCAGAGCCAACGCAGCTATGCGACACCAAGGCAAACTCTCAGCAGTCAACATCACTGCTGAGCCAAACTTTGGCCAAATCGCCAACGGCAAGATCATGACGTAACCACATGCTGTCAATCAAATGAAGTAACAACCAATCAAAAACCGTTGAAAAAAGGTTTGGTTCTTTAAACACAAAACTACGAGTTGCTTCGCAAGTTATCACGTAATGACACTTTAAGAAAACATTTTCTGATTCTGACTTTTATTTCATTGAATTTTGTCAACCGCTATTTTAGTCATTTTCGCGTAGTGTAGGCTTCATTGTTGCAGCACCATGATTGCTCAATCATAATAACAATAATAATTGAATACTGAAAAGTTTGGGTGTTCATCAGGACAATTGTATGTTATTCGCTCTGAGGATGCGCATTGTCATGATGCGCGAAACGTCAGTGAAGCAATAAACCCAGTGGCGTAACTACCCATTGGATCTTGTGGATAAATCCAGGGGCGGCACGTTGCTAGAGGGCGGAAAAATATGATAACGTTTTAAAGTTTAAACGAACAAAGACAATCGCATTAATTTATTCTCGGAGAGACTTAAACGACCTAAGTTAACACTGATCTAAGTGAAGCAAAAAAATTAAACAAGTTATGTCTATAAACTAATTTGCAACTTTTTTAGGTTGTGCCTCACCATGTGGTATTTGTGACGGTTTAATGATACTCATGCTGTTGAAGTAATGATAGAATTTCGGTTGTAACTTGTAAGCCATAGCATTGTTCAATCAATTTAGCTTTGGTAGTTAAGTTCAGATTAGTTTTAAGTTTATTTCACTTTCGGGAGGAGACAGGAATGGACTGTGAGTTCATCGAGTCAATGGCCACCTTTACCATCTGTCTGTGGTAGACGGGATTCCTCCATCTTCATGTGTGAAGATCGGTTAGGTTTGTGAAAGGTTTAAAGTTTCAGGTCTGAAATAGATCGCTTAGCTTAACTCAACAAATTTGCAATTATGGTTATTGTTTTTAACTAATGTGCTGCAGATTCCAGAACAAGATTTAGGCTGCAATTTTTTTAAATTATTTTTTGCCTATGAAGAGACTAAAAGAAAGCGAAAAATTTTTTAGAAAGAAAAAGAAAGCTAGAGAAGAGGAACTAAAAAGAATGAAGGAGCCATTTTGAAGTTCGTAAAAATTGCCTCTGCTAAAAAAACAGAAGAGATTAGCACATTAAATCTCTACCTCAAGTTGAGACGGAAGAAGAAGTGTAGGCTACCTCGAACAAAACAATAACAAACTGATCATTGAAAGAAGTCAGCCTGTGAATGAAACACTGTCAGATAAAGATAAAACAGATGCTATCTATTATTCTCATAACGATGTGCTGGCTACTTGGCTAGAAACATTAACTCATAACATGAGAGTTGAGATGATCAAATTAGGGCCCGAAAGGTTTCAAAATAAAGAAGGGCCATTCAAATTTCAAGCCCGCGATTACAGTAATTAAAGAAGACAAAGAATCCTTCAGCTGCCTGTGTAAGAAGTGGTTTTATTTTGAACTTTCAATAAAATTAAACAAAACTTCTTTAATTCTTCTATTGTGTGGAATTTTAATCAGCTTTTACAACGGTGTCAAGGGGAGGTAGGGGCGGCGTTTCGTGCAAAAATCCAAAGGCGGTATATTGCGTTGTTACGCCACTGAATAAACCATCTAGTTTGTTGTTAATTTTACTTTCAATTTCATCAGATGAACGTTGCAACTAGTGCTAGAAACCATAATAATAATGTTATGGTTTTATTTATTGTCGCTCTACAACAGCTAAGGTCTTGTATTACTGTACTCGACTCACATTATCACCCGACTTATTCTCACTGCGATATGAAAGAAATATAGCAATCGGTACCGTTTTTAAAGTCTTCGGTTTGACCAGACCAGGAATCGATCTTAGATCGAGCAGCAGTCCATCACCCAAGCCAGAGGCGCAACTACTCGGCCACTGACCTGGCAATGGTCAGTTACTATGGCCGACAAAAAAATCAATTGCTTTTGATTGTTGAAATTGATCAAGATGACGCAAAAACAAGAAAAGGAAAATGTATTGAGGCTGATGCAAGGCTAGAGGCGATTGAAGAAGGCCAAATTTAGCACAAGCATCAAACATATCGCTTCAAATCAGCGATGCATTATATCACTAACATCGGGAGTAAATCTGCGTATTGTTAAAAACATATTGCGCCAGCCTACTAACCTATTTAGCCTATTTAGCCCAGTATTGTTGTGTCATAGAACACTTTTGCGCTTTACAAACACACACAAAACACGAAACAAAACTCAAAAGATAAAATTGTGTCGCAGCAAAGCAATCAACTCTGTTTATATTAATTTTTTCAGTGCAATATCTGAATATATTTTGTTGTTGTCAGGGCCGTGTGAATACCATCTCGTTTATTCATTTTGATTTTTAGGAGTAATATTTTTTATCAAGATGCACACTTAGTATGTAACCAAATTCATCAAACTAAAATTGGATAGGGGTAAAAGGTTTGTTTAAAATTTAAATTGGCTTACCACTTCAAAACAATTGTATTCACCGCCACAGAAGGAATTCAATAATAATTTATTTCTTGAAAGTTTGTATAGCCTAGTGTGGTGTAGCCTTTTAACAGGCTAGAATTTCGAAAATTTGCATGAGGTGTCTCGACCTTTAGCGATAGTATTTTCACTTCATAACTTATCTCGATTCACATTAGAATTTATCAATCTAATTACTAAAAAACCAGGCTATTTGAGTGAGCAGTGTTCTTCGGCATATTGTATCATTTTGTTAGTTTTTTTTTTTAAACACAAAAAACTTTTCACTCCCTCCATCTATGCTTGCCCAATATCGCCGAGATGAACAAATTGTGGTTGAGCGAGCAAAGCGGCGAGAAAATTTATTAAAAATGTAAAATTACAAGTCGAAAACCGCTGCACAAACTAAATATGAGTGGGTCCCTAGGTAGAGGTAAGCCCCATGTCGAACGTTTGGAAAGCAGTAAATACGGTCTTGTATTGGTTAAGCTATTGATTATCGAGATTATCTTACATCAACAGCCATCCTAGTGTTCCCCCACCCCAGCCTCTACGCTGGCGACTTTAACTGCCACCACACTGACTGGGGCTACAACTCCATCATCAACAACAACGGAGAAAGTCTGGCCGCTTGGGCAACCAACAACAACCTCGCCCTCTTTTTCGATCCTAAGAGCGCAGCGAGCTTCCTCTCGGTCGTTGGAACACTGGCACGAACCCAGACGATCAACATCATGAGAAAAGCTGTGTTGGAGATGCAGTGTGCTGAGCCTCGGCAACTGAGCCTTTGTGACATCATGAATAAATCGCTATCTTGGAAACTACGTCACTACTTTGTTTTCTCACAGAAAGCAAGTCAGTTGACGAGTATTGTTTAAGGTCATGCGCATAAAGCATGGTTGACTTGACAGACTCAGCAGCTGGTAGTGGTGATCTACTGTTAGATCACAAGGTTTTTATGGTGAAAACAGAATGAACCCATGTCCGGCCGCTTTCTTGCTTTTTGAGCTGAGTATTAATATCAAAAAAAGAAGCAGAGCTTTGTGACTTTAGCTAGCCTGGCCAGATATTGCGCAACCTTGCTTTAACCAAACGGAAATTTCGTTCTACTTAAATTAAATTAACCTCGTGAATCATCTTTGATGCTACAAGTGTAGACGACCAGAGAGTTTGTTCTTCTGAACTGTCCGCGTGGAAAATGTACTTCCTCCCTCCTTTGGTTTGGATGTGGAAGACCTTGGAGTCACTCTGCAGCACTTGGATGCGGAGCATGACGTCGACTGGAATGATTCCTTTGCTGATTTCCATCTATGAGAATGTGATGAAGAATCACAATGAGAGAGCGATTCAACAAACAACAAAACATTTTAAAATCCCTCCAGTATCTCAGAGAATAAGTATACGGTTCTCCAAACAAAAACGGCAAAACCAAGCAACGGGGGTTTGACTAAGGAGTGGAAACGTGACATGTCAGGCTGCTCTCTAACCAGCAGCGTCTAATGGATGAAATAATTCCCCAACAACAACACTTCAACAAAAGAATATTTCACTCTGTCAAACTCGATAACCAAGTCTTCGTCAGTGGTTGGTTGGTTTTGAATTTTTATCCTCGGACTGACAAAGCCTTGATTGGTTATTCCTGGTAGTTTCGCATACTTGTAGAGGCTCTTGACGCAGGGCCGATTAGATTGACAGAGTTAGTCTTCTCTTGTCATCTTGTCAAGTCTTGTTGCCGGGGAATTATTCCATCCATTAGATGCCGCTGAATGGACAGCAGTCCTTAGAATGCGTTGCTCAAGCGCACACCCCGAGAGTCGAACCAGCGCCGCGTGATTTTGAGCCGGGCGCGTAACCACTGAGCTATCGGGGCGGATGGGTTAACCCTAAGCTATCCGAGCTAATGGTTCAAAGCCTCTACAAGTAAAGTGCCAGGAATAACTACAATAGACTTTGTCAGACCGAAAATAATGCTTCCCATCAACAACCCATCAAAAGTGTTTTGCTAGTTAATAAACTGATGCACCAACCTTCATGTCGCTCTCGTAGTAAGTCAACTCGTCGCCATCGAACACCGCCCAACGCTTGCGAAGCGCCCCCCGTCCTTCGTGCCTGTTGTATTGATATGATTACAACGGTGCTGGTAGAAAACATTTTTATTTGGTAAAAACAAAAGAAATCTTTTCATAAAAAAAGTTGATTTAATATTTTTGTTTCGAAATACCAAGAATTCCTGATAATTAGCCTAAATTTTTAGAGCCACATAATGCTTTAACCCTTAACTTACAACTAACATGTAGGCTACTAGCGGCTGGTCAGTTGTGAAAGAGGGGCCGCAGCTTCGTTGAAGACGATGAAAGCGTGGAGGTTTTGGGGGGCCTCTTCAGGAAAAAATAAAACTTACATTTTGGTGCATTCTGAGCGTAACCTGTTTTTAGAGGTGCACATCCGCTACATTAAAAGTAGCGCGCTACCCACAACCGCTACTCGGGCCAAAGTAGCACTCGCTAATAATATCATTCGTTTAAACTGCCATTTCAAAGTGTTATAGAAAACACGTTCTAGGTGAAATTTATTGCTACGCATATTTCAAAAACAGGAGCATTTAGAAATGCAAGTCGCTGAGCCCTTCCCGCTTGGGCTTCAGCACGTCCTGAAGAGAAAGGTATCTCCACCGTAACACTGAAGGGAATGGGGAGTTGCATTTAATGAAACTACGTTTTAAATCGTCACAGGGAAAGCTCAAGGGCTTGCGTTTGTCTGAAAAACGTCCTCCACAATAGAGTTGTCTTTCCGCACCGAAGTTTGACTCGATGGCATCAACAAACCAAAAATTCGTTCTCGGAGTCGTGACTGGTGTTGGACTAGAGATGGGCAATTTGGAATAGTGGGTTCGAATCCTAAATTATTTGAATAAATTCGAATCCAAAAATAGGATTCAGTATGTAGCCGATCTTATTTCGTTTTCAAGTCACATTTACGTGATTTATCACTGATGGACTGAACCAGCTCAGTGGCCGAGTGGTTTCCCTTCGACTCTGGCACTGATAGATCTGAGATCGATTCCAGTTCGGGTCGAACTGAGGACTTTAAAACGGTAGGCTACTGATTGTGTTCTTTCTTGCATAACACAGTGAGACTAAGTCGGGTAATAATGTGATGACATTGTAAACCTGATACAAAATTAAAAATGAGCCATGTCGCTGAAAGACCTTAGCAGCTCTTGTAGACTGTAGAGCGACAATAAATAAAACCGCACAGACAGAAAATGAACTGTTTTTTTACATCCGCAGACGTTAAATCAATGAAAGAAATGTTTTTTCTTTCTATTTTGGCTTCATTGAGCATGCAGTACTTTAATAAGGCTGCTATGTGGCCTATGTCATCAAAACTTGCAATTTAAGAGAAATATCGGAATGATGCTCAAACAATTTGCGCTCGCTTTGTTTCCCTGTGCGCCACCACGTTTTCAGATGTCTACAAGTGAGCCATGAGATGGCGCAGCGGATATAAGGCGCTCGCTTTCCAATTATGCAATCCTGGTTCGACTCCTGGCTTAAGCTGCTTGTTGACAAACACCACTCACCTCTACCCAGGGTTGAATAATTTGGGTGGACCTAGTTGCTAAAGGAAAGGCGGCTGAGTGAAAGGAACTGGCCGGTACCCGGACATTTTGCCGAAAGGACATTTTGCCGAAAGACATTTTGCCGAAAGACATTTTGCCGAAAGGACATTTTGCCGAAAGCCATTTTGCTAAATGGACATTTTGCCGAAACTCATTTTTGTGTTATATGTATCGATATTCTCCACAATGACTTTTAGTCTATCGTTCACAACTTTAGTCCTTTCGGCAATTTGTCCATCGGCAAAATGTCTTTCGGCAAAATGTCCTTTCGGCAAAATGTCTTTCGGCAAAATGTCTTTCGGCAAAATGTCCTTTCGGCAAAATGTCCGTGCACGGAACTGGCCACCCTACTCTCGTTAATGACGAAGGCTTAGTGTAATGAGAATCTTATCTCTCATCGCCCCGATACTTAGATTCAAGTATGGGAATCACCTTTACGGGTGAGCCCTGAGGTAAACAAGAGGATATACTGTTCTGGAGTCTAAATAAATAAGCTCTTCGTATCAAAGGTGGACAAAGTGCAATGACTCCACGCCACACAAGGTGAGGCTCATTAACCCGCTTCTACATGTAATGTACTACAACGTTGCTCGAGTCTCGCCAAAGCAAAGATAATCAAGTACCATGCTCTCCAATTGCATAATTTCACAAGCTATAACAGATAATAAAATGAGAGTTTTTTATGCTATCCCAGAGAAATTAAAAAAGTACTTCTACAAATCTCAGCGGTATATTTCTGTAATAGACGGTTGAGGCAACCGAGTAAAAAATCCCATAACTGTTGATAGCCTAATAAGTGAAAAGATTATTGACAAAGTTGCTTTAGTGGTGGCAAAATTATTAGTTTATCAAAATAAAAAATATAAAGTTATGGAGCTATTTTGCTCCCTTTTCCCCGTTTTGATAGAATTCACCTTTATGGTTTCACAAGGTAACCGGTGATTGTGACTCATAGTGGAAAGTTATCGCATTCAGCGTTTGTTGGGCGCGACAGGAAATGGTTTGTGAAGAAACTTATTGAAGAGTTATATTTGTTTGGTTTAAAGTGGCAGCCCTGTGTCACCATGACGTCATTCATGTACTCACCCTCCTTGCTTGTGGAGCCAACCCCGCTTTGTCTTCTTCTGAAACTGAAACAAAAACAACAACTGTCTGCTTGGAAGGTCTTGAATTATTGTTGAATTAAGTAATGTTATAAAATACATCAAAAAACATTTGTACTTCCATGTTGGAACAATATTTCTCTTCAATTCCTCTTCTGCATGAATTCACACAAAAGTGTTCGCCTGGTTCTTTTCGTGCGACGCACTGACGTGACGACCAACGCAATTACGCAGAAAATACGTAAGACGACGTCAAGCAACTTGGCAAGCTAACCGTAATGGTGACTTCAAGTTTTCATCCAAGAAACTGTTCAAACCTTTACTGAGTGTTCTCCTTAAGGCGTCGCTGAAGTGGGGGTGGACAGTTGTGCACAGACGCTGGACTGGTTCAATGAATAGTCAAATGCTTCATTGACCCACGACCCAGCGTGGCAATTTCTAACATTATCACAATCTTGTCGACTTGACGGAGATGTACTAAAGTTCATAGATTTGCTATTATCCAGTTATCAAATAGTTGTTTAACTTTGCCACACTTCCTCGGTTGTCTGCAGCTGACAAAAATCCATATTTAACTTAAACTTGGCATTTAACATGATAAGAAACTTAAACTGCAAACATTTTTCGGCTATATATCTAACCTTTGCTAAGCCTTTAAAAAACTGGCTGAGATTAAATACGACATGACAGTGAAAATACATTATTGCCCAAAAAAACGGACATTCTCTGGGATTTCTTATTTAACGTTAACAGAGATGGGCAAGATCACCGATTTTGGTGATCTTGAAGATCAAGATCATCAAGAATACGTGATCTTGAAGATCAAGATCATTTTCAAGATCACTCTTATGTAGCCTACTTCAAAAAATGAAGTTTTTGATCAACAATATAGCAAAAAAATCTATGTCGTAGTTCGCATAGCATCACAATGTCACACCCAAGGCCGAGGGTAATTACAGTAGGCCTCCTGGTACTGAAAGTCACAAAATTTGCAATTAGTTTTATGACTTTTGTTTTTAAAAAAACACCTTTGAACTGCATCATTTTTCACCACATTTTTGTCAGGTTCATATTGAAAGCTTTTATTTGTGTTGCTGAGTATTTTCAACTTTCACCAGATTATATCAATGTTTATTGCACCATTTACCCATCTGGCAACCTTGATACTGTTGTCTGCATTATTAAAATGTTCTGCGGCCACATAAGCCGTTTCAAACAAAAATACAAAGCTATACAGAAAAGAGGCCGCATATGTTTTCACATTGAATAGATTTGTTTCTACTCAGACCCTAACCAATTCTTGCTTTGCTTGATTTACTGCAATAAACCGCTTTACATGACCAAAGTCGGCTATAAAGTTCATTTTTTAAAACCGCCTAAACATCTAAAATTGCATCAAAGAAAACAAAGATTTTTTTTAAATATACATAACATATTTGTGAAAAAAGTTTTTTTTATCATACTTCAACATAAGGTATATACGTAATTAAGTTGACTTATTAATTATGACAAACACAGAAAACTTTTTAAATTTTGAAAAGGCAACCTTGACCAAATTAGATTGAAACTTTGAATCGATTTTTCTTGGACACATATTATATTAACAGTGGAATGTTGGTCATTGGTGGAGCACGTCGTTTATGTGCAGACAGTTAGGTCCCTGCCGAATAAGGTGGGCACTCTGTGGAGTCAAGATATTTAGGTGCAGCTCCTGGTCATTTAGGTGCTATTCCCAGTAAAGTCTATTCATTATATTGAACAGAAAAATATGTAGTTTTGTTAATGCGAGTATCCTGCATTCATTTGTTGTTAGTTCAGGTTTGTATCGGCAAAAGCTTTATCAATAAATTATTCAAGCTTCCGAACATGGCTGAGTTTACTTCTATTAAGTTAACTAATAGCCTAACTACGCCAAACATCAGTAAAAACATACCGTGTATTCAAGCGGGTGGTAAGCTTGAGTGAAGAGTAACTTAGTCTTTCGTCAAACACCCGGAATAGGTTTAAAAACGATAAAACATAGCCTACCTTAACGCCGGTAAAAAATTTAGTATTTCCCGAATAGCACCTAAATGACTGGGCTGCACAGTGTGCAGCACCTAAATATCCCGACTCCTCAGCGCGCTCACCTATTTGGCAGGCATCTATAACTTCTTTTCTGCACTATCATAGCCGATGCGGCCTTTGATGAACTAGATCAGTGGTTCCCAAAGTGGGCGCCAGCGCCCCCCTGGGGGCGTTGGCGACCATGAAGGGGGCGCTGGTTATAAAGTGGGCGATTGGGGGGCGCTGAGAGTAAATCGGGGCAGTTACAAGAAGAGGATTGCAAAGCATTTTTGTCATGTTTCGCTTCAAAGAAATACAAAAGAAGACGGTGACTATAAGAGCTCCGTGGCAAATATTGTGGTAATTATGTGGGCAACCTCGCTTCGCATTGCCTTACAAGTTAGTTGAGGTCGTAACGTAACGCATAACGCATGATAATTTGAAGCACTGCGAAGCACTGCGCTGCAAGTGCGCTGCAGTGCGCTGCAAGCACTGCGATTACGCAAATCCGATCTTACACTCCGAGAGTATTTTGATCTAGCATTCGTCTTAATTTATCTTTGAAGACTGTCATCAAATCAGTGAATAAAATTAAAGCGCACGCTGTGAATACACGCTTTATTCAAACGATTGTGCAATGAGAACGATGAAGCTTTTGAGCGCTTACTACTCCACACCGAAGTACGATGGCTTTCCAAGAGAAATTGCCTTGCACGATTTTATTCCCTGATTGAAACTATTGTGAAATTTCTAAATAGTTGTGACCCTGGCCTTGCGAATGACGTCCTGGTTGTGAGAAATAATATCGCCTACTTGTCAGACATATTTTCCAAATTTAATGAATCAAAATTATCCCTTCAGGGTAACGAAATAAGCTCGTGTTGTATCAGCGAAATTTAGCCAGACGAGAATTTTTCCAATGCTCAAGCTTGCATCAACTTGATACCAGTGACAAAGGCATACCCGATGTTGATGTAGAGACGTACAGCAATCATCTTGAAGAAGTCCACAAAGGCATGGGAGTTCGATTCCAGGATGTATTCCAGTTAGAAATCCATGACTGGATAATCGACCCATTCTGTGATATTTCCGAATATGGAATTCTTGAGGAGGAACTGATAAAATTGCAAAGCGTTTTTGCACTCAAACCGAAGTTCAATATCTCGTATCAATCGTTCTGGCAACAGAACCAAATCAAAGAGAAATACCCTCACGTGCGGAATCGGGTCAAAGTTTTTATCATTGCCTTTCCCAGCTCATACTTCTTGGAGCGTGCTTTCAGTGCCGTAACAACGCTTCTGGATAACAAAAGAAACCGTCTTGGCATAGTCAGACGGGGAGACTTAAGATTGTTCCTATCCAAAGTGAAACCTGATATCAAGAGGCTGATCTGCACCAACCTCATCCGTCTCATTAGAATTGGTCTTTAAGTTGTAATGAATGGAGAATAACTTTGGTTTGACTTTTTTTTGTCAAAGGGGGCGTTTGATGCTCTGTTCGTTGTCCAGGGGGGCGCTAGTAAAAAAAAGTTTGGGAAACACTGAACTAGATGCTCAGTTCGTAAATTCTTCCAACTGTCTGCACCTAAATGACATGGACCCGACACTATTTACCACTATGCCACTAATCTAAAAATGCCTCTGCAGTATCTTGTAAGTAAACTTCAATTTTAAAGAGATCTTGATCTTACTGTTCTTCAAGATCAAGATCACACAAAACATAATGATCTTGGATCAAGATCATGCCTAGTTCTGAATGCAAATCAGTTTTTCTAACGCTTGACAAAGACGAGATGTGTAGCTGAAAATGTTTACATTATTTTATTCCTTCATCCTGTTAATTGCCATGTTGTTGCTTGCTTTTGATTGTTTATTGTTGAAAAAGGAACTTCTTTACCCAAACTGTGTTATTCCACCTGCTCTGCAGCACAAAACTCTAAGTTGCGTTGAATCAACATCTACAGACATTGGGGTAAAGTCAAATATTCAATCGCTTGACCTCGACATCTCACCTTAAATATTAAAACACTATTCCTGAATATTATATGAGGAACAAAAATGCATGCACCAAATAATCAGATAAGTTATGGCGCTATCATCCAGAGTCCACCATGCAGGAACAACAAGTCGGTAATTGGTCAGTTATTTGACATCTGAAAACTGCAAATTCACCTTTCCTGGGTTCTAAAAAATTGCAAACCAACTTGAAATCACAGAAGGCTTGGCCAACAGCAAGAAAGAGTTTTCTTGATTTTTAAACTTAATGATTCGTTTCGGCGAAGAAACTAAAGAAAGCGTTTCGTTGTGTAAACACTTCTCGAAAGTCATAAGGTTACTTTATTCAAACGTCGGCTAAACAAGTGTTCATTGTTCACATCACATTGACTAACATACAAAGCTACTTCGTGAAGTACAAATGCTTGGTGTTTAACAATTTTCAATATTCCGTATCACGAACCCTGTAGGCTACAAATTTCAAACTTTTGCACTTACGGTTGTTATGTTGAAAGGTGTTTGCATTTCATTGGTGGAACTGACTGATTGGTCATCCAATAGCTGTGCGTCGACTAGGTCAGCTGACCCAAACGAGCCACTGCTAGTGATCTTATTGTCACTGATCGACGTCGCTCTCTTGTGATGCTTATACGCGTCAGAGCCAATTGCTTCAAGACTCTCCTCACTAGAGCTATGAATCTGTAATATTTATTGTGTATTCATTCCATCATCGCAGCACGCCTATAATAAAAGTCGAAAGCAACAACACGGCTAACTTATGCGGCTTCGTTTGTCAGTGCAATTGATTGTATTAAGGTGATATCTAAGCTCTTAGTGAGGTTGTTTTGTTAATTTTCGATAAAACGTCGAAAATTAACCGATTAACGATTTCGTTGAAGTTTTCACGTCATAATGTTGGCCACCTTCCCAATAACATCTCAAGCTATGGTCCGGATGTTGTGAGCTTAAACATTTTGTATCATAAAAAGCAAGTTTTCAAGAAATAAAGAGAAAACGTCTCTAAAGAACCAAAGATAATTTACCAGACTCTTAAAGTCCCCTAGTTGCTACAAGAATAGTTTTGTTGATAAAAATAAACTTTCCGCATTATAAAATTTGCGAAATTATGAGAATCAGTTGAAAGACGTAGTTGAGTTAAACAACCGGCCAGTCTGTACCGTGTAGCCTGCACTATATATAAATTCCAGACAAGGAAGCGTAATATAAAAAAGTAAAAACGTGGTAGCCTAAGGTGGTAGCCTAAGGTAATGTTAGCTGCTAACCGTTGCTCGCTAACGATTTGGAATAATACTCTGTTTGTAGTCGCAAAAAGGTTTGAGAGGTGAATATCTTCACTCATTTGATACCTTGTATGATCAGACGAATACTAGGATTACAACATTTTTGACTCTCCAGGCCAACAATATAAACAGGTTGACAACAAACCTTCTAACGGATTGTTCCGCCATGCAACCTACACGACACAAATACTGTATATTTTCGTCTTTTTTATGGTTGGCTGAAAATGAGGGCTCGTTAAGGCATTGCAGGAATTGATTTATCCACGTTTTGAGAAAATAATCTTTCAAGTCTGAGACCTTATAGTTGCTTTCTGGGGCTCAGCGAATAAGGCGATTTAAGATCATACGATTCTCGTTTAAATCTCAGCTTCTAGTTGTTGAAAAACACAGTTCAACTCTATCTAGGGTGTAATAAATTAAGTAGGCGGATTTTCTGACGGAAGGGCGGCCGAGAAAAAGGAACTGGCCACCAACTCTCAAGCATTTGTTCTGTTTGTCAAGAACACCTTCTCAGATGAATGACAGGCAGAGGTGGGCATCCGCTACTTTAAAATTAGCGCACTACCCGCTACCAATCGATAAAAGTAGCGCGCTATCCTCTACTGCAGGGGTTCTTAAACTGGGGTCCGTGGATCCCCAAGGGGTCCGCGGACTAGTTTTATGGGGTCCATGAAGGCCCAATGGAAATCTTAGTGTATAATTTCAAAAATGGAATAAATTTTTCAAAAGAAAAGAGATTCAGTTCAAATAGCGCTGATGATTTCCAGTTTGGGGTTTCCATATAATTGTTATCGCATTGTAACCTAGGCCAGTGCTTCTTAAACGTTTTTAGTTTTGTTCACCCCTAGCATCTATCTCCAGATTTCATTCACCCTTGTCTCATGATATGACAAAACTATCTCTAACAGCACAAAATGACTTAGGTTGTTTCGATTTTTGTTAGAATCAACTCAAGCTAACTTTTACCATTGCAAATCTACAATTTCTGGAGTCCAGAGATATAAAGCTACAAAACACAGTCACCAAATTTTTGTACTTATACACTCAATGCAAACCAACTTGACTTTTACAATAACCAAAAACACACCAAAAAACAAGTTCAGTAGTCGATTTACTGCAGAAAATTGTTCACTGAACAGGTTGAATACCCGGAATATCTCTCCTGTTCGCAAGCTATCATCTATTTCTGACGGTTCACCCTTATTCACCCCTTTTGGTTGGTTCACCCCTTCAAAAATTTTATTCACCCTGGGGTGAACCATTCACCTGTTTAAGAAACACTGACCTAGGCTACTGTTTTTTGTTACGTAGCCTACGTTTATTAGGCTATGTCACTTTCCACATTTTTGATTTTGCCGCTTTTTGAACATTGTAAAAAATTTATTAGTTGCAGCTAAGCTAGACGTCAGCTAGGTTAGGGATTGTGAAAGGTTTATGCATATCCCCTTTTGGTAAAGAGAGCCATGGCTGCTATAATCCCTTTTGCGACTACATATTTATGTGAGTCAGGATTTTCATCCTTATGGTAACTATCAAAACAAAGAGTTAAAAGCGGTTTCGTGCAAAGGATGACAAGCGTGTTGCCACTGTTGCCCTATCAAAGACGAAGCCACAATTTCATGTTTTTATTGAAGACAAACAGAAGCATTCTTCACATTAATGAAATTAAATCGAAGATATTGAAAAACAATCTGCATTCGCTATTTCTTAAATTTAATAAAACATAAATTTTTCTACCTGAAATCAAATAGAGTTAGGCCTACTACTCTCTAAACCCTTGACAGCTTGTTTCACCGTAAAAGGAGGATCATCAGAAGGTCCTTATTCAAATAGAAATAAATTTTGTTACCAATTCATTTTAATTTATGTCCAATTCATGCTGATCAAAAAAGTTTCTCGGACTAGGCCATAAAGAGGGTCCATGCAAACAAAAATTTTTTTTAAAGGGTACGCGCTAAAAACAAAGTGACTGCCAAACCCCTGCTCTACTGCTACTCGTCGGGCTAAAGTTACCGCTACTGCTCCGGCTACTTTTATCTTAACTTAAGCTGACACAGGAAGTACTTTGTGACGTCAAAATGAATGATATCATTCGTTTAAACTGCAATTTCAAAGTCGCTAAAAAAAACTCGTTCTAGGTGAAATTTATTGTTACGCATCTTTCAACAACACGAGCAATTTAAAATGCGAGTTGCTGTCCTGTCCACTTTAGCTTCAGCTCGTCTTTTCCAGCGGAGAAAATCACTCCACCGCGGTGCTGGAAGGACTGGGATGTTGAATTTAATAAAGCGACGTTACAAATCCGTACCAGGGAAGCAGTCTGCCGTGATTTTGGTAAACCTAATATCCGCCATTTTGCCAAAAATGACTTTTTTGCATTTTTCTACTTTTGAAGACTTTATGCATCTCCTGACAAAACATTGTGCCCCAATGTAGTATGGTTTTCGAAATAATTGGTGAGTAAAATCTAACATATTCTAATCTGTGCAAGAATAATTTTCTGAAACCTAATATATTCATCTACTCCAATCAAGTAACAGGATATCGTCACGTGACAGGCAAAATTTTAAAGGGATACTAAAGGAAAAACCTGACTTGGCGATTATACACGTTCTTTGTGTTTAACATGCTACCATAAAATTCTTTCACTCAATTAAAACGTTTTGTTTCAGCAGTTTTGCGTTGTTCGATTCTTCAAGGGATACTAAAGGAAAAACCTGACAATTTTCAATAAAATTTTGCCCCATTGCGGTCTGATCAGCATTCCGAGCGTGCTTTTGTCAGAGCTTTCAAAACGAGAATGGGCTTGAACAGCGAAGCGTGCGACTGTACATTCTACGTCACTAT
Organism: Aplidium turbinatum; assembly: GCF_918807975.1. NCBI lineage: Eukaryota > Metazoa > Chordata > Ascidiacea > Aplousobranchia > Polyclinidae > Aplidium > Aplidium turbinatum. Next base: position 25,028,290 of record NC_137482.1, read on the forward strand.
GGACAAGCAATTAGCTGATCGAGCAATAATTATTACTGCGGGCGATTTAACTGATGTAGGCTATGTATGTATGTACATCAAAACATCAGATTTCAACATCAAAATATCAGACAGTTTGCTCAAAACATCAGATCTGATGTTAGTGTTAACGTGCCTTTTGTTATTGCTGTCGATAGTGACGTATTCTCGAGCAGTGTATGCACTTTTTGATCATTTTGAAAAAAATTAAAAATAAATGAAACATTGAACTTTGGGCCTTGCCTGTGCCATTGAAAACAAGTTTTTTTCGGTAATTTTTTTGGAAATATATTCTTGAATGTTCAGTTTACGCATTTTAATGCTTAATTCCTGTTTAAAAATTTCATTTAATATGCCTTTAACAACATTGCAACAGGCTACTTCACCACATCTTACATCTCTTGAGTTGCATGAAGCGGATTTAAAAGCGTTCGATAAAGTAGACTGGGCTAAAATGTTGTTAAGCACTAAGTAAGCTTAATTATGTAGGCTAGCCTAAAAATGTCCGTCCGAACACACTAGCTTTTCTTTTCATTAAATGCCGTATCATTTAGGTCTTGCCGATCAGTTTGATTTTTCGTAGCCTACTGGTGTACTGATGGCTTAGTTGACTTTACGATACGCTAAATAACTTAGCTTGCACACGATTAAGATTTTAAAGCAGAGGCCCGGGAGTACGCTACTCGGTGTGTTTGGTCATTTTTAATCAACCGTACCAGAAGCTGTGTAGTCAATGTAGTACGGTAGCCTTAAATGAAGGCATGGTTATCAAGTAGGCTATCAGCAACTGATTTTAAATCGGCGATAGCCTTTAACCTAGCAAGGTTCTGTGATATCAGCAAAGTTATCTACAGATTACAGTTGATACAAAAAAAATGATACACAGTTTTGGGAGAAATCCAGAGGCTTACCGGTACTTTAGGTTTGATTTATGCTTAGGCTACAAAGCCAACATTTAGCTTATATTAGGTTTTATCATACAAAAGCATAACATTAAATAAGCCAATAAGGCGGTTAAAGTCAACCTGGAGAGTATATATTAGATTTTATCATACAAACCTAATACATTTTTTTATAACTAGTTATCTGGCAAAACCAAATATACGCCATGTTTTAATAAACAAACAAAAACCTGGCTCAAATTTTCTTCTTAAAAATTTGTTTGGTTGTCCGTTCCAGCCTTATAAAAGTCAACTTCGAGTGCTTTACCTTGGTAATTTTACAGCTATAAATACAAAAAGTCGTTTATCTCGAAAACGGCGGATACTAGGTTCTGCCAAATCACGGCAGCTCAAGGACTTGCTTCTGTCTGAAAAATAAGGCTCCACGATTGACCTTACTTTTCGTACGACGTTTCATGCGATGGCACCAACACACTAAAAATTTCATCCTCGGACTCGTGACTGGTGTTGGTGTCACTCTTGTCGGTATCAACGTGGCTTGATGTTTCCCGCAATAGTCGGATGATTTCTGTTTTGATTTTTTCACGCATTGTTTCCATAAAAAATCTCCAAAAACGAGTCATTTTTGTGACTTTAATTGGAAAGTAGCGGGTAGTGGGAATGTGACTGAAAGAAATGGAGCGCCTCTCCATTAACGCTACATTGACAAAAAGTAGCGCTGCTACTCTTACAAAAATGTAGCGGCGCCAGTAGCGTGCTACTGCTCATCTAACAGGTTTGCTAGAATGCGACGTTGCAAACAATCAGCCCAAATGTAGCTGACAGAGGTAGTCATAGGATATCGCAACACAAGGCAATAAAGATGCAACACACAAAGTCATAGATGGTAGATGTAAGAAGCAAATCGATCAAGCTTGCTTTAAAAATTTTTATAGACAACATATAAATATTTTAAACAAACCATTGAATATTTTTGAAGATATACTGCAATATATAAACACTGGTTTTACAATGATACTATGACTGGACTATGTTATGATTAACCAGAGGTTCAGAAATGCAGTAAAACAAGTTAAAAGGTATCCAGGATGTGACATAATGTCTGACCACAATCCAGTTGTTATGAAAATCCAAATAAAGTTAAAAAGAGTGAAAAGAACAAATATGTCAGAACATATGGACATGAACATGCTTAAAAATGAACAATATCGAGAGAAATTCAGTATTACAGTAGACAATAAGTTTGAATTATTACAGCAAACAGAAATTCCTCCAGTAATTACACAAGAAACTATTGATAGAAGTTGGAATGAAATTAAAGAAACCTTAAATGATGCAGCTACTGACATTCTACCATCAAAGAGGAAAAATATTGGTTAGGGCGTTGTTAGCGCGTTGGGCTTGCAGTCGAGAGCCTGCATGTTCGACTCCAGCCACCCGCACTTGCTGTGTTTCTCTGGGCAAGAAACTTTACGATAATTGCCTCTACCCAGTGATCGATTAGGCAGCCTTGGATTACGGAAAAGATACTTGACTTAATGCAACAGAGAAAGAAAAACAAATTAGTTAATCACAAGAAATATAAAGCTTTAAATAAGGAAATATCCCAATTATGCAAAGATGCTAAACAAAGGTGGTGGGAAAATCAATGCAGTGAAATAGAACAACTAGAAACATCTCATAAGTCACTTGAATTACACAACAAAGTTAAACAGCTAACATGTTTGAAGAAAGCTGAACAAGCAAACAGTTGCATCATGGATAGAGGAGGAAAATTATTATTTGAGGAAGAGGAAATAAAGAGTAGATGGGAAGAGTATGTAACAGAATTATATGATGATGATAGAACATGTATGCCTGAAATTACCAACAATGAAGTAGAAGAAATATTGGTGTCTGAAGTTGAGAAAGCCATTCAAGATCTGAAATGGAATAAAGCTGCAGGAAAAGATAACATTTATCCAAAAATGCTAAAAGCACTCAATGGCGCAAGTGTCAAACGTATACACAAATTATGTAATGAAATTTATATGACTGGATTTATACCTGAAGAAATGAATGAAACTGTTTTTGTCAGACTACCAAAGAAATCCAAAGCAAAGAACTGCAGTGACTTTAGAACATTGAGTTTGATCAGTCATGTATTGAAAATTTTGTTGAAAATAATTTTGTTAAGAAATCGTAAAACTATTGAGAATGAGGTTAGCATGACTCCAAGTGGATTTATGACTGGTAAAGGAACACGAAAGGGTATACTTAATTTCAGAACGATTTGTGAGATTTACAATGCAGTAAATAAAGATGTATATGCAATATGCATGTTTCATTGATTATGAGAAAGCATTTGATAGAGTTAACCATGAGAAACTGATTCACTGTTTGGCCAATATTGGTATGAATGGCAAAGACTTACGTTTTATTATCAATTTATACTGGAATCAAAAAGCATTTATTTGCATGGAAAAAGATTTGTCTAAAGAAATTGATATCAAGCGTGGAGTACGCCAAGGATGTGTACTCTCTCCATGTCTTTTTAATCTGTATACAGAAATAATTTTTCGACGCATTGATGATATGAAAGGGGTATATGTTGGCGGCTTGAACATAACAAACTTACGCTATGCTGATGATACTGTTCTTTTGGCTGAATCACAAGAAGGTCTTCAAGAAATATTGGACAATGTTAACTCAATTGGAAAAGAATTTAATATGAAAATTAACGCTAAAAAGACTAAATTAATGATAATCTCAAAATCACCAGACACTTCAGTACTCCAAATTATAATTGACAATCAAAATATATAAAAAGTTAAATCTTTTTTCTTATCTTAGACATTTAATAACTGAAGATGGGAGGTGTGAACATAAAATTCTAAGGCGGATAAAAATTGCAAGAACTATATTTGGAAAAATGAAAAATGTTTTAATCAAGCAAAGTTTAAATTTATCAATTCGTCAAAGAATATTAAAATGCTATGTCTGGTCAACTCTTTTATACAACTCTGAAACTTGGACAGTAGCCTATCACAAAAAATAAAAAAACGGATCGATGCCTTCGAGCTCTGGTCATACAGGCAAATGTTAAAAATTTCATGGAAACAAAAGATCACTAATGATGAAGTGTTATCCAAATTTAATTCAAGCAAAAATCTCTTACAAATAGTCAAAAGAAGAAAATTAAAGTATTTTGGACACACAAGGCAAAACTCGTTACAAAGATCATTAGTAGAAGGGAAGATAAACGGTAAAAGAAACAAAGGTAGACCAAGAATGATTTGGACATCAAACGTCACTAAATTAAACTAAATTAACTTATGAAAATGCAGTACGAACAGCTCATGGTCGAGAACAATGACGCATTGTATCCAACCCTCAATACGAGGAAGGAACGTAATGATGATGATGATTTACAATGACTCCAAGATTCTATGTTTGCGAAATAGTCCTAAGGCTCCTAAGCAATCAGCTGTTTAATTTCTTTTATCGAAATTTGTGAACTTTCACAGGAATCATATGATGACGTCATTTCACATATGATGACGTTTGCGTGATTGATGATGTAGTCGCATAAAAACTTAAGTGCCGGTTTGTTTACTCATGTTCACATTTCGTGCAGCCAAATGTACTGATGTGATAACTATTATTCAATTTGATATAAAATTATATATTGCTGTAACGATAACAGGCGGCACCAATAGACTAGTAAACTGCAAGGTTATTCCTGCAATATATGTGTAATTCTTCCGCTATTTGAATAAGTATTGCGGTATTGCGCCTAATCATTGTTAGCGTTAGACCATCTGACATTAAACCTTAGGTAGCGCATAGCTTAGCCAGTTGAGTTTTTCTGTAATTGCAACTCTATTTGTGTATTTGTACTCATTTCTGTTTCGTGCTTGAAGACAAATAAGACATTTCTCTTTCGCAAAAATATGGTTTGGTTTTTGAATGTATATCCTCGGACCGACAAAGCCTTGATAGGTTATTCCTGGTTGTTTCGCATACTTGTAGAATGTAGAGGCTCTTGACACATAGGGCCGGTTACCGAGATTGACAAAGTGAAGTTTCCAATTGTTGAAGTGTTGTTGCCTGGAAAATATTCCATCCATTAGGTGCCGCTAAATGGAGAGCAGTCCTTAGAATGCGTTGCTCAAGCGCACACCCCGAGAGTCGCGCCAGCTTAATCTTGAAGCAACTTTAACGAAGTCACGAGCTAACCAACTGAGCTATCGGGGGGAGGGGGGGAGTTATTGCTTCAGTTACAGACCAAGAAAACTTACCTTGTTTAGACCCAATCTAGAGCTATCCACAATCGCAGAGAAAGGCCGTGTCGTTTTTTTGTTTCCTCCTAGCCTTAATCTGGTCTTTTTCAACATGAAATTGCCGCTTGTGTTGGTTCGCTTATTTCTTTGTTCCGTCATAATATCCTTGGCATTATCTAGCCTAGTGGATTGCTGGACAACCTCGTCCTTGGCTTCGAGATCGTCGCCTGTCACGTGAGTGTCTGCTTCCGACGAGTGATCCGACAAATTGGAGTCGCACGATTGTATCGAAGAATCGCGTTCTCGACGACGAGCGAGAATTTGTGTTCGATTCAGTCTGGGATTGATGCTGTTCCCAGGCAAGGATCCAGACGAACGTTGCAGAATCGACAGATTTGGTTGATTGGAGAGTATTTCAGTCGAACAATCCGACCCTTTCCCCGCCTTTTCGTCGTTTGTGCACACGTCATAAACGTTTTCTCCTGAATCATCCACAGCAGCTTCTACAAAGCATGTTAGGCTATTGTCAGTTAAAACAATAAACATGAAAAAGCATTGAGGCAATCAACGGCGTACGCAGGATTTTCTCAAGGAGGACACAATTCGTAATACTTTTTGAATCGAAACGAATTAAAAAACGCCCATTTGCAAATGATAATTTACTTGTAAGCAGAGATGGGCAAGATCACCAAGAATGCGTGATCTTGAAGATCAAGATCACTTTCAAGATCACTTTTAGTGTAGGCCTACTTGAAAAAAAATAAAGTTTTTGATCAATGATGTTGCAAAAAATAATTATTATAAGCAACCTGGGTAAAGGTATATAGATGGTAGCCTATTGCTAACTTTTACCTTTAACTACTCGATCACTGGCCTAAGAATTGTAATAAGTTAGTGACTGTTGCTATTAGGCCTATCAATTGCTGACGTAGTTTGCGTAGAATCGCAACGTCACACCCAAGGCTGAGGTTAATTACAGTATATACAGGCCTACTGAAAAAGTCGCAAAATTTGCAACTAGTTTTATACTTTTTATTTATAATAAATAAATAAAAATAAACTTTGAACTGCATCATTTTTTACCAAATTTTTGTCTGGTTCCTGTGGGAGTTTTTATACGTGTTATCAAGTAGTATTAACTTTCACTGTATTATGTCAGTGTTTATTGCACCATTTACCTATCTGGCAATCTTGATACTGTTGTCTGCTATCAAACAAGTTCAGAGGTTTGCGGTCAGACAAACCGCTCCATACTCAGACCCTAAACAAGTCTTGGTCTGGTTGATTTGCTGCAATAAACCACTTTACATGACCAAAGTCGGCTAGAGTCCAGATTTTTTAACACCGCCATTCTAGACTTTTAAAACATCTAAAATTGGGTCAATGAAAGCAAACATTTCTTTAAAATTCACACATGGAAATTGTGAAAAAAGTTAAATCATTTTTTATTATACGTCAACAGAAAGTACACGGAAGTTGACTTCTTTATTATGACCAACACAGAAAACTTTTTCAATTTTGAAATGGCAACACTGACCAGATTTGATGGAGACTTTAAATCGTCTTTTGTTGGACACATATCATATTAACAGTGGCTTAATGTTAGTAGTTGCCACTAACTACTTTGTACAGTACGAGTTCTAAAAAAATGCCTCTATCTAGGAAGTAAAATTCAATTTTTAAGTAATCTTGATCTTATTGTTCTTCAAGATCAAAATCACGCAAAAAAAGTGATCTTAGATCAAGGTCACCAAAAAAAAAGTGATCTTGAAGATCAAGATCACGCCCATCTCTGCTAGTAAGTTATATTGTATAAGATTAGCTTAATATACTCAGCTTACATTCACGATAATTGTTCAGCTTTTAGCAGCAAGATTACCAATTTGGATGGATTTTGTATTGAAAACCAACAATATGACGTAAAACTCTTGACGTCGCATACAATGATCTACGTAGACGACGTAGTTAGCTTACACAGTGAACCACTCGTGATGCGGGTATGTTTGGTGGCGTGCATAGGATTTTGTTACTCGGGGTGGGGAGCGTTCAATATAATTTAACATTTATTCATTAAGAGTAGCCTAATGCCACTTTACAGTTTGACCAAGATTTAAAGCAACCTAGACTATCTGTTGGTCAAATATAAACTCTAAAGGTCTTTGCGTCTGACTCTGTATTTACGGATTGAATTATAATTTTGAGTTATAATAACTCAGTGAAGCGCCCGACTCTCGGGGTGTGCACTTGAGCAACGCACTTTAGGACTGCTCTCCATGCAGCGGAACCTAGTAGATATAATAATTCCCCGAGAACAATAAACAAACTTCACTTTGTCAAACTCGGTGACCGTCCCTGCGTCAGTGGTTCATTCCTCTACAACAGGGGTCGGCAAACTGCGGCCCGCGGACAAACTTTTTGCGGCCCTCGAACGATCTTACTTTTAGTGCATAAACTAAAGTTTCATCATTATCTACGCATGAATTTATTTTATATCATAACAAAAAGCTCTATTAACATGTGTCCCGACATTTACTCGGTAACTCCCATGTACGCTACAAAATCTCTCAAAATTATGGTCTGACGTTACTCAAAATTATGTAGGCTACCGCACTGTCGAGGAATGACGCAAGCGAAAGCACTCATTGATTATGTGTAATTATCAGTGCCGGATTAACCAAGTGCGCGGCCTGTAGCAGATTGATTTGATGTAGCCTACAGATAATGACTGGGAAGTAATTGAATATTTTATAGATTTGATATTTTTTTATTATAGTGTAGCCGCTCTTGCCCCATCGTGTTTCGCAGATAGGCTAGCTTTTAATCAACTTCAATTTATGAAAATGATCTCTCTCCACTACAATTAGTTACCAACTTACCATCACACATAGATAAATGCGTAACAAATTGTCAATGTTAGAAAACGTGGTGTCAATATTGTTTTCTTCAATCGAAGTGAACTAGTTGAGTTCTGGAGAGGAGCAATTAATAGCAATGTGCTTTAGGAATTGGTGTATGCCTTGCGAGGTGGCTCCAGCGCAGATTGTAGGCTGTCCAATGCTGCAAGGAAATCTTCCACCGGGAATCTGTCTTTAGTTGATATCCATTGCATCTACAACTGACCGGCCACTGCCTACATTCTCATCGTGCGTTCGATTTTGGAGAATTCTTCTTGTGCTTGTTGGTCGGTAATCCAGCACTTGAGTCAGCTTCTGCGCCACTGACTCAAACTTAGCGAATTGTTCTCTAAAAGTCTGTAGGGATCTTGTCCAAGGCAATCGGCAAGATTGATACTCTTCTCACTGGTGTACACTGTACAGTACAGTCGAATAATCTTAGTATCGTGGGCTCGTGGCACTTGATCAGGCAGTTGCCTCCAGCGGAAATTACTGGCTTTTAAAGTTTACAATAATTAGGAAGGGATAAGACGTTGGGACTAAGTAATTTAATCCTACAACTATAATATTCTCCCATGCCATTCCAGTTTGCAAGCCAAAAATTACTTACCAACCATGTTCGACAGTTTTTTTGCTAAAAAGATGTTTGCTTACCAAGCGCGGGGCCTTGTGAAGCGTGGGGCCTTGTGAAGCGCGGGTCCCGTAGCAGGTGCTACATCTGCTACTATAGTTAATCCGGCTCTGGTAATTATGACGTAAGAGAAGCGAAACTGATTTATGCAGTAACTTTCCACAGTATTCAGTTGGGATGAGCACTTTTCAGAATGCACTATTCAGAAATCAGAATGAGAGTTGCAGGTGCGCCATGATTTTAAGGATAATGTGGCGATTGTTTATAGGTTGAAATTTATGCGGCCCGCACGTTACCGGAAGTTTGTAGATTTGGCCCAGTAGTACAGAAAGTTTGCCGACCCCTGCTCTACAAGTATGCGAAACTACCAGGAATAACCTATCAGAGGCTTTGTCAATCCGAGAAAACAGATTTAAACCCAACCAGACATTTTTTGTGTAAACTCCAACAAAATAGTATCGATTTACTGGTTTCGCTGATTTAAAACAGTCATTCCAAATGATGATCAACAATAAAAAACCTATTGATGCAACCTAAGCTATAAAATGTCGAGTTCTTGTAGCAGTATTGTCACATTAATTATTTCAAAGAGCTGAAAACGCTATACCAGCTAAATATAAATAGCCTATGGGTGAGCTCATAAACAGAGGTAGACCTCCTAACAGGAGGTACAGGAAGCGGCAAACAGGCTACGACCTTACTGCGTGATGTATTAATGAATATTGCAATTGAAAATCGAGCTTCTGCCATTTTTTCACTTTAAATAGCCAAAAAACCTTTATCCAACCGAAATGAGTGGGCTCCTAGACAGCCCTCCCTCCGGCCCGAGGATACGGGAGGGAGTTTATACCATCCTCCTACCTTAGTCCACTCTCAAACAATAACATGTTTGCACTGCACAAATACAACAATGTTTAAAAAACAATATTTTTTAAAGGAGGCACGGCGCAATGCCCCTCCTTGCGTACGCCCCTGAATGCAATACATGTTACTTTGCTTATCCACCATGTCACAAAGCGACGAGCAATGTGCTTCAGCGAGTATGTAACAAATAGATACGCTAAGCGTCGCTTACCAACGTTCACTGCTACATCGTAGATTTCTGATGACGTGCTTGCACTGGCGCCAGGGGGTGTCGAAACTTTGTAGCTAACATGATCCGTTTGTGACGTCACCGTGTTACAATCCGCTGCTTTAATGACCATGGGTAAATTTCCTGCTGACGTCAGACTAGCTTTCACCAACGCCTGCACCTCAAAACCGCTGCTGTCTGTTGTTGCTGCAATCGCGTTGTGATGCGTGGGAACGTCATACACATCTTCTTTGCGGGAGGCCAGTTCGATCTCTTCGTAGGCAGGCATTCTCTGTGGCGCCACCTGAAGGTTTGGACACGGATCTTCAGAGGGAATTTCACGTCGAGGAATAACCTGTTGTCGGGAAGACGAAGTGGCCAATGTGTCATATGGGTCGTCAGCAGCTGAGGTCTTGCTTAACATCTCCTTGCTTGTAAAGTTTGTCGCTCCACTTCTCGAGATGCTGAGACGATCGTAGTCACTCACATCTACAGCGGAAGGTTCATCATCCCAGAATCCTGTGCTTGGGTGGGGGGGAGGAGAGGGGAACGCTTCTTCATCATCATTTCCATGAAGAACAAGAGTTGGAGGAGATGGGAGAGGTAAGTTTTTGGCACTGATTTCAGATGTAATTGAAGTGTTGTTTTCTAAGGCGTCTTCATACACTTCGCTGTCATCGTTGCTTGAACTTACTCCCGATGATTCTTTGAGAATTAAATTCAATGCTTTGCTGATAGAGTTTGGAGAGTGACACGTTGGCATGGCCTTGGTTATGTCGTCATAATCAATAGGCTCAGTTTTATCTAAATGGTTTGTAATCTCAACTTGTAGAGAAGGGGAAATTCTGTCCTCTTCGTTGTAATCAGAGGATCGAGAGGCCTTCACTAACGCCTCTGTACTTGTGACACTTCGAGAGAGAAATTGCTGAGAAGATACACTGTGAACACGATTGTCTCCGATCTCTTCTCGAAACTCTTTCTTCTTCTGAACTACCGGAAGAGGAGACTCAATTGCGTAAGCATCTTCAGCTTCGAAGACGTCAACATGAAGAGGATCTACAGATTTCACGAGAGTTTCTACCGAACCGTCGTTGTCAATGCTGGAGTTCCTTTGAGCTCTGGGTGGCTTTTTCACTTTGCATCCTGGAAGTTTGCTGAGGATACGTCTGTAATGACCTGAAAAGATAGAAAATTGAAAAACTAATCTCGAACTATCACGATTCACGAAAAGTAACAGTGGATTGTTTTTATGAACTAGGCTACTTTATTCACTTGCAAATACAGCCCTAAATATTAGACTTAGAACCTTAGTGGTGTGTCTAATAGTTAATGGTGTGTGATTTTAATTAAGAAATATTTTTTCCTTCCAATGCAGGTATTTAAAATGACAAATCATTAAATCGTTGGAATATATCACCTGGCAAAGTTATGCCAATTCCTTTCAACGTTTCTTCTGTAATTCCGTAACAATCCTCAACAGTAAGGTATCCGTTTGATACGAATACTTCCGTGTATTTATCCGCTAGTTTCAGTTTTTCCAAGAAGGATTTAATATTTTCGTCTTGAGCTGAAGTGACCGACATTTGAAATATTCCAGATAGTTTTTACAATTGCATGGCGTTGTAATTAGTCAGCTGCATAGAAGGTTTCATGATTCGAAGCTATAGAATATTTTATTTACATTTTCAAATGTGAAACGAGCTTAACTTAAAACTACCATTTCAAACAAGTGAATGATTTGTGAATACGATGACGACCAAATCCGAAAGATGTTGTTTGTGACGTAAGCAAGGCTGCACAGCGGACACAGACAAAGTTAATTTTATAATGTTAAGCTAGGTTGACCCATGGCTACCTAAAGATACGGCCTAATTTGTCACATTTTGCAGAAATTTCTAGATTTTGCTAACTTTTGGCGAATGTTTAAATGAATTTTTCTAAAAATTATATTTTTACGCTTTCTTTACTGTTTTTCCCAGATGACACAATAGGTTTTAACATTCTCAGATGTTAAAAAACAATGAAAATTTGATTTCGAAGATTTCAGTCAGACTGTTAATTTCTCAATAACAGTCTGATTCAGCGTTTTTCAACTTACTTTTTCTCATTTGCTACTAACTGCTTCCCCAAGGCAACAAAAAGCTTGTATATCATTAGGAGACAGCAAAAAGTAAAACAATCTCAGAATATGTCAGTCAAACACTAGCAGTAGCTGTAATCAAAATCTGACAAATCAGGCCGCATCTCCAGGTGGCCATGGTTGACCTATGTAACTTAAACCACTGAAGAAAAAAAACTTGATAACTTTAAAACGACATGTCCAATCATTTCTTTTTTTGGCATTTATGAGAACACAACAAATATGCATACACAGGGAAAATTTTGTTTTGAAAAAATTAATCAAAACGATCAAAAATTTACTTATTCCATTTAGCTTGATGTGGTCCGAATTACACAACGAGTCCACATTTTCTAAATGTTCTTTCAACATGTTAAAATGAGCTGAAACAGAAATCTTCTTTTGCACTGAGTACACTTAAGTAAACTACCAACCAAAGCAAACTAGAAGTTTTTGAAAGAACCGTGTTTGTCGTCAGTAACACTATTAAACACAATTTTTGTTTAGCTACTTTTTTGATGCTCCTTTATGTATTTTTGGGTGCTGAGTTCAAAAGTCTAGTTATTTTGTTCACACCATCGATACTTTTTAAAATATTCGACTTTTGTTTCATCTGATGTAGCTGTAAGTAGGAAATTGTGTTAGACTCTTGCAGTAAATTTCAACTCGACATCAAAGTCCGTTTAGTTTATAGAACAAAAACATAGTTTTGCAAATAGTGAGTGTCATTCAAAAATTTACTTTTGAGCGAGTTTTTCTTGTATGACTGCTCCTGTTTGGCTTTATCAAAGACAAAATGTGGTGTCCCAGCATTGCATCGTCCCAGCATTGCATCGTCCCAGCAACTTTTATAATATCGTTTATTCATTGACTCAATATCTTGGTGAAATCTCTCACCATGCTTCTCACTGAAGTCACCAAAATTCTCTTGAAAAACATGCAGATGAGAACATAAAAAAGTCTTTCAGACATGAAACAATTGAGACAACCCATGTTCTGGCATCATTAAACTAATTTTTCCACCAACTCTTTGTATTTCGGTCCCTTTTATTTATCAAAACTCCGTCAACCACGCTTTGAGATACTTGCCACTCTTCTGTTTCTGTTTCATTCATTCTTTCTTCCAAGCTCTGGCATTATGCTTATCTGGAAACCCACAAATATTCCTCCTTTTATTTGGCCAACTGATAGTCTGAGCAACATTCAGCCGATTTCTTGAAAAACTTGTCTGAAAATCGAAAGCTTTGACAAACTGTTTCACCAGACCTCAGTTGATATGAAGTGATTGCAGTAAATGTTTTCCCCTGCTTAGAATAGGCTCCCTAGTAACGTGCATTTCTGGAGTTAGTTTTTCTGTGTTGGCAAATAAATTTTCTCATCTTGCTCACCGTCAGTCCCACTACTCCACAAGCACAAAAACGCAAGAGTAACCACTGTGGAGGCCAAGCAAAAATCCCAATATTTTAAAGTCACCTCAAACATTTCACCTAAATTGAGCGTGATTGATGTTAATGAGCAGCAGTGTTGCCAGATTTTTTGAAAAAAAAGAGCCCAAAAATGCGCCAAAGCGATTTAACAGTAGCCCAATTTGCCGTCGCGACGTCGACGATCGAGCGACGAAGGCGCAAGCTTTCTAAGGGGGTTTTGGGGCATGCCCCCAAGAGTCATGGATAAAGCAACATCTTTGTCCATCATGCTGATTGTGTAGATACAAAATGCATACACAGTTACAACATACAAGAAGTAGAATGTTCAATATTGAATCAAGCATTGTTCAATAGAAAAAAACTTAGACGGGACAATGCTATACAGACTTCCTACAAATTCCTATTTTCAAATTCAAGATACAAATGGTTCTATAGTAGATGCTAACGCATAGCATAAGCCTGTCAACTCAGACGAACTACTAAGAACCAAGACCCGACAAAATTCTATCATCAACTGCTGAAGCTTCATTTTCATAAATAGAGCTGTTATACTTCAGCACTGAAGACCGGGGATCAAACAGCATTTTTCCAATTGTTGCAGCAGAGTTCTGATCCTCAAAATCGCTGACAAAAGTTGAAGTCCCATACGATTTCGCAGTTTGGTTTTGATTGCAGAAACTCTCGAAAAGGCTCGCTCAACCAATGCATTGCTGATTGGCAGTGCCGGTCTTTGAGGTGTGCGAACCGTGCGATCGCACAGGGCCCGCAAATTAGGGGGCCCGCAATTTACTCAGAAAATGCAGTAATTTTTGTCATTTCCAATGGAAAAATTCAACAAGTGAATTCAACGAAGGAATTAGCAACAAGAAAACATAGAAAAACAGCTTATTTCGTCCATTGAACATTTCGTATCCTGAAAAGATCGAGAAAAAAAATAACTTTTAGCCGAAGTCGCTGATCGGAGTTGCCGCAAACATTTCAAAATTTCTCTTGATCTTTTCGGGGGACGAAATAGGTCAAAATTCGATTTTGTTGACAGCGGACAAACGTGTCCGGTCTAAGCAGCTATCTTGGCGGACAAATTAAGTCTCAAGGTAGACACACCAGATTTAACTTCGATCGTCATTTTAGAGCATTTTAGATTTTTTAGAGCAAAGCTCTTAGAGCATGTTTATTTTACCCCAGACATACCCCAGTAAATTTATTATATGTCAAATTTGATGTTCCCTGATCTGTTCTGATCAGAACTGACGATGCACTAGCAAGTGCGAAATATATTTTCTGTTACATCTACTGATCCCTGTTACTTTAGCAATTGGGGTTTTAGCTTAATCACTTTATGTTGATATAATTCTTAACTCTGAAAGGCCTTCATCAGACCAGACCATTGAAGAATCAAAGCGCCATGTAGCTGCCCAATAGCCTACACAACATAACTGATTAACTTCCATCGAACAAGGTCGTGTGGCTTCTTGCGTCACAATGCTCTGGGCAGGAGTCGGAAAACTTCTGCACTAACGTTACTATTTTCTGCTGTGCAAAGTTTCACTAGGCTTTTATTCTTATCTTTATTTTTGCGTATCATGTGAGCGAAAGTGATAGAGAGCAAGTACGCAGGTTCATCGTATTCATTCTCACTTATGGAACTTTTCTTGGGCCTTTTCTTTCTTACTGTAATACCAAAACTTAGCCTACTCGTATAATTCAATTTTGTAACCAACTTTGCCTTATCAATATTACTCGGAGATCAAAGCAAGACAGTGTGATGTAACACTTGAACTAAATTGCGCTGATTAGTGTAGAAGTAGGTAGGCTAGTTAGGCTACTCCCATCCATTCTTAGCAAAGAATTCGCCGTTATAATGCTGATTCAATGTCATCAAACGTTGAAGCAACCTAAAAGTCCAAAGCTTTTCTGCTTGAATGGAAGCTAAGGGATGCAGTCAGGCCCGGATTTAGGGGGGGGCAGAGGGGGCAGTTGCCCCGGGCCCCCCGACTTTTGAAGGGCCTCCCTATGTGGAAAAAAAATGTGATTTTTTTCCTTTTGGCCTTTAAAGTTTTTGCAAAATGCTGTGCAGTAGGCTACTGGACTGATGCTACTGTAGACGTAGAGATGGTTTTTCGCGCCGTGGGCTTGAAAAATTTTTTTGCACGGGGGCCCCCCGATCCAGGGGCGCCGGAACGATTTTTGACTGGGGGGGCAAGATTACGAAAAAGGGGCACTTTTTTTACTAAAAGGCAAATTTTTTGTCAAGTTTTAAGATAAGATATAGCGATAATGCTAATCTATCAGCTCACTATGTATTGAGTAATGATAGCCTACAAGTGTCCAGTATACAAAGAAGGGCATCATGCTATGTTACAATGATGCAACCTACTGTCAAGCCTTAAAGCAGCCTGCGGCCATGGCTGCTAAGTAGTGCTTGAATGACCGCCGGTGCTACCTCCTCAATCGGCCAAGTTTGGCCGCCGGTCTCTTCTAACCAATTATTTAATTTCGCAATAGAATGATCGTGGATTAACTGTCGAAAATATGTAGTATCAAAGAGTGACGCAAAATTAGGTCATCGAGTCATAATCGCCACTGTTGCATTGTGCGGGAATATTTGTTATTGATGGAATATATCCATCTGCGTCCTGCGATCACCAGCGCTGTAAGTCTTGTTTGTAATTCTCGACGTTTATTTTAACAAAGTCTTAATCCGAACTGCTAATTTACATCGGCTGGCAATATTGTCGTTTTTATGTCGATTCGATGTTGTCGGACATTGAATCGTTGTTAAAAAGGAGAACTAGGTTAGTTGACATCCGAGGGGAAAACATTTTTTGATCATATTTTGCAAAAATTATGCTTCTCTTAGTAATGTCCTTCACATCATTGAAATACTTATTTTATTACCTTGCCGTCATCGTCAACACAATCATGTCGAACGTTGTTTTTCGTTGCTAAAAAGAATTCTAGGGGAGTGGCGAACTTCTTTAAAATCAGCCACATTGGAGACACTCGTGCGAGTGTCGTTAGATGGTCCCGCAGTACCGGATTACAATACCGATAAAGCAGTTATTGCGTGGTGCAACGATTCTATTGTAGGACGTCGCCCAGGCCCAGACTTCAACAACCCTAAGTGATCATTTTGGCATTGTTGCAAGTTTAATTCTATTTACTTGTGCTATCGTTATTTTTATTTTGTATTTTGGCCTCCAAGCACACAGATTTGGCCGCCGAGAAGGAGCTCCCGAAAAAAAAAAACGATTTTTAAGGCCTGTACTGTGTTGCAAAATTTTCTGCCATAAATATTATTTTGAGGCAAAAATGAAAGATTATTATTAGGCTAAAAGCGAATAGCAGAAATTGTTATATTGCAAAATGTGCAGTTGCTTACATGACTTTAAAAGGGCACCATTGCCCCCCCTGCTCCTCCATCTGCAGAAAAGTTGAGGGCAGGGAGGGCATCCGCCCCCCCGCTTCTGGCGCCCCTGCCCCGATCTAAAAGTGCCCCGGGCCCCCCATCAGCTAAATCCGGCCCTGGATGCAGTATTAACATTTTCTAGATGCGCCCTAAAATGTGCTGGAAATTATATTCTCTCAACAATTGTTCGTGCTATGCAATCACGTCAGGGTTAGAAATGTTTAAGGATTCAACCTATTTCGTACCAGGGTGAGGGTACGAAATCGGGGTGCGAATTGTTCAGGGGACGAAATAGGTTGCATCCAGACTCAACACAGACATATAATAGCTTTATTTCCGAAAAATGCCAAAGAAAATAAGATCTTATCCTTTTGCTATGCTACCGAACAGCACCATTTTACAGTAATATTCATACCCAAATTTTTGTTGAACATGCTCTCAGAATACCCCAAATTCAAAGTAATTTTTCAAAATTTTCTGGGGGGCCCCCCCCAGACCCTCCGCCGCTAGGTGTCGCCGTCGGCAAACACACCGCCAGGCTTCACCCGCCGACCGTCAAACCACCAACCTTTCCCCTTTCAAAATACCTAGCTACTCTACTGAATTGGATCATTGTCATTGGGGCCCGCAAAGCATATTCTGCACAGGGCCCGAAATACCCTAAGACCGGCACTGCTGATTGGTATACATTGTTAGTGCCAATTGACCAACTTCTCTAAATTTATACTCCCCTGCACTGCAGCATTTCTAAACTCGTACACCTTGGTACAAAAAGTAGCCTACAAGCTACAACAATCTATCCTTGTTTTTTCATCATACAAGGAAGACCAGTTTACATTCAGTAAATTTCTCCACTGACATTCAATTTTTCTAACTTTAATTTATAGCTTAGACACCAATAAAAGCTTCAAAAATTATGGCACTAAACCAAGATCATAACTATAATTTCCGATATTTGATACAAGTGTAATTTCGCTTTCGCCACTTGCCAGTCAGTCCTTCCATTCTCCCGGATGAAAATGAATACAGCATTGCTGTAACAACAGTCAAAGCTGCTAATGGTCAGCGGTAAAATCAATCCTCATGACGAATCATAAAAATAACGTAACTTTTTTTCCGTAATAAACCGAAACTTTACCAACACTTTCAAAGGCTCGTCGGATTCTACCAATTATTCAATTCTGCCAACTCAAAATTCACTGCCAAACAACTTAAAATTCTGCCAAATTTAAGCGCCGTATCGCGCCAAATAAGAGACTGAAAGTAGCCCAAAAAAGCGCAAGTCGCAAACCAACATTTTTTGGCGCCAAACCCAACTAAAAGTAGCCTAATTGCAGATAAATCGCCCAATCTGACAACACTGATGAGCAGTTGCTTGACATTTTCATAATCTTTTTTCATCTGTATTTAATAAGTGTTATGTATTTTAGTTTATTTGCATTGAAACGATGTACTTTGTTTTCGTTTCCCTCAGGTCTTCTCTTTTGCTTAGTATTCATCCGCCTGCTTTTGTTAATTGGCACTTCTCGTTTTGGGCTTACTTTGCAGGTTTCACACTATATCTTGGTTGTGCAATTTTATAATAAAACAGAATTCCAGTACGACTCTGGCTGAATGAGTTAGAAACACAACAATAAGCAAGTGAAATTGACGGATATATGTTGCTATTGTGAAGTAACATCGCTTTGTGACTTTTGGTAGAAGTGTAATGCCACTGATTAGGATCATGATCAACTTTGCTCCAGATTTTTTAAGATCCAGACCACACATCAATTCATGACATTCTTTTGAGCTAGAAAACGAGGTTCTGAGATTGCTGGTGCATATTCCGCATCAGTGTCTGTAGTTTTGTTTGTTGCTGAGTCTTTACTGAAGTATATCAATTTTCTATCTTAAATAATGAAGAATAAGTATACAGCATATAAGAAATTGAATCCAGTCTCAAAGCATATAAATCACTGTTAGTGATGCAAAGAAAAAAACTAACATTTCATGGTGGGTTTGGAACTGGTAAGGCTGAACTGTGATAAGCAGGTGCAATAAATGAGGGTTTACTTGGATAGGCTATGTCATAACTGTTTTTCCGCTGATCTTGTGATACTTCGATATGTTTATGATGCAAAATCATGATGATGATGATGTGCGAGTCTCTCAAATTCACGAAACTGCAGATGACATTTCCCAGCATTGCATTGTCCCAGAGGCCTTTGTATCGTTTTTCTATCGGCTCAATATCCTGGTGAAATCTCTCACCATGCTCTTCACTAAAGCCACCATGATTTTCTTGAAAAAGATCCAGATGAGAAACAGGTGCAATGAATGAGGGTGTACTTGGATATGTCATAGCTCTTCCGCTGATTTTGCGATACTTCGATATGTTTATGATGCAAAATCATGATGATTATGTGCCAGTTTCTCAAATTCACGGAACTGTAAATGACATAACTTTTCCAGAACCCACTCAACCACCCTTCAAGGTTCGACAGCTGCCACAGAGTTCATGTTGTGCTCATGACTTATCCTGGTCACCAATGTCTATCCCAAAATACAGTCTAGATGCTGTCGAAAAGTCTGCTTTGCTTCTTTCACTATTTTACATGCGGTGTGTTTACTGCTGATGTAATAACAAAATCAATCCGGTAAATTTCTTGAGATAAGAAATACAAGTACTTTTTCTGCTAAATTTTGCACTGCCACATGCCCATTCACTTTCTCAAGCAAATAAGACGCCGATTTACAGCATGATAATGCTGACAGACACATATCATAGCAACCAGAACCGCATAAAAAACCTGGAGTTTACGGAAAATCACAAAAAACGGAAATCATTGTATCTTGAAAACGATCGATGATAGAAAAAACTGTTTTTTTTGGAATCAGCGCTTGAAAATCATTCAGATACACTTAAAACATGCAGCCAAACAAAAAAAAATTGAATTTTGTTACGCAATGTAATGCCTTATTATTTGACAAAGCAAAATTTCATCAAATTTGGCCGAAACTTGTTTTTCAAAATTAAAAAAAATGTTGCCATTTGCAAAAGCATTAAACGCATGGCTATCTAGCATTAGTACTTAATTGTTGCGGTTGAAGAAAAAAAAATTGATGCACCAGTGCCAATTTAGAGGGGTGGTTCAAATTACACAGGTTTCCCCTACCAAATTCTCTCTCTGCAAAAAGATAGATGTGTAAGATCAGTTGACAATTTGTCAATAAATTCCAAACAACCTCAGATGCAAGAATAGCCTGTGTTCTTGCATAGTCAAAGCCTCAAACAAACCTCTCAAACATGCAACAAGGTCGATTCAAACAGCTCATGGCAATAACTTGGTGCAAAACTATCGCAATTGCTCGCATGCATATTTGTTCTCATATGCGGCGAACTACAAGTATTCAAACACTCTTCGATAGAATTTTTAAAAGTTTTCAATCCCTATACCATACAAACTCCAAACTAAGTAAACGAAAAGGTCTCTAGACAAACAATGAAAGTAACGTTGTCAAAATCTGATTAAAAATATGGTTCATTGACAATTTCCTGCACAAACCATCAAACTAGCTTGCCTACGCGCTGTTTGCTCTGCTGGCTTCTGCGAGGCAACAACTTCCGTTTGGTAATATCTAGTCATTGTTGCCCGCGCTTAGCTTTACATTTCTCTTTTGTGCTATTTTTGTGCTCAGCATCCATCGGTGAAGACTGGCTGATGGCGTGGACACATAGAAACTGATACACATTAGCAAACAGTAGGCTGGGAGGCGCTCTACATTTAACTTGCCTGTGGGTCAGCATGTTTTGCTAACATTTCATTAAAACCTAACAACCAGGCGGCATTTCACATAACATGAAAATAAACAAAAATTACAAACGTTTTCGACCATACTCATGTTAGTCCTTTTCAAGTAACCAACTGACTGGTGTTCTAAATTATCCAAATAATCTAAATTACAAAACTGATCTACATACACAAAAATCGAAAATAGAAACGCATAAGAATGAAACGACAAGGCAGAGGAGAGGCAAAACGCTGTATTGCTTCGATTGCCAATTAATTGCAACTCCGCGTCACAAAATTCAGCCTCAACATTTTTTACTCGGCATAATCAGAAAAGTTCAGTTCTAAAACGTGGCCTATGGTCAAAGTAAGCACACTTGGCGTAGAACGATATAAGCAACAGTCTCCGCTTGGACGCAACCCACACAGATAGCTCAGCAAGACCTTTGCTAATTCAAGATGTGGTCATGTAAACGTAAAAGCATTGCAATCACAAAAACTCAAGTTTCAATTGGAATCACATAAATCGTAATTAATTAGCGCAATCGCTAATTGTGTTTGATCCCATTCTGAACCATACTGAGAGGCAACCAAAGAATATCTATTAGCTGCTCTGTTATTGAATCTGACCCAATAATACAATCATACCATGGTTTGGACCAGCTTAGAGACCGACTGGTTATTGTCTTCAGCTCTTGTGCTGGTAGATCGGAGATTGATTCCAGGTCGGGTCAAACCGAAGACTTTAAAACAGTATCGATTGTGCTGTTTCTTGCATAGCGCAGTGAGGACAAGTCCGGTAATAATGTGATGACCAGGGAAGCCGGAACGATTTTTGACTGGGGGGGCAAGATCACGAAAAAAGGGCACTTTTGTTTACTAAAAGGCCAAGTTTTAAGATAAGATATAGCGACAATGCTCATCTATCAGCTCACTATTGAGTAATGATAGCCTACAAGTGTCCGGTATACAAAGAAGGGCATCATGCTATGTTATAATGATGTCACCTACTGTCAAGCCTTAAAGCAGCCTGCGGCCATGGCCGCTAAGTAGCGCTTGAATGACCGCCGGTGCTACCTGCTCAATCGGCCAAGTTTGGCCGCCGGTCTCTTCTAGCCAATTCTAATTTCGCAATAGAATGATCGTGGATTAACTGTCGAAAATATGTAGTATCAAAGAGTGACGCAAAATTAGGTCAGCGCGTCATAATCGCCACTGTTGCATTGTGCAGGAATATTTGTTATTGATGGAATATATCCATCTGCGATCACCAGCGCTGTAAGTCTTGTTTGTAATTCCCGACGTTTATTTTAACAAAGTCTTAATCCGAAGTGCTAATTTACATCGGCTGGCAATATTGTCGTTTTTATGTCGATTCGATGTTGTCGGACATTAAAAAGGAGAACTAGGTTAGTTAGAAAGGAGAACTAGGTTAGTTGACATCTGAGGAGAGAACATTTTTTGATTATATTTTGCAAAAATTATGCTTCTTTTAGTAATGTCCTTCACATCATTGAAATACTTATTTTATTACCTTGCCGTCATCGTCAACACATGTCGAACGTTATTTTTCGTTGCTAAAGAGAATTCTAGGGGAGTGGCGAACTTCTTTAAAATTAGCCACATTGGAGACACTCATGCGAGTGTCGTTAGATAGTCCCGCTGTATTGGATTACAATCCCGATAAAGCAGTTATTATGCGTGGTGCAACGATTCTATTGTAGGACGTCGCCCAGGCCCAGACTTCAACAACGCTAAGTGATCGTTTTTGCATTGTTTCAAGTTTAATTCTATTTACTTGTGCTATCGTTATTTTTATTTTGTATTTTGGCCTCCAAACACGCAGATTTGGCCGCCGAGAAGGAGCTCTCGGTAGGCTACGATGGCTGCCGAAAAAAAAACGAGTTTTAAGGCCTGTACTCTGTTGCAAAATTTTGTGCCGTATATATTATTTTGAGGCAAAAATGAATGATTATAATTAGGCTAAAAGCGAACAGCAGAAATTGTTATATTGCAAAATGTGCAGTAGCTTACACATGAATTTTAAAGGGCACCTTTGCCCCCCCTGCCCCTCCATCTGCAAAAAAAATTGAGGGCAGGGGGGGCGGCCGCCCCCCATGCCCCCCCGCTTCCGGCGCCCCTGGTGATGACATTGTAAATCTGGTCTTCTTCTTTTATTGTCTTATTTAATTCCAAGCATTGACTGCCTCTTGTATAAATAGTTTCCAAGATTCTCAGTCTTTTGCTGTGTGTATTAGGTGTATGTTGAATTGCTGATGTTGGTTTTGTCAGTTTGTTGGTTTGAGTAAGTTAATCGTTGTCTGTCTTGGGCACATTTCATTGTCGCTAAAGACCTTAGCAGTTGCAGAGCGACAATAAATAAGCCGTAACATTGTTATTACTATCATACTATGGCATGTACTATAGTTATACAACTTTTTGTCTTGCTACTGGGCAGCTGCGCTAACGTAGTCTACTACATGTACGGTACTTTACAATAGTCTGTCTGTCCCTATATAGGCCTACTAGAGTTTAGAGTTAAACTGCAGAGTATTCTAGACGTAGGCTGCTTGCGCCGGTGAGGCACTGCGACTGTTACTCCAAGCTGCTTGCTCAGCTGGGCAAATTTCTCGAAACGAACTAATTGATAAACAGAAAGCTCAATCTGAATATCTTTAAATCACACGAATATTATGAACAATGAAAAATTGGTCAATAGCCGCCCAATTGCTTTATTGCATTCCAACGCTTTTTTCATTGGACCAAACCGTAGCCAGCGACCAATCACAAAATCTAGTAGCAGACTACCCAAAAACACAAGCTCTAGCACCTTTGCACACAACAACATTGCTGGATGGAAACAAAATAATCTCATGAATTGGTAGTTCACTCGGTAAACAGAGCGAGACATTAAACATAAAGAAACCTAACAGCTATTTGCTAAGTGACACAGCCATGCAATACCACTGCAAATTTTATGATGATACCAAACAGTAAACTGACGTCTTTCAACGTCGCTTGAATCCAATTTACTTGATACAATCGCTTTCTGTTCGACATCGGTTGACCACCAGAATCACTAAATATCTACTTCCCAGCAGCAGATGAATAGCAGTTGGTGAGCATCAGAAAACGTTACATTACAAGCTACAACGTTGCATGTCGTGTATGAACTGCAATCCACTTCTTTATCTGCATCAAATGAGGAAAGACGGCCCAGAGAAAGGAACAAGCCGCAGAAATTTCTTTCTACCCGAAATTTACTTCTCTGTCCAGCACCAATTAGGCCTACTCCCGCTTATAGCTTTGAAACTATTACCCCACCTTATATTAAAGGGCGTAGCCAGGGGTGCAAAGAAGGGTTAGCCCCTAGAAAATATATTTGTGTATGCAAGTTTGTAAGCAATTAAAAAGATGCTGAAAAGTTAAATAAACAACTTTATTTGATCAGGTTTATACGGCATTAAACCATGTAACACTTTTGTTGCAAACAGTAGTCAGAGGCCATCTGTTCCTTGTTTGTTGCCTACAATGCCTAGCGAAAGCAAACCAAGCGACGTAATATCGAGTGTTTCCACGTACGACGTACAACTCATGAACTGTAGACACGTACTGTATGTTGTATTTTTTACGAAAGGTATTTATTGACAAACTGAAGCCTAACAACTAACTATTATAGGCCTACTCCACGAGCATTTAATCTTATCAGCTTTTTTGGTTTTATATAACCTGAATTAACTTTTTACCCTTTGTTACAGCATCATTTGAGGGAGTTTTACTATTGATTTAGCCTGAAAGTTCTCTCAGAATGCGCAATGTTAAGTTGTTATTTTTAAATTTTTGTGGGTGGCTTCCTATAACCTCCTGGGTGTGTCAGACTCACTGACATGTGCAATAATACTTCTTTGCTCTCACTAGAAATTTTTTGCTACACCACTACTTACACGAGTCTCGCATGGTGTCTGCTGACAGAACAAAATTAACACAACAAAAGCTTTATAAAACATAGCTCAACATAAACATAAAGTAAGCACTCATAGGACTCATGTTG
This sequence comes from Aplidium turbinatum, assembly GCF_918807975.1. NCBI lineage: Eukaryota > Metazoa > Chordata > Ascidiacea > Aplousobranchia > Polyclinidae > Aplidium > Aplidium turbinatum. Next base: position 25,052,848 of record NC_137482.1, read on the forward strand.
CCAACCTCCTCGTGGTGGGTCCTGATAATTCAAATTTATGAAGCGAAAGGCAACAATCAGAGACCGCAACTCACAGGGCACCCGGGGTGGTAAAAGGATAAACCCTCGGCCCCGGTGTCCAACGAGAAAAATTCATTACTCAAACGCAAGAAGAAAAAGAATCACTTAAACTTTTTACAATTCTCAAACATAACTAGTTTTAGTTGAATTGGAAAGTAGACATTGAGAAACGTGAACAAGAGCATCACGAATCACGACAGATGCCAAACACGTCGACTTTGCACCGAGCAACGCAAGATCAATTAAACGCAACCAATCAGAAGAGAATATCAAAAGTTTTACAATATTCTCACAAACTTTAAAATGAAAACAAGAAATACTAAATACACTTTACAATAATTAATTAATAATACGTTAAACGATCAACGGCGCGTCGTTCACGAGTAGATCGACGTATTGTTTCAGGTTCGACCACACTTTGATCTTTTGTTGGATCTTCTGCAATAGCCCTTTGCTGTGTAGCGACAATTGAAGTGACAACAATGTAACGACAGTCCGCCCCGTTGGCTCAGTGGTTACGCGCCTGACTCAAGATGACATGACGCTGGTTCGACTCTCAGGGTGTGCGCTTAAGCAACGCCTTTCAGGACTGCTCTCCATTCAGCGCCACCTAATGAACGGAATAATTCTCCGGCAACAACATTTCAACAATCGGAAGCTACATTGCGCCCCTCCCTGGTGTCGCAGTGCCCACACCAGCCTCATTGACCAGCCAATCAACGACGCATTGCGAACTGTGACTAGATGCCTGCGTCCAACTCCAACAGAGTACACCTACCAATCTTTGCAGGCTTCTGAGATTCCTCGAAAGAGAACCGTATACATCTAGCCCGCCGGGCAGAAGATTCCAACCACCTGCTTCAGGCAAAACTCAGCGTCCCACTTCAGGAACTCTCTCAGCGACTAAAGTAAGACACCCCTTTGTACCAGATGCTGTTTAATTATTACAACCATTGGCGATCATACTAGCTATCAGAGCAGCATATTATATGGAAGACACTTGGAATGCAGCATGGTGTGCCGCCACACCAAACTCCATGGCTTTATCCCTCACGCGGTAGCACGCCCCCCTGGTATGGACCTGCCCCGCCTGACTTGGGTGAAGTTTAACAGAATTCGAACAGTAGTAGGCCGCTTCCATTCTAACATGTACAAGTGGAGTTTGGCTCCCTCTTCGGCATGTGAATGCGGCGCGGAGGAACAAACTGTTGACAATGTCATTCTTGAATGTCCCATTTACAAAGCACCAAATGGAAAGCAAGGTATAGCAGAACTGAATGAAGTTACACTCACCTGGCTTTCCATCACCTGCCTTAAAATTTGAACAATCCTGTGTCATACAAAAAAGTGTTCGTCTATGATGAGAAAATTTGGGGTCTACCTGGCATAATAATAAAAAAATAAAAAAGAACGACTTAACTCATTCGCATTAGTTGGAGCAGGCATTTGCTTAGGGTTCCAGTCTGCCAGGGTCCTTTCTGATCTCACCTTCAGAAATTTCGCAGCCAAATATTGGTAACTTTCTTATGGTCCAAATACTTTTCGCTTCATTGAGGACGATTCCTTTTCTCTTGGAAACTTCCATGAACTTCCTGAGGTTTTTGTCGCGATCGTTTTGATTATGTCCACAGATAGTTATGTTGTTTAGATATGGGTAGACCCCTTCTAGGCTTCTTAGTGTTCTTCTTTGATGATTTCAGTGGTTACTCGTTGAAAGCAAGCTACTCCGTTAGTGACTCCGAACGACAGTCCTGTAAATTGGTATAACCCGCCATCTGCTTCAAACGATGTAAGTTTTCGATGTTTTATTCGGAGGCGGACTTGATGGTATGCACTGGTTAGATCGACGGTACTGAAAACCCGAATTGAACAATTTCGTTTGCTAATTCTTCCATGTTAGGCAACTGTTATAGTCGTCATTTAATTTACGTTGATTTTATGTAACTTGTGACCAGACCACATACCTATACAGACCACTTATACAGACCACCTCATGGTATGAAAGGCCTAGTTTCTATCGACGACGACACCAGGCAGTGGCTAACCAGCGGATGCCCTGACATATAGCGACAACACGAGAGAAGAAGCCTCACTACATAATCACATTCAGCGTTTTCTGGTACAGACGTTGGAATTGATTACCACCGCACTGCGCGTCGTAATCAATTAAGCGTTCTGTACCACGTTTTTCAGTTGCATGCTTTGCGTTTCTTTTGTTGCTATATATTGCGTTGCTTTTGAACAATGTTTTGAGTAAGTACAAGAGGTCAGTGGTTTTTCATTTACTTGGTTGGCGAATTATTATTACTTGTTTGCGACCTACTTACTTCATTTTCTATTATATGTCTGAAAATACAACAGACATTTAACTGGCGTCGTCGGCAGGATCTTTATAGAATTTCTGGAGGATTTTAGAAACATGGAGAAGCTGATCGAAGTTTCGCAACAACAAATAGCCAACCAAGAACGCCAGACCAGGAAACAAATTGCCAGACAAGAAGAACGTTAGCGAGAACAAGAACAACGTCACTAAGATCAGACGAAACTACTCATGGAGCAACTACGAGAAATGCGAGCCCAAACTTCAAGACCACAACCAACAACAATACATCAGCAGGTATCTTTACTTAAGTTCGTAACTTCGATGCCACCACTGAACTGTGGGAAGACTATTGGAAGAGGTTTAACACCTTTATAGCCGCACATTCAGTCGCACAAGACAAAATGCCGCAGGTTTTTCTCACCCAATCAATCACCTACAATCTACAAAATGTTAACAAATTTGGCTGCGCAGGAAACAAACCCCAAGGAAGTCAACGATTTCACCATAACGGAAATTACAGATTACATGGCTCAACAATTCGAGCCAAAACGCTTCACCGTGAGAGAGCGATTCCGTTTCTGGAGCGAGATGAAGCGCAAGCCCGGTGAAACAGCTCAAGAACTAGCGGTCCGCATACGCCAAGCAGCTGCCACCTGTGACTTCTCGTCCATTTCAAATCCATTGGACGAAGCTTTACGTACTCGTTTTATTTGTTCAATAGGTAACGAGGCGGTACTTAAAGCGTTATTCAAAATCAGAGCTGATGAACTTACTTTCAAACGTGCGGTGGAGGTAGCATCAGAAACCAAAGAGGCAGCCAAGGTAGCCAAAGAAACTGTTTACGGCACTCCACCAGCACCGGTTGCGAAAGCACCGGTTAGCAAGCATTAACAAACCTCCAAACATTAGGCAGCTTACATGTACTTTCTTTACTTCTAACAATAAAGAATGCTATCGTTGTGGTAATTCCAACCACAACGCCAATGACTGTAGGTTTAAGAAAGCCACCTACCATTTCTGCAATATTACGGGACACACTTACAAAGTGTTGTCGAAAGAAAGCTAAACAGTTCAAACCTTCTAAGATAAATTGCATCGAGAAAATTAACATGCTCTCTCGTTCTTGCAGAAAACCTCGAAATTCAAAGTTGGAAGTACCGATCTCCATTAATTCGGTAACCACACACCTAGAACTGGACACTGCTACAAATGGAAATTTCCTTTCCAGCGACGTCTGGACTCGGGTAGGCGCACCTCAACTGCAAGCACCTGTGTCACAGCTCCAATCTGCTACCAAGCATCTGGTACCAATCACGGGTTCTAACCCAAGCTTTTGAATCATTAAGACAAGGACTGAATCGTTAAGACAAGGACTTGTCTATCGTTTATTCGTGATGACTTGCCCTTTCAGGTTGATTGTGATGCATCTGAACATGCAATAGCTGCAACTTTAAACCTAGGGGGGAGACCGGTAGCCTTCTTCTCAAAAACTACCCTGTTGTAGAAAAAGAGGCTTTAGCTATAATCGAAACAATTAGACGTTGGTGTCATTATCTTCATGGTAAAACGTTTAAATTAATTACTGATCAACGAGCTCTTTCATTTAGGCCTATGCTTGACCCAACTAGCAAAGGTAAAGTCAAAAATGCCAAAATTCAACTTTGGAGAGCAGAATTGGGTTGCTTCGACTACAGTATAGAGCATCGGCCAGGAGTCGATAACGTTGCTCCTGATACTCTATCTCGCTCCAAAGTGATCGCTAGCTACTCTCAACAACCCAATCTAAAAGACAGTCATCGCCAACTTGGGCACCCGGGAGTTACTCGTCTTTGGCAATTCACTCGTTCAAAAAACTTGCCGTTTTCTCTAGATGATGTGAAAAATGTTTGCAAAAGATGTCGTTCGTGTTGTGAAGTGAAGCCTCGCTATCACAGCTTGGATAAAAACTAACATTTAATACGTGCCACGAGTCCCTGGAAAGAATAAGTATCGATTTCAAGGGTCCAGTAAAAGGTGTCAAACCATACATTTCAATGGTTATTGACAAGTATTCTCGTTATCCATTTGCTTTCGCATGCAAAAATCAATCCTCATCAATGGTGTTAAAGTGTTTATCAGAACTTTTTGTACAATTTGGCGTTCCTGGATACGTGCATAGTGATAGAGGTTCGGCCTTTATGTCCAATGATGTAAAAACTTACCTTACAAGTAAAGATTTGGCTACCAGTAGAAGTACACCATATCCCACTGGTAATTCACAAGTAGAAAGAACGAATCAAACTATTTGGCAAACCGTACAGTTAATGTTACATGATCGTCATCTTCCGCAGGAGAGGTGGGAAGAAGCCCTACCTGACGCTCTACATGCAGCGCGATCATTATTATGCACCAGCACAAATGCTACGCCGAACGAACGTTTTCTTAGGTTTGAACGACGTTCAATACTCGGGAAGAGTTTACCTGGTCCGTTGCTCCAACCAGGATCTGTCCTTCTTCGTCGGTTTTTCAGGAACAAGGACTAGCCATTAGTAGATGAAGTTGAATTGCTCGATGTGAACCCTAGCTTTGCACATGTTCGATATCCAAATGGCCGAGAATCAACTGTATCGACTACAGACCTTGCTCCTTGTCCGCAAAAAAAAACCCAGCAGAAGACAACAACGTAACCGCCTCACCTGAACTACTGGATTTAAATTCACAACCTGCACCTGAATGACCAAAGTCCGGACTTGAATCTTCAAAGTCTACACCTGAAAATCAGGTTGTTGAACACTCGCACAAACCGGCCGTGATCGATGTTGAGGTTCCTGCCCTTCGCAGATCTTCTCGGGTACGAAAAGAACCTGACCGATATGGTGCTTATGTGAAGCATTGATGTATCTATTTTCTTGAGACAACAAGTATCAAAATTCTAAACATGGACATAAATCAGTGGGGAGGAATGTAATGATTGCTTGCCTGTAGTTCACCTTGCGTACTCGCTGACGTAATTATGTGTGCCCTAGGTAATTGTACGCTTTTCTAGTTCTGTACTCTCGCCTTGCCACTGATTCATCTTGCAGTTGTACTGGCAGAACGAGGAGAATAGAATTGTGCAGAACTATGTCTACCGTAGATATATTTAGTTAACCTTATATTTGTTTTGTTTGTTTAGCACGAGTTTAAGTTGATTAAAGCCAAGTTATGTTTCTAGTTTGGTATATATCGTAACACGACCCACAGGTTACAATATTGTTAACTTATGTCGCAAAGTAGAGGATGCAAGAATTGTCTTCCTCGGACTATGTGTGCAGGCAGTGCAGCTGTGTGCAGGCAGTGCAGCTTGAAACTAACCTCATGTCTCGTAATTCAATGCTAAACTTTCTATATATGAAGGATGGTGGAATTCAAACAGTGTTGATGAAATCTTAATGATACAAACCGAAACTGTATCCACTCATGCAATCTGATCGAAAACTTATGCTGCATTAGGCTACACATTAAACAGTAATCGCAGCGACTAAAACAACATCACGATGTCCGCATGTTTTTAGAATAATGAGAACAATTCAACAGACAAGGCTAGCTATTTAATGCAAACTTCCATTAGCTTTACAACAAAGTAGCCTACCAAACGAAACAGCTGTAAAAACAGTAGACCTACTTTATATCAAAGCAAAAAAATTGATAAGCTTCACTCAGCCTAACTGCCTTCTAGAAGTCCGAAATGTGAACTGTATTGGTCACGCGTGTTTGTCACCGCCATTGCCTCCCATCTAACTATATCGAAGACAAGGAACCAGACTAACTCTTCAGTGCAGTAAACCTAATGGCATTGTGACGTCATAGAATGGCAAGTGTGTTGCTTCCTTCCTGTTATTGCTCATGCGAAACAATCACGTGATGTTGATCTTCCATGCTAGCGGCACAAAGCGGAAAAGTAAAAGAGATCTTTCCAGCTTTCATTTACTAAATTTATGGAAGGAATGCAGAATGCATGTCTTCCTTTGACTGTGAACCACCAGAGCCCAAAAATTAATCTTAAAACACACAAAATTTCACAGATGCATTTATCACACAAATTTACCACACATTAACACAGCGCGCATATACATTCAGTGCATTGCAGTGGACAGAAAACTTTCAAGGATAACCAGAAATGTAATGACAATGTCTCCGTCTCTTCTAAGGTTTTACAAACAAGGCCGCGCAAGCCGCCCCCAGTGCCTCTCGGCCGGGGGACACAGCAGTTTAGGAGTCCACTCAGTTTAATCTGTTCAATGTTTTTCGACTGTTTAAAAATAAAAAGCTACTACAGAAGTTCGATTATCAATACGGTACAGTAACTTAAATCATGCAAGGCCCGGAAGGCCGTACTTACTGCTTTCAACCCCTGGTTGGGGGTCCACCACCGTCTAGGGGCCCACGTATACTTATTGCATGCAGCGTTTTTCGAATTGTAATTTTACAAGTAACATTCATTGTGTAATTCTCTTTTTCCGATTATGTAACATTTTCTCCCTCGCTTTCACCTCCACCCGAACGACACAGCTGCAGAAGGCAATGAACAAGTTCAAACGCACCACCATCCTGTAAGTCACCATAGAAGGCTACAGAACAAGCAAGAAAAAAGAAAAAAAAAAGGAAAAAAAAGAAAAAAAGAAAAAAAAAAAAAAAAAAAAGAAAAAAAAAAAAAAAAAGAAAAAAAGAGAAAGTTTTGAACGACACAGCTGCAAGGGGCAATTGATAAGTTCAGACGCCCCACCATTCTGCAGCTCAACATAGAAGGCTACACAACAAGCAAGATCAAAGTCGTGAAGCAGCTTGCCCATACCAACCGGGCACTCGTCATCCTCCTCCAAGAGATCCACTGCACCTCTGCAGATAGGCTAGCTATTCCCATCTACACGCTAGACGGATCTAGCCTACCCTAAAGAGGAAGCACGGCATTGCCACGTTTGTGCATGAGAGCTTGGAGTGGACCTTTGTCGATCAATCTCCAGCTGATGCTGAGTTTGAGTGGGTGTGCATTTGTATCTCAGGCTACAACATCGTCAACATCTACAATCCCCCACCCTCGCGAATGTTGCCATCATTTCTTCCAATGTTCCCCTCACCAGAATCTGCGCTGGCGACTTCAACTGCTATCAGCACACTGACTGGGACTACAACAACACAAGCAGCGACGGAGAAGAATTGCTGGCTGGCTGGACCTCTGCAAACTATCTTGCCCTCCTATTCAATCCAAAGGAACCAGCCAGTTTTTACTCCGGTCATTGGGTAACAGGGACAAACCCTGACTTGGCCTTCGCAAGTGTCGATAGCTCTCTTCCAGGCAGACGTGTGCTTGAGAAGTGGCAGTGCTAGCCGCTCCACTTTTAATCAACAAAGATGATGGACAAAACGTCTCTGCGGCTAAATGAGCGGACTATAAATGGAACTCTCAATGGAAGTCAAGTACCACCAGATTCCATTCGTTCATCCCCGATGCCGACACCCGTCCCGTCGGCAATGCCTATGAGAGAGGGTACGGAGGGTACGACGTACCCTTGAGGGCCCAGGACTGTGATTGTTTGAGGGCCCGAAATTGTGATTTTAAAGATTACGCGCAAAATTGTTTGGTTAAAACCATCCTAAATGACTAAATTCAAGCACAAAAGTTGTTATTCTGGAATCCTAGGGGGCCCGTAATGTAGAAAAAGGGCCCGGAAAGGTAATTGAACTAATTGCGCGCAAATCAGAGGCCCGAAGTGGTGATTTAATGCTTTAGCCTACGTGCAAAAATGTTTTGTTAAAAGCACCCTAAATTAAATCATAAAAGTTGGTAAATCTCTTGTCCGGGGGGGGGGAGGAAGGCATAGTGTAGCAAAAGCAAGGTTGAGAAAAACCCGGGCTTTTTTTAAAAAGCCGGGATATATTTGGGCTTTTTTGTTTTTTTAAAACTATTTGAAAACGGTAGTTTCACGCTAATTTTACTTCACAATGAATTTCAGAGCAGGAGCCGGAGTGAATAGGCTACTGTCGAAGCAGGAGCGCAGCCGGAGTAAAAAAAAGTGACTTCGTTAAAGTCACTTTTTTTTACTCCGGCTGCGCTCCAGGCATACAAAAGTCAATCAAGAAAGTTTATTCGTCAGATGATTAATTTGATTATGTTTTAACAAGATGTTATGTTTGAGCCTTGGTAGAGAGCTTGACTTGTTGTAGCCTACGAGTCACCGTACGCATAACACTCAGTAACCTTAACAGATTTAACATTTTCTATTTAACACACACAAAAAAGAAAAAAAATTACTAAATCCAACGTTTTCGACACCACATAGTGTCCTCATCAGGAATAATTATAGGTTACATCTAATCTAAGAGAAATAAATAAATGAATTTGAAAATTTTACATTAAAGCTGTACAAGCGACACCTCCCAACAGCACCATCAACAACTAACACACGAATTCAATGCAGGATACACAAATTGGCGAGGGACAGATCACATGATATGCACAACACAAAACACTAAATAATGCATGGTGTGCAATATGCCTAAGCAAACATCACGTTTTTGTCCAAGACAAAGAGGGTCCGAAGTGAGAAGGGGGCCCGGAATGACTCTTTGTACCCTAGTAAAAATTTCTCTCAGAGGCCCTGTCCGTCGGCCTGACCCTACAAAGACAAGCATGGTTGTACCTCAATCGTTTCCGTATGGGCGCAGTGGCGTAACTACCCATTGGATCTTGTGGATAAATCCAGGGGCGGCACGTTGTTAGAGGGCGGCAAAATGTGATAACGTTTTAAAGCTTAAACGAACAAAGACAGTCACATTAATTTATTCTCGGATAGACTCAGACTTAAACGACCTAAGTTAACATTGATCTAAGTGAAGCCAAAAAATTAAACAAGTTAGGCCTATGCTTATAAACTAATTTGCAACTTTTTTAGGTTGTGCCTCACCAAGTGGTACTTGTGACGGTTTAATGATACTCATGCGATGGAATGTCGGTTGTAAATTGTAAGCTATATCAATTTTCAGTCAATTTAGCTTTGGTAGTTAAGTTCAGATTAGTTTTCAGATTGCACTTTCGGGAGGAGACAGGAATGGACGGTGAGGTCATCGAGTCAACTGCCACCTTTACCATCTGTCTGTGGTAGATAGACGAGATTCCCCCATCTTCATGTGTGAAGATGAGTTAGGTTAGTGAAAGGTTTAAAGTTTCAGGTCTGAAATAGATGACTTAGGTTAACTCAGCATATTTGCAATGATGGTTATTGTTTTTAACTAATGTGCTGCAGATTCCAGAAGAAGATTCAGTTGCAATTTTTTAAAGTTTAATTTTTGCCTATGACGAGAGTAAAAGAAAGTGAAGATTTTTTTAGAAAGAAAAAGAAAGCTAGAGAAGAGGAACTAAAAAGTATGAAGGAGCCATTTTGAAGTTCGTAAAAATTGTCTCTGCTAGTAAAACAGAAGAGATTAGCAGAGTAAATCTCTACCTCAAGTTGAGGGGGCGGCGTTTCGTGCAAAAATCCAAGGGCGGCATATTGCGTTGCTACGCCACTGTATGGGCGTCGGGCGTTTCCGCTCAACCATGCACCAATTTGAAACAGCTTCCACTACTTGTGAATGTGATGCTGAGGAACAGACCGCATTATCAACGATTCATGACAGGGCATAGGGAAGGTAGGCTACGGTATAGGTTATACCAGTTTTTGGCATTGTGGTCTATGTAGTGTGCACCTTCTCTTGTGGTGGCTTAGTGATTTCGAAATAAGTAAAATTTACTTTTTTTGGTAAATGCCGATTCAAAGTGTTATTGTGCTGATTCTGAAGGTGCTGTTAGACCTAATTGCCTTTCCCAAGGGCACGCACAATAAACAAACTTTCCTACTTTTCTCCACACTGCGTTAGAAATGATACCAGAGAAGCTACAACACACCATTTTAAAAATCTTTGCAATAAACTAAAATTTGTTTTTTGAAACCACTGATTTATAGTTAGAGTTGCGATACCGTCCTTATATCTTAAATTTGTCCTCATTTTGAAGGGCAATGTCTTAGAAAAGTTTATTGTCTTTATTTCTAAGGAACGTCTTTTTTTTCAATTTGAGTCTTTATTTTGTCTTATTTTCAAAAATTACAAAACTTCTAGGAACAAGCCTAGTGAAAGAACAGTCAAGTCCCTGCTATAAGTTAAAGTAAACCTAGACGTGAGCTGTCGTGAGACGCACGAAGTATTTTCTAAGAACAAGCAATTGCTGGAACGGGTTGTTTCTGGCAAAAAAATTTGAATAGCCTACAATATAACATCATGGCTCGTATAAATGCAAAGATTTGTTCAAAAACGTTTGTTTTTTGTGAAAATTTAATTTTTCGGGTGTCCTTATTTTAGGGTTCTTGTCAATGGCAACCCTGGTTGTAGTATAAAAATTCTTGACTGTGATTTATGCTTTATCGCATTCGGAGTCGGAGTGAAGTTTGGAGTCACAGCCTTCGGAGTGAAGCAGGAGAACCGAACACCTGACTCCGTGCAACTCTGACGTAGCAGAGATGAACATGGCCTTTGAATTTAAGTTTTGCCCAATTTGACGCCAGCGACCGGAAGTGGATTCGATTTGGATTTAAGCTGTTTTAACACCGGATTTGAATAAGCATTTTTAGACTTCTGCAAATTTGGTTATGAGGCCTACTTTAATGCAGTGGTTCCCTTTTTCATTATTGGCACCACTTTGAAATCACCGACCAGTTCTCGCACCCCTTTCTAGAATGAGGAACCATAACGCAGTCTTCTCCATCTCATGACATCTTCAAGCTGATGGATGCCAAGCCTGATTCTTAACTCTTCCATCGTCACCTGGTCAGAAAAGCACTTGAAATAGATCCATCGTATCATGGCATTGTCGCTTCGACATAGCGCTTTCGCTCTTCGACTATCATGAGCCAGGTCTCACTTGCATTCAGTAGAACACTGCTCACACACATATTATGCATGATACCTCTATTACCGAAAGAGACCTCCTGGTCTGTAAAAGTGGGGGTAAGCTTACGAAAGCTCTTCCAGACCGATTGCACTTTACTGCGATGACATTTAACTAGGCTTCCAATTGCCTAATCCTGTCACCAAGATAGCGAATGGCAGGCACGACGTCAAATTCTACATCACCAATTGTAAGTTTGTCAGCAGTTGGCTCCGAAAGTGCCTCTATTTCGCTAGTTCTGTGAAAAATACAAAATAGTTTCTCCGCAGTGGTGGTGGTTTCGCAATAAGCTTAGTGATGTGTTTGCTGTTGTTTCCTGTAGATGATGGCATCAAATCGTGGTGTGTTGGTGTTGAGTGCTACTCGCATGTCAAGGATTCCATCCTTGTTTGGTTTTTGTATGAATGTAAAGCAAGTAGGAAAATCCTATTTTGTAACGGTAGGCCTTTACGTTGTCACAAAAGGTAGCAACATAGAGAGATACTACATTCGTCATAGCACATGACTGTTCCGAAAGCTCGTGTTATTCGATATTGCCACCACGAACCCGCAGCATCAGGCTAATAGGAGATCGTTAGAATCTACACTGTGAAATAGAGAGATACGTTTCCCATTGAGAAGCCTAATAGTGCTCCAGGCTGCTATCGCAATAGTTCGTTTGGATTCCACAATATTGTTTTTCCTAATGTCGCTGTCACCATCTCTATCTTCAAAATTCATCGTGAATGAATGCTAAATCCTGAGCCAAAACTTGGTAGCTCTCTACAAACAAAATTTCGTGGTTGTATCTGCTAGATTCCCTATAATTATTCCTTCATTACTAACCCTAATAATCCAGCATTCCTACACTCCCTAGAAACAGTTCTCGGTAATGTAACTGGAGAAGTTAGAGCTTGTCTAATGTGATGCCAATATCATTGTTGGCCTATGTATAATTATGTAATGCGTATTCAATTGATCTGAATCATTGGTAAACCTTTTAAGATTGATTCTTACCCCTAATTCAACTTCAAACACCGACTCTTTGTAATGAATCACTGATCAACAAATTATGCAGATTGATGATGCGTGTTACATACAGGATGCAGGCTAAGGAAGTGGTTTTCAACCGGTTTGTCTTGGTGGATCCCTTTTTAGTGCCTTCAAAGCGATCGCGGATCCCGAAAAGGCTTTTAGCTGAATTTTGGTACATCGCGTCTGGAAACAAAATATGTTTCATAAGTATCGAGGCGACGCATTTAGAAGAATTTGTTGCACTTCTGACGCACCTATAGCGATCAACGACATTGACGAAGTTATGTGATGACTAGGGCAAGTAAAGTCAATTTTATTTTTAGTAACTTATTGCTGTGTGGTTTTAAGCAAGAGTTCTGGACGCAGGAAGTAGGTTTCAAAATCTTAATTTGATAGATCAATAGACAGTCAATATTTTATCGTTTGGTCAAATTTTCAATTTTAGGTCAATAGAGTCAATTTTATGTAGGCTAATTGATATGTCCAGTCCAAACGTTCGAAAAAACACGGATAGGCTTCTTCAACAACAAATTCTTATTTATCAATCCTCGGTTTGTGCTTCACTTAACCTCCATTAAAAACACTGCAAATTTTGACGACATTTCTAGAATAATTAAGCGCCGGTTCGACACCGTTCAAGAGCATGTGGCTGTGTCTTTGGCAAGACACTGAAAGGTGTGCCGTGGATTGCGCGGTGGCGCCCTTACGACAATAGTTCTTAATTTATTTCGACATGATGTTTTTTATTTATGGTTGTTCTACAACAGCTAAATTCTTTTAGCGACAGGGACCATTTAAAATTTTATATCAGCAGGACTACGATGCCATACCATTATTACCCGACTTGTCCTCACTGCGTTACACAAGAAAGAACACAATCGCTACCGTTTTTGAAGTCTTCGGTTTGACCCGACGTGGAATCGATCTCAGATCTACCAGTTCCAGAGCCGAAGGCGAAACCACTCGGCCACTGAGCTGGTATTTTTCTTTCTTGATTATGGGCACTAAGGTGCTAGGAAGAAATTCGTGCGCCCTTCCTAGGGTTATGGCTTAGTGAACTGAACATAACGTCACATTTCAACTCTTGTTCTTGTTGAACGTGATGTTCGTTGTGAAGTTAGTTGCCTCCTTATACAGCCTTCAAATGAGCCTAATATATTCTGTTGAATATTTCAATGTTTTTCGTTGATTTCAATTTATTTTTCGTTGATGTAGGCCTAGCCTTATTTTTTAGAAATCTAAAGATTAGTTGTTTTTTTTGGATTTTTAGGTCAATTAAACTTGCCTTATAATATGAGCTACACAGTATGTTGGCACACAGGATCAAAAATCGATAATCTAAATTTTGATTTAATGTTTTTCTATAAATTTTATCGAAAAGTGATAGAATTTGGCGACCTTTGCAAATAATTTCTTCCTTTTTTCATTTGTAATCAATATTTTGTTGCAATCGCAATCATGGCAAAACTGTGAGTGCGCATAGATTGCTGGCTATCGTTTGCGTTTTTAAGTTGATCAACAATTTGTGGTCTCAAAAGAATTAAGTTAAATACATTGATAGCCTTTTTAAAAGATTTTATTCTTTTATATGAAATTTTTTCAATTAGAAAACTAAACCTTGTGCGACGCCTTTTGAAATGGCGTCGCTACCAAGACCGCGGTAACCGCCCCAGTATCTCCTGACAGGGGGCACGGCTGTTTAGGGGCCCACTCATTTTAGTTTGTTTAATGTTTTTTCGCTGCTTAAATGTTTGTAAATAAAGTTGTTGGAAGTATTTTCTATGCCTGCCTGGGAAAGGGAGTGGTGACCCAAGGATTACATAATGAGAAAAACAATATTTTTTCAGGTGAGTCCTCGCGGCGTCAAGCGCCCAGTAACTTCGCTTCATCATATTTTATTGTTATCAACACATAAGTTTAAAGTTGGAAGGCAGATTAAAACATACAACCGCACAAATGGCAAGAGGACGATCCTTCACTGCTCGAGGTATAAACAACAAGACATTTCGGACAAAGAAACTAATGACCCAGACAGCAAAGCAACGGTTTTTCACATTGATTCAACGTCTACAGACGTTGAATCAATGTGAAAAACCGTTGCTTTATTGCCTGGGGATGCACAGAAGAGGGTTGGCAGGCTACAGAGAAACCCCTTCGAAATATTCCATGATAGTTTCTGCGTATATTACAGTATTCATGCTTATCAAACACGAACAGAATTAAACGAGATAGCAGTAAACGTTGGAAAGTGACAGACGAAACATATTTTACAATTTAACATAATATATCGTCGAAAGAGTGGATGCAAAGGTCGATGCTACATTTTAAACAAAACTTTAAGTTGCTATTGTGCTTTTAAGGAATCGGAAATGGAATCATCGCTGCAGCCAGACTTTGAGGGGAGGTAATCCAAGTGTGTCCCGGTAAGTAGTTCTGGAGGAGGCTGAAGAAGAGATGCCTTGCTTGAGCGACCAAATGAAACTAACATTGAGCCAACAATGTAACCAATAAAGCCGGAAACAAAAATGGCCAGTCCTCGGATCCAAGGCTTTGTTAAGACCTTGCGGCCTGGATGCCACGCTACATCTGCGATGACCAGAAACAAGCCAATCAGAGCCGCACATATTGTGTAGCGTCGAACGGTTCGTCGCTTCGAGGCGATGCATTTCGTTTGTTTAACTTTTGCTTCGTCCATCGCTTTCATGAGCATGTCGTCGCAAGGGCAGCATCGCAGGCCTGTAGCGTAGGTGGCGAGAGCCAAGTCAAACATTCCAGCGCCTAACTCTGCCTGGCCTTTTCTGTAATATCCTTTCACCCAATCAGGAACCAAACGAATCGTCGTCTCTGCATCTTTCATGGCAAAAAAATATTGCTCTAATTTAAGAAAAGCAAGTGATCGATTGCTGTAAAGAAGGGGGTTGGCAGGCTGTAAGGCAATCCCTTCGGAGTATTCCATGATGGCTTCTACGTATTTTCCGCACTTCATTAGCGCGTTGGCCTTCGCTTTTAAGGTCGAAACACTGCAACTGTTTTGAGCCATCACGACGCTCAGTACAGGTTAACCTATCAATCCCTGCAAGTTAACTGTTATCCCTTACTCTGAAAAACATTAGTTCACCGCAAGTGAGCGGTATAGGAATTCGACAGAATGGTTTAGAAACTGAAAGTTTTAATAAAGCTACCATAGCATTATCACAAAATGAATAACACGTTTCAGCTGGAGATAGGTTGGTCTTCGTGATGTCAAACAATGCTTAAAAGCAAAAAAATGACAAATTATACAATATACTAAAATCATAAGCTATACGTATCAATCCCAAACATGAAACAAAAGTCTCTCTTCCTTGAGCCACTACGACTGCGTCAAGAAAACATACTAAAGCTAAACAGTCAATTTATTACCCTTAAGTCGATTTTTATATTTTTTTGAAGAATAAAACAACGTTTTGAAAATAGCCATTGTCAAAAGTAATTGAAATACGCTGGTGAGAAAGCTGATAGGCAATGTTCCCTCTAACGGGCGCAAATGCGC
Source organism: Aplidium turbinatum (assembly GCF_918807975.1). Classification (NCBI taxonomy): domain Eukaryota; kingdom Metazoa; phylum Chordata; class Ascidiacea; order Aplousobranchia; family Polyclinidae; genus Aplidium; species Aplidium turbinatum. The sequence goes on from NC_137482.1 coordinate 25,068,718, forward strand.
AGTAACACTAGGCAGTTTGAGCACTTGAGCAGTGTTTGATTTCTGCGTACTTGACTGCTTGCAATGCTTCAAACTTAAAACAAAGCTTTTGAGTTCAAGTTTTACAGAACGTATCTGTGATCTGTTGAACAGGCTACCGCAGTAGCTACAATTAAAATGTGCGCCATGAACAAAAAGCATTATCGGAGCCAAATAGAACCTAACCGAAATAACGTTTGTCAAATTTTTCTCAGACCAATCCCCAGATCTCACACTATTGTCATGTTTCCTTGTACTTCCACTTTTATACTATTCATTCCTACGAGTTTTATTCGGACGATGCTCGGTGCCCCAAATTTTTATTTCTAGATCCGCTACTGAGTGAAGGGCGATAGGCCAAATCTGTCTTAAGCATATCGTCAATGGATGAGTAAGATGATGACAGTGAAAAGTGTGCGATCATTGAAAAAGTGCAATAGTAGGCTAGAGCTGTTTGAAAATTTGTAATTTATTCGTAGTCTTTGATACTTTGAGATTACTTCTAACAATTCACTAAGTTCATATAGTTTACTTGCAATTTTGCAAGCACAGCCTCACAATATTACTGCTCACTGAACAAAAAAATTATGGCGCACTGAAAAACTTTCTTCGAATGAAAACTGCTGACATGCCTAAAAAATGTTTGTAAGCTCGCAACAGTTTGCTTCGGATCACGTGAGACTCTGTCACCAATCGATTACGGTACAGTTGTGACTAGAGATTTTCCAAAATCTAAGAGCCGTTATGTTAAAAATAAAAATCATTACAAAAGTATTAATTCGAAACCAAATGAGAAAGAACAACGCAATTCATGACAAAACGAGCTGTACTAAAATGTTTTTTACTTCTTTATCGCTGATATAGGGGAAGGTGGGGCAAGATGGGACGTGGGGCAGGACGGGACACCGTGGATATTTTTAAAAGTATTAGCTTTAGCGTCCTCTACCCATTTAGATGTTAAAGGACACCATGATTCTCGATGACTTGCAAAAAAAAGAGATGTTCAGAGAAAAAACGTGATCGTGGCAACAAGATAACTGATTAGAGGCTAGTTGCTATAAGAAATCTTATCAAACTTTTCACATTTTAGCATGATTTCAGGAAAATCTGGAAGATGATACGTGGTCTGGAGATACAGTAATAAAAGTGCTTTTTGGGGTATCTGACTTTTTAGATGTGAGTTGCATATATAATAAACAAACAGAAAATTTCAAAATGTCAGTCATTGGGGCAAAACGGGACAGAGCTGCTTGGGGGCAGATTGGGGCAGGATGGGACATCTGTTCTGCTTATAATGGGCGTGGCAATTTTGTATGTGATTTTTATGGAAAAAAGTAGTCTGTCATTTTGCCCTGATGTAATTAGGCTACGTGTGCTGTAAATGCAAGTCATTTTTGAAATTACAAGATATTATCAGTAGATTTGTGGTTTTACAGGTGATTCCTCATATGAACAATACGCGTCCCGTCCTGCCCCAGGTGTGGGGCAAGATGGGACAAATTAATTTTTTTTGTTTTTGTTAATTATAAGGTCATGCGATACTAACTGAGTCTTTGTATCTTGCTGGTTGGTAGTGGTGTGCAATAGAAATAACATGATACCAAAGTTACCGATGTTGATAAGAAGGAATTCTGCAAAACATCGATTGAAGTTAAGTGTCCCGTCCTGGCCCTTAGGGGCAAAAATGAGCAACTTTAGGCTAAACGTGTTACACGTTGGTGTTTTGCATTTTTTTGTAGTTGATGAATTTAACTTCAATTTTAGTGGGTGCCGCAACTTTTTGGGCCACGTGATCACCCCCAAATCGGGAAGGTAACGACTAGAACATCACACAATTAAGGCGAAGGAGAAATTTGAAAAAATAAAACTAATCGGGAAATAGTTAAAACATCGCACTCGATTTTTTTGGCGCTAAAAGTAACTACTTTCAATTCTCTTATTTTCGTCGCCTGAGTTGTGTGATGTTCTAGTCGTTACCAATCGGGGATCCCCCAAAATCAATTTTGAGCTCTTTTCACGGCATTTCTATGCAATTAGATACGTTTTTTTTTGGACTGACTGCCACTACAAAATACACGAGATAAAAATCACCCAAAATTATGTTATTAATGACGTCATTGTGACGTCACAAGATTAATTTTTTACTTTTTTTCTTATTGTAGTCGCTTGTTTGTTGTTGGTGTTACTTTTTTGGTTACAATAAGTTACCAATGCTAAAATAATTCCCTCTTCAAATATGACGTCAGCATTGCATCATGAATGACGTCATAATTTTGTTTTGTGATTTTTTTTTCCAGATGTTTTTCGTACAGGTAAGTATAGTAGGTAGGCAATAACCAGTATTTTATACAGGTTGATTAGTGTCACGATTTCTTTCTATCTCTTACCAGAAAAAAGACTTGGAAAGATTCAATGACGTAGTTTAATGGGTTATAACCGAAAAGCAGTCAATTAAATTCACGGATAGTTCTACTGGTGAGATGATATATAAAAACGCTTGAAGGACTCCAACGAATGGTTCACCACTTCCAACAATTAATCAAAGTAACAGTAAACGGCAATAGATTCCAATGCTTGCGACTATTGATCAAGTTTAACGTAATCCACTCGCAGCTTCTCATACGATTCTAATTTCAATCAGAAATTATATTAGCGTCAACTTGCTTTACTCGTATGCAATACTTCAACTTTTGATCAACAATAATCTTTGCTTCTATTACCAACTGCTACTATTTCAGCAATGATCTCTCATAACCAACTCATCATAATAATCAACTCATCATAATATAACTCCCATAATAATAATCTCAGAATAAAATAGAAATACAAACTACACCACTATTTATAGTTGGCTGTTCAGTCCAGTAACTTCGAGAAGGTTACATCATAAAGAACCATCGTTCGGTCACGTAGCATTTAAAAGGTAAACAACAGAAGTCTCTAGAAGGTCACGTTCGCAAGAAGATTCTTACATAATAACGATTTCGCAATCGGAGGTTACTTCAGGTCATAACCGATAATAACACAACGCACCAGAATTCCATAATGAAAATAGCACATTCGTTGAAGATACAAAGCAAGCCATCGCGAGGCCTTTGCACCTTGATTGTGACATACGCCCCCCCTTAGAATATTGTTGCAAACAATATAACAACACAATCAATATAAAACACACTACAAAAATAAAACACCAAAAAAAAACGTTATTCGCCACAGCGGTATGCAGCTGAGCAACTGTCAAGTTAATCAATGTTTATTCGACTCATATAATCGGCCACAATATTGTCCTTGCCCGGAATGTCTTCAATATGATAGTCATACACTTGCAATGCCAAAGCCCAACGCATTATCCGATCGTTTTGAAATTTGGCGTGGGAAAGGAAAGTTAATGGCTTATGATCCGTTTGCAAAATAAATGGTTTTCCCATCAAAAACAGACGGAATTTATTAATGCCCCAAATTATTGCAAGGCATTCCTTTTCTATCGTTGAGTATTTCTGTTCGGCATTGGTTAGCTTCTTACTGGCATATGTGACTGGATATAGTTTGTCATTGTGTCTTTGCATCATCACTGCTCCAATACCAACTTTTGATGCATCGGTTCGCACGAGGAATTCCTTATCATGATCGGGCAATTTCAGAATTGGTCTTTGCAGAAGACTTTCCTGTAGTGTTCGAAACGCTCTCTCTTGTTCTTCTTTCCACATTACGTTGTTTGGCATCCCCTTCTTAGTTAGATCACTTAGAGGCGCAGCAATCGTAGCAAAAGATGGAATATGATCCCTGTAATAACTTAGCAAGCCAAAGAAAGAACGCACCTCCTTTTTAGTCTTGGGACGTTTCGCGTTACGAATTTTCTTTAGGTTTTCTTCATTTGGCGTAATCCAATCATATCCCACTATATGACCCAAAAATTCCACATCCTTGGTCGCAACAACGCATTTTGACGGGCGGGCTGTTAAATTAGCGACACGAAGGCGCCCAAACAGTTCGTCGAGTGTCCGTAGATGTGTGTCCCAATCTTTAGTGTGTATAATCAAATCATCAATGTAACTTTCTACATTATCCATTCCGGATAGAATTTTTCTGATTGCGCGCACTAACGTCGCGCCAGAGTTTTTCATACCAAACGGCATTCGAATGAACTCATACATTGCATCTGGCGTCACAAAAGCAGTCTTGGGAATATCCTTGTCTTCCACTGGAATTTGCCAATAACCCTTACTTAAATCAATCTTCGTAAAATATTTGCTCTTACCCAGGCGTTGAAATAAACCTTCGGCCGTGGTCATCGGTTCTGGATCTCCGAGTGTAATCTTATTGAGCTTCCGATAGTCGACGCAAATTCGATTGGATCCATCTTTCTTTTTCACGATAATCGGTGAAGCATATGGAGATGTCGATTTACGAATGATTCCTTGCTGTTCCATTTCTTCCATTTCCTTCTTCAAATTTTCTCGAACAGCGTATGGCAAAGGATAAGGTTTAGAACGCATTGGTATATCAGTGGTCACGTTGATTTGATGGCTAGTGACTTTTGTTCTTCCAGGTAGATCTGAAAATAATTCCTTATGTTTCTTCAGTAAATCATTGATTTCTCTCCTTTGTACGTCCGGCAGCTTGGAGTCAATAACCACATCGTTGATATTTTCTCTTCTATGGCAATTTCCTAACTCTAGTAACTCATCATCATCGACACTATAGTCTTCGTTATCTTGATGTTCGATTAATCCTGTTAATGTCACCATGGGCTCTGACACTTGTAAAGAATCTTGGAACATTTGCTTCTTGCTTTTAGCGTCTTCATCTCGATCATAGTACAACTTCAAAAGATTAGCATGATACGTTTTTAGCTTGTTACGAAGAGAAACGAGAAAGTCATTTTCTCCGACCTTCTTTTTAATTTGGTAAGGGCCTTTCCATTGCATCAACAATTTGTTGTTGTCACTCGGCAGCAAAATCAGCACCTTGTCCCCTTCCTTCAAGTTTTTCCTTGTCGTTTTCCGGTCAAAATATTTTTTATGTTTTATTTGGCTTTTCTCTAGCTCTTCCTTGGCAATCTTCATAGTTTCTTCTAGGCGTTCCTTAAGTTCCAAAACATATTGATAGCTAGTTTTTACTTCTGAAGAATCGGATTCATTGGTCCAGAATTCCCTTAGAATCTTCATTGGCCCTCTAATGGTCCTCCCATACAATAGTTCAAAGGGGGAGAATCCAGTTGATTCTTGGGGTACCTCTCTGTACGCGAACAACAAGGGATTAATAAATCGGTGCCACTGTCTGGGCTGTTCGCTACAAAGCCTCCTTAACATCTTCTTTAGTGTTCCATTAAAACGTTCCACTAATCCATTACACATGGGATGGTATGGAGTAGTCCTGAGTGACTTAATGGAAAGTAAACGGGATACCTCGTTCATGCAATCAGAAACAAACTGTGTTCCTAGGTCGCTCAAGACTTCCTCAGGAATACCCAGCCTACTGTAAATATCGATCAAAGCCTCAGCTACAGTTTCAGTATCTATCCTTTTCAATGGTACAGCTTCTGGATACCTTGTGGCGTAGTCTACTAGGGTCAGAATGTAACGATGACCGTCATCACTAACGGGAGCAATCGGTCCTATCAAATCGATTGCAACTCGTTTAAAGGGTAGGTCAATTACCGGCATCTTCCCTAAAGGAGCTCTTCCAACTCTCCCCTTCGAAACTGTTTTCTGGCATATATCACAAGATCTACAGAAGCTCACAACGTCACTATGCATCCCTGGCCAAAAGAAATTGGTGTTGATTCGATCTTCCGTTCTTTTCACACCCATATGTCCACCAAAAATGGAGTCATGAGCAATCTTCATCACTTGTTTTCTTAATTCCTTTGGCACTACAATTTGGCTCCATACTTCTCCGGTATCTAATCTTTTACGTTTTCGACGAAGGATTTTTCTACACTTTTCATATTGAACCTCAAAATTTCCTCTTTTAATTGGCTCTTTCATATTAACAAATTTCTTCAGAGTCAGGTCGTTTTCTTGAATCTCAGCCAATTTATCCCTCGTAACGGTTAATTTGGATTGTACCTCAGCTACCTTTAGAGGCTTTACATTATCTTCCCTCTTCCTTGCCTGTGCCCTCGTAACAGCGGCGGCAGATATACCCCACTCCGGATCAGGTTCACCAGGTGCCCTTGCTTCATCCACATTACCAATCACTAGATCAAACAAACACCTTTCCAAACATAAGGCTTCCACAATTCCGGTAAGGTAAGGAGTATCGATATGCACTCTCGCTAAAGGTCCTTGAATTAACCTGGTATCAATTGCCGTGGTATGACCCGTTTCACCAGTCAATTGATCTTCACTGACTAAGCTTCTTTTAATAATTATACCGGTACATCCAGTATCCCGTAAAACCTTCACCTCCTTATGTCCCACTTTTCCAACCGCTATGGGCAAATTAGTGTTAATTTGTTTTTCTTCAGATATATCTTCCATTTTCTTCCTTTCTGACCCACCACCACTCTCATCTGGAATCTCCTCTTCTGGTAATAAAGTTTGAATTTGGATAGCACATCCCACTCGGTGAGCTACAGTACCGGTCACGTTCCTCGGCGGCTGATTTGTGGTTTGAGAACGCGGCTTGTCTCTGCATTCCTTCGTTTCATGTCCATATCTACTGCAGAAATTGCACCACCTTCGTCCATCCCTGGGTTTAGTCCGACAATCAATAGCTTTATGACCTATCCCATTGCATTTAAAGCAACGAATTTCACTGGTAGAAAGGCTCTTGTGAAAACTACTGGTATGACCTTTGTCAGTATTGCGACGAAATGGTTCTTTATGCGCCAATTTCTTGCCATGAGCAACCAAGTACTGTTCCGCCACACTGGCTATGTCTTCTAGAGTCTTTGGACTTCTCTCCATTAAATATACAGACAAATCTTTTGAACATGAATCTGTGAATTGTTCCTTAACTATAAGGTTTGCCAATCCGTCCAATGATTGTTCGGCCCCCGAAAGTTCAAACCATTTTAACAAAAGGTTTCTTAAACGTTCAATAAATTGACCTGGGCTTTCGTGTCGTTCAGGCTTTGCCTCACGGAATCTTTGACGGTATCCATGCTCGGTAAAATTGTATCGCTTTAACAGAGCTAACTTCAATCTGTCGTAATTCATGGCTTCTTCTTGTGAAAGTCTTGAATATACATCAAGAGCTTGTCCCGATAATAACATGCTTAGCTGGGTAGCCCACGTCGACTTCTCTAATTTGGCTATTGTAGCATATCTTTCAAATCTTAACAAGTAACTATCCAACTCATCTTTTTCTTCAACAAATGATGGCAAATCTGGACGTCTAACTTGCGCCACAATAACATCTCGAGCATTATCATTAATAGAATTAGATCGCTCACCAATGTCCAGCTTTTGTCTTTCTAATTCAAGTTTTAACTTTTCCAATTCATATTGCGCTCTTCTTTCTTCAGCTTCTACTTCGCGCTGCGCTTGTTTCTCTTCAGCTTCTCGTTGAGCTTGTTTTTCTTCAGCTTCAGCTTCTCGTTGAGCTTGTTTTTCTTCAGCTTCGCGCTGAGCTTGTTTTTCTTCAGCTTCTCGTTGAGCTTGTTTTTCTTCAGCTTCGCGCTGCGCCCGCTTCTCCTCTGCTTCAGCTTCAAGTTCACGCTGTGCTCGTTTTTCTTCAGCTTCAAGTTCTGCTTTCCTTATTTCACGAGCAGCTCTTCTATCTTCTCTTTCGTCAGCTTCTCGCTGAGCTTTTTGGTCCATTATCTTGTGATACTCTTCTATCACAAACTGAGACTTCTCATTACCAGTCAGCCCCATTCGTTCAGCCATGCTCCCTAAGTCTTCAATCATCTCATGTTTGACAGTATCCGCCATCTTGACATTAATTTATTATTCTTTCAATAAATCTTTCGGTATTCTTCGGTTTTTCGGTTAAATTTTTTCGGTTATTCCCGGACGAGCCCCCAGAATGTCACGATTTCTTTCTATCTCTTACCAGAAAAAAGACTTGGAAAGATTCAATGACGTAGTTTAATGGGTTATAACCGAAAAGCAGTCAATTAAATTCACGGATAGTTCTACTGGTGAGATGATATATAAAAACGCTTGAAGGACTCCAACGAATGGTTCACCACTTCCAACAATTAATCAAAGTAACAGTAAACGGCAATAGATTCCAATGCTTGCGACTATTGATCAAGTTTAACGTAATCCACTCGCAGCTTCTCATACGATTCTAATTTCAATCAGAAATTATATTAGCGTCAACTTGCTTTACTCGTATGCAATACTTCAACTTTTGATCAACAATAATCTTTGCTTCTATTACCAACTGCTACTATTTCAGCAATGATCTCTCATAACCAACTCATCATAATAATCAACTCATCATAATATAACTCCCATAATAATAATCTCAGAATAAAATAGAAATACAAACTACACCACTATTTATAGTTGGCTGTTCAGTCCAGTAACTTCGAGAAGGTTACATCATAAAGAACCATCGTTCGGTCACGTAGCATTTAAAAGGTAAACAACAGAAGTCTCTAGAAGGTCACGTTCGCAAGAAGATTCTTACATAATAACGATTTCGCAATCGGAGGTTACTTCAGGTCATAACCGATAATAACACAACGCACCAGAATTCCATAATGAAAATAGCACATTCGTTGAAGATACAAAGCAAGCCATCGCGAGGCCTTTGCACCTTGATTGTGACAGTATTTATATACAGGTTGATTAGTGATATGTTTAGTGATTCTAGTCGTTACCAATCGGGGATCCCCCAAAATCAATTTTGAGCTCTTTTCACGGCATTTCTATGCAATTAGATACGTTTTTTTTTTTGGACTGACTGCCACTACAAAATACACGAGATAAAAATCACCCAAAATTATGTTATTAATGACGTCATTGTGACGTCACAAGATTAATTTTTTACTTTTTTTCTTATTGTAGTCGCTTGTTTGTTGTTGGTGTTACTTTTTTGGTTACAATAAGTTACCAATGCTAAAATAATTCCCTCTTCAAATATGACGTCAGCATTGCATCATGAATGACGTCATAATTTTGTTTTGTGATTTTTTTTCCAGATGTTTTTCGTACAGGTAAGTATAGTAGGTAGGCAATAACCAGTATTTTATACAGGTTGATTAGTGATAGGCATATCATGAATGTAACTACCAAAAAAACTACTCATCATCGGCGTATGAGCAGATCTTTCCAGGCTAGATTGGCGGGCAGGAAATCATCAGCCACTCAACAGTCTCGTCGTCCAGGACCCTCAGACCATGCGCACCGTGTGGAGGCCGGTGGGTTAGGCAGTGGTGGATGACATGGTCTGCGGTCTGATCAGTGGCACCACACTCGCATTCTGGTGAAGGAGCCAGGCCCCACTTGTGCATGTCCGAACAAAAATGGCCGACGCCAGTTCGCAGGCGGTTAAGCTTGACCCACGCAAGCCTTGCGAGGGACATCCCTGGTGGACGGGGATCGGCGTCGGGTATAAAGTCACGGAGCGTGGAGGTGTGGTTTTGCCACTCCGTGTTCCACATGTGGTTCGTCCAGTGTTCCTCACTTAAACCAAGTTCTTCTGTGTTCTTAAGTAGTTGTGTGGCAGGCACAAAGGGGCGTCTTGATTTCAGCCGCTGCTTTGAAGGTGGTGGTTGCTTGAATGTTGCATGGAGGGAATAGTCGGGGTCCAGAGCGCGGCAAGCGAGAGAAATCGTGGCTCCTTTACGACGTAGCTCAGCGGATTGGATGCCTGCTAGAATGGGTAGGCAGTCCGTCGGAGTGAGACGCAGGCATCCAGTCACAGTATGCAGTGCATCGTTGATAGCGGTATCAACGTAGTTGGTGTGAGAACTACGACACCAGACTGGTTTGCAGTACTCAGAGGTGGAATGAACAAGGGCTAAGGTAGCTATACGAAGAGTTTTGGCATCAGCTCCCCAGCCGGAACCCGCCAATCGCCTCAAAAGTGCGACGCGTGTAGATAGTTTTTTGCGCAGTGACTCCAAGTGTCGGCGATACGTGAGTGACCTGTCCAGAGTTATCCCGAAATAAGTAGGTTCGGCATAGTAGGGCAAGCGCTCCCCATCAATGTTGATGTTTACCTCACGCTGTGCCTCTCGGTTGTTAAGGTGGAAGGCCGCTGACACTGTCTTTGCCTTGCTGAGCTGTAGCTTCCATTTCTGAAGGTATGCTGATAGTGTTTGCATGTCTTGGCTGAGGTTCCTCTCCACTGACTGCCAATTTCCCGCAGAGTGCAGGAGTGCCAGGTCGTCTGCGTAAGCATATTTCCTGGAGATGGTGGGGGGCAAGTCATAGGTGTATATGTTGAACAGGAGAGGAGCCAAGACTTAGCCATGTGGGACGCCGTTTTTAAGTCGGCGTAGTCTGCTTCGACGACCGCTACTGGTTGTGAGGGTAAAACTGCGGTTTTGCACAAGTTCCATCATCATATGGACCATGTGTCTGTCAGGAAGCAGACGGAGTAACTTGCAGGTAAGGCCGCTATGCCATACGGTATCATAGGCAGCAGTGAGATCAACAAACATGGCGCCTGCCTTCTTCTTAGTCGAAAAACTGTCCTCAATGTTTTGGGTCATAAGTGTGACCTGATCTACGGTTGATCGTCCGTGTCGAAAGCCAGCTTGCTCACGGGGGAGCTGCGGATGGTTTGACACGGGCGTAGATGAGTCTCTCGAGGATCTTGAAAGGGATGCATAGCAGTGAGTTTGTGGGGTAGCTCTTTGGATCCCCTGGGGGCTTCGGCTTAGGAACTGCAACTACAAGGGCTCTTCTCCAGATTCTGGGAATTCTCAGGTGGCGCAAACAGCAGGAAAGGAAGTCTTTTAACCAGGACTTTAAGGAGGCAGCAGCATGAAGTATCAACTCCGGGCATAAGTGGTCAGGGCCTGGGGCTTTACCTGGTTTTGTGTGCTGGAGGGCGGCGGAACATTCCTCAGGGGTGAACTAACCCGAGATGTTGTTCCCGTCTGGGGTTTACCCTCCAGAGGTCCTTCGTTTTTTGTAAGACGGATCTGTCTGATTCACGGTCTCTCGATATGTATTTCCCGTTCTCCACGAGTTGTGAGGCGATGGAATTTGCTGAAACCGGACATTGTTGCCGAGAGGCACGTGATCTACCAGTTAGGTTGTTCAATGTACTCCATGCTATGCGCTGGAGTGCGTGAATTCGATTGATTCAACAGCTTCTGTCCAGCGCTCCTTCCTCTTTGAGTCCAGCCTTGCCAACAGGGCTGTGGCTAAGCGGTTGGTATCGTTGCCCTGGGGGGCGTGGAGGAAGTCGGAGTAGAGGCTTTCGCACTCCTTATCCCAGCACGGCATGTCGTTCTGTTGTCGGCCGCGGGGATGGAGTGTTTTTCCGCTGATGTTATTGCATCACAAAAGTCCTAGTATGCTTCTTCCACGTTGTTGTTGTGTGGGGATAGGATATACTGTGTGGCTTCGTTGCTGAGGAGGCTGTAGCACTCCCAGTTAGCCATTCTGAAGTTCCATCGCTTAACAGGCTTGCTCGGGACAGGCATTGTGAGCGTTGAAGCCGTGATGAGCGAGGGTCAACGTTGGGACTGGGGGAACCTGTCTAGCACACGTTTGTCCGGTTAACAATTATCGGGGTCATCACTTGCAAAATTGGAAAAAACGCAAAATTGGAAAATGTACTGCAAGTATCTGAACAGCATTTGCCCTAGGTTTTTTGCATTGAATCATCATCTTTATGCTCGTTGGACATCAGTTCACAATCGTGATATTGAAGCATTTGAGCAAACTGATTCCACTTTGAAGACACATTTTGCTGAAGGGAAGTTTGTGGTTACAAAATCCGGTAAGAGGTTTTCTGCAATGGCACTTGACCAGAATCATGAGCAGTGCAATGCCGTTGTTAAAGGTAAAGGAGGTTCTATAGAATTGTTTCAAAACGAAGAAGCTTTAAAACGATGAATGATTTCTCAACCAATGATTGTAGAAACGCTGACAAAATTCATGACAAAATTGGCATTAGTGACAAAAAAACTCCAATGGCTACATCACGAAGAAAGTAAAGGTTATCACGAGAGGTTTCGTTAAGAATTGATTTGTTTGATACAAACGTTTGAAGAGCTTGGCAACCCTTTCACCGAATCGTCTGGAAAACTTTTGACAATGTGCTCAAGGCAAGCCTCCAATGATGAAGGTGTGCAACAGCTTCTAAGCCTTCATAACTTTGGGTAAACAAAATTTGAATCGTTTGGATCTTCCAGTTTTGTTGAAAATGAAAATTTTGGAGAACCAATAACCAAAGTATTGTTAGACTTGTTCGGCAAAACGCGAACACCAAAGAAGAACACACAACCCACAGTCAAATATAAATCATCCCTTCTTCATAGAGTGTTTGTTTCAAGCTAAGTTCGTGGCAAAGATGTTTAAACTGTCCTGTTCTTCAAAGCTGTTCTTCAAGCACGAAGTATCATTGTACCCAGTGGCGTAGCCAAGGGGGGGTTTTGGGGGTTACAACCCCCCCCTTTGGCACGCGTGTGACGTCACGATATAGAGAATGATGCTTTCAGTCTAAAAAAAATTGCCTAATTTTAAACAAAATTGCATTAAAAGAGCGAGTTTTGCCAATACCAAACATCTCAGCCAGGAATTAGCAACAAGAAAAGACAGAGACTTAGCTTTATTTCCGAAAAATGCCGAAGAAAACATGATCTTATCCTTTTGCTATGCTACCGGACAGCACCATTTTACAGGAATATTCGTAGGCTACCCATATTTTTGTTGAAAATGCTCTCAGAATGCACCAAATTCAAAGTAATTTTTCAAAATTTCGTTTGCTGTCGTTTGCGTTTGCTGTCGTTTGGTCGTTTGCTGTCGTTTGCAGCAAACGACCAAAATTGGTTAAAAAATCAAAAAAAAATGATGACGTCACAATGACGTCAGCAGTCAAATTATTTTGTGTTTGTTTTGTCTCACTTATTTTTATGTTGGTTTTAGTTGGAGTACCGGTTACTAGAACCATTTCACAATTCCCAAAAGCAGTTTCGTCATGATTGCATCTTTTATGACGTCATCATTACATTATTAAGACTAGACAACTTGAAATTTAGAAACCAAATGTAAGTTTATTCTGAAAAAAGCAATCAACTACTATCATTATAAGTTTTACATGCTTAAAATTTTGAATTTGCAAGCAATAACAATAATACCAGTACAGGATGACGCAATAATGACGTCATCAAGGGTATAACCAGAAAAGCAACTACCAGCAGTGAATTTCCCTTTTAGCCATGCCACTTCAAAATTTAAAATAATATGTAATTATGATCTACAAATCAAATGAATAGGCCTACACGACACCAGATTATGCAATGTCTGAATCTTAACACTGTGAATTCAAGATGAAAAAACTAGCGGTTTTTTTCCTCTTTCGTGATCACACGAGGAAATCTCAGACATGTCCAATGTTTGATAGCTAAGAGCTGTATCTAACGATGTAACAACAATCATAGACAAGTTTGAATCGACTGAAGTTATCACAGCTTGTTGAAACAGTTGATATAACGCAGTTTTGTTGCTGTCATTTTTCAAAAACTCAGACCAGTTGAGAGGAAGACGAGTATTACTTGTGACAGCCACGTAACATCCAGATCGTTGCTTGTTTCTTGCAGAAGGTTTGATGTTATTTTTCAGATATACATCGAAGACAATGTCAACACGATTGTACTTTGCTGCCTTGCCAGTAACGTAAGGGATAACGATTTAAAAAAGGTATTCTTTAAATGTTTTCACATTACCTCTGGGTTTTATTATTTGCATGAGTGCTGAACCGTCTATATTATAGACGGTTATAGACTCTATGTTATAGACTATATGTGCTTTTTAAGTAAAAATATGCAAAAATCAAATATGTAATTTCACAAAAATGCCGTAAAAAGAGCTGAAACGTGATTTTTGGGGAAATTCCCGATTTGGGGGTGATCACGTGACCCAAAAAGTTGCGGCACCCACTAAAATCAAAGTTGGGTTGACCAACCGCAAAAATATGCAAAAAAACAACGTGTAACACGTTTAGCCCAAAGATTTCCCTAAGGGCCTGAACTAATACAAGGTAATCGGTAAAAATACACACGGAAAAATCCATACAGAAAATGTCCACACGGAAAATATTCCGACTGGAAAATACCCATTCGGAAAATATACCCTATATGATCTCTCGAAAAATAAGTATTTTCCACATGGATATGCTCTATGTGGATTTTACCTGCATTTCTAAATCACTATGGTATCAGTAGCCTAGTAGTTTGATTTAAATATTCTTCTCTATTGCTGTTAGAGTGGAGCCTCGGGACCTCAAAATGAGAATAGCCTGGGACAGTGGTTCTTAACCTTTTTATGTGTTGGCACCACTTTGAAATAACCAAGCAGTTCTAGCATGACTCAAAAGCAATGTTTTTTACACGTGTAAAGAACAAAACTATTGCGTTTCTTCAATCTGTATTCATTTAACTGACAATAAAATATCACAACGTAGTGCTTTCCTCATACGTGGGATCTGACAATTGGATTATTTTTTTCTTGATATTTTGTACATCCGTCTATCTATACGGTTTAACGTCTCCTGTTTGCAGCATTGCGAGGGTTGGTGGCCAACAACCTTCTCCTCTTTGACGGCATTTTTCCATGCCACCCGGTCCTGAAGGCCGACCGAGATGAGATCTGCCGACTGCACATCTTTTCCTACGTAGTTTAGCCAACGCTTCTTAGAACGGAAAGTTACTCCATGGACGTTAAAGAACTGAATTTTCTTTGGCCACGCGTCTTCTTCCATGTGTTGCACGTGTCCGTACTAACGCAGCCTTCTCCATCTCATGACATCTCCAAGCTGATGGGTGCCAAGTCTGGACCTCAGCTCTCCATCGTCACTCGGTCAGAAAGACACTTAAAATAGATCCATCGTACCATGGCATTGTCGTTGCAATATAGCTAATTTTATTATAGCTAATTTTATAGCTATTAGCTAGAATAATTTTATTATAATTTTATATAGCTAATTTTTTTTCTAGGGGGGTCCGGGGGCATGCTCCCCCGAAAACTGAAGTTTCTTCTTCTATACGTTGCACGTGTCCGTACCAATGCAGCTTTCTGTATCTCATGATATCTTCAAGCTGATGGATGCCAAATCTGGATCTCATCTTTTCCAGCTTCACCCGCTCAGAAAGGCGCTTGGAACAGATCCATCGTAGCCTACTATACATTATCATTACAACGTGGCCAATTTTTCTCTTCGACAGTGATGAGCCAGGTCTCACTTGCATGCAGTAGAGCACTCTTTACACCCATAGTATATACGTGACATCGACTACCGAAAGAAATATCCTTATCTATAAGAATAAAGATGAGCCCACAAAAACTCCTCCAGGCCAATTGCACCCTTTCTGCGATGGCAACCATACAACCTCCCTATTGCTCAATCGTGTCACCAAGATAGCAAAATCCAGGCACTACATCGAGTTCTGCATCACCAATTGTCAGCAGTTGGCTCCGAAATTACCTTCATTTCACTAGATAGGCCTATGAGAAAAAATGTTTCTTCTCAGTGGTGATTAAGCAACAAGCTCAGCGACGTTTTTGCTGTTGTTTCCTGTTGATGATGGCATCAAATCGTGGGGTGTTGGCGCTGAGTGCCACTTGCATGTCAAGGATCTAATCGTTTTTTGTTCTTTGTTATGTGAAGCAGGCAGGAATATCTTGGTTCCTTAATTATTCCTTTATAGCTAACTCTCATCATTCAGCATTCCCGCACCTTCTAGGAACAGCTCGCGCAACCCATAAGGGTGCGAGCCCCTCCGGTTAAGAATCCCTGGCCTAGGGCCTCTATCTAAATCCGGCCCTGGGTGTTGGTACAAACTACAAAATATTCGTTATTTTTCTGCATTGGGCAACAAAAGGGGTGGTCTGATATAGTCAAGTCAATTTAATTTGCTTCAACAGCGCCACATATAACCAAATAAGCAGAGTTGATAAAAAGTAAAAACAATGCATCGTAAAGTTACAGCTGTTGGTTAGATTATGGCACAATCAGGGTGGTATCAAAAGCCAGTGGTGCCGAAGTAGGGGGGGATTGGGGGATATATCCCCCCAATATTTTGGCAGCATCCCCCCCCCCCAATAATATAGAAAAAATATTTGCTATGAAGTTGTACTTCGATTTAGTTGTTTGCAAGCATCTTGCATTGCTGTTGTTTTTCTTATATTGATGTTTGATCACAGTTCTAAATTGTCTTGGATTTGACGCTAGACAATGAAGGACTTTCATTGAAGGTATTAAGGACGAGTTGGACAAAGGGCCACCGGGCACGGCACTGCAGTAATGCTCAAAGGCGTCGATTTTTTCTTAGAAGAGAGGAATTCTGGGTGGGCGAGAGTTTTCAAACAAATTTCATTGAATGTGTGTATGTTCGCAAATTCGCAATGGTTAGTCTTTCTCACAAAGACTGCGTTTAGCAGCAATTAAGCTTTAATAGGTTTGATGTTTGCTTTCTTGCGCTTTGCGATCTTATGAGCGCTGCTAAACTAAACAAATTTCTTTTATGTTTTTCTTTGCGACTTAAAAAGCGCGTGACTCGTGACCTGTTATCTTTAAAGTGGCGCCTTCGGATTTGCCGCAATATGTTCGGACAGGTGACTACAATAACAAGTACTATCAGAGTTAAGACGCATCCACTGGAATTCGGAAAAAAGCTTCCTTTGCAACACACGACCTTCCCGACCCGGAAGCTGATCCGGCAGCATACTAACGTCAAATGAAGCATGTAGAGATCCACGGTTCATGCTGTCTTCTATAACTACCGGTGCATTGCCTGAGACATTACTTCACCACTGTCCATCCTTGAAGCACTGCTTTCTTCATCTTCTCTACGTTCATTCGTGCTGGACGTAGCTTCTTCAGCGTTATCATCTGGATGCCTTTGGGAAGCTGGTTTTAAGAATGCGCGAATAGATGTTTGACTTGCTTGTTTAGATGTTTGAAGATTTGTAAAAAACAATTGTTTTAATACGTCTTTAGTTTGTATTTGTCATGTTCATTATGATGTCATATTCATATTCCCTTACGCTGACCGGAACTAAAGTTTGATTGTGATGTAACGAAAGTGAGACCATTCGGAGAAAAGATCAAACGTGGCTTTCTCTCACCAGGAATTGCCAGCGTGTGGCAGTTGCCGTAGCAACAACAATGCAACGAGTACCGCTTTTTTTCAATGCAGCATTATTGCGGAATTGCTTTGTTCTGTCGAATACCTAGCGAGAGACATAGCGTAAAACAAGAAGTTGCGCTGCAGTTGGTTGGATAACTCAGTGTTTAACAAAAACGGAAATAATTGTAACAAACACTTCATAAGTGTCATGAAAACAGGGTGGGCGAAACATATTTTGCCCACCCTCGTTTCACAGCAGGGTGGGCACCGCCCACCCGCCCACCCTATTTCGACGCCTATGGTAATGCTTATGAGGGGACTCATTGTTTTAATCTCCTGTGCAGGCCGTGTATCTCTGGTATGCAATGAATTAATCTCCTGCGTCTGATCGCAGCTCCTAACTAAAGTGTCTGCTGTTCTAATCTAAAAGAGCTTACCAGGCATTGTCCGAGTTGGAAAAACCTCTCTATTCTCAAATACTTCAGCTGATTAAGATCCTCGTAGTTTGCCCGGTAGCCTAAGCATGGTGCTTGTAAGATGTCATCTTTCAATCTTCGTAGATTGAAAACCTTTCTGAGAAATACTTTGGGACAGGAGAGGTTGAATGCTAATATTATTTGCAACATTCACCAAAATATTCTTAATGACATCAGCATAAATGACATTGCTGATGAGTTTTCAATGCGCACTACCGTAAGACGCAACATGTTCGGTTGTAACAAGTTCTTGTTAAGTGTTTGAAAGTTATTATTTTAGTCATAAATTTGCAGATGGTCTTCTGTAGAAATAATGAAAATTCGATTGTTTTCAGTATCCAGACCAGTGACTTTGTCTTATAGTGCACTAAGTGTAGTGATTCTAGTGAAGGAGAGGACAACCAGAAAAATATAACTTCTGTTTTTTGTTGTTGTTGAAAAACTAAGTATTCATTGGCAGGTCATAAGTTGGAATCCTGCTGAAGGTACCAATTTTTCTTTGACCGCTGCAAGAATAAGAAACAAGCATTCACAAGAGCACTGGTAGCACTTTTATCTCCATGATTTCTCATCTGTATATTATGCTGTTAGCAGCTAATTTACCGAGGTCCGGTGATTGTTTAATAAACTTAATACCGATACCACTAAAATTGAGTACAAAAATTTGCATCTCCCCCAATGTTCAAAAATCGTCTAAAATTTGATAAATTGTTGAATTATCCCCCCCAATCCTCAACTAACTTCGGCACCAATGTCAAAAGCCATAAGCAGTCATCTTGTCAGGCGTCAGCCACCACCCGATAACAATAAATCTAACTACTCATTCATGCACACATGTGTACAAAGACATAGGCGTAGCCAGGGGGGGCGAAAGGGGCCATGGCCCCCCCCAAATTTTCGAAGTTTGGATTCCGAAGTTGAGCCCTTTGTTAAAAATATAATAAAATTTGCAGATATTTATAACGTTTTCCAAGACATCTGGCTATTAACACCCCAAGGACTTGTTTTAGACACACAGAAAGACACCAAAAAATTTTGCAAATCGTAAATCGCGCAAAATTTACTGGGTTTACGTTTCTTTTAACTAATTTGTGGAAGCAATTTCAGAATGGCTTACTCTGTTGGGTTTTTCTGTAGCTGAGTTTTTGGTGTTCTCTAATGTTAGCCGCAGATTTTGCCCGTTCGTGTGTAAGAGCTACCTTTAATAAGTTAATAGCTGTTTATCTGCTAATAAATTTCATACAAATATTACCCTAAAAGTGTTTGCAGAAAGCGCTATAATCCATTATTTAAGTGTAATTTTTCAAAAATTTTCCGGAGGAGAATGCCCCCGGACCCCCCTAGAATACGCGTGCCTTCGGCACGCTCTAACCCCCACCAGTTTCATCGCTTCCCCTTGCTCAAGCCACCAGGATACGCCACTGCACATCAGGTGGCGATGTCTAAAAAAAAAACACTTTGTCGTTCTCTTCAAGTCATCAAATATTTGGCCCCCCCCAAATTTTTTTCCTGGCTACGCCACTGTACAAAGACAGACACACTACTTCAATAAATAAAAAGGGTTTAACTACTCATATTAAAAAACAAACAAAAGGCAACTGCTGTTAGTTTGAATTTTCATCCCCAGATTGAAAAAACCGAGGATGAAGATTCAAAGCAGCAACCAAAATTAGGCCAACGATCAATCTGTAATTGTGTGCTAGAATACAGCGTTCGCCAAAGTTTTACTAAAATATAACAGGGAAAAAGCGTATAGGCAGGGTTGAAAGTCGTTAGTCAAAAAGCAATGACTATGTCATTATTCGATAGTGCTCAAAAAAGCAATGACTTTTCGCTACCGATACTTAAAAAAAGCAATGAATAGCAATTACTAGAAATATTGTATTTGCGTATTTAACGAGTTAACGACTCTCAGTCTCACTGGCATGGTTTTTTTGAACTGTGTTGCCGCAAAACTTTCCTTCATCCTTTAAAGTTCGAAAACCGGAAGGGGGCTAGGTCGGATAGTAATCCGAAAACTAAATCTCGTAAAATCGTTTTGACGACGAAGTAAGTGAACAACAAAAAATGATTCAGCAGTTCTCCTAATATCGATTAGTGAAAAACGAATAATGATTTCGTTACTTGCATAAAAAAGCAGTGAATAACGCGCATTCGATATTTATGTTTAAAAGGAATGGGTATAAGCATTCGATATTGAGAAAGCAACGAATAACGCTATCGAATAGTGACAACTAGTCGTTACTTCCAACCCTGTATAGGCCACCATCACATTGTAACAATTATTATGGAAAACAGACATAAATAGAATGATTTGGTACTGCTGTGGATGACAAAATTAAAAAGAACGATAATATTGAGAAAAGTAGTCTTTTGCATTAAGCGCTTTAAGGTGTGTATGTATAAGCTATCTATGTAATGTAGGCTTAGAGTTGGACTTTGATATTTTTTTAAAGTAATGGAACGGTAAACCTTTTATGTCGTTTGAAATGTCACGCCACACTTGTACACCCAAGAAATGGCTGTTTTTTCACCAAAGTTGGTCTCAAATCTGGGTAGAAATAATCTGTTTTTTCGTTATGTCTAGCACCATATTGATGTACGTCATAAAGCCTAACAAATCAGCCAGAGAAACAAGCTAATAAATTGTTTTCATACTTAAACATGAAGTGTGCACAATTGCACATGCCAGCTTTGCAAGATCACCTTTTAACTCTTGAAATTTCATATGCAAGTAGGATGTCGAGGTTTTCTTTTCACTAAACAAGCTCGCTCAAACAAATTTGTGCTGAATTACCTCTACCTTGTGTAGTAACATTTTGTTGGCTCTACCCCATTAGAAGATCCGATACTTGCACAAGTCTGGCCGACTAGTTTCAAATGAAAGAAAATGACCAAAACGTAAATGTAGTTTTCAATTATAAAAATACACTGGGCTTGTCCTTAAACTTTTACAGCTATCTTGTCTTACCTTGCTACGTTAAATTGGCACTTCAGAATATGCCTAAGTCTGCCAGGTTACACTGCTTAATCACTAAGTGGTCTACTTCAAAACCTTAATTTTATAGCTGAAATTTCCATGAGATAACATTTATAGACCAGTGTATTAATGACTGAAAAACACTCATGCCTATTACTCATGAATTCATCAATAGACTGAACGGGAGAAGCAAAATTTGAAGAAAAAATAGTAAAAACTTTGCGGGTCAAAAATCCAAAATATTATACATAGCAACTGTTGGTAGATAGAACAATGGTACTTTATTTCAAGCTGTGAACTCAAAACTAAGTTTAAGGAAACTTTTAGTTCAGTCAGTTGTTTTTACTTCTAACTATCACCACAAAAAACAAAACTTTGATTTATTAATTCAATTCAATTTATTTCTCTTTGTCAGAATGCAGAAGAAACGATATTGTGAAAATAAAATACAGTAACAGAACTAACAAAACCCAAAACTGCCTGCTCTCTCTCTATTTGCCTTCCATTGCAGTCTAGGTAACATTGACTCAGCCACTTTTTTTGGTCAGAAAGGAAAATTCCTACTAATCTCGGCTTCTGTACCAGTGTACGTGACGTATTTTCTTTTTGACCTTTCCTTCTACCAAAATTAGTTGTTACCGATTAAGCAAAGTCGTTTTTTGCATTGATTCCCTGTCTGCATACGTGGAGTCAATGCAAAAAACGACTGATTTTCAGTCTGGGTAGGAACGTTTTTGAATGAACTTTACTCCCAATCATGTTGGTTGCCAACTCTCACTATTTGGCTTCGTCCAAGTTTAACTGTTACCTCCCACATTTAAACCGTCATTGCTTTAACTTGCCATTTCAAATTCCTTAATAGGTCATATTTTTTCTCTCGTTTTTTTTAAAAGTTGGATGCCAGATTTTTGCTCTCCAAGCAGAGGCGCCGGAACGATTTTTGACTGGGGGGGCAAGATTACAAAAAAAGGACACTTTTGTTTACTAAAAGACCAATTTTTTTTCAAGTTTTAAGATCATATACAGCGATAATGCTAATCTATCAGCTCACTATGTATTGAGTAATGATAGCCTACAAGTGTCCAGTATACAAAGAAGGGCACCATGCTATGTATAATGATGTAACCTACTGTCAAGCTTTAAAGCAGCCTGCGGCCATGGCTGCTAAGTTGTGCTTGAATGACCGCCGATGCTACCTCCTCAATCGGCCAAGTTTGGCCGCCGGTCTCTTCTAGCCAATTATTTAATTTCGCAATAGAATGATCGTGGATTAACTGTCGAAAATATGTAGTATCAAAGAGTGACGCAAAATTAGGTCAGCGCGTCATAATCGCCACTGTTGTATTGTGCGGGAATATTTGTTATTGATGGAATAGGCCTATATCCATCTGCGATCACCAGCGCTGTAAGTCTTGTTTGTAATTCCCGACGTTTATTTTAACAAAGTCTTAGTCCGAAGTGCTAATTTACATCGGCTGGCAATATTGTCGTTTTTATGTCAATTCGATGTTGTCGGACATTGAATCGTTGTTAAAAAGGAGAACTAGGTTAGTTGACATCCGAGGGGAAAACATTTTTTGATCATATTTTGCAAAAATCATGCTTCGTTTAGTAATGTCCTTCAGATCATTGAAATACTTATTTTATTACCTTGCCGTCATCGTCAACACAATCATGTCGAACGTTGTTTTTCGTTGCTAAAAAGAAATCTAGGGGAGTGGCGAACTTCTTTAAAATCAGCCACATTGGAGACACTCGTGCGAGTGTCGTTAAATGGTTCCGCAGTACTGGATTACAATCCCGATCCCGATAAAGCAGTTATTGCGTGGTGCAACGATTCTATTGTAGGACGTCGCTCAGGCCCAGACTTCAACAACGCTAAGTCATGGCTGTGATCATTTTAGCACTGTTGCAAGTTTAATTCTATTTACTTGTGATATCGTTATTTTTATTTTGGCCTCCAAGCACGCAGATTTGGCTGCCGAGAAGAAGCTCCCGGTAGGCCACGATGGCTGCCGAAAAAAACGAATTTTAAGGCCTGTACTGTGTTGCAAAATTTTTTACCTTAAATATTATTTTGAGGCAAAAATGAAAGATTATAATTAGGCTAAAAGCGAATAGCAGAAATTGTTATACTGTTATGCAAAATGTGCAGTAGCTTACATGACTTTAAAAGGGCACTATTGACCCCCCCTACCCCTCCATCTGCAGAAAAATTGAGGGCAGGAGGGCATCCGCCCCCCTGCCCTCAATTGTGCAATTCAACTGAGATTGTGACTGATAATGATTAATTATTGAGATTGACTGAGATTGTACAAATTTGACTGGTAGCCTATAGCCTAACTATTTTTAGAAGCTTCTACGAAATCGGAGTGTCTTTGGAGATGCCTCAACTCGGTGTAGAGGTAAACCCAGGCTGAAAACTAGGCTCATTTCTAGCAACTCCTGGGGCTAATAGATACACCTAAAGTCAGTCCTCAACAGCAATCTCATTTTGGCGGAAAAGGGCAGTGTCTGACTTGCAGGCATCCTGTAATGCGGGCCTCGATAAACAGAGTAGCCTACCCGACAGCCCGTTGAAACCAGTTTCCCTGAAGCTGCACGTTTCAACCTTATTGGACCGCAGTGGACATGGAGCTGGCCAAGAGTGTGTGCGTATAGCCTCGCGTAGTCAAGACCACCTTAAACAACCATACAAGCGAATTGTTACTGTGGTAGTTTTTGCAAGTAAAATATTTTTAGCAATGAATGATTTGTAAATGAAAGTGAACGCATATATTAAATATACGCTGCCTTTTCTGTTTAATCAAAGCAATAGTACTGAATAAACGATATTAAATTGTTTCCAGATAAACATTAATCGCTCAAATCGCTGATGTTTATCTTTGTATTACACCTTATAAATAGTATAGGGGAGATGCGGAGAGTTGAGCCAATTTTTGCTTTTGAGCCCATATTTCCGATTGTATGGTTGCTGGTCCAAATGTTGTGTGCTTATGTTGAAGTAGAACCAATGGGCTTCCAATCACTCTAATTAAATGTTAGTCAATATCAAACGTATTTTCAGAATTTAACTTTAAAAAAGTTTTTCCAAATGGCTCAACTCTCCTGCACCTACAGGAGAGTTGATCATAGGGTTAAAGTGTCCCTGACAGGTTGGATCCAAGTATAGTAACTTTTTAAAGCATTTCCTAGCGCAGAATTACACTTAGCGAACTTTTCCTCGTAGCTCAACTGGTTAGGGCGTGATTTAATCAAACGACTGCTCCGCAGCGCCACCACAGGCGAAACTCCATATTTCACTGCTCTGGGACGACTTTGGTGGTATTACGTCATCCTAAGTGGACGTCGTTAGCAACGGATGAAACAAACGCTTCCTAGATGTAATTGGTGGATCACAGTTTGGTCGGAGTTGGTACAAGCGGTTGCTTTTTTAGAAGATTTATTGTTTTTTGCAGTTTAATAAAACTGTACTGGATACGTTCCTACAAAACCTAAAATATACTTGAAGCGAAAAATGAAGAAATCGTACGAATCATCATTCATATTTAATTCATCATCACTAATCAAAAATAGATAAAAGTTCTCTCTCTCTCTCATAATGTGCCTTCAGTTGGCCATTGAAATCCTGTGTAACGGCCATCTGGATCTGGAAAATTGTTTCGGATTCGCCAAACAATGCATGACGGCATCACAATCCGATTGTTGCTTCCGAGAGCATCACCTTGTAGTATACACTCCAACACATGCCTGTAGGCATTTTTACTTTAGTGGTATTAACAAAATCATCTTCAGTGAAGTGAACATATACGACTAGTTTTGTACGGCCCATCCCAATTTCGAACACTTGAAGAAAACTTTGATCATTTTCTTCTCAGTACCTTGTTTTGTGGGAAAAGAAAGCACACGGTCTTTGTCACTGACAATGTCACATAAACAGCAATTTGTAGGCATTGCCTCAACCATAAATTAAAGGTGCTGTTTGTGAGATACTGTTGTTACACTGCAAATGGCTATAGCCAGATTAAGACAAATAAAAAAGTATGAAAATTGTAGCCCACTGAAACTGCAATTTCAATTGAATTGAGATGCTGTTTGATAAAAGTAAACTCAACCTATTTGATCGAAACCTGACAGTAATAATAAGTTCACTTTTTCATTTCGGTAATTCTTAATTTGCACATGCTTTAGACCAACAGAGCTCCACAGATTCACGTTTTGCAGTAGCCGTACCATACTTTACCAAGTCATCACAGAGAAAGAATGTATCCTTCCCGCTTACTGTGACATCACAGCGGTGTTGCCGTTTTTATTTTCGCAATTAAATGAGTGCCAGATTCGCCGATGTTAACGAAAGTTTGCAAGCGTGTAACTTAGTAGCCTGTTGATATTTTTTACGATTTGCTGGTCAGGGAAGTTTGTTAGTGTCATCTTTTTGGTATCTTAGGTAAATTTAGCGAATTTATTTACCTGTCAGAGGCACTTTAAGGAGAGTTGAACCGGATAAGGAGAGTTGATCCATGTAATGTAGAAGTTCAAAGTTAGAGTAGCAATGTTCTGCAAAAGCCTCATAAACCTTGTGAGTCATAATTTGTGCTTTCGACAAACAATCAGTGCAGTTAAGAATGACTTTTTCTGTTAAACGGTAAGCTATCTGTAGCCTAAGCCTAATATACTGTATATTTATGCACCACAGAATTTTATGAGTGCAGACTTTTTTAAAAGAAAACATCAAGCTTGTAAGCAGTATGCCATAAAATAAACCCGGATTTATATTCGTAGTAGCTCTGAAGAAGATCTCCAGCGTGCTGCTGAAGCAAATGAACGTGGCACCTGGATTCGATCAGCTGCAAACGAATTTGGGGTCAACAACAGGTCCACTTTAGAGCGATATATTAAGAAACGCAAAGAAAAACGTCACGACAATTTTGAATACAAGAAATGTAAAACAGCTAATATGATATTTACAATGGAAATGGAAATCGAACTAGCCAATCACGTGAAAGACTTGGCCTCTACCTATTATAGCTGGTCAAAAGACCAATGTCGCATGCTTGCCTACGAATTTGCTGTGAGAAGTACGTTGTTATTCCCGATAGCTGGAAAGAGGACAAGAAAGCAGGACAAAGCTTCTGGTTGGGATTCAAAGATCGCCAAAAGTTGTCGATACATAGCCTACTTCTGAAGCGACATGATTAGCAAAGGCAACAGCATTTAATAGATAGCCTACACTGTTGGTACCTTCTTCGATAAACTTGCAACCGAATGGATTGCTATCATTTCCAGCCACAAGACATATAGACTACGGTACTGTATTTAGGAAAAACACGTTTTACTCAATGTGTCCGCCATTTGCGTCGATGGCAAGTCGGAGACGCTTCGAAAAGGACCCGCAAAAGTCACAAATAACTCTTTGAGGTATTTAGGTCCATTCTTTTTTCAGATTAGCCTTCAGCGCTTCCAAACTTTGGTGGTGTTTAGTCAAAACCTTGTTCTCCAGATAAGACCAGATACCAAAGTCCAGGAGGTTCAGATCTGGGGATGAAGGAGGCCATTCTTCCTTGGAAATGAAGAACGGCACATTATAACTGAAAGCCAGTTTTGTGTTCTCTTTGCTCCATGTGAAGGGACAGAATCTTGTTGGAATGACCAGTTAAGCTTTTTTGAAGTGTTTCTTTGCCCAAGGCAACAATGAACCGTCAAGAATATCATTTTTCTTGGTTCAATTTCACTCCTTGGTCTACAATGGACTCCTTCCTGCTGATTCGTTGACTGCGGCCCACACCATCACTGCTTTTGCCGCCCCTTGTCTCCGAGTGACTACCCGGGGTTCCATGTAACCATTTCTTGACCAAACACGATCATTTTTACTGTTAAAATGATGCTAGACATCAAATTTCTTCTCATCGCTGAACACAAGGTTTGGCAGCGTGCCTCCTTCAATGCGTGAGAGCAGAATTCTGGCTCTGGAGAGACGTTTCTCAATAGTATTGACATTTAGCAACTGTTTCTTCATGTATTTAAATGGGCTCATCTTCAGATCCTTCTTGAGAACTGTGAACATGGTTCCATAGGCCACGTTCGCCTTCTTTGCCAGTTTTTGAATTGAATCTCTTGTAACGTTAATTATACACGATTTTTGCTCTGTGAACTTTGAAAACTGATTTAGAGTAATTTTGGGGTGCTGAATCCGAATATGACCTCAGATTTATGCTATCACGTCAGGTTTGTGAGATATGATAACAGCATATTGTTACTTTTGTCAAAAGTGGAAGATTTGACGTTGCGTTTATTGCACATACATATTGTGCAAGATCCAGAAATCCAGGCCATGTGGTGCATAAGTAGCTGAAATACACCTACCAATTATAATTTTGATACCAATTTGTTTTCTAAGCAACATTATTAACAAGGCAGTAATAACAAGCTAAAAGGGAGGCTATAAGTGTAACTGACCCCCTCCCCTGTCAATGTTTTGCATGAAACCACAAAGATTTAAGCAGGCCTATGGCAATGCTTGTTCAGTAACCATATTTAGGCTGTTTTTGGCCTGTCTAACACTAACCTTTCATTACAGCACTGCATATGTTGGTAGTAAACGCAGCACCAAATCTTCCACTTTTGACGAAAGTAGCAATTTGTTGTTATCATATTTCACAAACCTGACGTGATAGGATAAATTTGAGGTCAGATTCGGATTCAGCACCCCAAAATTACTCTAAATCAGTCTTCAAAGTTCATGGAGCAAAAAAAAATTCTTTTTTTGTAGACCAGTGATCAGGGCTGCGATTTTTGCCTTTTTCGGTGACGAGGTCACTCGACACGCGCCATCACTATTCGACAAACGCTGTGCCTTACAGAAAAAAAAAAAAAAAAAACGAAAAGAAAAAGGAAAAAAAAACGGAGAGAGGACTAAACATCGTCAGGTCGAGGAACAATCGGGGGGGGGGGCATCACGTGGTGCAATCATAAGAGTGCTGACTTACGTAAACTTTCCTTCGCCAGGTACTTTAAAGCAAGGTCTAAAAGCGACGCTTCACACGAGAAACTTCCAAGGCGTCAGCGCCGCCATTTTGAACACTGCAGGAGAATGCTTTGATCGAAGTTCCAACGCCTGGCATCAAACATTTCGCAACACACGTTTCGTGCTATTCGACACAATGGGTTTCTTTTATAGATGAAATAACCTAGGCTACGTTGAGTTGTCAACGTCTATGCCAGTTTGTATTTCGCCGTTTGAGCTAATTAACAATATTGCTCTCGTAAAATGACTGTTGGATACTTGCTATGAAAGTTTTTCACATGTAGAAAACAGCCTAGTTTCCGACCAGACGTTCAGAAATACAGATAAAAAAGCCGCTATTTTTATGGAAAGGAACATTTTGAACACTGCGGGAAAATGCTTTGATCGCAGTTCTCACACCTGGCATCAAATATTTCGCCACACACGTTTCGTGCTATTCGACACGGGTTTCTAACTTTCTTCGAAGTAGGCTACTTTAATTGTCAACGTCTATGCAAGTTTGTATTTATGTCTGACTTATGCAGTGCACTTGTTGTTCCAAGAATGGAGAATTTTTTTGCAATGTGAATAAAGAATAGTTAGACAGATCAACACGGTTGCAACTCGACTTCCTTCCACTAAAAGGGTTTCTGTGGTTACGTAATGGGCGATTTTGCACTTGCATTTACAAAAGCACACAGCCTAGCTAGCAAAACCCGTCGTTTTTACATTGAATCGAAAAAACGAGAAGCGAAAAATATATATACTAGAGTAGTCTATCACGACCGCACTGTTTGATTTGTTGTGATGTAATAATACCAAAAGTAGCGATACGCACGCTGTCACGTTAATTCACCTTAAATAACTCAGGGGGGAAAAGTAAGTTAATTTTGGGTTAACTTTAAAGTAAGTTAACAGCACAAATCGATTTAAATTTCCTGGAGGGTTATATTGCGTAGGCTAGCCCAGACAGCAAAAATCATCATTTTACATTGATTCAACGTCTACAGACGTGAAGTCAATGCAAAAACAACGAATTTTGATGCCTGCGTATCAATGCCCAAGAAGAAATTTACGTTTGTTTTACATTAATTCGACATCTAGCGACGTTGAATTATCATAGAATAACGTTAATTGTTCAACCAGGTACCGGTAACAAATTAATAGCTCACTGCGAGATGATTGCCTCGATTTACGTTTACACTAACATAATTTCGGCACAATTGGGATACCGCGAGCAAACACGAGTCTGTTTGATAAAGAACTAGCTGTCAGAATTAAAATTATCAGATGCTGTATCGGAGGATGAGGTTGTCGCGTCGTCACTAGAATACTTGAAGACGCAAAACTGCCCGTTCATGAACGCGGGATGCCATATGATCGGAAGCATTACTTTAGTGCCAAAGAACCATTTATCGAATTTCGCACTACTTTTTTAACTTGACCCCGTAGCTTTACTAATTCCAATTTGTTTCCGTCATAAAATTCTTTACAAATTTTGCAAAATACCACACTAACTTTTCCTTCTGTTTGATAATCCATAGCAGGTAAATTCTACTTTTTAACTGTATATATATATCTTCTTTCACCATGATTTATATTCGCAACGACACCGGTAAACAATAAGCATTCGATGAAAAAATAACTTTTGCGTAACAATAAGCCGGTATTTATAAGGTTGCAAACTTTTTACAGTTCACAAGAGCATTGTCAGCGCATAAAATAGCTTGCGTGATGCTCTGGGCTACCGCCGTGTGACACGCGATGAAGAAACGCATAAAATTTCGTTTGATTAAACATTAAAGCATACGGCAATTGCCGCCGTAATCCAAGGTTTGTTGATTTGGCGACGGCAATGATTTTGCATACAAGCTAATTTCGAGGGCTGTATACATGTCCGGTAGGTACATAACTTAGCGCTTGATACTCCTTTGCAATCACTCAACCAGCGTGCGATTAAAAACTTAAGTGACTCTGATACCACACAACTTGTGCGGTAACTCGCGGCCAAACGCTTATAATCTGACTCTTGTGACGTCATATTACTATTCGACAAACAAACGCAGAATTTTTGGTCGTTCGACAAGAAAGAAAAAATCGCAGCCCTGCCAGTGATTATTAATGACCCTTGTAATAGATAAGCCGTTAGGTTAGCTATTCAATCACAGTATAACAAATAATTCAGCAAAGATAGCTTGGGCTCTTTTGTAGAACTCACCACAATGCCTGAAACATGTGCATGATTGGCTAGACTGTTTTAACAAATAGGTTGAAGCAAAAGTCCAGTTGCTTTGATATTTTTGCTTCAATAGTTAACTGTTGCAAGCAAGTAGGCCTATAGACCTATCGTTTTTAAGCATAAAACAACAATTTAAACGCTAGAATTGTAGATTTGAGAAAAAAAATTCATTAAATAAAAGGGAGAGTTGAGCCATGTGGTTCAACTCTCCTTGACGTGGTGGTTCAACTCTCCTAATCGTAGCCATTTTGAATTTAGAGTGGATTTCTTCAAAACGCTTTTAAGAAGCTGCATGGTAATTGTTGTATACAATCACCTTTTCCATAGGTATACCCTGCACTATATTTGTAATTTAAATATCTTTTATAGATCTAGGGTTATTTAAGCAAATGCTGAAATTTGTCAAATCTACTTTTTGATACATTTTTTGCATTTTCAAAGATAACTTTCCGTGGCTACATCGTGAAGCCTTCTTGATAACAGTGAAGCTGTAACATTGTTTTTTCATACCACCAGTGACAGTAGAGTGCAATTATGTTAAACAGAATTTCTGCTAGAGGTGGTGGTTCAACTCTCCCTGTGCCTCAACTCTCCTGCATCTCCCCTACTAAAACAATTCCCTACTGATTGACGATAAATTTTTCTCATCTTGTGATAATTATTAAACTTCGAAAAAACATCTCAAAAAAATCCGGAAATATCGCCACGTTATACCGTCGGTGGGACCTTATCTTCTCATCCCCCCGTGCTTGGATTCAAGTATGGGACTCACCCCATTATCACTTGATCGACTTTATAAATAGAGACCTGGTGCAAGGGCGGATCCAAAGAGTAACGTTAGGGGCGGGTAATCGACTTCAATTAAACACAAAAATATATAGGTCTTCATTAAATTGTAGAATAGCAGATATAAAAAACGGCGGTAAAACGGTGCAGACTTCTTCAACATGCAATAACCGGTCGTTAGTACCGATGAAGAAAAATGAACACTACAATAACATGAACCCAATAGAAACAAAAAGTAGTGCACTTATGGACCTGAAAGAATTTGCTGGGTGGCATACACAGATAGTCAGCAAATCAGTGTGACGGCGAATTAAACATTTTGTATGAATGATATCAAATTTCCAGCTTGAGAAGCGCTTTTCATTTCGTTCCTGTTCAGATTGCACTGACGTAATCGGCCGATCACGATTACGTCATCACTAGCACAAATAATGTCAAGTTTTTTTTAGTAACTTATTGCTGTGTGGTTTAAAGCAAGAGTTCGGGACACAAGGAGTATATTTCAAAATCCTAATTTGATAGATCAACAGACAGTCAATATTTTATCGTTTGGTCAAATTTTCAATTTTTGGTCAATAAAGTCAATTTTATGTAATTGATATGTCCAGTCCAAACGTTCGAAAAAACACGGATAGGCTACTTCAACAAATTCCCATTTATCAATCCTCAGTTTGTGCTTCGCTTAGCCATTAAAAACACTGCAAAATATTGACGATATTTCTAGAATAATGAACACTGAAAGACCAGAAAGTTAATTAAGCGCCGGTTCGACACCACTCAAGAGCATGTGGCCATGCCTTTGGAAAGCCACTGAAACACGTGCAGTAGATTGAGCAGTGGCGTCCTTTCGACAATGGCTCTTGACTTCTTTCTTGATTATGGGCACTAAGGTGCTAGGAAGAAATTCGTGCGGCCCTTCCTAGGGTTATGGCTTAGTGAACTGAACATAACGTCACATTTCAACTCTTGTTCTTGGTGAACGTGATGTTCGTTGAGAAGTTAGTTGCCTCCTTATACAGCCTTCAAATGAGCCTAATACATTCTGCTGAATATTTCAATGTTTTTTT
The DNA here is from genome assembly GCF_918807975.1 of Aplidium turbinatum. Taxonomy (NCBI): domain Eukaryota; kingdom Metazoa; phylum Chordata; class Ascidiacea; order Aplousobranchia; family Polyclinidae; genus Aplidium; species Aplidium turbinatum. The sequence goes on from NC_137482.1 coordinate 25,100,499, forward strand.
TGTTGATTTGAATTTATTTTTTCGTTAATGTAGCCTTATTTTAAATATAAAATACAAGAAGCAATGGTTCATTCAGTCATTCGTTAGATCAATAGTCAATTTTTTTCATTTTTAGGTCAATAAAAACATGGCGTAGTCATAGCACGATCCTTCGATCAGCCAATGACCTAGTGAAATATATTGTTGACAGGTGCCATCTAACGGTAGGCTTAAAAAATTACTTTTTTGGTCATTTAGTTAATAATAGGCTACAGTAGATAAACCCAGCCTACATCATATTAAAGCAAATTCATGTGAACAAAGATTCAATTATTCAAACAGACGGTAGGCTATGTAGGCACCGCCGAGAATTAAAAGAAAAACCGTAAAAAATTGTTATTGACAAAAATGCCCTTTATGTTTGACGGCAGTACTAACTGACCATGTCATAGATAGAGCAATGTAATTTTTATTTTGTTGATTACACTGGTCTACACAATTTTGCTATATGAACTTTGAAAACTGATTCAGTGTAATTTTGAGGTGCTGAATCTAGATCTGACCTCAGATTTATCTTATCACGTTTGGTTTGTGAAATATGATAACAGCAAATTGTTACTTATGCCAAAAGTGGAAGGTTTGATGTTGCGTTTATACACATACACATTGTGCTACATCCAGAAATCCAGGCCATGTGGTACATAAATAGCTGAAATACATTATACAAAGTACAATTTTGACACCAACTTGTTTTGAAAACAACATTATTAACAAAGCAGTAATATCAAGCTAAAAGTATAATAGACTCTTCCCCCCTGTCAATGTTTTGCATGAAATACCAAAGATTTAAGCAGGCCTATGGCAATGCGTGTCCAGTAACCTTATTTAAGCTACTTTGGCCTGTCTAACAGCAATCTTTCGCTGTCGCACTACATATGTTGGTGGTAAACGCAACTCCAAATCTTCCACTTTTAGCAAAAATAAAGTATTTTTGTGATCATATCTCAAAAATCTGATGTGATAGCAACCATCTGAGTTCAAATTCGGGTTCAGTTTCGCAAAATTTCATTGAATCAGTTTTCAAAGTCCAAACAGCTTAATATAATATAATAATGAGCCTAACACTGGTCTACAAAAAAAATATTTTTTATGCATATCAGTAGGCCTATTAATTATTAATTTGCATCAGACCAATAGGTGCGTATTCACTACCGAACATGCGAAAACAAAAACAAACAATACAATTACTAATCACTAATCACAACAATCCAGTTAACAGATAATGCTGCCACGAAGAATTGTCAACGAGCAAACTGCGAGTAGCAGCACTGAAATACGACGATTTTACAAAAGCGTCAGAATTGCAAAGAGCATGCATGTAACAATTTTTTGAAGATTCACATCTATAAAGCTGAAAAGACATTTGCGAAGGACCGCATCAAAAGGTCAAACTATTTTGTTTAATTTGAATAGTGCAAGCACCAGCATAGCGAGGTAAGCCATGCAACGTACAAACTGTGTAGGTGGGGTGAGGGACATTGTTGCCGCGACGCAAAATCATGGGAGAATCATCAACAAATGAATTGTTTGGTAACTTGTCAAAGTTTCGAAGGTACTCATCAGTCGGTGGATCAAAATGACAATGATTTTAAAGTTTGAAAATTTAAAAAAATCACGATTAGGATGTTACACGAAGCAACTATAAAAACACCTTTGCCACGTTTTATCTTTTGTTGCTGGAACAAGAACAGGATATCGCTTTCAATAAAGCAACGCACATATTGCTTCAGGTTGTCAAACAAAGTTTTACCCACAGACATCTTATTATAACTAGACTGCGCTTCTCGTATTTCGATTGAAGAAATTGAAAAAAGGCGGCGGCCATTGTTAGTGTCTCAAACTCGCGTGAAAGCTGCGCTGTTAACGATAACATTTCTGAGCTGGTTGCGCTTCTGCAGAAAACTAACTTGTTAACTATAATTTAGAACTTTGGTGTAATAGAGGTTTTATTCATCTATGAAATGAATAAAAGCATGTGTTAAATTGTACAGAATTATACATACAGTCTATAATATAAAGCAAAAACACTGCGATGCGAGAGCACGTATACGATACACTGAATGCATCATTTCCAGCAGTTCAGCAGAACTCTTACCGTATTCAATTTGGCGTTACAGCTGAGCTGATGATTAGCCTATTGTAAAAACAGCAACAAACAGTGTATTACATCAAACCTAAGCAAATGATACGCTATATTATAGCGGCTATAACGTAGGCCTATAGCTCAACAAAATCAAAACAAATTAAATATTCACCAATACTGATGTGATGTCGAAAGGAAGTAGTTTATTGGTGTTTGAAAAGTACTGTTTTGTTAAGCGTTTTACGAACCAATTTGCCTTGTATTTGCTTGCAGGTTTCCTTACCAATGTGGTAAAACCTAATTTTTAAATAACATTTGGACACAGTTTTGACTAGCGTAAAAATGTGATTATCGGTAACGGTGCATTCAAACACAAGATCCGTGAGATTAGTAAATATCTTGGAATGGTTTATATTTCCAAGCACAGCTACCGCAATAGCTTCCACAATGCCTGGATGAAGAGGTAATCTCCCAGCTGTGGTAGTTAGTAACCGTTTAATGCATAATTCAGTTTCTTCACAAATATATACAACACTGAAAGAAGGTTTAAAAAGTCCACTTCTATCTTTAAATGATAAGAAGCTGGGTTGAACAGGTAAAGTGTGTGAACTCAGTTCAAAGCGGCACCTTGCACATAACGTTATCTTTGCGCACATTTTGGCAGCATAAATTAACAAATTCTAACAATATGTTTGCGATTGTAGAACAGCAAAGGTGAAATCATATAAAGATTTCGTCATACTAGGTGAATTGCGGAGATATTTATTAGTTGTTATTTCACAGCAACTTGAAACTGAAGCTATTTCTTTAAAAGTTATTGTTGATGAAATCACACGAATTTACGTCATAATGCAACGTTTTGCTACAACGGAGAAAATCGAAAGCCATCAATCTCTATTGAACAGAATCCTGGTAAAAGCTGCGGTTGTGTTGTTGCATAGAAAACTATTTGTTTTGTCAATTATTTGTTCACAACAACTGAGTTTTTTAAGAAACGCAAATATTATAGGAGAATTACATTTTGTAGAAAGTTAAGTTGTGTTCAGTCGTGTTCTCATTGCTTTAAGAATTGGCGCTCCAGTTGTTTCAGGAACGAGGAGGCGACTGATTCTTAACTAATTAATTCATCTACTTCTACTTGTTTTAAAGTATCAGGTTTGGTGGCCGTGCTTAACTACTGTATATTTATCGATTCATATACCGCAATATTAAATCCGTTCATGCACGTCTTAAACCATAATAGTTTTGCCACCTTTTCCTTTTGTTGGTTTTGTTCCTGTATTTCTTTTTCACAATATCATTTGTTTTGCATTCTGACAAGGAAAAATAAATTGAATTGAATTCAAAACAATGAAAATTCATTACGGGTCCCTACAAAAGCATTGGCAAACGCGCGGAATAGGTACACTAATAATGGCTGACGTCTGAACCTGCTTTCTTCAAAAATCGTAAACGAGAGAAGTGACGATGCGCGGTCTAGTTATAATAAGATGTCTATGGTTTTACCCCGACAATACTTCGCGGCGATTTGTTGATGACGAAACGGCGCGCACTTTTATTGAAAGTGCCAAGCCGCTCTTTTATCAATTCATCATTAAGTGACGTAGGTTTTTGTTGACAGCGGTTGCCGTGAGGTTTTGTTGATTTTGCGTTTTGCTCTAACACTTCTATGTCAAAATAAGAAGCTTTGAAAGTGATGCTTCGTTTATCACAGTTGATTTTATGTTACCTTATGCAAAATGGATGCAAATGGTTTTGATACGAGCGATGGCTTCTTGCAAGATACAAACAAAGCTTTGTACCAAATCAAAATAAATTCAGATTATTCCAGGCATGGCGACGCTGACAACCACACGCTTTGATGTTACAGGAACATAGACGTTTCAGAAGTAAAGTGAAACGTAGGCAATTGGGATGTTGTTGGATTTGGCGACTTTTTGTTGTGGAGGGGAAAGAAAAGGAGAGTAGTAAGAAAAGGGTTTCCTTACTAGGTTTCAGAATGTTTATTAAATCGCTAAAGTTGATACTACAGAGAGTTAATTATTTTAATGTCAACAAATAGTAAGCATTTTTTGATGAAAGGCAGAAAGTAGTTTTCTCTCAGACTTGCCACCAGATTAGAGTTGTTCGGTAGTTTAAAATTTAGAAAACATCGACACGTCCGTGTGAGAATATTTATAATACACAGAAGGAGCACCCAGAATGATGAACTTTTACAAAACATGATGACCACGTTTGTAACCATTTCAGCGCTTCCTGCATTCCTTGCGGGATTCTTCTTTCGAAACGGAATGAAACTAAAACAAGTAATTTTGCTTCAAAACGAAATACTTCGAAATATTTTCATTTCGAAAAGGCTCAATAGTTGGTTGAGTTGTCCCCAACAAACTTAAACTAGTTCAAACATTTAGGCAAATAAAAACCATTTTATTTTGATTCAATGCAAGATTCTTTTGTCAAGATTCTAGAAAAATTTGATATGAGAATGAAATGTGATAAGTTGTTATTAAATTATAGTTTTTGGCCTACAGGAAAAATGGCCTGGCCTATCTTCTTGACCTGTGTCCATCCATGTCCATCTGATGCCTTGGTTGGCGTTGCTGCTTTACTTTGATTTACCTACAATATTTCAATGGCATGGCACTACCGCCCTGGTCGTCATCTAGATCAGGGGTCACCAAACTTTTTTCTCTGAGGCCGGATTGCTGCGAGATTAACAGCTGCGAGCCGGATGCAAATTGCGAAAAGATATACAACTATTTAGAATCTCCATTGACTTGAATTGAGCACAATAAATAACAAAGTCAGCGGTGGAATAGCAAAGTTGTGATGAAAATCGAAATGTTGCTGGAAAAGTTATCCCCTGCTGTGATACACTACAGGGCATCGTGCTCTTGAAAAAATATTTCAGGCAGGAAGAATCTGCAGTCTCTGTCTTACTGGCACAAGACGCTGTAGGCCAAGATCTTGTTAAAATGCAACCAAAATTAAGACCACTTTAGGCATAGTAAAGTGATTAAAACCAAAATTTGAAATAAACTTTATATTTATTCTACGGTATAAAAGTTGGTTCGAGATACATCAATATGTGACACCTGTTGCAGAATGATAAGGAAGCCCTGTGAGAAGAGTAACTGAGTGTTGTTCTCATACATTGATTCGATGTTTCTTGATCTAATTATGCATTGACCGTGGGGTTTCAAGCAATGTTTGGCAAGAATGGAAGAAGCCATTGAGAAGTTGCGTACCCGCCATGGAAGGCAAGAAAAGTTAAACTCTGAGGTAAAATAGCGAAAGTTGATGATTAGAAACATTTCTAATGGTTCATTGTTGAACACGTTGCCACGGATCAAAAATCTAAAATATCGCATCCAGGTTTAAATGTTTACGATAAACCAGCAATGTCCAAAGTGGGTTCCACAAGAAATTTAAAAGCTTGCAGCCTATTGGCACAAGAGTAGCAGAAACAGACTAAGAAACTTTGTTAAAAACTGCATCTGACTGTTTCTTGTAGGTTTGAAGAACATCCTGCAGCTATGTTTTGCTGAAATTTAATTGAACAATATTAAAACATGTCAAAACAAGCTATTTGAAAGCAATTACCTTTGAAATTAACGTAGGTTACAAATGAGAATCACGACTATCCCGATATCAATTTACAAAGACTGTATCGCTCAACTTAGACGCTAAACTTAGCGTCTAAGTTGAGCTTAGAAGACTTTTTCTGATTGTATTATGAAAATATTTAGCTTAGTACTGCAAAATGTATTTTTTTTGAAACAAATATGGAACGCTTCACGATTTTGCGTGTCATCCTTGCGCAGAGGCCATGCTAATCTTCTCTGTATCGTTCCAATTTTAGTAGGCTATATGTACTGCCGAAGCAAGTACTGCAAAATGTTGTTAATCAACAAATTCTTGCCACCCTGATAAGTACCGCAAGTGACAGTTGTCTATAATAAAAGAAAGACGGTTTTATAGACTCTCACAAAAAGGATGAAAAACCAACTCATTGCTTTTTTAGAGGGAAGACTGTTCATGAATTACGATAGATCTACGATTTTTCGGTGATTTCCACAAGCGTTTGTTTCATGGTGCCTGGTTTCTTTTTCCTTGTTATTGGAGCCTATTTTTCCCTGATATGTTTGCAGGTCACCATTGTTGCCTGTATTGCGATGTGTCAAACATTTCCTTGTTTATTGAAATTGTTAAGTGCAAGATATCTGTTCTGAAGCAAAGTGACAACATCACTCTTGCTTGGCGATGAATATTCTGATGAAACCGCTCGCCTCGCTATAAGTGCGCAAAACAAGTGGCCTCGTTTATTAGGCATTGTTAAAAAAGTCAAAAGTGTTGTTAAGGAGCTTGGCCTGGCAGTAGCGTTGTTCGACTAATTTGTTGCTGCGGTATTCTAAGATACATATTAACAACATGTAACGCTGGATACTGGGTACGAAATGCGTTTTTTTCTAGCATAAGGGTCAACCTACCTAAAATTTTATTAGTGCGGCCCGCCACAGCTCTCCTTAGTGCCAAAGTGGCCCGCATGCAAAAAAGGTTGGTGACCCCTGCAGTATAGTATGTGGTGCGTCGCATGTAGCGAATCCATTCTTCATTTTAAAGAAATCGAATGTCGGCGGTACAATTTAACGATTGCTATTGTGATTAAAAAGATAAAACTTTACCAATGTGGCCATCGGACAGTTCAGTTCAGTTGTTTTTATTTCTGACCATCATATCAAAACAATACACGTCAACATAGCAAAGGTCGAGAAAAGGGTAGAAGCGACAAAACGCGAACGTTAAAACGTGCTTGAGACCGAAGTAAGTTATTGATTTGAAAGAAATTTGGCACGGTCGCAACACCTTCAGAAAAATTTAAGGTATAAAGGGAAAATAAAAAAAGAAAATGTTACAAAAAAACAATTAAACAACATATATTTAGGCTATAGCTTTATTAGCCCACATAGCTTTAGCTGCAATGGGAGATCACTTGGTTTCGTCTGCTATCGAAGGAGATGATTGTGGAAAAGAAGGCCTGGAAGAACAGAATGGATTGACAATGTTGTCGATTGGAGAGGTCGGTCGAGAAAACCTGCTCTGTAGAGATACGAATCTCCTGAGGGCTGTAATCTACTGAACTGAACCGAAAATATTGCTACAATGTAAAATGATGACTAAGATGTAAGCCATCAACTCACACTCCCACTTTCGGGATTGTATCACGAACTGGAACGGGAGGGGACTTATCAGTCGACAACATGGAAGTTTGAAGAGATGGAATGGGAGATGCAGTTGCAATAGGGTGGAGATTTTACAGAGATAAAACAACCTTAAACGCTTTGTTGTTTTTAACTCTTTCAGTGGCGACCTTAGCTTACCAGTAAAAGATATTTTTTGTACTGTGCAAGCTAAAGACATTTTTTACGAGTTGACTACCGTGAAACCAGACTGAACCGGTGTGCAATGTTCAACATTTACAAAACTGCATTTGTTGGGCAGAAATATTAAAAAATTAGGACGAGCTTCAACCCGGCGAATGATTATTTATTGTAAACAACAAAATTGTAATATTAAATATTTTGTTTTCAGCTGAATGGCTTTAGTCGGCGGCAATCCAACTGTTTCTTTCCCCGCAAAGCTTCAATCTTGCTCCCGATCTCAAACATGAATCGAAAGCAATCATTTAAAGAAAAAAGAACAAGAGCCCAAAGCATGTGGACAATGGATCTGTCATCAAACGGAGAAGTTGAAACGACCATTAAGTCTCAGCGATTTTGTAAACTCCCAAGCCTTGGTCTGTCAAGAAGATTTTCAATGAAGGTAAACTTGTCTAGCAACACGTTTTAGACCTTTGATAGTTTGCAAACTTAGCCTAATGCATTTCTTGTACGCAATGTTATAGTGTAGCATAAATTTATTAATTAAAATAAAATAGATTAAAGCATTCGACTTTCAATTCATTGATTTTATTCGAATGCCAAATAAGTGATAAGCCGACTATGGCCAAAGTCCGCATCAGATTAGACACATAATCATCATGACACATAACTGCACCCTGCAATGAAATTTGCTTTTATATAAATATTTTGATCTGAACCGCTTAATTCGACTTTGGGCACCGTGAAACTGGATTAGGGTTTATAATAGCTGCATCTCGTTGTAGTTCGCGCGAATATCGACGCGCCAAGGGACGCCGGGTGGTAGATGTTTTCAAGTGAAATGGTATTTCATGTTTTCAACTGGTTTTCGATATTCCTTAGCAGTGGTTCCCAACCGAGGTACCATTTATAATAGTCTAGGCCAGGCCAGTAGTTTTCAAGCTTTTTTTAGACTACGGCACATCAAAGTATTTCGAAGTCTACCGCGGCACATTCAATGACTTACTTTGCCAACTTTTTTTTCTTCGAAAACAATGAGCTTTAATAACTTTTTGAAGAAACATGATAGAAGTTATTTAAAGTTAGATTTACTTTAATGAATAAATAAATCAGTAAAATGATTTACTTTGACTGCAATGTAAAAAGTGTGCCTGCTTTTGCTCACAAACTCTTGATTCGAGGCTTGACATCATTGGGAATGGTCTGATGATTGACCGTACCTGTTACTGGCGTAGACCTTATGGTCTCGCCCTCTGCTAATTCAGCAATTTCAAATAGAAGCAGTGACGCTAGAAACCTGAGATGTCTTGACTTTTACTTTTTTTTCTTGCCCCAACTTTTAATCCTGATTATGTTGGTATCGGATAATTGTAAAGTTCACAATAAACCTTTTGTCACAGCCAGTTATGAAATGCAAGAAATTTGCTGAAATTCAATAGCTTGATTGACAGTTACTATTAGCGTGCGGTTTCATTTTGTGTTTGTCACTGATAATGATTAAGTTCATTTCCTTAACTTGCGGAAAACGCTTGCAGCCATGCAAGTCAATGTTACGTTGATTTATCATCTACTAATGTCAAATTTACCTAAGATGAGATGTTTGACTAAAGAATTTCGCTATCGCCTATCCAAGTCGAAAATAATTGCTACAAGGTTATGTACAATTATTCGACATTACTTTACGCGGAATCGACGTAAATATGGACACCAACCTATTAGTTACTTTCACATATGGCATTTTATGACAGTTCAGACGTTCACGCTGCATGAGAAGAGACCGCGCTTCGAATGAGTCATTCTTTGCTGGCAGACAATAATTAGGAAAGTAATTTGTTATTCGCGCAAATTGCTTTGTAGTGCAAAAAGTGCATGGAATATTGTTTGCACAGAAACGTAAAAACTAAATTTATGAAATTCTGTGTTCAATGCAAGAAGACTTTTAAGGTTAAGCGATAGAAACAGTTAGTTTCGGTCCCCACGAAAGCACATGCTCCTTTCTGAACTAATTTGACATTTAGCAACTTTGCGCCACTGCAGAAACATTCAAATCAGACGTTTGCGGCACACTTGCGACGGTCCTGTGGTACACAGTGTAGGAAACCTTATCCTACGGCACCAAGAGCTATTTCTCATGTTCGTTTTTATCTGTCTTCAAATGGTTAGACAGAATCATTGCTGCAGATAAAAATTTCATGCACAATTGTTTTTGTGACATCATTTAGATTTAAGGGCAATTTTTTGTCGCACTGCATAATATGATGTTTCGTGGTCACAAATTTTTAGTGTGGCACTCTCGTATTGCTGCGGCTTTGAGATGTCACAAGCAACGTCTGTAGGCTACAAGTTGTTCTGAATGTCGATTACAGTTCAATAGGTGAATGCTGCGCATTGAAAGGTTTTTGCCATTTTGTCTGCTAAGGGAAACGCAGTAGTTTAATATTAATAAAGTTTCACACTGACCTCGAAGTAAATCAACTTTCCTTTTTTTCATTAAAATACTGTTTCATCGTGGCATTTAATCTCCAAGTGAAATTAAAGTAATAAAAATAATGTTAGTTTTTATATAGCGCTATATTCATCGCAGAATGCGTTGCTCCTCATCGCTTTACAAAGCAGACAGTAAATGCAGCCGTATACTGATGATTTTTGAAGGTGTTATTAATTAATATTAATTTCCTTTTCTAAGGGCACGCACTACAAGTGAACTTTTTTACTTTTCTCCCACACTGCATTACAGCTGAAAATCAAGCAGAGAAGCTGTGAACACTCTTTTCAAAGTTTTAATATAAAAAGGTTACGGTTTGCTCTTACAACCTGCTGCATTTGAGGTGAAAAATCGTTGGTCTGCCACGGGGTGCCAATTTTTTTCTTTTGTGTAGGGTGCCGCAAGCTTAAAAGTTGAGAACCACTGTTTTATAGGCTGCTCTTGCATACAACTTTTGCATAGATCTGTAACACAAAAAACAAATGAGACACTACAATGGGTGGCTGCGACTCCACATCTAACTGGAGGCCAAACCATTTTATAACTTTTTTCAAACGGAAAATTAAATTTGATTTTTGATACTGCTTCTTGCGTTTCATAATTTCAGCCCAACTTCCAGTGGAGGGCGCCACCACGTCGTCTTAGCGCGCAGGATGACTGCTTCATCATGAAGCATCTGCGTCGAAAGTTGCTCCAGCAACACGAGAGGAGGAGCTTGGAATATGAAGGTAACACAACTTGCATTGATGACAACAAGGCCAGGCCGCGATGTCAACAATGAGTTGATTTGTTTCTGGTTTAGACGATTTCGTAATTAATATCCATGGACGAATGCGATATGATGCCTATATAGCCTACGTATGGATTACGTATAACTTAGGTATACGTCATTGTAGCCTAATAACAAACGATTAGTAAATCTAACTCTATTAGATAAAAGTTATTAGCGACTTGTGCGTTTTAGCAAAGTAATCAGTTTATCGCTGGTATCAAAGCATCATCGATTACGTCACGTGATACTTGGAGTGGCTTGGAGTGGCTTACTGGCATGTGTCCATCCTCTTGTGACTATTATTGTCACACTAATGTCAAGATGAAGCAGATCGTGTCTTGTTTGTTCATTTACCTCGTGATCGATCGCTTATCGACCGCGCCAGCTCGCTTTCATTTTGCTGACAATCGGTTCCAGGGGTGGGAAACTTACTTAATACTGCGGGCCACATGAATTGTACAATATTTCGGGCGGCCAAATATTTTTTTTATTTTCAAATTCCGCATAAAAGTACACAAAGCACACAAGTGGCTTTATATTTAAGGAAAATCAGCGGAAAATCTCTTAGTGAATATGACTGAAAGTTTTTTCTTTCTTGCGATTTAAATGCATTTATAATTTCACTATAAAAGGTAAACAAACTGAAAAAAGTAAAAAAACTTAATTAAAAGCAGATTAAGGAGAAAGATTATAATTGCAGCAGTTATTATAATAAATTGAAGCTTCAAAAGTAAAGCAGTTTTGTGATAATACGAATTTTAGTAAAAACGATGTCATATGGTCCGGCAAAACTGCTTTTAAATATACAGGTTTGGCTATCAGCTAACATTTAATTTTAGTGTCAATTCAACGATAAAATAACTAGCACGAATTAAAGTTGCATTCTAATAATAAATAATTGTATCTCAGTCCAAAACAGTCTACTTTTTAATATGATTTAATTTCCGCTTGTGTAGGTAAAGCTTAATTCTTGTCATCACTTTCTTTCTTCATACCTCCACATTCTTTCAAGGTTTCTTTGAGTTGTCTTCTCTGCGAGTTCATTATCGATTTCGAAAATTTTGCTACCGAAGTAACCACAATTAAATGTTCTTCTAGATTTGTCTAAATTTGGCTTTTCTTCTCCGCGCCTTTCATTTGTCTTGAGTCCAATTTTTATATCAGCACCTGGAGAGCGAAAACTTTACTGTTTAGTTTGAAAAAGCGTGAGGAAAAAAGGGTTGATAACTTATTTCGACAAAAAAAGTTTGTCCATTCTATGTGGATTCTTCATTACCGATCCTTCTTAGACAATTTCCAAGATTAATTTTTAATAACAATATAAGGATCTAACAATTTGTCAGTAAGCCAATAGCTCTAAAATCAATTTAAAACTAACACCACATAGAAAATGATTTATTACTGCAAGAAGAGGCAATCGAGCAGCGGCTGTTACGTCACAAATATAGCAAGTGGTTAAATGTGTGGCGATTTTTATGGGAGTTTGACGTCATAAAGTTAGATAGAGAGTTACTAAATATAAATCATCAATAATGTCGAAGTCATTTCAAGGGATTATTTGTACATAAACATTTTATTTTTTTTGGTCTTAGGCTATATTGTATTCTTTAACAAAATTGTGACGGGGTCACATTAACCAGGCATGCGGACCGCATGCGACCTGCAAGTCCCACCCCACCCACCTAGTACAGTGTCGCTTAAGAAAAGCTTTTAAGTCGTACCAACTTATCCCAATGTCAGTGTGCAATCTGCTTGGCTTGTCCAAGTTTAAATTTCCTGTAACATACAACCGGCCGACTACTTTTTCCACTGACCGATATCGATTTTTGAGACCAAAGGACAAACGTTTACTTTTCTTTTAGTTGATTGAGATCTAGTGGATATGCTCCTTAATGGAAACAAACTCCGGTTCATGTAGCACCTCAACTTTTTTATTGTTCATTTTACTTGGAAGTTTGTGATTTTCTGAAACTCTTGTGCTTCTCAAGTTTTTTTTTCGCATCTGCTACTGACCCAGCGGTGTACGGAAAATGACAACCTGCAATTTCTCAGGCCATAAAACTCATCCTGATTCCATAAAGAACTCATAAAAAAGTTTCCAGCTTTTGCCCTAGCAATTTTATCAATAATGATTTGCAATTTTGAGAAAAACGGAAAGGGCATTGGTGAGAGCAATGTGTGAGGTAAAAACCAGGAGGGAGAAAAGGGCTAAAGAGCTGATGGATCAGCAAGAGATGAGGAAGAATTGAAAAGTTTGCTAGGGCAAACGAAACAGATTATATGAACATATACTAAGAAGAGAGAAAGAATTTTTTTCCCAAAGGCTTTGACTTTGAAGGTAGGTGGTAAGAAGCAACGGGGACGTCCAAAAAGAACATGGAAAGAACAGGTGAAGAATGAGGCAGACAAAGTCGGACTGAAGCTATTGTCCAGGTCTTTTCTATTTATGAAAACGTTTTCTTCTTCGCTTGAGCTTCTAGGGCAGAGAGTCTATCCTTTTGCTACCACAGATTCACGATGTTCTCAGATTACACTAGAATGCTATTAAGGAGCATCCAGTCTTTCTAAGATACCCAGACCCTTTAGGTGGTTTGAAGATGTTGCAATAGTTTAGGATCTGTTCTTCAGCACCACCGTCACATCAAGAAGAGGACATTCCCCATTGGTGCATTGTTGAGCGGAAAAGCCCGACGCCCGTACGAAGAAGGTTGCTGCATACCCACACATGTCTCGGTAAGGTCAGGTCAATTCAATTCAATTCAATTTTATTTTTCTTTGTCAGAATGCAAAAGAAATGATATTGTGAAAAAGAAATACAGTAACAAAACTAACAAAAGGAAAAGGTGGCAAAACCTTAATGGTTTAAGACGTGCATGAATGGATCTAATATTGGTATGCATCAATAAATATAGTTAAGCACGGCCACCAAACCTGATACTTTAAAATAAGTTGATGAATTAGTTAAGAATCAGTCGCCTCCTCGTTCCTGGAACAACTGGAGCGCCAATTCTTAAAGCAATGAGAACACGACTGAACCCAACATCACAAAAACAAACTAATATACACAGTTACACACACATATAGAAATTACGTAACGGACTATCAAAACAAGGACTATTTACAGATTTCATACAGAAATAAAGTGTTCGCAGCAACGATATTGAGTAGCCTATATATTGCAGAACAAATAGCCTACATAATATGGCAGCTCATTATCAAGATAAAATAGTTAAAAAAGTTTTGTTTTTTTAAATTAATTTCCTGCGCATGTAAGAGCATAAGAAGCATGATGATATAGCAGCGTGTTTTTGGTATTTGTAATAAGAGTTGAATCATCTTTTATAGTGTCAATGAGGGATGGAGTGTTTTTGGTGTCGCTAATGAGAGGTGGAGATTCTTTGGTAGTGCCGATGAAGGATGTAGTGTCTGAGTTGTTTCAAGCATCTTTTCCAAACCAACCTAAATAATAATCTTACGAAAAGTCAAGCGATCCTCTGAACAAACATAATAGCTTATAATAATCATGGAGTAGCTAGATGCAAGCTGGTAGTAACTTAGTGATATATTCTTATCTGGCAAATATTAAATTATGCAAAATGGTATACCGTAGTAGCTTATTCATGGAAGAGTAAAGATAGTAGGCTAATCATCATCCTTATCCGGTCGGGTGTAATATATGATAAGAAATACGTATAGTAAGATATGTTAATGTATAATATAGTAATATATGATATGTAGGATAAATTTACAAAAGTGGCATTTGGAAAGGCATGCTATACCAGGATATGGTGCAACAATCAATAATACAGTCAGATAATTAGAGTTACAGCATAGGTTGTTAGAGGTTAATTTTCAGAACGCAAGTGCTTTTTCAGGTTACTGCAAAATATTGAAAAGGTTTCAATTTCAGTGATGGTTTTCGGGAGATGGTTCCACACTTTAACTCCACTAAACTGAATGGATTGTTGAGTCAAGCTTTTGGAGAAGTAGGGGAGGAAAAAGTGATTGTTGCTTCTGGTTGATATTGAGTGCAAATTGTTATTAAGTTGAAATAGAGAATTAAAGCATTGGGGTAAGTGATTGTGTTTGAGTTTGAACATAAATTTTGCAGTTTTTATTGTGTATAGTTCGTCAATTGTGAAGAAATTATGGGATTCAGAGTGATTTGATTCATGTTTTGCAATCATTATTATAAGTTTGTTGCAAATCTTTTGAAGCTTTTTTAAAACAGTTACATACACTTATGCAATACCTCAGATTGCTTTCAATTAAGGAATGGTAAAGGCAAATCAAATTGTTGGTGTTTAAGTAGGACTTAACCTTGCAGATCACTCCAAAGTTTTTGCGAAGTTTTTGCAGTAAGGATAGCATGTGGGGTTTCCATGACAAGTCTTCGCTCAGCAAAATGCCCAGAAAACTAATAGTGTTGACACATTCAGTGGGTTGATTGCATGTAGATAGTGTGTAAGAGAGGTTTGAAAGTTTATTTGTATTATTGAATAACATGTATTTTGTTTTTTTTACATTTAGTGATAACTTATTTGCTGCTAACTAATTTGTTACTCCTGTCATTTCCTCATTCGCCATTTCGAAAAGTTAATCATAATTTTTACTGCAAAAGAATAAACTGGTATCGTCAGCAAACATTATAGATTCAGAGTGTACTAAACATCTCGAAAAATCATTAACATAGATTAAAAATAATAGTGGTCCAAGGATCGATCCTTATGGTACTCCATAACATATTTCTCGTTTAGCAGACATTGAGTGAGATACTTCTACAACTTGAAATCTGTTTTGTAAGTAACTTCTGAACCAGTCATGGGCTATACCCCTAATACCAAAATAGTAAAGTTTGTTTAGCAGAATGTGGTGATCGATAGTATCAAATGCTTTGGACAGGTCCAAAAATATACCTAATGTTGTTTCTTTTCTTTCAATTGCATTTGAAATTTATTATCAACAAGATGTAATGCTGCATGACTTGTTGAGTGATTTTGTCTGAAACCAAACTGCTGACCATAGAAGAAGTTATTGCCTGCTAGAAAATTGTATATTCTATTGTACATTATTTTCTCAAGTAAGGTACCCTGCCCAAATAAGGCCCGTGCCTAAATAAGGCCCACCCTTTCATATCTGGAAAACCAAAGCAAGCAAGGAACAGCTGTTGTAATCTAATTGGCTGCGATAATCATGTGAATGAACAGAAAAGTAATTTGGTTTCCTAGATGAAGCCACATGCCAGCAGAGTTAGTTGTAAATTTCTGAAAGCTATCTTGCAGGAGTAAAATTTTGTTCAGTACTTAATCTATCGGCGTGTTTTCGTAAGTGGTGTTTGTATTCTACCTTTGTTAGAGTTTCAGGATATGCTAAAGGGTCTAAAGTTTCAACATGTATTGACATATTGACCTTTCTTGGATAGTGTATTTAGGTAGTTTACGTTAAACTGATTGTGAAGAGTTGCCCTAACAAGGCCCATCAAAATCAGCCATAGGCCTTATTAGGCAGGTACCCCTTGGCATTCAATTGTGGGCTTGTAAGGGCTGTTAGGAGAAAGACAGTGCAGTTGATACTTCCTTACAGGCAGCTAACAAGCACAAGCTCAGATCAAAACACCACCACCATAGGGCGCAAAATAACTTACCTGCTTC
Organism: Aplidium turbinatum; assembly: GCF_918807975.1. Taxonomy (NCBI): domain Eukaryota; kingdom Metazoa; phylum Chordata; class Ascidiacea; order Aplousobranchia; family Polyclinidae; genus Aplidium; species Aplidium turbinatum. The sequence goes on from NC_137482.1 coordinate 25,116,910, forward strand.
CAGTTTTGCGAAAATTGGGTTTCGCTTTTATTAGGATTTGAAATTTTTCCATTTGATAACAAGGCTACTGCTGAGCATGTCTTTGTTCCAAGTGATGTCACCAACATTGATCATACAGTCGGTGACCAATCTCAGCTGTCATCACCGAGTCATGACATGTTTTCACAGCCTCCAACAAGTTGTGGGATGTCTCCACAACCATCAACAAGCCATGAGTTGTCTCCACAAATATCATCAAGTTATGGGAGGTCTCCACAATCGTTAACAAGTCTTGAGATGTCTCCACAAATATCAACAAGTTATAAGATGTCTTAATAGTCGATAACCGTTAACAAGTCATGAAATGTCTCCACAAATAAAAAGAAGTCATGGGATCTCTCCTCAACTATCAACGAGTAATGGGTTCTCAACACACCCCCCCCCCCCACCCGTATCAACACCATGTCATTGCATTATCGCTACACCGTCAGCAAATACCAGCAAGAAGCGGGGGCAAAGAAAAAGAAGCATTAATTATCGCGCAACAACTGTATCGAAGTCTCTGTTTGACATGTATGGAAAAGGGAGAGAAAAGGCAAAACGAAAGAGGAAAACAGTAAATATGCAAAGACGTCCAAGTGTACGAAATTGGTGTTGCCCAGTATGTTTAGAAAATACAGTCTCCGACTTGAGGCAACGTGAAAGTTGCAAAATATGGTAGGCAACCATGAAAACTGTGCTGGTTTAACAAAAGATGATGATGAATTTGTATGCCCTATATTGTGGTATGTAAATGTTTTATTGTTGAAAAAGAATTTCTTTGAAGAAATTTATTTGAACTTGTGATTGACGAAAACCTTGTTTGCACGAACTTACGATTGATTGGAAAAGAACTTACTTAAACTCACTACGGTACGTGAAGTTTAACATTTCTTTATGTAATAAACTATGGTAACTAAACTGTTTTGGGGATTTTTTACGGTTTTGATGTTGTGCATTGTTTTTTTTTCCACAATTTATGATTCAAAAATTGAGTTTAAAAGGCTGGCCTTATTAAGGCAACGGTGCCCTTTTAAGGCCCACTCAGAAGTAATTAGCAAATCAACTATAATTTTAAAACTGTGGTCAATATGTTATTAAAATTATTCTGAAGAAGTGCTTTAAAGATGCTAAAACACAATAAAACACACATTGGTACCCGCTTTTTTCATTTCATGATCAATTTGCGACAAAATAAAAAAGGCGGCCCTTATTAGGGAAGGGTACCTTACTTTTGAAATTGATGGTAATAAACTGATAGGTCGATAATTACTGCAGTCTTCTGGTTTTCCTTTTTTAAATACAGGTATTACTTTAGATGTTTTGAATGATGATATGAATTTGCCATTGGTTAAGGATAGGTTAAATATATGTGCAAGTGCAGTAAGTATATTGTCTGGGGAAGCTTTTATAATTTTCGTTGGTATTTCATCAATGCCACAACTTAGTTTGGATTGAAAGGAAGAGAGAATTTTCTTGATTTCAAGAGTGGTGGTGGGTTGTAAAAAAATTGATTTACTAATAGGATTGGAAAGGTATTCTGAAAATTGTGAAGTTTTGTTTGGGATTTTATCAACTAGCTTTGAGGCAATTGAAGAAAAATATTCATTAAAGTAGTCAGCTTTATCTTTGTTGTGAGTTAAGATTTTATCTCCAGCAGCCAGACGGGACCATTTGTTGCACTTGCTTTTCCCTAATAGCTGATTTAAAACACTCCAGGTGCTTTTAAGATCATTTTTGTGTTTTAACAGAGCAATTTTGAAATGATTTTGCTTTTTGAGTTCCAGTGATCTAACATAAAAGTTTCTCAGAGCATTGTACCGGGATTTATTTATTTCAGATGATTTTCTAATGTACTTTTTATATGCAAGTTGTTTTTTTCTATGAAGTACACAAAGTTCAGCATCATACCAACATTGGGTTTTCGTGTGTTTTACTGATTTGACAGGAAAACTATTTTTAAATAATTTGGAGTAATTGTTAAAAAACCTATTGTAAGCTGCATCAGTGTTACTTTCTTCCATTATATTTTTAGTGTTAAACTCTGCTAGTCTTTTAACAAATTACAGATGTTTGTGTTACTAAAGCACCTTTTCTCTTTGAAGTGGGAAAATTCTTGAATTAAACCTAGTTGAGAGCATTGTATTACAGGCAGATGGTCAGCAATGCAGTCAACTATTATACCAGCATTCGTTTTGGCATTATAGACATTTGTCCATATGTGATCAATAGCTGTGGAACTGGATGAAGTAATTTTAGTTGGTTTAGTTATCAATAGATGGAAGCTGTATTCAAACATTGCATCAACATAGTTACTAGTGTGACAGTTGTTATGGTCTAATAGATTGTAATTAAAATCGCCCATAATAAAACATTGTGCATTTGATTTTGATATTGTTTTTATAGTTAGAAGAAGTGTCTGCAGAAAATCAGAGTTGACAGCACAAAGTGATTGAGGGGATCTATAAATAGTACCACAAATTAACTTTTTTTTGTTCACGAATAAATCAACAAAAAGAGATTCAAACTTTTTTCTTTCATAATAGTCAAGTCATTTCTTACAGAGAATATAAGATTATCTTTAATGTACAGTGCTACTCCTCCACCCTTCTGTTTGCATCTGCTGTTTGCAAGAAAAACATACCCTGCTAGGGAGGTAAATTCACCAATCTGATTTATTTTTAGCCATGTTTCATTGATGGATATAATATGTGGTTTAATTTTCATGGAGGTTACAAGTGCTTGAAGTTTAGAGAAATTGTTTGGGTTGGATAGAGGTCTAATGTTTAGATGCATAGTTATCAGGGATTCATTTATTTGCAGGCTTGTCCATGGGAATGGGATTCCCACGGGAATCCCATGGGAAATATCCCATGGGATGGGATGGGACAGCACGAATTGCATTTCCCATGGAAATTGAAAATTTGCTGAATGAGCACAGTGACTCGGAATACGAGTGCCAATGATAATGAATTGTCATAGATAGACAACTTTTCTGAACTTTAAAGTTAACAAAGTCAATAAATTTTGTCGTTTTGTATCTCTTTTTGTACAATTAGTCCTATCTAGTACACATTAGACTTACATTTCAATAAATTTAATAACATTTATTGAATTGTATTTTGATGGGAATCCCATGGGATGGGATGGGACGGGACAGGCATGAATTGCTATGGGATGGGATGGGACAGAAAAAAATGTCCCATGGACAAGCCTGTTTATTTGCATATTTGCTAATAATGAGCTTGCTTCAGTTGAACTGATATACACATCATTGACTTCAAAATATAGATCTGGTTCATCATTACTGGCAATTTTATTTGCATTTTTAGATGAAAAATGCTTATTAAGTACTGAAGGTTCATTGTTGAGGGGTTGAGGAGCTGTGTGTATGAACAGTTCTGAGAAATTAGTATCATCAAAGTTTAAAAAGGGTAAAGAGTTTTGCAGACAATTTCTGCATAAGTAAGAATGATCAAGTTTTTTACATGTACCAGTGGGTATTCTTATATTACTGGTAGTGTATAGTGATAAGAAAAGCCACACATGCTGCAAAATGTGGATTTCTGGTTGCTGCGAACAACCTTATTACATATGTTACATTTAGGTTTAAGCATAACAAATAAGGAATAAGGACTTACTTGTATAGCTGTGAAAAAACAAACCAAACTAAATGCAGAAAATGTAGCCTACTGGTTTAGTGCTGAAAGCAGTATTATTGTGTTATTGTTATTTTGGAAATAAATTGATCAAAAGGACAATAATAAAATATACTAAAGTCAGTTGATAGAAAACATATTTTTATAATTGTCAAACTTGTAGTCCATGTACTAATTTGCAACCGTTTTTCTTCAGAAATCTTTAAAAATTTTATTTGTTAACTTAAACAGCTACACAATTTTTTCTGTCAAATTATTTTCAGTTGCAAAATCTTTGCAAGTTTTGAAGTGAACACCATTACAGCGATGGTAGCAAATTCATACATGTACCCCAATATAAAGTTAATTTTACTAGTTTATTTATCAATATGTCATTATCTGAGAAAGAACAAGTTTCTATTTACAATTTAAGCTGATAAAAAGTAGGTTATTATATGGATGTAGCTAAAATCAAGTTTATCTATTTACTTAACTCTTCAATGTCCTTTGTTGAGTGAACTTGGTGCTTTTTTTCCTTGACATAGGCGAAAATGTTGCCATTGAAGGTGTAAACATTACTTTTTCCGAGTTTCTTTTTTGCCTGATTAACTAATAAAAGCCTTTTTTTAGTTAGAGATTCAGTAAATGCCATTCCTGTACCTTTCAATTTTGTTTTTGACTTAAATATCATGTCACGAATAGACCGCCTGGTAAATTTTACAATCATAGGTTGTTTTTTAGACCTTTGGGACAGTGGATGGCAAATACTGATGTCCCAAGCAGTTACCTCAGTACCAGTACTCATTCTCCCATTAAATATATTTAAAACATAATCAACAAATGAGGCATGGCTGCTTGATCTATCAGGCATGTCTGAGCAGCCATGAATGATCAAGCAGTCACGCCGAGAATACTGTTCCTGCTTGTCCAGCTGTTCTTCAAAGTTTTGTATGGCAGAAGATATGCCACTAATCTTCTTGGCAAGGTCATCTATTCGTTTGTCTAATCGTTCAACAGCATTTTTTTAGGACCTGAAACAAAAGGGACAGGATTAGTATCAGTTTTAGTTTCAGAATTTATGTCACCATACTGACCTTTGAGAACCTTTTGTTCTTCCTTGATTTGAGCCAAGCTGTTCAACACATCTGTCATCATAACTCTCAAGTCTTCTTTACCTCCCATTGCAGTACCGTAATTAATAGTAAACTAGTTGAATAAACATTTAATGGTAGTTTTAACACAGACTTCCTAGGCATTCATTTACCTTATTCAAATAGAATGTCGATGGTCGATGAGACAGGTGTGGGTATCGGTAATCAACGAATGAAGTCTGGTGGGACTTAATGTTTACTCATATTAACATTTATGGTGGGCCCAATTAGCTAGACATGAGTAGATAGAGATGTTTTGTTTGTCAACTTCAGTAAGCAGAAATTAAGCACCTGGCGCAAATGTATGTCTTGGTTTTAGTCAACGGGAGCGCTCATTCGATAGAGTAAAGACCTTAAAGTATAGAAGGTGGTTTGACTGCAATGCTTGTCAACCGATACAGAGTGGCATCTTCGTGGTGAAGCTCAGTAGGTTGGATGCCAGCAAAAATGGGGAGGTTATTGAATGGTGTGGGACGCATGCATCCAGTCACTGTACAGTCACAGGGCACTATTGAATTGATGGCAGTGAATAATGCGGCAGTTGCGGCACCAAATAGGTGCACAGTACTCTTCTGAAAAGCACACAAAGGCAATGATTGCTGTATGCAAAGTGTCAGGCTGTCAACCCTCGCACCCGAGCTGGAACTTACTATGCATAAAATAACCTCACACATCTCCCAAGCAAAATCTACATAATTATATCTATGTCACGTTACTTTTATGATCAATAGCCTACAACAACCAAATAGGCCAACAACCACCTGTCCAGAAGCTCGCATAATGTACACTATACACTAGCATGGATAATGTGTTGACTCTTCACTGTCATCCAATAATAGAGCTACATCATCATCATCATCATTACGTTCCTTCCTCGTATTGAGGGTTGGATACAATGCGCCATTGTTCTACAGCCTATTGCAGACCTGTAGCTGATAGGCTATAATAATTAATAATCCAAACGTAGAAAAAGTTTTCTATGATGCAACCTAGAGATGTGAGTCGTTTTTTGTTCTCGCTTTTTTTTTTAAAAACGTGTTTTGTTTATCTTTGAAAAATAAACGAAAACAAAAAGCACGATCGTTTTTTTGCACCAACAATCTGTCAAAAATTGAAATGTTGAAACAAAATTTGTACTTTTGCTTCTCTGAAATATCTGTTCTGAAATAATCAAGACATCGATGAGTTGCCAAAATACAATTTTTTCACTAAACTTTTCATTAAGGTCTTTGTTTGACCAACAATGTCCCAAAAGGATCCGTAATGTAATAGAGTAATCAAAAAAGTATCTAGCGTAGGCTTATCACACTAAAATTGGCAAGTTCGAGTTTATTGAATTGAAATTGCAAGAACGTGAATTTGTCAATTTTTTTTATCGATAAGTTAATCTGCATCAGTGGACTAGACTGTAGATCCACAAATTAGACTTTAAACAACAACACAATACTCCATTGATCTGGATTCATGGGAACTACTAGCTAGTGACAGACCACTTTGGAGAAAAAGAATTAGGGACGGCACGAAAATTTTTGAAAAAAAACAGGATACAAAAAGCCCAAGAAAAACAAAACACTAGAAAAGAACAGCTAAAACTACCACGTCCCCCACCCTCCATACAATGTGGTTTTTGCCCACGCCTTTTCCATCATAGACTGGGCCTCCACAGCTACTTACAACATCACCATCCCAAACCAAATTCAATTTGAAGTCGAAACCAATGCTCGCACACGAGCTGGAGCCGACGACTCATTATAACAAGCTATGCAATGAAAGAAATAAACAAACTAATATAATAAATTAAGACAAGCAACAAGAAAGGTTAGCAGTTAACATGGTCATCGCTGGGACTGAAAAGTCTCATTCTCATCATTGGTAGCACTTGAAGTTGAATGGTTCGTTGGTACCACTTGCTGAGCATGCGACCACTCTTCTGACTTACAGGACATAGTGAAAACGGCAGAAAGTTAATTTATGATAAGTTATTCAGCAGCTAGGCTATACTTCAACATTTTCTTTTGCAGTTCTTTGTTATGATAATTGAAAAATGTATGAAACGATTGGAAGTAGCATAAAAATAAATAAAAAATAAAAAACATAAAAACGTATAAAAAAAAACGATTAAAAAAACGACGACTAAAAAACCCGTTTTTAACCAGTCCTAATACAGCCACACTACTGCAAAACAGAGACAAGTTGAATCCGTTTCTAGCATTTTAAATGTGAACAATTTCGATCATATTCCCTGGAAGCAATTTTATGATCTCGTTGAAGTTAATCCTTCATTATTGGAACCAGTTAAGGAAACAGAAAAATATTCATTGGCTGAATGCAAAACAGGCAAAAAAATTATTCAAACACAAAAATTTATTTCTGTTTTACTAGCTGACGAAACATGTCCTCTGTTAGATGATGAAAATATGGTAGGCCTAGTGATAAGTAACTTAGCCTATCCTAATAAAATAGTTTAACTTGCTTAGCCTATTGCTTTGTTGTATGAAAATGACATTAAAGAAGATATTACCATACAATGCACGTTTTTTTCGTGCAAAACACAAGATTATCAGAGATTGTGTGTTTCGATCGATCGCTGAACGCACAATCTATTGGCTGCTGCGCCTGGATGTAACAATGTGACCAGCGGCGGCCTCAAACGCAAGAAGAATCACACATTGTTGGCCAGCTTGCACTACAGCATTATAAAATTTGGCCAGGCTGGAGAAAAGTTTGGACACCTCTGTTTTAAGGCAAAGTAGTGTCTTTCATAAGACTCTGTCGCAACCATTTAATTGCACCACAGTCGCTCATAACTTTGGCTAATTTTGTATGATTATAACAGTGGGCTATTCACAATCGATTGATGTAAGGTAGCCACCTGTATGTCAAGAGCCAGCACAGGTTGAGATTAATGAACAAAAATTTGTTAAAGGATCAATTTTTCTCAGCATTTATAAAACTTTTAGACTGAACCTGTCAATTACATAAACTTGACTTATTTGACCTACAATTGAAAAATTACCTAACGATAAAAAATGACTTTCTATTAACCTATCAAATTAAGATTTTGAAACTTACCCCTTTTGTCCAGAACCCTCACTCAAAGTCATACCGTCATAACTTACTAACAAATCTTGAGTTTACTTGCCCTAGCGGTTATTGATTAAGTTTTGCTTTTATAGAGGAGATCAACGCTTTTGAAGCTGAGGAGGAAGATGTTGACAGTGAGGATGATGATATGATGCAGTGGATACAAAGTGTTAGATCCAGAGGACCTTCCTTGTCCACCATGGTAAAAGGAATCTTCTTTTCAATAAACCACGATTACATCGCTACGTCCCTCAACGTTAACATATTTTCTTTTGATTACCGCACTTGCATGGTGTTTAGGCTCAAAATGCCATCAATGATCCACCAAATGGTGTCTGTGAAACTAACAGAAATGTCGATATCGAAAACCTTAAAATGTAATTTGTTTATTTCCAAAGAAAACAAATCAATAGTTTTTTTCTCTCTACAGTCTAGAGTTGTTCTGAGGAATGCTATTGGACGAAACCGGTTCCACAAAATAAATTATAACTTTTATTGAAATAGTGTTGTGCGTGTTAGTCTAGCCAAATGTTTTGAAGGTTTACCTCAGAGTTTAGACTGTAGAGACAAAAAAAGAAAGACTATTAATTTGGTTTCTAAGTGATTGCTTCTGTATTAGATAGATCGCCCATTTGAGAAGTGTCTTAGTACCAGATCGCCTTTTCCAGTTAGTATTTTTCACTTGTGATTTGTTTATTTTCAGAATTTTAGTTCAACTGCTACGTCACGGCAAACCAACTACCAAGACATGGGTGGGGATTCACCTCGTTCAGCTGGCGAAGGATCTCCCCCACTCGTGCCTGACCCCGCGGTAAGTATGACGCAAGCTTAGGCCCATGTCTACCAATTCCTAAAAGTTGTTAATGGGACTGGCTCTCGGCGTAACATGGCTGTCTCTTGCATTGTCTTTTTGCTCTAAAATTTTATATAATTTCGAGACCAAAACCGACCTTGAAACGCAGGAAATGGTCTCGTGAGACATTAACCTCACAAAAGAAGAAAAAGAAAAAGATTGCGTTTGTAATGCAACAGAACATAGCTTGGTCAAAAAGAATAAACTCCAGTGTGTTGTGGGATATCATTATCTGATTATTTCTGGAGTTTAGGCTATTTTCTTTGATCCACACCAGTTTTGTTCCGTTGCATTACAAACGCAATCGACTGACCAGCTTTAGCGCTTACCGTATTTGCAAACTGTACTCTACTATACACACAGAACATGACATCATAAAAATTACATCAAATATAGTTATTACTTTTTAAAGCCTCTACAGCAGTGGTTCCCAACCTGGGGTCCGTGAGACAGCATTTGGGGGTCAGTGATTACCTTGATGAATTTTGGAGAAAAAAACGAAAAGTGATCTTTTCACTTTCATTTCTCTCTTTAAATGCAAATGTGTCAAGCTCAAGCCCGCGAGAATAAACTCTACCGGTATGCATTAAAATAAATCTATGATGCTGTCTACAGTTTGCACAATGTACATTGACCTTAAACTCCATCTACTACAACGCATGCAGGGTTGCCAGATTGATAAAACAAAAAAGGCCAAATGCATCCCCAAAAAAGGCCAAATTATAGAAAAAAAGGCCAAACCTGAGGTTTTATTCTCTTTGTTGAAATCAGTGGTGTTTTTGCACTTACTTTCAACAACAAATTATATAATATTTACCCAGTTTCTATTGTTTTACATGTTATCTGTTAAAGAAGAATCGCTTAGTAAAATTCCTGAAAAAATGCAATCCATAAAATACAAACAGATAGGTATGGAAACAATTACAATACAACTGAAATATGCATACAACATTAGGCTAAGCATCATCCTGTAGACTAAAAAGCCATTAACGTCCACCAGTGAGACCCTGGTGACTAGTGAGAAGGAGTTAATATTGGCATATCACTTAATGCAATATGAAATAGTATATATATATACAATATTTATACCCAATACAATTACTTGTAGGCTACATTAAACACCCAACACTGCAAAATCAGAGAAATCAATTGCATTTATGTCCAACAGTTTTATGTGCATTTATGTCCAACAGTTCAGTTTTTCCCGCGCTTTTATAAAGTAAACAGCAAAGATTTTGCTCTCCAGGTCTAAATATATAAATTGGACTCAAGAAAAACTAAGACCTGGAGAATAACTAAATTCGGACAAAATAAGAAAGGTATTTAATTGTGATCATTTCAGTAGCAAAACTTTCGAAATTGAAAAAGAACTCGTAGAAAGAGGTCACTATAAAGAAACCTTGATTTAGGCAAGCTAGAAGCTATCAGTGAATTTGGCAGCCATTCTGTTAGTTGCATTTTCTGAGTTGGATTGCTCAGAGTTAATTGAACTTTGAAGAAAAGTAACAAGAAATCTTTTCGGACGTCTTTATATTTTACCTAACTGTTGTCAACCTTCATTCTCACCCAGAACAAGAGAAAACCCTGTCCAGGTTTGGTGCTGTAACCATTGACTCAGAAAAAGGTTGTTTATGACCTACCAAATCAATTTTTTAAAGGATTAAATCTGGACTTTTTCATTGTCGGCCTACTGTATGTTACAACTCTGCCTTTTCTTTAAATTTCTTTTGTTGGCCAATAGTTTGTAGTTCACCACTAACTTTTTATTGTAAATTTCTACTTAAATAACACTAACTTGGTACGTACGGTAGAAGGCTGATGTTTTAACTTCCTTGTTAAACTTGTTTATTATGACGTATTAATAGTGATTTTGTTTCTAAGTTTTTTCTCACACTACTTCGACTTGATTTGCTGTACGTTCTATTTAGTCTTAATTAATTGCAAGTTCTTGCATTAAATTGTCTCTTTTGTCACCCATAGCCTAAGTAATTTCTCAGTTCTGTTATATTGATTATAAGATATAAATGCAGGTGTTGGTGGTTTATTCACTTATTTGTTTTGTTGTACAATCATTCCGTTATCTTTTGTATCCTATATCATTGGTTGTTTGTTTGTCTATTGGAAACATTTTCTTTCTTGCAATGTCTGCTGACTACGTAAATTCTTACTCAAAAAACTCCCTCTCTAGTAACAAAACATATTCTCATGACCAGAACACATTTACTACGCCTGCAAATTTTGCCACTGAAAACACGTCAAAGAAAACCATCGTCACCACCTCTGAGTATGCAGACGTTGCTGAAATACGTACAAAACTAAAGCATGGATCAAAAAAAAAATTCTCAATATTTCACTTCAACATGGTTAGCTTAACAAAAAACAAATTTAAATTAGAAGAATTAATGACTCAGTTGGATTTTAAACCTAATATAATGTGCATAACGGAAACAAAATTAAAAATGGAAAATCCATTAGTTAATATTGCTGAATACAAATTCATACAAGCTGATTCTCCAACCACTGCTGGTGGCGTTGGAATGTACCTTCGTAACTCAATCATTTACTCTGAAAGACAAGATCTACAATTTATAATCGAAGACTGTGAAAACATGTGGATAGAGCTGTCTCATACCAATTCTAAAAAAATTATTATAGGCGTTGTATACAGACATCCATCTTACAGAAATTATGAAGTTTTCTTGGATAAATTCAGTGATACTTTACACATGATTCAAAAAGAACGTTGTGACTTCTTCGTTTTGGGTGATTTCAACATTGATTTAGCCAAATCTAATAAAGAATCCAAAATTTCTTCTTATTTGCAAGCTGTAACTGCTTTGGGATGCTCAAACTTGATTAATGTGCCTACCAGAATTACCGAAAGTTCGTCAACATTACTTGATCACATTTATACTAATAACAGTGAAAGTGCACAAACTAATGTATTGACTTATGATATATCTGATCACTTACCAACATTTTTATTAATCAAAACTGTACCACGAAAAATGAAAAAACGTCCGTATTTGACAAGAAAAATTGAAGAAAATAAAATTGATGCTTTTTTGAGTGAACTTTCAGATCAACTTGAAAACCTAAAATTAACCACAAGCTATCAAAATATTAACGACAGCACTAATAAATTGATACTTATTTTGCAAACACTAATCAACTCTCATTTCCCATTAAAAAAACTCAGTAGGAAAAAGTCTGGATTGTACAACAAGCCATGGATCACAAAAGGAATTCTGGTTTCAATCAAACACCAAAATAAATTATTCAAACTTTGCTACAAAAAAAAATTGTCCTGAAAAAGTATCTTTTTACAAGAAATATAGAAACAAATTAACTCACATTAAACAAATCTCAAAACAAAACTACTTCAAACAACGCTTCAATGAATCGAGACACAACTCATCAAAAACATGGAAATCTATCAATGAACTTCTTCAAAAAAAGAAAGCTAAAACGAATACTCTTCCCAATGAACTTATTGCAGAAAACATTTCATACAAAAAACAAGAACAAATATGCAACCAACTTAACTACCACTTTACACATATTGGCGAAAAATTAACTTCACACTTAAAGCAAAAGTCAAACTTTGATTCATTCATGGGGCCTGCTTTAAAACAAACATGTGCGGTATATGAAACTGATGAAAATGAAGTCGAATGCCTAATAAACAAACTAGATGTTAAAAAATCGGATGGACCAGATGACATCTCTTCTCGAATGTTAAAGTTATCAAAAAGTATTATTGCACCTCATTTAACTAAACTTTTTAATGCATGCTTGAAACAAGGAATATTTCCTGACGCTCTAAAAATTGCAAAAGTTATTCCTATTTTCAAGAAAAAGGCAAAAGCAGATCCAACTAATTACCGTCCTATTTCCTTGCTTTCAAATATCAGCAAACTTTTAGAAAAAATTATTTACAAACGCTTGATGAGCTTTCTTGACAAATTCAACGTGATTAATGATCAACAATTTGGATTTAGGGAAGGTCATTCTACAACGTTAGCATTAAGTAATCTTCATGAAAGACTAATTGAACTCAAAGAAAAAAATCATTACGTTTACCTGTTATTTCTTGATTTAGCAAAAGCGTTTGACACCGTTAACCACCAAATACTTCTAAAAAAGCTGGAGTTTTATGGCCTGAGAGGTTTAATGGGAGGCCTTATAAAATCTTACTTACACAACCGCCAACAATATGTTTCTGCTGATGGCTTCAAATCAAAGCATGAAAATATCACATGTGGTGTTCCTCAAGGATCTATACTTGGACCATTGCTTTTTCTGCTTTACATAAATGATTTGCCTCTTATAACAACTTTCGATTCTCAGCTATTTGCTGATGACACTGTTTTTTTTACTTCAGCAACATCTATTTTGCAATTGCAGCAAAACACTGAAATTGAGATGCAGCGTATCACTGATTGGTTCAATGCAAACAAATTATGTATCAACTACTCCAAGACATTTTACATGTTACTTGAACGAAAAGGAGGGTCAACTTCAAAACTAAATGTAGTCTTAAACAACACAAAAATTCAAAAAACAAACAACATCAAATATCTTGGCATATTTCTTGATGACAAACTGAGTTGGAATTATCACATTGAAGATCTATCTGGGAGATTGGCAAAAATATCTGGAATATTTTATAAAATTAGAAACTACACAAACAAACAAAGCATGTTAACACTGTACTATGCTCTTGCACGATCAATAATACAATATGGCATTTTATGTTGGGGTTCAAGCACACAAAAACTGCTCAAGAAAATTTCGACAATGCAAAATCGAATTATTCGCACAATAACCTTTAGCAACAGAAGAGCAAAACTTTCACTACTGTACCAAGATCTCGACATACTTCCCATCACTAACTTGCATCAATTAGAAATTTCTAAATTTGTCTTTAAATTTAAAAATATGCTATTGCCAAGCTATTTTGAACCTTACTTTAAGGAAATTACTGAAGTACATTGCCATGGCACTAGAGCTTCTCAAAAAAATAACTTTCACTTACGTAGTGTCAGCTCAAGAAAAGGCCAAGGCAGTTTGAAATTCTTAGGCCCAAAAATATGGAATGATTTACCTTCTGAAGTAGTAGGGGCTACGAGTGTAAAAACTTTCACAAAAAAATGTAAAATTTATTATATGAAAAAACTTTGTCTGTGACTGTTTTTATTGCCACAACATTGACGAGTGTTATCGCAAATTTTTCGGATTGAACATTGTTGATACTACGTAGACCTAGGTCTACTACTCACGAACTAGTGCTAAGTACTATTTATTAACGGCTGTCATCTTATTAACTGTATTCAAGTCGGCCTATAAACTGACTGATTTTGTTAAGGTTTAAAGTTATATACTATGATTAGGCCTACTTTTAGTGTTTCTGTTTCGTCTTTTATGCTAGCAGTTAGAAGTTGTTGTTTATGCATAGTTTTTTGTTTGTTTTTTTTCTCATAACTTACTACTTTTGTAGGGCATGATATTTTTTGATATTTGAATAAAATCACAGCAATTCACTTGACTGTCGCAGCAGTAAACAACTTTTTGTTTTCATTTTTTACGGAACTTAAGCTTATCCTATTTTAACGCATATCTTGGTTTCAACGTAATGCCGATGTTTGACATTTGTCACATTAAAAACACGGGAAGCAGCTGACTCGATGACTAATATAGTCTTTCGCTGCTTCCTGTCTGTTGTAGATTCTAGTTATGGTGCTATTTTATTTGCATTGTCTATATTTTGTACCGTATACTTTTCTCGCAACAGACAAAATAAAAGGTTTCTCTCTCTCTCAACATCCTTCCACAATGAACACTCCTTACTATTCTAGGAATGCTAGCGCCTCTGCCATTTCGTTACTGCTAGTTTTACCATAAACAATATCAGATGTGAAACGCCTTATCATTATGGCACTGGCATCAAAGTTTGTGCAACATTTTCCATTCAGCAGCATGTCCATTTGTATTCGCAAAATCGTTTCCAAAAGCTCAGTCTGCATTTTGTTTCGTGTTTTTTTTTCACTGCAGTAAGTAATGAAAAATCTTCTCTACTACTCAATAACTACTGCATTACTGACAGGGATGCAGAGACATGTTAAAGCATAGCTAGCAAGGTCTTTGAAATGAGCATGATGTAAAACGCTACACCAAAACTTTTCACTGTTGCTAGGGATAATCAAAAGAACTATGAAAACCAAAAGAAAAAAAGGCCAAACAAATGCCAATCGGGAAACTAAAAAAGGCCAAAAAAAGGCCAAGCGGCCAAACAAAAATTGTCCAGCCAAACACTTTTCAAAAAGGCCAAATTTCTGACATTTGGCTGTAAAAAGGCCAATCTGGCAACCCTAAACGCATGTCGATTACAGTCAAATCAGGATTGGCTCGTCTATTACGTAATAGAAAGCATGCGGTGCAACCAAAGTTTACCTCGTGGTGGCGGGAACGACACCACTGCTTGCAGTTACGTTGTACTGGTAGGCCAGTAGATATGTACCGGTAAGCATATACTGTAGGTGAGTGGTATGCATAGTCATAGTCAATGTTTGAATGAAAACACCAGGGTGGAGATAGATATGAGGAATAAGGCAGATTATTTGCCGCAGGAGTCATAGCGGCAATGCAATATGACACAGTACAGTAGTTGAGTAGCATAATTATTACAACAGTCAACAGTAACTTATGTTAATTGAGTTTCAGGCAAAACTTAGGTAGGGGTCCGCAGAATTAATAATTTGTCTAAAGGGGTCCTTGACAACAAAAATATTGGGAACCACTGCTCTACAGCCTGTTTCACCTTAAAATGGGGATCAAGGCTGTAGAGGTTTTAGAAAGTAATAACTATATTTGATGTAATTTGCTCTGCTTGCATTGAGCAATTTTTGTAGTAGGCTATTAATTGTTTGATATCATAAATATATGCTTGTTTATAATGGCTACCCTAGACAATTTCTTAATAAATTCATTGGAATGCTTATGAATAAAGTAGCCTACTCACCACTTCACGCTGCAAGTTCATCAAAGTCTTCGTTAATCTACCATTTCTCGGTCACATGTTTAAATCTGCAAAGAACTTCAAAATTTAATTTCTCGCCTAACCAATAGAAAATTATCTATTCGATTCTTCCACAATACCATTGAACTTTCAAAACGCGTTCATTAGATTACTAAGAACTACAATCTAAATTCTAAATTGTGGAGAAATGAAATATCTTCTGACAGGTGTCAAACCCACAACAATGCTTGATATGAACGATTCGGTTACATGTCTTGTATTGCAAGGGAATTTGTTTTCACACAAGTCTGTTCAATCATATAGGCTATAGCTGCTAAAAATCGATTTCGATCAGCTAGCAGCTAAATCATCTTCAGTTACGCTGAAAGCAAACAGCACAAAAAATCAAATGATGAAAGTGCGAAGGAATGAAAAACGTTTTACTCTTGCTACGTCAAAGAATTGATTGAAAAAACTAACAATCAAAGGCGAAATAAAAGAAAAATGGCACGAAAGAGTATAGTATAGAATTGTATTATCATAAGCCTAAGCAGGAACACATCAACAATACGCAAAATATTGGTTAAATTGACAAAAAGTATAAGGTCTGCCCTTTAACCGATAAGGCGCCTATTGTAGCAAATTTATTTGCTACACAGCTCTCTCCAACCTCTTTCAACTCTTCCATGCCCATTCCGCTGTTATTCGTCACTGTATCAAGCCATCTTGTTTTGGAACTACCCTTCCTCTTTCTCTGCTGACTAAACCAAGCATGACGTCTTTTCCCAGTTATGTGCTTCTCGCGATGGAGCCAAAATATGAAAGTTTCTGTTTGACTATTCGAGCTTCTAGGGATATTTCCGTTTTAATTTGGTGCAAAATCTGTTTGTTTGTTGTTTTTGCTGTCCAAGGAACTCGCAGCATCCTCTTCAACACCACAATTCGAAAGCGTTATTGTTTTTTTTTGTCTACTTTGTTCATTGTCTATGTTTCACATCCGTAAATTGTAACTGGAAATATTATACTTTTGATCAGCTTCTGTTTTGTTCCAGTTTGATATCTTGCTCTTCAAATCCTACTAATTCCAACCAACCCATTTTTTCCGCAGTGTATTTCTTCTCTGTATCTCTACTGAATTGTTATAGTTCCACTAGTTTATTTTTGATCCTAAAAATAAGAATTCTTTCAGTGTTTCAATTTCTTGTTTATTTTTAAAGCAGAGTTATTTAACCCTGCTTTTCATAACTTATGATCATTTCTGCATGTAAATTAACTAAAGAAGGAATCTTTTGCTTAAATATTGATCTTTTCCAATTGTTTGGCCATTCTACAAATTTTTATATATATTAGCATATGGCTAATAGGCTAGTTCTATTAGGATTCCATCGGCTATTGGTACTTTTTGTTTAGAAGATAGTTGATCTTTTGCTCAAGCAACTTTTCTTCCAGTATATCGGTTTGAGGGAAGTAAAACTTCCAAAAATGTTGGAAACATTGTTCATTAACGAAAGATCTCCGCAGTTGAACTTGGACGTGGCTTCTGTACCGTTATATTTATTTATTAAACTGATACGCCGTAGTACTTATTTTCCCTCATCATACCCATCTCGTTGATCCACTAGATCAGTGGTTTTCAATCGGGGGTCCGTGAAGCGATTTTAGGGCGTCCGTGAAAGTTTCCGAGTTTTCAGCATGATTGATAGCCTAAATTACGAAATTTAAAAATTGTTTATGCTTTGATTATGCATTAGCCTGCAGTGATTCTCAAACTGTAAATCGCAACGCACATATGCGTCGTTTAAAATTGCAAAGGACGTTTGAAATTGCAAAGGATATTCATAACCAGGGCCGGATTTAGCTGATGGGGGGCCCGGGGCACTTTTAAGTCGGAGGTCCCACGTGCAAAAACCACTTCTACGTCTACAGTAGCAATAATCCAGCACTGCACAGCATTTTGCAGAAACTTCAAAGGCTGAAAGAAAGAAAAAATAACACAAAATTACATTTTTCCACGTCGGGGGGTCCTTCAAAAGTCGGGGGGCCGGGGCACCTGCACCCTCTGCCCCCCTAAATCCGGGCCTGTTCATACCATAACTTATGTTTAGTTAAGAAACCAAACCTTTTTGCCAAATCGCAACGCACTGGTGCATCGTTTGAAATTGCAAAGGACATGGCAGAAAGGTTTCGTTTTTTATCTAAAATATCATATAACTTAAATGTCTTATACCTATTAATAAGGCTATGTTGGCTATGTTCAACTAACTTCTTTTGAGACAGCAGGTTGTTGATCAATGATTAACTTAATCATGATTTTTTTTTAAAAATCAAAAAAATCGGATTTTTTTGATTTAAATCGGATTTTTTTGATTTAAATCAGATTTTTCTGATTTTTTTTTATATAAAAAGCGTCGAGTCTACTTGGGGGAAGAGATCATTTTAGTGAGATAGCAGAATTATTTTCAACCCCTTGATTGATTGAAAGGCTTTGCTTTGCAAGTGTTTAATCATTTTTATTATCACATTGTAGGCTAGTCTGTCTAGTGTCTATTGCACGGTACTACGACAGTTTATCGAACGACAGTTTATCGAAACGACAGTTTATCGAACGACAATTAATCGAACGACAGTTTATCGAAACGACAGTTAATCGAACAACAGTTTATCGAACGACAATTTACCGAACGACAGTTAATCGAAAACCTAACCCCTAACCACTAACCAGTAACCCTAACCCCTAACCATTATCCCCTAGCCCCTGAGTATTCCATTGCATATGTGCTTCGTCGTTCGATAAACTGTCGTTTCGATAAACAGTCACTGTCGTTTCGATAAATTGTCTTTTGATAAATTGTCGCGTCACGCTATTGCACATATTTTTAAGTAGGTGTGATATGTTGCTTTATACTAAATCATAATGTGCATATCGAGATTGAGGTACGTCTCAGACTGTCATCTCACTACACTAAAATCTTTCCTTACGTTTGAGCACACATTACTTTGCTGTTTTGCTCAACTGATGCATAGCCTACAACCAGACTTTTTGCAAAGAAAGTTTAACTGTGTAATATAATTATGTTACCGACGTACCATACCAAAACAATAAAAGTTCAGATGACACAAAATTGCAGTTTATTTTGCATTGAGAAGTTTGTACATAAATACAAGCTCGCCAGCTTTTGCAGTGCCCAATCGATTTCGAACTTCTGATTGAAGCAGACCAAAAGTGGAAAAAACTTGCTCAAAAGCTATGTTTAGTGAACAACACTGTTTGTGAACTGCCAAGTAAACTAAGTTGCCTTTCAAAACCAAAACATGCATAGCCTATAGCCTTAAATATTTAAATATAACTTTTGTATTACAGAGAAGCAGTGAAACGTTTGTTGATGTATTTATTTTTATTTTAGCAAATAAAAAATCATTTGATTTTTTTAATTGATTTTTTGATTTTTATTGTTTGATTTAAATCATGATTTAAATCAATGATTTAAATCATTTGATTTAAATCAGCCAACCCTGCTCATAGTTTTGCAATGACTGCGATTATAACAAATTAATGTTGATTATAAATTTAAAAAAATGGAGAAATTCTTTGTAACGGTCCCAAGTATTCTATTAATTTTGATTAAATTTATAGAAAAACATCAAATGAGCATATAAATTACTGATCTTTGATCCTGTGTGCCGACATTAAAGCTCATAACATAATTTCGTCAATCTCACCAATCGTCATCAGCAAATTCTTCTAAGTGTGTTTTTCGAAACTGATGTAACATATGATTCCATAAGGAGACGAGATATACCGAAATGTCAAATATGAATTTTTAGGGGTTCACGACCGCTTCGAAGGCACCAAAAGGGGTCCACCAAGACAAAAAGGTTGAGAACTACTGCACTAGATTGTACTTGTTTTTTTTTTCTTAAAATGTTTCCTAAAATAAAATAACGCATTTTGGCGAGATGCTAACGATAGTTTTTTTTTTTTTCACATTCCGATTGGTTGCAACTAGAGATGTACCGATACCAATATTTTGGCCGATACCGATCCCAATATTTTGGCCGATACCGATCCCAATACCGATATCACTTGTTTAGGCCGATACCGATACTGATATCGATATTTTGGCCGATACTTTGGTGTTACAAAAAGAAGCAATTTTGGTATTTGCAAGGAATTGATACTGACCGATACTGCTATACGAAATGCTAAGTTTTACCTTATTTGCATAAAACTATTAAAAAAAGCTTTCAACTGGCATAATTTATTAAAGATTCAAGAATCCAATCTCAACCGCATTGTTGTGTCATAATAGTAGGATTAGTAGGTTTTAGTAATGAAAGGCCACCATAATTGAGGACGGGGTATAATTGAAGAAACATTACATCATAATTGGGGTTTCTGAAAAATTAATAAAGTGTTTGCGCAAACTCTCCAAATAGGCTATCTAGTAATTAGTAATTAATAGTAATAGTAATTAATAATAAAATGTAAAATGTAAACCAAGTGATTTGTGTAGTCGTACAAAAACTATTCGACAAGTAATGTGCAACCTAAGGGCGCTTGTCGTTTGGTTGAAAAGCTTTTGCCAGGCCAAGACTACCCAGGTAGCAAACATGTATAATTGCTAGCGTGGAAGCTACACCGTTGTGGTTAGCGAATCGCAACAGCTCGCTGTATTAGTGAGTGATCACTGATCAGCCTTGTGCAGGGAAGAACGCTCCTTTCTTCACAAACAGGTTGTCAACTTAGGCGCAACAAGACCATTTATTGATTAGTTTAGTAAGGATTCGTAGTCCCATTGCTTTCATTTTGAGCCTACTTACTCTGCCATGACATTTGTTTAAACTTGGTGAGTTTATTACAACGAAAGGTGGAAATTAAATCACAAACTGATAGAACCAGCTTACTTAAAACAACCAAGTTACATGGGTTTTTTAAACGATTAGCAACGTAAAAACGATGCAAAATTATACATTTTTGCTACCTGGGTAGTCTTTGTCCGGTTTTATCCTCTGCTGAGAGTAAAAAAGAAACACAAATGATAAATATTGGAGAAATTGAGTTGCCTTCACAACTTAAAGGCATATATACTACATGAAATTTTCAAACGGAAATTAAACATTAAAATGCGTAAACTGAACATTCAAGAATATATTTCAAAAAAAAATTACCAAAAAAAAAAATTTTTAATGGCACTGGCAAGGCCCAAAGTCCAATGTTTCATTTATTTTTTATTTTTTCAAAATGACCAAAAAGTAGAAACACTGCTCGAGAATACGTCACTATCGACAGCAATAACAAAAGCCACGTTACCACATCTGATGTTTTAACATCAGATCTGATGTTTTGAGCAAACTGATGTTTTGAAGTTGAAATCTGATGTTTTGACGTACATACATACATTACATAGCCTACAGTTAAATCGCCGGCAGTAACAACTATTGCTCGATCAGCTGATTGCTAGTCTATAATGACATGGACTATACAGTCGTACGCTTCGCTGCTCACGCCCATTCCCGTTTTAAAAGCTCTGACAAAAGCACGCGTGGAATGCTGATCAGACCGCAATTGAGCAAAATTTTATTGAAAATTGTCAGGTTTTTTCTTTAGTATCCCTTTAAGAATCGAACAACGCAAAACTGCTGAAATAAAACGTTTTGATTAAGTGAAAGAATCACTTTAAGCAAACAATGCCAAAAGACGTCCCCATGAAGTCATGGGAGTGTGAGGTATCAAAAATTTGAACAGGTTGTTATTTTTCTACATCAATGTGACGTTAGTTACTACTTTAAAAAATCTATATCTTTGCTTCTGCAGAAAATCCGCAGCAAACGCCTTGTTTTTACATGTTTAGTATCAGCCACAGTATTGGCCAAATTTTGCCGATACGATACTCAAAAAATGGCCGATATCACCGATACCGATGCCGATAATAGCGGTACATCTCTAGTTGCAACCTTCTCTAATTTTTTTTGCATTATAATTGTTTTAGATTGGTATTTTGAAATCTTCCGATAGAGGAATTGCAAGCTCTCGCTGCAATACATTGTTTCGTTAAAGGCTTCCCTTTCGTTGACTGCTACTTCTGTTCACTCCTGTTTTGACTTCTATGACGTTACTTTTTCTCAGAGGCTTGTTGATTAGTTCTTGTGACGTCAGCCGCAATTTAATTAACCTGGCGGCACCATGGGCTACTTTTGGATTGATTGTAGCACTGAAAATGGGTGTTGGTTGACAAGATGACCGCTTATGCTCGTTCGTTATCATCCTGATTGCGCCACCTAATCCAACCTACTGTCACACAATGCATCGTAAATTGTTCCCTCCGTTCGTTTGTCACATGGCGCTATCGAAGCAAATAAACTGACTTGACATTTATTAGCCTGTGCAATATGCGTTCCTCTCAATGCTTTCCAAGCAGAGCTACTGAATCTTCAGTAGCTTTGCAGCAGAATTAGGGCTGCGTTGTTTAAGTTGCTGGACAACTCATAAGCCACGACAAAGCAGACTGAGACAATTGAAAAACGCTTTTTCACAGCGTTCAGAGAACATAACAACTCTCTGTCATTTTCGAAGTTATATAGTCGTCAAAGTTCTGTTTCGAAATTCATTCACACTTTGCTACACAATAGCCAGACAATGTATTTGCAGTTCTGCCTCGCGCTAAAAACCGTGTGTTTTCAGATATCTGGTGTTTGCCTTTTGCAAGCCAGGGTCCATGATGACGGACAGGAAAAAAAACCAGCACCCCATTTTCCCCCTCCTCTGGTATCTCGCCCTTCAATTTGCATCAGTTTCGCTCATGATGGCGCAGAATGGATTCAAGATGAAGACACAGGATGTGCAGTGTCATCGCCGTCAGCACTGAACAGGAGCATGACGTCATCGGAGCGCAGTGTGGGTCTCCTCATGCAGAGATCACGGAGAAGGTGAGGAAGAGATGATAATCAAAGATGTAGTAAAGTTGCTTCTAAGCACACTTTATCACTTAATTGAACATTTGAAAAAGCCATGACTGATATCGAGGTTTGTTGTGGGTTAAAGTATCAAGTTGTTTGCTATACATCAGATTGCCTTGTGTAATGTTAGCCTACCAGTTATCATCGAATTATTTATTCAATTCCAGATCTTTGTTATCGGAAATTCCAGAATCGAACGGAGAATTGCACAACACGAACCACTCCCCGTCAGACTTGCCTCTTTCATCCATCGGTCGCCTCTCCCCAATTCGATACGAGTTCCCAGAAACACATTCCGAGAATGCACTTTTAGACCACACCAAGCCCCCCGATCACGACAACGTGTACTCAAACCTTCCCATTGGTATGTTTGTGATCTTTCTTTAATTGACGATTCAAGAAGTTGTCTTCATAAATTTGATGAAATTGGTTCAGCGAGAGGGACTCGTCTAGTTTTCAGACACTTGGAAGGAAATACGAAGTTTTTGCAACAAATTCGTTTTATTGCAAATAAACAGAAAATAAATCAAATAATATGAAATTTGTCCAAACATGTACAGATTAGTTTTAGGATAACAAATATATTCAATCGCCATCTCTTCTTCAAGCAGATTACGTATCAACATGGGTTATCTGTTTCCATGAGTACCGGTAACGGTTTTTAGTTATCTCGCCTTAGTTATCTCGCTATAAGCTCATACGACGAAGAAGAAGGATTTGATTTTCAGCAACATACCTGGGCTCCTTCAGTTCGGTTTCACTTTGATAGAAGAATATTTCCTGAACATATGCAATAAATCCAGCCACGTGATCTTCATAAAGAAAGACGTATCTGACGTCACCCTGAGCGTGAACGTCGCTATAATAGCATCTGGATTGGAAGCCAAATGCTGCCGTCCAAGATGAGGCCAAAACAGGATTGCCGTGTTAGCGGATTAAAACCAAATTTCAGAAATTTGACATTTTTTTAATGCATTTGGCAGACTAATTTGAGCTTGGCATTTTGACATAATTTAGGCGTTTTTTTTGTAATTTTTTTAGCATTCTAAATAGTTTAAAAAACTCCTTTTTGTCAATTCGCTGTAGCGTATTTACAAAAGATCAAGTTTGAAAAAGCAATTTTTTTCAAATCTTGATGATGCCTTTTACAAGATTGCATTTAGTGCTGATTTTGTCAACAGCATGATTACTATCATAGCCTAAGGTTTTGCGATCGTGCCATATTTAAAAAAAATGCCAGATTTCTGAAATTTGGTGTTAAAACCGCCAATCCTGTGTGGGCCTCATCTTTGGAGGGTTAGCGTTTGGTTTCCAGTCCAGATGCTATTATAGCGACGTCTACGCCCTGAGATATCTGGTTGTAAAGCTGAGCAAACTAAAGAAGTAATTGTTTTCATCATAAGAGCTACTCATAAGTACAGATGGTGACATTTGCAAACAAAACTTGAAGGTGAAGTGAGCCTCTTCTCCGACTGGAAGTCTACATCCGGCTCAATGGATCAGCGTCTCAGCAGCAGCCCCCCAAATTGTGGGGACAATACAACTGGTAACGCTTTGTCAAGTCACAACTCTTTCCTTTCCACATTGCGCCCTACGACAACTCATTCGTCCTTGACAAGGGGCACAAACGAAGACGGCCCGACGATGACTGACCTCCACAGTTCAAGGTAGGTGACAAGCGGTCTACAAGTGATTGGGTATAACTGAAAATACATGCACAAAAGGTCGAACCCCCACGAAACCACCATTGTTGTTCTGCCACACATGTTATATTGTATCGATCAGGTCGGTGATTTGCTGTGAAGACTAAGTATCTTGTCGAAACACAGCTTCATGTTTTCAGCAGTTGTCGAACCAACCTCCCGCTTTGTGAGTATATCCTATGAATTATTTTTATCTTTGGGCAAGCAGGAAGTGTTTTTAAATTGGTATATTTTTATGTTTTATGAAAATATTACAATATATTGGTGTAGCCGGATAGGTGCATCACGACCTTATTCTGCAAGACATGAATGACGGAAGACACGGATGACCGGACGCGAATGACGCGAGACTTAATTGTTGAACTATGCCCTGTTCATAAGTATCGCTTGCAGTGTTAGTGCAGCAAAATTAAATTTCTAAATGACGCGAGTTATTTCAGTAGTCGGTGTCACGGCCAAAGCGTATGAGAGGGGGTACGGAGGGTACGGCGTGCCCTTGAGAGCCCAGGCCTGTGTTTGTTTGGGGGCCCGAAATTGTGGTTTTATAATTTACGCACAAAAATGTTTGGTTAAAACCATCCTAAACGACTGATTTCAAGCATAAAAGTTGTTATTCTTTAGTGCTGGGGGGCCCGTAATCTAGCAAAAGGGCCCAGATAGGTAATCGAGTGCTTTGCAAGAAAATTAGGGGCCCAAAGTGGTAATTTAATGCTTTACGTGCAAAAATGTTCTGTTAAAAGCACCCTAAATTAAATCATAAAAGTTGGTTATTCTCCTGTCCGGGGGGGGGAGGGGCATAGTGTAGCTAAAGCAGGTTTGAGAAAAACCCAGGCAAAAATCCCGGGTGTTTTTTGTTTTTTTTTGTATTTCTTAAAAAACTATCTGACAAAGGTAGTTTCACGCTTATTTTATTTCAAAATGAATTTCGGAGTTACAGCAGAAGCCGGAGAATACTTTCGGAGCAGGACCGGAGCCGGAGTCCAAAAAAGTGACTTCTCTCGTTCACCTCTGCTAGTGCTGGGCATGAGGTGAATGCAAAAGTTAATGAAGAAAGGTTAGGATTGGTCAGATGATTAACTTGATTATGTTTTAACAAGATGTTATGTTTGGGCTTTGGTAGATAGCTTGGCTTGTACCAGATACATATAACACTCAGTAACGGTAACGGATTTAACATTAAACACACAAAAAAAAAACATGAAAAAACTACTAAATCCAACGTTTTCGACACCACATAGTGTCCTCTTCAGAAATAATTATAAGCTACATCTAAGAGAAATAAAAAATTGAATTTAAATTTTTTACATTAAAGATGTACAAGCGACACCTCTCAACAGCACCATCAACAACTGACACACGAATTCAATGCAGGATACACAAATTGGCGAGGGACAGATCACATGATATGCACAACACAAAATAATAGTTTTATTGCAGCCTGATATTATTATTTCACACAGGTGTCCAATTCTGCAGTAAAATGTTGTGTGGTGTCCAATACGCCTAAGCAACACTTTTTGCCAACACATCTCACTTTTTGCCCAAGACAAAGGGGGCCCAGAGTGAGAAGGGGGCCCCAAATGACTCTTCTTACCCCTAGTGAAGATTTCTCTCAGAGGCCCTGGTCATGGCATTGTCAAAATTCGCGTTTTGTCGCGTTTTCTAGACTCTTGCTATTACAAGGTTTATTTTTTGCGTCAATGATGCACTGTATTGCATCGGTTACATCGCATGTCTTTTAATGTTAAACCTGCTATTGCATGACAACAACAAATGGAACAACTCGCGTCGTCCGTGTCATTCGTCATTCGATCGTGTCTTGCGGCATTCCGGGCGCTGCAAAAGGACTTACTTCGCGGTCGGATGGACAATTTTAAGACGCAAAAACAGTTTTTGGGAGGCGACTACTTGCAGCGTTGAAAGAAAAAGCACTAACAACGATTGCATTAGTTGAAACGTTAATTTGTGGCACAGAACTTGAGCCTGGCGAGGAGAGGGTATGCCATACTAAACTCACCACTTTATGAGGTTAACTTTATTCTAAAGGCAAGCCCCTGAACCTGAAGAGAGTTAGAGGTAATGTACTGCAGCTTCGATCTATCACAAACCTTCTCCTCGCCATATCGCATTAGCGACAAAAAGTACAAAACATTAACTTTTTGGAGGACCAAGATGGATTTTCGGGGCGTTTACCCTTTCAGGCTACGGGGTCTATCATGGTTTAAAGTGATTTGTTTTATTACGAGCCACATATCAGACCTCGTAACACAACCATTAATGCACCTTTTTACAGTTTTTTCAACCGCCTGGACGATTGTGACGTATCACGCTTGAAAGCTCTAAAGAGGATTTACCTCGGTGATGTCAGTGTTGCCACAAGCCAACTAAAGAAAGTTGTGAGTAAATTGAGCATTTTTTGTTTCACATCTAATATGTTTAAAGAAAGCTTTTTCCCATAGGTTACCAATATAAATGTGCTTGCATGGCGGTGGTTCCCAAACTTTTTAGGCTTACGGCACTCTATCAAAGAGAAAAATATTTTGTGGCACCCCAAAGTGAAGTTTACATACTTTTAAGTCAGTGAGAAACTTTAATATTAGGCATAGTACTGGTCATTCCTTGGCATACAAAATGAGCAGAAATCTTTCCATGCACAGCATTCCCCTACTGAACTATCGACAATCAGCACAACTTGTACAAACATTGACTGTTACATCACAAACCTGCGATAGAAGGGTGCCAGACTAACCTTTTGCGACCACAAAACATCACATAAGCCATGGACATCTTAAGTCCATGCATAAGCCTACGCTCTACGGCAGTGGTTCCCAACTCGTTTTTAAGGCGACCCATTTAAAAAAAAAAATCAGTTTGGTAAGATCTTGCGACCCAAGCAAATTGTCGTAATATTTTAAAAGCCATACAAGATTGTGTTGCAAACAAACAGCACTACAAAAGCAGTAACTTTTTCCGAAAATAGGCTAATATGTTTATTAAATCACTAATGAGATAGCTGTGCTGGCTTGCTGTCAGCGAGTTTTTGAAATCGAGGCGTTATTTTGCTTAGGCATAGCCGCATGTCGGCTTTAACTTCCAGCCGGTTTCGCTGTTCAGTTTTCAATACACACATGGCGCTAAATCCAATCTTACAAAGCCAAGTTGTTGCAAATGGAATCTGTTTTTGAATCCCTAATTGTGAAACTGTGGGATACACTTTGTAGGCCTACATGGAAGCCCAAAAGTGGATGTTTGCAGAATCTTTGGGGTATTTGTCTTTGAAGGACGCAAAAGAAATATGGTTTGCTACTTCTGTCGTTATGTCCACAAACTGTTCTGCAACATGGATGGAAAGTTGAGGCAGATCTTTTCCAACATATAGATCAATTATCCAATCATTTTGGTTATTAAGTGTTAGAGATTCTCCATAGTAGTGCACAAACTTTTTGGCAAACTGTTCCAGGTGTCTAATTATTATCGTTTGCTTAATATCAACTTCATTGCCACAGATATATCGCGTTAGCTGAGGAAATATATCGTACTCATCTCTGGTGACATAACTTTTCCAGAATATGAGTTTTTTGTGTTAAGCAGAAACTTTTGCGGCGCGATCAATCACATATATAAAATTAGAGAATTCACAGAGTCAAATATATCGGCAAGGTAAGCAACTTTTGCCTTGAAATCTTCTTGCAAAAACTTCTCGGCTAATCTCACACAGTTCTGTTGCCTCATGAAGATAGCAATCTCCTCTTGCAAATTACAAACTCGCTTCAGGACATGACCTCGTGACAACTATCGCACTTCTGTGTGCAACAGTAATGCTTGATAATAATCAGAATCCACAAAGACGAAAACAAAATGTCGATTTAGTGGACTTGTTTTTATGAAGTTTACACACTTCACATCATTCAACACTTCGTGCAGCTCTTGAGACAGCTTTTTTCCAGCAAAGGCCTCTCTGTGGAGAAAGCAATAAGTCCATACAGCACTTGGGGCTTTGTTTTTGATGCGTTTTACCACACCAGACTATGCGTGGTCCAACGTGTGGAAAACTTTGTCATAGTTTGTCCGACATAGCGTTCGTGACATAGGCCTATAGGCCTAGTGCACGTTGCCTATGTATATCCCGTAATTTTGTCAAGTTAATTTATGTTTGAGACTGAAATTTTTGTTGGGTTTACATTTAATAATAATAATAACAATAATAAAAGCAAAAATTGTTAAAACTTCCTGCACTACGATCATGCTACAAAGCTTTCCGATGTCTCGACATGAAACGCTTCATGACTTGTGTTTATATTTTCCAGTTTTGTGATCGATCTCTTCATGTTTTAAATTTTTTTATTGTTATTTTTTTTCGCCCAAGATACAATATGCCTGAAAAACAAGCGACCCAACTTTGGGTCGCGACCGATGAGTTGGGAACCACTGCTCTACGGTATGACAAAAACTGCCCTCAATGATGCAACAAAAACAATCTTGCATGAAAAATTAATCAGCAACAATGCTTCTTGCTCACCATTTGAAGACAAATAAATTATGAATATGAAAAATAGCTCGCGGCACCTTAGGCCTAGAGTATTGTAAACGATACCACGGATGAGACAGGCCCAGATTTAGGAGGGGCAGAGGGTGCAGGTGCCCCGGGCCCCCCTTTTGAAGAGCCGCCCGACGTAGAAAAAGTGTGATTTGTGTTAGGCTATTATTATTTTTCTTTCAGCCTTTGAAGTTTCTGCAAAATGCTGTACAGTGCAGTGATGGATTAGTGCTACTGTAGACGTAGAGGTGGTCTTTAGGCGCAAAATAAAAATTTTTGCACCGGGGCCCCCCGATCTAAAAATGCCCCTGGCCCCCATCAGCTAAATCCTGCCCTGGGTTGAGAACCACTGCTCTAGACCTAGGGTCTTAACTCTCAAACTCAAAATGCTCTGAAGGCCAAAGGAACAGTTGTAAATTAACCCGAGGGCCGCAACACACAATAAGAAGTCAATAAACAAAATACTCAGTTAAAACGCAATAAAAAGGGTAGTAAGAACACATCAGGAACGCAAGATCGCAAGAAGAAGTGGGCTAGTAAGAACAAAGAGATGAAAAAAACACTGTGCGAACGCAAAAAAAGAAATAAAAAAAAACACAAACGAAACCACAGACTTTGAGAGTAAAAGTCTAGCAATGAACTTTCAAAAGCGTGAAAACACTAAACCAGTGGTTCTCAACGGGGGCGTTTTGATTTTGCAGGGGGGGGGGGGGGCGGTATGATTACCTCGGCTTAAGGGGGGAGGGGGCGTTTTGATTATTAGGGGGCACTCTGGTTTAACCCATCTACCGCCCAGCATAACGATTTCGTCAAAGAGCTCGTATCTTCGTAGTAGCATTTCCTACCTCATAGCTGGTGGAAAAGGAATTCAGCTGTGTTGTTCTGCTACATACCAAACAGCGAAACCCACTTGACATATCCATAAGAGGTTCTTCGAATGTCTCTCACTGGGTTTACAACGGATGTGAAGAAACTGGCACTTTCTCACCAAGCCCAAGGTTCACACTGACTACCAGTAGGCCTATACTGTTTTCATGCTCGCAAATATATATTTGTTTTTCATCAAATATAGTTACTAGTCTCTAAAACCCTTACAGCCTGTTTCACCCTAAAAGGGAGATCATCAAAAGGTCCTTATTCTAATAGAAATATAGTTCTATAATATCTATAAGGTCCTTATTCTAATAGAAATATAATTCTATTTGAATAAGGGCCTTCTGACAATCTCCGTTTTAGGGTAAAACAGGCTGTAACGGTTTTAGAGACTGGTAACTAGCCTATATTTGATGTAATTCGCTCTGCTTAGCTTTTTGCTTGGCATTGAGCACTTTTTGTAGTAGCCTACGGTATTAATAGTAGGCTATTCATTGTTTTATATTCGCTTTTCGTAAGTAATCGTTTTTGTTGGGTGGCGATAACATTTTGCCAGTTCATGAAGGGGGCGTTGGGCCGAAAAACGTTAAGAAACACTGCAAACCCTTGAAGAACTGACTTTAACGAATGCCAAGGTTACTATTACGAAACGACACAATAAGTCAGGGGTCGGCAACCTTTTTCTAACATCGGGCCAAAGCCCAACTATTCATGGCCTTGGCAGGCCGTAGCTTACTAATACCAGTTTTTATAGATTTAGACTCATGACTTCAAAGCGTTGAAGTAATGCCTTCAGAATATCAGTTCCTGTAGTATATTCTTGACAAAAATCAGCTGAATAAATTCTTCAACATCAAAATCATTGTTTACTCCACGCACAAATACTGCCAGCTAAGCTATAGGCCTATCTATCGCCATTGAGAAGAACTGTAGATCTTCCAGAATCTTTTTTACTACAATTTACGTTCTCAGATATCTCTTTTCGTCGAGTTACCGTTCTTGCTGAAAGATGTCTTTGCTGTCTTTTGTCCTTACATGTCTTTGCTGAAAGACTTATGTCTGAAAAATAGTTTTTTTTTTTTTCTGGACATACGTTTTCAACAACATCCATCATACACCTTTTCCTAAATTCGCCATCAGCATACGATTTATTTTGCTATTAATTCTAATTGTGTGCCACTTTGTAGCTGGCAAAAGAATTTTCGAATTCATTGGTTTTTCTATCCTTTGAATGGACAATGTGATTGTGATGTAACAATAACAGTTTCTCGCACGCAATAAAATGGCGAGACAGTTTTGTAGCGATAAAAAGTCGTGTGAAGTTTGATGGGCATTTTCAGATTTTTTGAGGAATTTTAGAGTGAATTATCTTTCTAAATGTATAAAAAAATATGTAGGCTACTGTAGTTGTTAATTATTTTAAAGTTTAAAAATGCATCGCGGGCATCGTGTTTGAGACCTTGTCTAGACTAGGGGTGACCAAGCTTTTTGGACTACGGGTCAAAAACTTTTTAATCTTTGACAAGCGGACCATGTGAGTATATGAAATGGACAAGAGTGTGAAGCTATAGTTTATTAATAACATTATTTACAGGTTTATTTCATAAACCTGTCAAAGATGAAGTGATATACAAAACTTTCAAAAAACAAAAATGATTAAACAAAGTTCAACACTTGTTTCCCCATCAATGTTGATGTTTATCTCACGCTGTGCCTCCCGGTTGTTGTGGAAGGCCGCCGACACTGTCTTTGACTTGCTGAGCTGTAGCTTCAATTTCTGAAGGTATGCTGATAGTGTTTGCATGTCTTGGCTGAGGTTCCTCTCCACTGACTGCGAGTTTCCTGCTGAGTGCAGGAGTGCCAGGTCGTCTGCGTAAGCATATTTCCTGGAGATGGTGGGGGGCAAGTCGTAGGTGTATATGTTGAACAAGAGAGGAGCCAAGACTGAGCCCTGTGGGACGCCGTTTTTAAGTCGGCGTAGTCTGCTTTGACGACCGCTACCGGTTGTGAGGGTAAAACTGCGGTTTTGCACAAGTTTCATCATCATATGGACCATGTGTCTGTCAGGAAGCAGACGGAGTAACTTGCAGGTAAGGCCGCTATGCCATATACGGTATCATAGGCAGCAGTGAGATCAACAAACATGGCGCCAGCTTTCTTCTTAGCCGAGAAGCTGTCCTCAATGTTTTGGGTCATAAGTGTGACCTGATCTACGGTTGATCGTTCGTGTCGGAAACCAGCTTGTTCACGGGGGAGCTGCGGATCTATTATTGGTTCGACACGGGCGTAGATGAGTCTCTCGAGGATCTTGAAGGGGATGCAGAGCAGAGAGATTGGACGGTAGCTCTTCGGGTCCCCTGGGGGCTTCTTCGGCTTAGGAACTGCAACCACAAGGGCTCTTCTCCAGATTCTGGGAATTCTCAGGTGGCGCAAACAGCAGGAAAGGAAGTCTTTTAACCAGGACTTTAAGGAGGCAGCAGCATGGAGTATCAACTCCGGGCATAGGTGGTCAGGGCCCGGAGCTTTACTTGGCTTTATGTGCTGGAGGGCGGCGGAAAATTCTTCCAGGGTGAACTCACCCAAGATGTTGTCCCCGTCTGGGGTTGTTACCCTCCAGAGGTCCGTCATTTCTTGTAAGACAAATTTATCTGATTCACGGTCTCTCGATTTGTATTTCCTGTTCTCCACAAGTTGTGAGGCGATGGAATTTTCTGAAACCGGTGTTCCAGACAATTGTTTACCAAATCAAACGTCATATAAAAACCGTTCAGGTCTACTGAATCTTAGCGTATTACGTCATGAAATTTTTCCAAAAAATGAACCAAGATTGCACCATCGTTCGTAAGACTTGCATCACACCTGTTGAGAATTACTTCACAATGTTTCACTATGACGTCACAGTAACTGCGTACGTGAGTTTGAGATATTGCAATGTATTCTAGTCATTCGTAAAATGGTTGCTTGAAAGTTGGTAGCATATTTAACTGTTTGCTTAGTGCTTGTCAGCTGGACGAAAATTCTGTCTTTATCAAAGTAGTTTGGATTGTAGTGACAAGTTTTTAGTGGTGTATCGCGTTGCACCCCATTTTCGATAGTCGCGGGCTAATTTTACAGAAATACAAATTTGAATAAACGTTTTCAAAGGAGTGTTTCTTTTTCGGTCATTACATACAGACGAACGGATCCGGGAATCTTATGTTACAATTTTTCCACGAAGAGATTATGGTTTACCGCTGTGACCACAAATAATAAAGACGTTACTCTGTCTAGTGTTTGGTACTGAAGCAAAATAATAAAGACGAAGTTATTGGTTGGTAGGCTGCAGAAGCGCAAGAAAATTAAAGATTTTTCTTCTCAGTTGGTATACTGAAGAACTTCAAGCTGAAAAATAAAGACGTTTGTTTGTTGGCTCTTAAGCAAGAAAAAGAAAAAATCTGAAGAAGTTTATCATTTCATCTGGAAGCAACATTAACATTCAGTAACAAGAAAAAGATTAAAGACAATCGATCTGTGCTTGAAAATTCAAGTGGACGAATCCAAGCAAGTTTTGTGGAACTTTAGGACTTCATATAGCCTACCCCTACAACTACGGTATTGTGCATTTAAATTCTTTTTTGTATTTTTTTCGGTCTTTGCAGTGAAGTTTTTTATAACTACTGTAATAATTTTGTGTGTTTGTGTAACTTAATTTTTTAATTGGTAAATTTAGCCCCAACATTTAATATGTCTACACTCGGTGGCGACAGGGACTCGGCCGCCGTCAACTCGACTGAGTTTAAGCCTGATGATGTTCTTTGCGGTCGGGCAGGCCATTCTGGGGAGGGACCCAGTAACGATGAGGCTAAGTCAGTTCGAGAGGCCCGGCATCTTAGACGGGATATTTTGACTCAAATTGGGGAACTTTCTATAGCCCTAGTTTCTTTGAGTGATAAGCAGGAACTGTTAATTTTTAGATCTAAGTTATCTACTTTAGAAGAGGAATTAAGGCATTTCCATGCTCTTTTGAGTAAAATTTTTGACTCTGCAATTTTGGCAGAACTTCGTGATAGGGTAGATCCCGAATTTAACTCGTTAAAAAATAACTTCGAACAAAAAGAAAGTGAGTACTCCGAAATGTTGAATGCTGACATACATCCTGAGGATAGCGCCTCAAATGTAAGCACTAGGATGTCTAAGAGCTCGTCACGGATAGTTGCACAAATTAACTTGCAGCTAAGACGACAGGAGCTCCAGATACAAGCTGAGGCTAAAGCGAAAGCTGCTGAGGCCGCGCGAGAGCTGCTGAGGCCGCCGCGAGGGCTGAGGCCGTACGAGCAGAGGCCGTCGCGAGAGCTGAGGCCGAAGCGAGAGCTGCTGAGGTCGCCGCGAGAGCCGAAGCGAGAGGTGCTGAGTTCGCACTCAAAGACGCTCAGTTGAGGGCTGAACAACGTAAAGAGGTAGTTTTAGCTGAATATCGATCAGAGTTGGGCTTCCGGCGTAGTTCTAAGAAGGGTTCTTTTAGGCATTCCAGAAGTGAACATCAATCTCGGTTAAATTTAGATAACCTTTTCCAGACACCTGTTCAATCTGTAAGTGGTCCAGTACAATCCACATGTTTTCAAGCTGTTTCAGGAGGTCTCGGGGCCGCGGCTAAGGATCTTCCGAAGGCTGTAGAGCCAAGGCCTGTGAATTATAACCTAACTTCTCCCCCAGAGCGTACAGATCACGGGGCCGCCATCAGAAGTAATGTTTTTCCCCCTCCACAGTTTTCCGCGCCGCTAGGTTTTGATCGCCCAGTTACACGTAATTTGAGTGGTTGTGAGAAGCGTGTTGCGTCTACTGATTTTAACGTTTGTGAGGATCGTGATCGGGCTGTGCATGTGACTGAGCCCCCTCAGCTCCTTAAGGGATATAGGTTGTCTTCTCCCGCTAAATCGAGTTCTCAACAGCAGGATTGCGTTTTTGAATACCAAAATAGTAGGACGTTTTTCGATAAGGCGGCCTTGATTTTTTATGATGGTAATAATATGCCATTTGTCTTCTTTAAAAATCGTGTTACGGCCTTGATGGCAGCTTCGCCCTTTAAAGGAACTCGTTTGACTTTGTTACAAGCAGCTTGTGTTAGGACAGCTGCTCAAACGATTGCTAATTTGGTTTCTGACACTCCTGGCTTGTCAGAGAAAGACAGGATAGAAATGTCGTTAGCTCGCTTGTCTCAACGTTTTGGAGTTTGTGGAGGTCTTTTTGCCGAACCAGAAATTAGAAAGTATCGCTATGGTAGCAAATTAACTTCGATGTCTTCTAGTGATTTAAAAGAGTTTAAAGATGAATTGTCGCAGTGTCTGCTTTATGCGCAAGCTTATGGTCAGCGAGATAAATTGGAAGGACGTTTTGTTTTGGATTTGGCTAAGCGACTCTCGTTTGACGCTAAACAACCTTATCTTGACTTTTTAGGTGATCAGTATGGTAGCACTGATGAGCCTACTTTTCAGAGTTTGTTCGATTTTGTAGTACGGGAGGAAACGTGCAAGTCGACTGATTTTAGCATTATGCTAATGGGCGATTCTGGTGAGTCGCAGCATTTTAAAAAGTTTGGCAAAGGAAAATTGCCTTCATGTCCGGTTAGGCAGACGTTGGTAAAACCGCATGATAATGTGCTGTCAGGTAGTTGGCAGTACTCGACTGCTGTTGGCTCACCGCGCGGTGGTGAAGCTAGACGTAAGGACCTACCGGCATGTATTTATTGTTCGTCACGGGGTCAAGTCGAATATCATTTTTTGTCTAATTGTAAAGAATTTTTGCGCTTGACACCTAAAGATCGGAGAGATGTTATTGTGAAAGCTGGAAAATGCTTGAATTGTTTGCGCCAGCATATGGTTAGGGACTGTAATCATGCAAACAACTGTCGTCAATGTGGGCCTAACAACGATAGGAAACACTATTTTCTTCTGCATGATTTTTATGTGACGTCACGTGATTCTCTGGATTCGATCGGCAAAAATGATGCTGGTGCCAGAGTTCCTGTGCGTAATGTTAAGATTGGAAATGTTAAAGCAGCCTTTAACCGCGTTACTGCTGCTCGTGTTTTGAATTCAATGACTGGCAAATCGAAGTTGGTGTATTGTCAGCATGATCCTGGTTCGCAGTTGACTTTTGTTTCGAGTGATTTGGTGTGCAAACTTGGCCTTCAACCGTATGATAAAGCGTCGTTTAAAATGGATACTCTGGCTGGTCAGAAACCTACTTGTGCTAACCTTGTTAAACTCAACATCCAGTCGTTAGAGACGGATGAACTGTTTTTTGATATAATTTCGGTGGTTAACCCAGCTTGGGCTGATGATGCTAAAACTTTACCGCATAAGCAGGATTTAAGTGGTTTCCGTCATTTTCATGACGTGAATATGTTTCATTTGAATGATTGTAGTACTGTAGATGTACTGATTGGCAACGACTATGCTTATTTGATGAAGATGAAGGCTAAAGAAGAGCGTGTTGGTGAAAATCGTAGTGAACCGCATGCTTTACTCACTCCTCTCGGTTGGTTGGCTTGTGGTGGTAAGTCACCCTTAGATGAAAGCGTTGCTAACGTGTGCAGAGTGCAGACGTCTTCAGAGTCGGATGTCATCTCTGGCTTTCAGCGTAAAATTAAGTCTCGTGATATGGAAATAGCAGACCTGAATAAAGTCATTCTGGATTTGACCTTGCAAAATGAAACCTGTGAATTGTCTTGCAATGATAATGTGGCTAGAGAACTTGTTGAACCGAATATTGAGTTGAAAGATGGTCGATTTGAGATACCTGTACCGTTGAAGGAAGACGTTGATCTACCTAACAATTTTGTGTTAGCGTCAGATAGAGCTGCTGCTTTAAGGAAGAAGGCTTTAAAACAACCTAAACTTCGTGATTTCCTTACTGACACCATGAAGGAAGCATCTTAAATCTAATGGCTATATTGAGCGTGCTGGTGAAGCAGAAAATGTAAAGGGATTTGAGTGGTATTTACCATACTTTGTGAGGTCACAATTAAAAAAGCGCATTGTTTATGATGACAAGTCTGAATTTCGAGGAACTTGTGTTAATGATGTAATGTTTTCGTGTCCTGATTTGTTAAATCCTCTGGCAGATGTCTTGGCTAGATTTCGGCTTGGTGGATTTGGTTTCGTGGCCGATATGACCAAGTACTTTTTTCACATTTTGGACTCTTTAATTCGCAAGCCCAATTTTATTGAACTGCTTACGTACACAGGCAGTGCCGTTCGGATCGTGAACGAACGCCCTTTGGTACCTTTGAGTGACGACCCTAGGGATTTTATTGTCATCACCCCTGCCTCACTTTTGACCCCATACTTAGACTCATACTGTGCTGTTGGGCAATCACATGATCGTGACCAATTAAGAAGGGATTATCGGTTCAATTTGTCAGTTTCTCAGCAGTTTTGGAGTAAATGGATCGATTTTTACTTGCCAGGGCTTCAGGGCCGTAAAAAATGGCTAAAAATGGCTGAGAATTTGGAGCCTGGTCAACTTGTAGTGGTGGGTTCGTTCCAAGACATTGGTAAACGTGGGAAGTATCAACTTGGGAGGGTGCATGAGGTAGTTCCACAAATTAGGAAAGGGAAGCCTGTGGTTCGTAGAGCTAAAGTTGCCGTCTGCAACTATGATGAGAGTACAGGGAAAGTGAAAGTAGACTACGTGTTGAGGGATATTTCGTGCCTCGCCCCCGTAAAGAACACTTAAGTGTTAGGGTTTGAGCCTGGTTCTGTCTGCGGTGGCCGACCCTTGTCTGAGCCCAGAACAGTCGGTTATTATCGCAACCATTGTATATAGCGTCATTTTAGCGTGTACCTATGGTACCAATTTCATGTATCGTCGTGTTTTATTCTTATTGTTGTTCATTCATTGCATGCCCTTTGTATTTGCGTATTAACTTAAACGTGAGTGATTCAAACAATTTGTGTATCGTGTGTTTTTATTCATTGGCTCACAATTGTCGTCAATTTTTTTTTAGTTATGCCATGTTAGACTGTCATAACTAGGGGCCGGTATGTTCCAGACAATTGTTTACCAAATCAAACGTCATATAAAAACCGTTCAGGTCTACTGAATCTTAGCGTATTACGTCATGGAATTTTTCCTAAAAAATGAGCCAAGATTGCACCATCGTTCGTAAGACTTGTATCACACCTGTTGAGAATTACTTCACAATGCTTCACTATGACGTCACAGTAACTGCGTACGTGAGTTTGAGATATTGCAATGTATTCTGGTCATTCGTAAAATGGTTGCTTGAAAGTTGGTAGCATACTTTTTTAACTGTTTGCTTAGTGCTTGTCAGCTGGACGAAAATTCCGTCTTTATCTAAGTAGTTTGGATTGTAGTGACAAGTTTTTAGTGGTGTATCGCGTTGCACCCCATTTTCGATAGCCGCGGGCTAATTTTACAGAAATACAAATTTGAATAGACGTTTTCAAAGGAGTGTTTCTTTTTCGGTCATTACATACAGACGAACGGATCCGAGAATCTTATGTTACAATTTTTCCACGAAGAGATTATGGTTTACCGCTGTGACCAACAGGACATTGTTGACGAGAGACACGTGCTACCAGTTAGGTTGTTCAATGTACTCCATGTTATGCGGCTGGAGTGTGTGAAGTCGATTGATTCAACGGCTTCTGTCCAGCGCTCCTTCCTCTTTGAGTCCAGCCTTGCCAGCAGAGCTGTGGCTGAGCTGTTGGTGTCCTTGCCCTGAGGGGCGTGGAGGAAGTCAGTAGAGGCTTTCTCACTTCTTATCCCAGCAAGGTATGCAGGTCTTTCGTCGGCCGCGGGGGATGGATTGTTTTGCCGCTGATGTTATTGCATCACAAAAGTCCTGGTAGGCTTCTTCCACGTTGTTGGTGTGAGGGGATGGGAGATACTGTGTGGCTTCATTGGTGAGGAGGCTATAGTAATCCCAGTTAGCCATTCTGAAGTTCCATCGCTTAACAGGCTTGCTCGGGACAGGCATTATGAGCGTTGGAGCCGTGATAATCGAGGGTCGATGTTGTGACCTGGGGAACTTCTCTAGCACACGTCTGTCCGGTTGGCAGCTCGCTGCACCCTTGGGATCGTGCAGTAGGGTGAGGTTATTATTGGCTGACCATGAGGTCAGGCTTTCTCTGTCGGTGTTGGTGGTGTTGTAGCCCCAGTCAACGTGGTGGCAATTAAAATCGCCAGCATAAAGGCTGGGTTGGGGGAACACTGGGATGGCTGTTGGTGTTAAGCGTAAGGGTGGTGGCTTATAGACATTGATGATGTGATAGCCTGATATGTCTATGCATAGCCACTCTATCTCCGATTGGGCACTGGACTGGTCTATTGGCGTCCAGTTCAGTTGCTCATGCACAAACGTGGTGAGGCCGTGTTTCCTGCTGATGGCTACGCCTGCGAGTGTGAAGTTGGGTAATACCAACTTATCCACACATGTGCAGTGGGTCTCCTGGAGGAGAATAACGAGGGCCTGATGTTTTGTGGCCAGATACTCGATGATGCTGAGCTTGCTGGCCGTAATGCCCTCGATGTTTAGCTGCAGTACGGTGGATCGTCGGTACTTTTCGACAGAGGAGCTGCCGCGCCCTGAGAAGGGCGTTTTCCTATCCACCCTGCGCTGAACCTGGGCCTGGTTTGCTCGAGTATGACAAGCTTCGCTTCGCATATCTTTTTTCTTGAAGATATGATACTGACAGGAGGGACCACGAGAAGGTGCTTGTTCTTCCCCCCCCCCCCCCGAACCTACATACCTCGGCATAACCCTGGACAGGTCACCTACGTACCGCCGGCACTTGAAGTCACTGCACAAAAAACTATCTACACGCGTCGCACTTTTGAGGCGATTGGCGGGTTCCGGCTGGGGAGCTGGTGCTAAAACTCTTCGTACAGCTACCCTAGCCCTTGTTCATTCCACCGCTGAGTACTGCGCGCCGGTCTGGTGTCGTA
This sequence comes from Aplidium turbinatum, assembly GCF_918807975.1. Taxonomy (NCBI): domain Eukaryota; kingdom Metazoa; phylum Chordata; class Ascidiacea; order Aplousobranchia; family Polyclinidae; genus Aplidium; species Aplidium turbinatum. The sequence goes on from NC_137482.1 coordinate 25,156,693, forward strand.
GTTCTCACACCCACCAGATTGATACCGCCATCAACGACGCACTGCGTACTGTGACTGGATGCCTACGTCCCACTCCAACGGACTGCCTATCCATCCTAGCAGGCATCCAACCCGCTGAGCTACGCCGTAAAGGAGCCACGATTTCTCTCGCTCGCCGCGCTCTGGACCCCGACCATCTCCTCCATGCAACATTCAAGCGACCACCACCTATAAAGCTGAGGCTGAAATCAAGACGCCCCTTTGTGCCTGCCGCACAACAACTACTTAAGAACACAGAAGAACTTGGTTGAAGTGCGACACACTGGATGAACCACATGTGGAACACGGAGTGGCAAAATCACACCTCCACGCTCCGTGACTTCATACCCGACGCCGATCCCCGTCCACCAGGGATGTCCCTCGCAAGGCTTGCGTGGATCAGGCTTAACCGCCTGCGAACTGGCGTCGGACGCTTTCGTTCAGATATGCACAAGTGGGGCCTGGCTCCTTCATCAGAATGCGATTGTGGTGCCACGGAACAGACCGCAGACCATGTCATCCACCACTGCCTAACCCACCGGCCTCCACACGGTGCGCATGGTCTGAGGGTCCTGGACGACGAGACTGCTGAGTGGGTGAAGATTTTCTGCCCTTCAATCTAGCCTGGAAAGATCGCTCATACGCCATCATCATCATCAACATTTGTTTAACTGTGACAGAACAATAAACCATAGAGGCATAGACCCTAATAACAAAATTTCAATCAGATAGAATCATTGTATGTGCACTAGAAAAAAATAGTAATGTATTGGGTTAAAGCTTTCGTTTCCGCCAATATCAGGTTGGCCAGATTAAATAACCCAACGGGCCAGATTTGGAGCCAGGTTGGGAATCCCTGAACTAGAGCATGTCAAAAATATTGAAAAGGTTTACTTAATTTTACTATAAGCCTATTATATCTTCATATTTCTATGTTTCTAGTAGATCCATCTAAGTTTAAATCACGAAAGCCTCAGACGTCATCTATGGAAGATAGTTTTTTACTTAGATTGTTCATGTTTTTGGAGTTAAATAAAATCAAATTCTTTGTACGGTTCGTTTACTCACTGTATAGCCTAGCCTAGGCTACTTTCAGTTTCAGTTTTTCAGTTTGGAATTATGCAAAATAAAGCAGGGTTATTAAATGATTAGTATTCCACCTGCAAGTTTTGACGTTTTACCATAGCCTATACCAGTGGTTCCCAACCGGGGTGCCGCGGCACCCTGGGGTGCCAATTGCAATGCTCAAGGGTGCCGCGAGATATTGAGATATTGCAATACTGCGGCCCATTCTTTGTTTTAACTTTAACCTGTTAAGTGCGAAACTTATTTATTTCTAACCGAATTTCAGTGCGTAGCCCATTAAGTTTCGCAGTTATTCCCGGCTCCTTTCTGGAGAGTCGATTAGTGGGGAAGTCGCTGGTGATAAGTAGATAATCAGCGGTATGCCTTTGTTTTCTCGCCCAGGAAAAACAGCGTGAAAGAGATTTTGACTCGTTGCTATTCTTTCCATAAAAGCGTTTGAAATGTATCATTAATGCCAGGTTTCATGATTTTATTTTGCGTTTCACGGCGCACAATTGGGTCTCCAAATTAGTGTAGCCTATTTAGTAGATATCTTCGACCATTTAAATAACGTAGGCCTAAACTAAATGAAACTCTCTTAACTTCAAACAATAAAATGAAAGCTCTGAGAGAAAAACTGCAAATGTGATCCTTAAAAGTGAAAAACGGAAACTGTGACATGCTTTCACATTTCTCTGAAATGAAAAACAAAGAAGTTGTTTCATTGATAACTCAGCACCTAAGATCATTGGAAGAAAAAATTGTGAAGTATTTTTCCAGCTTTTCCAGGTGGACTCTCATATTGTTTTAAATCTTCAATAAGGAAAAGAATTGATTGACATTCGTAACGATGGAAATTTTAACCTTATGCACAAGTAGATGCATCTCGACGAGTTCAGGATAAAAGTACAAAATGAATATCCTTGCGTTGGAAAGAAAGCTATTGTGCTTTTGCTGCAGTTTTCCACGTCATACCTGTGTGAGAGTGGGTTTTCCGTATTATGGAACATAAAAACTAAACAACGAGAACGACTGCTTATAGACGAAGAAGAAATGCGGGTGGCTTTCTCGAATGTGCCCCAGATATTAAAGGACTTTGTGCAAGAAGTCAAGCCCAAATTTCACACTGACTTTTAAATAAATAACTTACATTTATTTACGCGCGCTATAGGCCTACTGTACAACTCATTCTGTGTTATTTTTAATACAGAAACCTCATAAACTTGATCCAGTTTTGCCAAGGTGCCGCAAACTATTTATCTCTTTGATAGGGTGCCGCAAGGTCAAAAAGGTTGGGAACCACTGGCCTATACAGACACCATCACAGCATGTGTTGCTGCAGCAATTTTGGTTCTGGCAAAGAAGAATGTGCTCAAATTGATGTCGGTTGATTTTTGTGTGCAAGTTAACATCATCACTTACGTTGTCTATTTGTACATGGTTTAAATCTATTAATTCCATAGGTCAGCATCTATATGAGTTCTTCTGGCGTTGACTCAAGCTTGGAAAGGAGCTTTCTTCAAGGCACTATGACGTCACAGCTGCGTCACTTTTGTGCCGAGCGGAGGCTTTCGTTCGAAGTGATCGATCTCGGTTCGTTTCCATCGGAGTTTAAAACGCATCCTCTTGATACCGAATCTTTTCTTGTGTGGGCACACAATGGTCAAGACCTGTCGCGACTCAGATCAAAGCTGATTTCGAAATGCTACAAAAGCAGTGTTGGTCCTTGGTTCATGGTGGGTTAGGTTCCTGTTTAACCTCACGTCGTTTACCACATTTAATATGTTGCAATATTGTAGAGCTTCCTTGGAACGACTGTGGGAAGCCAATGGAACCTGCCGCAAGCTATTTCTCCCGAAATATTTCACCACGTGCAGCACATGATGGGAGAAGAAATATCTGATTTAATCGCGCGCCTTGACGTCATCAAAACAGCGCCACTGCGGAGCGGTGCAGGCCAAGAATCAAGTACGGCATACTGTCATCGTACTGTACATCTACGTACAAAACTACATTTTTTAACGAAGATCCTACAGAGCAGTGGCGTATTCTCCATGCACTTGCATGCCTTACAATTCTGATGAAATCAGAAACCTTTCAGAAACAACAAATTTATGCGTAGAAATTAAGATGTTAATAGCAGAATCTCCTGGCTCTCTTAATTGCAATATTCGCAACAACTGTTCGTTTTCAACATTTGGCAACTTTCCAGACCCTGGCAACCGTGCATGCTGAGGAAAGCTCAGCATGCATTGATAATCATCATCATCATCATCATTTTCAGCCTGTGAGAGCCCACTGCAAAGCGTAAGCCTTCCCCTTTTCATGCCAATTTGCATGATTATGTGCTAGTTGGTACCAATTGGTTGTATTGCATTGTTTGTCAATGTCGTCCCTCCATCTCACTTTTGGTTTTCCTTTCTTTCTTTTGGCTTCTCGTGGTGTCCATGTTGTTAATTTTTTAGTCCATCTACTGTCCTGATATTTTGCTGTATGACCTGCCCAGGACCATTTTAGTTTCTTAATTGTGCTTAATATATCTCGTAATTTCGTTTGGTTTCTGATCCATTCGGCAGTCTTTTTATCTCGCCATGTTAAACCCATCATAATTCGTTCATGTGCTCTCTGCATAGTTCTTAGTTTAAGTGTTAATTTCTTTGTAAGGTTCCAAGTTTCTGCACCATATGTAGCGGTTGGAAGGATGTATTGATCGTAGACTTGTTTCTTGAGACAAAGAGGCAGTTTTGACTTAAATATCGAACTTGCTCTTCCGAAGGCTTGCCATCCAAGTGATATTCTTCTTTTGATTTCATCTTCTTTATTGGAGTTGGTTGTAATTTTTTGGCTAAGATATATATAGTGATCAACTTTTTCGATAGTCGCTCCGTCCACAAGAATATTGCTGCCGATGTTTGCCAGTTTGTTAAACATAACTTTCGTTTTGTTAAGGTTCATATGAAGGCCAATCTTTTTGCTTTCTGTATTGAGTTCACTTAGCATTGTTTGTAGTTGTTTAGGTTGCTCAGATATAAGGATGATGTCATCAGCAAAACGTAAATGGTTTATGTATTCACCATCAATTTTGATTCCTTTTTTTTCCAGTTAAGTTGCTTAAAAATTTCTTCTAAGGTTGCTGTAAAGAGTTTTGGAGATATTGTGTCACCTTGACGTACCCCTTTTTGAATCTGAAATGGTTCAAAGTCTTTGTGCAGCCGAATTATAGATGTATTTTTTGCGTAAATGTTTTTGAGAAGTTGAGTGTATGATTGGTCAATTCCCTGTTTTTCCAGTGCTGAAATGACAGCTGATGTTTCAACAGAATCAAACGCTTTTTTATAATCTATTACTCCAAGGCAGAGTGGGATGTTATATTTGTTTGTTTTTTCGATTAATTGGTTGATAGTATGCAAGTGGTCCATGGTTGAAAAGAAAACCCTTCCCTAAAACCTGCTTGTTCTCTCGGTTGTTGGTAGTCCAAATCTTTAGCAATTCTGTTGGTAATTACTCGGGTAAAAAGTTTGTAAATTGTTGGAAGAAGACTAATCGGACGATAGTTTCTCAAGTCTTTTTGGTCTCCCTTCTTATGAAGAAGTATGATGATAGCATTCTTCCAGTTGGAAGGAATTTGTCTTGTTTTAATGCATTCCGTAAACAGATGGGCAAGAGGTGATGAAATTGTTTCTTCTGCATCTTTAATTAGGTCAGGTGTGATATTATCTTCACCAGGCGCTTTATTTCGTTTCATCTGACCAATTGCATGTTTTATTTCAGAGATATTTACTTCTGGAGTGGTTGCTAAAGTTTGAGATTTGTCACTGGAATTATCGACCGGCCCTTCACCCTGATTGCTAGCATAGAGATTTTGATAGAATTTTCTTGTTCTTTCTATTATCCGGTTTCTGCATTTTGTAATAGAGCCATCTTGTTCTTTTATTCCAGTCATATGAATTTTTTCCAAGCTGAGCTTCCTTTTGGCAGCTTTAAAACCTCGACCTTTCCGGATTGTTTCTTCAACAACATCAGAGTTGTATTTTCTTATGTCTCTTCTTTGTTTTTTACATTGATAATACAATTTGCCTATTCGCCGCTCTTTTACTACAGTGTGGCGCAAATGCGATCAAGGAATGCTGATTTGAAATTGCATGCAAAACAAAAATCTCTATCTGAGCTGATAAGTTAGCTTTTGAGTTTTTGAGTTTTTTTAAAGTTAGCTTTTAAGCTTTTGAGTTAATGCGTCCTGATGGTTTGAAGATTTGTTTTCTGCAATAAACTCATACTTGTAGACATCCAGACATCATTTTCGGATCATCCACACCAATGACGTGCTCGGGATGTCGCTGCAATAATTTGCAGCTAGGTATGAGCGGATGCTTTGGACTACTCGACGTCCGCTACACTATCCAAAAAAGAAATGTTTTCGCATTTGCATGTTTGCTTATAATCAGACCCCAAAAAGTTCTTCGTCAGGTTGGTTTACTGCATACTGCAATAAACCGCTTTCCATGACTAAAGTTGGCTATAACGTCCAGTCTTTTTAGCATCATCAACATTTAAAAATGAATCAAAGAAAACAAAGTTTTTTAGAATTCACAAAACACAACTGTGAACAAAGTTCCATCATACGTCAATATAAAGTACATGTTGTTTCAAAAAATTTGACATAATTTGAGGCTTAAATATCTCAAAAAGTATGTACTCCAAGCCAATGTAACTTGACAGGTACAAGGGTAAACATATTAAATTTCATGTCAAATTATCAAATCAAATTGTCATTTGCACGTTCACTGCCTGTTCACTTCACCACTTGTGTGAAAAGTGGCCTCATCACTGAAAGCCATTTTTTCATCGAACTGGTCTTCTTCCAGTTTTTGTTGCATCTCAATACAGAACTGCTAACGTTTTACCTTGTCGTCTGCTTTTAACGCTTGGACGAGTTGCAGCTTGTGGGGTCTCATGTGCAATCGTTTCCTCAGAACACGCCAAACTGTTGTTTTAGGAATTTGAACTTCAAAACTTGCTCTTCTATGGATTTTGTTGGACTGTTCACAAGTTTTCTGCGAATCTTCTCTACATTCTCTACTGGCGTTGACTCTCGCCCAGATCCTTTTACTCTGCACAAGCAACCTTCTTGTTCGAACTTTTTATGCCATGTCCAAATCTGCTTTCCATCTGGCCCTTTTCTTTCAGATCGCAAATGCACGCTGCACAGTCTTATTCGACCGTGTTCCAGCATACTCCATTACACAAAACGCTTTTTCAACGCTATTGTATGGCATTTCTACATCTAAGAAGAAAAACGCTTGAAAATTAAAAGATAAAATTTTATGTTGTATCTGTAGCCTATACTGTTAAAATTTGAGATTGTATGAACGATACTAGGCAAAGTAACAAGACTGTACAATGATGTCAAATTTTTTGAAACACCCTGTATAAGGAAGTTTTCTTATTTATTGCAACCAATTCAGAAAACTTTTAAATTTTGAAATGGCAACACTAACCAACTTATTAAAACTTCAAATTGACTTTGCTTAGACACATATCATATTAACAGTAGCTTAATCTTAGTCATTTGCCACTAATTAGCCTACTTTGTACATTACGAGTATTACAAAAGTACCTTTATCTTATTAGTAAATTTCAATTTTAAATTTCAATTAAGTACACAAAAAACTGATCTTAAATCAAGATCACCAAAATCAACGCGATCTTGAAGACCACGTACATGCCCATCTGTGGTTATAGGTGCAGACTTTGATTTCTTGCTTTTTTCAACCTTTGTGGCGCCGAAAAGTCGTCATAATGTATATAGTATAGTTTATCTCTAATAACTTTGCCTTCGTTTAACCACTTGCTCTATTTGTTGTTATGAAACTTTTTACATCAAACTGTTTAATTTGTTTTCATTTCCTGTGCAAAAATCGTAAAGATGAAGCAAGACGCAAAACATAGTAATAATTAAATTTTTGCAATACCTAACCGCCGCCTTAAAAGTTTCAAGACCGAAACAGTGGTAGCAAACTTCTTCTGGTAGCAAAATTCCAACTGGTAGCAAACTTCTTCTGGTAGCAAATTTCCAACTGGTAGCAAACTTCTTCTGGTAGCAAATTTCCAACTGGTAGCAAACTTCCAACTGGTAGCAAACTTCCAACTGGTAGCAAACTTCTTATGTTAGCAAACTTCCAACTGGTAGCAAACTTCTTCTGTTAGCAAATCTCCAACTGGTAGCAAACTTCCAACTGGTAGCAAACTTCTAACTGGTAACAAACTTCTAACTGGTAGCAAACTTCCAACTGGTAGCAAACTTCCAACTGGTAGCAAACTTCCAACTGGTAGCAAACTTCCAACTGGTAGCAAACTTCCAACTGGTAGCAAACTTCCAACTGGTAGCAAACTTCCAACTGGTAGCAAACTTCTTCTGTTAGCAAACTTCCAACTGGTAGCAAACTTCCAACTGGTAGCAAACTTCTAACTGGTAGCAAACTTCTAACTGGTAGCAAACTTCCAACTGGTAGCAAACTTATTCTTGTAGCAAACTTCTTCTGATAGCAAACTTATTCTTGTAGCAAACTTCTTCTGATAGCAAACTTCCAACAACGTTATTTTAGAGTCGAATCTCATAATTGAACAGATACAATTGCCGGTACATTAAAATAAAGGGGAAAGGCTGTCGAGTTTGTGTGACTAATTGTCAGTATGTCAAGTTACAAACAAAGTATTTGCTGATATTTTGTAATTTATAACATTTATTATTGTCAAGCTCCTCAAATGACACATGTAAGCTTCACTGGTTCAATTGAACCCAGGTTAAGATTTATTGAGTCAGAGACATTTCACAACGTCACTGTGCGTTCTTGCGTTCCAAAAAACCTAACAACTTTGATCTAACCTTGATAGTTCAGGGGAGTGCTTTGTAATTGCACACTGAACAAGATTCTGAAGTCTGTAAGCTACTTGTAAGTAAGCTTACAATTCACTTTTCAGAAAATCACTTTAAGAACAGCTTTGAAGTCCCAGGAGATGCAGACACTGCTGAGACCCAATCGTTGGAATTACGAAATAAACTTCAACAAGTAGAATTCAATTTAAATTTGCTCAAGAAATGGTATTGCTTCGATTTCAATGCCCAACCCCCCAAGTTCGTGTTGCTTAATCTCAGGTTAGATTTGACATGGTGCGTAGGGGAAAGCGAGCAAAACAGACATTTCATTTACAAAAACAAGAAATAAAAATAATAGGCTACTTTCTTTTCTCCATTTTTTTACAACCATTTGAAAGAATATTTCACACAAAAACTTGGAAACCCTCGTGCCCGCTCGGCGGCCAAGAGGTTGAAATAGTTTTCTCAGCGTTTTGTTGTAAAAACTTGCAGGACTTAAATGTGATGCTATTTAGGTGCATTTTTTATTTTATTTTAACTATTCGTTTAATTTTGAACATTCATGAGCACTGGGCCCCTACCCTGTAACCTAAAGAATGAGCTTTCTGTATATTTTATTTTTACCTTTTACAGAATTTCTTGAGTAGCTTGTAAACAAAAAAAGAAAAACACATTAAGTTTCATACTCTGGGCAGTTGTTGGTGACATGTTAATTTATAAAACGCAACAGATCCATGATATCTAATTTGTTTGCTGAAATAGAGCACTTTGAAATTAGCATGCCCGTTTTGTCCCGCCTTCCCTTATGCTGGCGTTGAATAGGTGGAGGTTACTTGGCAAATGTTTCAGTAATTCATTTAGCTTCATCACTCCTCCCCCCAACTATCCTGGTGTTCCATAAGGAAGCGGACATCTATGAAGGCGTTTTGTGCATATAAAGTTATCAAAATGAATATTTAAGTTTGTACTTCAATTTGTTTTAGTGACTATTATGACGTGTTGGGTAGCCTCGGTGCGTCCATTACAAACTCGACAGACACGAAGAAATTCCAAACTGAGTGCATGCACTGGAAGAACACAAAAACCATATTGCTGAACACCTTGGAAACGTATACAAAAGAAAGCGAATGCAAGAGTGGTGCAGCTGATGTCGACCTTTTTAATCGTAGGATCACATTGACAACAGGTAAAATCTCCGAGTTTTATGGGAAACAAGCAAACAATTTTCTGGTCTATTTAATGTTTGTAAACTCAAGGCGACCCCATCAAGGCAGCCATGTTCCTCTCACTACCCTTCATCGAATTCAACAATGTAATAAAATTGATCATGGGGGCACGAACTTCATGAAGCTATACACATGACATAGACAATATGGTTTTAGACTTCAATGAAACGTTTATACTTAACCATTATCGTTCTTGTTCAACCAAAGCAATATCGAAGAGAATTGAGAAGCATTTCAAGGTTTTGCATTGTTTTGTTGTTTTCAAATGTGCTTGATTTTCCAACTGGGTAGAGGACCTAAACATAAGCAAAGAAACAAAATAAACAAGCTTCCTGCCAAAACAGTACACCCATGTCAAACGAAAATGGCTTGTATTCATAGAATACGTTGAACTCAAATGGTGCCAATAGATTGTATTTTTCAGCTTTTCTGCTCTCAGGGAATTTCTAATATTGTTGTGTTTGTTACAAGATGTCGAAGCCGAAACGTCTCTGGCTACCTCTTTTCTTCGCTGTAACGAATCTGGCTTTTGGTTCAAACGGAATATTGTGGATTGCAATCTCGAAGATGCAGAAGCGCCATGCTTTTATGACATCAACCCCTATGCTGTGGAAAGCACAAAGCACGTGCTCATAAACCAGGTGATGGTCAGTAAGCAGACCAGTCTCTTTAGGATAGTCTTGATACATATTTGGATAGCCTTGATAGCCAAGCGATTTCAAAGATCAGTAAGGCTAAATTCACTTAGGGTAGGCACAGGGATGGTGGGTCTGAGTTCACAGCCACCTCTTTGGAACGTGTGTGACATCACAGTCATCATGGAAACTTGGTCACGAGCCACCGATGTGGAGCAAATCTGTCAATTTGCGTTGTTGGCGACAGAGCACGTTGCAAATATCCGTGGATTTATTTGTTTAGGTTTGTTACAACAATAGATGTTATTGATAGCCTATGCCTCTTATGTCAGCTATTTGGAATATTTTGAAAAGCTTGAGATTTTAACCCTAGGACCTTTTAACTCTAGGGCCTAGAATGCATACGCAAAAAAAGGTTAATGCATAATACGATTGAAGTTCTTTCCTTATATCTGTTGGTTCCGCTATGATAGCTTAACTCGAACCTAAACTTGAAACCTTTGAAGAATTTTTATTTATTTTTTGCTCTTGACATGATCATACCGACAATGCTGTGGTAGTGAAATCGATTTATGATTAAAAAATGAGGCTGGTAAACCGGTTACTACGTTGAACACAAAATAGATTATACCATGCTAGTCTGGCCAATTAACATTTTGCTTAATTATTTGTTTGTTTTGCCGCAGTCTGGAAGCTGTTTAATCTAGAATCTTCTTCACCATGTGTCGCATCAACGTCTTATATCTTCCAATACCAAGTTCTTAAGCGGTTGAGGGATCGCCAATACTTCCAGGGTTCATGCTTTTCGGGAGGAAAGCTTTCTGTGGGAGAAAGCTCCATATTGCCCGGAGTCAGCCCGGCTGCCAGCTCCTCCTTCTACGGTTGGACCCGCACATTGGCGGCAACCTCATCTTGTCTCAATGGGATAACTAAAGCAAGGAAACCTTTTCTTGACTTCAATCGCCTGCGTGCTGAAGTTTGGCCATGAAGTTTGGTTTGGCCATATAGTGGGTGTCTCAAATCCATGTCCGGACAAGATCTTTCTTTTCTGCTGGTCACGCTTTTTTATGTTGGGGGAGCAATTCCAGACAGAATGTGCAGCGACGTGATGTTGGTTGGTTTGAGACAGCCTGTAATTAAACGGCTGCTTTGGTTCAATATAGGATCGATTTTCTTGGCATGTGCCGAGCGTTCCCAAACTGGGCAGGCATATTATGCAGCCGAATAACATAAGGCTAAAGAATAACCGCATTGTATCTGGAAGGGCGTCCCAATGAGAGTTTTCTGGTTTCTGTAAGATATTTTTTCGAGAAGCCACCTTAGCTCTTCCTTTTTCGATATGGGACTTGTATGTGAGGGACCTATTTAATTTGACACCGAGGTATGTGGGGTTGGTACAGTGTGCCGGTTATAGGTGAATTGTTCGTAAACAGTTGTTCGTAAAGCAATTGTTCGTAAACAATTGTTCGTAAAATCAATTCTTCGTAAAGCAATTCTTCGTATACATCAATTCTTCGTATAGGTGAGTTGTTCGTAAACAGGTGATAGGTGAATTGTTCGTGAACAATTTTTCGCAACAGCAAGATTTGTCTTGCAATTTCCGATGAAGGTGCGTAATGCAAATTTTCCTGAATAACCAAGTTACGACGACACAAAGAAATAAGCACAATGAAAAAGCGCATTTTTTGTTATTTATTGGAATACAACAATTGTCTGTGTTTAGCAATTCTTTGCTTACACTACCAATACTACTTTGAGTAACTTCGTACAAATTGTCCACGAGCCAAGTTTAGTATGAAGTATTGTGTGCAATTCCACGCAAGTAATCACAAATTTCATCATCTTGAAAGTCTTGACGCCAAGTTCGGACGACTCTAGTTAGTCTTTCTGCACTGTCCTTGTACTTCTTCTTTGGAGGGGGTCCTGCCTGGCCACTGACATACTGTTCAATGCGAACCTCATTTAGGTTTTTGCTCTCGCTTGATTGCAGATATGAACTTCCAAATATCTGGATGATTTGCAGATACCTGGAACATGAACCCCCTGTGCCATCCTTCAATGCTATTATTAGTTTTGGGAAGGCCACTGAGGACGCCATCATAGCAGTTCCACATTTGAATTGCAAACATTGGAGGACGGCGCCCTTGACGTCGATCTGGGCGCCCAACCCAAGTGTCTTCAAAGTAGTCAATTACTGGCTGAGCAACATCTAGTAATACATTCCCATCAATGAGAATGTCAAAGGCCCGGCTGACTTCATCAATAGGCACAAAGGCCAGAGGCGACAACATGCGCAGCCTCAGAGCAAACTCTGCACTTGTCTTGTACTGCTCCTTCAAGCCACTTGATTGCGTCTTTCTCCAAATGCACTGGCACAAATGGAAGAAACAGCCACTGTGAGTTGAATGTGGGTACTCTCTTCTTACTGCATTGACCATAGCCATCTCAAAGTCAGTCATGATTGTCTCTGGAACAGCAACAGCAGGTAACAACTCCTTGATCTTTTGCAGCAGATGAATGTATGTCCCTCTCCTTTTGTCCCCCAGCAGGGCATACACCAGAGGCACTGAAGTGTTTTCCTTCAGTCCGTGTATTGTGTAAAGCTGTTCAAACAATGAAGGCACTGTCTTGAAGGTGCCGTCAGCATACCAGTGCTTTGAACAGGCAAGGAGCTGCAGATTTCTTTCAGTGGCAAAGAGGACCATACGGTTATCTCCAGGCCTAGAATCATAGGCCAAGAATGTTACACCAGCAAACATTTGCTTGTACTCTACTGGAAGCACAATGTCACGGAGAGAATGTGGGACTGCCAGGCCTGCATTTTCCTTCAATCGCACTTGGGTGACTGCCCTTGTCATGCTCTGCACACTTGGCAGTTTTGCTGCCGTGGCTTGACTGAGTCCAATAGTTTTTGCTGAGACGAGGTAACTTGGGGCATCACGACTGTATTTTGCTGCACAACGAATATTTTCCATAACCTTTGCTGCTTCGACATGACCAGCATCTCTAGCATGATTGTGCTCACCTCTGGATTGTACAATGGCTGCCATAGCAATTGTTACTCGTGCAGGACATTTCTTATTAAAATGCTCACATTTCCAATAAGTAGTTTCTTGCTCTTGTGCGTTAAGTGCACTATAATCTTTGTAATAAAGCTGGCCACTATACAAAAGTTTTGGCTTTCCTTTTTCGCTGCTCACAAACTGTAATGCCATTCTGAATCAGGGACTCTACACTCTGTCTGCTCGTCTACACTCTACAGGTACAGCACGTCTTTAAGCACAATTAGCACATCTCCAGCATATAGGCTACCCTAATTGATTGTTCGTAAACAATTGTAACTATTTTTTTTTTTAAAGCTGTAGCCTAACTTTTATGAACATTTGTTTACGAACAATTAGTAAGTTATTACGGTCAATTGCATGCCCGAAGAATTGCTTTACGAAGAATTGATTTTACGAACAATTGCTTACGAACAATTGTTTTGCGAAAAACTGTTTACGAAGAAAACGTCGGACACCAGTGAGCCAGTTTGGTTCCATTTCAGGAAATGTTTAGTTGGCGTGATGCATCCCGGGATGTAAGGTGGAATGCGCATACGGGTTTTATTGGGGTTGGCACGCAGGTGCTTGTTATACACAAATCGTCAGCGTATAGGAAGCTTCTTGTACGAGGATGGATTGGTTGGTCGTTTGTATAAACGTTGTACAAGATGGGGGGTAAAACACTCCCCTGTGGCAGACCATTTTTCTGATGTCTCTATATACTATTTTTGCCACAAAAATAAACATATAGATTCAAGTCAATTTATTTTGTTTCAATAGCGCCACATATAAACAAGCAAGCAGAGTAGATAAAAAGTAAAAACAATGCATTGTAAGTTACAGATGTTGGTAATTATGGCGCAATCAGGATGGTAGCGAAAGACCATAAGCGGTCTTCTAGTCAGCCACCACACCATAACAATAAATCCAACTACACATTCATGCACACATGTGTGCAGAGGCAGACACACTACTTCAATAAATAAAAAGGGCTTAGCCACTGACATTAAAATAACAACAAAAACACAACTGTTTTTGGTTCGAATCTGCATCCTTAAATTGAGAAAACCGAGGATAAAGATTCAAACCAGCAACCAAGATTAGACCAACAAACAATCGGTAAATGCGTGCTAGAATACAGCGCTCGCCAAAGTTTTAATCAAATATAACAGGGGAAAAAACGTATAGGCCGCAATCACAATGTAACAATTTCGAAATGCATTACAGTTTGGCCACTCAAACGTTCGAGAATATACGTTACCTTGGAGCTCTGTTCGATGCGCTTATGTGTCACGTGACGAGGACAAAACCAATCGTGACTGGTCGTTGTACATGGAGCGACTGAAGATGGATTTCTATAACGCGTGCACGTTACAAATCAATATGGCTGCAGAGGAAACCTTTTCGAAGGTGGCAACAATGATCGATTCATGCGCCATACGTTGTGGAAATCGGGAAGTGACTTACTGTTGTGATTTCCACCAAGTTTTGTAAAAGAAGCGCGTTGGAATGTTTTATCATGTATAGAAATGACAAAGATGCGTCAAAATGATCAATGTTACGTCACAATTTGTGCAAGTTTGAAATATCGGAAAGGAAAACACAGTCAAGTTTTTGGTTGAGAATTTACATCAATTGCAACTTTATTAGCAATAACGCGATTTAAAGTCGACATGCTCAGAAGGGAGTTGATTTTTCTTAGTAGTATTATTTGATGCTTTTATTATAACAAGGTGGTTTGCATACGTTGTTGCTCTGTTTTCACTGATGATTAGGCTATGTCAAAAATAAACTGAAGCGACGCTTCAGTGACAACATCAACTTATTTGTGCGAAGGAACCACGTCACTATGAAGAAGAAGTTCATCAACATCTCATCTTTGCACAAAGTCTATCACCACGACTCATCGGAAGGAACGATGAGTTGCACGCTATCAAGCAGTATCTACGTTGCAGGAAAAGAAGGTGGGCTTCCAAATTGTTTCAATGAAATTTTGAATGAAGAAATTTCTGAATGCGTTAGAAACCCACCAACTTTCTTGTTACGTCAGAAAGCCTTTCATTGTTTACGGACCCGCTGGAAGCGGAAAATCTTCCATCATGGCACGGGCAGCTCTAAACGCGGCGAAATGGATGGAATGCAAGCGTGAAAGGCGAAACACTGCAGGACTCTTGGAAGAAACTGCAACGCCATGTCGAATAATATTCAGGTTTGAATTTTCGCTTTCTAATTTTTCTCCTCAAATCAATTTTCTTTAAGATGTAGCCTAAAGTGTTTCCTGCGTCCCTATTATCTGCGGTATTCATATTTTAAACAAACATATTTTTTACAATAAATTTACAATACTAACTTTTGCAGAAATATGCTTGAGCTGGGAAAAAAGTATTTGATTTAGAGAAATATCAGTTATTTTTTTCTGTAAATCGAAAACAAGAAATCGAAAACTCCATAGCAATAAAAAAAATATGCGGGTATAACATAAAGAAACAAGTAATAACCTTTCAAACGTTTTCAACACATCGTTCTGGCCTGATCAGGAATAATCTAATAATTCCATCTGCAATGTACATAAGGTATAAGATAAGCCTACAAGCACGTGAAGCAAATGATTAGAAAACCCACAAAAGAAACAAAACGTGCTTGTATCTTACACTTCATCATCAGCATCATGAGAAACGCACAATGTTGTTTGCTTGTTATCACTCTTGTGTCACTTGTTGAGTTTCTGCTGTTCAGTTAAATGCTATCGTTTGTAGTTTGTTAGTCCATAGTCAAATTGAACTTCCAACTGTCAATTCTTGGTTTTATATTGCCATGTAATTATAGTTAGGCTATTTTTAATGAGGACACAAAAATGTTTTGAAAATATTTTAAAGGTTTTTACATGTTTATTTATGTTACATATATCCGTATATTTTTTTCGCGTAAACAAAAAATAAAATAAAAAATCGGTTAAACCCACTGACGCTACTAAGATTTACACCCCTGTGTTAGCCTACAAGTGAAATGTGCTCAGATCGTCAAGCACTCAATAACAAACTACACCTTGTGTGAAGGAGCATCGGTCTAACGGGAGATTCCCAACATTCTCGCCTCTTTTTGGAGGGACTGTGTGCTCAATTGCACTCTCTAGTGGAAGATATTTCAAAAGTGGATGACGTTAAATTCTCTGAGCATAAGCGACCCCAAGCGATAGAACACAAAACATCGGACCATCAAGTGGACGGGTTAGACGTCAAAGACTTGTCCTCTACCTTTGTGAGTCTGTTGGCCAAGTGTGGAACCAAAGAAACCCCCTTACTTGTATTTCTTGACAACATTGATGCAATGACCGACGGTAGCGAGGTGGGGTTATTAAAGTGGATACCCGCGCGCCTTCCTTCTTATGTAAAACTTGTCCTGTCACTTACTTATGACAATACTAAAGAAGTTAGCCAGCAAAGCAAGTTAAGCTCTCCAATCCCCAGACGACCCAGCCTGCATAGGCTAAAAAGTTCTAAAAGTTTTAATGGAGAAGTCACAGTTGCTTCCGCACAAAAATCATCTTGCTTGGAGACTTTGATAACTCGTTTTGCAATTAGAGAAGAAAACCAAAATCTTCCTTCTAATCCCGCAGCCATTCCGTCATTAAGCGATGATAATCTTGCAACATCTGCACAACTCTTGAGTTTGCACAACGACTCAGATAACTTTTCTATTGCTCAAATTGTTAAGAAAATGCTGAAGACAGAGAACCGTTGTTTGACTGATGATAAAATGGAATTGTTGTTGGCAAGTATTTCATCTTATCCCCATCCACTAGCTGCGGCTATAGGTATTCACCTGACATCATGTTGGCCATCTTGGAAGTCTCGGGAAGATTGCATCACCAGTTTACCTCAACACTCCACTGGTCTCGAAGGGTTTGCTCACTCGCTGTTTCAACATTTTGAAGATCGCTATGGACGCCCCTTGGTAGCTGCGACTTCATCTTACATCACGCTATCGCTGCACGGATTGACCGGGTCAGAGTTGTCATCCTTGATAGCGCGAGATGAAAACGTTTTTTCATGGACTGTTAATCTTGCAAAGACGAGGCTAGGAAAAATCTTTGCTGCCTCTTCGCAAACTAAAGTTGTAAAACATAATTCACAACTAAAAGCAAAGTTTGATAGATCGCAAACAAATCGACTACAAGGTAAAGTTGCTGGGCTGGTAACTCCCAAAGGTCCACCAACGATTCGCATCCCGGAAATTATCTGGCGCAGTTTTATGGACGAGTTAAACTTTTGCTTAGTTGAAACTTTGTCCGATGAGCTGCTCACCATGCGATGGAGACATGATGTTTACGGCCAGGTGTGCGCGCTGAGGTAAGCTCCTCAAGTCTTCTATTGTGACTGATTGTAAAATAATTCTGTTGTTTATTCCAGACGCATATTATGCTGCGGTAGTAAACATGCTTTTTTAGTGTTAATGAAAAAAAAATATACTTGCATGACTTGTTTCATCAAACGCCATAGCTTAGTTCACTTTGCCTAATGTATCTTTTTGGATGGCTTAGACGTAAACAGTGGCGTACGCAGAGGGGGAGCCATTGGGTCATGCCCTCCCCCTTCCCTTCAAAAATGATGAATTTTTTAGTGTTGTTAATGAGTGTTCTTGGCTAGCAAGGTCGTATTAACCGCTTCTGGTACCCTGGGAGGGGAGGGTCACAGCTTAGGGGCCTCACTCATTTTAGTTCGTTTAATGTTTTTTTGGCTATTTGAAATAAAAAATGTTGTAAATATTTCTACAGAAACTGGATATTCAATATCTTAAATCACGCAACGCTCTTTTTAGAGCTTCCAAAACCCCGGTTAGTGGGCCCACATCTCCGTTTAGGGGCCCACTCATATTTATATTTAGTTGGTGCAGCGTTTTCCGGCAATTTTAAATAAAAAATGTGACAATACTGTTACCAAAACTCGAATTTGCAAAAACTTGAAACTCAGTGCATCCATCGGCTTTGTAGCCTATTTGCAATGACTATTTTAAATCAGCTAAATCAGTAAATCTATGTTATTTTGTTGGAGTTTACGGAAGAAATAATACTGCGGTCTAGCTTTTTTGAAAAATGTCTTTCAAAGGTTAATAGCATAAGACTTGTCCAGAATTAAATGCTCGTGAAACGACAGAGATGTTCAATATTCGAATCCAGAACCGATGACAGAGATTATCCAGCGTATACTTTTGCATTCGATATCATTTTTTAAGTGTAAAACGTTTGAGGAGGGGGGTGAGGGGCATGCATACGGAAGGAAACTACACGTCGCCAAATTCGTTGCAACTATTCTGTTAAAGTAGGCTGTTTTGCATTGAAACCAGTGTCATACTTTTTGTTTCATGACAAAGACTGTACTATTCTTTTGTTGCCAAATGTTCCACTAAAAAGGCCCTGTGAAATGATTCAGTTATTTTAGTTAAACTCCATAGCGCTTTGCATTGTCATGTAGTTAAAGGTGTAGTCCCTACAGATTGCGGAGTCAGTCTGATGCTTTTGATTCGAATTCACAAACTATGGTTTGAAAAACATATCAAGCACCTTTACTAAAAAATTAGAGGCCCACTAATGAATTTATAAGGTGAGGGACAAGACGGTGCTCACACGGCCCTGCAGGGTAGGCCTTCTTTTTCGTTACATATGTTCAGATGTGGTGGTTTTTGTTTAAAGTACCGTAATAAGTTGCATTCGATAATTAAACTTTAACAAAGAGGTTCGATTTATACTTTAATTTAAGGACATTGCCTGTTAATCGAATTATTAAAGTTTTTACATATCCGTATTTTAGGCTTATTAAAACACCACCAGCACCTCCTGTATCACAAAGGCAAGGAAAACCAAAAGCTAAGTGATATCGGATTTCTTGTTCACACAAAGATTAAAGACAATATTAAAACAGTTAACGGAATCTCGGACAGAGTTGCCAGTATAACCATTAAAATATCAAAGAGATATGATCTAACGATTATCCAAGTCTATGCACCTACTTCCGCAAGCTCACAAGACGAAATAATAAATTTCTATGAGGACATTAACAAAGCAATTCAAACAAACAACAGCCAGTACCTAGTTATTATGGGGGACTTCAATGCAAAAGTTGGTCAAGGAAATGAAAACTGTTTTGGAAAATTCTCTGCCGGCCCAAGAAATGACAGAGGAGAAGATTTGATCAGTTTTGCAACTTCAAACAACTTGAAAATAACCAACACTTGCTTCAAGAAAAAGTTAAACCGTAAATGGACATGGAGATTGGAGAAGCCCCAATCATCAAACGTATACGGTAACGAAATTGACTATATACTCATAAACAAACCTGAGGTAGTGCAGAACACAGAAGTCTTAAACAATGTGAAAGGAAGTGATCATCGGATGGTAAGAAGTACACTGAAAATCGATGTGCAAAAAAAAGGAAAAAAACTTCACCACTGCAAACTTCAACCACTCAAAATCGACCAAGAACATGCCAATAACTTCCAGGAAAACTTAGAAACAGCTCTTAAAAAAACGAGAAGCAACAAACACCAGTCAACTCAACTACATAGAGGAACTTTACAATAACATGACCATTCCCTTACATGAAACTGCCTCGGCATACCAAGAAGAAAAAATAATGAAGAAAAGCAAGTTATATGAAAACACTATGCAGCTAACGAAAAATCGTAAAGCATGGAAAACAATGGACAATAATCGAAACAAAATCGAAGAGATAGAACTAAACAAACTAATCAAAAAGAACCAAAGAATGGACATTCGATCCCATAACATGAAAATGATTGATGAAACTATTAAACAAGGTAGAGGATTCAATTTTGCAAAGAAAAAACTAAGTCAAGAGAAAAGCCAAATAACAGCTATGTAAAAGAAGACGGAAAAATCACGAACAATCAAGATCGAATTGTTGAAAGATCAAAAGAATTCTATGAAAAACTTTACAGTAGTAACAACAATCTGCAGAATCTCTCCAAAACACCAAAGCCAAAAATAGCAACGAACCACGAACCACCAAAAACTGTTTCTGAAGTAAAACATGCCATTGATGCTCTAAAAACACAAAAAGCTCCAGGACCAGACAACATCACTAATGATCTTCTAAAACCTACTGGAGAGACCACATTAAAAAGGCTAGCTAACCTCTTCACTGAATGCCTTCAGCATGGAAAGACTCCGGAAGCCTGGAATACTGCTATCATGATCTTCCTTTACAAAAAAGGAGATCACAAAGATCTGAACAATTACCGAACAATCAGTCTACTTAGTAGTGTCTACAAACTTTTCACCAAAATCCTTTCCTATAGGCTAGCTAATCAACTGGATGAATGCCAACCAAGAGAACAAGCTGGATTTAGAAGTGGCTACTCCACCATAGATCATCTACAAACAATCAACCAAATAATCGAAAAAACAAATGAATACAACTTGCCTCTCTGCCTTGCCTTTGTTGACTACAGTAAAGCGTTTGATTCAATACAGATCCCTGCAGTGCTACAAGCCATCGGAAACCAAGCAATTGACCAGACATATATCAATATCCTTCAACACATCTATCAAAATTGCTTTTCCTTCATCAGACTACACAAAGACTCAGCTAAATTTCAACTTAAACGAGGCGTTAGGCAAGGAGACACCATCTCTCCTAAGCTTTTCACAGCATGCTTAGAAGAAATTTTCACAAATTTAAATTGGGAAGAAAAAGGTATCAAAGTAGATGGCGAATACCTATCCAATCTCAGGTTTGCTGATGACATCATTTTGATATCTTCAACACCCAATGAACTCCAAACAATGTTGACTGAACTCGACGAGACAAGCAAAGAGGTCGGTCTCAAAATGAATGTGACTAAAACACAAGTTATGTTCAATCACCATGTCAAAGGAAACCAAAACATTACATTAGATGGAGCCAATCTCCAAAACGTAAACAAATACACATACCTTGGCCAAATAGTAACCACATCACCTGATAAAGAAGAAGAAATTAAAAGGAGAATTACACTTGGTTGGCAGGCATTTGGAAGAGCGAGCTCAACATTTAAAAGTAAATTACCGATCTCAATGAAAAGAAAAGTGTATAATCAATGCATTCTCCCAACAATGACATACGGAGCAGAAACATGGAACTTAACGAAAGCACTAACACTCAAACTACGCACTGCGCAAAGATATCATTCAAACAATAAAAAGTTTAAAGTGGATTTGGGCAGGACATATCATGCGAACAACTGACAACAGATGGACAAGAAGAGCTACTGACTGGATACCGCTTGACAATAAACGCAAAAGAAGGAAACAGAAAACAAGATGGCGAGACGAACTCTACCAATTCGACAAACACTGGACACAAACGAGCAAAGACAGACAAAATTATAAAGATATGGGGAAGGCCTTCGTCCTGCAGTGGAACAACAATGGCTGACAATGATGATGATGATGATTTTAGGCTTAATAGCATAATTCTCATACTGACATATCAAATAATTCAATCCACAAGTACAGTGGCATACGCAAAGACCGTGAGAGTTTATTTCACCAACAGATAGGCTCGGCTACCTTAAAGATTGGTCAGACTATAGTCTACTGCAAAGTAGCATTAGACTACTCTTGATAAAAAAATAGTTAAATTATATCAAACCTCCCCTCCCCCCAGTAAGAAAATCCTATGCACGCCAATGAACGTACCCTCAATACGCGTAGTTTACTAGGTTGAGTAAGCTCACTACGTTATCTGCGTAAAACATTATATGCAATGTCAAGATTGTTATATCACAGTGTTTATTTCAATGCAAAATTTATCTAAATGAGTTTGAAAATAATTTCGAATGCCCCCCTCCCCCCCCCTTGGTAAATTCTGCGTACGCCACTGGACGTAAATATAAATCTTTTTACAATCAATCAGTTGAAGGTTTAATTTCCAACCTGTTGAATGTAACTAATCATGTTACAGATACCTAACCACAAACGAAACAAAACTGTCCTACCATAACAACTTGGCCAGGTACTTCAGCAATGAGCCATGTTTGTCATCAGGCAGAAGTGGGGGTCGGATGAGTCAGGACGACCCATGCCAATCTTTACTTTGGAATGTAAAAATAACAGATTGGACGAAAGGCAAAACAGCGACACGTTTAGTAGGCAAGTAGCAGCAGCATCTGTGACAGCTATTTGTTATTTGGGAGAATGAGTTACAGTAAAACATTGCACCTTATTTTTTATTTTGTTCTAAAAAGATTAATCCGATGCGTATCATATGCTGTAGATGGATCAAGGTCTTCCACAATGAAACGTGGACGAATGAAGCAGGTGTGCAACTTGCGAAGGCTCGTTGAAGCTCCTCATCAGTTTTTGAGCTGCCGCACGTTGGAAGAGATGAAGGATGAGATGCTGTGCAACTATGAGTGGCTGCAAGCAAAGCTTCAAGGATCATCATACCAGGTCGGTTGAGTTTTGCATAAATTCATTATCCGCTTTTCTATAAACATCGAATAATCAACATTTATGTTGATAATAAGCCTTTTGTTTTTGTTATTATGCGCAAAGCTGAAAATGAGAAGAAATGATAAAACTGGTCACAGAAGATTGTCGAAGTTACATAAAAAGAAAAAAAAAATCAAAACACGGGCAACATGAAGAAACAATATGGTACTTTTCGAGTCTGTAGGCGATGTGAATAAATCATTAACTTGCTGCGTTTACTGAAGTTTTATAGGCTTTGTCAGATGGACCACCCAACCTCAGACGTCTGATGGTGCTTGCATCTCTACGTTTGTGCTTTCACTGCCTTGCAAAACATCTTAAGCATGATTCAATTGATTCACGGTGGCACCATACTGTCCTACTGATAGATAGTAGGCTTGCATGCGTCACATATTGCTCATTCCTTCAATTCTTTCGGCTTCGAATCGCTTTTTGTCAAATCGAATATTTTTGTTGAAAAATTGTTGGTTGCTTTTCCACAGAGTTTGATGGAAGTCATGTCATCCGCCCTGGTGCGCCATCCATCGGATAAGGATCTTCGACTTCTTGTTGAGACCTTATATTTGTCACGTGATGTTGTCAAAGCTGATCCTGGCCAGCTCGGTTCGCAGTTGGTTGGCCGCTTATATGACATCATAAAGAAAGATAAACCATTAGCGCGATTAGACCCGCGAAAGTTTCCTTCATGCAGGTTAGCAAGTTTTCACTAACACAGCTTTAAGTTTTACCATAATTTCAAATGAACATCTGAGATTACATACAAAAGTTGATCCTTCTTCATAGTGAACATGCCGAATACAATCGGTAAGTGAACATGCCGAATACAATCGGTAAGTGAAGATGCCGAATACAATCGGTAAGTGAACAAAATTTAAGTCTTTAAGTGTGGGCGGGCAGAGTGTTGTTTTTCCTTTGTATTTACCTGGAAAACAACTGGAATAGCATCGCCAAATCATGCGAGAAAGATCCCATGCTAATTCACGTCGTGCAGCAATTCCATTAGACTTAGTGACGTCATAGTCACAAAGCAGGCTGCATCATCGTCATCATAAACAGGTCGTTCCACTGCTAGCAGATGGTTTCCACACACGTTTTCACACCATTCTGTTTTTCGCTCTTCTCATCCAGATGATACCAATCTTTTCTTTAATGTCATACCGCCATCTTCTTTTCGGTCACTAGTTCTTTTTGCATACCTTGGTGTCCGTTCTGTGGCTATTTTTGGCCATCCTCTGTCTGTCATTCTTGCTACATGTCCTGCCCATTGCCACTTTAGGTTTGTTGTTGTTTCAATGACATCTTTGATATGTGTTTTGTTTCTGATAACTTATACTTCTACTTTTGTATTTTATATTTATGTTCAATATTATTCTTTCTATGTTTCTTCGCGCTGCTGCCAGTTTTCTTAATTGTTGTTTTGTGTAGTAAAACTTTTCACCTTTCGGATATTGAATTTTCTTTAAAAATATCACTATTTCTTCTCGAAATTAATTTTGCCTCTTTCAATTACGTTACTTGACCCGTTGTGCTGCGCAATCTTTTAGTTGTCATTTTGTGTGAGCAAGTTAAGAAGTTTTTCAAAAGTTTAGATTGGACCTTATTTTTGCTGTGATATTATATGATTCTTTAGTATTTCTTTGACAATATTTCTTTCATAGGCTTAAAAAAGGGTTGTATGACTAGCCGAAAACGTTCGCTTATTGTTTTTTTGTTTTTATAATGTTGAATGTAGTGCTGTTGCTGAGTTATGTCTGTTTAACACCATTTAGTATGTTCTTGTATCAAGGTACTTTCACACGAAAAAGTGTTCTTGCTCAGCCATTCTTGCATAAGCTGGTTTTCAAGGTATAGTTTCTTTCACAGCTGCAATCTCGAAGAAGACTTTTCACTCGAATTAAGCGTTTGAACCGCGGTCACATGAGTACCGCAAAGAATTCACTCTCCAAAAGGCTTGCGCCACAGCAAGATGTAGACCAGGGGTGGCCAACACGTTGATCGCGATCGACCAGTCGATCTCCAAGTCTTAGCTGGTCGATCGCGTCGGATTTCATGTTGACTTGACAAGATTCTTAAAAGCGCGTTTTTCAATTAATATCGATAGTCCTGAGAGGAAAATTGTCTATTAACTCGGACAATTAATTTGGTTGGATAAATTTAATCAGGGCTTCGGTTGGTATAAAAAATCCTTGTCATACACTCCTATTGAAGCAGATTATCATGTAACAAGGATAAAAAGCAGGTGCCTTGGCAAAGATAAAGCAGTAACGTCCAGTGTGATTGCTGCTTGGGTTAAAAGAAGAAGCTAGTTATTCTTACAAGAGTTGTTATACGTGCGTTTATTGCAACCTAACCCTCACTTAATCATTTCTACTAAATGAGCTGAAACACGAACAGAGCTTACTGCTTAGTACTGACGATGGTCTGTAGGTTACTAGGCACTCGTTGGGATGATAGTTCACCAAAGATGCAGTCCTCAATCGCGTTAAGTTACGTAGAAGTCACCTTACTGTAACACTGCTTTCGCTAGACAGGACATGTCGTACGGATGGACCTTGGAAGACCAAAATTTCGATATAAAAATCCGCTAAAGTATCCTTGAATTAAGCCAGCATTGATCTGGAATCGTAAGAAGAACTTGCCAGTGACAGGTCAATCAGGAGAAAGAAAACTAGGGATGGCACGCATTACCGTGGAAATGGTAGGATCTTTAGAAGATTCTTTACGTAATGAGGCAGCATTTGGGGTCTGGACCTGCAAATCCAAAGCATCGATAGCGCAGACGATATCAATGTCATCCGCACTTTCCTCTTCATCGAAGACTTTATCCCCTCCTGCTGGTAAGCTACTCAAAGCATCAGCGTTTTGATGATCCTTCGTCTTCCTGTACTCAATAGTGTAAATTGCGACAAAAAGAGTGCCCAACGAGCCAAACGATTTGCTGCCAAAGAAGGTGTCGATTTGGTCGGGCCAAAAAGACTAAGCAATGGTTTATGATCTGTGACCAAAATGAATGATCTACCAAAATAATATTGATAGAATTTCTTTAGCGCAAAAAATATCGACAAAGCCTCTTTTTGGAATTGGCTATAGTTCCTCTGCGAAGCTGTTAATATCTTTGAAACGTTTGCTATAGGCCGTTCTGTGCCATCTGGGTAACGGTGAAACAAAGTAGCACCGATGCCCACACTAGAAGCATCACATGCGATACCTACAGGAAGTGACGCATTGAAATGTGTAAGAACCTCATCAGTAGAAAGATAATGCTTCAACTGAACAAAAGAGTTTTCCTCTTGTTTTCCCCATCTTCAAGGAATGTCCTTATTCGTGAGATGGTATAGTGTTTCTGCTACTGTGGAGGCGTTCAACGGTAGAAACTTCAAATAAAATTGTAAGGAACCTAAAAATGAACGAAGAGAAGATACGTCAGTGGGGGCAGACATCTCCAGTATGGCGTTTACCTTAGGACCTTTGGAGATGCCCTGCCTGGACAAAATGTGTCCGAGATACTCTACCTGAGGTTGTGCAAACTTACACTTGTCCTTTCTACACCTCAGGCCTTTTGAGTGAAGTCGATTGAGGAGCCGTTTAAGATGCTGGAGATGCTCCTCAGCAGTAGTGCACTGACAAGAATGTCGTCTAGGTAGACTGCGACCCCTGGAAGGTCGTCCGTGATCTTCTGAAAATAACTTGGAGGAGAAGATATGCCAAAAGGTAAAACATTTTGTAAAAGTACGCCACGGTGAGTGCTTAATGCGAGTCGTTTTCGACTGTCAGGACCAAGTCGAATCTGATTGTAGGCATCAGCCAAGTCTATCTTGCTGAAACCATGCCCACCACCCAACTTTTGCATTAAGTCTTCTGGTAAGGGTAACGGGTGACGATGGGTCTCCAGGGAAGGGTTCACCGTGACTGAATAATCGCCACATATGCGTAACTTGGTCTTCGCTTCTGAAGAGTTTGAAGGCTTACAGACTGGAACAACCGGTGTGCCCCAATCGCAAAACTGAACTGGTGTCCATACACCACGTGCAATGCCCGAATCATAGGCTTGTTCTAAGTCCTCCTTTAGCGCGAAAGGTACAGGCCTAGGTTTGAGAAAAACAGGTTTAGCATCAGATTTAAAATCTATATCTAGTTCATAATCTCGTAAGCACCCGAGTTTAGGCTTAAAAACATCTTTGAACCCGTCACATAAGAGGGAGCATGCTTTCTCCAGACTCTTACCAGACTTGTCGTATGACTGGATACTCTGTAAAGTAGAATAGTAAGACAGAAGGAATTTATCGATAGAAATTCCTAAAGACGAGATTGCATCACGACCTAGCAAGTTTAGTCCTTTGACTGTCGTGACTACAAAAGGAATATTATCTGACCTTCCCGTGGAAGGACAAGTTACCTGGGCCGTGAAAGAACCCGTGATTGGTACTAGATGCTTGGTAGCAAATTGGAACAGCGACACTGGTGCTTGCAATTGAGGTGCGCCTACCCGAGTCCAGACGTCGCTGGAAAGGAAATTTCCATTCGTAGCAGTGTCCAGTTCTAAGTGTGTAGTTACCGAATTAATGGAGATCGGTACTTCCAACTTTGAATTTCGAGGTTTTCTGCAAGAACTAGAAAGCATTAAATAATATGAGATGTTCTACTGGTGCAAATTAAGTTAAACTATCACAAGATGTATAAAGTGACAATCTGCTTTTTATTCCGACGTTTCGTCAATCAGACACGACTGACTTCTTCAGGGGGCTAGACCAGGTAGTGACTACCTGTCTAGCATGGCAAAACACAGGACATATTGCTGAAAACAACTAAACATGCAAAATGAAAATTCAACTTCTGGACAAAAACTTATCGCGCGCAAAGTTTGAAATAAGTTCGAAAAAAAGGGGAGACTTAATTGTTAACGATCAACAAGAAACTTAAATAACAACAAGATAAGTTTCAAGATAGGTTTTCAACAAGTTTAAGTTTCTTGTTGATAAAAAGTTAATAAAAAGACAAGACAACTATTCGATTGTTGTCTTGTCTTTTTATTTAAATTTTTAACGTCACTTTCAAGTATTTCAAAACGGTTTTGCAACTCCATTTGAAATTCATCTGCCCTCTAAATCGTTGACTTCAATATTCTCATCATTCTCGACTGAAAAAGCATATTTGTGGAGATCAGGTCTGATGTTGCAAACTGAACCTTCTCCCAATTTTTTTTTCTTATCAATTTCTTATACTCCGTCAATTTGTTAATGTTTTCCTATTTTGTAGCAAAGTTTCCCATGATTACTTTGTAGTGACTTTTATTCTTTTGCGTTTCTTTATTTATTTCCTCAAATACACTTTTTACTTTTTCGTCATCATGGATGATGCATATATTTGTATTATTTGTGTGGAGTATTTATTGTTAATTTTTATTGTAAGAGACCCTGCCAGGGAAAGCGGAGTAAGATGGTATGGACATGTTTTAAGGAGCATGGGAAGTTTTCTTCGAAAGGTGTTGACACTAAAGGAAACTAGGTGAGAAGAAGAAACGGGGACGTCCAAAAACAACATGAAAGGAACAGGTGGAGAATGAGGCAGACAAAGTCGGACTAAAGGATGACGATGCAATGAATAGAACGAGATGAGGAATACGAGTGAAGACAATTTTTGCAAGGAAAGAATCGGCCACCCCCACTTGATGAAGCCACTCTATCAATGATTCCTTTCATTTTTATCATTTTGTGTTTTATGCTTGGATGAATGAAGAAATCAATCTCTTTTGTTGAAGCATCCCCCCCTCTGGTGTAGAGCATGTGTCTTCCCCTAATGTGTACTAGATGTTCTCCTTTTCTTCTTGTTTCTGCTGGTCCAATTATTTGTCACTTCATCTTCGTTTCATTTAGCTCGTATGTAAGTTCTAAAAGTCTGTCTTCATCTTTATGCTTGTTACATTATAAGTAGAGAATGAGAGTTTGAAAACCCGGAGATTTTTTGCCCCCTTTTACCTTTCGGCTGCCGGAGACTACGGGCGTTTATGAACGTGTGTTCATTGGTGGATTTGAACCTTTACTCATCACGTTGATTCAGTGCGGGTTGGTGAGTGCCTGCAACGTGATTAAGCAACAGAGCTATGCGACAAGATTACATTCTAATTGTACCACATCTAATTGGCATTTTACCTAACAGATAATTGGCTACAAATCATCTTTAAACTTACTTTCGTGATCAGGAAGCTTCTTAGCCAGTGCAGACGTTCGCCGACCCCTGTTCTGGTCCCATCCAGCTCCTGCTTGCTCCCCCCCAACGAGACTCTTATCGACATGCACGTAGGCCACACTGACGTCATCACAGCGATGGCCATCTCTAGCGACGGACAAATAGCGGTGACCGCTGCTAAAGACGAAACAATGAAGGTGATGACTTGATGGTTTATCGAAAAATATTTTTTGCTTCAATAAGTTATTAAACCGAGGTCACAACGAAGAAGAACCGACGGTTATGAAATGGCGATAGCTTCACGTCGTTTTTATTGTAGTAACAGTTGTAGACTTTTTTGTCGAATTATTGCGAAATGCGGTTTAGCTTGTTGGGAATCTTCATCCTCAAGCTGAGAAACTTTCTTAGAGAACTCAATCCTGGAAGTTTTGCATACTTGTAGAGGCTTTGAACCACTGACGCAGGCCCGGTCACCGAGATGGACAGAGCGAAGTTTCCAATTGCTGAAGTCTTGTTGTCCATGCTGTTTGATCTTGTTAATTTTTTCGTGCACAAAGTCATCGCGCAAAACTAGAATATCATCTGTCGACTGCCACTTGTAAAAGAAACACACAAAACCTAGAGATGAGCTGACGTTATAATAATCAAGAAAGTTATAATAATCTAGGCTACTCGTCCTTAACCTCCCATCGTGGTTCACTAAAGCCTGTTAGAACTAACCACGAGAACATTCTCAGGGCCGGCTTTGTATGAGCACAAGAGGATAATGTTTTAGCTTCAGTTGCTCTGGTTTGACGTCAGGTTTTGTCTTATCATACATTTTTAGCGCAAAGAAAAGTCATAAATATTACTAGCTCTAATATACGGAACGAATATTAATAGCTCTAATATCCGGAACGAATATTACTAGCTCTAATATCCGGAACGAATATTTAAAAAAAAGATTTTGTTTGAATGAGTACACGCCACAATGACGATTAAGATAGTCCTGCGATATGTCTTCGTCTTAGAGGACTTATCCTCTTTTCTTTAAAAATATAAATTATCTTCTGTTCCGAGGACACTGAAACTTTCTCATATATCATAGTGACGTACGGTGACCATCTTTTTTGGGTGTTTACTTTTTTCAGCAAGTTTCAAACACACACCAGGTTAGCAGTTTATTCAATAGCTGTTTATATCAAAATAAACTGATATGATATAAAGAGTTTGCGCAAATCAAGCATGTATTTGAAGCATTCCAAAAAGGGAGCACGCAAAAATGGCCCCTGTACGCCACTGATATGTCCTCTTCTTTCCCTTTTGAATTCTCTTCCTTATCTTTTCAACATCATGATGATGATGATGATATTTTCAACAGGAATTCAATTTTACATAACTTTTCGGTAACGACGTGCGCTTGATTTCTAAAAAAATGTAGGCTACTCCACTACTGTATCAATGTAACATTTTAATTTCTAGATTCTTCAACAACTGGGTGTAGGCCTACCTTGTTGAGGCTGGGTGTTACCACTACTAGACCAATTAAAAGTTGTTTTGATGTGTCATTGGAAAAACAAATCACATGGCTAAAAAAGTGTTGTTTAAAGTACATTTCTCTGACTTTTCTTTTACAATGCAGCGACATAGGTGTAATAACATATAAGGACTTAAGTTGAGTTCCTGTTTCTAGCATATTAACAATTGTGTACAATTCCAATCATATTTTGTGCAGGGATAGATTCCATAGAAGCAATTTTATAATCTCATAAACGCTGTTTGTTTGTAGTATCCAGGCTTACACGGTGGTTGAAGATTTAGATTAAGTGGACGGGAAGGCAAGGAAGCCAATCTTCGTGTCTTCGTGTTTAACTCTATCTTAATACGAGCTGTTTTCGTACGCGGAAAGTTCGACACGGGCTATCTTGGTCCCGTGCTAATTAATCGCTAATAACGGGAGCTATGAAAATCACAGAGCGAAAATATTTTACAAGATAATACCCATGTGTATTGTGCGTATAGAAACTAAATTTTTACCCAACAAATTTATTGAAATAAATTGTTTGAGATGAAAAGACATCAGAAAGTCGGTTTTTATTCTATTTTTCCAAAAATAGCTACAAAGTTGAAAGTTTTGAATTATAACATAGACTAATGCTAAACTAAACAAAAAATTACTTTTTCTCATAAATGTAAGGCATTTTTGGGCCTTTTTACCTTTCAAAGTAATTGCAGTAACATTTATATAGCACTTACATTAAATTATATATATCTAGCATTGCACGAAAATGTCTAGCCACCTGAGACGAAATGCTTATTGTGAAGGGCAGGAAGGTAGAAAAATGACCAGTGTATGTTTAAAAAATTCGCAGAGAACAATAACTAAAAGTCAAGAAATTTCAAATTTCTAGCATATTTCCTTCCGTGAAATATTTCACTACTAGAGTGGGGTGTCCTCATTTAACCCCGTGTCGCTACAGATAGGGTTAAGTGTCATGCCAAAGACACAGCCGCATGCTCTTGAGCGGCGCCCTTTCGAACGTCGTTCCAAGGCTTTCACCACTCGGCGATGCAGCCGACGTAAACGCTAATCCTTCTTGATTGAAAAAAGTTACAGGAACCTCAAAATATCGATGTACTGAATTTGACAAATGAATTTGTTTCGTTTTTTATCCGTGACTTTTGTCGCATATAGAGATGAGCTGACGTTATAGCCACATCAAAGCTCAACAAACCTCTGGATAATGGAAAAAGCTATCTCACTCCCATACATCCTTTATAAAATCCTCGAACGGATCATCTATATCCGCGTCGATCTAATCATCGACCCAATTTTACCACCAAAGCAAGCAGGTTTTCACCGTGGCCGGTCAATTGCGGAACAGGTCACAGAACAAGTGACCGAGTGGTTTCGCCTTCGGCTCTGGTGCTAGTAGATTTAAGATCGCTTCCAGGTCGGTCATACCGAAGACTTTAAAAACGGTACCGATTGTGTTCTTTCTTGCATAATGCAGTGAGGAGAAGTCGGGTAATAATGTGATGACATCGTAATCCTGATATAAAATTAAAACTGATCCATGCAGTGCCGATCTTTGGGGTATGCAAACCGTGCAATCGCACAGGGCCGCAAATTAGGGAGCCTGCAATTTACTCAGAAAATGTAGTAATCCGAAAAATGCCAAAGAAAACATGATCTTATCCTTTTGCTATGCCACCGGACAGCACCATTTTACAGTATTGGTGATATCCCTAACCACGAATTTTTTTCATAAACACGAAATATTTTTCTTCACCCACTTTTTAATTCTGAATATATATATTTTTGTGGTAATCACTTCTAGCTACTTGCGTCTACTTTACAAAAAATTAATTTCAGCTGAAAACTGCAACAACTTTAAACGTACTGACGAAAATCGTGATTGAGAGCAAGAATTTCGCGGTTTAAGGAAAAAATTCCTAATGCGTAATTGCGCAGTTGGGGAAATACATGGATACTACAAATCTTTCAATTGCATGTTTATTTTGGAAAAAAATTTAATTACATTTGACATTGTTAGCTCCTGCATTATCATGTTCAAACAATAATTAACTTAGTGTAGCCTATATTCCTGAACACATCAGTTATCGACTCCTATTTTAAAACTACACCACTGTCGTTGCTGCGAACACTTCACTTCATTTTATTTAAAAACGAAGCGCACTGTACAAAGTGTACATAGTTTTTGTATAATAAGCTCACCGTACGTTTATTCTTGAATGCTCGTGTTTTTGATTTTTCTTTTTTTTGTATTGGTTGTAAGGTTCAGCTGTCCCCGCATGGCTTCATCAACTGTCAGACCTGCAGTTGCTTTAGGTATGTGGAACCAACTGATTCTTTCAACTAATTCATCTATTTTAAACTGTTAGGTTTGGTGGCCGTGCTTAAATTTACTTTCATCGACGTATCCTTTAAATTTACATCGCATGCACGTTTTAAACTTCTTTGGTTTTGCCGCCGTTTCCTTTTGTTGGTTTTATTCCCGTAAACTGTTGGTAACTTTATCATTGCTGCTGCTTTCCAACAAAGAAAAATAAATTGAATTGAATTGATTATTTTCAGATAGTTTTATATGAAAAAAAAAACACCAAACCTTGGCGTAATGGATCCCAAAAACGATGTTGATCCATAGGACAATATAAATTACCACGGGATCCGCAATTTTCCTAATTATTTATTTGGTGCAGAAATATCAATCCAAACATTTTAGACTTGGGAACCCAATAGTTGAAATACGAAATTTATTAATCAAATTAAAATCAACGACACAGCAAAAGAAACACGAAAACCACACTGAAATAGAAAGATCTTCAAATATCTTGATTCGCTCTGCGTGACTAAAACTCTATCAAACTAACTAATTCTATCAGGCTTAAACAACCATAGATGTGAAGTCAGGTCTTTCACGCCAAATTTAAAAATGCCAACCAGTAACCACTTGCCTACCTCTCTTGCTAGCGAATTTACACCACCTTGCAATATTCAGACATTTGTAAATTTGCCTCCGGCTCTGAACACCCCCACACTAGCCTGTGTAATATTGACTACATGTTTAAAGAAGTGTCTATATACTCCAATGATATATCTGCATCCTAGGCAAAGGCTACTCTTCATTACACTTCCTTACCTTTTCCATGACCAGATCAAACCCGATATGCCAAACGCACGGTTGTCTTGCGCAATCTTAAAATTTTCCAAATCGCAAAACTTCTTCTATCTTCATCTAGCGGCTGCTTTTTTGAACTTTTATTTGTCACATGGCGCTAGAGTATTACTTCCCGAGTCCATTGATGTTTCACTGGTCATTGTAGGCTCACCAGAAGAAAATTTACAGCAAGGTTAGTGCAGATGGTCAGAAAGTTTTCAATTTGATTTGGGAAAGGTTTTTGGGCCTAAGTCAAACATTTGCTGATTGTTGAAATCTGAAAAGAGATTTTGGTCTAATTTTTAGTGCAGAAACAGTGATAGCAATTTTCTTACCTGTGCCATTTCAGTTTTTGAGTTTAAACAAACATTAGCTTGTTTATTTTGAAATTCGTGTTTCGGGTTATTTCACTAAATATTTGTGGTTAGGGAAATCACTAAACAAATTTTTGTTGAACATGCTCTCAGAATGCATCAAATTCAAACTAATTTTTCAAAAATTTCTGGCGGAGGCCCCCAGACCCTCCGCCGCTGCGTGTCGTCAAGCTTCGCCCGCCGGCCGTCAAAACTCCCTTCCCCTTTTAAAATACCTAGGTACGCTATTGAATTGGATCATTGTTATTGGGGCCCACAAAGGATATTCCGCACAGGGCCCGAAATATCCTAAGACCGACACTGATCCATGTCACTGAAAGACCTTAGTTATTGTAGACTGTAGAGCAACCATAAGATTATTATGATTGAACTTGGTTGGTTTAAACTTGCTGAAGCAACCTCATCTTCACCTTATCATTGTTTCCCTTTATCAAGATTTGGGACTTGTACTCCCGCCAAGTAAGGTCCACCATAGTTGGAACGCCAAGCTTTATTACGTCATTGACACTTTGCAAGGGAAACAACTTTGCGGTGCTTCTTGACCGTTCGAATAAGGTGAATATTACTTTAGTTTGGTGACAAAATTATTAAATTAACCTATACAAAAGTTTTTAATACATTTTTCTCTTTTCAAGAGTGGGAATATAAATGTCTGATCTAACCATTTCAAACGTTTTAGAATTGCTGTGTATTAGCCTACTTTTGTTTTCTGCTCATCTTTAGAATAGCAGAGTTTAGCAATATGAAACTTTGTCAAGAGACTTCTTTGATTGAAGAATCAATAATATAATTGATACCCATTTCATTAATCTAGTAATTACATTCTTGTTTCCTATCATGGATTAGATCCTCTAGTCGGGTGGTGCGAGGGCTTTGCGGTGACGTAGATATGTCATAATTTTCCAATAGTTGCATGTAGTTCTACGTATTAACGAATTGGAGCTTGGAGAAATCATGAGATGGGTTTGCACATGATAACTCGCGTTACACTTCTTTTGTTTTAATGACGTTTGTGACCAAACTGTCATCTCACATTCCCGTTTCGTATCGGTCCTTACTCCTTAGATTAAGTTTCAATAAATGAATAATGAGTTGAGCCTTATTTATTCTTCAGATCCACGTTTTCTCTCTTTTGACAAAGCTGTGCGTATTCTCGCTCCCAGAGCTACCCGGTCGCGTCACAATAGGAGTGGCCGGCGATGGACACGGCTTACTGGTCATCTACTACGACAGTCTGAAGGTCATCAAAGTTTGGGACTTAGAAAAGTAAGGGATGTTTCCAAGAGACATAAACGGAAATTGTCATACAAAACTCAGATCGATTAGTGCAATCCACTAGAGTAGTCTACACTCCACATAATACTTGGAACACATAAAAACTCTTCTGTTTAATCCTGGCAGTTGGCATACTCGTAGAAATTTTGAACTACTGACGCAAACTCAGTCTCTAAAGTTGATAATTTGTAGCTTCCATGTGTTAAAATCGTGATTGCAGGAATCGGTTTGCTTGGTTGTTCTAAATATTGATATCCATCTGAGAGTCATGTGCATTGTGCAGCTACGTTTGTGACTTCACAAGAAGGCTTGTATTAGCTTTTCAAATCATTTTCGATCTTCTGTTTAAATTAATGTTCTAAAAGAACCAAATCAAGCTGGTATCAAAATCGATATCTTCAGACTGTTGCCGATCCACAAGATTGATATCTCATCTGATGATGACGTCACGTTGAGGAACGACCAGTGGTTGGTCGCAGCAAGGAACTGCGTAGGAGATCGCATCCTGTTCTCTTTCCGCTTCACTGAGCAAGCTTACGTGTACAATGCGAAGCGCGCCAAACAGATGCAGACACTGAGAGTTCAGGTAAAAAGCAACAACTCTGAAGGACTTTCACAAATCTGTATGGTTGCAAGTGTCAAAGCATTTTTATCTTTTAAAGATTAGACGACACACAATAGCGGGCGAACATCGTAAAACTTTCAATCCCGAAACATAATCTTTCCGTATTTCTTAGAACTTACTGAATGCAACGAATTTATATTTAATAGCGAATATATAATAAAATAGCAAAGATATAATAAATAGCGAATGTATTATATTTAATATAAACTATTTGTGAACCGCAAGCTCTACCCCTGTAGACAGTGGCGTACGCTGAGGGGGAGCCATTAGGCCATGCCCTCCCCTTCCCTTCAAAAATGTTGACTTTTTGCGTTGTTGTGGTCGTGTAGTGCAAACATGTTATTGTTGAAGATTGGTCTTGATTAGCAGCGTCGTATTAACCGCCCCTTTTACCCAGAATGGGGGGTCACTGCTGTTTAGGGGCCCCACTTATTTCATTTTTTTAATGTTTTTTTGGCTATTTGAAATCAAAAAATGTTGTAAATACTTCTACAGAAGCTGGATATTCTATATCTTAAATCACGCAAGGCTCTTTTTACCGCTTCCAAAACCCCGGTTAGTGGGCCCACATCTCCGTTAAGGGCCCACCTATATTCATACTTAACTTGTGCAGCGTTTTTCGTCGATTTTAAATAAAAAATGTGACAATGCTGCTACCAAAATTCGAATTTCATAGCTTAGGATGCATCCATCGGTTTTGTAGCCCAGTGATTACTAATCCTTTGCAATGACCAATTTTAAATCAGCGAAACCAGTAAATCTATGTTATTTTGTTGGAGTTTACAGAAGAGATAATACTGCGCTCTATAGCTTTCTTGGAAAATGTGTTTCAATGGTTGATAGCATGAGACTTGTCCAAAATTAAATGCTCGTGAAACGGCGAAGATGTTCAATATTCGAATCCAGAACCGTTGACAGAGATTGTCCAGCGTATACTTTTGCATTCGATATGATTTTTTAAGTGTAAAACGTTTGAGGAGGGGGTGAGGGGCATGCATACGGAAGGAAACTACACGTCGCCAAATTCGTTGCAACTATTCTGTTAAAGTAGGCTGTTTTGCATTGAAACCAGTGTCATACTTTTTGTTTCAAGACAAACTCTGCGTTATTCTTTTCCCTCGTTTTTAGTTTTTGTATTCAAGACTGATGCAATTACATTTTTACAGACGGTCTTTTCATTGCCAAACTATCCACTAAAAAGGCCCTGTGAAATGATTCAGTTATTTTAGTAAACTCCATAGCGCTTTGCATTGTCATGTAGTTAAAGGTGTAGTCCCTACAGATTGTGGAGTCAGTCTGATGCTTTTGATTCGAATTCACAAACTATGGTTTGAAAAACATATCAAGCACCTTTACTAAAAATTAGAGGCCAGCTTGAAGGATGAGATGGTGCTAATACGGTCCAGTAAGGTAGGCCTTTTTTTTTCAATATGTTTCGAGTGCGATAATTTTTGTGTACCGTGATAAGTTGCATTCGATATTTAAACTTTAACAAATTCATGTTTTAATTTAAGGACAATGGCCTGTTAATTCAACTATTAAAGTTTTTATTTATCCGTATTTTAGGCCTACCATCATGCTTTTCATTTTCACATAAGTTATCTAATAATTCAACCCAAAATTACAGAGACACACGCAAGGACCGTGAACATTTATTTCACCAACAGATAGCCTAGGTTTCCTTAAACCTTGGTCAGACTATGAAGTAGCATTAGGCTACTCTTGATGAACAAATGTCAAATTATATCAAATGCTTCCCTCACCCAGGGCTAGGGTTAAGATTAAGATAGGGCACTGAACGTACCCTCAATACGCGTGGTTTACTTGGTTGAATAAACTCACTACGTCGTCTACGTAAAACATTATATGCGACGTCAAGTCAAGAGTGTTAGCCTATATCACAGTTTTTTTATTTCAATGCAAAATTTATCTAAATGAGCAAACTAGTTGCTGTAGGCCTAAAGTAAAAAATTATCGTCAGCGCAAGCTAACTATGGTTGACTAATCTTACACGATATAACTTTTTGTAATTATTGTTAATGGTTATTATTAGAAAATGGGCGTTTTTTCAAATCGTTTCGATTCGAAAAAAATTTGAATGGCCAATCCCTTGAGAAAATTCTGCGTATGCCACTGCCAGTAGACGTTTAAAAGCCTCAAAGACGTCATAGAACCTTAGTAGCAAAATCATAGCCTTGTGTTTGTTTGTTTCATTCCTTCCTTGTAGTTGCTTTGAAGGAAACTTTTTTCCAGCTTTCCGGAGATCACCTCATTCTCCACGTGGAGATGTCACGTGAATATTACGTCATATCGTGTACAAGACAATACATGCATTTGCATGAAATGGTGACCTTCGAACTTTACGACGTCATCAATTACGGCCACGTGAGAAGCATACGGGCGTGTCCGGACGATCACGTAATTATGGCTATCCACTTAACCTCAAGTTTGTCTTCAATTTATTTTGACTAGGTCTACCATCATCGCTCAAAATGATGATATGTTTCGTCACCATTTTACGTTTGAAAATTTTTTGACATCTTTTTGGATGACCATTATAAGTTTATACGACAAAAGTCACGGATAAAAAACGAAACAAATTTATTTGTCAAATTCAGTCCATCGATATTTTGAGGTTCCTGTAACTTTTTTCAATCAAAAGGGATTAGCGTTTACGTCGGCTGCATCGCCGAGTGGTGAAAGCCTTGGAACGACGTTCGAAAGGGCGCCGCTCAAGAGCATGCGGCTGTGTCTTTGGCAGGACACTTAAAGGCATGCCTGAAGGTGGACACGAAGATTGGCGTTTTTGCCTTCCCGTCCACTTAATCTAAATCTTTAACCACCGGGTGTAAGCCTGCCTGGATACTACAAACAAACAGCGTTTATCAGATTATAAAATTGCTTCTATGGAATCTATCCCTGCACAAAATATGATTGGAATTGTACACAATCGTTAATATGCTAGAAATAGGAACTCAACTTAACCTTATTCGGACTAACGGGTGGATGGGTTCCGTCCATAGCTAAAACTTTCATCGATTACTTAAAAGTTACTGGCTCAAATTAGCTGAAGTTTTATGACTTTTCCTAAAAATTATTCATCTTTGTTTTAGTAATAAAATGACATTTTTATGTGGTATATTTTTTTAGTTATCAGCAGTTTTTGACACCCTACTCCTAAAATTGCCAGGTCATCTGAAAAACTTTATCATCTTGTACAAGCAAGTTAGCAAACATTTGTATTGTTTTGTGCTTTCCAAGATTTACTGCGTGACCTACATGACTACTGACAATTTCGGATTACATGCATGACTGGACCGTGTGCCTTTTACGAAGATATTAACGACTTCAGGAGATTATGACGGAGACATCAGAAAAATTTAAAAAAATGACTACTTTTAGCAAAAAGCAATAGCAAATAACTGGTAGAGTATGTGTGTCCACTTAAAATTTTAACCAGTTTGTCAATAATTTTGCTTTAACTTTGCGAAAAAAGCAACCTCGTAACGTTTTTATATCAAAAGTTATTAGCAAATGAAAGTGTGGATGGAATAAGTCCACACGTCAGGCCATTACCTCACAAAAATAGCTTGGTCCGAATAGGGTTAAGTCCTTATATGTTATTACACCTATGTCGCTGCATTGTAAAAGAAAAGTCAGAGAAATGTACTTTAAACAACACTTTTTTAGCCATGCGATTTGTTTTTCCAATGGCACATCAAAACAACTTTTAATTGGTCTAGTAGTGGTAACACCCAGCCTCAACAAGGTAGGCCTACACCCAGATGTTGAAGAATCTAGAAATTAAAATGTTACATTGATACAGTAGTGGAGTAGCCTACAGTTTTTGGAAATCAAGCACACGTCGTTACCGAAAAGTGATGTAAAATTGAAGTCCTGTTGAAAATATCATCATCATCATCATCATGATGTTGAAAAGATAAGGAAGAGAATTCAAAAGGGAAAGAACAGGACATATCAGTGGCGTACAGGGGCCATTTTTGCGTGCTCCCTTTTTGGAATGCTTCAAATACATGCTTGATTTGCGCAAACTCTTTATATCATATCAGTTTATTTTGATATAAACAGCTATTGAATAAACTGCTAACCTGGTGTGTGTTTGAAACTTGCTGAAAAAGTAAACACCCAAAAAAGATGGTCACCGTACGTCACTATGATATATGAGAAAGTTTCAGTGTCCTCGGAACAGAAGATAATTTATATTTTTAAAGAAAAGAGGATAAGTCTTCTATGAAGACATATCCGAAGACATACCCGAAGAGGAAGACATATCGCAGGACTTTCTTAACAGGTCACCATTATGACGTGAACCCATTCAGATAAAATCTTTTTTTTAATATTCGTTCCGGATATTAGAGCTAGTAGGCTAATATTTATGACTTTTATTTGCGCTAAAAATGTTTTTGGTTTTAAGTACATTTTGATAGTTGCGTGGACCTGTACCTGAACATTTATAACATTTGTAATTG
The DNA here is from genome assembly GCF_918807975.1 of Aplidium turbinatum. Classification (NCBI taxonomy): domain Eukaryota; kingdom Metazoa; phylum Chordata; class Ascidiacea; order Aplousobranchia; family Polyclinidae; genus Aplidium; species Aplidium turbinatum. The sequence goes on from NC_137482.1 coordinate 25,196,659, forward strand.
CACAGGTGATTACATAAAGGAACAAGTAATTATTTCGCATAATAAATTTTGATAAGACAAAACCTGACGTCAAACCAGAGCAACTGAAGCTAAAACATTATTCTCTTGTGCTCATACAAAGCCGGCCCTGAGAATGTTCTCGTGGTTAGTTCTAACAGGCTTTAGTGAACCACGATGGGAGGTTAAGGACGAGCAGCTTAGATGATTGTAATTTTTAGTAATTTACTATCTTGATGCACGTCCTGCTCTATGCTCCCGGAATTCGATGATGACGTGATTTTATGATGTATCTTCCAGGTATTTGCTGTATTCATCAACCGGTTGGGCTCACACCTCGTCGGGCTCTGTCAAAGTGGAGGTGGCACAGAGATCGCGGTGTGGAATGTCGAGACTGGTTTGCATCAACACATCGCCAAGCAAACGACCCACTCCAATCAAGGTAGCCGTAGCGTCATCATGTTGTGGAAAGCAACCTATCGAATTTTGGTACGGTACGGTCAAATGCGTTTGAAAAAGATTTTTCCTTAAATAAGGCGACTAAAAATTCCATGTATACAAAATGTCTTTCTTAAAAAATCTTTGACTTTGAATAGAAATACACCACTTCTACGAAATCACCATCTTTAAAGCATTTAATCTCATATATTTGTGACTCTTTTCTAATCAATTGTTGGACCATCCAGGCGGCTGTGTCGACTTGCAATATTGCATCACTGTTAACGATGCAGAATGTTTCCTGCGTGTACACAACTTGGCAGCTCGTATTGATGAGCGAACAATGAGCAGAACTCAGATCAAGAAGAGCGCTCTTGGAATAGGCGAGTTCTACCCGGTTGCCTGCGGTAGCAGGTGAATGGGACATGGCGGAAAATATTAGTTGGTTATGCTCTAATATCACAATAGGTTTTGTAACGATGTTCACACACTGTTGGTCAACTCAACTTCTCCTTGCTGCTCAAGAAAGAAGACCATCGGTAACAAGTAAAGTGTTTGGTATACCAGACACATCAGAAGGAACGCTATCAACATCAACACAAATGCATAAAATAGAAAGTATAGATGTGTTTTATTTTTCAAATTATTGGTATATTCTAAAATCTTTTATAAATTTGGAAGTTGCGTGACGTTTTAGCTGCCGTTGTTTCGTTTGTTGTTTGTTGATACGTAATCGAACAACAAAATCTCATACTAAGAAAATTGTGGCTTTCAACATCTCTCACAATTGTTTATTTTCTCTTTGAAAACGTGGGTTTGAATTTTCTTCTATTTATTGAATCAGAAGATAAAATGTTAATTGTCTTCACTTGGAGTACTTGGAATGACTTTCATACAAACAAAAAGACGAAACTAAAACAGCAACATCTTGTAGCTTGGCTCGTAAAATCAAACACCGCGTAAGGACACAGGTTGATGATGCGTCATGTTGGTAGTAGGCTACGTCACTGACAATATTGAACTTTCAGGTATGTTGTGGCACGTGGTATGGAAAATGGACCAATCACAGTGTGGAACGTCACTCGTGGGCGGTGCAAAGGAGAAGCAGTAAGCATAGAAAGAGCTCTCCATGAGGACAACGATGCGGTTATTGTCAAGGATGTCATGGTTGTTATATTATCAGACAGAGGATCTGGGAGAGCATCGCAGCCGGTAGGATTCCTTGTATTCATTTTAATAATTTATCGTCGTTTTTATATTTATGAATTACAGTATTGAACTTAATAAATTGTATTTCCAACTTTTCTTGCACTTAGTCACATGCAGAAGTCTGGTTAGGGTTATCTTTTAGCAGCATGATCGTTGCTTACTTCACAATGTAGATACAAACGATCTGTTTAGCTTGAATCTGCGGGAGTACGTGTTCGATGTGGTAATAGCGGCTCGCACTTGCTTTCGGAACACAGTTTCCTTGTCATGTGCAATTACGAAGGACAGGCAATGACGATGCTACACATGAATAGAGAACTGTGCTCCAAAAGCTATGACAAACCGTTATTACCACAGCGAACCCCCAGCATCCGACTAAAACAGATAGTTCTATTTACACTTGTTAAACAAAACCATTGGTCTTGCATGATTAAAATTCAATAATTATCACCATGACATACAAGTTATGTATCATGATTCATGAATCATAATATACTACTTATCGCTTTACTACTTGATGTTTCAATATAACGCTCCGTTTGTACCACCAGATCTTCACCACCATATTGATTTACGATTTGCAAACCAAAAAGTACACGAAAAAGCTCCACCCAGTTGAAGTGACGGTCTGTCCCCACCACGAATACAGAATCATCTCCAATGATCGGTTGTTGGGGGTTTCCCACAACAGACGCCATTTCACTATTTGGAGCCTTCATGACGGGCAGGTTTGTCAAATAATTTACCACTGTAAGTCTGTAACTTTTTAACACTGCAAACACACATAGCGTGCGGCACCAAGTTAAAATCAAAAAATACGCTGGGGGCTAGTCGGGGAATAGTCATGTTTTAGGCGAAGAAAAATTAAAAGGAAAACAAAATGGGTGGCACACCGCCGAGAAACTAGCTTAATACCATATTAAAGACTGGACAATGTTTGACTACAAACTGTAAATAAAAATGTCTCACAACAGAAACATTTGGCGTTTTATTGTTTCCAAACCTGATCACGATGAAATCGGTTGCACAACTCGTGGTTGACCATGATCATTTGTTACTTTTTACTAAAGCAATAGTTCATTAAATGTGATCCCTTCTACCACTGCTGTATTTTTCATTATGGTTTGTTTTTTCTTGTAACTTAAATCGATTTGCTTATGACGAAGGCCGTTTACTTGTCGACTACCAATCACAATTGCTAAACCGCCATGGGGAGAGGGGTTTACAGTAAGCTACATAGCGCGAAGAATAAAATCGAGAAATAAAGATGGCAAAGCATTGAAAGCTATTTGCCGAAAAGGAATTTTGGCGCCAAACACCGTAAAAAGTTTCGCAAATTAATAAAATTTTGCTTCAGATCAAGGTCTGGAAAGAACTTTTGATTCCAAGCCATTTAGAAGCACTACAAATCTTACTGAACTCAACCACTGTGCTGCTCAATAGCATATAGGCAGAGATGGGCAAGGTCACCGGTTTAAATGATCTTGGAGGTCAAGATCAGATCACCAAAACAACGTGACCTTGAAAATTAATTTTAATGCAACGTTTAAGACTTGAAAATTATGTTATGCAACTTGAAACAACAGTTAAACAACAGTTATGCAACTTGAAAATTAATATAAATCACTTTTTATGTACTTGAAAAAATGAAATTTTTGATCAATAACGTGGAAAAAAACAAGTTTTGCAAGGTAGGCAATTTAACGTATTCTTCTGTGCCAAAGCAATCATGCGTGACTTATGTGACTTTTAGCGCCGTATTGTGAATATGGTTAAGAAAGGTAGGACAATTTCCTTTATGAACGCAATTAATTGCAGTCATTATGATCATTTTCTCACTCAGTTCAGTTACAGAAGAAAAAATAACAATGGCAAGGGGTGGAAATCGACAATTCGGCAACCTGCAATTTGTGTTTAGAGACCGAAAGCTTGTTTAAACAAGCATACTGCTAGGTACTAGGAAAAGAAGCTGCAACAGAATCATGTTACTGATGCGTGACACATGCCAAGGTATTACCATACATGTGTCAATAACACAACAAGACTTCCCTGCCACAATTGGTGTTCATTTATATTAGAATGGCTATGAGTCTATTGTTTACCGCGGATAAGGTGGGACAGACACAGTGGCGTAGCCAAGGGGGGGGGGAGGGTTGGGGGTTACAACCCCCCTTGGCAGGCTTGTGACGTCACAATATTGAGATTAATGCTTTCAGTCTATAAAAAATTGCCTAATTTTATACAAAACTGCATTAAAAGAGCGAGTTTTGTCCATACCAAACATTCAAACATCTCAGCCAGGAATTAGCAACAAGAAAACATAAAAATTTAGCTTTATTTCCGAAAAATGCCGAAGAAAACATGATCTTATCCTTTTGCTATGCCACCGGACAGCACCATTTTACAGAAATATTCATACCCACATTTTTGTTGAAAATGCTCTCAGAATGCACCAAATTCAAAGTAATTTTTCAAAATTTTCTGGGGGAGGCCCCCCAGACGCCCCGCCGCTGGATCGTCAAAACCCCCTCCTTTCAAAATTCCTGGCTACGCTACTGGACAGACATACAAACAACCGAAAAGAATATAATTCCATATTGGGACTTTTACTGTAGCCTACAGAAGGTAAACTTATAGAGGCACGTTCAAAGCAGAAGAACGTTCGTTCAGAGTATAAAGAACATGATCTAAGGAAAGAAAGTTTTTGACAAAATGGTCAGTAAATGGAAAAAGTAAAACAGGACAATGCAGCAGGATATGGAAGGACTGTCAAAATGCGTTGTTTGAAATCTATAAAATTGCAAGAAAATGACTCTCAAATCGAGCGTAACGAAAAGTGGGTATGACTAGCCTACAAGCGACTCCACGTGAGTTAAATTCGGAAAGAGAAAGATTACAAATTGAATCAGTGAAAAACATACAAGTCGAATTCCAACAATCCATTATACGCTAATTAGTTGTTGCAGTTCGCGTATTTGTAATATGTAAGTTGCTGCAAGAGATGAGGCATTTTGACCTGTAGGCACTTTTACATAGAACAATTTTCCCAATGAACCAGCAGACTGCAGCATTCTAGCACTCAGCCAGAGAGCTGATTCTTGCTTTGGACTTTGTTTGATAATTGAAGAAAACAAAAGAGTAATGACAGGACTGTGAATGGAATCCACACCATCGAAATGACTATTTCCTAACCCTAACCCTCGAGGCCACGCTGGCGACTGGGAGACGTTCATTTAATTTACTTTCTAATGTGCGTGAGCAGTGTTTTTTTTAAGGTGTTTTGGGTGACCGAAACGGCCCCCCAAATTTCTCCAGCGGTTTCCCAAAATTTGGACTTGCAACTACAGTGCCTTGTCAGTTGTCACAATCATTCATTTTATGTTGCGTTGATTGTATGTAGTTTAAATGCCTAGGTTTGTACCGCATCTTTAGAGATGATTGTTTGTCCTAAAGTAACCTTTGAAATCAGAAATAACGTAATAATTGCTTTTCTTGCGAAACCTAGATTCGAGGTAATTCTATTCCTTCTGGACTCTTCTCTGACTTAAACTGAATATTATGAAGCTTATGATGTCATAAACGTATTTACTCAACCTGACGTTTAGTTTTAACAATTGTTTGTGGCGTAACTTAACCGAAGCTCAGGGTTACCAGATTGGCCTTTTTAAGGCCAAATTTCTCGAATTTGGCTTTTTTCAAAGCCGTTTGGCCTTAGAAATTATACGTTTGGCCTTTTTCTAGATTTGGCCTTAAATTTGGCCTTTTTTTAATTTAATCTTTAAAATGCATAATAATCAATATTTCTCATATATCGTAACTTTACCAGATGAAAACCGTATTCACCATTGTTCAATACATGTTCTATACTTGTTAAATACTTGTAATGTGACGCCGAGTCAGACTGCGCTCCCCTCTAAGCCAGCCAGTGGTGCCAGATGTCACCACTGTAGCGGATTAAAACTTATCTGCTACAGTCCTCTTATTATATACATATACTTGCTACTTTCAGAATTATTTTTGCTATAATTTATTAAAATCCGCTATAAGTCATAAGATATCGATAAATATGAATGTTATAGACATTATTTTGGAATTATAATGTTAACGCTCAAAAGTAGGTGGCCTACACAGAAATGTAACGACTATCGTGTTCACTTTTCAGTTCAATTTATTTTTGTTTTGTTGGCAAAAAAGAAAAAAACAAAAATATACAAAAACACAATAAACACAAATAATTCGCACAACAAGGATGGCAGCGAAAGACCAAAAGGTCACTAAAGTCAGCTGCATTTTCGATCGATCGGTAGTCCAACATAACCGCTGGCTTGCCAGCAGAGCATGCTTTCAGAAATTCAGTTGTTGAGCAATACAAGTGATTCGTGGTTGTGCAATTGAGTGCGTTTCAAATTACCATTATTGTGATGTTATAAATAAATTTGTGATGAGCAAATATATTATTGATCATAGACTTGTTACAAAAGAATCTTTTTTTAATAATTACTGTAATAATGTTCACTTAAATGATACATACATCATTCATTCATTTATTTTTAGTCATTAACGCGTCCGGGACGAAAAAGATACTAACTAAGTATAGTAACTACAATAGTCGATATAGGCCTACCAGGACGTTAATGAACGGGAAATGGTGGCAAAACCTTGGAAGGTTTAAAACGTGCCTGAATAGTAAATCATGTAGTATAGCCTAGCCTGTATGTCTGTAGTTAGCACGGCCAAAAAAACCAAAAAACAAACAGAAGCACACATGTAGCAATAAATGATAGCTTAATGAAAAGTGTTGTGGTTTGCATTTGCCAGTTTCAATATTAATGTGGATGAGCAGTCATCATAATAAAAATAGGATGGAGAAAGAAAACCAGGCATAAAAGAAACCCATCCTTAAGCAAAAGCCCGTTTCGATGCGGCCCAGGAGAGCAAAGTGTTGAGCTCTTCCCATGGTCAGACTGCACATCACGCAGTAGCCTACGACGATTGAGGAATTTAGACGACATGAACATAAATTATTCAATTATGACGATATGAATTTAGCTTTATTTACTGACAACATTTTAATATTGATTGCCTTCATATTTGACCTTCTTATGAAAAGTGTTCAGGTCTGTTCGACACTACAGTAAGACTCTTTCCTGTTGGACCATTCCTTTCATACCTTGCTAAGGTATTGCCTTTGTAGCGGACGTCGAGTGGTCTAAACATCCTCCCATACCTAGCTGTAGCTGCTACAGCAACATCCCGGGTACTAGCGTGTAGTGGGGATAATCTTGAGAACAATACCTTGCTTTTTTTGCGAGTAAGAGTTTATTACAAAGAAATGAATGAACTTCCACGTCGGAACGTTGTAGCCAAATAATGCCTTGAATTCAAATAGAACGAGCTAAACTAATTCAGAACACGAAAAACTACACTACAACCATAATTAAACTAACACCGTGACTTTCGAAAAAGGCATCCGTGACAAACTGACTGAGAAAATAAGGCACCACACAACTAGCCGACAGAAACCATACTGGAAACTCACAAACTGACTGTGTTTATTTAACGCTGAACGAATGATTTAAAGGGGCTTATTGCTTCAAGCAATGCAGCATGCAGGGCCGTCGCCAGACCGCAGAGCAAGGGGGTTCAACTGTTTTTAGGGAGGGCCGAACAATTTTAAATGGGCAAAATCATTATAATTGTGGCTGTTGCTCGAGAATGTTGGGATTTTGCCAGGGGGCAAATTTTTTTTCAGGGGGGCGAGGTCCCCCTGGCCCCCGGCTGGCTACGGGCCTGGCAGCATGTGTCAAATGCGTAACACCTACAACAACGTAAAACTACATATGTAAAATCAAACCCTAATAAGTGGTGAAAATTCCGAGGAAACGCCCTAATTTTCAGCCAGCGTTTCAAATTCCTACCAAGCACAAATTTCACAACGGCAATTAGACTGTCTAAAGCAAACATGAAACAAGACCGCAGGCGCTAGGCCTACACCTCCTAAGAAAATTTTCCATGGATTTTTCTTGTATTATTTTGGCATTAAGACCTTTTCACAGTCTGACAACCCTGATTAAAATGCTTATTTTATCTTGTTTAAGTTTGGCTTATTTTTGGCCTTTTTTCTACCTATTTGGCCTCAATTTGGCCTTTTTTCTTGTTGAGTTTGGCCTTTTTTTCAAATTTCAGTCTGGCAACCCTGCCGAAGCTTCTCGTAGGTGGGAGAATATTTTTGGCATTGTGCAAGGCGGCATATTTTGAGTGTAAAAGAGAGGAAGGACAGAAATTAAGAAATACGTTGAAGTGCTGACAGTTGCTATCAAGTTTTAGTGCGTTATTTGCAAGTGCTATTGTAGATTGCATCGCCCTTTTTGCCAGTTCTCTGAAGATGTTGATCAGCGATCTCAGAAGTAGAACTAGGCTATTCAGTCGTTAATTGATTGCTGTGCGTTGATTTTTCTTCCATTAAATTAGTTCACGTTCTTTCAACGTCTCTTTCCTGGTAAAAGAAAAGGAAGACGTGGTGACAGTCGCTATCTTGAGCATTTTTGAAATAGAAAGATTGTTTTTGCAATAAAATTTAGAATAGGCTATTTCTTAAATACTCTTTCTATTTTTTAGCTTAAAAATTTTAAGTTTTTGTGAGTTATTTCAGGTGAAAATGTCGCAGCGTAAACGCTTATCCTCTGATAAACCTAACAATCGAAGTATAAAGCAGTTCTTTTCTGGTAAACCGAAAACACGTACTGCTGCTCTAACCCCCGAAACCGCATCTGCCAACAGCACCACAAGTTCTGATTGTGTTTTACTGAATGACCGCAATTCTGCTGAAAATGTTCAAGAGCAGTCGACTCTTGCTGATGCATCGTCGACGACTGCTCCAGCTGCACCATCCAACAAGATATTTCAATCGTGGATTAAACTGAAAGGTTTTGATGATGCTCTACGAATGAACGTGTTCACCCTCCATGCTGACGGAGGCATAATCTGTTTGCTTTGCTCTAAGCATCCAGTAGCTATCACTGGCCGAGGCAAGTTTGCTGATGTTTACACCAGCGTACCAGCCAGACCTCAGCGCCCCTCTCGTCTGGATATGCATCTGAGCTCGGAGCAACACCAGCAAGCAGTTAAACTGGAACAGAACCAACGTGTCTCGCTATTTCACACACAGTATAAAGATCGTGTATTAAATAAACCAAAACTGTGGCTGAGAGAGTACACCTAATTTACTGGGTACTGAAAGAGGAAGTAACAAATCGAAAAGTTGCTTCCTTGCAAACACTGCTTGACCGCATTGGTCACAATGACCGGCTTCGTGACCTGCGACATACCAGTTCAACAGCAGTGACGGAGTTTATTTTGCTCATCTCCGACCATCTGACTGATCGCATCGTTGCTGATGTCAAGCAAAGCCTATGCTGGGCTACCATGGTCGACGAGACAACCGATATTGCTACTTTGCAGCAATATATTACATTTGTTCAGTACGTCAATAAAAAGGGACGCCAGGCAACTGTATTTTTGGATATCCGTCGGATAGACGCTCGCGGGGCAACTGCTGCCAACCTATTCCAACTCTGGAAAGAGGTCGCTGCTGACTACAGTCTTGATGTGGGTAAACATGTCGCTATTGCATGCGATGGAGCTGCTGCAATGATAGGCCGCCGAAATTCCCTCTCACAGAAATTGACTGCACAAAATCCGATTACCTACACAGTGCACTGCCATGCGCATCGCTTAGCCTTGGCATGTACAGACACGGTAAAGGAGCTACAACACATCCAGGATTGCGAACGTGGCTTAGTCCAAACGTGGAAGTACTTTTCAATTTTGCCGCTCAAGACCGCAAAACTACAAGAAATGCAAACTATTGATGTTGATTCGTCTGCGCGAAAATTAGTTAAAGCCTGCCGTACTCGCTGGCTATCTCATGGTCAGGCTGTAATCGCAATGAAAGCAGAACTGCCTGCTGTACACGCTACGCTCCAATATTTTGCTACCGAGAAGAAAGATTGCACAGCAGTTGGTATTCTTCATTTAATTTGCTCCAAACGCTTCCTTTTCGCCCTTTACTTGCTGAATGCTGCTTTGGTCCATCTCAACAAGTTATCATTGTTGTTTCAAAAAGGTAGTTTTCACTTTTCTCACATGCAGTCGGCACTTTCAATATGCAAAAAAGAGATTAGGAGCATTGCCAATTCAGATCAGGTTTTAAACAGCATAAAACTTGACTGGGAGAAGATTTCAAAAATTTTACCAAGATCTCAAAATACACTTCTTGAAGATGATTTTAAACTGCTGCGATTGACCACAGAAACATACTGTGAGGCACTGCTCTGTAATCTCAAAGAACGTTTCCCTGAGCCTGAGGTACTCTCTGCTTTTCGAATCTTTGATGCTAATGAGATTCCTCTTGATACCCCTCAGCGCCAGCTTTATGGGAATGATGATCTCTCGCTGCTTATCAGAAGATTTGACATTGTTCCTGCTGAACAAACCTTGAAAGTACTAAATGACTATCAAACGTTGAAAGATAGAATGACAATGCCAGAATTTGAGTTCTGCCAAGATCCCGGTGATGTCTGCAGCAAAATTGCTCGAGACAACGTATTCCAGCAAATGTTTCCAGAGCTGCATCGACTTTGCTGCATTGCATTGTCAATTCCTCTAGCAACCGCCTGGCCAGAGCGAGGATTTTCGACTCTATGTCGTGTTAAAACCAAGCAACGAAATAGGCTACTAGATATCACCCTGAATGCTCTAATCAACATTTCGATGAACGGTCCGGAGCAGCTCACTGACGAGGATGCACAAAAGATAGCTGAGAAGTGGCAAAAAACAAAGGACCGACAAACAGTGACAGTGCGAGCATTGAAGGCGTTGGAATCTGCAAACAACGAAGAAATAGAAGCTGGCGGATGGGAATGGGATTGCGAATCTGTTTTGTTGCATGAGATAGAACCTGAAAAATTTGTTCTGTGATTGTGCACTGCCAGTAGCCTAATAAATAATTCGTTTAAGCAAATATGGCTATTTTTTGGTATTTAAATGAAACACTTGCGGTCTCTTAAAACTACTTAGCGGTCACCCAAACCAAACCTTAAAAAAAAACACTGTGCGTGAGTCGCATTACTGCAATCAGCTGATTTCAATCTTACCTTATTGGTTAATAAACCTCATCTGCTGCAGCGACCTGCAGATTGCAATAATTAAGGTTAGGCTACAGCCACAAAGGTTATAAAATGCTAGTTAATGTTTTGAATCCTTTATTGCTATTGTGTACTTTCAATTTCTAGTTCTTAGTTTTCGATGTTTAAAAAACTTTTGCTCATTCCCGGCAATTACCAACACCGGTACAATGTATGACTTGCTTGCAATATCACAATTCCAATGCTTGAAACAAACTTGCTTCATGCTGAAAACCTTCTTTTAACAGATCGTATCAACCATTGCTCCTGACTTCAGCAAATGTCTTCTTGTGAATAAGGTTGGAAACAAGGAAATGAAGTGGAAATCGATTAGAAGGAAGCCAAATGTGAGTATTGACGTAACTACTGGAATGTTCTAGGACAGGGGTGCTCAAAGTTTGCAGCCCCGGATCGCATTTCGTTATACTGTATGAAGGGTGACCAATTACCAAGAATATTTTTGGTTACTGTATATCTACTTCTAACAAAGGATATATGATTATTCCGTAACACAATGGTTACGAACGAAAAGTCAAGCACAATGGCTTCTCTCCGTTCTTGTCGGCGTTGCACGCTACAACACATACTTTTATGCCGTATTGTATTAGGCTGCAAGTTTTGAAATTTATGCTGCTTCAGCTACAAAAATTCAGATAATCCTTAAAATCTGTCCACAACAACTAAGTTTTCCTCATCATATGATATAAGTTAGGACGCCCAGACGGGAGCCGCAGATGTTGTAGGTTTTGTGTCCACTAGCCTACTTTAGACTAATGAAACATTACAAGCTTTACGATAAGCAACTTGTCACAAGTAGTGACTTCGCAATGCTGCTCCGACAACCTGAACTTGTTACACATCAAAAGAAAATATTTACACAAACACTTTTATTGCGACATCATCATCAAAAAGTTCGGCTTAAACCTCACTAGCGGGGGTGGCCGATTATTTCCTTACAACGATTGTCTTCTCTCCTATTCTCCATCTCATTTTGTCAGTCGCGTCTTCTTCCTTCAGTTTATGCATTCGTGTAGTATATAAATTTTTCCAAGAAATACTTGACACAGTGTTGGAGTGTCAATTGGTGAACACGTTTAACGAAATTGACACACACATGGTGGGATAAATTTGTAATATTTTTAAAATCGATGTTTGACGCCGTTTTGGGGTTGCAATATTTGTTCATTTCAGCTTGGTTTTAATGGTTGGCAAGCGTTTATGAACAAACAATTTCAAATCAATTGTTTTTTTCATTACAATCACAATATTTGTGTTACGCAAAGTCATTTTCATAGAATTACAATATATCTGCTGAATGTTGTGAGTCTGCGACGAGCTATTGATTGGTGTATGTTTTGATTGGGTGAAACGTGCAACATTTCATAGCCACTCCTTGTGACAAATCGCTCATCGTAAAGCTTTTAATGTTTCACTAGTCAAAATCAAGTCTAGTAGACACAAAAACTAAGAAGTCAAAAAGAAAAGAAATGAAAACTTTCTCTTCGAAAATCACTGTTTAGGCTGAAAAGAAACGGGCAACTACGTCCTCTTTAAAGGAAGCGTCTACTATCTGTGTACCGGAAGAGGAAAGAAACAAATTGATCGATCAAATCTTACTCAGCGGTGACGAACAAACTTTACTCTCTTCGTTTTATGGCCACCACGTGGCCGTGTTTGATATAGAAAGCGGACAACACAGTCACACATTAACCAATCAACACTCAATGATGTTGCTGCATCAAGTAAGTGGCAGACAAATTTTTAAAAAGATTTTACGTGAGATTGAGAACAAGGTTGCATCAATACTATTATACAATCCTATTTGGTGTTCACTGAAGAGCGACATGACTAGCAGCTTGTGGCTTCTTGTTGCATAATGCAACTAGCATTCCAGGATCTCTCTTGCTCTAAGTTGACAGATCACTTTCTCCGGATATCGCGTCACCAAAAACTCGATTTGTCATCAACATATTGTCGTCATTAGCAGTGGGCTACCACGAAAGTTAAAACTTAACCACGTTTTCAGTTTGAACCAGGGGCGTTGGCCTTACTTTCTATGCTGGGAGGAAGTAGAGTATGTTTCTCCAAACATCGATAGTGCAGATGGGCAACACCGCTCGATATCTAAAGAAAAGTCATTTGCTCAAACTATTAGGTGATATGTTTACTTCACATTCTGTTTACTTGATTTGATTCGAGTTATATTTTATCAGGCAAAAATTACCCATAGCGGTTGTCACCTAGTGCATACGAACTACGATGAAGATTTCAAGATCTCGTACATAACTGTGTGGGACCTCACACGAGGCAAGGTTGCCAGACGGCTAAAGAATGAACCTCTTGTCTATGCGCTGGATGTTTCTCGAGATGCTTCTACAGTGATTTTTGTAACTGAAGACAACTTCTTGAAAATATGGAAGCCATTCAAGTAAATACAGGAAATGCAATAATCAAATAGAAGTTTGTAATCATTGCAATTGACAGATCTATAAGGCTATTATTTCAATATAATTTTTCATATTATTTCATATATAATTTCAATATAGGCTATTATTTCATAGTGTACCAAATTTTAATTATTGGGCTTTTAGTCCCGGTCTGACCTGAGTTAATGGCCAATTGCTTGTATGGTTGTTTTGGGTGGTCGTGGCTACTCGAGCGCTACGCACACACTCTTAAACAAAGTCAAAACGTGCAGCTTCAGGAGAACCAGTTTCAACAGCCTGGCTCTGTTTAGCGAGGTCCGCATTATAGAATGCCTGTCGTCAGTTACTGCCCTCTTACGTTAAAAAGATTACGTTGGAGATTTTTACGTATGCCTATTAGCTCCAGTAATTGCTAAGAATATGCCTAGCTTCCAGCTTGGGTCGACCTCTACACCAGGTTAGGGCGTCTGTATGGAGGTGGGTGGGTGAATAAGCAGAAATCAGCTCCTTGGACAATCCAATTTTCGGCTATATGTCCATTGTCTACTGCTGTCCAGCAAGGTCGAAACGTGCAGTTTCAAAGAAACGTGATGCAACGGGCGGCCGGGTGCTTTGTTTAGCAAGGCCCGCCTTACAGGATACCTGTCATCGGGCACTGTTTTCTATAACCATACAGTAAAACACAAGTTCAAAACAGTTCCAATTGGGAACTTTTATGTGTGCCCATTAGCAGGAAAACCCTATCTACAGCCCTCACTGCAAATGTCGGCCCGCACACAGCACTGCATCGCAAAAATCTGGAAAAAAAAAACGTTTTAGCCAGTTCTAATGTAGCCATACTACCGCAAAACAGAGATAAGGTGAATAATTTTCTAGCATTTTAAATGTGAACAATTTCGTACATCTACATCTCTACGTACATCTCTGAATTAACATGCATGTTTAAGATTTTAGGCTGCTCAAACAATTAAGTTGTAGAAGAAAAAACTTAAATTTACCAAATAATTTATTGTTGTGTAACACTGTCAGGTCATCTAGGCCAGGGGTGTCCAACCGATGACCCGCGGGAAGGCTCTGAGTGGCCCGAGCGGTATTTTCAAAATGACTTATGTTATCAACTTATCGCCTACGTAATTTATGGCAACCTTACATTCCGAGAAATTGGCACTTATTGTTTGCTTTCTTTGTCTATTACTTTATAGTCTCTAGTGTATGGTGCAGGGGTGCACAACTGTTGAGTTAATTTTATTGCACCACAATGCACATTGCACATGGTTATGCATCACATTTTTCACATTCTTACGTCCGCATCCTTTGCACACAATCCTACTCGTGCTTCAAGAGTCAGTCAGTAATATTTCTTGCTTCATTGCGGTACATCTGATATCAGAGACTCACGCAAAACACAGTTAGTAAGGAAATATCTTCTGCACTCCCGCGGGTTGCGACTCCCCCCACCCTTGCACCACCATCTTCTACAGCTATGCTGAGTGCAATTGATATTATAGCACCAACATAACACAAATGGTATCAAATGTTTTAAAACAACACCATGATAAATATTTTTTTACGTGTTTAGGCTACAACGCTCTGACCTTCTGATATTCAACAAGTGCAGTTTTAGTTATGTGAGGTAGTTTCTTTTACTACACAGTCCCCAGTTACTATTTGGCAAATAAACTGTGTTTGTTCTTCTGATTTTGTCCGCTGCTTAGTATATTCCTGTATGAGGGCTACGCGCCTCTCTGCTGTATCGTTCGAAACACGAAGTTTTCCAACAGTTTTCTGAGCCTCAAGGAACGATGGCAGACTGGGATATAAATTACATTTTCTTCTAGAAATGAAGTTGAAATACTCAAAGTATCAAAAAAATTCTTTGTGTTTTTTCTTGTGGCGAAGTCAGGGATTTCTTTCGTTCGAATGTCTTGGTCGGACAAGCTGACTTGCTTTGTTGGATGTTCTCCTTGTTCAACCAATGCTTGGACCACCTTTCTCTTGTTGTCTATGGAAATGAAGACATCACGTAATGAAAATCCAATAGCTTCAGAGGTATCAAACGTATTGTTTAAGTTTCTTGAAGAAGCGAGTGATGTTGGGTCTCCAGATGCCAACACTTCCTTAACTAGTTGGAGATCATTCTTTGGAGCTGAAATTCCAAGACGAGCAAACCAGCTTTTAATGTAAAACTTCTCTGTAAATGTACAAAGGTCTCTAAGATTCTTGAGCTCACGATTAGTGAAGCTAAATCCACTGTTTCGGATTACGAATATTTTCATCGCGCCAATGAGACAAGACATTAATCTTGCTCGGTACATGGCTCCAGGCTTCATAGATCTTATCTCTTCAGGTGAAGATTCTTCTAAAAACAAAATCGTGATTGTAAGTTCTTTGTAATCATCTCTGAGATGTTTGATATCTAGCTGCTCCATCGCATAGGATAGAATCATCTGTTGAGATTGATTATCCAATTCAGTCATTATAACTTCGTCCTGGATCCCAGGAATGTAGTCATGATGCTTAACCTTACGCCAGAACTGCTTAAATCTTTTAAATAGCTGTATTTCTCAAGATGATGCAGCGCCAAAATGACGAAAACACTTCCTCAAGTATAATTTTCATGAATATGGTGGTGGCATGATACTAGGCCAGATACAGAACATTCTGGCCAAACTTCGCTTTGAGAAGTACAGAAACTCCTTTTAGTCGCCCAGTGTTAACTGCTGTTGTGTCAAAGCTAAAGACGGTGACCTTAATGTTTTCCATGATACTCCACTCACCGGTCTGGATAAAGGCATCAAACATGGTTTGTCCTGTTCCAAATAAAAGTTCAGCTACTGCTGGAATAATTCCAAGCCACCAGAAGAAACAACATTCCCATCTCCTCTCCATCCTAATGAATAGTTAGCGGTTTTCCAAAACTTTGAAACTCTGCTTTCAGGTCCCTTGACCTATATTCGCGATACTTTCTGCGATATTGTTGAAGAGAAGAGCTGTTGAGAGCAAATGCCGAAAGATTCTGACTTGTTGCAGTTAACACAGATGCTACGGTGTAAACTGCTCTTACCTGTATGCCTTCTCCTGCCAGGTTCCCGTTGAGCAACCAAAACGTCGATGTCCTCTTGACTGTCAATCATTTGAAGAGCATTGTCATGAGAAGCATCGAACAAACTTGGATATTCTGCAGTGAAGACCTTTTCATTCCTTTTCTGAGGCTCAGTCTTTCTACTCTTATTCTTTTTAAGGTTCTTCCATGCTGTGATGAGATCTTTCAACTTCTTAATTGCCCTTCTTTCTTCCCGTACTGTAATCCTTGCTGCGCTCCAGAATGCAAAAATGTCCTTGATTGTATGCTTGGCTGCCTCCCGCTTTGTTTTCTTCATGATCCTTTTCTGGTGAAAGTACATGAGGAGAGCATCATGCACAGATGGCCATTTTGAGCCAGTGTATTCATTCTTCACTGACCCAACCAAAGTAGATCTCAGACTGTTTTCTTCTACTGTAGACTGCCATTAACCCTGAAGTTTTTTTTTAGTTATTGCAATAACATGAATTTACTTAGTCATTATATAATTTGAATCTTTACGTAAACTTTTTTGAGCTGTTATGTCAATAAATTATACCTTAGTAATAAGACAATTATTGTAAAATAAAATTCTTTGAGAAATCAATTGGCGTAAAAGAAAACCTCTACTTCACAATACCTAACAATGGCAGCTAAAGTAGACTACTTCGCAATCGTCACCAAACTAGCATACCGTCAAAGATAAATTCTACATCTAAATGTCCCAGAACCAGCAAACGAATATGTGAAACTTTGGCTAGTGTTGTAATAAGTCAAATTTAAACATACACCAACGGCTTAGGGAAAAGGTGTAGGATCAAAAGAAGCGGTAGAGCAACATCTTTGATTCTGAAGCCCATTATGACGGCATTTATATCACTATCGACGTGGCTGTGGCATTAAAAGTGAGACTTATGTGAAGCTGCTTTGCGGAAAAACGTGAAGGTCATTGAGCATACCTTAATTGTTGTTTAAAACAAAAAAATATTTTCCAGAAAGTGTTTTTATATCAATTGGAACTATTTTAGAGGGTGCCCACTTAAAAACCCAAAAGTTGGCAAGTAAGGACCATTCTAGTGCACCTGTTATGTATTTCCATAACTAGCCTTTAACTTCTGTATTGTAACTTTTAACTTGTTACCAGACGAGGAGGACATCGAAAGATCCCGGGTTATGAGGGATTGCGCATGCGCGAAAAGTCCAACAATTGCCAGGGCACCACCATCTATTTGACCAGAAACGAACAACGAGCCATCTTATTCTCTCACGACATATCTTTGTGGGACATCGAAGGAGAAAGTGTGCTTGCCCGCTTCACACCTGACGTGCCGGTGCGATTCATTTGTTGCTTAGCAATAGTCTTACGTTTGCTAACTACAACTATTAATTTTACAGATAGCCAAGTATAGAATACTATTAGAGGTGGGTATCCGCTACTTCAAAAGTAGCGCACTACCCTCTACCGATACTCGGGTTGAAGTAGCGCTCGCTACCGCTACTTCTCCGGCTACTTTAAACTTTTGCCTAACTTAAACTGACACAAGATGTACTTTATGACGTCAAAATAACCTTGAAAACGAAAGATATCTTTCGTTTAAACTGTCATTTCAACGTCGTTGTAGAAAACACGTTCTAAGTGAAACTTATTGTTACGCATCTTTCAACAACACGAACATTTCAAAATGCGAGTCCATTCCGCTTTTACTTCAGCGCGTCTTTACCAACGGAGAAAAATTTCTCCACTGCAGCACTGGAAGGAATGGAATGTCGTATTTAATAAAGCAACGTTATAAATTAGTACTAGGAAAGCTCAAGAACTTGCTTCTGTCTGAAAAATAAGGCTCCACAATTGACCTTACTTTTCGTACGACGTTTCATGCGATGGTACCAACACACTAAAAATTTCATCCTTGGACTCGTGACTGGCGTTGGTGTCACTCTTGTCGGTATCAACGTGGCTTGATGTTTCCCGCAATAGTCGGATGATTTCTGTTTTGATTTTTTCACGCATTGTTTCCATAAAAAATCTCGAAAAACGAGTCACTTTTTTCACTTTAAATTGGAAAGTGGCGAGTAGCTGGAGTGCGACTAAAAGGAATGTAGCGCCTCACCGCAACATTGAAAACAGTAGTGCCGCTACTCCAACAAAAATGTATCACCGCCACCATAAAAGTAGTGGCTCTACAAAAGTATCGCACTACCACCTCTAGATGTTATTAAACGTTAAATTTGAATAATCAAGCCGGACTGTTACGAATTCATAAACAGACATAACTCAGCAACAACACTACATATAATATTATAAAAACAAAAGCGAATGTTTTCGGCTAGTCATACAGCCCTTTTCAAGTCTATAAGAAAAATAGATATTAAAAGAAATGCTAAAGAATCATATAGTATTCGTTCATACAGTACTTGACCCGTTGTGCTGTGTAATTTTCAGTTATCATTTTGTGTGAGCGAGGCAGTTTCTCAAATGCTTAGATTTGACCATATTTTTTGCTGTAATACTATAATAAACATTTTACAAGAGACTAAATAATCCGATGTTCCATTGGTCCCACTGTATCCATAGTGTAATACTGTAATACTATACTAAACTGTAATACTATATTTTGCTGTAATACTATACTAAACATTTTACAAGAGACTAAATAATCCGATATTCCATTGGTCCCACTGTATCCATAGGTTCCACATCTCCCCTATGCAGAAAATTCATTTTTGGGAGAATAGTAATCTATAGTTCAACAATGTTCAAAACTAAAAGAGAAGCTAAACTTTTTGAAAAAACTTTGAAAACTATCATCTTATTTACGTAGACAAGTTTTTACAGTAAACAGCTGAGAAAACTATTTCAACTTCTTGGCCGCCGAATTTGGCACGAGGATTTCCAATTTTTTGTGTGGATTACTTATTCAAGTAGTTTTAGAAGACCGAAAAAAAGTGTTATTTTTATAATAATAATGATAATGTTAGTTTTTATATAGCGCTGTATCCATCGCAGAATGCGTTGCTCCTCAGCGCTTTACAAAGCAGACAGTGTCAATGCAGCCGTATAGAGGCGCAACTGAGTACATTATTACCCGAATCCACTCCATTACTCAGTGCCAAGCAGAAATTAGATTCAGTACCATTTTTAAAAAGTCTTTAGTATGACCCGACAAGGTATCGAACCCATGCCTACCGATTCAGAGGTGGGCGCACTAACCACTAAGCCACTATCTGGATTTTTTTAAAACCGAATGTCCGTTTTGGCCCACCTTGTCATTAATTGAACGTTAATATTTATAACATTAAAATAGAGAACCAGCAGCAGCTTTAAAATCGCAATATGTTGTTACGGAACAGTCACTGAAAGTTGAACTTAACCGCCAAGTAGACGTTTTATTATACAATTTGTATATTACTTAATCTTGTATCAATCGGGCCAATCACAGACTTGTAAGAGTTTGAACTTTTATATCCTTAAATACCTTCACAATGCACGACATTACACGCCAGGCAAGAATCCAGTTTGGTCTTAAAATCAAATTCAAATATAAAGCAGTCTACGCCCTACAACTCAAAGCTTTCCCTTTGAATTGTATCTAGAAAGTATTTTAAATAAACATGTATAACCACCTTTTGAAGAACATTTTTTAGGCCTAATAAATATCCACAGATATAAAATTGTGAGCACAGTCTTCGGTGCCTTAAAACTTTCTGTTGCAGTTTCAGTGTTGCACTGTGGCCATGAACGGAGACCTCATCATTGCCGGGATGGAAAACACTGCCTCTGTGGTCACGCTTCGTTTGTTGTCCCATCATTGTGACGTAACTCGTTACGGTCGAGCTGTGTTGGGAGATAAAAATGAAATGTTTGGCGAGAAAATCGAGAAAGACTCTGAAAGTTCCGGAGATGAGATAATGGATGACTGAAATGATTCGATGTCTTGCTTCGTGTGTCAACCGTTGTCCCAACAATCGAGTCAATGCAATGACAATATAAGCGTGCTATCATGGAAAAACGGCAGAAACGTTCTGCGGGGATTATCCGGCTTAAATGCAGTCTGTGTGGTGAGATTTCAAAACAATGAGGATAAAAACAAATTTTATCTTTCTCTACAAACACGATGTGCATCAAACTAACAACAATTGCAATCCTTCTGTTGCAAATCATTCTCACCTTAAACGGCCAAAATATTGACAAAACTGGTCAAGTAACATAGTATCTTGGAGTAACGATGGACCATTATTAAATTAGAATGCCCATATCTTTTTGTCCTCGGCTTTCTCAGTCTGAGGATGAAGATCCAAACTAACAGCAGTTGTTACTCAATGTCAGTAGCTAAACACCTTTTTATTCATTGAAGCAGTGTGCCTGCCTCTGCACACCTGTGTACCGATTGCGGATTCGCATTCCTACGTTTTTGTGTCATATTCTACAATGCAGTCAAGTGCCCTCACGTAGTTGACTTTTAACCTTCAAGTTTAGTTCATTAGCTTTGTGACTTTGGCATCACTGGCCACCTTTTAGGAAATATCACTTGTAGCCATTCTGACGTCACAATAAACTTAATCTGATATGAATTGATTCGGGTACCCTAAATCAGTGTTGCCAGATGTTTTTTTACGACACCAATATTGAAACAAATGGTGCAATTTCAAACGGCTTGGTGTAGAAAAAAATATCTTTACACCATCACAGATTTGATGTAGGCTAATTTGTAAAATATTTGCTACTTTGTTGTAATGAAGTAGGCTATATTTATTGTTGTGTTGCATTAATAAAACTGTTTGTCAGTAATCCTAATCCGTAATCTTGTCCGTATGCCTTGCTGACATATTACCCGGCTGCTTTGAGTCTTGCTTGTCTGCTGAGAGCTGAGGGTTTTTTCAATGCTGAACTACGTTCATCGGCAAATGGTATAAGTTATGCTACGTCGTGAGTACAAATAGAAATTATTTGACCACTTGAGAAAAAATCATTTGTGGTTGACCTCTGTGATGGAAAAAGGCTATAGAGTGGCACATTGTAAGCTTTGGCTGTGTTGTACATGTAACTGTGTCATTTTCGTTCTTTGCTATGTAATTTTTTGTTATTCCCATTACATTTCTAAAACTTCTGTATTTTTAGGAAAAAAATTAGGGAGTTGGTGTAATTGTAGGTGGAATGGAATGGTATAACTTTAGGGTTGAAATGGTGGTCACAGCGGTAAACCATAATCTCTTCGTGGGAAAATTGTAACATAAGATTCCCGGATCCGTTCGTCTGTATGCAATGACCGAAAGAAACACTCCTTTGAAAACGTCTATTCAAAATTGTATTTCTGTAAAATTAGCCACCTGGCTGTCGAAATCGGGATGCAACACCGTACACCACTAAAACTTGTCACTACGATACAAACTACTTAGATAAAGACGGAATTTTCGTCCAGCTGGCAAGCACTAAGCAAATAGTTAAATATGCCACCAACTTTCAAGCAACCATTTTACGAATGACTAGAATACATTGCTATATCTCAAACTCACGTACGCAGTTACTGTGACGTAATAGTGAAACATTGTGAAATAATTCTCAACAGATGTGATACAAGTCTTACGAACGATGGTGCAATCTTGGCTCATTTTTAGGAAAAATTCCATGACGTAATACGCTAAGATTCAGTAGACCTGAACGGTTTTTATATGACGTTTGATTTGGTAAACAATTGTCTGGAACATAGCCCACCCTAGTTATGACAGTCTAACATGGCATAACTAAAACATAATTGACGACAATTGTGAGCCAATGAATAAAAACACACGATACACAAATTGTTTGAATCACTCACGTTTAAGTTAATACGCAAATACAAAGGGCATGCAAAAAATGAACAACAATAGGAATAAAACACGACGATACATGAAATTGGTACTATAGGTACACGCTAAATGACGCTATATACAATTGTTGCGATAATAACCGACTGTTCTGGGCACAGACAAGGGTCGACCACCGCAGACAGAACCAGGCTCAAACCCTAACACTTAAGTGTTCTTTACGGGGGCGAGGCACGAAATATCCCTCAACACGTAGTCTACTTTCACTTTCCCTGTACTCTCATCATAGTTGCAGACGGCAACTTTAGCTTTACGAACCACAGGCTTCCCTTTCCTAATTTGTAGAACTACCTCATGCACCCTCCCAAGTTGATACTTCCCACGTTTACCAATGTCTTGGAGAGAACCCACCACTACAAGTTGACCAGGCTCCAAATTCTCAGCCATTTTTAGCCATTTTTTCCGGCTCTGAAGCCCTGGCAAGTAAAAATCGATCCATTTACTCCAAAACTGCTGAGAAAGTGACAAATTGAACCGATAATCCCTTAATTGGTCACGATCATGTGGTTTCCCAACAGCACAGTATGGGTCTAAGTATGGGGTCAAAAGTGAGGCAGGGGTGATGACAGTAAAATCCCTAGGGTCGTCAATCAAAAGTACCAAAGGGCGTTTGTTTACGATCCGAAAGGCACTGCCTGTGTACGTAAGCAGTTCAATAAAACTGGGCTTACGTATTGAAGAGTCCAAAATGTGAAAAAAGTACTTGGTCATATCGGCCACGAAACCAATTCTACCAAGCCGAAATCTAGCAAAGACATCTACCAGAGGTTTAACAAGTCAGGACCCGAAAACATTAAATCATTAACACAAGTTCCTCGAAATTCAGACTTGCCATCGTAAACAATGCGCTTTTTTAATTGTGACGTCACAAAGTATGGTAAATACCACTCAAAACCCTTTACATTTCCTACTTCACCAGCACGCTCAATATAGCCATTAGATTTAAGATCATTCATGGTGTCAGTAAGGAAATCACGAAGTTCAGGTTGCTTTAAAGCCTTTAAGCAGCAGCTCTATCTGACGCTAACACAAAATTGTTAGGTAGGCCTAAATCAATATCTTCCTTCAACGGTACAGGTATCTCAAATCGACCATCTTTCAACTCAATATTCGGTTCAACAATTTCTCTAGCCAAAATGTCATTGCGAGACAATTCACAGGTTTCATTTTGCAAGGCCAAATCCTGAATGACTTTATTCAGGTCTGCTATTTCCATATCACGAGACTCAATTTTACGCTGAAAGCCAGAGATGACATCCGACTCTGAAGACGTCTGCACTCTGCACACATTAGCAACGCTTTCATCTAAGGGTGACTTACCACCACAAGCCAACCAACCGAGAGGAGTGAGTAAAGCATGCGGTTCACTTCGATTTTCACCAACACGTTCTTCTTTAGCCCACATCAAATAAGCGTTGTCGTTACCAATCAGTACAGCTACAGTACTACAATCATTCAAATGAAACATATTCACGTCATGAAAATGACGAAAACCACTTAAATCCTGCTTGTGCGGTAAAGTTTTAACATCGTCAGCCCAAGCTGGGTTAACCACCGAAGTTATATCACAAAACAGTTCATCCGTCTCTAACGACTGGATGTTGAGTTTAACAAGTTTAGCACAAGTAGGTTTCTGTCCAGCCAGAGTATCCATTTTAAACGACGCTTTATCATACGGTTGAAGGCCAAGTTTGCACACCAAATCACTCGAAACAAAAGTCAACTGCGAACCAGGATCATGATGACAATACACCAACTTCGATTTGCCAGTCATTGGATTCAAAACACGAGCAGCAGTAACGCGGTTAAAGGTTGCTTTAACATTTCCAATCTTAATTTTACGCACAGGAACTCTGGCACCAGCATCATCTTTGCCGACCGAATCCAGAGAATCACGTGACGTCACATAAAAATCATGCAGAAGAAAATAGTGTTTCCTATCGTTGTTAGGCCCACATTGACGACAGTTGTTTGCATGATTACAGTCCCTAACCCTATGCTGGCGCAAACAATTCAAGCATTTTCCAGCTTTCACAATAACATCTCTCCGATCTTTAGGTGTCAAGCGCAAAAATTCTTTACAATTAGACAAAAAATGATATTCAACTTGACCCCGTGACGAACAATAAATACATGCCGGTAGGTCCTTACGTCTGGCTTCACCACCGCGCGGTGCGCCAACAGCAGTCGAGTACTGCGAACTACCTGACAGCACATTATCATGGGGTTTTACCGACGTCTGCCTAACCGGACATGAAGGCAATTTTCCTTTGCCAAACTTTTTAAAATGCTGCGACTCACCAGAATCGCCCATTAGCATAATGCTAAAATCAGTCGACTTACGCGTTTCGTCCTGTACTACAAAATCGAATAAACTCTGAAAAGTAGGCTCATTAGTGCCACCATACTGATCACCCAAAAAGTCAAAATAACGCTGCTTACCGTCAAACGGGAGTCGCTTAGCCAAATCCAAAACAAAACGTCCTTCCAATTTATCACGCTGACCATAAGCTTGCGCGTAAAGCAGACACTGCGACAATTCATCTTTAAACTCTTTTAGATCACTAGAAGACATCGAAGTTAATTTGCTACCATAGCGGTACTTCCTAATTTCTGTTTCGGCAAAAAGACCTCCACGAACTCCAAAACGTTGAGACGAGCGAGCTAACGACATTTCTATCCTGTCTTCCTCTGACAAGCCAGGAGTGTCAGATACCAAATTAGCAATCGTTTGCGCAGCTGTCCTAACACAAGCTGCTTGTAACAAAGTCAAACGAGTTCCTTTAAAGGGAGAAGCTGCCATCAAGGCCGTAATACGATTTTTAAAGAAGACAAATGGCATATTATTACCATCGTAACCAATCAAGGCCGCCTTATCGAAAAACGCCCTACTATTTTGGTATTCAAAAAAGCAATCCTGCTGTTGAGAACTCGATTTAGCGGGAGAAGACAACCTATATCCCTTAAGGGGCTGAGGGGGCTCAGTCACGTGCACAGCACGATCAAGATCCTCACAAACGTTAAAATCAGTAGACGCGACACGCCTCTCACAACCACCCAAATTACGTGTAGCTGGGCGATCAAAACCTAGCGGCGCGGAAAACTGTGAAGGGGGTAAAACATTACTGCTGATGGCGGCCCCGTGACCTGCGTACGCTCTGGGAAAGTGACCTGTACGCTAATGGTAGCCTTATACCCCAGTCCTCAAGCACGGTTGCCTTTCATTACTAAAACCTACTATTATGATACAACAATGCGGTTGAGATTGGATTCTTGAATCTTTAATAAATTATGCCAATTAAAAACTTTCTTTATTAGTTTTATGCAAATAAAGTAAAACTTAGAAATTGATATAATTCCTTGCAAATACCAAAATTGCTTCTTTTTGTAACACTAAAGTATCGGCCAAAATATCGGCATCGGCCTAAAAAATGATATCGGTATCGGCCAAAATATTGGTATCGGTACATCTCTATATAATTCTATTTCAATTTATACTTTTTGCATCTATATCCTACTTTTCTGTTAATAATTTAATGGCTTCTAGCCTTTTGTTCATCTATTATAGGAAAGATAAGAATAAAAATATTCTTATGTTGAGTTGTTTCCTTAGTTTCAATTTTTACCCCCTGGCACGTTTTTGGTCGTAACTTTTTTCCTCAAGGTAAAATCAATGACAAAACCTGATAAAATGATCTCTTATCATTGAAAATCTGATAAAATTATCTTTCCAACGGTGTATCATACGTCTATATAAGCATTTCTTCTAGGTTGGTCCATTTTAGACCAAATTCTACAGGACTACAGTGATTCTTAGCCCTTTTTCCTTGTTGGCACCACTTTGAAATTACCAACAAGTTCTTGCACCCCCTTCTCGTGCGTAAATAACACAACCATTGTGTTTCTTTAACCTGTATTCATATAACTGACAATAAAATATCACAATGATGCTTTGCTCATACGGGGATCTGAAAATTAAATTTTATTTATGTTGTGTGTCTCTCATGTCTACGGTTTAACGTCTCCTGTTTCCCGTCAATGGCACCGCCAGACCTTCAACATTGAGGGGGCAAAATATTACTGCAAGGCAGTGATATAAGCTTATTATTTAATTTATCTTGTTTTCTACTGCTGTTATCTACTACTGCAATATAGCCTACCTAAAGTCCCACATTTTTGACATGTCTGATCTGTCGAAACAAAATAAATTGTCTTGGCTTGACGCTAGGTGCTTGTAACAGTTAAGTTCTCTTGTATGGGTTATGGCCTACCTAGTTTCAACCTTACTTGCGCTAAACTAAGTTGGCAGTATCGTAATTTACCTTGATTGTCAAAAATTGAAATGTGAAATAATTTTAAAATTGCATACCGTTCAACACAGCTAAAGCGTTTATTTGAAGCAGAGTTCACAATACCAAAAGAGAACACGCTGCACTGTTAAAATCTGTAGTAAAATTTTTCTACTATTGGTTTTCAGATATTTCCACTTTTCTCATGGTATGTTTTACCAGAAAATTGAGTAAATATTACTCAATTGAGCTTGTTTGTCGTATCCAGGCTTACACCAGGTGGTTGAAGATTTAGATTAAGTAGACTGGAAGGCAAGGAAGCCAATCTTCATGTCCACCTTCAGGCATGCCTTTAAGTGTCCTGCCAAAGACACAGTTGCATGCTCATGAGCGGTGCCGAACCAGCGCCCTTTCGATTGCCGTTCCAGCGCTCTCACCACTCGGCTATGCAGCCGACACTCAATTGAGTAATATTTACTCACAGTTTTGGGTAAAAGTTAGCGTGAGAAAAGTGGGAATAACCGAATACCAAATTGAGGGTAAATTTTACAAGCATTTTTAATAGTACACTGCATACTCTGGCGATGGGAAAGAACTTCTTTTCAAGAATGACAAGCTGACTGACAACTAGGTATAACAACTAACAATGTCAATAGTGATTGAATAAATAGACCGTAAACGTTACTTTAATAACTGGCGTATAACT
The DNA here is from genome assembly GCF_918807975.1 of Aplidium turbinatum. Classification (NCBI taxonomy): domain Eukaryota; kingdom Metazoa; phylum Chordata; class Ascidiacea; order Aplousobranchia; family Polyclinidae; genus Aplidium; species Aplidium turbinatum. The sequence goes on from NC_137482.1 coordinate 25,223,835, forward strand.
AATAATAACTAATAATTTACTTTAATAATAATAATAATCAGATAAATAGCATCATTCGCCTTGCACTAGCCGAGGCAAATTGTTCTATCGACTCATTCAAATATAGCTTTTCACATAGACCTATGTCTGATTCTGATGACATTGTGATCAGATAAACGATCTTGAATCATCGTGGTTTTAAGTCGCGATTTAACTATTTTCAGTTTTGAAAACGATCTTTCAGCTGAGCATGAAGTAACGGGCAACGAAAGTGCCAGTTTGATTAGAATCACAGCATTGACCTCGCCACGAGTTATGCGATATAAGTCTATCAATGTTGCATCTGGGTCTAATAAACTAGCGTTTTGCAGCAGTGGCAGTTGCAATTTGAGACCGCACAGATTTAGGTCGTCACGATACTACTCGACTGCCTTCATAGCGTTGGCTATATAAAAATAGTAAAATTTAAAGTTATAGTAAAAGTAACCAAACCCCCAGCCAGCTAAATCTGCCGTTTTTACATCGATTCAACGTTGTAGGGCGTTGAATCGATGTAAAAAATGTATAATCTTGCTCGCGGGGATGCAGGTCTTACAATTTAAAGGCAATAAGCAAAGCAATATCCTCAGAAATAAAAGAATGAGAAAACAATTTTATTAAAGTGAAACGTATTTTAACGTCTAGTAAACGTAGGAACATGTTGACTTGAGTTGCATTGTTTCGTCATACTGTATCTTTTGCATCTTAATGCGTAATACAATTGTTCGCTCTTTTTTGTTTTAAACTTTATCGTCATTATATTGCGAATGAAATCTTCATGGATAGGATAAAGAAACATTAAGAATAAAAAATCATTTAACACCGCTGGAGCATAATTGCAGTTTAATAGAATAAACTTTAACTAATATTAACAGGACTATAACATACCAAGCTGTTGAAAACTCGACAGGGAAAGCAAAATGTGGCATCCTTAGCTTCTGAATACTCCAGCCAGAGATAGTCATCAAACTATTGTGAGCGAAATTTTCTACCTTTAACTTTCGGATAGTTGGCCTTTTATTGAATCTGAATGAAAGGTTTACTGAATCACTGCTCTAAGCTTAAATAAAGAACATTGATTACTTCGTAGAATACAAAACTAAAATTTAATTCTGAACGAACTTTACATTTTTGATGTTTTTTTCTACTGTCAACGAAGCCAAACTTCCTTTTGGCCCACCTTCCTACTCTCATCCTCATTGCATTCCCTCTCTATTAAAACAGTGTCATTCTCACTCATTTTACATAAGGTTTTGTAACTGACAGTAATTAAACTTCTGCAGCAAAAAGCACTGTGGAATAGGGTGGAGTGAAAAATTTTTTTTTGATTTTTGCTCTGTAATAGCGATTAAAAGTTGTAGCGTGGCTCGACTAATTAGCTTTGCAAATTTCAGCGTTTTAAAATAAAGTTTTCGTCTGCCGAAAGCAAGTTCAAGATTACAAGGAACGTGCAGGTTAAATATCACGATCTGCTTCAGAATTTTTCTCACAGCAAAACTATCGCATGTGACGTCATAGAGGATGTTTCTTACGATTCAATTAGTCCATTCAAGCAACATAATCGATAATATGCAAAGAACTATTAACCACGATCATTTGATAATAATTTGGGCTGAATGTCTCTTTAACTTCCAGGACAGATGTAGCTTAAGTTCAAAGTTGTTTAGTAGCAGATTACTATTACCCCGCAGTGTAGATTGGAATCATTGTTTGTACTGTTTTGTTTACATAGTTCAGGCCCTTAGGGGAATCTTTAGGCCTGTGGTGCCCGAGAGCTAACTTTCTCTGACGCTACGCACGTCACTGTGACGTCATGTCGTATTCCAGAATCTTCCTTTCCAATCAACAAATAACGCGTACTTTCGGAATGCAGTCTTGTAATCAATCTTTGCATTGTGCCTGAATCGCAGTACCACTGTATTTCATTGACTAGTGAATCCACCGTTGTATTACGTTAGATCAGTAGTTTCCAACCTGGGGTTCGCGGACCCCTTGGGGGTCCGTAATAAAGCATTTGGGGGTCCGTGATTACCTTGATGAATCTGGAAAAAAACTTTGTTCTATATGCGTGGATGGAGGCTGGAGCACCAGCTATGCTTGGGAACAAATCCGGATTCGCTGCTTTTGTAAAAAACGAAGCTCCTCGCGTGGTTGTTACCCATTGCTTCTTGCACACGTACGCCTTAGCAGCAAAACTTTACCAGCAAGTCCCAAAGAAATTCTGACGAATTGCGTGAAAGTTGTTAATTTCATCAAAAGCAGAGCTGTAAACCACCGTACTTTTAAAGCGCTATGTCAAGCAGTAGGGTCAGATTACGAAGTACTTTTGTATCATTCTGAGGTACGTTGGTTATCTAGAGAAGTTTTAAAACGACTGCAGCGGCTAAAAAATTAGGTATCAACTTTTTTGAAAGCAAAAGGAAGTCCCCTTTCAAAATTATTCGAGAGTAAAAGTTTTCTATACGGCATGGCCTACTTAGCCGATATTTTCGGTCATATTAACAATGTTAATCGTGGCATTCAAGGACCAGGTGTGACAATAATTGATGCAGCTGAAAAACTGAAAGCGTTTTTAGCAGGGTTGTCAGATTGGAATAATTGATTCCAGATCTGGAATCAAAACGAACTGTCTAGCAGGGAAAAAAAATGTCTGGAATCTGGAATAATTTTTAGAAGCAAATTGGGATTGTTTAGACAAGTCTAGATTGTTTCGGTAATTGTCTTTTTTTCATTGCATTTAGTAGCTGCAATGCGTGCGCGTAACTTTCTGCCTTAGTTCCGTCTCTTTGATTGAAACTGTGTTGCTGAATTGCACGCTCTCTGGCACGAAAGCCTGTCTGTGAGAAGTGTGACGCAACCTAGTTAGCTGACAGGACTTTCCGCTCACTGAACACTGGGTTGTATTTCCATGTATGTTAAGTTTACTTTTAATCTGTTATGTTTTTAGGTTGTTACAGAATGCAGTACCGTAGACCCGTAGTTACTGTTAAGTACCGGTACGATATTTATTGATTTTCATATTTTGTTGCATCGAAGCAGTTAGATAAGAAGTTCAAAAATCCAAGCGTATGTGAAGTTTATTGTAGGAAGAATATGACTCTACGCAGTGGCGTATCCTGGTGGGTTGAGCAAGGGATTGAAGGGAAGCAATAAAACTCGTGGGGGTAAGAACGTTCCGAAGGCACGCGTTTTCTAAGGGGTCCGAGGGCATGCCCCCTGGAAAAATTTTGCAAAATTACACTCAAATAATGGATTATATGTAGTGCTTTCTGGAAACACTTTTAGGGTAGGCTAATATTTGTATGTACGTACGGTATGAAATTTTTTAGCAGATATACAGCGATTAACTTATTAAAGGTAGCTCTTACACAAACGGGCAAAAACTGGGCAAGGCTTCTCAGCAGGAGGCAACCCTACGTACATTTTTCAAGAATTCTAATGATATAAAGAAAAAACAGTTGCTCTTTCGCTTGCTGTGTTCATTTGTCAGCATACATCGTTTACACTGCCAATCATTTGACAAACTTAATTTTTCAACAAGCACGCAGGCACAGACATAAAATTGGGGTGAACAAAGGCTACAAAACTTGATAAAAAATGTGCTGGCATCATCTTATCTTAGGGATATTTTCATTTCAACATGAAGATTCTCACCACTACTTATTGTAAGTTATATCATATTTACAATATACACTGCGTATTTAATGGTATTTTGTTTTAGACTTGAAATGAAATGTCTGGAATAAATTTAGAATAATTTAGAATCAAACTGGCATGCAATCTGGAAGGGAAGGCTACAACTAATCTGAAAACGCTGGTTTTTAGCCAAATTGCCGGTTTGGAAACGCAGATGGGAAGCAGGTAATTACGCTAACTTTCCAATGTTAGAAGATCATCTTGATGGATAAAACTCAAAGAGAATGTACTCTTTTGATCTCTATAAAAGAAAAATTTTGCGCACACTTTGAAACCTTCCAAATCTCATTTCAATGTTATTTCAATTTAGAACACCTGCCGCACGAAGTTGAAACATGGATTCGAAATCCTTTTCTTTTTGACTTGAACAATATTAGCGATGACGATCTCAGTAAAGATGACCTAATTGATTTGAGATCAAAGGAGTTATTACGCATTGAATTTCATTCAAAAACTGTGAAAGAATTTTTGTGCTCACAGCTGCAAACCTACCCATTCTTGACAAAGCAAGCGATTATTGTTTTGTTACCATTCATAACCACTTACCTTTGCGAGGCAAGATTCTCAAATCTTGTTACAATAAAAACTAAACATCGAAATCGCCTGGACGTTGAAGATGACATGCGTGTTGCATTGTCAAAAACTCAACCACAGTTCAGTCGTTTAGTTCAGGAAAGATAACAACAGCCCTCTCATTAAGTTTTCTTATGTTGAAAAAGTTTCGGCATGGCACTTTGGGTCGTCTTAATATTCAAATACTGCAGACATTTCTTGAACAATTCATTTATTTTCTTATTTGAGAAACTGCTTAACTTGATATTTGCCGCAGGAGTTATAGCGGCTTCTTCTTTCGTATGAGAAGTTGGTTTTTTGGACTACATTTCATTGGGGTCAAATGTCCGGGCATTCTTCGAGCAGCCACTTGATTGTAGAGTCCTCCAGCGTTGACAGGCCAACTTCCCTTGGAGGAGTAAACGTCGGGCAGTGGTAGAGGATGTGATCTGCTGTCTGTTCCTCTGCACCACAGTTGCATGCCGCTTACCTTTGCGAGGCAGGATTCTCAGTCATAGCGGCAATGCAATATGACACAGTACAGTAGTTAAGTAGCATAATTATTACAATAGTCAATAGTATGTTAATTGAGTTTCAGGCAAAATTTAGGTAGGGGTCCGCAGAATTAATAATTTGTCTAAAGGGGTCCGTGACAACAAAAAGGTTGGGAACCACTGCGTTAGATGATCGCATGTAGAATTGGCAATGCCTGTGGATGCGCCTCTCCAATTTAAACTAGAGTTCCTTTTAAGAAACTGCAACTATGATTCTTCACTAGACTGCTATTCAACTATACTATACTGTTCGAGACAATTCGAGGATTATTCAACTCAGACTCGCTATTATTCTGTTTGTAATCAAGAATGTTAAATGGTGAAATGTAATATGCAGTATTCTGTTCTCTGGAAGATGCAGTCGTAAACGAAGTTTCTTTTTCCCAAAGTCGAATTTCTTTTTGTTGTGATGAAGTTCGTAATGTAGTACGCCAGCATGCTAGTATTTCGGTAGTGGGATTGTCAATAGTTCGGTGTTCTCTTTTTGCTACGTTTGGATTCTGTTCTTCTGAAACTAGCAGTCAAGTTAGTAAACAACGCAGTCTTAAAGGATTCTATCATGTGGTCAAGTACTATTCTGTCAACTAGTCAATAAAATAGGCAGTGAAGAAGACTATCGTGTCCTGGTCATTCCTCGCCAGTTCTGATCTCGGTTCTGTCCAGGAATGTCGCCGTCAGCATGGACGGCTGCATAATGAGCGCGCGTGCTAACTACCGCGTCCGCTACATATTTATGGTGACCCCGACGTGATTTTTTGGATTAGATTGAAACTTACATTGAATTACTTTCCTGTGGAGTATTGTACGATTATCTTCGCCGGACGCTTCAACAACGACTGCGACAACTACCATCACTGTTGTGCCCTGTTCAAGTTCGAGTTGGACCCCTGGACTCAAGCTAAGTGTTAATTTACAATGTCTATATACTATTTTATGCTATTGTGTCGGCCATGAGCCTTTTAATCTCCCTCGCCGTTGCTGTCCTTAGTCGTCGCCTCACTCGTGGCTCGCGATCGGGGTGTCTTCACAGCAGTGATGATAACGTGTTTCGCCCCCTTCTGGACGACTCTCTCCAGACACTGGTTTGTGAGGCCTGTAGGTACCTTAGGCTTTGTTGCACATTCACTGTTTAGTTCTTCGTCCTGGGCACAACGTAAAACTGCATCCATCCATTCATTCCACTCTTCCTTAGTTAGCTTAGTCACCGTTCTCGTATATAGTTATCGAACTAATCACAGTAGCTTTCCGTCCTGGGCATGACGGAAAACTGCAACCACTTCTTAGTCTTGGGTAAAACTTGAAACTGCATACATTTCCTCAGTTAATCACTCCCTCGTTTAGCAGTTCCCTGCTCTGTAGTTGTCTTTAGGAACAGCGCTTCCCTCATATAGGCGTGCGACGCAGCACACTTCCTGCATATAGTACTTGTTACAATCCCTGACTGACCATCGTCGTTTTGATCACGTAGCGCTTTGTTGTTTATCTTTGTAGCCACTGTTGTTAGGATCTTGCTTGTTAAGGTGGTATCATAGATATAAGTCGACATGCTGCTTGCCCGTCGCTTTCTGCCTTTTTGGCCTTGTCCTACCACTGCTTCCGTTACTCAGTTGTCCTAGATGTAAGCCGACATGCTGCTCGCGACTAGCTTGCCCGTCGCTTTCTGCCCTGCTGGCCTTGTTTCGTCACAGCTACTCGCATTCATCCGTCCACCGCTTCCTGCCCTGTTGGACCGGTTTCCTGTGCAGTCGCTTCGTATAGCTATCATACTTTCAGTGTATCTACCATTCAGTCCCTGTACTTGCAGCACTGCATATATACATTAAATGCTTCCGCAGTGTTCACCTTGTAGTTGTAATTGTAACCTTGTAGTTGTAATTGTAACCTTGTAGTTGTAGTTGTAACCTTGTTGTAGTTGTAATTGTAACTTAATTGTAAGCGTTGTAATTGTAACCTTCCACATTTCTTGTGTATGATTGTTATCGCCCTCACTAACCGCATTTTTGTTGCACAGAATAGTCTTATCAGTGGCCGTATGTCTGCTGCACGAGACCTCTGCTTCGACCAACCGTCAGAGCCGACCAGCCGCTCTTCAAGGACAGAGGGACTTTTAGTGCTCGCGCCGTGCGGAGGAGATCCGACCCCGTTCTTGTTTTCAGTGTATACCGTATTATCAATATAATTTAGACATCACCTTGTTATATATATACATACTGTGGCTTGTACTTGCACGTTTCTTCCGCCTCACATGTTTTGCGTCAGGCACCTTCATCAGAAACCAAACGGTTCGCCCCGTTTGCTTTCTTGCGGGGGTGTCTGTGGCGCCCGACAGCTAATTTTCTCTGACGCTACGCGTGTCACTGTGACGTCATGTCGTATTCTAGAATCTTCCTTTCCAATCAACAAATAACGCGTACTTTCGGAATGCAGTCTTGTAATCAATCTTTGCATTGTGCCTGAATCGCAGTACCACTGTATTTCATCGACTAGTGATTCCACCGTTGTATTACGTTAGATGATCGCATGTAGAATTGGCAATACCTGTGGATGCGCCTCTCCAATTTAAACTAGAGTTCCTTTTAAGAAACTGCAACTACGATCCTTCACTAGACTGCTATTCAACTATACTATACTATACTGTTCGAGACGATTCGAGGATTATTCAACTCAGACTCGCTATTATTCTGTTTGTATAATCAAGAATGTTAAATGGTGAAATGTAATATGCAGTATTCTGTTCTCTGGAAGATGCAGTCGTAAACGAAGTTTTTTTTCCCCAAAGTCGAATTTCCTTTTGTTGTGATGAAGTTCGTAATGTAGTACGCCAGCATGCTAGTATTTCGGTAGTGGGATTGTCAATAGTTCGGTGTTCTCTTTTTGCCACGTTTGGATTCTGTTCTTCTGAAACTAGCAGTCAAGTTAGTAAACAACGCAGTCTTAAAGGATTCTATCATGTGGTCAAGTACTATTCTGTCAACTAGTCAATAAAATAGGCAGTGAAGAAGACTATCGTGTGCTGGTCATTCCTCGCCAGTTCTGATCTCGGTTCTGCCCAGGAATGTCGCCGTCAGCACGGACGGCTGCATATGAGCGCGCGTGCTAACTACCGCGTCCGCTACAGGCCCTTAGAGAAATCATTCTATTTGAATAAGGTTTATAGATCACTAGGAGTTTCTGCAGTTCTAGCTGATTTAAATTTTATTAATCACTTAACTGTATCTAAATTTAAAATTGGCAATGGCTCAAAACACAGTTAAAGAAGAAATCAAAAAGATTCTAGCCACTACAGACATATTAGATGAAGTAATAAAAGAAAGACATTACCCATTGAAACATGCATCAAGCAAGACGAAGCTCTCATAGATGAGATAGCTCAAAAACTGGTAAAACATCTTCTTGGAAATAAAGTATTTAAACAACAGATGGAAAATCAAATAAATGCTTCTGTCAAAGAAAAAAAGTGCTCAACTGGACAACAAATTTAAAGAAGTTGAAAAAAAAACAAGAAGAATTAGAACAATACTCAAGAAGAAATTGTATCTTGATACATGGAATGCCAGAAGAAACAAAGGAAATACTGACAAGATTGTAGAAAAATTTTTAAAAGAAAAATTGGATATCACCATCACACAAAAAGATATTGACAGAAGCCATAGGCTAAAAGCAAAGCCAAACCATTGCAGACCTTTAATTGTCAAATTCACAAACTATCACTTAAAGTATATGGTGTATTCTCAGAAACGAAAATTAAAAGGAACCAAACTTCTGATCACTGAGTCGCTCACATCTCAAAGGATGAAATGCATCAGAATGTTAGAAACAAAAAGGCAGGAAAAAGAAATCCATTCGTACTAGACAACAGATGGGAAAATATTTTACATCAAAGCAAAAGACAGCAGTAAGAAAATTTTTATGCCCTTCAACATTGAAAATTGTGAGCTTTAAATTTCTTTTTATGATAGACATGATACATTATCTACATATTACTAATGAAAAATCAGTTGGTACTCTCTGATACTGTTAAGTGTTTCTAAACTATTCTTTATAACGCAAAACAAAACAAGGTTTTTTACTGAAATGACACCTCACTTATGCTATGTAGCCTATGTCAGAAATCTTGTAAAATAAACCAGAATTCTATTTGCTGTGACATATGTGATCAGTATGGGCACACTTGAAGTGCATATCTTTAACTTTGCCACAATTTAAAAAACTTGGAGCCTCTGATGAGCCATACTACTTTAACAAATGCATGTCATGCATTATTCCTTTTAATAACATATCAAATCTAGACCTAACCACACTTAATAATGATAAACCTTACAAGGTAAATGAGCTTTTGCGTGATCAAAGCCATTGTTATTGTGAAATCAAGGATCTATCTTCAAAGATAAATGTCTATGAAAAGAATCAACTGTTATTACTCCATGTGAATATGAGAAGCTTAGTTGCTAATCTCGCAAAACTAGAATCATTGCTCACTGAAATGCCAAGGCTACCAGATATAATTGCCGTATCAGAAACCTGGCTTAATGATAATCGTACTCAGTTTGTCCAGTTGCAAGGATACAATTTTATTTGTTCTCACAGTACACATGCAGACACTAAATCAGTAGCTGGTGGTGTGGAAATGTACATAAACCATTCAATAACATATTATCAATTGGACAATTTTGGTTTAAACATAAAAGGTGGTGAAGAATTGTGGGTAAACATACCAGCAACAAATAATAAGCACTGTTTAATTGGTGTTCTTTACAGACATCCTCAACATAAACTTGATGAATTTCAAATGAAACTCTGTGAATGTATTGACACAACAAATACCCTAAACAGGAACTACTATATATGTGGTGACATTAACATTGATCTTTCAAAAAAAGATGTTAACTCATCTGTCAAAGGCTACTCCGATACACTTCTCAGTTATGGCTGTCAGCAACTAGTGGAGACTCCTACCCGAGTAACCGCTAAAAGCTCAACTTTAATTGATCATTTTTACACAAATGACTTAAAGAATAAAATTATGTGCCATACTTTGCTACATGACATTTCTGATCATTTTCCAATTACAATTGCAATACAGTCAATGAAACCCAAAGAGGGGAAACATACTCATACAATTAGAGATACAAGAAATTTTTCTGCAGAAAGGTTCTTATGTGATCTTGAGAATTCATTTACAAATCACTGTACATTAGATCAATCAATTCATAATCAATTTAATGACTTTATAGATACATATAACGACATACTTAATAAACATGCACCGCCTCGAATCTTGACAAGAAAAGAAAAAAGGCTCAAGGCTAAACCATGGATAACAAAAGCAATCTTAAACTCTATCAAAACCAAAAACAAATTATATTCCCTAAAAATAAAAACACCAACTGATACATCTGCTCATGATGCCTACAAAAAATATAGAAATTTGCTCACTCATGTTAGGGAAAGAGCAAAAAAGATGCATTACAACTTTTTAATTTCAGTGAGCAAACACAACACTGGAAAGACATGGGAAACCATAAATGATATTCAATCTTAATAATGAAATCTTATCTGAACCAGCACAAGTGAGCAATTGTTTCAATGATTATTTCACTAAAATTAGTCCTTCAATGGCATCGAAGATTCCTTTGTCAACCACTGGGTCTCCACTAAATTTTCGAAGTGTTCCATATTCCTTTTTTCTGTCATCCATCACTGAAGAAGAAGTGCTTAAACATCTGAACAATTTGTCATGCTCTAAAAGTACTGGATTCAATGGAATACCTATGAAATTTATAAAGTTATCCTCATTAGTAATAGCACCCATCCTCACTAATCTATTCAATGAATGTATTAATCAAGATGAATATCCTGACATCCTAAAAATTGCTCAAGTGACTCCTATACATAAAAATGGATCTAAAAAAAGCTGCAGCAACTACCGACCAATATCAATCCTGTCACCTTTCACAAAAGTGTTTGAAAAATGGCTGTTTGACCAAATGCACAAATATCTAGCAAAAAAAGACCTTATTACACCTCACCAATTTGGTTTTAGGCCAGAATATTCCACTTCACTTGCTGTTTCAAACATTTGTGATGATATTTTAGCAAATCTTGATAACAAAAAAAACACCTGTTCGGTATTTCTTGATCTTGCTAAGGCTTTTGATACAGTCGACCATACTATTCTCATAAAAAAATTAGAAAAATATGGATTTTCGAGGCCATTCCCATCAGTTGTTAAAATGTTACATCAGCAACCGTCAACAATACACAGTTGTAAATGGTGTTCCGTCCACTTCTAGAAAAGTTACCTGTGGAGTTCCCCAGGGTTCAACATTAGGACCTCTCCTCTTTTTGTTGTATGTAAATGATCTGCCAAACTCAACAAAAATGACTGTTAAATTATTTGCTGACGATACAAATCTAATGATGGCAGACAAATGTGAGAATGACTTACAACAAAATGTGAACACAGAACTTGAAAAGGTTCTCACTTGGATGAAACTTAACAGGTTATCAATAAATTTTACAAAAACAGAATACATGCTTATTACAAACAAAAAACAAATAAGAGATGTTAACATTAAGATTGGGAGTAAACCAATTCAGCAAAAAGATCAAATCAAGTACCTTGGTGTCTATATTGATAATAAGTTAACGTGGAAACACCACATAGAACAAGTCTGTGGGAAAGTTGCAAAGGGTTCTTGGGCACTATTAAAACTGAGAGATTATGTGAATTCAGACACATTGACAACCGTTTATTATACTTTAATTTACTCCCAACTTCAATATTGCATTACTAGCTGGGGTAAAGCTTGCAACAAAGTTCTAGACCCTCTCAGAAAAATGCAAAAAAGAATAATAAGAATAATCACAAAAAGCGATTATAAATTATAATAGAATAATGGTAGGTAATCAAGAAAACCAATCGAGAAAATGTGTATCAACTACTTCTCAAGCAACAGTCTAAAACGTACCTCGTTTCGAAGATAAGCTACCGTACATTAAAAAATGTTCCGATATTGGTACCCATGCAAAAATAGAGTTTGTAGCCTATTGCAAACAAGGTCCTGCTTATCAGTATCGTTAAGGTGACCAAATCGTTAGGAATAAAGGCATGCCGTTGGAACTACATGATGTTTGATACAACCTTTGTTATTTTCGAAAGCTTATTTGGTGTAGGCTAGGCCTACTCATGTAAAAAAAGTTTACTGAGGTAAAATACAGCATTATCGGCTCGGTGGCTTAGTGGTTAGTGCGCCCGCCTCTGAATCGGTAGGCATGGGTTCAATACCTTGTCGGGTCATACTAAAGACTTTTTAAAAATGGTACTGAATCTAATTCCTGCTTCGCACTGAGCAATGGAGTGGATTCGGGTAATAATGTACTCAGTTGCGCCTCTATACGGCTGCATTGACACTGTCTGCTTTGTAAAGCGCTGAGGAGCAACGCATTCTGCGATGGATACAGCGCTATATAAAAACTAACATTATTATTATTATAGCCTAATACCATATTTATAATATAATATATTATATTCTAAACCATACATGAATGCATACAATCTATGTATGCCTTTATAAAGCCAAGATATAATTAGAAAGAAAATAAAATTGGGGAGAAAGAGAATTTTTCCACTGTTTAATATAGCCTACCGTAGATGGACATGTTGCCCACGTGGCCAACTTACCTTCCATGGTGGGCCAAATTACCCGCACAGGAAGGCAAGATGGTCCATTTTATTTTTTTCGGAAAACTTGAAAAATTATATACTTAAGAATGTTTGTTTGATGCAAGAATATGTCAACTTTTAGAGTGATAAATTCTCTACTCTTCAATAGCATTCGCTTTAACATATGTTTTGTTATTATAAACAAACATAACTCAGCAACAACACTACATTTAACATTATAAAACAAAAAACAAAAGCGAACGTTTTCGGCTAGTCATACAGCCCTTTTCAAGCCTATAAGAAAAAAATACATATTAAAAGAAATGCTAAAGAATCATATAGCCTAGTATCACAGCAAAAATATGGTCAAATCTAAACATTGAAGAAACTGTCTCTCTCACACAAAATGACAACTGAAAATTACACAACACAACGGGTCAAGTATTTGAGAAGTAAAAATTAATAAATTATGCAGAAAAGAAATCAGGCAGAATTACGCAAGATTGACAGAAGCACAACACGAGATAGTGGCACAAACAAAGAAAATGCAAGCACAAGACGTGATAATTCAATCAAAAACTGTTAAAAGATATAAGAAGCTCCGCCAGCAAATAATTGCCTGTTGAGCCCTGGGTTTAAAGATTTGATGATCAATGCCTCGTGAATCTTGGTGTCGAACTCGGACAAACACTTACGAACAATTTTGAAGGACTGCAATGACGGTTTATTGTTTGAGCACGATTGGCAGTTTCTAATATGGTCTTTAATTGCACTGTTTTTATTAAAATTAGCTAAATTCAAATGCTCTCCCACTCTCGTCACCAAATGTCGTGTGGTCATACCAATGTATGACGATCTCGCATCATGCGAGCAAGTGAACTTATAAACGACGTTTGAACATAAGCGGAAAGGAGTTTTAGACTTCAACTGAAAATAATAACCAGCTTTAAATGTTTTATAAACGGGAAAAATCTTAACGTTAAACTTCAAGGCAATAAATCTGGACAAACTTGTGGCAAAACGTTTGGATTCCTTACCAACAAACGGGATTGTTAGAAAGTTTTTGAAATCAGGCTCCTCAACTAGAGACGTGGTGGAGACCGAATTCAAAAACCCCCTAAGAACCTTATTGAAAAACCAAGTCGGATAATGATTGGCACCAAACTACGAGCGTAATTTATTAATTTCATTATTGAAACAGTCATTGTTCGAGCAAATGTCTCGAGCTCGCGAGATAAGGCACTTGATCAAAGCAGATTTGTAATTAGATGGGCAAACAGCGCTGAAATTAAGAAAAAGATTAGTGTTTGTCGGTTTACGCCAGACCCAAGTATCAAACTCATTACCATTTATCTTAATTTCTACATCCAGAAAAGGTAGAGTCTCCGTGGCTTTTTCTACAGTAAAATTTATGTTTTCATGTTGCGTATTGAGTACTTCAAGAAACTGTGAACACGAATTATCGTTATCAAATATGGCAAAAATATCGTCAATATAACATAAGTAAAGCTTGGGAAAGAATTGGAAAGTACTTTTAGAAACAAATGTTATTTTCGAGGTGGGCAAGAAAAAAATTGGCAAGAGTGGGACCGAGAGGTGAACCCATAGCCACTCCGTCAATTTTTTTTATTTTTTTTTTATTTTTTTTTATTATTACACAACAATAACAACACAGATAATTTTTTTTTTTTTTTTTTTATTTCGCGCAACGCTCAGAGTTCAAGATGGATACCACTACACAGATAACAAACGCAAAGATATTGTACTCATCAGCACATCAGCAAGATGCATGCAAGTTCTAGCTCACAAACTATCTATGTCATGTGGTTCCATTTCAATTGGTGTTTTTTCAAATTCTTAAACTTTACGGCGATCACTCGCTCTGATTGCTGAGTTTCTTTTACCGTTTGAATAAACTGGGAAATTGTCGGGTTAGCCGGCATATTTGCATCGATAAACAACATATCGTGCGCATATAAGTAAACAATTCAACAAATTAGAATTCACAGTTCCAAACAGAATCAACTGGTCATTAGCCATAACAGGGTATCTCAGTTTTGCTGATATCCAAGAAAAAACATCTTCCCAATAATTCTTTACAACATGACATTCACAAAACAAATGAAAGGTATTCTCCGTAGCAATTTTGCAAAATGTACAGAGGTTGCTCTCCTTCAGACCAAACGCAACCAACGCGTCATTGGTCACAATTGCTCTGAGGTTCAGCTTTACTTGGAATGCTCGTAGTTTGCTCTCTAGCGAGCTGTAGGGTACTGATTTGTAAATGTTTTCCCACCGCGTTAGGTTCCAATTCATTCCAGCAATGTGCTGCCATCTGTTTTGTTGCTTTGTCGGAGTTAATTTGACTTTGAAAAGGTAAAAGTGATATGCAGTTTTTGTTGATTCGCATATTGTGTTTAGGTTGGATGTGAGTGTGGTAATGTTGGTGGTGTAGTTTGGGCGATTTAAATTGCTGTTTTCTCCATCCCAGGAAGGAGGTAATGATGAGATGAGTTCGATAAATTTAATAAATGTTTCGTTGCTGGGTGTCAAGTTGTAAGCTGAGCATATGTCATCATAAGACTGGTACTGTCCGTTATGGTCTACCAATTGGCCAAAAAAAAGAATTTGCGCCTCAGCTAATTTTTTATTATACAGAGATTTCCCATTGAGTTTTATTGACTTATTTAACCATAAGGGCTGATGCAAAGTCTCGGCGTGTGATGCGTTGTGGTGACAGTATAATATTTGCAGAAACTTCATGCAAGCAGAGGTTGACTGGAAGGGTATAATATTTTTGATTTTTTTGTTTATTGAAGTAAAGGTGCTGGTTGCTAGACACATGAGCATGGTTGGGGATACCAAAGCTTGTTCAACAATTTTCCAAGGAGCAGAATAATCTTCATCGAGCAGTTTGCTTATCCATCGAGATTGGAACGCATAGATGTAAGACTGTATGTCTGGCATTCCTATGCCTCCTTCATGTATATCACAGCAAAGAGTCATGCGACTTACTCGTTCCCAAGACGAGCCCCACAGAAATTGGAAAAGTTTTCTGTTGATGTTAGACAAAAGTTTTTTAGGCATCGAAACAGGAAGAGCGTTAAGTTTATACATCAACGTGGACGTCAACAAACTTTTAATGATTGTTTTTTTCCCCAATAATGTTAAGCCTCGCGAAGACCATATGTTTATCAAAGTTGAAATTTTCTGTTGACAAGGGTCAAAATTTAGAGTACCAATAGTTGTCGGTGATGCCTGTCTGACTGGGACGATAATGCCAAGGTAAGTAAAATTGTTTTCTGCCCAAGTTAGGTTCGGGCAAGCTAAGGGCTTGCTATTTCCAAAGTTTGTACCAATGTGAAAACCTGTAGATTTTGTTTGGTTTATTTTACACCCGGAAAGTGAGCCAAACTTGTCAAACAATGTTAACGTATTACTTATCGTTTCTTCGTTGCCATCAGTGTACAATAAAGTGTCATCAGCCAGTAAAGAGATTTTTATCTCATTGTCTAGCACTTTAATCCCCTTTATATCGTCGTTGGATCGCACGGCTATTGCAAGCATCTCTACGCATAGGGCAAAAATTGTCGGCGATAAAGGATCGCCTTGTCTCACGCTTCGCTGAACCTCAAACTTTTCTGAGAAAAACCCATTGTTGGTAATTACTAGGGCAACCAATTTTTTGACCTAAAAACTTGAAATTTTGACTTTATAATTTACAAATTTTGACCTAATTTTGACCAATAACTTTCTGCGTTTGCAACCCAAATGCGATATACAAAGCATATTAGAAGTCAAACCGTTATACCGTATCTTCTTTTTCTAATGAGATAAGAGAAAAATGTGGAAGACTCAACGAAACCACAGCTAACGAACAGGTAATGAAAGTAACTCGAAAAACTGCAAAAGGAAATATGGAGTGTCTTTAAATATCCCAAAATGACTGAGAGGGTTCTGCAGTATTATACTTCAACATCAAGTAATGTTTCACATTATCGCCTTTGAAGTTCCTGTCTTCTGTCATTCACCTTTAGGTGTTGGAGGTATAGGCTACTCGGAACCGTAATCAAGCAGTGTACTACGAACTTTAGAATAATTTGATTGTTTAACCTTAGGCATAATTATAGGCTAGCTAAAGACAAATTTGAGAACATCAAGAAGCTAAAACTCAATACTATGTGTATAATGGTTTGAGCATTCACCTAACCAAGAACAAAGACCACGTTACCTGCCTTCCACGCCTAGGCTACTTAATATTCAATCATCAGTAGTGGGCGAAACAAGATTATTACCTCAGAAATTGCAACAAATGGATTATTACGTCAGATTAGCAACAGAAATTGCAACAAAAAATCAAAATCTGTGTAGTTTTAATAAAAATATCAATAGAGAGAAGAAAAACTAACGTTAAAAGAAAATTTTGACCTAACCATAAAATTTGACTTTTTTTTTACTTAATAACTTTGAAGCCTCTCTTCGTGTCAGCCTGAAATTTAGTTTATGGACGTTTTATAAACTTTGAACAAGGCAGAAAATTTTTGACTTTATTGACTTTTGGTTGCCCTAGTAATTACGCATGTAGGATTTTTATAAAAGATTTTGACCCACTCTATAACTTCGTTTTCAAATCCAAACGCTTTCAAGCATTCGAATATGAAATCCCATTCTAAGGTATCAAATGCCTTATAAAAATCTATTGAGAGTATTGTTCCGGGTATGCGTTTGTGTTCAGCGTAATCCATTATGTTAAACAATAAACGAATATTGTCTCCAATATATCAACCAGGAATGAAGCCTGATTGGTCACGAGCGACAAGCGCATTTAGATGCCGCTTAACTCTGTTATTGATTACTTTGCTAAGAATTTTGTAATCAGCATTCAAGAGGGTAATAGGTCTGTAACTATCTGACAATAGTGGGTCTTTGTTTGGTTTGAGCAAAAGCGTTATTACTCCTTCGGACTGGGTAGGCGTTAATTGAGAATGCTGTTTTGTGAAACAGACAGATTTCATGAACACTTGCTTTATTTCTGGCCAAAACACCTTGTAGAACTCGATAGAAAAACCGTCTAAACCAGGAGATTTATTCTTTGCCATTTTTTTAATAGCACAAAAGCATTCATCTTCTGTGATTTCATTAACCAGCAAGTTGTCTCTGTTTACAGTTGGGATGGACAACGAAGAGAGAAACTTTTTGATTTTTTGTGTCATAGAAAATGTACTTTGTACCATAAACAGACATAACTAAGCAACAACACTACATTTAACATTATAAAAACAAAAAACAACAAGCGAACGTTTTCGGCTAGTCATATAGCCCTTTTCAAGCCTATAAGAAAAATACATTATTGAAAGAAATGCTAAAGAATCATATAGTATCACAGCAAAAATATGGTCAAATCTAAACATTTGAGAAACTGCCTCGCTCACACAAAATGATAACTGAAAATTACGCACCACAACGGGTTAAGTATTTCAGAGGTAAAATTAATTGATTGTTCAGACAAGTTCGCTTGTTGTTTTTTGTTTTTATAATGTTAAATGTAGTGTTGTTGCTTAGTTATGTCTGTTTATGGTTTAAAAGAGTTACCTCTCTACCCAAATTGTATTATAATGTACTTTGTGTTTTATATAAATTTTCATAAAAACAACTTAGAGTTTTAAGAATTTCTTTTTGGTTAGTCACGTGTGAATTATTCGATTTTAGACACGTTATCGTTTTTTTGACGCCTTGGCGTCTTTCCAAATTTAGAAAATACGCAGTGTTTTTTTCTCCTTCTTCGGCCCACCTGGCTCGACTTCGAACAATCGCTGCGCGGGTGCGAGCTTCCGCAAATTTATCAAGCTCAAGCTGCAGAGCCTTCAATGAATTCAACAACTCATCGTCAGGGCTTGCGTCAGAGATTCGTTGCTTGGTGTCTTCAAGTCGTTTTTCAATGTCGGTTTGCTTTGCCTTTGTTTTGATTTATTAGCACTATATTTGATGATATGGCCACGCAGACCGCATTTTAAGGCGTCCCACAGTGTGTTGGGATTAACATCTGGTGTGTCATTATGACTAATGAACTCCCGAATGAACTCTTTTGTTTCAGTTGTAAACAAGCGATCGCTCAGCAGAGAATCATTAAATTTCCAATATCCTCTCCCGCGCTGATTTGGAGATACGTTCAATAATAAATTGACTACGCTGTGGTCAGATTTTACGCTTGGTTGAATAGAACAGCTTTCGCACTGTTGGGTTAAATTCTTTGATACCAGGAAAAAGTCTAATCTAGAGGCAGTGAAGGAATTTGCTTGTACGGTATTCGTGTAAAAAGCTTTTTGTTTGGGTGCTTAAGTCGAAATATGTCAAGCAGTTGTAAATGCTCCATGTGGTGACGGAGTGTTTGACTGGAACGGAAGTTATTATGTTTTCGGGCCACCTCCTTGCTTATCCAAATTTTCGTTTAAAACGAGATTGAAATCTCCACCTACGATTAAATTTTCGTGATCAATGCTTTCAAGAATTGAAAACAGGTTGTCGTAAAATTGCGGTTGGTCAATGTTTGGGCCATAAATGTTGAATAATGTGAGCTTGCACTCCCCAAATTTGATATTGCAGATAACGTATCTTCCATTTGTATCTATAGTTTTGTCCGTAATGCTATCCAATTTGTCTGAAAAGCGTTTCGAAAATAGAATTGCGACACCTCTGCTAGCTGAAGTACCGTGACTGAACAACACTTGACCCCCACATTCCATTTGCCAACGCTTTTCAACGTCAGGCGTGCTGTGGGTTTCTTGAAGGAGAGCAACGTCACAAGCCTTATTTTTCAAATAATTAAAAACAATTTTTTGCTTCATCGTGTCCCCAAGGCCATTTACATTATAAGTGACAATCTTTAAGTTTGAAGTAGCCATTTAAATTGTAATAAAAGTGCAGTACATAAATCCTTAATATGAATCTTGTTTTTGAAAACACTGAAAACCGCATTGACACTGAAAAGGTTCCTTATCACATTCATACACATAAAATTCTTCACATTTACAGTACAAAATAATTCTATTGCATTTTATATTTTGGCAAACCTTACTTTTCGATTTTTCTGGCAAGGTATTTAGCGTGTTACAAAAGCAAACAATGCCTTGCTTCTTGCATATACCATAATCAAAAGTGTTACCTTTTTGGGTCTCTGGAACTAAAAATGGAGTTGTAGGGTCACAGCATGCTTTCATCACCTTGAAGTTAGTTGAGCAGCTGGGGGCTGGGGCAGTGGTAGGTCGAAGAGTTGTTCATCATCTTTCCTTCTACCTGACAGAGCGTGCATTTCATAGTCGTTTCTTGGCGTCTGTTTGTCAATTTGGAGTTCGGTTTTTTGTTATCTGGGCTTTCTAGGGGTCGTTTTGTTGCCTTCGTTGTATGAGACGTTGGGATAATTACTTCTTCAGGGCTTTTTACGATATCGGAATTTTCTTTTAACGGTAAGGATGGAAATCGCCCGTTGGATTTCTTTTTTGGACAGGTTATTAGCTTGTGACCTGTATCGCCACATATTTTACAGGTTAGCTCCTGCCCAGGGTAATTCACGTACAGTTCTTCTCCATCAACATATATGTAACTTGGGATCGGTTTCTTCTCTAAGTCTTTTTGCTGCATTTTGACTATTCTCAAACCTGTCAGCAGTCCATTTTGATCTTTCACACAGTTGATGGAAATGGGTTTTTCAAAATTTTCTTCTAGATATGCATGGCGATATCTTGATTTTCTAGTGGGATTGGCACCCATCTAATTTTCACATCGATTTGATCGTAGTGGTACAACCCCACTTTCAAGATTGCATCTACCGATTGAAGTGCGCTGTGAAGATTGAGCACATGCTGTCGTTCGGTGCAAGTAACCTCGACAAAACCTTTTCGTTCAGCTATGCCGACAATGTTCTTTATATCAAACTTGCATTTCTTTATAACTTCGTAGATTTCTGTTCTAGAAAGCTGACTTCTGCTTTTAAATCTTAAACAGTTTGGTCTAGTTTTGACTTTCTTTTTAACATTGCTCTTAACAGCTTGCGAGTATGAATTGCTTTCCATTGAAATATACGTCCGTCTAATCAGGGCCGGATTTAGCTGATGGGGGGCCTGGGGCACTTTTAGATCGGGGGGCCCCCCTGCAAAAAAAATTTTCGCGCCTTCGGCGCGAAAAAACCACCTCTGCGTCCACAGTAGCATCGATCCAGCACTGCACACCATTTTGGAGAAACTTCAATGGCTGAAAGGAAAAAAAAATAACACAAAATCACATTTTTTCCACGTAGGGGGGCCCTTCAAATGTCGGGGGGCCCGGGGCACCTGCCCCCTCTGCCCCCCCCTAAATCCGGGCCTGCGTCTAATACGCTGACAAAACGAGAATGTACTAAAATTGTTCAAATCCGAGCAGAAATGAGAAAGCTACAGCACATTTGGTGGAGGCACTATTCACTGATCACATCAAACTTTACTCCGTCAATTTGCTTGTACAATTTATCTTTGTATAGAAACATGCCCTCTGTGGCTAAATGCATCAATTTGATAAAATTGTCTTTTTTGATGAGCGGGTGATTTGGCTGGTCTTCTGCAAATATGTAATCCGCGATAATGTTGATGGTTTCTTTTAAAGGGACGTTAGTGAATAGCGATTGTACATCAAAACTGACCATTACTTGATTTGGAGCACATTGAAAATCTTTCAGCTTGTCCAAAAAATCGTTGGTTGAGTCGAGCATGTACTTTTTTGGCATGTAAGGTTTAATAATATTGTCTAAGAATTTAGCCAGAGCATATTCCGGAGTCGAAATCATTGACACAACTGGACGGGCTGGATTGTCTTTTTTATGTACTTTGATTAACAATGACTGTTTCAATAATGAAATTAATAAATTACGCTCGTACTTTGGTGCCAATCATTATCCGACTTGGTTTTTCAATAAGGTTCTTAGGGGGTTTTTGAATTCGGTCTCCACCACGTCTCTAGTTGAGGAGCCTGATTTCAAAAACTTTCTAACAATTCCGTTTGTTGGTAAGGAATCCAAACGTTTTGCCACAAGTTTGTCCAGATTTATTGCCTTGAAGTTTAACGTTAAGATTTTTCCCGTTTATAAAACATTTAAAGCTGGTTATTATTTTCAGTTGAAGTCTAAAACTCCTTTCCGCTTATGTTCAAACGTCGTTTATAAGTTCACTTGCTCGCATGATGCGAGATCGTCATACATTGGTATGACCACACGACATTTGGTGACGAGAGTGGGAGAGCATTTGAATTTAGCTAATTTTAATAAAAACAGTGCAATTAAAGACCATATTAGAAACTGCCAATCGTGCTCAAACAATAAACCGTCATTGCAGTCCTTCAAAATTGTTCGTAAGTGTTTGTCCGAGTTCGACACCAAGATTCACGAGGCATTGATCATCAAATCTTTAAACCCAGGGCTCAACAGGCAATTATTTGCTGGCGGAGCTTCTTATATCTTTTAACAGTTTTTGATTGAATTATCACGTCTTGTGCTTCTCGCATTTTCTTTGTTTGTGCCACTATCTCGTGTTGTGCTTCTGTCAATCTTGCGTAATTCTGCCTGATTTCTTTTCTGCATAATTAATTAATTTTTACTTCTCAAATACTTGACCCGTTGTGTTGTGTAATTTTCAGTTGTCATTTTGTGTGAGAGAGACAGTTTCTTAAATGTTTAGATTTGACCATATTTTTGCTGTGATACTAGACTATATGATTCTTTAGCATTTCTTTTAATATGTATTTTTTTTATAGGCTTGAAAAGGGTTGTATGACTAGCCGAAACGTTCGCTTTTGTTTTATAATGTTAAATGTAGTGTTGTTGCTGAGTTATGTTTGTTTATGGTTCAAAAGAGCTACTTCTCTACCCAAATTGTTTTGTTATTAGCTCACAAATTCAATTTTTTATTTTGCTGGGCCAACTTACCCGAGTCTCCCCTATTGGTATCAGCTTGGATAGCTGTTAGTGTTTTTTGACGTTTACTGCCGAATATTGCACCCCAAAGGAGATAAATTGGTTTGGTGGAGACCTGTACTAGACAAAGTCACGAAGGTCATTCCTGACAAAGTTGTGTGTTAAAAATATTGCATCTATTTTATTCTGCAATCATTTTGGCTGGAATGACCCATGTTTTGGCTGGAATTATCCCAATTATTCGAAATTAGTGCTATCTAGCACCTTGTGACTTTATAACATATGCCGTGCCTTTACCCGAAAAACCGCAAATTAGACTCATTGCAACTACAAATGTTATGTGCGTAGCCTTTTGGCTCGTACGGCTATGTGATAACATCAGATCGTGGTGTGTTGATGCTGAGTGCCACTTGCATGACAAGGATAAAATCAATGTTCGTTTTTTTTTATAGCAAGAGGGTAGGAATATCCTGATTCCCTAATTATTCCTTTATAACTAACCCTAATCATTCAGCAATCCCGCACCTCTCGCATCTCTATGGCGTGTGAACACTCCCGGTTAAGAACCACTGTTCTAAATACTACATTTTTGTGTGTAATTTTATCTTTCCATGAAACTTTAAGCATTCTTCTATAAATCCATATTTCAATTGGCTCAAGTCGTTTTACCATTTGTGATGACTAGGGCAACCAAAAGTCAATAAAGTCAAAAATTTTCTGCCTTGTTCAAAGTTTATAAAACGTCCATAAACTAAATTTCAGGCTGACACGAAGAGAGGCTTCAAAGTTATTAAGTAAAAAAAAAGTCAAATTTTATGGTTAGGTCAAAATTTTCTTTTAACGTTAGTTTTTCTTCTCTCTATTGATATTTTTATTAAAACTACACAGATTTTGATTTTTTGTTGCAATTTCTGTTGCTAATCTGACGTAATAATCCATTTGTTGCAATTTCTGAGGTAATAATCTTGTTTCGCCCACTACTGATGATTGAATATTAAGTAGCCTAGGCGTGGAAGGCAGGTAACGTGGTCTTTGTTCTTGGTTAGGTGAATGCTCAAACCATTATACACATAGTATTGAGTTTTAGCTTCTTGATGTTCTCAAATTTGTCTTTAGCTAGCCTATAATTATGCCTAAGGTTAAACAATCAAATTATTCTAAAGTTCGTAGTACACTGCTTGATTACGGTTCCGAGTAGCCTATACCTCCAACACCTAAAGGTGAATGACAGAAGACAGGAACTTCAAAGGCGATAATGTGAAACATTACTTGATGTTGAAGTATAATACTGCAGAACCCTCTCAGTCATTTTGGGATATTTAAAGACACTCCATATTTCCTTTTGCAGTTTTTCGAGTTACTTTCATTACCTGTTCGTTAGCTGTGGTTTCGTTGAGTCTTCCACATTTTTCTCTTATCTCATTAGAAAAAGAAGATACGGTATAACGGTTTGACTTCTAATATGCTTTGTATATCGCATTTGGGTTGCAAACGCAGAAAGTTATTGGTCAAAATTAGTAAATTATAAAGTCAAAATTTCAAGTTTTTAGGTCAAAAAATTGGTTGCCCTAGTGATGACAATGTCCATTGTAACGTAATGTAGTCCAAATATAACATTTCATAATTCGTTTTCGAGTGTTGATGTTAATCTTCATCATCAGTCGTTATCTCCGCCTGCGGCAGATTGCGGATCAACATGGCTTATTTGCTTCCAAGAGTGGCGATTTTGAGCCAACTCGCGCAGTGTCGTCAAGTGGAGTCCGGTCCATGATTGAACGTTGTCTTGCCATCGTTTTGGTTGTCTGCCACGTTTTCTTTTTCCTTCTACTTTGCCTTCTGTGCAAACTTTGCTGATTCCGAATTGTGATCTTTTAGTGTGGCCAAACAGTTTTAAAACTTTTGATTTTATTATTGCTGCAATTGGATGTAGTTTTGTCAGTGTTAATTTTACGTGTTGTTAATGTCTTTATCATTTCGACAAAAGTATTTATTGCTATTTGTATTCGTCTGAATATTTCTGCATCGCAGTTATTGAGCGTCCCAGATAGGTAAAGCAAAAGACTTGTTCGACCAGCATGGTTGGGAATCTTTATCCTCGGATTGACAAAGCCTTGATAGGTTATTGCTGGTAGTTTCGCATACTTGTAGACTGTAGAGGCTTTTGACACAGGGCCGGTTACCGAGATTGGCAGAGTGAAGTTTTCTGATTGTTGAAGTGTTGTTGCCGAGAAATTATTCCATTCACTTGGTGCCGCTGAGTGCCGGAGAGAAGTCTTGAAATGCGTTGCTCAAGCGCACACTCCAAGAGCCGAACCACCGCCGCGTGATCTTGAGTTGGGCGCTCAACCACTGGTTCTTTTGGCATGCGGTAGCGCGCTACTTTCAAAGTAGCAGATGCAATGCTTCCACAAATCCACAGTCAATCTTTCCAGCTGGAGATGCACGTTTTACGATTTATTTCAGGATTGTTGTCAAAACGAAGTTATAGTTAACTAATCAAACAACCTAAGCTTGTCGCTTAAAACACAATACCGAATGGCGTGCAAGTAAAACCAAGCAACGTGTTGAATTTAACCAATGACCCAATCCTTCAAAAATTACGTTAATATTACAAAGCACAAACGAGTAAAGATAATCTTCAAAATTAAAGCATGTAACTTATACGAGTCGTCATAGTACTTTCACATGTTGGCATAATTGGTCACTTTTCTTGGAATTCCTTTTGAGGCAACGAAATCCTATTGCTTGACAAAACAAGCGTTCTTGCAAGCAAGCTAGGCCTGCAAAGCACATCGCTGAAATTCACAGTTCAACACTTTACGGAAAAGTTCATTACAAACTGCTGATACTACGACGCCTTCATTTCAGTGAAACTGCACGAAAAACGCAAGCACAACGACGACATATTTTGTCTCCTAATTTACCGCATGATTCTTGATGACGGGCGACACCCTCAATAAGTAGGGAGCAGGACACATAAATGAAACATCTATTGATGTGCGCTAAAATAGAATATACTTTGCCAGTTTCAACCGCGTCAGTTACACGACTTTTGCGCAAAACCCGTGATGGAAGTGCGCCTGGAAACATGCGGTGGTACTGGTACAGAACAATCGAATAATTATATGAAAGTCAATATACAACGTCGTATGAACGTCACGCTGGATGAAAGGTGGCGATGTACAAACATGAGAACAAGAATCTGCAAAGAAAGTGCATTCAATGACAATAATTGAACTACCAACGGGCGGTCATATCTGACTCGGTGGATGGACACCGCGAGGCCACATGCTCAACAGCGCAGGCCATAACGAGACAATAAGTTTCTTCACATCGGTTGGGTTAAAATTCAAGCCGCCGCGCCCTAAATTCTTCTAAAGACAAATTGTAACAAACAAAAAGAGCGGCTACAAGTGGAAGCCGTCTGCGGTTCATCGAGGCTGTGACATCATATCGAGTCAATAATCAGTTTCTTTCGACTTCATCGAGCAAATGATTGTCGTCACTGTGACGTGGGTCTCTGTTCGTCGACGTCATTCCATCGCTCTGCCTGTTTTTGAAAAGGTTTCGCGTTAAACAAGCGACATCATTCACTCCACATAATCAACTTTCTTTCATCAACTCCATCCTGTAGAGTGCTTTTGACCAGGGGCTCTATGTCAACCAACTGTTGAGGGCGTGCAACTTCGGGTGTCTCATAGGAAGGCATTACTTTGTTGGAGTTGAATGTGGAAGACCTCACCAAGTAGGCCATCGACATCCCGCAACAGCTGGTGAAGGCCAACCAGGTCTCATTCAGGAGACGCACGTCACCAGCAGTGCTGTTCTGTAGATGTTGCACATTGGCCGCACAAACTAGTAATACATCTGTGGTAGCAGTCTGTCGGAAGACGAACAAAAAACTCTGTTGAGGTATGAATCTGGTGGAACTCACCGCATGGCGTTCCCAGTTTCCACGTCTACTTCCAAACGTATTGGAAAAGTCATTCCATCTCCAATGCTGCCAATGATAAATGGAATTAGTGAAACAAGCATCGTATTTTTTACTGGTAGTTTCGAGATTGGGGCATTCTCCGAGAATAAAGTTATACTGTACGTCGAAAGACAACCCCTTTGCTGCATTTGAGTTAAACTAGGGCCGACAAGAACACTGTTTATTGTTACCGCTCAGCGTCGCAGGCACATGAAATTGAGGCCGGCCCCGTATTATTAACTCGCTTCACCGTTAACGATTTGATACGACCGACATCAGTTTGGAATCGATTTAAGATCCACTTTGCCCAAGGTCATTAAATAAAAACAAAATCCTAAAAACTAACAGCTTTGGAAAACTTTGTTTTGAAAACCTGGACACTGAAAAAATAAAAGCTCTTGACTACTGTTTTACTGCCATATTCTTCAAAGAGTCGCATCATGGTATATGGAGTCAAAGAGGCATGCCAGACTTCAAATTCTCCCTCCATACATGCGAAAAGAAAGGTACCCGGTCATTTGGTCGACTCGACAGTCATTTGGTCGACAGACATTTGGTCGAAAGGACGTTAGGTCGACAGGACGTTAAGTCGACAGAACCCTAACCTAACCCTAACTCTAACCTAACCCTAAAATGAATCGTTCTGTCGACCTAACGTCCTGTCGACCAAATGTCTGTCGATCAAACGTCCTGTCGACCAAATGTCTGTTGACCAAATGACTGTCGACGGAAACGACCGGACACCAAAAGAAAGTACTGTAACTATAAAGTTACACACACATTTTTTTCATCATATCCAGGTTTACGCCCGGTGCTTGAGGATTTAGATTTAGTTAACAGGAAGGCAAGGAAGTCAATCTTCGTGTCCACTTTTAAGCTTGCCATTAAGTGTTACGTCAAAGACACAGCCACCTGCTCTGCCCCATCATGCTCGTGTGGTATCGAACCGGCGCCCTATAAAGCATCCTATACAATGGCTCTCACCACATCGCTTTCCCACTATGGTCCAAACAGCCGCACGCAAATTTCAAAAACGTAGGTTGCTACAAATCGTAAGAATTTGACCAATCAATCGCCTGAAAATTTGTCTAAAGAGAATTGTATCAGAAAAGTTTTTTGTTCTCGTTTATGTTCTCGAGCGCGCCTATTGAGTATCGAGTGAGTAAGTGAGTTTGATGCACTGGAGGTTACAGCAAAGTTGACAGTTACTTACAAGAAGGGAACTTAACTTCGTTTGATATAATTGAATAAAAAATTTTCCAGGTTGAGTTAGTTTTTCATGACAACGAAGCTGAAAAACTGAACGGCATTTGGTGATACTGGTTAACACCCAACCAAAACTTTCCTTTTCTTATCATAACGAATTTCCAAAAAACAATTGAAAAATTATGTAAACAACTGGAAACGAAATCATAACATAACTTGGTAAAATAATTCAGTTTAGACTAAACTGGCCTTCAATTTATTATTTTTTGTTTTTTCATCAAAAAGTCAAGAAAGAAGTTAGGAACAAGTTAAGAACTAAGAAGGAAGTTAGGAACAAAATGGTTGAAACGCCTGGTTAATCAAAAATAGTAATAAAGACTTTTGCAACGCTGAAAAGATGAAGACAGTATAGTTTAACGTTTGTTTACTGAACATGAGTTCAGTTGCTACATTTTGGGCTCTTCATTTTTTGATTTGTAGAAATGTTTGTTAAAATAATGTCTTCATATCGGAGAATACAACGCACCGTAAATGCTGTAAGTTTCGGTAAAAACAATTTCTCTTGTTACCAAGTTCCAAAAACGCGACACGTCAACCAAAAGCTAACTTCTAATGTGGATTCAATGCTCTCAAACTAAACAAAAGCAGTTGACACGCTAAGCAAGAAAAATTACCTTGGCCGGTATGATAAACATTAGGGTGTTTCATTTTTCACCATTTTTGAAATTCAAAATGCCTGGGGTCCCATCTGGTGGTATTTGGGGAAAAAAGTTTACACCCCAAATTTTTTCAATTATGACGTCATATTGAGGTGGTCCACAAGGTTTGAAATTTTTGGGCCTCAAAATCTCGAAATTTGGCCGTATCTCCGGAACCGCTCTTCATAGATCGACAAAATTTTAGCCTTTGCACGAGTGGAAAAATACAGAAAAACTTTTATCTTGATCACCTGATCTCTGCTCATCAGGAGAAAATAGACCGAAGATCAGATTTTTTGAAATAACTTTTTTTCTGAAGCACATAGACCTTAATATTCTCTACATCAGGTATAGGAAACCGACTCTTCTGCGCAATTTGATACTAATTTTGTCGATCTATGAGCGGTTCCGGAGATACGGCCAAATTTCGAGATTTTGAGGCCCAAAAATTTCAAACCTCGTGAACCACCTCAATATGACGTCATAATTGAAAAAAATTTGGGGTGTAAACTTTTTACCCCAAATACCACCAGATGGGACCTCAGGCATTTCAAATTTCAAAAGTGGTGAAAAAATGAAACACCCTAATAAACATGTAATAAAGCGATTCTGTTGCAATTACCTTGAAAACACAGGAACAAGCCAGAGCGACTTCCTCTCTCCGAATACTTGCTCAAAGTTGCGTCTCGCCCCAAGATTGAAGCCATTTTTGTCCGGTCCGTTCCTGAAGACCGGTGAACGAAAAGTTTCTGCAATTTCATAAAGAAAATGAATTAACTTTTTTCACTTAAATGTAGAAGCCGTGCAAAGGCTAAAATAATGGCATCAACACATAAATGACAAGCGCAAGTCTTCCATTGACGGTATACGACATCTGGGCGAGCCCAACTGGGCATCTGGGCGACGGTAGCGAAAGTTTAGCCGTTCGGAACGGTGGTAATCTATTTATCTAGTTGCTTTGCGGCGTCACGGTTTTGGATTTTACAAAGACTGTCGATAAACTTCCACAGGGATGGATGATCCATCCCCATTTGTCTGTAGTCTCCGATGAGCCGCTTCAGCATGGTTGTTTGTTCTGGCCTAATCATAAAATCAAATAAAATCTTATATCCTAAAATAAAATCATTTACTGCAGTCGTCGTCGTCGTCGTGTGAGCGTCTGGGGCCGAGGGTCTATCCTTTTACTACCCCAGATTCACGATGTTCCCGGACTACACTGGAAGGCTACTAGAGAGCAGCCAGTCTTTGGTTTCATCATCCATGACACGCAGACCATCCACTCCGTTAGGTGGCTTGAAGATGGAGCAGTCATTGATGATGTGGTCTGCGGTCTGTTCCTCGGCACCACATTCACAGGAGAAGAGGCCATTCCCCATTGGTGCATGGTTGAGCGGAAAAGCCAGACGCCCGTACGGAGACGGTTAAGGCGCACCCATGCCGGTCTTGGTAGTGTTAGACCGATGGGGCGTGTGTCGGCGTCGGGGATAAACGAATAGAGTCTGCAGTATTTTTACTGCAGTAATAGCTGCTGATTTGCGCGTGGTTAGTACAAGCTGTGTCCTCTGCTACTGAACATCAACTGATATTTTTTAATCCGAATGCTCTAACGTAGACGCTGCGTAGGTGCACCAGCAATTTACAGAACACATTGTGACTGACAGTCATTACATTTTAAGACTTGAAGTCACAAGGAATCAGAACTTCGCAGTGGTTGCCGGATGATTCTGCTGCCTGTCGCTTATACCAAAAAATGTTTCAACAGAATGCACCATCAGCATCGGTATTGCGACTGACAAGTTTCGATAACGGTTAGAGAGCGTTCATAACTGACGTCAACCACTGTTTGGTCATTCGTTTGTCTTTTTCCTGAGGGACTTTTCTTAAGCTTCATGATAAACCGTGACGCCGCAAAGCAACTAGATAAATTATATAGGTCACCACCGTTCCGAACGGCTAAACTTTCGCCACCGTCGCCCACTTCGACCGTCGCCCAAGTGGGTTTCGCCCAGTTGGGCTCGCCCAGATGTCGTGTACCGTCCATTGATGCTTTCATTCTACGGTATGCGGAAAATAATTCACAGGTCACCAAAAAATGTATTAGATTGAAAGTGCTGTTTCAAGTTTTTGAGAACCAAATGCATTAAAATTTTCAAAACATTTTATAAAGTTGAATCATTGCTGAACAATTGGGCAGTTTGAGATGGTTTGTGTGTGAATTACATGGTCATTGGTCATGCATGAACTATGTAAACCAACTTAGCTAGTGAGAAGATAATTGCATCCAAGCTGCAAATATGTGGAACATCATTGTAAAAGTAAAATATTCAACAGCAACAAACAACCAATGAAGTCGGCTACATGTGCGCTGACAGCAAAAGATTAACTGAATAGAAAACTACCTGCAAGCATAATCACCTTTGTTTATGCTATATCAATAAAAATTTATAGACTCACAGAAAAATTTAATACTTTAAAAATGTGAAGCTGTAAGCAAAGTACAACTACTTTACACTTAAAATTTTTTGATTATTATTAAATGCAGTAACAACATCCAAATAAAAAATAACAATTCTTCAGATTTTAGGCTGTTCAATGTGAAATACAGAGTGTTTTAAAAAATTTGACATCATTGTACAATGTACATTGTACAGTCTTGTTACTTTGCCTAGTATCGTTCATACGATCTCAAATTTTAATTATGTACAGATACAACATAAAATTTTACCTTTTAATTTTTAAGCGTTTTTCTTCTTAGATGTAGAAATGCCATACAATAGCGTATAAAAAGCATTTTGTGTACTGCAGTACCGGTATGCTAGAACACGGTCGAATGAGACTGTGCAGCGTGCATTTGCGCAACAATTTGGAAGAAAAGGGCCACACCGGCCACAAGCCACACCCTTTTACTCTGCAGAAGCAACCTTCTTGTTCAAACTTTTTATGCCATGTCCAAATCTGCTTCCCATCTGTCCCTTTTCTTCCAAATCGTTGCGCATATGCACGCTGCACAGTCTTACTCCACTGTGTTCTAGCACAGGGTTTCCCAAACTGTGGTCCGCGGACCATTGGTGGTCCGCGACGACCGCACAGGTGGTCCGTGGCGATATGACAAAAAATTAAAAAGTCACACATATACGTTGTACAGTACGTACCCTGTCAAAGATAATTGCCACAGTTTTTTGCAACTTAAATGATTTCGAAAGCTTTTGCTATCCAATATCATAAATCTTACTTGTTGCACCTTCGTTGCAGTTAACTGTTGTTTACGAAAAATTCTCATATTCCTCAAAACAAAATAACTGCATTTATAAAGAAACTCAACATATGGAAAACAAGGATAAATGATAATGTTGTAGATATGATTCTTGTTCTGTGTGACTACATTAAACCCATTACACCAACTAACCCTCAATTAATACAGAGTTGATTTTCTCTGACGTTACACAACAACTTTAAGAAGTAGGCTACTTTTCAAAAGAGACATAATATGAGAATTTTGACTGGATTTTAAACCCTTTTGTTGTTACAAAGACTGATCTGTCAGGACGCGAAGAAGAATTAGGCGAATTATTATCTGATCAAACTTTAATGTTTAGTTTCAACCAAACAGTTATTGCATCTTTTTGGTTGAGTGTTGTGGAGGAATAACAATTGCTATCGCGAAAGGCAACTAAAATTTTATTGCCTTTTGCCACGACTTACATGTGTGAGACAGCATTTTCAGCTCTTACCAACATGAAGACAAAATATAGGCCCAGACTTTCCGTGGACCCTGACTTACGAGTTTGCCTTTTACAAATAACTCCGAGAATTGATGACTTATGCAATCCCATCCGTCCCATTGATGTTGTCAGTTTTTTAAATAAACAAAATTCGGTTTTATTTATTTTTACCTTTGTATTGGGGGTCCGCGAATAAACAGATTCACAAATAGTGGTCCGTGGCCAAAAAAGTTTGGGAAACCCTGTTCTGTATGGCATTTCTACATATAAAAAGAAAAACGCCTGAAAATTAAAAGATACAATTTTATGTTGTATCTGTACATAATTCAAATTTGAGATCGTATGAACGATACTAGGCAAAGTTATAAGACTGTACGAGGATGCCAAATTTTTTTAAACATCCTGTAGATCTCCTACCAATGGTTGTCCTGTTCCTGAGGACCAGGTAGACATGGTACCCGAACAATCCCGTCAAGCTGAATGCAAACATGGCTGCCGCAAAAAAGATGAAAAGAATGTGAAATCGTAGAGCGTTGGAAGGAAGCTCGTTCTGCAAAAGCAACCTTTTAACATTACCACTAAAATAGCGCTAACTAAAAGTTTTCACTTTCTAGCGCAACCTTCCTTCACAAGAGTATAGATGTTTCCTCCATGGCTAAACTGTACAATTACGAGCAGTAATTAGTGATGTGTTATCAACAAAAATATTGGTATCACGCATGAAAGTCACATAAATAACAAAGTTCAAATCTGATTCTGTAATTGGCACTTTACAGCTGTTTGAATGAGCTCCAGTCCATGTCGCACAAAATACCCAGCACCGATCATTGTTAACCAACCCAGATATCCTTTGCATCCCTTGTCAATTAAAAAAAATAAAAAAAAACAGCTAGAGACTGGGGGCCAGTGCTGTTTAAAGTAACTAAAACTTAAAAAATGTTGAACAAACATACTTTTACCACTTACCGTCCAAAACATGATAAAATATTGAAAAACAGTAGCTGCAACATATAAGCAATAAAGCAACCCGTAGAAAAGAAAAAGAAGGAAGAACTTGTAATTGCTGAACCCAACGCAGTTGTTCACCCTGAAAACACATCGTCAACCAATGAAAATTTGACATCCCGGAAAGCAAAGTTACTTTAACAATTCACAGCAAACATATGTGGTATTGCAGGTGGACAATACAACCTACCGACACTTAAACAAAATTGACCAAAGATTTGACATAGATTTCACCTACATTACACATAGGCCTACTCCACGTCTCTACACATAAAAATACACTTTCTATGCTCTGTTGGTTGCCTTAATTGATGTCACATATTCAGCAAGAGTATACTTTTCTTGCTCGATTCACTTTTATTGGTGTCATTTTGTAAGTTCAACGCGTTTCTCAATGTCTCCACCAATTGCATGTGGAATACGAATCTATCTTTTCAGAGTAGGGTGTGTTAAATAATTGTATTTTTAGGTGTATTTTTTAGCTTATATCCTGTATTTGACTAGCTCAGAAGTAAACAAATGCTTGTTTGTTAAAGCAATTCTAAAATTTGCATGATGCCACTACTTTAATTTATCAACTTATCAATGCAATAGTGTGCAGAAATTTAAGCTGTTCTAAGAAATTTGGCCCCAGTCTGAAAACTACAAATTTACTGAGTAAGCTAAAGCTACTGTTGTACAAAACCATCAGTTTATCTAAGAATAGCATTGCAGGATGAGTCAAGTTCTCAGTGCAATTTTTAATAAACTTGATTTTGTTTCAAGTTGTCATTTCTAAACTTAAAAAGTACCACAACGTTAATAAATAATTTCACAATGTAGATTGTAGATATTAACGACCTGTTTTAGCCTGACGCTGCGAGTTTGCTGTGGTAATAGTGAATTGCACTAGCTTTCGAAGCACTAGTTTTATGCGGCTCTTTTGTTTGGCTTGATGCTGCTGCCTGTTGAGTTTTTGTGTTGTTAGGTGTTATTGCTGCGAAAGTGAATTAATCTATTAATCAATTGATTTAACAAAATTTCACAGCCATAACGCCTGACTTCAACACCATTCGTTATAGCACATGACTAGAGAACTGCGTTCCGAAAGCTAGTGCAATTCGCTACCATTGCGATCTCGCAACATCAGGCTAAAACAGGTCGTTAATGATAATATCCACATTGTAAAGTAAGCAACGATCATGCTGTTAAAAGTGAAACTCAATCTATTTAATATATAAATGTATTGTATAGAGCAGGGGTCCGCAAATAGTGGGTCACGACCCAAATTTGGGTCGCGAGACCATCCACAGTGGGTCGCAAAACGGTTTAAACTTACTATAAATATAACTTGTACGGCAAAAATGAATATAATTATATAGTCATTGATGTGCTGAGTTTCGTACAATTTGGTACAAGAAAATTTATACTTTCGATTGTGGTACAGTCGTTAAGCCCACGGTTATAAAGCCTGGAAGACACCTTGAGCCAGGGCATGAAAACTTTCTCAGCTTATCTCCAAAACTGGCGACTGAAAGTCAGCAAAACAAAAACTTTGGCAGCAGCTTTCCACCTCCACAATCGGGAATCTAATCGTGAGCTACATGTTCAGAACAATGGAAAACCTCTGTCCTTCTGCCCGAACTAAAATATCTTGGGGTGACACTAGACAGATCGCTCACATACCACCAACATTTGGCGTCAGTGCGCAAAAAACTGACATCCGCGCTGCGCTACTCAAGCGCCTGGCAGGCTCCATCTATAGGGGGGAGAGGACTGACACTATAGCAGCCTTAGCCCTTGTCTACTCTTCAGCAGAGTACTGTGCACCTGTTTGGTGCTGCAGTGCTCACTGCCACAACATCGACATTGTCATAAAAAGCGCCCTTCGAACAGTGACCGGATGCCTGCGTCCCATACCTTTGGACAATATCCCCATTCTCGCTGGCATCCAATCTTCTGAGCTTCGTCGCGAAGAATCCACTCTGTCTCTCGCAAGATCTCTGCTCTCCCAAACGAGCACTCTCAATCCCCCATCGACTGAAATCAAGACACCCATTCGTGCCAGCCACTCAACTTCTGATCAACGAAGCTGATGAACAAGACATCTCTGCGGCTTAGCCGCAGACCATAAATGGAATTCTGAAGGGAAGTCAAGCGCCACCAGACTCCATTTGTTCATCCCCGACGCAACACACGCCCCATCGGCCTGACACTACCAAGACAGGCATGGGTTTGCCTCAACCGTCTTCATATGGGCATCGGGCTTTTCCGCTCAACCATGCACCAATGGGGAATGGCCTCTTCCTGTGAATGTGGTGCCGAGGAACAGACCGCAGACCACATCATCAATGACTGTACCATCTTCAAGCCACCTAATGGAGTGGAAGGTCTATACGCCATAGATTACGAAATCAAAGACTGGCTGCTGCCCTCTAGTAGCCTTCCAGTGTAGTCCGGGAACATCGTGAGTCTGGGGTAGTAAAAGGATAGAGTAGACCCTCGGCCTGTACGTCGATGCCCACGGTTAATAGGTCCACCCGCTTATTAAGACCAATTTGGTCCGTTTCGGAATTACTGAAGGTGTAGGAGTGGTAGAAAATTGTCCCCAGCTTAATAAGCCAAAATCGCCCGGTCCCGATGTGGGCTTAATAAGCGGGGACGACCGTACTTCCGAAACATGTGGGTCACAAAGATTTCGAACGATTGTTTTTTGGGTTGCGCCAAAAAGTATTTGCGGACCCCTGTTACAGACTATATATAAATTGTATTTCACATCCATGATTACATCTAATTCAGGAGTTGATAAGAGATAACTTTAGATTAATTTCTCGATTTTTTTTGCATTGAGGCTGGGTGCGTAGCCTACTTGTAATGTGGAGGTCGCTGGAGCAGATGGGGTGTTTTAACCAATCAGAAGACAGATGAGAACATCAGAAGGTTCAAGATGCAACTTTCTGCAGATAATTGATCTTATAAAGGTATTCTAAAAGCAGCCATTTGAAGAGCATTTCTGTATCTGAACACCACGGTTTCGCCAGAGAATATCCAAAATTATCGAAGCGAAGGGCCATCATATAGTATAATTGTGTTAAATAGTCTTTGATTAAGCTTACTGTCTTGTTTATATTGACACCTTAGGTCGCAAAGTGAATTTATTAGAACCGCTGCTTAAAAGATTAGTTTTGCGTATGCAGTACGCCTAGTCGTTAAATATTTTGATATTGTTAGCTCATAATTGGAACAGTTGGAAAACAAGCCCATTCATTTCCTTTTCGTGCGAGTGAATAACAACGATCAAGACAGTGAAGTTATCGAAATAAAACGCAAAAAATCATGATCTCAACGGGACAAGCCGTTGTCTCCAGCTCTGCAGTTTTCAAAGTGAACGCATTTTTGATGCGGCTAAATCATTGCCGACATAGACTACGGAGTGTGAAATGGCCAAATTAAAATTTTGAATACGTTTATTTGCAGTGATTCAACTTAATTATCAAATTTAATGATTTCTTGTCAATTCTAAACTTTATGCACTTGTTGAGCAATATGCAAAGCTCACGAGACAAAACAGCAGAAAGAGCTGTTTTAAGAGATCAATTTTTTTATTTTTGCGTCTAGGATATAATCGTTCTTATTACGTAACATTTCATGATCGTTGAAGTCAATGTCAAACCTTAGCGGCCGCATAAAACAATGATGTCAGGTTGGCTTGGTGATAATAGCGGTAAGAGACGTCGTTAATGCAGGCAATATCTGCGACCAAGACCATTCAACACCTTTTCTTTTATCGGTTTTCGATTTTATTCTCATACATTGCAAACAAAACAATGGGTTCTGTTGAATCATAGTTGATCTCACAGCGGGAAACCTCGTTGAAAATAGCGCGTCTAATTTAGCTGGTTTACTAAATAATGCGTGAATAGTTACGTGACTATTTCAGCAGCGTAAGTTACTCTCCGCTCTACTTTGAAATTTCCTCACCGTATGTCAATGCCAATACTTAGAATAATTCTAATTCATCTAAGTCTTAGATCAACGGTGTTCAACTTGCGGCCGTCGATAAATAATTATGCGGCCGTTAACACGTAATTTAATAAGCATGTGTTGGCGGCCGTGCCCTGTTTTTGAAATAAAAAAATTATTTCATTAATAAAAATGAAATGTATTTTAAATATTATACAGGGATATCTAGAACCATTGGATACCCTTGTAGCTTGTAATTATATATAATATTTCAAATTTTAAAACTTGAAAAACATTCTCATCATAAGTTTTTGTAGGCTAGGCTATATTGTTAAAATTGTTTTGAGACAAAACTTTTTCCTCAACCTAATTTCATTGTAACGGTAGCCTACATTCAGTGCCGGTCTTTGGAGTGTGCAAATCGTGCGATCGCACAGTGCCCGAAAATTAGGGGGCCCCGCAATTTAGGCTACTCAAAAAATGCAGTAATTTTTGTCATTTCCAATGGAAAGAAATTCAATTCGATTCACAAGCAAGTACCGGTAGCCCATTCCTTGAAGTCATAGTTGCGGCTTTAGGGTGAGGCAAGTGCTGAGGGTGAGGGTGAGGCAAGCACCATTTTACAGTAATATTCATAGCCTACCCAAACTTTTGTTGAACATGCTCTCAGAATGCACTAAATTCAAAGTAACTTTTCAAAACTTTCTGAGGCATTCCAGTCCAGACGCTGGGTGTCGCCTTCGGCGAACACGCCGTCAAAACCCCCTCCCCTTTCAAATACCTAGCTACGCTACTGAATTGGATCATTGTCATTAGGGCCCGCAAAGCATATTCCGCACAGGGCCCGAAATACCCTAAGACCGGCACTGCCTACATTGCATTATGTCCTTAAAAAGAAAAAGAACACTAGCAGAGGAGAAAAGGGTATTCAATTCCAAATGGGAGTTGGGTTATTTCATGATGGAGACGGCAGCGC
This sequence comes from Aplidium turbinatum, assembly GCF_918807975.1. Taxonomy (NCBI): domain Eukaryota; kingdom Metazoa; phylum Chordata; class Ascidiacea; order Aplousobranchia; family Polyclinidae; genus Aplidium; species Aplidium turbinatum. The sequence continues at coordinate 25,261,780 of NC_137482.1, forward strand.
ATACTATGATGTGTCTAATATGCAGTTAAGTAGTTAAAACTGTTAAAGGAAATAATGCAAAACAACACTTTTGTCGTCATATGTCACACCATTATGCAAAATTGGAAGGCGAGTCGAGGAAAATCTGTGTCGAAAATTTGAAGAAACGTGTGAGTCTGCCTTTTCACGAATGAAGTACCCACAAAAACGAGTACCGAACAAATCAGACTAACTGAGACTGGTGTCTTAACCGGTGCTCGTATGCAAAATCAAGGGAGTTGCAATGTCGCAGACTTTTATTGAATAAATTCATTTCAAAATGTTTGATATTTCATGGTACTATTAGGTATAGCCTAAGTATGATAAGTTTAGTAAATATTAACGAATAAATTCTTCTCTTAGATAACGCAAATTGAAAAAAAAAATCATGTAAAACTCACTGGCGGCCGTGCTTTATAGAATTAATCGGAATGCGGCCGGCAATAGCAAAAAGGTTGTGCACCCCTGTCTTAGATGAACCATCGAATGGTAGGTGGTAGCATCAGGAATAAGTTATTTGACTTATACACGTGGAGAAGGAAATATCAACGATTTCCAGCTCAAAAGTAGGGCTTATACACGAGAACGACCTATTTCGAGTATATACGGTAGTGCAGAATTGTATAGAGATGAGTGTATGAGATCAGTGCCGGTCTTAGGGTATTTTGGGCCCTGTGCGGAAAACGCTTTGCGGGCCCCAACGACAATGATCCAATTCAGTAGCGTAGCTAGGCATTTTGAAAGGGGAGGGGGTGGTTTGACGGTCGGCGGGCGAAGCCTGACGGCGTGATCGCCACAGGCGACACCCAGCGGCATGGTTCTGGGCACCCCCAGAAAATTTTGAAACATTTCTTTGAATTTGGGGCATTCTGAGAGCATGTTCAACAAAAATTTGGGTATGAATATTACTGTAAAGTAGTGCTGTCCGGTGGCATAGCAAAAGGATAAGATAGTGCTTTCTTTGGCATTTTTCGAAAATAAAGCTATGTCTCTATGTTGAGTCTGGATGCAACCTATTTCGTCCCCTGAAAAATTCGTACCCCGATTTCGTACCCTGAAATCGGAGTAACAAAATCAAATTTCGACCTATTTCGTTCCCTGAAAAGATCGAGAGAAATTTTGATATGTTTGCGGCAACTCCGATCAGCGACTTCGGCTCTGTTGTTTTCTTTTCTCGATCTTTTTAGGGTACGAATCGTTCAGGGGACAAAATAGGTTGCACTCGTTGCGCTGCTATGTTTTCTTGTTGCTAATTCCTTTGTTAAATTCACTTGTTGAATTTTTCCATTGGAAACAACAAAATTACTGTATTTTCTAAGTAAATTGCGGGCCCTGTGCGATCGCACGGTTTGCACACAACAAAGACCGGCACTGATGAGATGTATATATTTTAACAATATATACTTCAATACAGTGCTTATTGAAGTAAAACATGGATGACGGTTTTGAAAAATGCATTTTTTCTTTAAGCTGTATTCACGTAATTGTGCGTTGTGTCGTAGTTTCAACTCGATAAAGTTTGCTAAAATCGATTTCATGTTTGAAGTTACAGAAAACCTAACGGACGTTTGGATAACCCTTTGAGGACCGTTGGTACATATGTGTACCATGAACTTTTTTCCACGATGTCTAATCATTTTCTTGTAGTTATCAAAAAGTATTTGTCTCTAAACGTTTCTTAAATAGATTACAGTATAAATATATTAAATAGATTACAATATAAATAGATAATCTATTTATAAATAAAAAAAATTTGGAAATTGTATTTTGTTTTAGCTTTGCTTTAACTGTTTTTGTTTGGTGAATTGGTCAGGGTTTGAAACGGTAAACTTTGAAAGATCAACAAAACAAGTAAAAATATAAAAAAAATATAATTTTTATTCTACATCAATGTTTAGTGATTAATCTGACTTATCCCATAAACCATAAAAAAAATAAAAAACATGTTGCTAGACAATGCTAAACTTTTGTGGTACACATATGTACCAAAGGTCCTGAAGGGTAAATTCTATTAGTCTAATGGAGGGATATAGTGATGTGGGAAAAACTTAAAAATTAAGACTGTTGTTGTGAAATTTTAATATAAATAACACATAATATTTTAGAAATGTATTTTAGATCTACATGCAAAGGTAAACTTAACTGATAGCATTACTTCCGGTTGAAAAATTTTCAATAATTTGGCACGAATTATCTCAATACTGTACAAGCAATTATGATTTTTGTCGTCGTCGCCGTGTGAGCCTCCGAAAACAGCCCCACCTAACCGAATAACTTTACAGACTATTTGAAGTTAGTTTTTATTTCGCAGAATAGCGATGAGCCATGAATGTAGAAGTGTTAGGTGTAGAGTTAAGGTATTCAACAGGTTATAGGAAGTGCTAGTCCAGCTTAGGGCATCTCAAAATCACTTGAACCTTGTATACAACGGCTAGGCTAGTCAAGACTAAGCTCAATACTAGTAAAGCTTGTCTCAAAAGCAATACTGTTAGGTTTTTTTTAAATGCAGCTTAGGAATATCAACTTTTCAACAAAGTTTGAATGCATTTTTTCAAAATTTGGGGTAAAAACATGCTCAGAATACACCAAATTTAATGCGATTTTTCAATTTTTTCTGGGAGGAGACCACCCAGACCCCCTCGTGAAGTCGTTCGCCTTCGGCGAACTCAGCGACGGAATTCACCCCTCCTCCACTATTCATTGCAGCCCCACTGCTCACAAACAGACCAGCCGCCATTGTGTAAAACCATACCAGCAATGATACTAAACACATTACCTTTAAGGACCAATGGTACACATATGTACCACAGCGTAACTTCTATTTGAAATAAAAAAAAATTTTTTTTTTGTCAAATACCCGTTTAAAGTGATAAACTTATAGTAAATATCATCAATATTTCAATAAAACATGTCTCAAAAGTTTATGGTCCTCAAAGGGATAACTCGTGAATGAGAATAAACATTCAACCTCGCATTCGCTTTTTCGCTACCACGCGTTTTGAGTTCCTCACACGCGGGAAGATAAGCAGTGTGTGACTGTGAGCGAGTGCGTGCGGTGCGCATCTCAGTAGTAATTCACGTCAGGCTACAAAGAAAGTCATACGATCAGCTGCTGTTTTGCGGGCAAGAGCAACGTAGGCTGTTTTTCGTTTTTGGCATTCTTTAAGTCCGTTTAAATGAGCTAAATCTCTTTCGCGAAGTATCTTATCTTTGAAACACCACCTGTAATAGCCATTTTTGTTGCCCCTCAGCTATAAATTTACGGGGGACGCCGCTCTTAAAGCAGGGGTTTATGGCGGCTTTCCATGTACTCTTATTTTGATTAGATAGATAGGCTCGGGTTCCAAATAGCGACTGTCAGAACAGCGACTGTCAATAGAGCGACTACACGACAGCGATTCATTTAAAACAGCGACTGTCAATAGAGCGACTACACGACAGCGATTCATCAAAAACAGCCACTGCCACAACAGCGACCTCACTTCTTTTATTAAATCCAAGGCTTACGCGCACACGCACTCTTTCACCCCCTCCACACATACCTTCCATCCCCCACACCTCTCTACACACGTATGCACGCACAAATAGGCAAACACTGCGTAGTGAAAGATTGAAACCAAAAGGGACTGTAAAACAACATTTTATTTGGACTATCCATAGAAGTCACATGATTTAAAAAGAAATAGGCTAGTCAAGCCAAACAACAGAAAGTCGTCAAGCCTTGCAATAAAATTCAGGGTCTAGAAAAAGATTGAAACCAAAAGGGACTTTAAAACAACCAAAAGTCTTGCAATAAAAATCAAGCCACGTTTATTTCTAAATTGTGAGCAAGGGCTCGAAGGAACTGCCGCAGATCATACTGGCCTCGATTTTGCTGTACAACAGTGATTCGTGTGTTCATTGTCACGTATCTTTTCATTCGCTGAGTCAGGTCTCTGCCTTGTAGTAGCTGGGTTCGGTTTGGTTCGGTTTAAAGTGTTAAGTCGCTATCATAACAGTCGCTGTTTTAATGCAGTCGCCATTATGACAGTCGCTGTTTTGACAGTCGCTCACTTCATTACGTCGCTATTATGAAGTCGCCATTATGACAGTCGCTGTTTTGACAGTCGCTATCCGGCCTGGATGCCAGATAGATAGTAGACAATAAATGCTATTAATATTACAAAAAGTGCTCAATGCCAAGTGAAAAGCCAAGCAGAGCTAATTACATCAAAATTAGTTACTTTAAAGGTTTTTAGTCAACTAGTAACTAATCTTGATAGATATACTGTATACACATTGGCATCATGCCGCAATAATTACTAGTGAAATTTATTGAAAAGTGGATAGATATGGTCATAGGCAGGTCTAATAATGACACAGAATTTCTCAACTCCGATTCCATGGAAGGTTTTGAATGAGTCTGAGAGCACTTTAACTTTTTGAAAGTTTATTATTATTAATCCCCAGACTTGTTGCACAACCTTCCCCCAACTGGTGTAATAATTTCCTCTGTACGAAATGACTACTGTAGTTAATTTAGGGGTAGGCAGTAAAAATGAAGGTATTCAGATTTTGCATAGGACTCTTTTTTAAACAATAATATGATATGACAATGCAGAATCAGCAAAAAAATTTGAACTTTAGGCGTTTTTGGCGGTTAGCACCACAAAAAACTGAAAATTGCATTTTCGGATTGTGAATTTAACAAAAAATCACAATTTTCTGGAGTAAATGGCTTTCAAATGTACAATACTGCATAAAATTGTCATTTTTTATGCAAATGGGCTCTGTGAAGATGGAAGAATAACTCAAGACTAATTTAGAATTTTATTAGTCAAAGAAAAGTCAAAAAAACACAAAAAAAAGGTGAAAAAGCATCAATTTTTTATGATAAAGTGTTCAGGAAAGGACAGGCCTATTGCAAAGCCTTGGACACTAGAAGAGATACAGTAGAAGAATGGTGGGGTATAATATGGTGAAGCTTTCGAGGTTAATGCATTTAATGAACTTCTTAAACCGAGGGGAGGACATTTCTGAGGGGAGGGGGTATGAAATAAGGATTTGAGTAACTGATTCCAGAGTCATGCCGCTGAGGGAAAATACCTAAACTGATTTTATTAAATACATTTAGTATGCTACTATGATTATGTTAATCTTGTTACTAATACTATGATTGTTTTTTTCAGATGACAGAAAATAATACAATATTTGTGCTAGGCGATGTACTTCCCAAAAATTATGATGCAGCGATTGCTATATTTAGTGTTGCCCAAAAACTGAAATCAGAGAAGATGACGCTTTGCATCAGGTTATATATTACTGCTTTGATAAAAACATGGACAAAAGCACCACAATCATGTTTCCGCTCAACCATGCACCAATGGGGAATGGCCTCTTCCTCCTCTTGTGAATGTGGTGCCGAGGAACAGACCGCAGACCACATCATCAATGACTGCTCCATCTTCAAGCCACCTAAAGGAGTGGAAGGTCTGCGTGTCATGGATGATGAAACCAAAGACTGGCTGCTCTCTAGTAGCCTTCCAGTGTAGTCCGGGAACATCGTGAATCTGGGGTGGTAAAAGGATAGACCCTTGGCCCCAGACGCTCACACAACGACGACGACAATCAGTCTATGCCGAACACAATTGCACAAAACCAAAAAAAATAGGAATGGCTTTCGTGAAAAAGAGTATTCGGCATCTCCACAAATCCTGGAGAAAAATGTTATTGATGTTCATAAAGAATCGCAAGACGTATCCAGTACCAACCAATAGTCTTCTTGAAATAGGGGAAAATATGGATGATTTAACAAGCGACGAAAAGGCTTTTTATATCGACCAACTGGGGTATCAAGTCATGCGCATCAGTGAAGAAATTGAGTAATTGAGTAATGAGTATGTCATAGAAAAGGAATCAGAACTAGCTGAACAACAGGCAATCATTGAACAAGATAGGATTGAAGAACAATACATGCAAATTGAAGACGAAACCAACCTATCAAATACATTAAGTGATCAACTGATTGGTTGTCGTTGTATTTCGCATGTGCCCCGGCCGATTAGCACTGATATTCAGTTGATCACTTAATGTATTCGAGAAGACCTATTTCAAGAAGACCATTGGTTGGTACTGTATATGTCTTGCGATTCTTTATGAACATCAATAACATTTTTCTCCAGGATTTGTGGAGATGCCGAATATTCTTTTTCACGAAAGCCATTCCTATCTTTTTTGGTTTTGTGCAGTTGTGTTCGGCATAAACATGATTGTGGTAGTGGGTTATGACCTTTTGAACTTTCTCCATGATGCATTTCCGGTCAATGATGTAATTTTTCCGAATGCTTTTGTCCATGTTTTTATCAAAGCAGTAACATATAACCTGATGCAAAGCGTTTTTGGGCAACACTAAATATAGCAATCGCTGCATCATAATTTTTGGGAAGTACATCGCCTAGCACAAATATTGTATTATTTTCTGTCATCTGAAAAAAACAATCATAGTATTAGTAACAAGATTAACATAATCATAGTAGCATACTAAATGTATTTAATAAAATCCGTTTAGGTATTTTCCCTCAGCGGCATGACTCTGGAATCAGTTACTCAAATCCTTATTTCATACCCCCTCCCCTCAGAAATGTCCTCCCCTCGGTTTAAGAAGTCCATTAAATGCATTAACCTCGAAAGCTTCACCATTTTATACCCCACCATTCTTCTACTGTATCTCTTCTAGTGTCCAGGGCTTTGCAATAGGCCTGTCCTTTCCTGAAGACTTTATCATAAAAAATTGATGCTTTTACACCATTTTTTGTGTATTTTAGACTTTTCTTTGACTAATAAAATTCCAAATTAGTCTTGAGTTATTATTCTATCTTCACAGAGCCCATTTGCATAAAAAATGACAAGTTTATGCAGTATTTTACATTTGAAAACCATTTATTCCAGAAAATTGTGATTTTTTGTTAAATTCACAATCCGAAAATGCAATTTTCAGTTTTTTGTGGTGCTAACCGCCAAAAACGCCTAAAGTTCAAATTTTTTTGCTGATTCTGCATTGTCATATCATATTATTGTTTAAAAAAGAGTCCTATGCAAAATCCAAAGTTAGTGCCTAAAATCCACCCTGTACTGCCTACCCCTAAGTTAATTAAATCGTCTTTCTATGCTTGCAGGAAAGCATTACCACGGACAATAGTGATCCATCTTCAGCACACACCGTTGCACCATGGAGCAGTAGTGACATCTATCAGGCTTGACTGTGAATGTCATGTTGCAGTAACGAATTCCTGTGTTATAATAAAATAATGTAAGAAAGTTAGACATGACATATAACACTTTAGGGTCATAGCCACAGAGTTAAAACCATGACGACCTTTCTACACAGGCCATTCCAATGCGCAACTTCAAATTTGACTGGAGGCCGATCTGTTAGTAGCCAAAATCGCTGATATAAGTTGATAGTTTGAGTAGCTATCAAAATAGTCTTTGTGTATATTTTGAGCTACTTTTGTGCTATCGTTAACATATTCTTCTATGGAGTTTTTTAAATTTTGTTGATACACCACAGATTGATACATTCTTGTGCGACGGAGTTGTGTATTGAAAGGGCCCTCTTGTTGCACTAGGTGGTAAGCTGGAGGCACACAAGAAGATGGTCTGTTGTTCAGGGTTTGGTGCCACAGATACATGCAACTGGGCACTCAGTGGGCACATGTTACAGCCTCACTTTATCATAGCAGCTTTAGTGCAGGCGGTCAACACCGGTGCGGAGTCGAGCAAGCCGAAAAGCGACAAAGCAATCCAGTTCATGCAAACAAGCACACCATTTGGCGCATAGTACATGGCACAGTTGCAGATGCTATGGTTTGCGATTTGTCCCTCCTTGCCACACTCACAGATCGCGGATGGAGCAATCCCCCATTCGTGCATGTTGAAGCGAAATAGTGTGATGCCAGTGCGCATGCGGTTGAGCCGCATGAAGGCCTTCCTTGACAAAAGCATTCTGGTTGGATGGGGGCCGATGTTGAAGATGAAACTTTGGAGTCTTAAGGAGTTTTTCTTCCACTCTGAGCTCCATTGGTGGTCCGCCCAGGTAGCCGCACTGTTAGATTGGTCTTCACCGGTTTTCATCAAGAGTTGTGTGTCCTGTACAAGTGTACAAATGGGTGTCTCGATTTCAGTCACCAGGATTGCTGGCTTACAGACTCGTAGAGACTTGAGTGGAGCAAGTGGTTGGAGTTCATAGCACGGAGAGAAAGAGACAGAATAGCTTCTTTGTGATAAAGCTTAGCTGGTTGGATGACTGCAAGGACAGGGAGGACGGGAGGTTGTCCAATGGTGTAGGTCGCAGGCATCAAGTCATGATATGCAAGGCGTCATTTATGGCAGTGGACATTTATGGCAGTGGCACTGGACACATTTTAAATTGGTCGATTGAGACATTGTAAGTGCAAGCTACACAAGAGGCAACCAATTTAAAACCAAAAGTGCAATCATAGAGCACATCGCCTCTTATGTAATGTGTACTGACAGTGTCTCGATAGATCAATTTAAAATCATCTCTCGAGGCAGATCTGAATTTCAGACTAAGGTCATGGAAGCCTTAAGAATCCAACGTAATAATCTGTCTCTCAATAGTTATTTGCCTGTGGCTCGTCTTTTCTTCTGTGTGTTCTCATTAGAGATGTAAATGCAAAAAAAACGAAATCTTTTTTTTTAAAACATGTTTTTTTTTTCAAAAAAACTTGGGCCAAAAAAAAACACGCGTTTTTTTGTTTTTTTTTCATATTTTTCTGGAAAAGTTGCAAATTTTTTACAATTTGCAGCTTAGTTTCATTATAATGCTCTTAAAAAACATTAAACTAGTAAAAATGGTTTTATTGGTGTGCCGAAATTCCTAAGTGTTTGTGCTTGGCAGCATATGTTTTTGCATAGTCCCACGTTGTTTCACTTTCTTCTTCATTCTCAGGCATGTTTGTGGCAGTAGACCTGACAAACATTGGGTTAATGCAATTTGATACATGACATAATGTAGATGAATTAATTTCTTTCTCCTTTTATGGAAGTGCCCTTTATGGAAGTTAGCCTACGATGTTAGTGTACTGGTTATTCTTTGTACACACTCAACAGCTTGGCGAAATGTTGGCAAAAGCAAGATGGCGCTGCAGTGGCGTAGCCAGGAATTTTGATAGGGTTTTTTTTTACGGCTGGCGGGCGAAGCCCGTCGGCGTGTTTACTTAAGACGACACTCAGCGGTGGGGGGTCAGGGGAGCCTCTCCCAGAAAATTTTGAAAAGTTACTTTGAATTTGGTGCATTCTGAGAGCATTTTCAACAAAAATGTGGGTATGAAAATTTCTGTAAAATAGTGCTGTCCGGTGGCATAGCAAAAGGATAAGATCATGTTTTCTTCGGCATTTATTGGAAATAAAGCTAAGTCTCTATGTTTTCTTCTTGCTAATTCCTGGCTGAGATATTTACATGTTCGGTATTGGAAAAACTCGCTCTTTTAATGCAGCTTCGTTTAAAATTAGGCAAACTTTGTTTTAGAGACATAAAGAGACCTGGGTTTTATTTTTCGGTCATTGACCGATTTTTTAGCAAAATGTCCGAAAAAAATATAGTCAATTCGGTCAAAATGTCCGAAAAAATACATAGTCCATTCGGTCAAAATGTCCTAAAAAAACAACGTTTCTCAGCGAAACTAAAGGTTGTAGCTAGCCAGGAAGTGCAAATTTTAGTTTGTATTAGCTGTTTGAAAGGAAATATTTTCATCAGAAACAATGATCAAAATAAATAAAAAATGACCAAATTTTTTCAAGTCATTTCGGACAAATGACCAAAAAGTCTCAGCGAAAAAAAAAACCCAGAAAGAGACTGAAAGCATCATTCTCAATATCGTGACGTCACACGCGTGTCAATGGGAGGATTGAAACCCCCACCCCCTCTCCCCCTTGACCATGCCACTGGATGGCAGTATTCAGAACACACTTTACCTTGTTTGTGGTAATTTGTTAATGCAAGCTATTGCCAATAGCTAGTTTAAACATGTTTTTTAACTGATAGTGTAGCAACGATGTATAATTAGGGTGTGGTTGGTGCCTACCAAAAATTAAATACTTTACTAAATCAGCTCTTCTTTTGGTATACTCTGTGGATGAGTGATCTGCAAAATTTCAGCTGATTTCGACAACATTTAGGTGTAGCACATGGGATTTAAAGATTGTGCAATCACACGGCACCAAAAATAGTCAAAAATCGCTTATTTTTTTAGCATTTTTCAATGATACAAGCATATTTTCAACTATAAAATGTATTATTGGCCTATGTCAAAGTAAGTATTGTTTGCATTATAAAATTTGGGTATTATTGTGATAATTTATTTGCTTTTTCTCCTAATTTCCATAAATTTTTGGTATTTTTTTCGTCGAAGCAACAAAAAACTTTGATTTTTGAAAATTTGTCATTTCCTACAGACACAGTACTACACAAACACAGTTAAAACCAATATTAAATATAATACACATTAGCATAGCAACAATGTTTATGATGTATACAGAAACCAGGTTTTTAAACAGTCCCCAGAGGAACATTCACGCTGGTTAGGAAAAACCTTTCGATCGTTTTCAACAACTTGGAATATGTTCTGATACTTTTCTTCAGTTTTGGAGTGATGTAAGAAATCAGAAGCAAGCTTCACTCCTCTTTCAGCAGTATCATTTGAAACATTCACTGTTGATAATAGCTTTTTATACTTTGTTTGTCGTATCCAGGCTTACACCTGATGGTTGAAGATTTAGATTAAGTGGACGAGAAGGCAAGGAAGCCAATCTTCATGTCCACCTTCAGGCATGCCTTTAAGTGTCCTGCCAAAGACACAGCCGCATGTTCTTGAGTGGTGTCGAACCGGCGCCCATTCGACTGCCGTTCCAGGGCTCTCACCACTTGGCTATGCAGCCGCTTTGTTGATAAGAAGCATCAGACTCCCAACTTTCAACAGGTAGTTCAAGGAATGCTGTATCAATTTTAAACAAATAAAAAAACATCCATGAAGCAGCGCCTACAAATTAATCTAAAGAAGATGACGGTGATACCTCCTTAAGAAACTGGGGTTTTCCATAACCTTTTTCAGCAGCGAAACCAATTCGATTGATGAATTTTGTACCTTTATCAAAGCTCTTAAAGTTTTGTTGCAATTTTTTCCTTTGAGGACAAGTTAACCTTTGAACTAAACAGGGAAAATGGTATCAAATCTTCTGTAAGGTACCAGTGATCCTTTGCAAATGACGCGATTGCGATAGTGGAAATTTCTTTATCAACATCTCCATATGCGAAAATTTACTTATTAGTTTCCAGGTCATTGTAAGGTGCATCAACTGCAATTTGACAAGTAAATCACCATGGCACATACACAAACACTATGAAATTTACAAATTATTTCAACTTTAAAAATTGTGATGATGACAAAATTATATTTTTTTTTCAATTTAGTTCTAATCTTGTTTTCAAAAAGAACAATCTTAATGGTTAACAAAACTCGTGCCCCATCCACCGTGCCTGATGGAGTGCACCAGGCTTTACCATCGTGTAATTATCAAGTTTCACTAAGTTTGAGCCAGCGTATATCAATGAAAGATGCAACGTCTCTCTGAAGTCATCCCTGCACCAAAATCTCGTATTTGCAGCCATCATAGAGGTAGCTGTTTCAATTGGTTGTGCTTTACAGTTGTTTAAAAACTCTGCATTATTAACATCATTCCAATTGAAACCATTCAATTCCGCAAAATCCTGATTTGTAATACTGTCCCAGTTTGTTCTAAAGCGATTAAATAACGTGGAATTTGGTCGTCTGGATGCTTCTGATTGCTGCTTTAGCCTTTTCTGAAGCCATGGGGCTTCATCAGCTCCTGATGTTCTCTTGTTCAAGCGCTTCAAAACAAGATGGCAGTTTATTGACCAGGCTGCATTTGAAAACTCGTCAACTGATGATTATACAGCCAATGCTGCGGTTGACATCTACAATGAGATGGTGAAGGTCTTGGAGATGGCTGTGAAAGTTATTCAGCCAAGAAATAACATAGAACTACTGGAGCTGGCCATTATTTTTCTTTGAACTGTCCCTCCTCAAGGCATCCACTTTGTAGCTCCAGGAACCATGCACCAATGGATGCCAAAAGTGATCTACACTTTCAAAGTCTTGATTATTCTTTCACAGTTTAAATTGACAGCACGCCAGCATCGAGGATTGCAGGAACTCTGCATATTCTTTTCCCACATCTATGTTGAAACATGGGCAACAGCGAGCATTGTTGTAAAGGGCAGGCCCCAAGAAAGGACCTAAAGATGCTGAAGCAATTGCAGAAGTATCAAACGATTAATGCTGACATATCCCTAAGAAGATCAGGAAAGCACCCTTGCTCGGTATGCTAAGTGAAACCGGCCACCCCCACTAGTGGGGAACAAACCGACGATGGATTATGATGAAACCGGTAGCAACTCTTTCTTCTGCACCAATTGCTCCCACTGGGTCTACAAAAAGTGTAGTGGAATTAAAGGGTCACTCAGACCGAAGCCACACTACTCATGCCCACGCTGTCAGGGCACAGCAAGACCAGTAGATGGCAGGCCGGTAAGCGAGGTTGAAGGTGGCACACTTGACGTGGTAGCTGACTTTTGCTACCTTGGTGATACCATGTCTTCTGGAGGGGGGTATGAGCATGTGGCTATAACTCGGTGCAAGTCAGCCTGGAAAAAGTTTAGAGAACTCCTCCCTATCCTCACAAGCAAGCAACTTCCTGCTGCAACCAAAGGACAAGTTTACTCCAGTTGTGTGAGGAGTGTTATGCTCTATGGCTCTGAAACGTAGGCTACTTTAGCAAGCACCGTCAAGCGCCTACAACGTAATGACAGAGCGATAGTAAGATGGACCTGCCTAGTCAAACCTGAAGACAACATCCAGATTGAGACTCTGCTATCAAAGCTCAAATTAAAAGACATCTGTGAAGTCGTCCAATTAGGCAGACTGAGATGGCTTGGTCACGTTGAGAGCAGCTCAAGCTAGATCTCACAGGTCAGATGTGTCAACAGCGGGGTCAAGGTAGACTAAAACTTTTTTGGGAAGAACTTGTAAAACGTGACCTTGTAGCATGGAACATAAACTCTGCCAACCCAATAAATCGCGAGGTGAGGAAGACTTCGTTTTCGACAGACAGACAGGCCACACCCTCGCCATGAGGATTAATTCATGGCCTGTATAATCAAAATTGGTTGATGATGATGATGATATCCAACGCTACAGTGAAAAAGATTGCAAGTCAACTGTGGTTCCTTTCTGAGCAGTTGGTTGGCTTGGCGTTGTTTGATGACGTTTTGGACAATGGCTTGGACAATGGTTGTGGCTAAGAAAGAGAAAGAAGCGGAAGAAGAGCCATTTAAGCTTGCAACTATCGACTTAAGACTCATTCAAGAGAAGACTGTAATCAACTTTATGATGAGGAACTCAACACTTCTTTTCAAGAACTTGCGTCTTTTGGTTGGTTTCCTTGAATATCCGGCAGCTCAGTGGAAGGATCAGCCTAGCTTCATTGCTGCAAAAAGCTTCATCAGCACATTGGCTCTCACCAATGACTACGTTGAACGTGGCGTTGCCTTAGTTAAGGATTTCTCTAGCCCTCTCACAAAGGACAAGGAGCAACTGTAGTTTGCATTGAGAGTTGTTGCTGACCACGGTAAAAAGTTCCCCAACATCCTGAAGCAGACCTTACTGGGCAACAACAAGTGATATCATGACACCCCTGCCGATGAGCATTGAGCAGCTAATATCCACTGTTAAGGAACACAATAAAATGGGGGGACCCAGGCATGCGAGCGTTGGGCAGAGAGCAACTATGGAAGTGCTTAAGTGTCCTATACCTCATCTGGGTGAAATTTCGGATCCATTGAGCCACCTCTACAGTAAACATTAATGAATATCAATGAAATTTTACACATGGTGTTTTTTAACCAAAAGAAACGTTTTGGCAGGGTCAGACCAACAATTTTTCAAAATAATTTTTTTTAGTGTACAACTAAGGACCACCCCCCTATTTGACATAGGCCAATACTACATTTTATAGTTGAAAATATGCTTGTATTATCGAGAAATGTTAAAAAAACAAGCGATTTTTGACTATTTTCGGTGCCGCGTGATTGCGCAATCTTTAAATTCCGTGTGCTACACCTACATTAGGGTGATTCATAAATTGAATTTTTTTAAAATTTAATGGGGCACCCTCTTGTATCGTGTCAATACCTGAAAAAATAATCCTGTCAAATTTTTAGGGCAATTGAAAGCATTTTTAAGGTTGCTACCGACTTTGAAAGCTGCACATAATACACAAATAGGTCATTCCATGTCAACTCAACAGGGTGTGCAAGCTCGACCCTCTTAGATTTTTTGAAATTCTCACTAAAGTTTCATATTGATGTATAATGAACACAAAAAAAATTTCAGCTCATTATCTCAAGACGTTTAAAAATTAAGCCCTTCAAAGTCACCAAGGTCCCTCAAAATGCGTTCGCATGTACATTTGGAGGGTGTAAAGATGGTTCGGGCTTCATCTTTGCACCCTCCAAACTTCAATAATTTCACATTTGTTTGGTGTAAGTCTGATGGGGGTTAATTACCAACTAGTATAGATTAATGATATGCAAATTGGTAGTTCTGTGACTATTGGTTTGGGAGCTAGAGGACATCAAAAATTGATAAAAAATTTCAAATGTAAAAAAATTCAATTTTTGAAAGGTTCTACATCTAAAACTAATTTGAAATTAGCAATTTTGGTGGTAGATATGAAAAGTAGGGCTGCTTCTTAATCAGAATACCAAATTTCAGCTGCGTAAATGCTTTAGATTAAAAGTTATGAAGACCCAAACATGGAGGAAAATTTACACGCGAACGCATTTTGAGGGACCTTGGTGACTTTGAAGGGCTTAATTTCTAGACGTCTTCAGATAATGAGCTGAAAATTTTTTTGTGTTCATTATACATCAATATGAAACTTTAGTGTGAATTTCAAGAAAATCTAAGAGAGTCGAGCTTGCACACCCTGTTGAGTTGACATGGAATGACCCATTTGTGTATTATGTGCAGCTTTCAAAGTCGGTAGCAACCTTAAAAATGCTTTCAATTGCCCTAAAAATTTGACAGGATTATTTTTTCAGGTATTGACACGATACAAGAGGGTGCCCCATTGAATTAAAAAAAATGTCAATTTATGAATCACCCTAACCTACATGTTGTCGAAATCAGCTAAAATTTTGCAGGTGAGTTTGTAACACCCATCCACAGAGTATGCTAAAAGAAGAGCTGATTTGAATAACATAACGGCACCAGCCACACCCTAATGTATATGCTTTATAAATGTTGAAACAAAAGTATTCCTTTCGTGCGTTGTAAGGTCTTAGACACTTTGTCATTGATGCTTCTTGCAAATCATTTGTGACATAATGCAAGAGATCTTATCACTGATATTTTTAGATGTCAGAAGTAAGTGCATTTGTCAGAAAAGGTTTAGGTTAATGTTCCTTTCAAATGCCCACCACCCATGTTGATTATTGCTAGTAACTACCAACCCTGAATGAAAAAAATTTTGACAGTGAACGAATATTATGTATTGTACCACCCTGGCGAGTGGCGTGTCATCTCGTACTGCAGATGCAAACAATGCAATTTTAAAACATAAAAAATAAATGTGGCATGCGGTGTGCTTAATATTTAATCCAACATACTCCACGCATGTGCGTCTGGCCCGATAGAGTGTGTGCGTGCACGCACACGTCTTGGCGCAGTAATTTTTTCCCGAAAGAGTCTGTAAATGCCACGTCAGCATTTGGGTGGATGACAACTTAGACAAATTTTACGCCCCAGGGGAAGAAAAACAGTGACGACATAATCGAATTGACAAATTATGCGATGACCACTTAACCGAACTTGATTGTGTACAAAAGATAGGCTTTCTGCGGGGACCTGGCAATCATTGACGACTTGGGCAAACTGACGAGTTTTCCGAAGACGAGTTATCCAAGTTCTACTGTATTATAATGTAACCGTTGAGGAAGACGTATGCTGACCTGCTTTAGATTTTGATTAAGTGTCATTATGGCATTAAGGTCAAGTATTAGTAAGTCGATGCAAACCTTCAAGGAATTGGAGAGAACTGTGCTTCCCCTTAATTCAGATATAGTCAGTCATTATTTTTACTTGAAGAAAAAAGTAGCCGAAACTAATCCTAAGTTTTTGAAGAAAATATCCCTTTTCAAAAATTTAAAAGATGAACTGCTGAAAGATGTAGTTGGCATGTGGAACAAAGCTGGTCTTCCAGTGCTTAGCATACAGAAAATTGAAGCGAAGTTAAAAGACATGATAGAGAAGTACAATACAGCAAGAAAGAAGGAAATGAAACGCAGAGGTAATGAGGTTAATCAAGAATGGTTACAGAACTTGTTCGATATATGTGCAATGTGCATGCAAGTGTTCGATCTCCGAAAATCCGGTTGTTCTTCAAAGGAAACCCTCTTGCAGCTGTGAACTCGTAAACCGAGTCCAGGAGAAAGAAATTGCTTTCTTGAAAGATCAGCGAAAAGATCAAAAAATGGTTATCGGTAACATAGATGTCAACCATGCAGAAAAGGCTTTGGAACGGGAAAATCATAAAAGGAGGTGGGAAACGAGCAGTAAAACACTTCTGGCATACAATCTGCCAAAGCATCGGCACTACTATGTTCAAAACAGAGAAAAAGAAATGAAGCAATTAGATATCTAGGCCTACACAGTTGCGAAAGCGACTTTGATGGGGATATGAATTGGGAAGATAAGGAATACGAGCCTCTGAAACCAGCTGTTAGGGGGGAAAAATGTACAAGAAAGTGCATTCTTTTTCAATAAATGATAGAAGTACTTGCAGATTGTAGGATGACTTTGGTACGCCAGCAGTCAGATCTTATGAGGTCGGTTCTAGGAAAAGTTTAAATATATAGTTGCATCACCTTCGACCAGGGTTGTCGGTATTTTACCCAACCCAAAAAAACCACTAAAAAAAAACCATAAAAAACACAGAGCATCATATTTGTTTAATTTTTATCAGAAAATTGAAAAAATGAACCAAAGTACTACAAGGTACTCAAAACAAACTTCACATTAGGACTTAAGGATGTGATTGTGAAGTAAATTTCCAAGGATAAATTGAAAACACAGTGGCTATTTCTGTACACAAAAATCAAGTAATGTCACTTTGTACTACACTAAAACTCATTCATGCAAGAAGGCCTCATAGTTAAACAGCCCTGGTGCATTATTTTATTGAGTTATGCCAGCGTATACTAGGGCAGGTCGATCTTATACTTTTTTTGGAATATTAAAGTGAATACTGTACCAGTAGTTAGATTTAGTTAAAAAACTCACTTCTGTGAAATATCAGCCATATCGGATGAGAAACGGCTTGCAGAAATTGATTTGAATTTTTTTCGATTTTTAAAAGAAAATTGCATTACCGCTAGATGGCGCAAACCCAACTTCGAAAATGGCTGCTTATTTTTTGTTTAAACTGCTTTGACTCAACCTTCGGGAGCTCAAAATGAAAACTTTTATGTTCAGGCCATGGCGCCCTCTAGTACAGGCCACGTCATCGCGCGTACTTCAAACGTGACTGACGGCCTATTCTAAACTTAATCAGTTGGGAGGAAGATGTTTCATCTATAGTCTATTCTTTATGCTAAGGTTCTAGTTTTACTGAACTTCTTTTTATATTTTCCTTAACTTGTTCCCTAACTATGCATCTTTGCCAGAAAGTAGAAGTTTAGTTACAACTTACAAACTTTATGAAAAGCTGAAGCAGTTACAGTTATGCAGCTTAGTTTAACAAAATTAGGTATAAGCTACAATGTTTTCGTTTCAAGGAGCTTTTATCAGTTCATGAAGTCATTGGTTACACAGAAAATTCACAACAAACTGCCATTACCAATTTATGTTTCCTTTAAGTTTCTGCCCAGTTTCCTTGAAGCATGTTGTGGGTAAAGTAGGCAGAAAATTGTATTTCTTCCAGGTTTATTAAAGTTAGCAAATAGAGTAGGCCTATTTAATAAATCTCCATTTATATGTTCAGTTGTATGCAATTGCAATGTTACTCACTACTGGTAAGTTAGTTTAACAGCTTCAGTCAATTTTGAATGATGATACTAAATGTTTACCTGCACTTTATATTACAAATCTTCATGTATTTTTTTGCTTGCCAGCAACATGTCTTCTGTCCACTCACCATTTTCTTATAGATAACATAAGATATCAATATTCACAAAAAATTACTTCACTGATATTACATTTATTTTCTTACATACCAGTACCAAAGCTAATCTTTGTAGAATGTAATGTTATTAATTTGTGTACCGGTAGATTACTTACTGTATAGATAACTAACAAATCTTAACTAACTTACATAGGCTACTAACTTTCAATAGGCTATACTGGTACAGCAGTACAACAATTTTTAATAGATTGACTGCCCAGTTTCAACAACTGTGTAGTTTTGTAGCATCTTTATTTAATACATGCATGATGGGGGATCTCCATTTGTTATACTTTGATTTATTTCTCGAGATGTTTTGATTTTTGCAATACATACATCTTGAGAATTTTCATTAAATTATGGAAGATTCTTAATGTCAGAAAACTTGGTACTGATGTGAGATTTAACGATCCAACTAGGGCAGTGATTCGGTCACCCGATGACCCAAGGCTACAGTTTTTGCTAGATGTTGCAAGCATGGCAGAAAAAATGAAGAAAACTGGCTCAATCAGAATTCGTCAGTTAACGGCAGATACTGCCAACTTCTTGTATCATATATGTCATGGTTTTGTAGATCTAGCAAAGTATTTACTTTCATGTGGAAATGATTTTGTAATCTTTGGCTAGTTTACAACAGACCCATTAGAAAAGTGCTTCATTAAACTTCAGCAAGGGTCTGGAGGTACCTATTTCATTACTGCTCAGTCAGTTTTGGAAAAGGTAAGAATTCAACATGCGAAGCTCTCACTGCAATTACATTTAAAGTTTGATGTTGCTGAAGGTCATGCTTATGCCGCTTGTAATCGTGATCTTGTAGAAAGTGAGCTTGAAGTTTTGGATAGCTTATGTGCTATGGAAGGGAAAGTTTCAGAAGAGGTTTTAATTGCAATGGTTTATATTGCTGGGTATGTTGAGTTGAAGAATGGATGTGCTATTGC
Organism: Aplidium turbinatum; assembly: GCF_918807975.1. Taxonomy (NCBI): domain Eukaryota; kingdom Metazoa; phylum Chordata; class Ascidiacea; order Aplousobranchia; family Polyclinidae; genus Aplidium; species Aplidium turbinatum. The sequence goes on from NC_137482.1 coordinate 25,281,036, forward strand.
AGAAGACACATACTTCTATTATGAAAGATTTGGTTCATATGTTGATAAATTAAATCAAGGTGGTCTGACACGTCCGAAGGATAGTGTTGTACAGTGGTGTGTATTTTGTTACATCTTTTTTACAAGTGTTGTTGGTGAAATGTGTCAAAAATTTATTTCCTGTAACTTTCTATCCATATCTGAACGACATTGCTTTTTCATGACATTGTCGCACATTGGCTAATGTATTTTAAAAGAACTATGCCCTGTTGCAGTCTCCCACATGCTCAAAAGAAAGTGCATTGAAAGTGCTAAAACTTTCATAGAATATAGTCTATACATGCTGATAGATAAAGGCATAATGCTTTGAATCTTTATTTAGCTGATCTGATGTTATAAAAATGCCTTGTAGTTTATTTGTATATTTTTCCAGGTAAGCTTTTACTTTCCATGCAACTTTTAATGTTTTTAAACAGCATTTCTACTGTATCTATTTAGTAAGTATTTTCTACTTCGTTATATGGCTGCATTTATCAGTAGTAATCATTCACCATCTAAAATTAACCACTTCTATAGTTCTATTGTATTAAATCACAATATAATTGTGACTCATTTGACTTTCTCTCCTACTCGTTCATTTTGTAAAATTACAGCTTTATATTCTATTTAACCTTATTGTTTTTGCATTTTAGGCAGTCACTCTAGGGCTTGGCAGACTGGCTTCATTGATTAATTTATTGACTGTTGATATTTAAAGAGTTGAGCTTAAAGTTTTGAAGTATAGCTCTGTCTGTCAGATGAATATGAAAACAGAATTTCACCATTTATAAGTGAGTACTGTATATGGCAGAAGAACATCGCACTATCAATGGTATGAACTACAGAGACCAACGCCGATCCTGATCAACCAACACCAGGTGCCTCTCACTCCATCAACTGATGACTCAGAGATAACCATGTATCAGATTCAGAGGGTGAACAGTGAACACTGACTCATTTTGATGTGACCAGAACTGCTTACATGCTTATTGTTTTGTGTATATGTCTAAACTCAAAACTATTCTTGGATAAAATTACCAGCAGGCATATTTTTGTTTACTAGTTTCTGCTGCTCTAATCTCACTGTATTTTCTGATTGTATAGGAGAGTTGGATGTAATATCTGTCTGGAAGGCCAACACATAAGATCTTTTGCAGCGCCATCTAACGAACTGTATAGTTTGAGCAACCTCCGGCTCACCTGCATTATACTGTGAAGGCATGATTCAATTGAAAACTATTAATCAGCACGATTTTGTTTAAATTACTATTAATGTTGCATGGAAATTAGTTGCAGATATGTATGATGCTCAGTAGGCTACTTTATTTCTACCATGTTTAAATTTTTCTGTGCTTTTATACTGTTAATGGTTTTATATTTTATGCATCCAGTACTTGAATTTTTTGAATTACAGTACGTACTCTTTAAAGTCAATAGGGGAAATGCAGAAAACTGATTTGTAGAAATTGTGGTCTATCAACATTATGCAGCGATTCCACTGTCATTTGCTTACCTAAACTACTAAAACTGCTGTTATTACTAAATGCTATTTGTAATACAGTAAAACATATGATGATCAAGTTATATCCATGTGATATTCTTTGTATATTAATTACAATAATTAATAAATTTTGACGAAACACCACCTAACTATCAATAACGTTCCAGGAAAGTGACAAAATCGTGTTTTTTTACACAAAGCATATAGGCCGTCAGTCAGATCTCGTGCGTGCACGATGGCCTCTATTATAGCTCGCCGTGGTTCAGGCGTACTCTTCGAAGTAAAAAATTAATAAAAATGAAACAAATATTCAGCATAAGCGAACTACAGTAAGTAAAAGTTTGTTAGCTGAGCTACAGCTCGGACTGCAATTCGTCGTAAGAGTGACGATAATGACCTTAACCCTACGTTAGTACCCTGGGGTGTTTCAGCACCCCAGGGTAATAAATTTGTTTGCTGTTTTGAGTTGGCAGCACTTATATTCTTCTTCTTTTCAGTACCTTCGTAAATATTAGAGGTGGGAAAAGTCTGAAAATTTTACAGTCCTAGGCCTTGTTCTTCTTATCTTTTCGATATAAAATGGATAGTTACAGTAGGAATATAGAGAGGATACAAAGCATGTTGCAAGAATGTGACATTCTAAGTGATGCTGAAGATGACAGTGAAGGAGAATCAGATTTTGCATCAGAAAATGAAGTTGTTTCTGATTCTGATTGCCATGAATCAGAATCTGATGACCTAGATCAACAGCCATGCCAGAAACAAACAAAGTGTGACGGATGGCTAGGAAAAGACAAGAAAACATGGTGGCAGAAAGAAATGCCTAATTCAGCAGTTCAAACCCGACCTCAGAATATCTTCCGTGGAAGAGTAGGACCTAAAGGATCAGCCCTAAATGCAAAGGTGCCTTTTGATTTTTGGGAATTATTTATCACTCCTGAAATGATTGAATTATTAGTTGAAAAGACCAACTTGTTTATCAGTGAAAAGAGAGAGAATTATACTCAAAAAAGTAAAACAAAAGGGACACTGATATTGTAGAAATAAAATCTTTTCTTGGTCTAATACTATTAGCTGGTACCTATCATAGCAACAGAATGAACCTTGATGATTTGTGGAAAAGTGATGGCACTGGCATAGAAGTGTTTCGACTGACAATGTCACTGCACCGCTTCCGATTTTTACTGTGTTGCATACGGTTTGATGACAAAGCTACCCGGCCTTCAAGAAGACTATTGGATAAGCTTGCCCAATAAGAGACCTTTTTGAGATGTTTGTTGAAAACTGTTTGAGGAACTATTCACCATCGGAGTTTGTGACAATTGATGAGGTGCTTGTGGCCTTCAGGGGCAGATGTCCCTTCAGACAATATATCCCAAACAAACCAGTAAAGTATGGAATAAAGATACAAGCAATGGCGGATGCTAAAACTTATTATATTTGCAAAATGGAAGTTTATGCAGGAAAACAACCTGATGGACCATTCAAAGTTGAAAATTCATCTTTCGCTGTAGTTACAAAACTTATCTCGGAAATCTCAGGACCAAGCAGAAATGTTACATTTGATAATTGGTATAGGCTAGCACTTACCCACTAATCGTAAGTCTACTTCAGGATCATAAATTGTCTGCTGTGGGAATACTTTGCAAAAACAAACGTGAGATCCCCCAAGAATTTTTATCAGTCAAGGACAGGGTTACACGTGACAGTATGTTTGGATTTGGAGATGACGTGACACTAGTCTACAGGCCTCAAAGTAAGAAAAAGAAAAACGTTGTACTTTTCAGTAGCATGCATCATGATAACAAATTTGATCCGGAGTCTGGTGACATGAAGAAGCCTGAAATTATCACTTGCAAGATGAGGCTTTGCTTAACCAGATAGCAAGACTAGACAAGCCAAGTACTGAAACCTTAACACCAACTGATCAGTTGAACGTTCCGGTAACAAGAATAGCTGCTGTGCATTTAAAAGCTAAGCTGGAATGGTTCTCGCAGCAAAATTGATTGTTGATACTTTAGCTAAAAAGCATAATCGCCAGAAATACAGATACATGAAGGCTTGCAGTTACGTAAAAACGCTGATACAAGCCTAATTTTGCCCAAAACTAGTTTTTTTAAATATATACCTTTTTTTCTGAAGAATGTGGACCTTAATATTCTCTACATCAGGTGTAGGAAACCGACCCTTCTGCGCATTTTGACACTAATTCTGTCGATCTATGATGAATGGTTTCGGAGGCATGGCCAAATTTCGAGATTTTGAGGCCCAAAAATTTCAAACCTTGTGGACCACCTCAATATGACGTATTGACGTCATAATTAAAAAAAACTGGGGTGTAAACTTTTTACCCCAAATACCACCAGATGGGAGCCCAGGCATTTTGAATTTTAAAAATGGTGAAAAAATGGAACACCCTAGTGTTGAGGCTATATTTTATTAGAACTTAAAACTTTAAATGTCGTTCTTACATCTTTATAGCTGGTTTAACCCTAGCAAGACCGGGCTTTTTTGACACTCCAGGACTGGGAGGGAGGGGGACAACAGATTGCTTTTGTATTTTTGTAACAAAATACCGTATGAAAAAGCATTTTAACTAAAAACTTCACTACCTCTTACTCAGATAGCTTTTATTTGTTGCTTACATGTCCTTGCTTATAAAGAAAACCCTTTTATTTCGGTAAAATCTCTCCTATTATCTCCGTCTCGGTCAACTTTTACCCCCCTCAAACGTGTGATAAATACTTCTTAATTAAGTTATATATGTTTTATCTTTTTGCTTTCCGATTGTTAGTTTGCTTTACTGATAGTAATATTCCAATTTATGGTGTTGTATTCTGTTACAAAGGCTGGGTTTTTTTTTCGGTCATTTATCGGTCATTGACCAATTTTTTAGCAAAATGACCGAAAAAAATATAGTCAATTCGGTCAAAATGTCAAAAAAAATATATAGTCAATTCGGTCAAAATGTCCGAAAAAAAAAACAATGTTTCTCAGCGAAACTTAATGCTGTAGCTAGTCAGGAAGTGCAAATTTTGGTTTGTATCAGCTACTTGAAAGGAAATATTTTCATCAGAAAGAATGACCAAAATAAATAAAAAATGACCGAATTTTTTCAAGTCATTTCGGACAAATGACCGAAAAGTCTCCGCGAAAAAAAAAAACCCAGTACGAAGGTATCGTATTTTAGCTTATAATTGTATTGTAATGTTGGACAAATTAGTGTTTTACTTCCTGGCACGTTTTTGGTCATAGCTTTTTTTCTCCAAGGTAAAAAAAATAACAAAACCCATCATTGAAAAGTTGATAAAATTATCTTTCCAACAGTACATAATACGGTTTTATAAGATTTTTTTCTAGGGTGACCAAAAATTCTACAGGGGGCAAATTAGTGTTTTACCCCGTGGGACGTTTTTGGTGGTAGCTTTTCTTCCCCAAGGAAAAAAAATAACAAAACCCATCATTGAAAATTTGATAAAATTATCGTTCCAACGGAACATAATACGCTTTTATAAAATTTTCTAGGGTGACCAAAAATTCTACAAGGGGCAAATTAGTGTTTTACCCCCTGGCACGTTTTGGGTCTGCTACCGTACTATTCGGTTAGTCCGATTCGGTGAGTTCCTAACCTCTAACCCTAACCCCTAACCCTAAAACGGCAATGATAATTAGGCTACGGTACCCAATAATTTTAAAAAAAAAATTGAAAAAATCTCCCGTTAAAAGATTGGACTCATCGAATCGGACTCACCGAAACGGACCATTCCGCACGTTTTTGGTGGTAGCTTTTTCCCCAAGATAAAAAAATAACAAAACCCATCATTGAAAAGTTGATAAAATTATCTTTCCAACAGTATATAATACGTTTTTATAAGATTTTTTTCTAGGTTGACCAAAAATTCTACAGGGGGCAAATTAGTGTTCTACCCCTGGCACGTTTTTGGTTGTAACTTTTTTCCCCAAGGTAAAAAAAATGACAAAACCCATCATTGAAAAGCTGATAAAATTGTCTTTCCAACGGTATATAATACGTCTTTATAAGAATTTTTTTTAGGTTGACCAAAAATTCTACAGGATTATGATGAAAACACACGTATGTGTCGAAAACGTTTGAGTTAATGTTTTAATTGTTATATCTCTTTGTAATAAAACATGTTAAACCCATCAAAGTTACTTTGTTTTGTTTGTCTATGGTTCAACAAATTAAATTCTCTACCAAAGCTTTATCATTTGATATTCATTAATCACACTTTTGCAATTTTGATTCTTTATTTCAAAGGGATATAAAGTAAATTCAGTCTAGAGTTCAAAATCGAAATTATATTGGCCTCCAGTTCACATGTTGGCCTGCATATATAGATCGCTATGGTTAAAACTGTTGTGATAAACCAGTGATACCTGGCATATGTGAGTAGTTAGTTCAGTAACTACTTCCATTTTCTCACCAAACTTTTCACGTTGTCAAATATTATTATTAATGTACTAAATTTCCAAGAAAACAAACTACCGTACTGAATGATACAAATTTAAATTTAGGCAACATCAACTTCGAAAAGATCCCACATACACTTGTGGTAGCCACTAAAAGGTAACTTTCACATTGGAAGCACTCCTAATCATTTGTAACTATAAATTTGAGTTTGAATCCGAATTCATGAGGCCTTGCTGGCAAATAGGCAAAACTGGTCAACATTTTAGGCATGTGCTGGAAAAACTGAACAACTAGTCAGAATTGTTTGTGTTGTAGTCTATTATTTGTATGTTTGTCTGAAAAAAAATTCTAACCTCCATTAAATGCCCTAACTTCTATGGGAAGATCTTTTGCAAATTCTTTAATGATTTCTTGCCGTTCATCTTCGATTGTGCACTGGAGTATTCGTGTCTTCATTTCATCATTCATACGGTGCTGTGAAGTGGCATTTGTCAATTTTTCAAACTAACTAGACATGACTGAACTATTTTTACATTCTACAACAAAATATTCGTAGAGAACAATTTTGAAGTATGGGTCATTTCAATATATTAGGAACATTGGTTGGCACCACCTAATTTTTCTATTGGCTTAAAACATGCTTCTCACTTTTCTGAAAAGAATGGTGCAAATTTGATGAAAATCAGACAAGTGGTTCTCGAGTTATAAGTGAAACAACCCTGGATTACTAGGTGGCTTCATGGATAAGGAGCAATGGAAAAACGGCAATATCTCAAGAACCGCTCAACATATTTGGATAATCTTTAGTTCTATCCCCATGTTTTCTGGGGTGGTCTATCTACACTAAAACAAGTTTTGGCTAACTACTTTTTGAGATAACTTAAGAAATTGACCTCTTTTCGTTACGCACCAATAAAACCATGATATGTAACTTTAAAAAATGTATTTTTTAATTAGTTAAAAAAATTTTATCACTAGTCTAGTATTGTCGCCTTAAAAAATGGTTCTGTTAGACAATGGTGCTATGCTGAAAAACATTTTTTTCTGGATGTTCTTAATTTGAGTCCGGATAGATGGGAGACCAAGCAAAGCACTCGCACAATGATTACTCCAAGAGCCAACCAGCTATCCTGGAGCTAAGTAACAGGCAATTGAGCCAACGGAACAAGTATGTACCATTGCGTATTAAGTATGTAACATGCACTGAACAAATCAAAGTTATGGCAATGTAGTGGTGAGATTATTCAAGTGATAGACATTCAGTGATATATCAAGATATTCAATATTCAGTGATAGAAATTAAAATTAGTAAACAAAGATATGTGTATAAAGCAAGACGTCTTCAATAGAAAAAAGACTTTGTGCCAAGCAGTTTCGCAGTGAGATTAGGCTATCCGGCGCCAGGACAGTCACAGTCAATGGTCTTGCATCAAGCTGACCATGCCAAAATGTGCAGTACACGACATCTGGGCGAGCCCATCTGGGCGAAACCCACTTGGGCAAGACCATGTGGGCGACGGTAGCGAAAGTTTAGCCGTTTGGAACGGTGGTCACCTATATAATTTATCTAGTTTCTTTGCGGCATCACGATTTATCATGAAGCTCAAGAGAAACCACTCAGAAAAGAGACAAACAAAGACCTCCCAAGAGGAATGGCCATAAAGTGGATGACGTCAGTTATGAACGCTCTCTAACCGTTATCGAAACTTGTCAGTCGCAATACCGATGCTGATGATGCATTCTGTTGAAACATTTTTTGGTATAAGTGAAAGGCAGCAAAATCGGGTCTGCTACTATTCGACTAGTCCGATTCGACTAGTTCCCTATTTGGCTACAGTCTTTTTCTGCCATGATAAAGTAAGTAGATCTGCTACAGGTAAAATGTAATCCTGTACCACCTGTTGCATAGCCCTGCTGCTTGATCAAGTTGCAAGCACTCACCAACCCGCACTGAACCAGCGTGGTGAGTAAAGGTTCAAACACACAAATGAAAAATGAACACACATCCAAAAAAGCCCTTAGTTCCCGGCAGCGGAAACGCAGAGGGTGCGAAGAATCTCTGGGTTCCCAAAATCTACATCTCTACGTATAATGTAAGCTTAAAAGATGAAGACAGGCTTTTAGAATTAACACACGAGCAGGGCTGCGATTTTTGCCTTTTTTAGTGACGAGGTCACTCGACACGCACCATCACTATTCGACAAACGCCGTGAAAAAAAAAAATGACAAAAAAGGAAAATAAAAAGAAAAAAAAATGAGGGAAGACTAAACGTCGTCAGGTCGAGGAAAAATCGGGGGGGGCATCACGTCATGCAATCATAAAAGTGCTGACTTATGTAAACTTTCTTGTGCCAGGTACTTCAAAGCAAAGTTTAAAAGCGACGCTTCACACAAGAAACTCTTAAGGCGTCTGCGCTGCCATTTTAAACACTGCGGGAGAATGCTTTGATCGAAGTTCCAACGCCTGGCATCAAACATTTTGCAACACATGTTTCGTGCTATTCGACACAACAGGTTTCTTTTATAGATGAAATAACCTAGGCTACGTTGAGTTGTCAACGTTTATGCCAGTTTGTATTTCGCCGTTTGAGCCATTTAACAATATTGCTCTAGTAAAATGACTGTTGGATATTTGCTATGAAAAATTTTCACATGTAGAAAACAGCCTAGCTCCGACCAGATGTTCAGAAATACAGATGAAAAAAGCCGCTATTTTTATGGAAAGGAGTTCTCTTCCAGAACAATTTGAACACTCCGAGAAAATGCTTTGATTGAAGTTCTAACGCCTGCAATCAAACATTTCGCCACACACGTTTCGTGCTATTCGACACAACGAGTTTCTTTTATAGATAAAATAACCGAAGTAGGCTACTTTTAGTTGTCAACGTGTTTGCAAGTTTGTATTTATGTCTGACTTATGTACTTGTTATTCCAAGATTGCAGAAATGTTTTACAATGTGAATAAAGAATAGTAGACAGATAAACACGGTTGCAACTCGACTTCCTTCAACTAAAAGAGTTTCTGTGATTACGTAATGGGCGATTTTGCACATTCACAAAAGCACACAACCTAGCTAGCAAAACCCATCGTTTTTACATTGATTCAACGTCTGCAGCAGTCTGCAGACGTTGAATCACAATGCATGACATGTATAAACAAGTTTGCTGGCTGGGAAGTCTGGACATTGTAATATATTGGAAATGTGCCTTAAAACTTTTAATCTTTTGAGAACTTGCCTTTTAAGTTTGTACCTCGTGTTTCACATTTTGCCTTGCGCGTTTTCCATGACCTCTTGATTGGCCGCTGTTAAATACGCTTTCCTGACAGCGTTGCGGCAGATTCTCCAATTCGAGTTCAACTAGTTGTCCAAGTCAATTGTTTAGTGCCGCAGCTATGTGGGCGTATACATTGCTAGTATGTTAGTCTGAGTACATGTTTGAGATTCAATAAAGATATATGTTTGTACATGAGAGTTCGTCCGAAGCAAGTTAGACGTCAGAAGTCCGTAAAACATTACAGACATCTGCAGGAAATTTGTCTCGCACCAGGCTAGATGCCATCCTTTGAAAGATTTTACAATGATGGATTTATTTAGCCAGTGCATGATGACGAAAACAAATTTAAGATTTCCTTTCCGTTATATAACTTAAAGCAGGTGATTGATACAGGAGAAAATAATCGCAGAAGCACACAATAAAAGAACACAATAAAGCCTAGTTATTACGCAAGTTTTTTACATCCAGAAAATAGCCTAGTTTCCGACCAGATGTTCAGAATCAGAAACAGAGATAAGAAAGGTCGCTATATATAAGAGTTCGCTTCTAGAAGAATAGTAGGTAGTCACTGGGAGTGGACAAGGCAAGGTAATAGGCAAGTTGTAAGAACAGCATAGCTTTGCCCAACTACAGATAAGATAGTCTTCAATTAGTTAGTATCCTATAATGACTAAAAAACGAAAGAATCCTCCGACAACACGCATGGCAAAAGCTTCGGTCTTACCGAGAAGCGGTTAAGGTTCAGCAAACAGCGAGTGAAGTGCGGGATCTGTTTGAAGGAGCTATCGAGAGAAGCATTGCCATGTCACTTTGGAACTTATCATTCAGATAAACTTCCGGCTAATAGCGTTTAGTAGCCTAACGTCAAAATTTTTTTCCAGGATTTAAGTGAGCTCATGCACTTCTGCTTGAAGTACCTGGTGCGCTGTTGCAACGAATGTATCGTCGAGTGTTTCTGCTCCAGCTACGCACTGCACGACTTGCGATTAAGGCCGCTATCTGACTAAGCTATTCAAGATGAACTATTCGTTGGCATGTGCGGTCCACCGATTTCACTGGCGAAACCATTGTTGCGAAAAGCACTTGACTGCCTGTTCTCAAATGGTTGGCATTTCTATCTTCAAAAAAAAAGTACCGGAAATCTCCTGTCTAAAGTCATACAGAGGCAGCAAAATCAAGATCTAGCAGCAAGCATGCCCTGGCTTTATTGTTTGTGTTGTTACTAATATTCTTTCCTTTTCACTGTTATTAATTAATTCGTTTTTGTGTTACTTTATGTGATTGCATGTAGTTTGTTGCAATGTTGTACGAAGAGGCTTGTTTGCCATCTCGGCACACCTTAAACGCTGTAGGCCTGTAGCATTACGCCATTGTTTTGTATTATTGTGGTATTGTTCCGTTTTCTTTTATCTGCAGTTCAATTTTTGCTTTATCTTCGCTGTGTTTCTTGGTAACTTGCATGTTTCGGTCCTAACTGCGTTTGCATGCTGGTACGTGCATAACCATTAACGTACTGAGCGAGACTAAAGAGATGCCAAAGGAAAAATTCTCTATCACGCAGTAATTCGCGGCCAAACGCTTATAATCTGACTCTTGTGACGTCATACCACTATTTGACAAACAAACGCAGAATTTTTGGTCGTTTGACAAGAAAGAAAAAATCGCAGCCCTGCACACGAGCTAAATGAAACAAGAATGAAGTGGCAAATAATTGGTCTAGCAGAAACAAGAAGACAAAGAGAGCATCTGGCACAGATTGGAGGAGGACACATGCTCTACACCAGAGGGGGAGACACTTCAACAAAAGGGGTCGGTTTTTTAATTCATCAAAGCATAAAACACAAAAATACAAAAATAAAAGGAATTAGTGATAGAGTGGCTTCCCTCACAATGAAAATTAACAATAAATACTCTATGCAAATAATACAGATATATTATGCACCAACCACAAGCCATGATGATGATGAAGAAATAGAGGATTTGTATGAAAAAATGAAAAAGAATAAAAGTCACTACAAAGTTATCATGGGAGACTTTAACGCAAAAATAGGAAAACACCAACAAAGTGACGGAAATACCACTGGAGCATATGGCATTGGAAAGAGAAGTGCACGGGGGGATAGGATGATCCAGTTTGCAACATCAGAGAAACTGATCATCACAAATACTCTTTTTCGAAAGTCAAATGGAAGAACATGGACTTGGAAAAGTCCAAACGGAAAGGTAAAAAATGAAATTGATTATATTCTAACAAATAAACGAGAAACTGTCCTTAACACTGAAGTCATTCAAAGGGTTAGCATCGGAAGTGATCACAGTCGTTGTGCAGCGCTATACGATTAAATGTAAAACAGGAAAGAACCAGAATGATGAGAATATCAAACCCAAAGATTGACACCGAGAGACTGATTCAAAAGATAGATGAATTCCAAATAGAGTTGCAAAACCGTTTTGAAATACTTGAAAGAGATGTCAAAGATTTAGATGAAAAGACAAAACAATTGAACAATATTATTCAAAAAAGCGCAAAGAAAGTTGGCGGAATAGTCAAGAGCCAAAGAGAAGATAAACTCAAACCAGAGACAAAAAAGATGCTGAAGAAACGCAGAGAAATGATGAGAGAAACATCTAAAGGCAATAGTGAATATCGGGAGTTATGCAAGAACATACCAAAAAGTATTAGACAAGATCTAAGAAAATTCAACACCCTACACTACGGGTGAAAAATGCAATTGAGACGGGCAAGAGATTGAAAAAACGTAAGATTGAAAAAATGTAACACTGCAAAAGATGGAAACAGAGCATTGAATCCGGCACTGAAGAATGAAGATGGCTCAGAAACATCAAACAGAGAAATAATAATTGAAAGATGCGCTGATTTCTATCAAACATTATATAATGATCAAACACAAAACATTGTCACTAAAAATCCAGTCAAACAAATCTGAAAAGCGAAGTTGAAAAAGCAGTTAAACAAATGAAAAATGGAAAAGTACCCGGAGAAGACCACATAGTAATAAAGATGGTCAAAGCAGGGGGGGATATTCTACTTGAAAAGTTTTGTGACTTATTTAACAACGTGATCGAAACCGAAAAAGTGCCAGAACAATGGAAGAATGCTATAATTACTCTTCTCTTTAAAAAAGGAAACAAGAAAGACCTTGCAAACTATTGCTCCATTAGCCTACTCTCTCATATTTACAAACTATTTATGAAAATCATCAAGAACAGAATAAGCAGCAGTCTAAATGAAAACCAACCCCCTGAACAAGCAGCTTACAGACAAGGATTCTCTTGCATTGATAACCTGCATGCAGTTGGGCAGATCTTAGAGAAGATGAATGAATACCAACTACTCATATTTATGGCATTTGTTGATTATGAGAAGGCATTGGATTCCATCAAGCACTCCTCTGTTTTTAATGCAATTTAAATTCATGGTATATATATCAGATAAAATAGTAAACATTATCAAAAATACATACACAAATGGCAATTGGCAAGTGCTGCACAAATCAGAACAGAGAAATTAAGTGATAAAATAAAGATTCATAAAGGGGTGTGCCAAGGTGACACTCTTTCACCTGTTATGTTTACAGTTGCAGTTGAAGAGATATTCAAGAGGCTGAAATCTGAGGCTGGACTTGTCATTAATGGACAACTGCTGAGCAATCTCAGATTTGCAGATGACATCATCCTTTTTGCACAGTCAGAATGTACTCTGCAACAATTGCTTGAGGAACTGAATCGAGAAGGGAAACAAGATGGAATGAAGATGAACAAGAAAAAGACAAAAATAATGTGTAACGAGATAGCAGGGAAACAACCAAGGACGAGTATTTTGATAGATGGAGAAAAGATAGAGGAGGTTGATCAATACAAATATCTAGGGAAAATGATAACACCAGGAAACAACATCGAAACTGAGATCACCCAAAGAATAACATCTGGCTGGAGAAGATTTGGTCAATATAGCACTTTTTTAAAGAGCAAGAACATTCCAATTAGCCTAAAACGAAAAATCATGGACACAGTAATATTGCCAACATTAACATACGGAGCAGAAACATGGTCACTCACAAAACAACAAACAAGAAAACTGGCAGCAGCGCAAAGGAACATGGAAAGAATACTATTAAACATAAATAGAAAAGACAAAATTAGAAATGAAGTCATCACAAACAAAACTTGCATCAAAGATGTCATAGAAACAGCAACAAACCTAAAGTGGCAATGGGCGAGACATGTAGCAAAAATGACAGACAACAGATGGGCCAAGATAACCACAGAATGGACACCAAGATATGCAAGAAGAACTAGAGGGAGACCAAAAAGAAGATGGTGAGATGACGTAGAAGAAAAGATTGGCACCACCTGGATGAGCGGAATGGCCCGTTTCGGTGAGTCCGATTCGGTGAGTCCAATCCCTTAACGGGGATTTTTTCTTTTTTTTTTGAATTATTGGCTACCGTAGCCTAATTATTATTGCCGTTTTAGGGTTAGGGGTTAGGAGTTAGAGGTTAGGAACTCACCGAATCGGATTCACCGAATAGTAGCAGACCCTGGATGAGAACAGCAAAAGAAAGAATGGTGTGGAAACATAATAATGTGGAGGCCATCTGCCAGCAGTGGCATGACCGGCTGATGATGATGAATGATGATGATGAAAGTAACAACTGAGAGTCTAACGAAAGAAGTAACCAAAGGAATTCCAGGTCATTTAACGCCGAAACCCAGGCTTATTCTAAACTGCCACTGAGGTTTTAACTTCATCGTTTATGTCAAACGCTATTTGGCAACTGTCTTTTTTTCGTTGACACGTTTTTGCTGAGACTTTATCACATTAACATCTATTGTTAATCATGAAAAATGTTCTTTTGATGTAAAACACTTATTTTGAACAAACCCAGACAACAAAATTTGTCATTTTTACATTGATTCAACGTCTGCCGACGTTGAATCAATGTAAAAATGACGGATTTTGTTGTCTGGGAAGGCACTAAAAGGTAAACACTGGATAAAATGCAAGAATGCAAAAGAAATCTTCTTCTTCTTTCGTTTGAGACTAGATCAAATTTCAGGGCAGGTGGTGGAGAGCCAGGTGAGTGTAGCTTCGTCCAGCGTTGCTATACCATGCGTTCCATTTGGTGCCTTGTAGATGGGACATTCGAGAACGACATGGTCAGCAGTTTGTTCCTCCGCGCCGCATTCACAGGCCGATGAGGGAGCCAGACCCCACTTGTGCATGTTGGAATGGAAGCGACCGACTCCGGTTCGGATTCTGTTGAGCTTGACCCAAGTCGGCCGAGGGAGGTCCATACCAGGGGGGCGCGCCACCGGGTGGGGCATAAAACCATGTAGTTTGGTGTCGGTGGCGCACCATGCTGCACTCCAAGCGTCCTCCACGAAGTGCGCTGCGCCGACGGCACGATCGCTGAAAGGTTGCAGCAATTCAACAGCAGCTGGCACAAAGGGGTGTCTTGACTTTAGTTGCCGGGGAGATTCCTGAGGTGGGATGTTGAGTTTTGCATGGAGCAAGTGGTCAGGATCCCCCGCCCGGCGAGCCAGGTGTATAATGGCTCCCTTTCGGCGAAGCTCAGCAGGTTGGATGCCTGCAAGGATTGGTAAATACTCTGTTGGAGTTGGGCGCAGGCATCCAGTCACAATTCGCAATGCGTCGTTGATTGGGCTGTCGATGAGGCGGGTGTGGGCACTGCGGCACCAGGCAGGGGTGCAGTATTCAGCAGTGGAGTGAACCAAAGCCAGGGTTGCAGTGCGCAAGGTGTCAGCACCTGCGCCCCAAGTTGTGCCAAAAGGTGCAAAAGAAATGATATTGTGGAATAAAATACAAAATTTTCTAAATAAACAGAAGAATCGTGCATAGTACATCTCTCTGTTATCATTTTTAATGTAAAAATTCCTTTTTGTGGTCCTTTTGTCTGGAACAAATCCAAACTGTGCTGTTGAAATTTCCGATTTTAGTTTTGGTCTCAATCTCATCATCAAGATTCGGAGTAAGATCTTTGTTAGATGATTCACAAGGCTAAGTGTTCTGTGGAGTGAGCATTCTGTTGCTCCGGTTTTGTTTGGTAAAGTTATGAATATGGAACGTACCATATCACTAGGGATGTTTCCGGTGTCAAAAATATGATTTAAGATTTCAGTGGTTAGGTCTAAACCCCACTCATCTAAAGCTTCGATAATTTCAACTATAAAAGAAACGATATTGTGGAATAAAATACAACATTCTCTAAATAAACAAAAGGCGTCGTTGGATTTAGAATTTTGTAATAGTTGAGGATTCTAATATATTCTAAGTTTGCATACAGACGATGACGTAGGATACATGTCGATTTTATGTGAGCAAACATTTCAATTTAATAGTTTAAACATTTTGCACTAAATTTCATTTCAATTTATTTTTCTTTGTCGGAATGCAAAAGAAACGATATTGTGGAATAAAATACAAAATACAATTCAAAACTGTAGCTGAATAGGGAACTAGCTGAATCGGACTAGCCGAAACAGGCCATTCCGAGCAAAATCATCCGGCAACCACTGCGAAGTTCTGATTCCGTGTGACTTCAAGTTTTAAACTGTAATGACTGTCAGTCATAATGTGTTCTGTAAACTGCTGATGCGCTACGCAACGTCTACAGCAGAGGTCACCAAACTATGGGCCCGTGGGCCGGTTCCGGGCCGAACTGATTTCATCCGACCCGCCACTTGCTGGGGAAATAACAGCTGCGGCTACTGCGCTACAACTGTTAAGGAAAAGAGTGAAAAAGTTTTTTGTTAAAATTGTTTGTTCTTATAGTTCGTTGTTGTATGTTGAATTTGTACATTTTTCCACCAGGCAGCGTACCTGTTGGATGTTGGTGTTCTGTTTTTATCATTAGGCCACCACAAATGGGGACAGCCTAGGCCAAATTTGGAAAGCTGTAATGTTTTTCAAGAGCACGATGCCCTGTAGTGTATCACAGCAGGGGATAAGTTTTCCAGCAACCTTTCGACTTTCATCACAACTTTGCTATTCCACTGCTGACTTTGTTATTTATTGTGCTCAATTCAAGTCAATGGAGATTCTAAATGGTTGTATATCGTTTCGCAATTTGCATCCGGCCAGCAGCTGTTAATCCCGCAGCAATCCGGCTCTCAGAGAAAAAATTTTGGTGACCCCTGGTCTAGAGCATTTGGATTAAAAATATCAGTTGATGTTCAGTAGCAGAGGACACTTTTTTTTAAAAAAAAACCGGGTTTTTTTGGATTTTTAAAAAAGATGCAAAAAAAGGTAGATTCATGCTTATTTCACCTCAAAACTACTTTTTACAAATGAAGTGCCTTTCACTCACAGTACATGCTTGCATAACTCAATAAAATAATGCACTAAGGCTGTTGTTGCTTGAATGTTGCATCATCCATTAATTTCAAGATCAAGTTGGATGTTGCATATCCACTGATTTCTATACCAAGTTGATGCTACCGTGGTAGAAATGACATTATTGCATCATTTGCTTTAGATTTGAAGGCAAGGAGCATTTATGCCATCATGTTTAAATATTTTTTATCATTTATATATATATTATATATAGTAATGGATGAGCAATTGCATGGCCAATGGCCATTTAGGCAAATGCTCTGAAACAGCCAAGCGTTAGAATCCAGAATCTGCGGTCCACGACATTAAGGCGCGAACAAAACGGCGCAGAGGCAAAACGGCGCAGACAAAACGGCGCCAAAGTCAACGTAACCAGCTCAGAACCTTTTCCTCATTTTGTTAACATTTTTGGTCAATTCCTCTTTGTCATGAGTTGCCAAGGGTGGTGGGGGGGGACTTGTATACCAGCTTCAAAAATCCTTATTCACACATAAACTTTCGTTATGGTTGCAGAGTATTATCGTTCTACAAATTGAACTTGTTGCGTTGACTTTGGCGCCGTTATGTCTGCGCTGTTTTGCCTCTGCGCCGTTTTGTTCGCGCCTTAATGTCCTGCTTCGCAGAATCTGTAATTGGTAAATAGCCTCCTAAATTGCATTTCACATCATATATACAGACTACAGTAGAGTAGTACTTTCACCAGTTTAACTATAAGGCCTTCTTGCATAAATGAGTTTTAGCGTAGTATACACAAAGGGGCATTACGTGATTTCTGTGTACTGTACAATATCCACTGCGTTTTCAGTTTATTCTTGGAAATTTACTTCACAATCACATCCTTAAGTCCTAATTTAAAGTTTGTTTTAAGTGCCTTGTAGTGTTTTTGTTCACTTTTTCAATTTTCTAATAAAAACTGGACAAATATGATGCTCTGGGTTTTTTTATGGTAGTCTCCGATGAGCCGCTTCAGCATGGTCACTGGTCAGGTCACCAACGTTCCAAACGGCTAAACTTTCGTTACCGTCGCCCACATGGTCTCGCCCAGAAGTCATGTACGGTACCGTAAATGTGGTGTGCCGATTATTCAATAAACGTTGCTATTGCGTAAATATTTCAAATCTTAAAGCCGACTTCATCAATGTTTAGCCACATAGAACCCATGACAACCACTAACCTTTGGCGATGGTTCCTGGGGCTCAGTAAATATGGTCTGCCAGTATGCCCACCCAAACATGAAGAACACAACGTGGTAAAATAGAAGATACAAAACTGAAAATAAAGATGAAAATGATCACATCTGTGTCATACTCAGAGCCTGTCCACAACACACCAGAGTATATTTACAAATTATAAAATTACAAATTATAAATTAGGCCTACAAATTATAAAATGAATGCAACGTTCAAAACTTAAACTGATAAAAACTCTGTAAAAACTCATTCACAAAAAAGCTCTTTTAAAACAGCACTCACAAAAAATGCAACTGGATGCAAGAATATGATAGAATCAGGTTAAATTAATTTTGCATCATGTGCCGTGCAGATGCAAACACTACTCTATTCACTGTGTGCATTCACACACTCCTGCCTAAAGAAAATTATTCTAAACATTAAAAACAAACGCAGCTCTTTTTTATATTTACAACATGAACACATCACATTATGGATAGTTAGTTAGTTACCTTTTTCTGCAATTGAGGTCACTGTATCTGAAATAAAACAAAACTTTGCACATGATTAAATTAATTAAATCAAATATTTGATGTAATTTGCTATGCTTGGCATTGAGCACTTTTTGTAGTATCAATAGTATTTATTGTTTAACATTAATAATATTAATTTGTCTGGGTTGTTGATTGTTAACATTTAAGTCTTTCCTTTTTTCTAACTTCATTCAAACTTTGTGCGCGATAATTTTGTCTAGAGTTGAATTTTCATTTTGCGTGTTTAGTTGGTTTCAACAACATGGTCCTGTGTTTGGCCATGCTAGACAGGTAGTCACTACCTGGTCTAGCCCCTGAAGAAGTCAGTTGTGTCTGATTGACAAAACGTCGGAATAAAAGCAAATTGTCACTGTATACATACATCTTGTGATAGTTTAGCTCAATTTGCACCAGTAGAACATCTCCTATTATTTAATTAAAATGTATATATATAATATACGCAATGAACTGAAAAACAGGCAAAAATAATAAATTGGTAATATAGTCAAGTGGGGTAAAAAAAAATAGTGGGGTTATTGGGGTAAAAAAAACACTTACCGGTACCATCTCACATCTAAAATGAGTAGATATTCACTCAACTTTTTTAGTGTCTGTTTAAGTGGTCTTTGGCAGGCCTCGAAATTCCAGCGGTCATGGCGGACATGACCTCCGGAATGACTTCGTATGTCTGCCGAAGCCGACTCATTGGTCGGTCATAAAGGACCGCCGCAAAATTCTTGACAAAAATAGAGCTAATGCAACTAAAAGATATTTTAAATTTGAATTGTTACAATTGTTTGTTTAACGTGAACAAATACGGAGCTGAAACAATAATAGTACAGTACAGGCTATTGCTTTAAAGATCACATTAGAGTGGCGTGGTTAACGAGCTGATGGCAAAAGTAGCCATTTTTACATCATTTCAACGCCTTGCAATGTTGCCTTGAAATAAAGTTGTCTGAACTTTTCGGCAGGATATGTATTCTAATTTTAACAATGATGATTATTGCGTTACATTGATCGTTTGTTAAAAAGAAACGTCACAGAGAAGCAAGTCTCAGCTGGGTTCCGCACGTGCTTAGGCGCATGTGGCGACCTTATTCACGCTGATACTGATAGAAAAAGAATTTCTGCATGGAAGGGAGCATGTTAGACTAACACTATTGTGTTCTAAAAGTTAGTTAACACCAACACTATTGAGGGCTAACACTATTGATATTGAGTCACTGATGCGCATTTGTCTGGACGGTCCTGAGCTAGAGATTTACGACCCCGTGCCGGCAGTAATTGCTTGGCACACTGATTCTATAACGCGAAAACCACGGAATAAGTGATCGTAGTTGTTTTTGTAATAAAGAAATTTGGATTGTTGTTTTCGATTGTGTTTATTGCGTCGTTACACGACTGTCATTAACGCACTGATTTATTTGCAAGCAATCTGCTCCAGTATACTTCAGGGTCGGTTATTTAAGCCATCAACCATTGTTTGTTTGTTTGTCACATCTTTATCCAGCATTGCGGGAAAGCGGACTTAAGCGCTATGCATCGGTGTACGCCTTCTGACGTACCCCTGACCCACGCTGCAGTCGACGGCAATGCCTGTTTCCGGTTGTCTACTCTACTTATGACTTCAATTTGGTACTACCCATTACTCGAAATCGATCACTGCGTAGAGGCAATTATCGTAAAGTTTCTTGCCCAGAGAAACAACAGCAAGTGCGGGTGGCTGGAGTCGAACATGCAGGCTCTCGACTGCGAGCCCAACGTGCTAACCACTCGGCCACTGCTGCGGACATTGCAGAGTTATTCTGTTGTAGAAAATCTTCTTCTACAAACACGACTACACAATACTGTAGTGTGATTTTGCGCAAAATCTACATGCAAAAAATATGTCCGGTTGAGATATTAAATGTCCGCTGAAAGGGCCAGTCCGGTAGGACATGCTTGACCGCCAGAAAAAAATACAAATTTCGAGGCCTGCTTTGGAGATTACTTTGAGGGGTAGAGAAAAAAGATTGGATTTGACAAAGAAGAGCTATGTTAAATAGAGTAAATATTGCCAGCGAAGGGTGCAAAAAAAGGTTCGGAGGAGTTCATTAAAGGTTTTTGCTAAATTTTAGTGATAGGTAGTATGAATGTTTTAATGTTATATTGTGAGTACTATGTTGTGAGGCTACTAGATGCAACAAAGACTGGGGCCTCCAAATGTTTGTGTAAATTATTATTGAGGTGTTTTTTTTACCCCAATAAAATTCGTTGATTTGGGGTAAAAAAAACAGTGCATTTTATGGAATGTTTTGGCTTTGTATTGGTGTTAGGTCAACTGCCAAGCAGTATATCACCAAAAAATACAAAAACAAACTTCTGGATGCATCAGTGCCAATGTATGCATGATTGCATGTGTTATGCACAATCAATTGATGTTTTCTGGAGTTGGGGGTCCGAGGTTAAGGTTAGTGTTGCAGGTTAGTTGATTAATAGCGCAGATTGAGAGTACAGAGCGATCCATTGATTGATAGTGCACAACACATACAATCAGACATACACAAACTGTTGTTTTATTTCCTGTCTGTTGTTTTTTAGTTGTATGTTCATTCACAAACTGCAGGTTGACTTTTTAGGATTCACGATCCACGAAATTTAATCGCCCACTTGCTTGTTCAAACCAGAGCTGCAGATAAAATTCAGGATGGCGTGCATAAGTATACTAGACACAATTTTTTGTCTTGCTGCTGTTTTTATTACAGTAATGAGACTTTGCGATTTCACAATGTTTATTTTAATAAAAAGTGCATACAAAAATTGTGGGCAAAATCGTTTACATCATCATCATGACCCATCCGGTCAGTTCTGAGTATGGGTTCAGCATCTCTCACAGTCCTTGATTTATGAGTTACACAAAGCTTCTTTCCTCTGGTGGAGAATCATTTATATTGCATATGAAATCAATATTATAATAATAAAGAAGAAGCTGCTATACTAACAGGTGTTTTTTTACCCCATGAAAAATTTTTTTTACCCCAAAGCTGGGGTAAAAAAAAATTCAGGTATTTTGGGCATAATTTCCAAACCAGTTAATGGATTTAAAAAATTTCATTGGGGGATGATAGACATACATGATCTGCATATTGTGACCAACTTTAGTGGTCATACTTGATAAGCTAAAAAATCTAGGACAACCTTTCTGAAAAAAATTTTTTTTTACCCCACTTGGCTATACTTGAAAAGGTATAGAATATTATTATAACCTTAATGCATCTATCATATTCTGCATAAAAAACTTCAAGATTATTAAAGGTTACCAATAGCAGATGCTACATAAGCCTCAACTAATTAATGCATCTCCCAGAAAAACTAAAGTAAATAACAATATTTATGACATCATAGAGAAGCAAAATGCGCACCACTAACAGATCCTGTAAAAAACAAATTAAATTTATGTTCAAAGAAAATGAAGCATTGTACCAGCAATCATCTATAGGATTGGCCCATGATACAAGAGAAGGATCCACACTCCACAGAGGATATAAACTGATATGCATAAATCAACAAGTGAATAAAAATTAACATTAGACACCTCAGCTTGTATCCTCTGTGGATACTTTTCTTGTTGTATCATGGCCGTGGATCCTCTAGATCAGGGCTTCCCAAACTGGGGGTCGCGACCCCCCAAGGGGTCGCGTAACGAACTTCAGGGGTCGCAGAGAGTATACCAATTTGCACAAGGCACTGCATATTAACACTTCTGTACGAGATGCTGTGACAGTTATTAACTTTATTATGAGTCGCGGCCGCGCACTCAATGGGCTGCTCGTATTTTTGAAAATGTATGAGGTGAATTGGAATCGGAGTTAAAAACTCTTTTACTGCAACGTGAAGTGAGGTGGCTTTCAAAAGTCAAAGCTTTAAAATGGCTAGCCAATTAACGTTGAAAGCCAAAATCGTGATTTTTCCAACAGAAAAAAAATGTATATTTGGTCCACCATTTTCGCAATAACATCTAGCTTTCGGAATTATGCCAAATGTCAGATTTTCTTGAAAAACTGAACGAATTAGAAAACATCAACAGAAAACAAAGGAGAAAACATCAATATTTTGCATTGAAATCTAAAATTGATGCCATCATCAAAAAATTGAACATCTGGAAACAAAAATTTCAAAATGATTTATCTGAAATGTTCTCATTTCGCCTACGGTAGGCTACCGTTCCAGCCTAAACAACATTGAAACCGCCTTGAGACCTGCATTCATGGGCTCTATCCAAGAGGGGGTGATCACCCCCCCTCCCCACTCATTGGAGTCAAGTTGAAATGACTATGACGATTTTAGCCTACTGTCCAAAAATCACCCCCCGAATTCTAAAAGTAGATAGAGCCAATGCCTGCACTAATAAACGCTGAGCCAGGGCTGGATGGTAAACTATTTTTTGTTTTTCGTTGTATTTAAGCTTTTCAATAAATATCACAAATGTATATTTCAGACTGTTCATCATTTTAATAGTAAGGGGTCGCGAAACATTTTAGGAGATTAAAAGGGGTCGCAAGCAAAAAAGTTTGGGAAGCCCTGCTCTAGATGATTGCTGGTACAACACTTCATTTTCTTTGAATATAAACTTAATTTGTTTTTTACAGGATGTCAGTGGTGTGTCTTTTGTTTCTTTATGACATCATAAATATTGTGTTTCTCAGCAGTCGAGTGTAGCAAGGAATGACAGCGATAGACATGAGGCTGGGCTCATCAATATCGCACCACTAATTCATGCCACAGCGAAACACAATGCTCATTGTTCCATAGTGAGTAGTCAGGCAGTGCTGATGCCAGGAAGATCGCTCCTTCTCAACTGATCATAAATATTGTTATTTTTAGGTTAACTTTTTTTTGAGAGACATATTAGTTGAGGCTCATGCAGCATCCGCTGGTGGTAATCTTTAATAGTTCTGAGGTTTTTTAGGCAGACAGTATTAAGGTTATAATATTCTATACATACCTTTTCAAATATTACCAATTTATTTTTATGCATGTTTTTCAGTTCCTTCTGAATCAGAAAAGTTAACCAATCGGTTAACTTTCATTTAAGCAAAATGTGATATGCACCAACGCTGACAATGAGTTAACGGCAGTTTAACTTGGCTGACTTAACTGAAAAGTTAAACCAACAGACAATGTGGGTTAACCATTGGTTAACTTGATGAAAGCGTTCTTGAAACTTGGCTACCACCAGCAGGGTTGCCACATTGGCCTTTTTACAGCAAAATTCCAGAAGTTTGGACTTTATAAAAAGTGTTTGGCTGGAAAAACACCACTAATTTAACAAAGAGAACAGAACCTTACGTTGTGCCCATTTCCTATATAAGTTAGCCTTTTTTCGAGGATGCATTTGGCCTTTTTTTGTTTTATCCATCTGGCAACACTAACTACGAGTCAGAAACAGAAAGCCTATGGTAGGTCTGGTTGTTTCTTAGCTGTTTTGATAGCATAGGGAAGGCAGTACTTGGCAAGCTTATCTTAACCACTTTTCACTTTGTCAAATAGCCTATGTACAATTGTACAGTACTGATGGTTAAAGTAAAGTTCACCAAAAATAACAACTTAACAAGTCGGGTGTGCCATCGATTGTCTTTCTTTGAAATTGCAAGCTTTTGTCGTAGCGCAACAATAAGAAATCAGGCAATCCTATGTTATTTTGCTATTCGATGTGGTGCGTTAGATTAATAGGGTAAAACTTTAGTACAGTAGTTAGGATCTACGGTACTGACAGAGATGGGCACAGTACAATTTAAAAGTACCGCGGTACCAGTACTATTTTCAAAAAGTACCGCGGTAACGGTACGGTACTTTTTTAAATACAAGTTACAAGACTTAGAATGATGAATTCTTTTTGTGATTGTACTCGAAATAATCTTACATTTAAAACCACAAATGCAATTCATCTCCATCCCAATTATATTAACAAGTAACAGCAACGCGCCATGACGATGTTCATATTTTACACAAAAACTGCTTAACCAGCCCTTTGGTAGGCACGCAAAGCTGCATGGAACAGATCGGAAAATAAAGTCACAAGTCTCTTGATTTTGCTCAGTATAAATGCATAAATTTAAGGTAGGCATATGCTTGTTAGTTTATAGACTTATAGTTAAGGGCCAACCCAACATGCCGTATAGAAAGCTATTGGAAGTAAAGGCCATTCAACATCAGAGTTGTAAAGTAATGAAAGTAGTGTTACTTAAGTAGCAATAAAATAAAAAAACTGGTATCCATCTAAAATGGACTGGCTTGCAATTAGCATAAAACTTAGCATAGCCTAAACATAAAAGACAGTGACACTACAATTCCTTTTTACTTTTATGTTAAGTAGCAATATTCAGTACGGTAACTAATACTTTTTGAGTAATTTTATTTTTCATTACTTTCTACTTTCACTTGTTTAGTTTTATGCCAAAGTAACGTTACTGGAGTAATTTTATATTTTGTCAAGTAGAAAGTTGTAACTTTGTTAAAAATCTGTTAAAAAGGTATCATTTATAAGACAAAAAAAAAATATTTTAAAGAGAAATTGTAAAAAATGAAAAGTTTTGTTAAAAAGAATTGTTAAAACGAAAAGTTTATCTTCCTAAGACCTAAATGATTCATTAAAAACTAAACTATTAAGTGAGATATTTTATGACTAAAAATATTGGGATTTTGAAGTATTTTTTCAAAACTTGATGAAATTTGTCAAAAATGTGTGTCCGCGCTAGCTGAAAATGATAAGAACAATGAAAAAGAGAGATACGCATGAACAAAAATGAAGCAAAGAGATGATTTGTCTTGGCGATTTCTCTTTGCGCCATTTTCGTTCATGGATTAAATCGTTTCGAAGTTAACATTGTTGAAAAAAAAGTACCGACAAAAGTACCGGGCATTTTGACCAAAAAAGTACTGGGTATTTAGGCAACCGGTACAAATTTCAAAAAGTACCACGGTACCAGTACACAAAAAGTACCGCGTACGCCGTACAATTGTACTCGATACTGCCCACCTCTGGGTACTGAGTTTGTGAGCAGGGACATTGACAGGATTTTTCAGGCCGTGCCAATTCATTTTCTGGCCCCCTTTATAAACAATGCTATATATTTATAAAACAATTATAAATAAAGCTAATATGAAGGTTTTGTATATTATGGACAAGATCTTGGCTTGCCCTACCTCCCTGTTTGTGAGTGTTTAAAGACATGTATTTTGCATTGCTGTAGTACTATAATGTTGTTGCGTTACAGCTTCATACAAAATTAAGACTACCGGTACGCTCTGAAGTTAATCATGAATGCTCTTCATGTTCTTGATGTTGCTGACATAGCAGAAGTTAATGACATTACAACCATCATACGACGTGTTATACGGGATCGGTCAAATCCCATGGAAGAATTTAATGCAACTGAGTTTTTTGAACGATTTAGATTCAGCAAGGAATGTACACTGAGTATTTTACACCTTATTGAATGCGATTTAAAGTTTGCATCCAAACGAAACAAGTTTGTTCCTCCTATTCTGCAATTAATCGCTACGTTCCGCTTTTACGCAACTGGTAATTTTCAAAGGACAGATGGTGACTTAGTGGGGGTTGAACAGTCAACTGCATGTCGGATTGTTCACAGAGCGTCTAGAGCAATTGCCAAATGCTGTAAATCAAGCTTCATGATATTTCCGAGTGGTGAACAGCTGATGGGTGTAAAGCAAGATTTTTTCCAAGTTGCAGGCTTTCCTAATGTGGTCGGATGCATTGATGGAACTCATGTTCCAATTGTTTCTCCTGGTGGAGAGCAAGCCGAACTATTCAGAAACAGAAAAGGCTATTTTTCTGTGAACGTACAAGGTGTATCATGCAATGGAGATATGTGCTTTACAAACATTGTTTGTCGATGGCCTGGGTCGACACATGACTCTCGAATATTTGATAACTGTGCATTATGCTACAAATTTGAACACACTCTTATTAAAGGGGCAGACAACCCCATTTTCAAATGCAAATTGAGAGTTGAAATACATAAAGGGGATATTCAAAAACACGTTGCACTTGTTTTTATGAAAAAATACTCATTTGTTCTCACGCAATCTTAAAACAAAGTTTTGGTTTTGTAATTCGAACACACACTGCACGAACTGTTGTCGAAATAAAAAAATTTTCGGGTGACGTCATAAGAGTACTGCTGGACAAATATTTTGTTTGTTTGAGGTGTGGCATGCGTTTGCCGCAGTCGATAAGATTATTCCAAGTTACAATTGAAGTTCAGATTTAGTTTATTGTAGCCTTGGTGCTAGCTTACATCATTTTACAGACTACACTAAACTTTTTATTGGACGTTTAACCTAAACATTTTGGGCTAGACCTTGCAGTGTTTGCATAGTTTTGATGGTATTTAACAGCAAGAGGTTCAGACAGTCAAAGGTTGCAGAGATTTGCATTTATTTTTTACTTCATGATTATTGATTAGTCAGTGCTGCATCCTGTGCTGTATGTACGATGGGCCTACCTACCAGTCTTAGTATTTACTCATGTATTTCAATTTGTGATTGTGTATTGGCTAGACATGTAGGCCTATACTGGTGTCTCAATATGCATTCTTCCCCAGTGCTGTGTGAGTAAACTAAGCTAAACCTGTTACAATTTGGTACTCATCATGCCAAATCGGTGTGTTGTACCGTATATAACTGTTTATCTGACAGTTCTAGGCTACTGATAAAATTTCTTTGTTCCATTTTCCATAAAATCGTACCATAAAAAAGAAATGGAACAAGTCTGTAAACACCACAAGAGTGTGGCCAGGATCAACAGAGTCCAGCACAATATGGCGACTCCATTTCAAGGAAACAGATTTTTAAAATCTTTTTCAATTTGACATGGGTCATGCCACACGTCTCAATTGAAACTTTAATGCATGCCCTTCAATTTTTCCAAACAAAAACATTTCAACAACTTTGCAACCGTTGGATTCAAAGTCCAGTAGAGAGACAACTCCACAACAAAATTCCACTTTATCCATGCGACCGGCTGCTAGGAAGCGGCAAGTTCTTGAGGTAATTTTAAGCTAACAATTATATTACTACATGTTTGTTATAAAGTACCGCACATAAGTAGCGAAGTAGCATCCTTGAGAAATTGTTTTCCATAAGTTTACAATATGTATGCTGCCTGCTGGTATAGTGATTCCCAGCTACATGCACTTTTAGAACGTCCCATGTATAATTCACCAAGTTCATTAACAAAAAATGTTCCTTCATATATACATTGTTGTTTTCTTTTTCAGTTACTGGCTAGAAATGCACCCAAATTCGTACCCTGAACAATTCCTACCCCCAATTCGTACACTGAAAAGATCGAGAGAAATTTAAAAAAAAAAGCCGAAGTCATGCCAAACAGAAATGGTTACTTGTGATGCTGTAACACAATATGACGTATTAGATTTTCGTGCTTGTTCATCAAAAGGATGCCAAGCTGCCTTGAAGCCAATGAGTGCGGCGAAAGGTAAGAAACTTTGACTCTATAATATGACATATTATGAAATAACAGTAGTGTACATTTTAATAGCTTTGGAAAGAGAAGTGATGCCAAATAATACTGTAAAAGTTGCTTTGCTTGATTTGGAATATGTTTATTTATTGCAGCAGTGCAGCAACTCAGGCTAATGCCCTGGTATTAACACAATCTGTAGATGTGACCTGCAACTTGCAAGAAAGAAAATGAATTCCACCAGATTACCTTACTTCCACTTCCAAAAAAGCAGGAATGGCTTTGCAAGACATATCTTTTGAAGATAATGAAATGCACTATCCAAATTTCTCAATAAATACATTTTCGGAGGTGTCTACCAATGAACGTAGTGAAAAGCCGGGGTAAGTTTGTAAAATTCCAAAACAAAACTTCGTTCCTAAACTTTTCATCAAATTTTCCTATAATTTAAGTGATGATCCACTGGGATGCACGGTGTGACAAAACATTTTAAATAAAGTAAACAATATCACACCAAATCAGAAGAATCAGTTTATTTAAATACAGAGCTTTCGCCACACAAGTGTGGCTTCATCAGTATAAACTTATTCAAATAGAAGTTTGTAAACAATGATATATCTGTTATAGATATTTTATGAATGCTTCCTGATGTATGGAAACACACACATACTGTAAACGGAAGTGCTCAATCTTTTCTTTAAAATAGTGTCATTGATAAGAATTTTTAATATGTCATTGAGCAGAACATTGTACTTCAACAATTGGAAGGTGATGGTATTGACCTCATGTTAGCAGGAGATGGAAGGGTAGATTCTCCTGGACATTGTGGGAAGCACGGCACATACACGATCATGGACACAAGATTGAATAAAATAGTGGATTTGCAACTTCTTCAGGTATGGACTTCAGCCAGTACATTTTATACTTTAGCTAGCAAATCCAGCTTCTTTTACATGACTCATTGAAAAGCCAGTGTGTCTTATAACAAATTTACGTTTATTTTACGTATGTTTGTACGTTATAGTTTCTCTGCTCGGCGCGCTTTCCATTGATTGTTTTCTCTGCAAGCCCATTTTCATAAGAGCTTTTCTTGCTGTGTTCAGTAAAAGGGACTTTTGTTACTTTAAGTTCTGATCGTGTGAGACTGATTTAATTGGTTCGTTTTATATTGTTGGCTTGTGTTTTGCAGATGTACTTGGTCTCTTACTTCATTTAAACCTAATAAATGGTCGTTTCAGTGTGAACATACCCAAATAACAAATCAGTCGCTTTTTACATTGATTCAACGTCTGCAGACGTTGAACCAATGTAAAAAAGCGACTGATTTGCTATTATGTGTACTTTTCTCAAAACTGCTCGTAAACAGGCCAACTTCGCCCAGAAAGCAACAATGTAATGATGATTTATTGATGCTAAGCTATTTCACTGAAAACAATTTCACTGAAACAAATTCACTGAAACAATACAAGTTGTATTTGGCTGTACAGTGTACAATGTACATGCTTCCCATTGCCAAGTCAAGAAAAATTTACGGCCATGGCCGTCTCCCATCAAATCGGGACATAGGCTACAACACTCGCGGCCATTTAAAAAGTATAGCTTTGGTAGAGAGGTACTTTTTAAAAACCATAGACAGACAAAAGTTGTTTTAAAAGTTTGTTTGTTTAAAAAGTTGTTTTGAATTTGAAGGAGTTACCGTAATAAGAGTAAATGTAACCAAAAGTTGTTTTTACAGACGTTATAGGCACATTGCCTATAGACAGTTTGTTCGCTGGATCTGGGGTTACCTTGGACGTTCAATCCGTGTGCCTCTGCCGTCATGCGTCGTTTCGGCAATTAGGTCGAAATTTTCAAATCAAGATAGCGGCGAATATGTTGGATTTAAATATCCTGATTTGAAATAAAAAGTCAGAATTCAAAATCTGCTTTGAAAAAAGCTTTTCCGTGTGCACAGAGAGAGTGAATTTTGTACATGTACTTGTACAGACAGTACAGTAAGCTATACTAGAATCTAGTTCTTTACAAACTAATATGGTACTTGTCGAAAGGTAGTTACTTTCAGTGTTCATTTTATCAACTACTAAGCCGCTTACAATCGACATAAATACATGTAGTTCATTGTATTTGTTGGAAACGACACTACGAACACTTGCTTACAATGCATCTTGCGCGAACATAAGATCGGCTAGTACTCTTATGACGTCACACGTGATTATCGCACGGTTCAGTGAGCACGCGTCGCTCTGAAACTAAGGGCTAACTAAAACGGCCCTACAAAGGAAACGCAATGAAATTAAGGGAAAATTTCAACGACAACTACTTATTATACATGTCTAGAGCACTTACAAACAAAAAAATCGAAAAGTATGGTTTGGGGTTTACTGCCCCTTTAATGGTTTGCTACTTGCTGACTCAGGGTATGCTTGCCGAAAATACATGACATCATTACTAAACCCGGTTACACAGAAAGAAAAAAATTACAACACTGCTCAGTGCTCATATAGCAACTTGCACAAAAGTTGAACGAATGTTTGGTGTATGGAAACAAAGATTTCGTTGTCTGAGAATTCCTCTAAGGACAAAATTAAGTAATTCACTATTACCAGTTAGACTAATGTGAAGCTGTAGACAAGAGAAGTGAACGCCTTAGGTCTGCTGTGCAAATGAATTAGCCTATTGTTAAAGCTACTACATCATGTTAAATGTAAGAACATAGCCTACGGTATCAAACGGAACGACTCGCTGCCATGCTTTCTTGTATTTGATAAAAGTGACTGTGTAACCTTTAAAATGATATTAACAAAACACGTAATCCCTCTAAGAACGCAATAACAAACTGTTTTCTGGTTGACTACTGCTGATAACTCAGCAAATTCCGACTGTTTGCGCGGTTACCTAACCAGCGGTTGGTGCATTCGGTGGTAACTTTAACCGGCGGTTAAGTTAACCGGTGGTCAGCTAACCACCGGTTAAAGTTAACCGCCAGTTAATTTAACCACGTTTGGTGCATCCGACCCTTAGTGAACTAGTAACTAAGTTTGATGTAATTCGCTTTGCTTGGCTTTTCACTTGGTATTGAGCGATGCTGGTAGTGATAATAACATTCATTATACACAATGTAAGGAAATCACAAAATGTATGGAGAATCACCACACTCCTAAGAAAGGCACTTTCATTAGCTGGAAGCAACAGTTCACAAAATTTTTTTTATGGTGACCTGCCACTAGGGTGGAGTGAAAAATTTTTTTTCTCTCAAATCAAAAAAGAGGGGTTCTAAAAACTTGTCATTTGACCCAAAATCACCATTAAAATTGATTTTGGGGTGTGGCACTTTTAATTGGCCGTGCCACTCGACCCTAGGGGTCGCGACGAGGTTAAATTTCATAAAATCCGCATAACTTTACAACCGTACATGCTAGAAACTTGAAATTGGTCTTAAAAGATTCAGAAGCTACATGTTTCTATCTGCTCTAAAAGCAATTTTAACCATAAATGCAACAGAAAATGATTTAAATAAAAAAAACTGATATTTTATCATTTCGCTCTCAACCATAATAAGTATTAAGTATGTACTGTGTGCATTGTGGAATCGTCCATTTTAGAATCTATTACATAGAGGAACAACATAATAGACTATATTTCAAAATCCATTCACAATCACAATCAATCCTGGAAGAGCACTATGTCATTGTTGGAGTACCAGGCGAGTATTATTTGACCCATGTCACACCTGAGGATGGGAAAGGAAGAACAACTGCAAATACCGTCAATGATGCCATAAAGTACACTGAACTGGGCGACAAACTTGTAGTTGTAGGAACTGATGGCACGGCAGCAATGACCGGATCATACAATGGCTTAATCAGAGCATTGGAAGAGAAGGTAGAACATCCATTGCAGTGGGTGATACTGATATGCCTTCTACACTGCAATGAACTGCTATTGCGACATGTGCTTGTAGCTATAGATGGGACAACACATAATACTTTCCAAGGAAAGATTGGATCAAAACTAAGTGGTTGTGTTTCGGATTGGCCAATTCAAAAATTCAAACCTGGCAATCCTGAGAAGAACGGAAAGGTCAATGGTGAGAGCAATGTGTGGGGTGAAAACGAGAAGGGAAAAAAGGACTGAAGAATTGTTGGATATGCTGGAGATGAGAAAGACCATAGACCAACTGGCAAGGGCAAATGGAGTAAGATGGTATGGACATGTGATAAGGAGGGAGGAAGGAAGTTTTCTTAGAAAGGCACTAGATCTAAAGGTGGATTGGAAGAGGAAACGCGGTCGTCCAAAAAGAACGTGGAAACAACAAGTGAAGGATGAATTAAAAAAAGTCGGACTGAAGGAGGACGATGCAAGGGACAGGGTGATATGGAGAAAAGGGATTAAAAGAATTGCTGCGCGGAAACAATCGGCCACCCCCACTAGTGGGGAACAAACCGACGATGGATTATGATGAAACCCATTTCAAACCAGAACTTTCCATTACTGCCCAATAAAGTTGTCGCTAACCTCAGCATAGACCAGCATTATTCTTACAGGATTTGTTGGAAAACTCTCCTTGGTCATGTGGATGATGATTTAGCAATGTTGGAGATAGGGCCAATTGTCCACTCGAGGTGGCTCACACTTGCATGCAGAATCCTGCAGTATTATACTTCAATATCAAAGCCGTTCGCAAACCGGCATACTTTGGCTGAATTTTGCTTAAAGGTATATATATATATACTTCCACATGGTTTCAAATCAAGCACAAAGATAAAATATCTGATGGGCCAAAGACTCTGTTCGATCTTGTCCAGAGTTGAATCGTCCAGTTCCCGTCCAAAAAAGTGAGGGGAATTTTGTTAAAGGTTGTGCAAAGAAATGCATTCTTTGCACATCCGGAGAATATTCTGGTGGGACGGCAGTGAAGAAATTAGCAGAATTGCTGTGAACAAAATATTGGCGATGAGAGGATGTTTACAGGAACATGGAGTCAACATTTCACCGAATGACAACTTTGAAGGAGGTGACCTGGAACAATCAGATGAGAAGACTGGTACAAATGTTAGTTCCAGTGTGCGTTGGTTTCTTGTTCCTAAAATCAACATCAAGGCGAAGGAGTATTACAAGCTTATCAATCTAAATGACCCTGGGATTTGTGAACCTTCACTGATCAAAGCTCTAAGTCGATCCACACTTAAGGAGATTTGAGATAGTCCATTGCGACTTCAGCATCCTTGCCACAATCAAAGAGTTGAACGGCACATTAAGTTGGTGACAGATGCATCATCCTCTGTAGCAAGGTATGACAGGCGTGACAGTTTGATCAGATAGAAAATTAAATCTAGACGTCTGATGAAACGCTTTGACACAGAGAAACAATTGCTTCATGAACATTGAACAGGCATAGAATACTGAGCAGTGACCATACAGAGTTACATATTGTTGCTGTACCTTTGAGTTTCATACAATTTGGGTAGAGAGGTAACTCTTTTAGACCATAAACAGACATAACTCAGCAACAACATTACATTTAACATTATAAAAAAAAAGCGAACGTTTTCGGCCAGTCATACAGCCCTTTTCAAGCCTATAAGAAAAATACATTTTAAGAGAAATGCTAAAGAATCATACAGTATCACAGCAAAAATATGGTCAAATCTAAACATTTGAGAAACTGCCTCGCTCACACAAATTGATAACTTAAAATTACACAGCACAACGGGTCAAGTATTTGAGAGGTAAATTTAATTATATGTTCAGAAAATTTTCTTTTCGCTTTTTGTTTTTTATAATGTTAAATGTAGTGTTGTTGCTGAGTTATGTCTGTTTATGGCTTTGAATTTCAGTTCATCAACATGCCTGAAGTGTCAAATGGCTGTGTTCTATATTCTTGACTGGGCTATACATTCATTTACTACGTTAGGTCAAGAAATTTGTTTAATTTCCACTCTCCTATTTCTAAAAGTGCTTTTTTTTGCATGCATTTCATCGACTCACAATGCTTGATGCTTGTTTAATACAAATATCAGTTTTCTTTTGATAAAACATTTTCTGTTGCACTTAGGGTAAAAATTGCTCTTAGAGCAGATAGAAACATGTAGCTTCTGAATCTTTTAAGACCAATTTCAAGTTTCTAGCATGTACGGTTGTAAAGTTATGCGGATTTCATGAAGTTTGACCTCGTCACGACCCCTAGGGTCGGGTGGCACGGCCAATTAAAAGTGCCACACCCCAAAATCAATTTTAATGGTGATTTTGGGTCAAATGACAAGTTTTTAGAACCCCTCTTTTTTGATTTGAAAGAAAAAAAATTTTTCACTCCACCCTACCTGCCACCTCTCAGTGAGACTACAGCTGGCAGGGGACTGCTTCAAAAAACAAGAAATTAGTATCATAATATTATTCTTTGAAACCAAAGTAGAGCATTAGGAAAAGGGGCCGACACTCGACAGGCAAAGCCTTTCTTCATCAATTAGAAGACACTGAAGTACAGAAACAAGAATTATCAAATTTGATGATTGATAATGTCCACTGTCCAGGTATGCCTGAATGGACAATGATATACAGTATAATAATGAAACTCGTAAGACGTGATAAACGGAAACAGTCAATGCAAAGCAGCTGTGACAAAAAGGGTAAGACTGAGTTGTACACAGTTTAGGGCAAAGGCCTCAAACACACGGCTTGCGACAATTGTTGGTGTGCCCGCGATGCTTTCGCGATGTATTTTTGAGCTTTCAAATAATATTAATTAACAATTACAGTAACTGTTCAAGTGCCACATTTTTTTCTACATATTTTCGGGTCCCCGTCTTTTAGGTGCAGACAGTTAGGCGCCGGTCAAATGTGGGGTGCCTGACACTGTGGGGTCAGGATATTTAGGTGCGGAGCACTGTGGCGGCTGATCATTTAGGTGCTTTCCTAGTAAAGTCTGCAGATTATATCAGCTTGGCAGGTAGGGCAATGTTTTTCACACAAAATGTTGTATTCAACAGAAAAATGTGTTGTTTTGTTAATGTGCGTGCATTTATTTGTTGTTAGTCATGGCTTCAGTGAGTGAAGCTGCTTAAACCGGCAATGCTTTTCACACTAAATGTTATATTGAACAGAAAAATCTATTGTTTTTTAAATGCGCGTGTTCGGCATTGTTTGTTGTTAGTCCAGGTTTGCGTCTGCAAAAGCTCTATCAACAAACTATTTAAGTTTCCGAACATGACTGAGTTCACTTTTAGTTAAGTCAACTACACTAAACAAGGTGCAAAAATCTCACGATCTGGTGTACGAGCAAATGATTGCTGGATATCCACCGCCAACAAAGCGTAGGAAGCACAGAGATGCAGACGAAAGTTTGTTAACTTTGGTGAATCTTCTTCGAGAGAAGTGGCGATTCCAGTCAAACAATGTGGAAGTTTCTTCCAGGAGTAAGCCACGACTTCCACATAGGACCTTAACTTTTCAAATTACCTTTTGTATGTTTATTGTGTTTTTTAGGCAGGTTATTTATTATTTGCAGTGTTTAATTGCGCATTTTCAATATTTATTAATTGTTTAATAAAAGTCTTCATCCTTACACCTCGTATACCTTTTCTTGCTAAGTGGGTTGTTTGCAGTACTTGCATAGTCACTAGTCAGGCACTGCAAACCAAAATTTGTACAACCCGCTGAAATACAGCTACGGTATGCTTTTTTATTGATGTTTAGTGTACCGGTAGTTATTATTTGTTATTAATTTATTAAATTATATTTATTAAAATATTAGTTATTAATTTTTTGTTTAATTATTAATTTTTTGTTTAACAAAAACAAAAGACAGAACAAAATGGAGGCAGTTCATCAGGGAGATCACAGCTGATCAAACATGATCAATCTGTTGAAGAAGAAGAAGTTATTATTTGACTTAACTAAAAGTGAACTCAGTAATGTTCAGAAACTTGAATAATTCATTGATAAAGCTTTTGCCGACGCAAATCTGGACTAACAACAGGGTCATTTCATTATAATACAGACAAAATTTCAAAATTTGGGCACCACCTAATTTTTTTTTATTGGCTTAAAAGATGCTTCTCACTTTTCTGAAAAGAATGGTGCAAATTTGATGAAAATCACATAAGCGGTTCTCGAGTTATAAGTGAAACAACCCTGGATTACTAGGTGGCTTCATAGATAAGGAGCAATAGAAAAACGGCAATATCTCAAGAACCGCTCAACATATTTGGATAATTTTTAGCTCTACCCCCATGTTTTCTGGGATGGGTTATATGTTTATGAACATTAAAACAAGTTTTGGCTACTACTTTTTGAGATAAAACAAAATTAACCTCTTGTTGTTACGCACCAATAAAACCATGATGCAGTACTTTAAAAAAAAAATTTTTTTAATTAGGTAGAGAAAAGATTGATGAAAACTTTGGTAAAAACAGTGTAGTGCTAAAGTCTCAACTTTCTGCACAAATCACATTTAAAAGTAGTGAAAGATGGTTCCCTGAAGAGGTTCAATACTCCTTTGTGATGTCATAGTCATGTTTGTTTTCCCTTAATCACACCATTGTGCTGTCATAGACATGTTTAAAAGAAATATGGTTGCACTTAATCCATCCAATTTGAACTAGTTTGCAGGACTTTGAGACTTTAGCATTACACTGTTTTTGCCAAACTTTTCATCAATCTTTCCTCTACCTAATTTTTATTTCCTCTACCCAATTTTTAAAAAAACATGTTTTTTAAAGTTACGCATCATAGTTTTATTGGTGAATAACGACAAGAGGTCAATTTCTTTTTAACTCAAAAAGTAGTAGCCAAAACTTGTTTTAATGGTCATAAACATATATATAGCCCACCCCAGAAAACGGGTCTGCTACTATTCGGCGAGTCCGATTCGGCGAGTCCGATTCGACTAGTCCGATTCGGCGAGTTCCCTATTCGGCGAGAGCGCTTTTCGGCGAGTACCCTATTCGGCAAGGTTTTGAAATTTTTGAAAGGAAATTATCGGGTACCGTAGCCTAATTATAATTGCCGTTTTTACATCGTTTTAACGTCGCTAAACGTTGAAATCGTGAAGAAAGGAATAAAAAGAAAATGTTTGAACTATTAAATTAAAATTCGTCATGTCAGTTCAGTTGTTTTTATTTCTGACCATCATATGAAAAACAATACACGTCAACATAGCAAAGGTAGAAGCGACAAAACGCGAACGTTAAAACGTGCTTGTGACCGAAGTAAGTTATTGAGTTGAAAGAAATTTGGCACGGTCGCAACACTTTCAGAAAAATTTAAGATATGAAGGAAAAATAAAACAAAGAAAATGTTACGAAAAATAAATAAAATAGATCATGTTTATGTCTATAAGTTAGTACTTTTGAATAGTTAAAATGATTAGTTTGGACCAACAAATGTGTGGCCTACAGCTTGGATTGAAAGGAAATTATCGGGTACCGTAGCCTAGTTATCCCGACCAGCAAAAAATTGTTCCAAGAACACAGTTCATTTTTACATTGTAGTAACAGAATGAAAAGGCTAAACAAATGTGTGGCCTATCGTGTTAACGTCGCTAAACGTTGAAATCGTGTAGAAAAGGGAGCTTTTGCTGACTAGGATACTTTGAAACTGAGAAACATTCACAGAAGCCCTACGATTTGTTCCAAGAACCCATTTAGCATAACATTTCATTTGTACATTGATTGAACGTCTGAATACATTATCTTAAAAATGCAACGTATCGTAGGGCTTCTGTGAATGTTTCTCAGTTTCAACGTATCCTAGTCAGCAAAAGCACCCTTTTCTACACGATTTCAACGTTTAGCGACGTTAAAACGATAGGCCACACATTTGGTTAGCCTTTTCATTCTGTTACTACAATGTAAAAATGAACTGTTAGGCTAACTGGGTTCTTGGAACAAATTTTTGCTGGTCGGTATAACTAGGCTACGGTAGCCTACCCGATAATTTCCTTTCAATCTAAGCTGTAGGAGTGTAGGTCACACATTTGTTGATCCAAACTAATCATTTTAACCATAGGCGCCTAAGCCGTGGGGGCCAGGCCCCCACGCATATTTCCGCGTGGGAGCAACTTTTTATGCGGCATTGATACATAAAACATTAGATGAACTAGCGATCGGCAGCAGGTAAACATTTTTAAATACAAACCGCAACAGCTTCGCAGTAAATAATCACTAGAACGAGTAGCGATGCTACAATCCCACCCCAGACAAAAAAATCTGTCATTTTTACGTTGATTTAACGTCTGCAGACGTTGAATCAATGTAAAAATGACTGATTTTGCTGCCTGTGACATAGCAAAAATCTACCATTTTGCGTCGATTCAATGTCATCAGATGTTGAATGCACCCAAAAACAACATAATTTGCTACGTTGACGCAGCGTGCGTTTAACTTAATGCACTTGCAAACAGCCTCCTGTCTGCAGAGAATTGTCGCGGCTGTGAATCGGTTGCTGTGAAAATGAACTTGAAGTCTCGGCCCGAGGTAACCACTAACCAACGTAACAAGGGCTGGTACAAACCGCACTGCGCACAGTCGCACAAGCGGCATAATCAACACAACAACGGACTCGCGCAAACTGCATGGCGCACACACGTCCGTTGCCATAGAAACCCGATCAAAGGCGGGGAATATGCGCATCTTTTGTTTCATCTGCAACACGAAAACGGGCGTATTACAGCGAATTGAAACTTGAAAGCAGGTCAGCCATAAGTTGCGATATTGTAGTGAAAAGGGAGCAATGTCAAGTCGAAAACTTAATCAAACGTCTCTCTGTAACTATTTTTCAAGGGCTGTTTACGGATTTCAGCAACTTTTAAATTTATTAAAGGTGACGTGCTGTTGAATTGATGTAAATATGAATGATTTTGCTTTCAACAGGTATATTTTCAAGCATGTGATCAAGTTAGTATTTTCATTCCATTTACAGTATACCTTTTAGTAAACCTTTTCGTCTCTTGTTTCATGCTAATAAATTTGTTGCTAAACTTTATGTTGCGCTTAGCTTAAAGAGTCGCAGTCCATCAACCGCTAGCCAACGCAGACGCATGTCGCATGTGTTTTGGTCGTGCTTTGTTTATAATAATTAACGGTAGGTCGAACGTAGCGATAACTCCGAGTGTGGCAATAAAAGCAATCCTAGTGTGACGACATAATTACGTCATCCATCTGCGTGACATTTCGCTTAATTTACGTTGCTGCTGATGAAACACGCTTTCGCCCCCACGGCCAAAAAAATAGTTAGGCGGCTTTAGGCGCCTATGATTTTAACTATTCAAAAGTACTAACTTATACACATAAACATTATTTTTTTTGTAACATTTTCTTTGTTTTATTTTTCCTTCATATCTTAAATTTTTTTGAAGGTGATGCAACCTTGCCAAATTTCTTTCAACTCAATAACTTACTTCGGTCACAAGCACGTTTTAACGTTCGCGTTTTGTCGCTTCTACCTTTTTCTACACCTTTGCTATGTTGACGTGAATTGTCGCTTCTACCTTTGCTATGTTGATGATGTGTATTGTTTTTCATTTGATGGTCAGAAATAAAAACAACTGAACTGACATGACGAATTTTAATTTAATTAATAGTTCAAACATTTTCTTTTTATTCCTTTCTGCACGATTTCAACGTTTAGCGACGTTAAAACGATGTAAAAACGGCAATTGCAATTAGGCTACGGTACCCGATAATTTCCTTTTAAAAATTTCAAAAACTCGCCGAATAGGGCACTCGCCGAAAAGGGCTCTCGCCGAATAGGGAACTCGCCGAATCGGACTAGTCGAATCGGACTCGCCGAATCGGACTCGCCGAAACGGGCCATTCCGCCAGAAAACATGGGGGTAGAGCTAAAAATTATCCAAATATGTTGAGCGGTTCTTGAGATATTGCCGTTTTTCTATTGCTCCTTATCTATGAAGCCACCTAGTAATCCAGGGTTGTTTCACTTATAACTTGAGAACCGCTTATGTGATTTTCATCAAATTTGCACCATTCTTCTCAGAAAAGTGAAGGGCACTTTTTAAGCCAATAAAAAAACTAGGTGGTGCCAACCAATGTCTGTATTATAATGAAATGACCCAACAAATAAATGCCGAACACGCGCATTAAAACAAGTAAACAACAATATATTTTTCTGTTCAATGTAACATT
The DNA here is from genome assembly GCF_918807975.1 of Aplidium turbinatum. Taxonomy (NCBI): domain Eukaryota; kingdom Metazoa; phylum Chordata; class Ascidiacea; order Aplousobranchia; family Polyclinidae; genus Aplidium; species Aplidium turbinatum. The sequence continues at coordinate 25,320,973 of NC_137482.1, forward strand.
TTGTGTGAATCAATCAATCATTTTATTTTTAAAACATTGCCGGTTTAAGCAGCTTCACTCACTGAAGCCATGACTAACAACAAATAACGCACTTCAACAAAATAATATATATTTCTGCTCAATATAACATTTTGTGTGAAAAGCATTGCCCTACCTCAAGCCTTAAAGCAGCCGGCGGCCATCGCGGCCATGGCCGCTAAGTAGTGCTTGAATGACCGCCGGTGCTACCTCCTCAGTCGGCCAAGTATGGCCGCCGGTTTCTTCTAGCCAATTATTTAATTTCGCATTAGAATGATCGTGGATTAAATGTCGAAAATGTGTAGTATCAAAAAGTGACGCAGAATTAGGTCAGCGCGTCATAATCACCACTCTTGTATTGCGCGGAACATTTGCTATTGTATGCAAATGGAATATATATCCAGCTGCGATCACCAGCGCTGTAAGTTTTGTTTGCAATTCCCGACGTTTATTTTAACAAAGTGTTAATCCGAAGCGCTAGTTTACATCGGCTGGCAATATTGTCGTTTTTATATCGATTCAATGTTGTCGGACATTGAATCGTTGTTATAAAGGAGAACTAGGTTAGTTGAAATCGGAGGGGAAAACACGTGTCTTCATAGCTGAGAAATGTTCCCGCTGTGGGTTAGTGACTTCACATCCCCAATGGTGACATCATAACTGGGTATTTCTTTCGGTAATTGACCGATTTTTTTAGCAAAATGTCGGAAAAAAATATAGTCAATTTGTTCAAAATGTCCGAAAAAAGTATAGTCAATTCATTCAAAATGTCCGAAAAAATATATAGTCAATTCGGTGCAATAAAAGATGTCTGCGGCCACCGGGTGTTGCAAGGTTGAGTTTTGCTGATGAACGTTGAAGAAACGTTTGTCTGTTCTAACTTTTCTCAGATAAAACACGACAACGTTTCTCAGCGAAACTTAATGTTGTAGCAAGTCAGGAAGTGCAAATTTTGGTTTGTATCAGCTACTTGAAAGGAAATATTTTCATCAGAAAAAATGATCGAAATAAATCAAAAATGACCGAGTTTTTTCAAGTCATTTCGGACAAATGACCGAAAATTCTCAGCGAAAAAAAAACAGCATCATAACGGAATAAATAGTCAGGTTTAATGAAGGCGGTAGGCTATGCAGTTGAAACAATTTACTGAGCTGCGAGAAGTTGCAACAATTTAGTGTCGTTAGATGGTCCCGCAATAGCATGTGACAGTGACAATCCCGATAAAGCAGTTATTGCGTGGTACAACGATTTTATTGCAGGACGCCGCCAAGACTTCAACAACGCCAAGTGATCATTTTAACACTGTAGCAAGTTTATTTCTATTTACTTGTGCTATCGTTAATTGTATTTTGGCCTCCAAGCACGCAGATTTGGCCGCCGAGAAGGAGCTCTTGGTAGGCCACGATGGCTGCCGGGAAAAAATACGAGTTTTAAGGCCTGCTACCTGCCAAGCTGATATAATCGGCAGACTTTTCCAGGAATAGCACCTAAATGACCGGGCGCCACAGTGCTCTGCACCTAAATATTCAGACGCCCCTGTGCACCTAAAAGAAATGTTCCAATATTTTCCAAAGGTAAAATTCATTCGGAAATTGCTTAAAAATTCTGAAAATACTCATCAAATTCCACACGACTTTTAAGCGCTACTGTCATGCAATTTTAATGCGTGCAAGAAACTTATATTGTTACATCAGAATCACATTTTCTATTCTCTTGTGCCATTATCCATGATAACCTTGGTTTAGCGGCAGTCAGTTCTTTAAAGATTTAGTGTTTTGAAAAGTTTAGCTTTTTAAAACAAAAAAAACTTTTTTGTTTTTTTGTTTAGTTTAGCTTTAGCGTTTGTTTAGTGGTTTAACTGCGCTGTTTGAAAGTCGATTAAAAGATTTTTGCTGTCCAGGTCATGGTCGTTGTGTTTCTTTTTTTCATTTTTTTTTTTATTTCTTGCGTTCTCACAGTGTTTTTCTACTTCTTTTTTCCTACTACCAGGCTAGGGACAGTAGATACCGGGACGCGCAACTCCGTTGTTCCGCCAACATTAGAAGGGTAAATTGCCAATTTGACATTTTTTTCACGCTTTACTGCTGGCTTGCTTTCAACTAAATAGTTTAAATTACTTCAAAACCAACTTCACTCTTTTTATATATAACCCATAAAAAATACATTATTTTGTAAATAAAAAAAAACATTACCCTTCTAATGTTGCGGATGAACGAAAAAGCGGATGTAGTTAACCATCCCGGTATCTACTGTCCCTATACCAGGCCTACTTCTTTTATTGCGATCTTTCGTTCTTGGTGTGTTCTTACGATTCTAAATGAACTTTCTATTGCATTCTTATACTTATAATAATTATTTTGTTAATTAACTTTTATATAATGTATTGTGGCCCTCAAGTTTAATTATTAAAGTATTCATTTGGCCCTCAGAGCAATTTGAGTTCTAGACCCCTAGTTTAGGCAATGTAGAGAAATGCCATTTGGAAGAAAATTTTGTTAATAATGAAAGGAAAGGTCGATGGCGATAAAGAATTTACTGTATCGTACTTGTTATGGCACAATATCTTTATTGTTCTTTATATGTAAAGAACTTTATTGTTCCATTTATATGTAATGTTGGAAAATGACAATACTTTCTGAAAAACATCTTTTTTTTCAAAAAACGTAATTATATAATTCAGCAAATGGTTTTTAAAGCAATACACATTTGCTACTTATATGAATCAGACGACTGCTCCATTCAGACCGCTTATATAATATGGATTAGGTTTTTTTTAAAGATTTTTAATGTGATAGTGTATTTAGTTATGACAAAGATATATCACAAACAAGAAAAAGGTGTTGGATAAATCTATTAAATATTTTGAACTAGTACTGAAATCCAACCCAAGCAATGCAGTGCAAGAAATAACAAGAAATAGACGTACTCATTGCTCGCTGAAATGATATTTCAAATTATTGTCACTTGAGAACCACTGAACATTACAGAAGTTTTGTTTTTCACAATATTTTTCCAACATGTACTCTACAACATATATATATTAATGTTTACTTCACAGTGTAGATTCTAACGATCTGTTTCAGCCTGATGCTGCGAGTTAATTGTGGCAATTATCGAATTGCACTAGCTTTCGGAACACAGTTCTCTAATCCCTAGTCATGTGCTATGACGAATAGCACGAATGTGCTATGACGAATAGCACGAATGTGCTATGACAAATAGCATGAATGACATTGAATGTGCTATGTGCAGTTGTGCACGAATGTGCTACGAATTCGTCATAGCACATGACTAGGGAATTGTGTTCCGAAAGCTAGTGCAATTCGATATTGCAACAGCGAACTCGCAGCATCAAGCTAAAACAGATCGTTAGAATCTACAGTACACTGTAAAGTAAGCAACGATGATGCTGCTAAAAGCGAAACTCAATCAATTGCATATATAAATGTTATCAAATGTAGTTATTACTATCTGAAGCCTTTACAAATTGTTTCACCTAACGGATCATCAGAAGGTCTTATTCAAATAGATATCAGATATACAATCCTTGAATGTGTTGTGTCATCTTTGAAAACTTATTGATTGCACATGGAAGATCCACATTAATATTTGAATTGATTTATATAATCAACAAATGCCAACAACTCAATCAGTTAGTTCATATTCAAATTGATGAAGTAAGATACTTACATGTACACAAGGCAACCACATATGCATAATAAGACCAAAAAACAATCAATATTATAAATATGCAAGGAATCCATCGTGTAAGTTGCGAACAAAATGTAGCAATAGAAAAAGACATTTTGTTAAATGCCTTTGACGGAGCACTGAAACAAATGGATGTGCTAAGTATGAGTGATGTGATATCAATGCAGAAAATCTGTTGCGTATCAACCATGGAACTTAACCTGCATAAATAAAAAAATTACGTTTGTGTATCAAGTGTTTTTTAGGGATATTTGCTAATAAATTATAACCTAGAGCAGCGCTACTCAAACTTTATAATACCAAGTACAGGGTCATGCTAACCGCCCCTCAATACCCCTGCCAGGAGGCCCACTCATTTCAGTCTGTTTAATGTTTTTTGATTGTTTAAAAAATAAAATATCAGCTACAAAGCTCGATATTCAATAGCTACACAAAATAAACTGCACTTAAATCATGCAAGGCCGTAGTTACTACTTTCCAAACCCAATACATTTCCTCAGATACATTTCGAACTTCTAGCCTGCTGAAAGACCACCGTCATTCTGGCAGAATAGTTTTTCCGCCTTCCGCCTAAAAAAGTTATCCGTGAATAAGTGCGAGGCATAAAATGCGACCAGACATACATTCGAAATATCTTAAATAAAACTATGATCCGCAACACGTGCCACTTAAATTTTACATGCATCGAATTCAGTATTAAATTACCTTTCCAGGGATATGCACCAATAGGTGCGCACATAAAAGGAACTCCTAGCAGAACGCTTCAAAGATGGAGGATATATTTACGATAAACATTAATATAATACAATTTTTGCATAATTGACACCTCTTCAAACATCTTGGAATAAAACTATAATCCGCAACACGTGCCACTTAAATTTTACATGCATCGGATTCAGTATTAAATTACCTTTCCAGGGATGTGCACCAATAGGTGCGCATATGGAAGGAACTCCTAGCAGAACGCTTCAAAGATGGAGGATATATTTACGATAAACATTAAAATAATACGATTTTTGCATAATTGACACCTCTTCAAACATCTTGGAATAAAACTATAATCCGCAACACGTGCCACTTAAATTTTACATGCATCGGATTCAGTATTAAATTACCTTTCCAGGGATGTGCACCCAGGGGCGTTGACAGGGGGGTCTAGGTGGTACTTTTGGACCCGGGCCCGGAATATTTAGGGGGCCCGGATTTAAAAGATTCCCCACGACTTCAAACATTATCAAGATCTTAATATAATCAGATCCAAAGGAATTGTCATCAAAGGTTAAAACAGCCACTTCAGCCGTCAGATGGTAAAGTACCGGGCCCCCTTCCGGGTATAGTGATTTCCCTAACCACGAAATTTTTTTCAAAAACACGAAATATTTATCTTCACCCACTCTTTAATTCTGAATATATATATTTTTTGGTGGTAATCACTTCTAGCTACTTGCATCTACATTAGGCCTACTTAGCCGTAGGAGATGGGGGGAAGGGGGGGCAGTCTCTCCCCCGCTGAAAAAAAAGTCGCAAATTTGGGCAAAAAATGTCCAGTTATTTGGGCAAATCAATCTTACCACAATGTTTCGACGCCTCACCAGTTTAGAAACTTTACATAATTGTTGTAATTTATGAGATATATTAATATTTTCCAATGAATGTAAATGTATCATCACTGACTTCGAAAACTGTTGCATGTGGTACTGCAATCTGGGCAGAATGATAAGTTTCGATTCGACAACTGCAAAATAGAACTGTAAAAAAGCACAGTTGTGAAACAGAGGTAAGCTTATTAGGCTACTGATATTCACTAACATGTAGGCTGCATTTCTTCATGGGTAAGATTTAAAAGCCTATTGGGTACTGGTATCTTTATGAGGTTTTTTGTTTTTTCTCAATATCCTACTAATGTAGTTGATTATAAAAATCATTTGGGCAAAAATGTCTAGTTATTTTGACAAATCAATTTTTACCATAAGTTTTCAACATTCTACCAGTTTAATAACTTTATAGTGTTGCATTTTGTATAAAAACATTTTGCTTTGAATGTAAAACAGAGTATCGACAATTTTGAAAACTTTTATATTTGGTATTAAAATTTGGGCAGAATGTTAAGTTTCGATTCAGTATTTGCAGAAAATAATGCTTCGACAAGCTGAGATAAGCTTATTACAGATGTTCATTAGAATATCACACTAGCCTACATTCCTTCATTGGTAGAAGTCAATTTTACCATGAGTTATGCTGTGCTCGCAAAACTTGGCTTAAATACTACAAAGATAGCTTATCATTTTTAGATAAGGTCAAACAAAATAAGCAAATGTTATAAACTTTAATCAACAGTTGTGAGGCCACATACAGTATACACCACTTTGATCCCAGCCACTAACTATAGTTATGCACAAAGTGAAAAAGTATATTAAATGAAAACAACTTGTGAATTTTCCTGGATTTAATTTCATGTTTTTGTGAGCTATGGTTTAACTGTTTTCTATATTGAATGTTTAGTATAAACTGCTGTTTGTCTTTGCCAGTCCCAGGGTTGATATGCTCAGCTATTTACTATCTATGACACAGTATTAGAGCAACAACAATCAAATATAAAGACACATGTTATATATATTGTTTTGTCATCCAATTCATGCAGTTAATATATCAGGTAATGTGAACAGTGCTATTTTTGTGTCATGTTTTGGTAATGTGGTCTGTATTTTGTGGCAACGATTGAGTTTGAAGTTATTATCCGGGAGACTGGGAGTCATTTTTCTTCAGTGCTTGTGATTTGAGTAGGCCTAGCTGCTTCATTGTGAAGTAAGACTATCTTTGTAATGATCTTCTGAAAAAGCGTTGACTATGATTTCATTGTAATATAATATCAATATTTTTGGTATCAAAAGTAGTTTTGTTCAAAGGTAGAAGTTTGATGCACTTAGCAAGGTAAACTGTCAAATTCTTTTCAGGCTGTAGGATTTGAAGCAGCATGGATTAAGTATGTAATGTTACTGGTTTGATAAGTAAACGGATTGTCATTTTAGTTTTTTCTCAATGCAAATTTACAAATATTGAGTCTTTGGACTATCTTTGAATTGAAAAGATTGAGCTACTTTTGGTCAGGTTGGGCAGGCTTATTGAAGTTGGGCTGGAGATTTTCATATAATCTGGTGACATGAATATTCAGCAGTTATTGTTATCCAGTTATTGGTGAAGTCTCAGTTCAAATTTTTTTGAATACAGTCAGGCTTAATATACCATACTGTATATATTTTTTGTGATACACAAGAATGTTTTAATTTGATGGTTTATTTAATTGGGACACAGACAGGTCTATGAACGTAAATTACAGTAAGTTCAGCCTTGTTTTGCTGTTGTACGTGTTTTGTTTTGCTTGTGTTTCGTACATGGCCAAGTTGATGACTCTCAGAGATTGTGAGTAATTTTGTATTTTTGAACATATATACAGAAAGACAAAATTTGGACAAATGATGTTCGCCCCCCCAAAATGTTTCACTCTCCTACGGCTACTCTACTTTACAAAGAATTAATTTCAGCCGAAAACTCCAACAATTTTAAACATATCGACGAAGATCGTGATTGAGAGCAAGGTTTTTGCAGTTTATGAAGAAATCCCTAATGCGTAATTGCACAGTTGGGAAAATTCGTGGATACGGTACAACAAATCTTTGAGAATATATAAATGATATTCCTCTTAATTTTCTACTTTGAACGGCATGTGTCATCTTCATTTTAACAGCACATCAATAAAAGTTTGTACACAACCTTTATATTCATAACATTGTCGATGAAGGGGCCCGAAAATAAGTTGGTACCGGGCCCGAGAAATCCTGTCAACGCCCCTGTGTGCACCAATAGGTGCGCATATGGAAGGAACTCCTAGCAGAACGCTTCAAAGATGGAGGATATATTTACGATAAACATTAAAATAATACGATTTTTGCATAATAGACACCACTCAAACATCTTGGAATAAAACTATATTCCGCAACACGTGCCACTTAAAATTTACATGCATCGGATTCAGTATTAAATTACCTTTCCAGGGATGTGCACCAATAGGTGCGCATATGGAAGGAACTCCTAGCAGAACGCTTCAAAGATGGAGGATATATTTACGATAAACATTAAAATAATACGATTTTTGCATATTAGACACCTCTTCAAACATCTTGGAATAAAACTATAATCCGCAACACGTGCCACTTAAATTTTACATGCATCGGATTCAGTATTAAATGACCTTTCCAGGGATGTGCACCAATAGGTGCGCATATGGAAGGAACTCCTAGCAGAACGCTTCAAAGATGGAGGATATATTTACGATAAACATTAAAATAATACGATTTTTGCATAATAGACACCACTCAAACATCTTGGAATAAAATTATAATCCGCAACACGTGCCACTTAAATTTTACATGCATCGGATTCAGTATTAAATTACCTTTCCAGGGATGTGCACCAATAGGTGCGCATATGGAAGGAACTCCTAGCAGAACGCTTCAAAGATGGAGGATATATTTACGATAAACATTAAAATAATACGATTTTTGCATATTAGACACCTCTTCAAACATCTTGGAATAAAACTATAATCCGCAACACGTGCCACTTAAATTTTACATGCATCGGATTCAGTATTAAATGACCTTTCCAGGGATGTGCACCAATAGGTGCGCATATGGAAGGAACTCCTAGCAGAACGCTTCAAAGATGGAGGATAGGCCTATATTTACGATAAACATTAAAATAATACGATTTTTGCATAATTGACACCTCTTCAAACATCTTGGAATAAAACTATAATCCGCAACACGTGCCACTTAAATTTTACATGCATCGGATTCAGTATTAAATTACCTTTCCAGGGATGTGCACCAATAGGTGCGCATATGGAAGGAACTCCTAGCAGAACGCTTCAAAGATGGAGGATATATTTACGATAAACATTAAAATAATACGATTTTTGCATAATTGACACCTCTTTAAACATCTTGGAATAAAACTATAATCCGCAACACGTGCCACTTAAATTTTACATGCATCGGATTCAGTATTAAATTACCTTTCCAGGGATGTGCACCAATAGTTCTGCTAGGAGTTCCTTCCATATGCGCACCTATTGGTGCACATCCCTGGAAAGGTCATTTAATACTGAATCCGATGCATGTAAAATTTAAGTGGCACGTGTTGCGGATTATAGTTTTATTCCAAGATGTTTGAAGAGGTGTCAATTATGCAAAAATCGTATTATTTTAATGTTTATCGTAAATATATTCTCCATCTTTGAAGCGTTCTGCTAGGAGTTCCTTCCATATGCGCACCTATTGGTGCACATCCCTGGAAAGGTAATTTAATACTGAATCCGATGCATGTAAAATTTAAGTGGCACGTGTTGCGGATTATAGTTTTATTCCAAGACGTTTGAGTGGTGTCTATTATGCAAAAATCGTATTATTTTAATGTTTATCGTAAATATATCCTCCATCTTTGAAGCGTTCTGCTAGGAGTTCCTTCCATATGCGCACCTATTGGTGCACATCCCTGGAAAGGTCATTTAATACTGAATCCGATGCATGTAAAATTTAAGTGGCACGTGTTGCGGATTATAGTTTTATTCCAAGATGTTTGAATAGGTGTCAATTATGCAAAAATCGTATTATTTTAATGTTTATCGTAAATATATCCTCCATCTTTGAAGCGTTCTGCTAGGAGTTCCTTCCATATGCGCACCTATTGGTGCACATCCCTGGAAAGGTCATTTAATACTGAATCCGATGCATGTAAAATTTAAGTGGCACGTGTTGCGGATTATAGTTTTATTCCAAGATGTTTGAGTGGTGTCAATTATGCAAAAATCGTATTATTTTAATGTTTATCGTAAATATATCCTCCATCTTTGAAGCGTTCTGCTAGGAGTTCCTTCCATATGCGCACTTATTGGTGCACATCCCTGGAAAGGTAATTTAATACTGAATCCGATGCATGTAAAATTTAAGTGGCACGTGTTGCGGATTATAGTTTTATTCCAAGATGTTTGAAGAGGTGTCAATTATGCAAAAATCGTATTATTTTAATGTTTATCGTAAATATATCCTCCATCTTTGAAGCGTTCTGCTAGGAGTTCCTTCCATATGCGCACCTATTGGTGCACATCCCTGGAAAGGTAATTTAATACTGAATCCGATGCATGTAAAATTTAAGTGGCACGTGTTGCGGATTATAGTTTTATTCCAAGATGTTTGAAGAGGTGTCTATTATGCAAAAATCGTATTATTTTAATGTTTATCGTAAATATATCCTCCATCTTTGAAGCGTTGTGCTAGGAGTTCCTTCCATATGCGCACCTATTGGTGCACATCCCTGAAAAGGTAATTTAATACTGAATCCGATGCATGTAAATTTTAAGTGGCACGTGTTGCGGATTATAGTTTTATTCCAAGATGTTTGAGTGGTGTCTATTATGCAAAAATCGTATTATTTTAATGTTTATCGTAAATATATCCTCCATCTTTGAAGCGTTCTGCTAGGAGTTCCTTCCATATGCGCACCTATTGGTGCACATCCCTGGAAAGGTAATTTAATACTGAATCCGATGCATGTAAAATTTAAGTGGCACGTGTTGCGGATTATAGTTTTATTCCAAGATGTTTGAAGAGGTGTCAATTATGCAAAAATCGTATTATTTTAATGTTTATCGTAAATATATCCTCCATCTTTGAAGCGTTCTGCTAGGAGTTCCTTCCATATGCGCACCTATTGGTGCACATCCCTGGAAAGGTAATTTAATACTGAATCCGATGCATGTAAAATTTAAGTGGCACGTGTTGCGGATTATAGTTTTATTCCAAGATGTTTGAAGAGGTGTCAATTATGCAAAAATTGTATTATATTAATGTTTATCGTAAATATATCCTCCATCTTTGAAGCGTTCTGCTAGGAGTTCCTTTTATGTGCGCACCTATTGGTGCATATCCCTGGAAAGGTAATTTAATACTGAATCCGATGCATGTAAAATTTAAGTGGCACGTGTTGCGGATCATAGTTTTATTTAAGATCTTTCGAATGTATGTCTGGTCGCATTTTATGCCTCGCACTTATTCACGGATAATTTTTTTAGGCGGAAAGCGGAAAAACTATTCTGCCAGAATGACGGTGGTTGCTGAAAGGCTACACTCATAGACATCTTATTATAACTAGACCGCGCATCGTCACTTCTCTCGTTTACGATTTTTGAAGAAAGCAGGTTCAGACGTCAGCCATTATTAGTGTACCTATTCCGCGCGTTTGCCAATGCTTTTGTAGGGACCCGTAATGAATTTTCATTGTTTTGAATTCAATTCAATTTATTTTTCCTTGTCAGAATGCAAAACAAATGATATTGTGAAAAAGAAATACAGGAACAAAACCAACAAAAGGAAAAGGTGGCAAAACTATTATGGTTTAAGACGTGCATGAACGGATTTAATATTGCGGTATATGAATCGATAAATATACAGTAGTTAAGCACGGCCACCAAACCTGATACTTTAAAACAAGTAGAAGTAGATGAATTAATTAGTTAAGAATCAGTCGCCTCCTCGTTCCTGAAACAACTGGAGCGCCAATTCTTAAAGCAATGAGAACACGACTGAACACAACTTAACTTTCTACAAAATGTAATTCTCCTATAATATTTGCGTTTCTTAAAAAACTCAGTTGTTGTGAACAAATAATTGACAAAACAAATAGTTTTCTATGCAACAACACAACCGCAGCTTTTACCAGGATTCTGTTCAATAGAGATTGATGGCTTTCGATTTTCTCCGTTGTAGCAAAACGTTGCATTATGACGTAAATTCGTGTGATTTCATCAACAATAACTTTTAAAGAAATAGCTTCAGTTTCAAGTTGCTGTGAAATAACAACTAATAAATATCTCCGCAATTCACCTAGTATGACGAAATCTTTATATGATTTCACCTTTGCTGTTCTACAATCGCAAACATATTGTTAGAATTTGTTAATTTATGCTGCCAAAATGTGCGCAAAGATAACGTTATGTGCAAGGTGCCGCTTTGAACTGAGTTCACACACTTTACCTGTTCAACCCAGCTTCTTATCATTTAAAGATAGAAGTGGACTTTTTAAACCTTCTTTCAGTGTTGTATATATTTGTGAAGAAACTGAATTATGCATTAAACGGTTACTAACTACCACAGCTGGGAGATTACCTCTTCATCCAGGCATTGTGGAAGCTATTGCGGTAGCTGTGCTTGGAAATATAAACCATTCCAAGATATTTACTAATCTCACGGATCTTGTGTTTGAATGCACCGTTACCGATAATCACATTTTTACGCTAGTCAAAACTGTGTCCAAATGTTATTTAAAAATTAGGTTTTACCACATTGGTAAGGAAACCTGCAAGCAAATACAAGGCAAATTGGTTCGTAAAACGCTTAACAAAACAGTACTTTTCAAACACCAATAAACTACTTCCTTTCGACATCACATCAGTATTGGTGAATATTTAATTTGTTTTGATTTTGTTGAGCTATAGGCCTACGTTATAGCCGCTATAATATAGCGTATCATTTGCTTAGGTTTGATGTAATACACTGTTTGTTGCTGTTTTTACAATAGGCTAATCATCAGCTCAGCTGTAACGCCAAATTGAATACGGTAAGAGTTCTGCTGAACTGCTGGAAATGATGCATTCAGTGTATCGTATACGTGCTCTCGCATCGCAGTGTTTTTGCTTTATATTATAGACTGTATGTATAATTCTGTACAATTTAACACATGCTTTTATTCATTTCATAGATGAATAAAACCTCTATTACACCAAAGTTCTAAATTATAGTTAACAAGTTAGTTTTCTGCAGAAGCGCAACCAGCTCAGAAATGTTATCGTTAACAGCGCAGCTTTCACGCGAGTTTGAGACACTAACAATGGCCGCCGCCTTTTTTCAATTTCTTCAATCGAAATACGAGAAGCGCAGTCTAGTTATAATAAGATGTCTGTGGCTACACTAGACTGACGCCACTGATGTCGTCCAGGGTTGCCAGATACTCAAGCTATAGTAAGGCCAAATCCATTATAAAATAAGGCCAAAAAAGGCCAAATTTTTTATTTACTTCTAAGGCTAAATAAACGCTAACAACTTAATTGAAATAATTTTTTGAAAATGCCATTTTACGATTAAATATGACAGATGATAATTTAGCACTGTCAGAGCATAATGACCGGTTCGTTTGCATAATTTGATTAATGAAAAATTACTGTAGTAGCAGATAAACTAGAAACCACTATTACTTCAATTCATGAACAGTGCTATTCGGAACATCTAGCTAAGCAATAAGCATGAATTTGTCTTATTGAGTATATGTACCAGGGATGTCTACAACTACAGGATTGGAAACTATTTTCAGGGCTATATATGACTACAGAAGAATTATTAAAATAAAACACTGTTTGTATCAACTAAAGAATGTATAAAATTCAATAACAATATAAAATATAGCCTTCACTCACATCAAAACTTATTTGCTGGGTTTTTTTTTTGGTCATTTATCGGTCATTGACCGATTTTTTAGCAAAATGTCCGAAAAAAATGTAGTCAATTCGATCAAAATGTCCGAAAAAATATATAGTCAATTGACTATTAATGACCAAAAATGACTAAAAATGATCGAAATAAATAAAAAATGACCGAATTTTTTCAAGTCATTTCGAACAAATGACCGAAAAGTCTCAGCAAAAAAAACCCAGCTTATTTGATGTATAGAAGTTTAAAACCACGAATCTAAAAAATCAAAAATAAACGAATGCAAAGATTTCCTGTCGTTCTGTAGCATTTTGCGTATTGCAAACCGGATCAGAAGTAAACGTGGAGTGTTTAAAAATCAGTGAAATGTGTTGTCGTAGGCTTTTATAATAAACTTATTCACAGACCAACCCAGTACGAAATCAATACGTTTAAGATGTCATAAGAACTAAAACTAATACTCGGTTTTAAAATTATTTAGCAGCAAACAAAATACGACAAAATTGCACAAATGGAATGCAAACACATCACATTAACAAACAAGGCAAGTGTATACTTTACGGTTTACGGCAGGTGCAACTTAATAGAACCGTCCTGTCCACCGCTAACACATTCTCTACTCTCTACCAATGTCTCTACTCACTAATTAAAATTAAAACGAATATAGGTCAGGCTCTAAGTGATGATAAGTGATACTTTTATATTACAATTGAAATTGAATTTCCTTAAAATAATACTTTCTAAACCGGTCAAAACTTGCAGCCATAAAAAGGGCCAAATAAGGCCAGATTTTCTGGCCTTATTTGCATCATTTTTGTAGGCCAACTGCAATTTAAAAAGGCCAGTTTTCTGGAATTTGGCCTAAAAAAAGGCCATCTGGCAACCCTGATGTCGTCCCCTGAACACATCATCCTCCCAATGTCGCCCCATGCCATGTTGTCTCTTGATGACAGTGTTGCCAAATGTTCAACTTTTTGTCCATTTAAATGTAGGTAAAAATTAGGGTTGCTCGAAACAAACTTTTTCACGGAACAACAAAATTTTTGCCACCTTTTCTATTTGTTTGTTTTGTTCCTGTACTCCATTGTTAAATTCATCATTACTGTTATACTCGTTACAATGTTGTTCAACTCATCATTACCCCACTTATACAAAGAAAAATGAAATTGAAAACAAAAAAAATCCTTCTTAATTGCCCTGTTTTGACTCCTCGATGAATTTCATATTGCTCTTTCGTCCGAAGAACATGGATTTTATGTTCCTGCAATTATCACTCAATTTCTGTTCACGAACATTTATTTTGACATCGTCAACATAGCCCACTGAAAATACACACAGGGCTGCGATTTTTGCATTTTTCGGTGACGAGGTCACTCGACACGCGCCATCACTATTCGACAAACACAGTGCTTTACGGAAAAAAAAAAACGACAAAAAACTGAGAGAGGACTAAACGTCGTCAGGTCGAGGAACAATCGGGGGGGGGCATCACATGATGCAATCATAAAAGTGCTGACTCATGTAAACTTTCTTGTGCCAGGTACTTCAAAGCAAGGTCTAAAAGCGCGAATTGACCCGTTTCGGTGAGTCCGATTCGGTGAGTCCAATCCTTTAACGGGGGATTTTTAAAAAATTTTTTTTAAATTATTGGGTACCGTAGCCTAATTATCATTGCGGTTTTAGGGTTAGGGTTAGAGGTTAGGAACTCACCGAATCGGACTAACCGAATCGGACTCACCAAATCGGACTCACCGAATAGTAGCAGACCCCTAAAAACAACGCTTCACACGAGAAACTCCCAAGGCGTCAGCGCTGCCATTTTGAACACTGCGGGAGAATGCTTTGATCGAAGTTACAACGTCTGGCATCAAACATTTTGCAACACACGTTTCGTGCTATTTGACACAACAGGTTTTTTTTATAGATGCAATAACCTAGGCTACGTTAAGTTGTCTACGTTTATGCCAGTTTGTATTTCGCCATTTGAGCCAATCTGGGTTTTTTTTTTCGGTCATTTGTCGGTCATTGACCAATTTTTTAGCAAAATGTCCGAAAAAAATATAGTCAATTCGGTCAAAATGTCCGAAAAAATATGTAGTCAACGCGCGCAAATCGATTTCAGTGATTGCAAAGAAGCTTCTTGCGTCACGCTACGATTTTTTGTCGATCGGAAATACAAGACGTAGACTTACTGTTTGAACGTTGATCCAATGTCATATTATGTGATAACGCAAATACAGAAGTAACATTTCCCAAACGTGTTTGATGTGGTGCTTTCGAGTGTGACGCAATGTTGCGTTGCCTTGGAAAAGTCAAATCGCTTAGTAGAGATTGATCGGTCCGTTCTGTCAATCCGGATATTTTCTCAGCATGTTGCATATATTATCAATTTTGAGCTGTTGGTCAACCCTTTCGAAATGTTATTGACCAGACCTCGATAAATAACGAAGTATCCCTTTGTACGTTGATCCAATGTCTCATTGCTTGTGATAAATGCAAACATGAAAGAAACACACTCAAAGACTTCAACTTTCAAGAGATGCTACTGCGTTTTCAAATCTTTCCTTCGAGTCGTAGAAAAGATTGATCTGTTAGCCGGGAAATTATCCCAGCATGTTGCATAATGTTGTTAACTTTTGAGCTGGTGATCACCTCTGTGAAATGTTTGACTCCACATCGATAGATAGTGATTTTGTGTGATGGTTTTTGCAACGTCGTACTTCATTGAGTAGACGCAAAAAGCCCGACAAAAATATAATACGATACAGTCGTTTCTTTTTATACCGGTGAACAGTAAGAAACTTTGTCACATACTCAAAATGGAGAGGGAACACCAGGCAAAAAAAAAAGCTAAAGTTGACAGGTCAGGACCAGGCCAACCAACGTTATTTGGATTTTTAACTCGGAGACCTAGGCAGCGCGGTGATAGTAGCGAAGACATTCCTGGCTCTGAAACGGTTCAGCATACATCAGAAAGTTCCGAAGCTGTATCAGTAGAAACCTCCCAAAATATATTAGAAGACAGCGATGGAAGTTCTGAAATTACAGTGCAACATCTAGCAACGGAAAATTCAGAAAAAGAATCAATGAAAAAGTAAGTTTGCATAGCCTAACTTATTCATAAACGTTAAACACGTTCTGTTGTTTATTTTGTTTAATTTCTTTTATCACGTTGCATATCTTACAAGTTTTGATATCCGAAATGTGCTTGTTTAGGTCTGTAAAGCGTTCATTCAGGAAAGTGTGGTTAAATACTTTTTCCTGGTTGCGCTACGACGATGCAACATCTCGTGCTTTTTGCTACATTTGCTAAGAAGCGCAGTTGAAAAATAAATTTGCTTCGGGCACGGGAGGAATTTCATCAGGGTGGCGAGTGAGCCAGTTGGAAGACCATCAGAGCTCGAAACAGCATAAGTTTGCGCAATCGGCCACACGCGAGAGAAAGAATTGGAACTTGGCTTTGAGCACATCTGTGGCACGAGCAGCTCCACATACTAAAAGTAAATATTTTTATTTATTTCTGTCGCATTTTTTGTTATGCGTGCTTGTTGATGGAAAGGAAGCCAACCTTCGTGTCCTCAGGTAAAAGGCATCGCAAGTCTGCATCTGCATGCTTCCCATAGATCGGTCACGCAGCCGTATTATACGTATTATATCAATTACAACAGGATACAATTTATTGCTTTGGTATTTTTGTACAAAAGAAAAATAAATCTTCCCATTAATAATTGCTTTTTCGCTTAATACTTTCCCTGTGATTTGTGCATTTTTTTAGGTTTGCTGATGAACGTTTTGTTCTGCATTCAAAATGAGCGCCCGATCCACTTTGCTTCCGAATTGCATTCATTGACCAACATTCAAATACAAAATGCTACTCAAAATTTATGTGAGCCAACTCAAGACCATCACTCGAATTTTGCCACGTAGGCCTACACCTTTTTTGAATCAATGAACGCATGTCAAGTTGAAATTGACACAAGTGATGTTTGTTCTGCTCCATTTTTTTCTGTGCAGATTGATGAAACCACTGATGTTTCCCAGCAAAAGACTGCTTTGATTTTCGTCAACATTTTGTCAAAAAGTTTCGAACTTTACACTGGGAACTAATTCCATTGACGACCGCTAATGCCACGTCAATCACTGAAGCGATTGTCGAATCCTTTACCAAGCGACAAGTACCATTGGATAAGTGCGTGTTGTTTGTGTCAGATGGTGCCAGTACTATGCTTGGATGCAGAAACGGAGTGGCGCAGAAGTTGAAGCAACATTGCCCGTTATTGCTCGAGCTTCATTGTGCTCCACACAGAGAAGCTTTGTGCATTAAAGATGCGTACAATTCTAATGATATTGTGAAAATGGTCGATGTGCAATTACGTTCTCTGATTTCATTTCTCCAGACAAGCAAAAACTTGGCTTCATTACGAGAATTGGCAGATATTCTGAATGAGGTATGGAACTGTGTTGTTGTGAAACTGCATACTCAATTAAATGGGCTTCCATTTAATGCATGACAGTTCTTTTTAACATTTTTGCAGGAATTTGTTTCCCCTGAGCGAGTAATTGACATTCGTTGGCTTTCTCGTCAAGCCGCAGTCAGCAAAGTATGGCGGAGTCTTCCTGTGATTGCTCAACATCTACAAAATCTGAGCCACGATAGCGCAACTGGGCCGATCGCGGAAGGTCATGCAAGAAATATTCTAACCCATGCGTTTTTGATGACTTTGGCCACAATGCGCGATGTTCTTGCTATAACCGGCCGGCTTAACAAATCTTTTCAAAGGTATGACCGTTCACACCAGTTGATGAAATGACTTTAGATTCGTCACGGGGTTTTGAGCTTAGCAGCCAACCTTAAAACGTTTGGTATAGTTTTACTAGTCTTTTCCTACTACAATGTAGTAGTAGCCAATGCACAATTCAATTTCTTAGTAGGCTTATTACGAAACAGAAGACGCGAATGCCGCAATTGATGAACCATTTTGACATTAAACATTGAATGAGGCTGTTCACCAGGCATTTAGTTCAATAAACTAAACAGGGGCGTATCCTCAATGGAAGCAAGGGAAGCATTGCTTCCCCTGCCAAAATTGAAAAAAGAGAAGATGATATTTTTAAGTAAAACGATTTCGTAATTTCTTTACCTGAATACGAATTAGAACAGTTTCTAACTCACGTCCCCATATGATTTCAGCTCGGTTTTAATTTTAAAATAGTTGGAAGCTTACGGATGCAAAGATTGTATCGCTTCCCTTGCTCTCGTTTTTGCTATAAGGAGAAACAAGCGAGAGAGAAAGGAAAAAAAGCAGCGCAAAGTTTGCGAGATTTATGTTTCTTTTAACAAATCGATGGAAGCAATATTTAAATTGCTTCCAGAGTTGCCAGATTGGACGAATTCCTCGAATTAGGCTTTTTTTAAGTTAACTCTTCAAAATGCATAATCAATATTTCTCAAATATCGTAACCTTACCAGATAAAACCATATTCACCATTGTTCAATACATGTTCTATACTTGTTTATACTCGTAATGTGGCCGATTAAAACTCATCCGCTACAGTCTTTTTATATTTGCTATTTTTGGGCTACTTTCAGAATTATTTTTGCTACGGTTTATTAAAATCCGCTACAAGTCATAAAATATATGTAGCCTACATTTTATAATTTTTAATAGAATCAGGTAAATAGGCCTATATCCATTTGGCCTTTTTGTCTAATATTTTCCTTGTTTTGGCCTTTTTTGTATTATTTTGGCTTTAAGACCTTTTCATAGTCTGGCAATTCTGATCTGTTGGATATTGTGTCAGTGGGCTAGGACGCTAGGTAATGAGAAAATCTAAGGCGCTGTTATGGTTATTTATAATATCGGCCTAGTAAGCAAAAGTTTGAGCCAAATGTTGGCTTTACACTGTTATCTTGGCTGGGTAGACTTTGGCATAAGACATGATATGTGAGGTCTAGGCTAGAATTGACTTGACTGAAATGAATTCTGGCTTAAGCTACTTCAGCAGTAGGTAGCTGTAGCTGACTTTTTGGTGTTCTCTAATTTTAGCAGCATATTTTGCCCGTTTGTGTGTAAGAGCTACCTTTAATAAGTTAATAGCTGTTTATCTGCTAATAAATTTCATACAAATATTACCCTAAAAGTGTTTCTAGAAAGCATTATAATCGATTATTTGAGTGTAATTTTGCAAAAAATGTCCGGGGGGCATGCCCCCGGACCCCCCTAGAATACACGTGCCTTCGGCACGCTCTAACCCCCCACGAATTATATTGCTTCCCTTGCTCAACCAACCAGGATACGCCACTGAAACTAAACTATCACAAGGTGTTTCAAGTGATAATCTGCATTCACCCGATGTTTCGTCAATCAGACACGACTGGGGTCTGAATCAGGTTATGACTACTTGTCTAGCAGGGCAAAACACAGGACCATATTGCTGTAAATCAAGTTCCAATCGTTTTCATATTTTTTTTTCTTTTAGGCATGGCCTTCATCCATTTGATCTACGGAAAAAAGTTGAAGCCGCTCGAGATGAGCTGAGAATGACCATGCTGGGGCCTGATGGAGCCCTCAGAAAATCACCAACGATGAAACATTTAGATGAACTCATCGATGATAAAAAAATAGTCTTATCACCATTTCGTACACGCGCAAACACAATAAATCCCGAACACACAAAGCAAGCTTTAAAAAAGTTTGTAGACGATGTCATCGCTAATTTAAGTGACCGCTTTCCCGAGCCTACAAAGGATTCTATCTTCGGCCTTGCTCAAATTTTTATACCTGATAATTTCCCTTCAAACAACCCTAACATCGTAAGCTATGGTAACGAAAATGTCGACGCTTTGGCCTCGTTTTACAAATTGGATGTACACAGCACTGTTGAAGAATGGAAAAATTTTAAATTTGAAGTAATGTGTAATTGCGAACCAGGTGACAATTGGCGGAAAGTTTTAACAGTAGCTGCGAAGCGTGGCATAGATTGGCCAAGTTTGGCAGCTATTGCTTATGCTTTGCTGACTTTTAATGCAGAGAACGCAATCGTAGAACGTGGATTCAGTTTGCTTTCTCGGTTGCGAACTCCAACAAGAAATCGCTTGCGTTGTTCAACTGCAGATAAACTTATGCGTTTGAGGTTAAATGCTGCATCATACAAAACATTTAATTATGACGCGGCATACGCGCACTGGCACAGCAACGCGAAGCGAGCACGCTACAACGTGAGCGGTGAAATTGTTGAAGAGTTGAATCACTTTGTAATTGCAAACCATTAGAGCGTAACGTGTTTTTTTATTTGGTCTTTCTTAGTTGTTTTTATTCCTTTCCGTTGTACTGTATTTTTGTTTTGCGATATTTTTGAACGTGTGTTAGTGTGCAATAAAAAAAGTCTGCGGCCGGGTGTTGCAAGGTTGAGTTTCGCTGATGAACGTTGAAGAAACGTTTGTCTGTTCTAACTTTGCTCAGACAAAACACGACAACGTTTCTCAGCGAAACTTAATGTTGTAGCTGTCAAGAAGCGCAAATTTTGGTTAGTATCAGCTACTTGAAAGGAAATATTTTCATCAGAAAAAATGACCGAAATAAATAAAAAATGACCGAATTTTTTCAAGTCATTTCGGACAAATGACCGAAAAGTCTCAGCAAAAAAAAAAACCCAGGAGCCAATTAACAATATTACTCTGGTAAAATGACTGTTGGATAATTGCTATGAAATTTTTTCAGATGTAGAAAACAGCCTAGCTCCGACCAAATGTTCAGAAATACAGATGAAAAAAGCCGCTACTTTTATGGAAAGGAGTTCTCTTCCAGAACATTTTAAACACTGCGGGAAAATGCTTTGATCGAAGTTCTAACGCCTGCCATCAAACAATTCGCCACACACGTTTCGTCCTATTCGACACAACGGGTTTATTTTATAGATAAAATAACCGTACCAAACTGGATAAAAAAAGATAAAAAAGTACCAAACTGAAAAAAGTACCAAAAAAAGTAAAAAGTAGGCTACCAAACTGAAAGAATAATCACAAACACCACAATAAATATTGAAAATGTAATAGCATACTTTCGCAATTTTACTTTTGTAGCCTACACTTTGAACAGCAAAAAAGTGTATTCCCAGCGAATATCAAGTCTTTTCGGCAGCTTTATTCATAATCCCTCACCGGGGATGACATGGGCATTGACGCTCGAACTGAAATCCAACAGTGCGCTGCATGTGAAGCATTTTCTGGTGGCGTAAATGATTGTGCGTCCAAATGAATGAAGGGACAACATCGTCGCCACCCCACCAGACTAGTTTGCATTCAGTCAGCAACAATTGGAAGTGTAGTAAAGTCACTAAGCAGCGATTAGTTCAAGCTTAGAAGTAGCACCACAACTTACTTATTCCTTTTCATAAGATTTTATAAATCTAATCTGTTGTATTTCAACCAAGTTGGCCTGACCAGAGCACTCAGTCTGTTCTAGGAAGAAATTAGCGTTAAAGTATTATTGAGCCTATAAGCATGAAATTTTGAGACTAGGAATTAGGCTAGGAATATACGATTTATTTTTACGTGCTGTGCTGGCGCTGCCTAGAACTTAGCAGTTTGAAGTTTTGAGGTTCATTCACAACTTCACAAGCTGTGTTTTATGAATATACAGAACCGTACTTTTACCCTACTTCCTCAAGTTCAAAGGGATAAAATGAACTTAATTCGTAGCAAAACACACCAATGTTTTGTTTTTCATATCTTTATCCTGCATTCGGGAAAGCGGACTTGAGCGCTATGCATCGGTATACGCCTTCCGACGTACACCTGACCCACGCTGCAGCCGACGGCAATGTCTGTTTCCGGTTGTCTACTCTACTTATGACTTAAATTTGGTACTACCCATTACTCGAAATCGATCACTGGGTAGAGGCAATTATCATAAAGTTTCTTGCCCAGAGAAACAACAGCAAGTGCGGGTGGCTGGAGGCTCTGGCTCTCGACTGTGCAGGGTTGAGAAAAACCCGGGTTTTTTTAAAAAAGCCCAACCCGCCCGGGTTTTTTTGGGTTTTATTGGGTTTTTTTAAAAAAGGTAGATTCATGCTTATTTCACCTCAAAACTACTTTTTACAAATGAAGTGCCTTTCACTCACAGTACATGCTTGCATAACTCAATAAAATAATGCACTAGGGCTGTTGTTGCTTGAATGTTGCATCATCCATTAATTTCAAGATCAAGTTGGATGTTGCATCATCCACTGATTTCTATACCAAGTTGATGCTGCCGTGGCCGTGGTAGAAATCACATTATTGCATCATTTGCTTTAGATTTGAAAGCAAGGAGCATTTATGCCATCATGTTTAAATATTTTTTATCATTTATATATAAATATATATTATAATTTATATATAGTAATGGATGAGCAATTGAGCGATTGCGTGGCCAATGGCCATTTAGGCAAATGCTCTGAAACAGCCATGCGTTAGAATCCAGAATCTGTAATTGGTAAATAGCCTCCTAAATTGCATTTCACATCATATATATAGACTACAGTAGTACTTTCACCAGTTTAACTTTAAGGCCTTCTTGCATAAATGAGTTTTAGTATAGACAAAGTGGGATTACTTGATTTTTGTGTAATGTAATATCCACTGCGTTTTCAGTTTATTCTTGGAAATTTACTTCACAATCACATCCTTATGCCCTAATTTAAAGTTTGTTTTAAGTGCCTTGTAATGTTTTTGTTCATTTTTTTAATTTTCTAATTAAAATTGGACAAATATGATGCTCTGGGTTTTTTTATGTTTTTTTTTTGGGGTTTTTTTAAAAAAAAACCACCCGGGTTTTTTTGGGTCAGGTAAAATACCGACAACCCTGCGACTGTGAGCTCAATGCGCTAACCACTTGGCCACTGCTGCTCGGCCAATGTTCAGAATGGGAATGATTCGCTATCAGTTGACTCTCGGGGTGTGCGCTTGAGCAACGCATGTTAAGGATTGCTCTCCATTCAGCGGCATCTAATGGATGGAATAATTCCCCGGCAACAAGACTTCAACAATCGGAAACTTCACTCTGTCAATCTCGGTGACCGGGCCTGCATCAGTGATTCAAAGCCTCTACAAGTATGCGAAACTGCCAGGATGAAGCTCTGCAAGTCCGAGGATAAAGACTCAATCAATCAGTTTCTTCAATCTCTAATTAGCATACAACGATCACAAAACCCACCGACATTAGAGTGCACCATTTGCCAGGTAACTTTTTACAAGATAGCCTAACTTTTTTTACTTATGAGGTTAGCTTAAAAAATAACTATTCCAAAATTTTGTGTTGATTAGTGCAGTGGCGTAGCCAAGGGGGGGGGGGGGGGGGTTGGGGGTTACAACCCCTCTCCTTTGGCACGCGTGTGACGTCACGATATTGAGAATGATGCTTTCAGTCTAATAAAAAATTGCCTAGTTTTAAACAAAATTGCATTAAAAGAGCGAGTTTTGCCAATACCAAACATTCAAACGTCTCAGCCAGGAATTAGCAACAAGAAAACACAGAGACTTAGCTTTATTTCCGAAAAATGCCGAAGAAAACATGATCTTATCCTTTTGCTATGCTACCAGACAGCACCATTTTACAGGAATATTTGTACCCACATTTTTGTTGAAAACGCTCTCAGAATGCACCAAATTCAAAGAAATTTTTCAAAATTTTCTGGGGGGGGCCCCCCAGACCCCCCACAGCTGGGTGATCAAGACCCCCCCCCCTTTCAAAACTCCTGGCTACGCTACTGGATTAGTGTCACAATCAATGTGCAAGGCCTCGCATCGGGCTGCTTTGCATCTTGACAGAATGTGCTGTTTTCATTATGGAATTTTGAGCGATGTGTTATTATCGGGTATTGACCTGAAGTCACCTTTGAATGAGAAATCTGTATTATGTAACGCATTTCCAGAATCGTCTGTAAGCATGCAAATCTGGAGTGTTCTGTTGTTTATCATAATTTCTGAACGTCGTTTGTCATGACGTCATAAGGATGTTTACCAGTAGATGTCCGATTGCGAAAAATTTATTATGTAAGAATCTTATACCCTACGTGACATTCTTTAGACTTCTTTAAGCTTCTGCTTGCTGATATTTATTGCAACTTGACAGAACAATGTGACATTACGTAACCTTCTCGATGTTACTAGACCGAAACAACCTTCTATAAATAGTGGTGTAATTTGCGTAATGATTATTATTATGAGTTGATTATGAGAGTTGTATTATGGGTTGTGGATTGGTAGTTGGTGCAGAAATTATTGTTGATTGAGAGTTGAAGTAATCGAATACAAGTAGATGAGAATTGGTGCTGATATAAATTGTGTTCGAAATTAGAGTTATTTGAGAAGCCGTTCGTTAAAGTCCTTCAAGAAGTTAGATCAGTGGTTCCCAACCGGGGTGCCGCGGCACCCTGGGGTGCCAATCGCAATGCTCAAGGGTGCCGCGAGATATTGCAATAGTGAGGCCCATTCTTTATTTTAACTTTAACTCGTTAAGTGCGGAATTTATTTATTTCTAACCGAGTTTCAGTGCGTATTAAGTTTCGCGCCTCGTAGTTATTCCCGGCTCCTTTCTGGAGAGTCGCTTAGTGGGGAAGCCGCTGGGCTGGCGGTAAGCCTTCGTTTTCTCGCCCAGGAAAAACAGCGTGAAAGAGATTTTGACTCGTTGCTTTTCTTTCCCAAAAAACGTTTGAAAGGCATCATTATTGCCAGGTTTCATGATTTTATTTTGCGTTTCACGCGCACAAAGTCAAATTGCAGTGATGGATTATTGGATTGTGTGACTCAGCACAATTATAAAATTGCACGATTGTTTGCGAACCATTGTAAACCGATTGTTGGGTCAAGGTCAATTGAAGGATTCGTATCGTTAGCAAACTAGCAAAATAGTGATATTATTACAACACACTGTTTTCTTCATCGCGAAGTTCTTGTCGGAAAAACATTAGGTTCAGACCTAAAAAAGTGTTAAACAAAGTTGTCAAAATGGTCAACTACATCAAAAGTAGACCACTTAAATCACGTCTATTTGCCAAGCTTTGTAAGGAAATGCGAGCAAACTATGCTAATCTTCCGAACTACCGTCCGAAGTAAGATGGTTGTCGCGAGGAAATGCATTGCCACGAGTAGGCTATATGAGTTTCTCGGCAGTCGAGTGTAGCAAGAACAAGTGGTGCGGTACTGATGAGCCCAACCTCATGGGCGAAACACGTGTCTATCGCTGAGTTCTTGCTACACTCGACTGCAGAGAAACACATGTTTTTGGGAATATCTTGGCTACACCGGTATGGTTGGCGAAACACAATGCTCGCTGTTCTATATAGTGAGCAGTCAGGTGGTGCTGACGCCAGGAAAATCGCTCCTTCTCAACTAGACTATATGAGTTGAAGGATGCAATGCTCTCTTTTTTCAGCCTTGAAAAGCAAAAGGAATTTTGTGAATTGCTTTGCGATTAGCTACAATTGGGTCTCCAAATTAGCGTATTTAGTAGATAGCTTCGACCATTTAAATAACGTGAATGTGAAAATGCAGGGCAAAAATGAAACTCTCTTAACTTCAAACGATAAAATGAAAGCACTGACAGAAAAACTGCAAATGTGGTCCTTAAAAGTGGAGAACGAAAACTTTGACATGCTTTCACATTTCTCTGAAATGAAGAACAAAGAAGTTGTCTCATCAATAACTCAGCACCTAAAATCATTGGAAGAAAAAATTTAGAAAAATTTCCCCAGCTTGTCCACGGAAAATTACGCATGGGTGAGATATCCACTTTTACTGAACTCTCATATTGTTTTGAATCTTAAAGAAGAAGAATTAATTGACATTCGTAACGATAGAAATTTTAAGCTTATGCACAAGCAGATGCCTCTCGACGAGTTCTGGATAAAAATTCAAATGAATATCCTTGCGTTGAAAAGAAAGCTATTGTGCCTTTTCTGCAGTTTTCCACGTCATACCCATGTGAGAGTGGATTTTCCGTATAAACGAACATAAAAACTAAAAAACGAGAACGACTGCTTATAGTCGAGGAAGATATGCTGGTGGCTTTATCGAATAGTGCCTCGAGATATTAAGGGACTTTCTGCAAGAAGTCAAGCCCAAATTTCACACCGACTAATTTTGAATAAATACATTTATTTACGCGCGCTATTAGGCCTATTTGAAGTATAGTAACCTCATAAAATTGTTCCAGTTTTACCAGGGTGCCGCAAACTATTTATCTCTTTGATAGGGTGCCGCAAGGTCAAAAAGGTTGGGAACCACTGAGTTAGATTATCATTTCACTAGTAGAACCATTCGACATTTAATTGACTGCTTTTCGGTTTGACCCATTAAACTACGTCATTGAACCTTTCCAAGTCTTTTTCCTGGTAAAAGATAGAAAGAAATCGTGACAATCAGACAAGGTTTGACCCCCCCCTGGACGGCCATTATTTCAGGCCACCTACAACACTTTTTGATGATTTTTGCCACATAGAGGGTCGTCGTCGTGTATGATATACTACAAAAGATATGTAGTTTCAACAGATGCCTCTCTTCTTACTAATTATTTTTTAAAAAAAATTGGTCAAAATTGGACAAGAGGATGCAGAAAAATACGGTACCTCTAAATACCCATTGTCAGGCATTGTCGGGCATTGTCAAGCATTGTGAGGCATTTTTGGGCATTGTCGGCTTTTTGAAGGGTTGTGGAGCATTTCTAGGGGGGGTTGTGGAGCATTTCTAGGGGTTGTCGAGCATCTTCAGGGGTTGTCAGGCATTGTAGAGTAGCTACTTTCAGGCACTGTCTATAATTTAAAGGCTTGTTTGTTTGTTTGTTTGTTTGTTTATCTTTATCCTGCATTGCGGGAAAGCGGACTTGAGCGCTATGCATCGGTGTACGCCTTCCGACATACACCTGACCCACGCTGCAGCCGACGGCAATGTCTGTTTCCGGTTGTCTACTTTACTTATGACTTAAATTTGGTACTACCCATTACTCGAAATCGATCACTAGGTAGAGGCAATTATCGTTAAGTTTCTTGCCCAGAGAAACAACAGCAAGTGCGGGTGGCTGGAGTCGAACATGCAGGCTCTCGACTGCGAGCCCAACGAGCTAACCACTCGGCCACGGCTGCCGACGACTGTCTAGGATTTCCAGGCATTGTCGATCACCGAATGGCCCGTTTCGGTGAGTCCGATTCGGTGTGTCCGATCCCTTAACGGGGATTTTTTTTAATTTTTTTTTTAAATTATCGGGTACCGTAGCCTAATTATCATTGCCGCTTTAGGGTTAGGGGTTTGGGGTTAAGGTTAGGAACTCACCGAATCGGACTCACCAAATATCAGTGGTTGACAAGTTTGTTAGTCATTATAGAACATTTTCAGGCATTGTCGAACATTTTCAGGGGTTGTCAGGCATTGTAGAGTAGCTACTTTCAGCCATTGTCTATAATTTAAAGGCATTGTCTAGGATTTCCAGGCATTGTCGATCATTATCAGTGATTGACAGATTTTTTAGTCATTACAGAACATTTTCAGGCATTGTCGAACATTTTCAGGGGTTGTCGAGCATTTTCGGGGTTGTCAGGCATTGTGGAGTAGCTACTTTCAGGCATTGTCGGTAATTTCAAGGCATCGTCTAGGATTTCCAGGCATTGTCGATCATTATCAATGGTTGACATGCTTGTTAGGCATTGTCGGAAATTTTCAAGCATTGTCGAACATATTCAGGGGCTGTCGAGCATTATCAGGTGTCAGGGGTTCTCATGCATTGTAAAGTAGGCCTACCGGTACTTTAGATTCTTTCTGGCAGGCATTGTCGGACATCTTCAGGCATTGTCTAGGATTTCCAGGCATTGTCAAACATATTCAGTGGTTGATAGGTTTGTTAGGCATTGTCGAACGTTTTCTTGGGTTGTCGATCATTATCAGGTTTTGACAGGTTTGTCACGCATTGTCGATGTTACACACTATCCACAATACACAGCAAAAAACAAACATTAACACATGTTTTTGATAACAAACAGTCATACAAGGAAAAAAAACATTCCTAAAAACATGTTTTTCATCAATATTTCAGAGAGAAAAATTCTCGATCGACTCAGATAATTTGCTTTGGTAGATAAATCTAGTCAGAGCTTTAGTAAGTAAGAAACAAAATATCCATTGCTGAAAAATAAAAATGGTTTTTGATGATTTTGAGTTTCGATTTAGTGGTTTCCATGAAATCGAAGAAATAGTCGACTACGTCTCATACCCGTTCAAGTCGGATTTAATGGTGTCTACCCTCTACTAATTTCTCTCAAAATAAATGAAATATTTTTGTTGGAAACAGGTACGTAGGTACGATTGAAGTGGAAATGTAGACATTGAAGGTTCAAGCATCCGAAGATGATTTCTGGTGGTTTGTTGTTGATGCAAAATAGTGCAATATCACAAGATGTGCGGAACACATCCATTCTTGTTTTGGTTCAACTTATTTATGTCAATCTGCATTTTCATTTGTGAACGTAATCAAAACAAAGCAACGTGCTGTGCTGACCGACCGCCACCTGGACAATTGCTTTAGACAACTGATGTCCTGATAACGGCAAGCTGAAGTATCTACAACATGATGACGCGATCTAATATCTTACTGACTCATTAGAAGAAACTTAAAGTAAATTTAGTTGTAGAACATAATTATTCTTTTCCTGTTTTATTGTAAAGAACCAGAATAACTGAAATATGAATAGACTGCTCTGTGCTGACGAATGTGACGATGGTGAATGTGTGATAAATGCATAAATGTAAGTGCATTTACAGTAAAGGGTTAGTCACTGGAAAAAAATTGTTTAGTGACTTTATCACTGTCACAATCAAGGTGCAATGCCTCGCGATGGCTTGCTTTGTATCTTCAACGAGCGTGTTGTTTTGGTTGCAGAATTCTGGTGCGATGTGTTATTATCGGTTATGACCTGAAGTAACCTCTGATTACGAAACCTGTATTATGTAAAACGTGTTTTCTGGAATCATTTTCCCTACGTGACTTTTTAGAGACTTCTGTTGTTTACATTTAAATGCTGCTTGATAGAACAATGGTTCTTTATGATGTAACCTTGCGTGACCTTCTCGAGGTTACTGGACTGAACAACCAACTATAAATAGTGGTGTAGTTTGTGTAATATTTATTATTATGATGATTATTATTGAGTTGGTTATGAGAGTTGTGCTATGAGTTGTGGATTGGTAGTTGATGCAGAAATTAGAGTTATTTGAGAAGCCGTTCGTTAAAGTTCTTCAAGAAGTCAGATTATCATTTCGCTAGTAGAATTATTCGACATTTAATTGACTGCTTTTCGGTTATAACCCATTAAACTACGTCATTGAATCTTTCCAAGTCTTTTTCCTGGTAAGAGATAGAAAGAAAGCGTGACAATCACCGACCGGTCAATCGCTAGTGATTAAGAAATTTTCTAGTCGATCACAATCGATGAGAAGTTGGCCATCTCTGGCCTAGTGTATAACAGGAGCAGAATTGTAATAACTGCTTCCGAATCTTCTTCAACAGGAATCCAAAAACAGTCAAGTGGTATAGCATATTGAAACAACTTTAATCCTTGAGTTCCGTCAGTTCAACAAAGACAACCTGACAAACCTTGCCTCGGAATTTTAGTAAGAGGCTCAAATGGAACTTAAGCCTAATCTTTTTCTTCTCCAATAGTGGTGAAAACGTCTGCCCCGAATGGTCTGTGGATAAATATCATACTTTAGTAAAATAAACAAAAAACAGCAAAATCAAACAAAAGTAATTATTTAATTTTTGGAGTAGGCTATGTAACCCAAATCCGTACCCGATCTGGTAAAGATCTAGACCAAATAAAGTAGTTGTCTGGGCATAGGCATACATTGCAGGTAAATGTTGATTTCGAAAGTACGGTACTTAATTATTTTGAAAGAATCTACAATCGAATAAGCTCTATCAAAGAGGTTTGGTTGATTTAACAGATTGAAATTTTTCAGCCATGTCCAAATAAATAAACTTGTAGTTGCAGTCCACTATGAATAATAATAATGTATTCTGGTCCAGTACACATGGTACTACAGAGAAAAACATTAACATACTCGCAGATAACAATTGATAAGAAAACATAAATAAATAAAAATAAGAAAATTTTGAAGAGAAAACAAAAATCACAAGGAACAAAAAAGATAAGACACAATCATAAATAGTTTTCGACACGTCGCTTAAATGTCGCAATAGACATACTATTGACTACAGCATATGGTAAATTATTCCAAGTATCGACTACTCTATTGGCAAAGGAAAATTTACGGCAGTTCAGTTGAGCAAACTGTTTATGCAATTTAAAATTATGGCCTCTGGTTGAATTAGCATCCGAAGATGATTATACAACACATGTAACCGAATCGTTCATATCAAGCATTCTAGTGAGTTTGACAGCCGACAAAACAAAAAAGTATTTACAAGAAAAGTTGGAATAAAAACACCTATTTAAAAAAAGTTTGGCCTACACGTAGGCGTGGATGTTTTACTGAAGTAAGGTAACTCCAGGGGGATCAGAAGTCCCACTAATCCTGAAAGTGATTTTTCAAGTTGCCGATTTTCAGTCTAAACGATTGTTGTGCACTATTTGAGAACCCAAATGACGCGATTGTCGTGCAACATTTTGTGCACCATGTAGTTTGGCTGTAATTGCGTAACTTTGACCAAACACCTTTGAAGACAAGCAGCGAAACCCTCGCATGCTTAGGACTTGGTTAAAGATACTACAACCCAATAAATGTCTTTCGTTCAGGTTTAATATGTCGGTTAATCAACAAACAATCACCACAAAACAAAGATATATAAAGATAGAATGACAACAGTGCACAACAGTTTTGGTTACTACTTGTCTGAATGCCTACTATTGGCAATTTTCCCTTCACACAATCCTGATATATAGGCTAGCTTGAACAGTTTTTGCGTTCTATTTGTGAAATGAAGTCACAAACTCGATCCAAACTTGCTGCGACGGGTTTGACTTCTGGAAACAAACTCATCTAAGGTTTAGATGAGATCGAGGGCTTCCACATAATCTCAATAAGTAGCCTACTTATGATAGCCAGGTCATTTAAACGCTGCTGTGTTTGTGTATACCGTAAATACGTTTACAACCTACGTAAAATAGAAAGGGATCATTCTGCTGCGCATGCAAAGCTGGGAATAAAAATGCATGAAAATGTTCGACAATGCCTGACAAACGTGTCAAAAACCAATAATGATCGACAATGCCTGGAAATCCTAGACAATGTTAGGAAATGCCCAACAATGCCTGAAAGTAAGTTAGCTTAATCTAAAATGCCTGACTACCCCTGAAAATGCTAGACAACCCCTGAAAATGTTCCACCATGCCTGAAAAACCCGTCAACCACTAATAATAATCAACAAAGCCTGGAAATCCTAGACAATGCATGGAAATGCCCAACAATGCCTGACAATCCCTGAAAATGCTCGACAACCCCTGAAAATGTTTGACAATGCCTGAAAATGTTCTATAATGCCTAATAAGCCTGTCAACCACTGATAATGATCGACAATGCCTGGAAATCCTAGGGCTAGACAATGCCTGGAAATTATCAACAATGCCTGAAAGTACCGTAGCTACTCTACAATGCTCGACAACCGCTGAATATGTTCATTAATGCCTGAAAATGTTCGACAATGCCTCATAGGCGTAGCCAGGGGGGGAAAAAAGGGCCATGCCCCCCCCCAAATTTTCAAAGTTTGGATTCCCAAGTTGAGCCTTTTGTTGAAAATATAATAAAAATTGTAGTAATTTATAACGTTTTCCAAGACACCTGACTATTAATACCCCCAAGGATTTGTTTTAGACACACAGAAAGACACCAATAAATTTTGCAAATCGTAAATCGCGCAAAATTTACGCGATTTCGTTTCTTTTAACTAATTTGTGGAAGCAATTTCAGAATGGCTTATTCTGTTGGATGTTTGTTTACGGTAGTTATTGCGTTTTTGTGTAGCTGAGTTTTTGGTGTTCTCTAATTTTAGCCGCAGTATTTGCCCGTTCGAGTGTAAAAGCTACGGTACCTTTAATAAGTTAATACCGGTAGCTGTTTATCTGCTAATAAATTTCATACAAATATTACCATACCTAAAGTGTTTCCAGAAAGCGCTATAATCCATTATTTGAGTGCAAATTTGCAAAAAATTTCCGGGGGAGCATGCCCTCGGAACCCCTTAGAATACGCGTGCCTTCGGCACGCTCTAACCCCCCACCACTTTTATTGCTTTCCTTGCTCAACCCACCAGGATACGCCACTGCACATCAGGTGGCGATGGCTTAATCAAACACTTTGTTGTTTTCATCATTTCATCAAATATTTGGTCCCCCCCCCCATTTTTTTTCTGGCTACGCCACTGCAATGCCTCACAAGCCCGTCAACCACTGATAATGATCGAAAATGCCTGAAAGTAGTTAGCCTACTCCACAATACCTGACAACCCCTGAAAATGCTCGACAACCCCAGAAAATTCTCCACAACCCCCCAAAAAGCCGACAATGCCTGACAATGGGTGTTTAGAGGTACCCGAAATAATAGGCAACTTTATACACTTTGTGAAGAAAGGCGTTCTTCCCGGCTATCAGCACAAGGCTGATTACTCACTAACACAGCGAGCAGCAGTAACGCTTCGCTAACCAGAACGGTGTAGCTTCCACGCTAGCCATTGAGACCTCCAATAAACGTTTAAGTTTTTGGCAGCCGATTGTAGCATCGAATAGACAGCGATAGACACGTGTTTCGCCCATGAGGCTGGGCTCATCAGTATCGCACCGTATTCTTGCCACTTGAGTAATCGACCGCCGCTTTACCAGTCAGTTTAACTCTTATCTTTGTAGAAAGAAAGAGCCAACAAAACCAGCAGGTGCCAGGGGTAGGTCAATGTGAAGAAAGGCGTTCTTCCCGTGTGAAGAAAGGTTTTGTTGGCTCTTTCTTTCCACAAAGATAAGAGTTAAACTGACTGTGCGATACTGATGAGCCCAGCCTCATGGGCGAAACACGTGTCTATCGCTGTCTATTCGATGCTACAATCGGTTGCCAAAAACTTAAACGTTTATTGGAGGTCTCAATGGCTAGCGTGGAAGCTACACCGTTCTGGTTAGCGAAGCGTTACTGCTGCTCGCTGTGCTAGTGAGTAATCAGCCTTGTGCTGATAGCCTGGAAGAACGCCTTTCTTCACATTGACCTACCCCTGGCACCTGCTGGTTTTGTTGGCTCTTTCTTTCCACAAAGATAAGAGTTAAACTGACTGGTAAAGCGGCGGTCGATTACTCAAGTGGCAAGAATACGGTGCGATACTGATGAGCCCAGCCTCATGGGCGAAACACGTGTCTATCGCTGTCTATTCGATGCTACAATCGGCTGCCAAAAACTTAAACGTTTATACACTTTCATAGACTCCTACTGAAGCCTGAAGGAGCCTATGTACACTTTTATGCTTAAGAGCACCTCTAGTGATAAATACACCATCAATTACCGTACTTAGCTTATTTCTTATTAGTCTGAGCGTAAAACGTATTGACCTGGAATAAATTGAGACCTTAACAAATTAGGTATCGTTGGAAAGCTTAACTTCTCTAGATTAAGATTTTTACTCTCCTCCAACCAGAGACCCTTGGCAAAAACAGTTATGGCCGTTTTTCATGCAGCACCCTGCGCCGCTAGTGGCGAAAGTGCAATTTTCCTTTTGCGCAAGTTTCTTGTCTCATTTTCAACTTTTTTCCCCACGTGTATAAGAAAGAGACAACTCACATTTGATAAAATATTTTTTATTTTCAAATGACGTCGCTCTGACGTCATCAAATTAAAATTGCTTGCCTATTACTCCCAGCCCATTGATAATTGCAGATCCAATACATTTCAGTTCAGTTGTTTTTATTTCTGACTATCATATCAAAAACAATACACGCCAACATAGCAAAGATCCAGCAATAGGTAGAAGCGACAAAACGCGAACGTTAAAACGTGCTTGTGACCGAAGTATCTTAAGTAATTGATTAATAACTTAAATCAATAACTTAATTACTTTGATCAATAACTTAGATCAATAACTGAATCACTTTAATTAAGTTATTGAGTTGAAAAAAATTTGGCACAGTCGCAAACACTTTCAGAAAAATTAAGATATATAAAAAAAAAAATGTTACAAAAAACAAATAAACAACATACATTTAGTCTACTTATTTAGGCTATAGCTTTATTAGCCCACACAGCTTTATCTGATTTATTCAAGATTTGTATGAACAGTTGCTATTAAGATCGGTCATGGTGCGTTATTAAGAGTGAGGGGAACACATCTTGATGCGTCTAGCTCATAGCAAAGAAGAGCAAGAGCAAGGCAGGCAAAGAAAACCCCACAAAGAAATCCTACCACGGGCAAGGCCATTTCAAGCGCAACGCACCATGCCTTGCACGACTCACAAAATAGATAGGCTATAACTTGACGACATGAAAACAATGACAAAAACAAATAAAACAAACTAGCAAAAACAACATCATTATCTTGCGGAAATCCAATTATACCCAGAGAAGTTATGTCTTGAAGATATCAAGCGTGCTTTGATAAAAAGTTGCGTTGATAAAGCGATAATTTCAGACCCCAGTCAGCTAAGCTCGTCACCTCCATACCGATATAAGGTTAGCAAACGTTGAATTAAGGAAAAAATGACAGGCATCGCTAGCTGGGATGTAGTAGTGGGATCTAAAAGATCGTTTTTAGATAGAACGGAGCTTCATATTATGATTCAAGGGAGCATTTTGACCCCAGGTCCGGTTGAATGACGAAACTAAACGCTATAAGTTAAGTGGCGAGAGTAGCCTATATTATGGGCATTATACAAAAAGTGCGAATTTTTTTAAAACTTTACTTCAATAATTATGCCTTCGAGGAAATGGTTGTCAGTTGAGTGCTCAAGGCGTGGAAGTATTGTTCTTGTCGACGGTGAAAATTCGACTCACACTGCTAATGGATATGTCATGTCTGAGGAGTACAGCTCAACTATCCAGTGAAATCTTTCGGGTAGCCCAAATTTGGGCTATACACAAATAGCCTATCCATCAAACAAGAAAAATTGGCAAATTGTGCGTGGGTCTGGGCATTGGGCAACCACCCTATGTATTAACGCAGCAGACGCCTTCCTGCCATAGGAGAATAAAAATCGCCATGAACTATATGGTAGCCTACCGTACAATTGTTTTCATTTGATATTGTTTTATATTTTATTATCATAAGCAAACTTAAGAAAAAAATTCCATACGTTTCTAGGCTCATTTTCAGGCTCAGTCCAGCTTTGCAGTAACGTTCCTATAACACTTAACTGGTGTGAACATCTATGCTCGGTCGCTCATAAAATCAAAGGAGCAAAACGTTCCATTTTTTTATGAAATCATTTATTGAAACATGATCAAACTGTCGTAGCCTAATCCCCAGGGCAGTCTTCTTGTACATAACTGAGATTGCAACAAGTTTCCCCACGACACTCTCTACATGCTGTTACGTACTTTAAGCCATGTTTTCTGCAGCTGCAAGACATTGCAGGCCTACCACATTGATATTTTGTTTCTTCTTTGCATTTGCATCGTACAACGTTCAATAGCCATTCTGGTACCGGATCTAAACTGGTCTTTATTGGCATAAATGCTCCTGCTGTTGTAACGATCCATTATTTCAACATATAGTGCTCCTCATTTCCAAAGCATTTGTGATGTTTTACTGTTTTTGTTTGTTTGTTTGTTTATTATCTTTATCCTGCATTGCGGGAAAGCGGACTTGAGCGCTATGCATCGGTATACGCCTGGTCACAGCGGTAAACCATAATCTCTTCATGGAAAATTGTAACATAAGATCCCCGAATCCGTTCGTCTGCATGTAATGACCGAAAAAGAAACACTCCTTTGAAACGTCTATTCCAAATTGTACTTCTGTAAAATTAGTCACCTGGCTGTCGAAAATGGAATGCAACGCCGTACACCACTAAAACTTGTCACTACAGAACAGATTACTTGGATAAAAGACGGAAATTTTCGTCCAGCTGACAAGCACTAAGCAAAACGGTTAAACATGAGACCAACCTCTTCAATCAACAATTTTAAAATGAATGACCAGAATAGATATCAATATCTCAAACTCACGTACGCAGTACTGTGACGTAATAGTGAAAGACATTGTCACGCAATTCAAACAGGTTTTCAAAGGTGATGATGCAATATTTCATGTTTAAACAGGTTTGACACAAGTCTTACGAACGATGGTGCAATTTTAGCTCATTTTTAGGAAAAATTCCATGACGTAAGATTCAGTAGACCTGAACGGTTTTATATGACGTTTGATTTGTATAGAGATTGGCCGTAACATAGCGGCCCCTAGTTATGACAGTCTAACATGCCATAACTAAAAAGGAATTTAAGGACAATCGTGAGCCAATGAATAAAACACACAATACACAAATTGTTTGAATCACTCACGTTTAAGTTAATACGCAAATACAAAAGGTATGCAAAGAATGAACAACAATAACAATAAACACGACGATACATGAAATTGGTACCATAGGTACACGCTAGAATAACGCTATATACATACAATAGTTGCGATAATAACCGACTGTTCTGGGCTCAGACAAGTGTCGGCCATCGCAGACAAAACCAGGCTCAAACCTTAAAGGTGCGTCTACACGAAAAAGTGTTCTTGCTTAGAAATTCTTGCTTAAGCTAGTGATTAAACTCGTTTCGTCTACACTGGCAACCTCGACGAAGATTTTGCTCGCTTGAATCGCGGTCACGTGAGTATCTAATCCCCAATGACGTCACGTTTTAAAAAGTTCGCGCCAAAGCATAGCAGTTCGCGCTAAAGTACAGCAGAGTAGACCAAGCAACTGACTGTTCTTTAACCATTTGAAGTTGTTGCAGTCTTTCAGTCATGGCTTCCCAGAAGTTGTGTAAAAAATGCTGCAAAAAGCGAAGGATGCAAACCCGCAATTTACTGCTTATTGAAGCATTCAGACACCTCAGTGAGGTTGAAATGTTGGAAACAGAATTTCGTGTCAGCGTGGGTGACTGGTAACAACCAGCAAAATCATTCTTCCGCTATTTTTATTACCCAGTGTACAATGGCAATGGTTTTCTGCTGAGATCTTGTTTTGGATTTGAAATTGGAAAATATTGTGCTTTCTATGGGCTATTTCGAGTACGGTCACCGCCAGTTCAGCCCGCAACATTAATAAGAACGGGTTGGGATCAAAACTTAACGAAATCCTTTAACGATACCGCCCTGCCCTGTCTGGATACTGAGCTGAGAGGAGACCTGAGATTTTGGCGGAAAAAACATTTCTAAGCAAGAGAACTCACTTAAGCGCCCAGTTTTTTGCTCTGGAGCGTATTTTTTCTCGACGGCTCGCTTACTCTCCCATTTTCTTAAAAGTAAGCGGCACAAACTGCGATTAATTTAAAGAAACAAGAAGTTTGGCTAGCTTAAGCAAGAAAACAGTCGTCGTGTAGACGCACCTTAACACTTAGGTGTTCTTTACGGGGGCGAGGCACGAAATATCCCTCAACACGTAGTCTACTTTCACTTTCCTCGTACTCTCATCATAGTTGCAGACGGCAACTTTAGCTCTACGAACCACAGGCTTCCCTTTCCTAATTTGTGGGACCACCTCATGCACCCTCCCAAGTTGATATTTCCCACGTTTACCAATGTCTTGAAGAGAACCCACCACTACAAGTTGGCCAGGCTGCAAACTCTCGGCCATTTTTAACCATTTTTTCCGGTCCTGAAGCCCTGGCAAGTAAAAATCGATCCATTTACTCCAAAACTGCTGAGAAAGTGACAAATTGAACCGATAATCCCTTCTTAGTTGGTCACGATCATGTGGTTTTCCAACAGCACAGTATGGGTCTAAGTATGGGGTCAAAAGTGAGGCAGGGGTGATGACAGTAAAATCCCTAGGTTCGTCACTCAAATGTACCAAAGGGCGTTCGTTCACGATCCGAACGGCACTGCCTGTGTACGTAAGCAGTTCAATAAAATTGGGCTTATGAATTGAAGAGCCCAAAATGTGAAAAAAGTATCTAATCACATCGGCCATGAAACCAAACCTTTCAAGCCGAAATTTAGCCAAGAGATTTGCCAGAGAGTTTAACAAATCAGGACACGAAAACATTACATCATTAACACAAGTTCCTCGAAATTCAGACTTGCCATCGTAAACAATACGCTTTTTTAATTGTGACGTCACAAAGTATGGTAAATACCATTCAAATCCCTTTACATTTTCTGCTTCACCAGCACGCTCAATATAGCCATTAGATTTAAGATACTTCTTGGTGTCAGTAAGGAAATCACAAAGTTCAGGTTGTTTTAAAGCCTTCTTCCTTAAAGCAGCAGCTCTATCTGACGCCAACACAAAATTGTTAGGTAAATCAATATCTTCCTTCAACGGAACAGGTATCTCAAATCAACCATCTTTCAACTCAATATTCGGTTCGACAAGTTCTCTAGCCAAAATATCATTGCGAGACAATTCACAGGTTTCATTTTGCAAGGTCAAATCCTGAATGACTTTATTCAGGTCTGCTATTTCCATATCACGAGACTCAATTTTACGCTGAAAGCCAGAGATGACATCCGACTCTGAAGACGTCTGCACTCTGCACACATTTGCAACGCTTTCATCTAAAGGTGACTTACCACCACAAGCCAACCAACCGAGAGGAGTGAGTAAAGCATGCGGTTCACTACGATTTTCACCAACACGTTCTTCTTTTGCCCACATCAAATAAGCGTTGTCGTTGCCAATTAGTACATCTACAGTACTACAATCATTCAAATGAAACATATTCACGTCATGAAAATGACAGAAACCACTTAAATCCTGTTTATGCGATAAAGTTTTAACATCGTCAGCCCAAGCTGGGTTAACCACCGAAGTTATATCACAAAACTGTTCATCCGTCTCTAACGACTGGATGTTGAGTTTAACAAGGTCAGCACAAGTAGGTTTCTGACCAGCCAGAGTATCCATTTTAAACGACGCTTTATCATACGGTTTAAGGCCAAGTTTGCACACCAAATCACTCGAAACAAACGTCAACTGCGAACCAGGATCATGCTGACAATACACCAACTTCGATTTGCCAGTCATTGGATTCAAAACACGAGCAGCAGTAACGCGATTAAAGGCTGCTTTAACATTTCCAATCTTAACATTACGCACAGGAACTCTGGCACCAGCATCACCTTTGCCGATCGAATCCAGAGAATCACGTGACGTCACATAAAAATCATGCAGAAGAAAATAGTGTTTCCTATCGTTGTTAGGCCCACACTTACGACAGTTATTTGCATGAACGCAATCCCTAACCATATGCTGGCGCAAACAATTCAAGCATTTGCCAGCTTTCACAATAACATCTCTCTGATCTTTAGGTGTCAAGCTCAAAAATTCTTTACAATTAGACAAAAAATGATATTCAACTTGACCACGTGACGAACAATAAAAACATGCCGGTATGTCACTACGTCTGGCCACACCACCGCGCGGTGCGCCAACAGCAGTCGAGTACTGCGAACTCCCTGACATCACATCATCATGGGGTTTTACCAACGTCTGCCTAACCGGACATGAAGGCAATTTTCCTTTGCCAAACTTTTTAAAATGCTGCGACTCACCAGAATCGCCCATTAGCATAATGTTAAAATCAGTCGACTTGCGCGTTTCCTCCCGTACTACAAATTCAAACAAACTCTGAAAAGTAGGCTCATCAGTGCCACCATACTGATCACCCAAAAAGTCAAGATAACGCTGCTTAGCGTCAAACGGGAGTCGCTTAGCCAAATCCAAAACAAAACGTCCTTCCAATTTATCACGCTGAAGCTTGCGCGTAAAGCAGACACTGCGACAATTCATCTTTAAACTCTTTCAAATCACTGGAAAAGATCGAAGTCAATTTGCTACCATAGCGATACTTTCTAATTTCCGGTTCGGCGAAAAGACCTCCACGAACTCCAAAACGTTGAGACAAGCGATCTAACGACATTTCTATCCTGTCTTCCTCTGACAAGCCAGGAGTGTCGGAAACCAAATTAGCAATCGTTTGAGCAGCTGTCCTAACACAAGCTGCTTGTAACAAAGTCAAACAAGTTCCTTTAAAGGGCGAAGCTGCCATTAAGGCCGTAACACGATTTTTAAAGAAGATAAATGGCATATTATTACCATCGTAACCAATCAAGGCCGCCTTATCGAAAAACGTCCTACTATTTTGGTATTCAAAAAAGCAATCCTGCTGTTGAGAACTCGATTTAGCGGGAGACAAGCTATATCCCTTAAGGGGTTGATGGGGC
The DNA here is from genome assembly GCF_918807975.1 of Aplidium turbinatum. NCBI lineage: Eukaryota > Metazoa > Chordata > Ascidiacea > Aplousobranchia > Polyclinidae > Aplidium > Aplidium turbinatum. The sequence continues at coordinate 25,361,630 of NC_137482.1, forward strand.
TCAGTCACATGCACAGCCCGATCACGATCCTCACACATGTTAAAATCAGTAGACGCGACACGCCTCTCACAACCACCCAAATTACGTGTAGCTGGGCGATCAAAACCTAGCGGCGCGGAAAACTGTGAAGGGGGCAAAACATTACTGCTATCAGCGGCCCCGTGACCTGTACGCTCTGGGGGAAGAGTTCGAATAAAATTCGCAGGCTTTGGCTTTAGATCCTTTGGAAGATCCTTAGCTGCGGCCCCGAGACCTCCTGAAAAAGTTTGAAAACATGTGGATTGTACTGGTCCACTTACAGATTGAACAGGCGTCTGGAAAAGGTTATGTAAATTTAACCGAGATTGATGTTCACTTCTGGAATGCCTAGAAGATCCCTTCTTAGAGCTACGTTGGGGGGCCCAACTCTGATCGATGTTTAGCTAAAGCTACCTCCTTACGTTGTTCAGCCCTCAACTGAGCGTCTTTGAGTGCGAACTCAGCAGCTCTCGCTTCGGCTTTCGCGGCGGACTCAGCAGCTCTCGCGGCAGCCTCAACTCGTATGGCCTCAGCTCTCGCGGCAGCCTCTGCTCGTGCGGCCTCAACTCTTATGGCCTCAGCTCTCGCGATGGCCTCAGCTGCTCTTGCTTCGGCCTCAGCTTGGATCTGGAGCTCCTCTCTTCTGAGCTGTAGGTTAATTTGTGCAACTATCCGTGACGAGCTCTCAGACATCCTAGTGCTTACATTTGAAGCGCTATCCTCAGAATGTATGTCAGCGTCCAACATATCTAAGAACTCTCTTACTTTTTCTTCGAAGTTATTTTTTAACGAGTTAAATTCGGGATCTACCCTATCACGAAGTTCTGCCAAGATTGCCGAGTTAAAAATTTTAGTCAAAAAAGCATGGAAATGCCGTAAATCTTCTTCCAAAGTAGAGAACTTAGATCTAAAAATTAACAGTTCCTGCTTATCACTCAAAGAACCTAGGGCTACAGAAAGTTCCCCAATTTGAGTCAAAATATCCCTTCTAAGATGCCGGGCCTCTCGAACTGACTTAGCCTCATCGTTACCGGGTCCCTCCCCAGAATGGCCTGCCCGACCGCAAAGAACATCATCAGGCTTAAACTCAGTCGAGTCTACGGCGATCGAGTCCTTGTCGCCACCGAGTGTAGACATATTAAATGTTGGGGCTAAATTAACAATTAAAAAAATTAAGTTACACAAACACACAAAATTATTACAGTAGTTATAAAAAACTTAACTGCAATGACCGTAAAAAATACAAAAAGCATTTAAATGCACAATACCGTAGTTGTACGGATATATGAAGTCCTAAAGTTCCACAAAACTTGCTTGGATTCTTCGACTTGAATCTTCAAGCACAGATCGATTGTCTTTAATCTTTTATCTTGCCAATGAATGTCAATGTAGTTTTTTCTTCAGAACCGACAAAGAAACGCCTTTAATTTTTAGCTTGAAGTTCTTCAGTACCAACTGAGAAGAAATGTCTTTAATTTTCTTTTGCTTCTGCACCAAACACTAAACAGAGGAACGTCTTTTATTCTTTATGTGCTTCTTGACCTACCAGCTAACAAGTCACGTCTTTTATTTTTTATGGTCACAGCGGTAAACCATAATCTCTTCGTGGAAAAATTGTAACATAAGATTCCCGAATCCGTTCGTCTGCATGTAATGACTGAAAAAGAAACACTCCTTTGAAACGTCTATTCAAAATTGTATTTCTGTAAAATTAGCCACCTGGCTGTCAAAAATGGGATGCAACGCCGTACACCACTAAAACTTGTCACTACAGAACAGATTACTTGGATAAAAGACGGAAATTTTCGTCCAGCTGACAAGCACTAAGCAAAACGGTTAAACATGCGACCAACATCTTCAAGCAACAATTTTAAAATGAATGACCAGAATAGATATCAATATCCCAAACTCACGTACGCAGTACTGTGACGTAATAGTGAAAGACATTGTCACGCAATTCAAACAGGTTTTCAAAGGTGATGATGCAATATTTCATGTTCAAACAGGTTTGACACAAGTCTTACGAACGATGGTGCAATTTTGGTTCATTTTTAGGAAAAATTCCATGACGTAAGATTCAGTAGACCTGAACGGTTTTATATGACGTTTGATTTGTATAGAGATTGGCCGTAACAACGCCTTCCGACGTACACCTGACCCACGCTGCAGCCGACGGCAATGTCTGTTTCCTGTTGTCTACTTTACTTATGACTTAAATTTGGTACTAACCATTACTCGAAATCGATCACTGGGTAGAGGCAGTTATCGTAAAGTTTCTTGCCCAGAGAAACAACAGCAAGTGCGGGTGGCTGGAGTCGAACATGCAGGCTCTCGACTGCGAGCCCAACGTGCTAACCACTCGGCCACTGCCGCCGACACTGCTGCCGACTGTTTAATCATCCATGCAGTTCCTTGCAGGACAGCCACATCTTCTTAACAGTAAAGCATCACAAATGCTTTGGAAATGAGGAGCATCTCAGCCAATTGGCAATTCTTTTTCAAGTCGCTTGTAGGCTACAAGCTGGCCAATCTGCTTTTTAAAAGTTCTTGCCTATTTTGTAGGTTATAGGCCTATAACTTCATCGCAGGAAAAATGCAAATATTGCATTAATACGAAATCGTTGTCTTTTTCTCCAACTGTCTGCATTCTTTCCAATACAAACCTAGTGGTTGTCAATTTCAACCTTTCTCTTTGTATAAGTTGTTTGCTCAACGTTTTTGTTTTATTGTGTATGGTTGAATATGACTGCAAGTTTGCAACTGAGCGTGTGGCATGCAAGTGCACATATCTAATGGTTGGCATGGCATGTTACTAACCTATTTAACCTATGTTGGGCAAGCATGCATATGCCCACGAAACATTACTTTCCATACTGCATGAAACAACCGCATGGTTTTGACTCATGTACTGTATCTTTTTTTATTTCTGTGTTTTGTTTGCAGTTGCTGAACGACTGTTCAGACTTATGAACATTTACGATTTTGTGAATGGTATTTATACCTGTCGATGCCTATGTTCTTTTGTTTTAATTAGTTTTGTTCGCCTTTCAAATCGTATCTTTACATTTTATACGGGTCAACTTATAAACCAAGTCGCTAAATATTTCAAAGTTGAACTTGTAATCAATTTGCTTTGCCTTTTTCAGAAATCTTGCATCATATTCATGAACAACAGAAGGACGTGATTATGCGTACTGCCGCCTGAAACAAAAAAATTGCTCCAGAGCCACCTGCACTTGACTCTCTAGCGCCTCTCAACGAATACAAAAAGCCAAATGCCAACAATTAAATGCTATGACGACGCCAATGATCTCCAGCTGCAGTGGCGGCTCGTAAAAGGGAGCTGTGGAGCTGCAGCTCCCTCTGCGATCTGACATCTAAATAGAACTTGTTGAAAATACCCTTACAAAAATTTTCCTCAACGTCCTTGTGATGATTCAACTTACCTTCGCTGTTCTTGCATATTCACTCTTTAGCCTTCTTTTTAAAAATTTGAATGGAAACTTTGCAGTGGAGCTGAGCAACCAAGAAGCTCCAGGTAAGCACTTTAACAGCAAAGTTTCAGTAATTGTCAAGAAAATCTTGAGCCAATCAGAAGCTACGTTGTCTGTGACGTAAAAACGTAAAATTCAGGTAAGGTCTGTTGCAGTTGTAACAAAAAGTGGTGATGTACTTTCGAGTTCAATAATTTAGCCTACTTGTTTTGTCAGCTACATGGCGTGTGGTTGCATTGTGTTTACTTGTCAGCGATTACAATTATTACTGTTGTAGTGGTTCACTTCTGTGGAAGATAGCATGAAGTCTATTGAAGACTATGCAGAGAAAACAGCAACAAAACTTCTTGTTGCAAAGAAACGAGCATTATGCCTTCCTGTTCACTAATCTAAATCTTCAACCACCGGGCGTAAGCCTGGATACGACAAAAATCCCAATTACTTTGTGAGATTACTTTAATCAAACATATTTCTAGCTGAAAAATGTAGGTCTGCACCCTGCAACATTTAAACGTTTTGCTCAATTAGCTCCAATTGCCTTTGTCTAAATCTTTTCTCAACTTTTTCTGCTTGTGCGGTGCCCAAAATATGTACAGTTTTTGTTTAACATGTGAATAGTCAATGCACTTTTTGTGAATAGTCGATGCATTGCGGTACTTCCGCTATTGTTAGGCCAGATCATCCATGTGTCCCTCTTCTTGTTGCCTGGATGAGACCTGCCACTTGTCCCCGCAACCCTTTTTGCAGCACGGTTGTTTCCGGACCAAACTGAGAAGTTTAGAGTTTCGTTATTTGTTGGATGTAAATAGACGCATGCTTACATTTTTGACCACCTTCAAACACTAAACCAGTTTCTGTTCAACATACAGTGTTTAATTTTTGTCCTAGGAATCAACTCTTCAAGCGATACTTTCCCTACTTTGTGTGCACTAACATCCTCAATTATATGTCATCGTAAATAATTGCGGTATTTTTGAATTCATTTGAGGATTTGGGCACCGGAATCAATATACCGGTAGTTGGGATGTGGAGAAAGATAACGTATAGAGTGACCGAGAGTCGTAAACGACTGAACGGATGATGATGATGATGATGATGATGAACTAGCAAATTCAGTCCACAACAATTTCCATTAGGCTGTTATTTAACACTAAGCACGCATATGCGCTGCGATTTGTGGCCGTGTTAGCAAGTGAAAAAAACGTTGATGTGAAGGTCACAGAATTGTTGAAAATCTCAGCTCAGTATTACCGTGCTTGCAACTGCACGGTGCTATCAACGTGCAAAACAACTCGGCTCCAGGTCCCCTGCGGTCACAGACACGCATATTATCCCTGAATACGGGGGGTATCGCGAGTGCCAGTCGCTCATTGTCGCCTGGTTTGATTGCAAACAAGTCAATTCTATGTAGTTGCTTTCCTAATTGCGTCTAGAGATGTTGCACCATAAGCAGCCCTCATTGCATCTGCATGCTTTCCATAACAGTGAGCGTAGGGGTTCGGTTTCGCACGTATTTGTGGCAGTGGATCACACGCAACTTTTCTAGCCGATCCGCGCTTTCGTTTTGCCTTCAGAGATTTAGGCCGAGTATCCTCCCTTCCGATTGTTAATCCAGCGTCTTGGCAGATTGATTGAGCATTAGCTGTCATTGCATCTATCCGAGCAACTGTATCATTTATAAATGTGTGATCGTTAACACGATACAGAACATTACACAATCGATCTACAGATGCATTAAAATCCCTCATAGGAGTGGTAGGTGATGCATTGCTCGGTCCAGGGGCGTCGTGGTTTATGGATTCAACATTGGTGGCAAATTCGAAAGGCGGTTGTACAAATGTACAACACTTTGTGGAGAATGTAATGGGCAAGGCACCGCTAACTTACCAATCACGTCGGGATCGAGCACAATCAACACAAATTTGGTGTACCACGTTGGAAAGGATTCCCAACCAACATTTGCCACATTATGAATAATGGCAAACATATGTTTGCAAGGAAGAAAATTGAGTTGGAAATCTTGGCATGTGCAGTTTGGCGCACAGTTGTAACTGCCAAAGGTTGTTCTGTAACATACTTCTGATGAAGTGCTTTTCACAACAAACGTATCTCCATCTTGATGGAGCTTGCGGTGACGTCTTGGGATGAAATGATACGATTCAAACATGCGTGAATAAAATGTTTGGGCCGATTTTTCAAGTAATCAGGAATCGAAGAGTTATAATTCCGATAAAATTCCGACGAGAACATGTTTTCTTGTTCGTACCTAAACATTGCAAAGATAACAGAATTATTAAATAATAGCACAATCTTGGTAAAGAGGTAACTTTTTTCAACTATACACAGATAAAACCAAGCAACCACACGGCATTTAACACATTAGATTCCAAGAATGGTTTGAACATGGTTGGCAATCGAATACATGGTCTTTAATGGGTGTGCCGCCATGTCATGTGCCTTTCTCCCTCTGCTTTGCCGTTTCATTCCTATGCATTTCGTTTTTCAATTCATTGTGTAGATCAGTTATTTAATTAATAGCAGACAAACATTCAACGCTTATTCTAGAAAGTCACTAACCAACGTTTGTTGTCAGGGAGAAATTCCTTGTGGACAAGCGTTATAAGAGCAGATAACGACTCTTCTCGAGCTGATGTATTCCTTCAGAGTCCTGTTCTGTCGCTCCACTCCATTATTTGTGTGAAACGTGATGTTCACCTTGTCAAAACGGTAAAACCACACCCAATGCTGAAACCCACCGACAAGTTCATTTTGTATTGAACTAGCCTATACTGTTAAAATTATCGTAATTTTACTGTCAAAAGAATAGTAAAATATTGCTACCTTGTTACAGTACTTGAAATTACTGGCTATTTTGTAGTATATTTACCAGACTAAGACGTCTTTTTACTCTAAATGTAGTATGGAAGATGGCTATCAACGCAAGTAAAGCTACTTCGATTGCAGTAAATACAAAAATTCAGCAATTTTCCACAGTTTAATTGTGGCATTGCACTGATCCGTCACCATGACCTGTTATGAAAATCATAGGATAAGTTGATTTTAGCCAAAACATTTGTAGGTGTGAGATACAATGTGCATTCCATGGTAGGTTGAGATACAAATTTTATGGTACTGTATTTACCTGAGTGCTTTGCCGTGAAGCAGCTTTTTTTGAAGAACATTTGAAGTGGACATATTCCAACTTGACGTATGGTGTGTCCTCTCGCCAATAAATCACACTATTTGGCACTTCTGCATAGCAACATGTTTAGCAGTTAAAACAGTATACAAAATAAATACATTTGCACATCTATATAGCATTCTTTTTATTGGAGTCAGTAAACCGTTTTCTCTTTTGTGATGCCTAATATGGAAAGCCCAAAGGAATGCCAAACAAACAATAACCAGTTATAAAACTAACATGGTGTACAATATAGGCCTATTGTCTTGATCTAAGTAGAGTTGCAATCAACCAAATTTTTATTTTGTGATAGTAGCCTACAAAAATAATATACCGTACTGTACGTAACATTGAAAACCATCAAGCCTACTGTGTGAATATGGTAAAAAATAAATTGTCTCAAAACATAGATTGGTTGTGACCCAAATCCTGCCTTTGGTTACCGCTGGACATGCCACTTGGTCCAATCAATAACACCACATAGGCGTACAGATTTGGCACACTGGATGAAAAAAAAAAAAAGAGGTCAGTGAAGTAGGCTAGGCTACTCTTAATCAACGGAAAAGCTTTTACACCTGAAAATCGTGTGTCTTTAAGAAACGAGATGAAAAGTTGATGAAGAAGAACACATTTGCATATCTTTATAGCATTCTTTTTATTGCAGTCAGTAAACCATTTCTTCTTTTGTGATGCCTAACCTCCATTTTAGTGAAAGGAAAAGGCTTATTATTGCAGTACCGTACTATGAATACCAACACTTAGTACACTAGTGAGTTACAATAATAGGATGTTAAAAATCAATATTAACATGGCACCGTATGCTCGTTTCTGAACAACAAGAAGTTTTGTTCCTGCTTTTGCTTCGTACTCTTCAATGGATCTCATGGCGTCTTCCACTGAAGGCAACCACTAGGCTACAACAATAAATAATTTAAGGTAGCAAGTATAAGGTAGCTGATAGTTCGAAGCTTCATTTTTTCTTCTTTCCTTCTACTATATAAGAACTTCATTTAGGTTTGTTTTATTCTGATGATTGATCCAGATGAGTCAGACAAAAGAACTGCAGCTTCGAGCTACATTTCACTTACTATTTCAAAGTTCTGTACAACATATATTAAATGTGAATTTAGAAGCAGTAAAATGGTTGAATATTGGTTGGAGAACTGTTGAAGGTCTTGTTGGACCCTAGATTAAGTAGACGTAAAAGGCTCTGTAGAGCTCTGAAAATCAATACGAACATAGGTTATGACACAATATCTTTTTAAACTTTTTAATATGCTCTATTTCAACCTTACTATGGACATTCACCTGACAGGGATGGCTGTGTACATCTACTTTAGGAAAGGTGATGCAACATCCAATCGTACTCAAACTTGCTTTGTTTGTTTTTAAAGCCACTTGGAGTTGTTTGTTTATGTCCTTTTTGGTTGTAGAAGTTTGTGTGGATACCTTAAAAAAGCAAATAAGGTGGAACACACTAGAAAAGCTGAATGATAAAATTAGAAAGAAAATTTACTTTGTGCTAACATCATCATTTAAGCTGTGGCAAAGTGGGCTACCATATCATTCTGTAGTAGTGGTTTGATTCAAGTCAACCAATATCATTTAGTGTTTAGGTTGAAATTACTTTATAGTATAGTGATACAAAAAATGTAAGAATTTAAAGATAGGCCTACTGGTAAAGTCACACAATAGTATATATTATATAAGTTACCTTATATTCGGGAAATTCAGCAATTTTCAAAAGTTTAATTGTGGCATTGCACTGATTCGTCACCATGACCTGTTATGAAATCCATAGGATAAGTTGATTTTAACTGAATTAATGCAAGTGTGGATACCGATAGCTCAGTTGGTTAGCGCGTGACTTCTGGAACGAAGAAGCGTCAAGATCAAACGGCGCTGGTTCGACTGTCGGCCGTCGGGGTGTGCGCTTGAGCAACGCACGTTAAGCATTGCTCTCCCTTTAGCGACATCTAATGGATGGAATAATTCCCGGCAACAAGACTTCAACAATCGGAAACTTCACTCTGTCAAACTCGGTGACCGGGCCTGCTTCAGTGATTCAAAGCCTGCGAAACTGCCAAGTATGCAAAACTGCCAGGATTAAGCTCTGCAAGAAGCTTTCCCAGTCCGAGGGTAAAGATTCAATCAATCAAGTGTGAGACATTACATGGCTTGTTGAACAATATACGGTACATAATGAAAATGTTGCATATTAATACACCCGGTGGTGCTTTTTTAATTGTCATATCAATTTATTTTTTGTCATTAATGTGTCCGGAATGAAAAATATACAATTAGTTGCAATAGTCAATACGCCAGTATGTTAATGAACAGAAAAAGGTGACATGGCCACAAAACTGTCCAGCAACACTCGAATCCTGATAAAAGCACTTCTCGTTGACATATTAGCCTACAGTTTTATGCCAGTTGAAAGTGAAGATGCCACTTTTTGAAATAAAAAATTGAGTACTTTTAAAAACATTACTTCAATACCAATAAACAAGTCACGTAGTTGCCGTAAAAAGATAACATTTACACAAGGTGGGCTTGACAAGAGAGGGCAAGTTATATAGATCAATGTGGAGGCAGGGTGTGAAGACAATTGCGATACTTGGAGGTGAATCCGCCCCCCTCGGTAACGGGGACATTACCGGATTAAATCTGGACTACTACTACACTACACACTAGAAGTTATGATAACATTATAGCTAAATAAACTTAAAAATCTCTACTGTCAAATAATTTTTGAATGGACACAATTACATTGATGGTTGCAAATTTGTACATGGACCCTATATTTGTAAAAAAAAAAGGTAAACTTCAACAGTTTAGTATGAATTTTGAAGGATGTTATGTAGCAAACAACATTCACACCATATGCTCGTTTCTGTGCAATAAGAAGTGTTGTTGCTGTTTTCTCTGCATAGTTTTCAATAGACTTCATGCCATCTTCCACAGAAGTGAACCACTACAACAATAATAATAATTGTAAGCGCTGGCAAATAAACACAGTGCAGCCACACGCCATGTAGTTGACAAAGCAAGTAGGCTAAATTATTGAACTCCAAAGTACACCACCACTATTAGTTGAAATATATACTCTAAAGATCTAAATGAAATATGAGCACTTTTTGTAGTGTTTATTGATTACTTTTAAGAATAGATTTGACTCAACTGAAACAAACCTTACCTGAGTTTCATGATGATCATTCATGATGCGGGCTATTTGCGTTTTCCTGCTATGAAGCTAAACAAAAACAAGCCAGCTATGAAGCTAATGCAAAATGCAAATGTGAAATGTCGTCCATTTGGTTTTCGCGCGTTTTTTGCGTTCCCTACGTCACATACAACGTAGCTTCTGATTGGCTCCAGGTTTTCTTGACAGTCTTGACAATTACTGAAACTTTGTTGGTAAAGTGCTTACCGAAGCTCCACGAAGGGTGTTCTTTCTATTATGACGATTTGGGAAAACCCCAATGACGTGAACACAAACGCAGGCAAAAGCGGTAACTCTTGATAGCCTCTGGGAGCTGTGCTCCCAACAGTTTGACTGTGTTCCAATGTTGCTCAGGTCAGCACGTACACTGCTGGTTTCGTTAGACAGCTTACCGGTCATTGACGATAGACTATGAAATGCAGAAAAGTTTTATTATTTGACATAACTTAGCCTATAATTAGCTGTTCATTGGCTAGATTTGCCTTATAGCATTTCAGGACTTTGTTATACCAGTCTACAGTGAGTAATTTTTAGCATAAATGGTTGCAAGAGCAATAGGCAGGTAGGGCACTTAAGACTAACCTGTGGGATGTTGAACCAGTCTGAAGTAGGCTACGGTACTATAGCCTGAGTACCGTATTGATATATTCCTAGTTTCTACTGTCTTATCCCTTTTGAATTGTTAATTGTGTAGCCTACTGTAGACAGGTAGAACAAATAAGTACCGGCAACTCATATTGTATTAACTAAGCTGCTAAATTGGCTACACTGCCTGACTATCTTTCATTTTACCTACACATAGCTTATGTAAGATTATTGTTTCAAATTGTGCTATCATCATTATACTGAATGTTAAAGCTATTTTGATCTGATCATAGACAACTCTGTTCAATATTTGCAAAGTACAACTTTCAATAGGTTATCATTACAAGAAAAGATCAATATTAAACTTGAAGGTAGGCCAACGCCTTCCCTTGAAATTTCACAAAGAGCACCATCCAGCAGTAGTAGGCTAAAGGTTATACCCGGCATTTTAATCAATATTTATACAAAACTAACTTGTGGCTATGTGGCTGCAGTGCAAAAAATGCATTATTTTGCTTTCCATGCTTACTGTTTGGTGGTGATACATCATGGACAAAGTCTAGAATTAAAGATTTAAATCATATCAATCGAAACATTGCAAGACATGATAAATCACAATTTCATTTGAACAAAATGGTAAATTTACCTCTTTTAGGTACAGCTAATATTGCTTCCTAGCTTGATTCTGGATACAGATATAATCAATTGCTCGCCACAATGAGAAAGTGATAGAAAATCGGCAAATTTTATCAAAAATTATCAACTGCATCAAACTGTGTGAGAAATTTGAGTTGCCACTCAGAGGTCATGATGAGGTAGCGATCCATTATTGCAAAGAAGTTGCTTGCAAAGTGGTAGCTACACTAAGATTTAGGTTTTAGTTTTTTTTTTCTTGTTAGGTTACTAAGTGTAACAGATTGAATGATTAGGCCTATAGCGCCATCTACCACTTGTATATATGTGCGGTTACCATTACTATAACGAAATATACATTCTCACGAGTTACTGATGTATGCGCAAGACGCTAGTATGATGAAGCTATAATTCAGTATAAGAATCAACATATCTTGAGAGATCAAGACATTACATGGTGTCAGAACTTACTTGAACCTACGTATTGCAAGAAGAATTATCAATAGTCGTTTTTTTAGTCTTAAAACATGGCAGATTTTAAGCAGCCTGCCCCGATGAACTTCAACAGTTCAAGCATAGCAGAAGCATGGAAAAAATGGGAGATGTCTTTCCGAACCTATTATGTAGCCGCTGAGATCAGTAAGAAGTCAGCAGAGACGCAAGTCGCAATCTTGCTACACTGTGCTGGGACTGCAGCACAAGAAATCTTTAGCAATTTTGTCTTTCCAGACAATGATGATAATGATAGCAAAAACAATTACGACCACGTACTGAGAAAATTTCGGTTATATTGTGAACCAAAGAAGAATGAAATTTTTTCCACGTACAAGTTTTGGCACAGAAATCAACTTGATGGTGAGTCTTTTGATTGTTGGATTAATGATCTCAGAACACTTGCAAATGACTGTGCATTTCATAATCAAGCTGTTAAAGAGAGAAATCTTCGTGATCAAATTGTCTGTGGTATTTCAAACCAGAGTATTAGAGAAAAGCTGATGCAAACCTCAGACTTAACGCTGGCAAAAGCCATTGATTTATGCCACGCTTATGACGCAACAAGAAGCCATTTGTTGGTCATGAATAACACACAACCACAACATATCGACAGCATTAGTAGTAAACGCCAGTCAACCATGACGAACCGCGCAGCCTCTGCGATGCAACCCGTTCCAAAGCCAAGAGACAGTTGCAGATACTGTGGTAAAGTCCACGCACCCAGAAAATGCCCTGCTTATGGTAAAACATGTCTCAACTGTGGTGTGCGTAATCATTTTAAATCGGTGTGTCGAAAGCCACCTACGAAGCCGATGCACGACATCAAAGCCGAAGAATCAGAACCAACATTTGTACAACTTTCTACCATTGATGAACAAGAAAGCAGCACGAAAATGAAAACTCGCTTGCTTATTGGTGATCCTGATGGTCACAAATATTCTGTATTGTGTAAGCTTGACACTGGTGCAGCTGCAAATGTTATTCCTTACAATTTTTTTGCACAAATGTCCGGTCTTGAATTGCAGCAGACGAGCACCAAGCTTTGTGGTTTTGGTAATAGAGTTGTTAAGCCGCATGGCACCACCGTAATCAAATGCTATGATAAAAGAGAAAATTGTTTTGACTTGTTATTTTACGTAACTGATGTCATTGATATTGCCATTCTTGGTGAACATGCATGTGCTATTTTAAACCTTGTTAAACGTGTCGACGCATACACACAAAATGGCATTGGTAGGCCTACTATTGCTAACACTTTACTTGTGCCTAAAGTTGTTGATGTGTATGCTGATTTACGCAAACGTCAAAATCGCCAGAAGTCTTATTTTGATCGTCATACAAAACCCTTACCTACTTTGCAGAAAGGAGATAAAGTACGTTATAAAACACGTAATTATTGGAACAATGCTGTTGTTTCGAATGTATGCAATGAACCTCGATCTTACATTGTTCGCAATGAACGTGGACCTCTTCGACGTAATCGTAGACATCTATTGCAAATGCCCGCTGATCCGTACTGTTATGGTGATTTCAATTTTGATCCTGATGAAAACTGTATCGCAAATGATCATGATTTGAATCAAAATGTGCCTGATGTTCGAAATGAATCAAGTACTTCTCGACTTGAAAATAGGACAACGCGATCTGGCAGACAAGTTGTCACCCCACAAAGATATCGTGATTGATTTATTCACCGACATGTGACTTACAAGCATTTGTGTTACTGTTCATATTTCACGATTGTATTTTTATGCTGTGTAAATAATGTTGGCCTATTTGAAGAAGGAAGATGTAACAGATTGAATGATTAGGCCTATAGCGCCATCTACCACTTGTATATATGTGCGGTTACCATCATTATGACGAAATATACATTCTCACGAGTTACTGATGTATGCGCAAGACGCTAGTTTGATGAAGCTATAATTCAGTATAAGAATCAACATATCTTGAGAGATCAAGACATTACACTAAGCACCTTTTCATTATGTTCAGAGCCATTCTTAAGCTAATTTTTATTGCTACATACCATCTAACACTCATCTTACAACGCTGTGATTTTACTTTTATGAGAGTTCATACCTGCTGTATTAACTGTTTTTAATTTCTCTGAAATCCCTTCATTCGCATGATGACTACGTATGAGTGGTGCAACGATCAATGCTTTCCAGAGGTTAGTTGTAATTTTTGAAGTTTTGTACCATTAAATATACAATTTTTAGTAAATGCTATATTTCATAGTTTTATGCTGGAAGTTTCATTTGGACTTATACGGAGCTGGTATACAAGTCCCCCCCCTGGTAACTCATGACAAAGACAGGACTCGACCAAACATATAGGGTGAAACTACTTTACCTTTGCTTTACTGTTCACACACTTCAGTCCACATGTTTTGGTCAATTCCTCTTTGTCATGAGTTACCAGGGTGAGGGGGACTTGTATACCAGCTCCAAAACTTCTTATAAATCGTCTCAAATCAGATTTTGACATTACAGGAATGGCACTTGACTGGTTCTCTCATCTTTTTGACCGAACTCAGTCTGTAGCAATAGACCTTTTCCGAGCTGATATCAGTCAAGCGTGACCGGGTAAACACGGTCCTCTGAGATGGTGTAGTCAGAACTGATTTTGCTTGAAACTTGTTGCATTTTTGCGCGTATTGTAAGTTGTAACGACATCGCAACGTTTTCTAAGTAGTTTTTATCTGGACAAACATGTGTTTTAATGTCTATGAAACTTTTTGTCAGTTCGTTTCATTTTTTTGACAGAAAGATACCAGTTAACATGCTTGGAATAGTTAATCAAATTTGGGCTGTTTGTTGCATGCTTTGCAATTTCAAAGGCCAATACTGTCGTCAGAAAAAGATTAGACATCGCTTGTAAGCATGTTAGCAAGGTAGCTGTTACACACAAACGGGCAAAATTGCGGCTAAAATTAGAGAACATAAAAAACTCAGCTACACAAAAACCCAACAGAGTAAGCGATTCTGAAATTGCTTCCACAGATTAGTTAAAAGAAGCGTAAATCGCGTAAACTTTGCGCGATTTACAATTTTCAAAATTTATTGGTGCCTTTCTTTGTGTCTAAAATAAATTTTAAAACAAGTCCTGGGGGGTGTTAATAGCCAGATGTTTTGCAAAACGATATAAATTTATGCAAATTATATTATATTTTTAACAAAAAGTTCAACTTCGGAATCCAAACTTTAAAATTTGGGGGAGGCATGGCCCCTTTCGCCCCCCTGGCTACGCCTATGTCTGACGCTATGGTGTCTATATTTGTATGGGCACTTTATTTCGAAAATGCAAAATGGGCTTTCCTGCACAGAAAAATCTATCAACTTCGGATCGGGAGAAGCTCCCAGGTGTGAACAGCCAGGATTTACTATTAGGCCACAGTCATATACTTGTAAGGTATGGCCCATTTCCTTGGTCATTTTGGCAACATAAAGTGCATGTGCAGCTTTCTCGTTACTTCGACCATGTACTAGTGGTTTGGCATTATATTTATTAGCAGAGAAAATGGATTTGAAAAATGAGGCTGCTGTACTGTAGGTGCAGCTTTCCTTGCACACACTTTTTGAAAAATAGAAGAAGTTAATCAAGAACACCTGCTTTTAAACTACAGATTACTGTCACATTGTTCAACTGTTTCTTTTTCTAGTATCTGTGTATTCTTCAGAGATACTTCAGTAGTGCATAATATTGCCAGTGCTTTATCAGAAAGAGTTTGATGTTGCATTTGAAATCGTGGCACTGTAGGCAAATCAGGAAAGTTGGCAGTGTATCTTACAGCCTTACTTTTTTGTTTACAAAGGAAAATACACAATTTAGCCTTGCAGGCCACCGGTTCGGTAGTTAATTAACATAATCTGAACTGAATTTCAACATAATCTGAATTTCTGACTTTGTAGCCTACCGATACTGCACTCAAGTTTACACATGATCATAACTTACCCTGGGCCTGTTACAAACGAATGCAAGATTATAGGTTTCATAGACATTAAAACACATGTTTGTCCAGATAAAAACTACTTAGAAAACGTTGCGATGTCGTTACAACTTACAATACGCGCAAAAATGCAACAAGTTTCAAGCAATATCAGTTCTGACTACACCACCTCAGAGGACCGTGTTTACCCGGTCACGCTTGACTGATATCAGCTCGGAAAAGGTCTATTGAAAACTCAATGTCTTCTGCAACATTCTTTTCTTCTGGAGTTTCTCAGGGTTCTGTTCTCGGCCCTGTCTGGTTTTGCCTCTACAAACCTCTGTTTGACATCATGAAGCGACATGGGCTTTCATACATAGAGTTTTACAACACTCATATGCTGATGATATACAATTGTATTTGCATGTTACTGATGAAGATTCATCGTGTTGTATTAAAAATCAAAAATGTTTGCTTGATATTTCAAATTGGGTGTTCTATAGCCTACTGTAGGCTAATATGTTAAAACTGGATCAAGAAAAATGTGAGTTTATTGTATTTTTTCCAAAACGGTGTATTTCAAAGTTTAACGACATGACCCTTACCCTGAGTAATATTATTCCTTCTTCTTCTAATTCAATTAAATTGCTTGGTGTATCATTAAATCAACATTTGTGTTTGGAAAAATTTGTCAGTGACACTGTTAAATGTGCTTTTTTCATCTCAGAAATATTGGTTCCATCAGACAGTTCATAAATATTGATGCTTGTAAAACTTTAACTCATGCACATCCAGGCTTGTTTATTCAAATTCATTGTTAAATAACATTGTGCTATTTTGCGTCTTCAAAGAGTTCAGAATACTGCCGCTCGACTAATTACTTTAACACGCAAACATGAGCATATTACTCCTATACTAAAATCCCTGCATTGGCTTCCAGTATTGTATCGTATTCGTTTCAAAATATGTCTATTAATTTATAAAGTTTTCCATGGTTTTGCTCAGAACTATCTGGACACTTTGCTTGTTCATTATAAACCTGCCAGAACTTTGCGTTCTCAACATTGCTCTTATTGTGCAATGTGCAACCCTTCATGTAAGACACAATGTGGAAATCGCACTTTCCTAGCTCTTGCTGCCAGTTGCTGGAATTGTTTGCCTATTTGTGTAAAAGAAGCTGAAAAATTAAATGAATTCAAAACTCGCTTGAAAACGTTCTATTTCACTGAACATTATAACTGAAAGTACCGTATTAATTATCACCATTGTCATGCACAGTGCACACTGCACAGTGTCCAGGGGCATAGTTTGCACTGTGGATGTGGTGCTATGTAAATGTTAGTATATTATGCGTGAAAATTATTTGTACTTAGCCCTCGTAACAACATGGTTCACGGCACCGGACCGACTGTAGACACTATCGTCTAAATGTGTAAGTCAGCACACCTCTAAATGTGTTATGTGGTTTGTTATCTGTCTGTCTGAGTTAGCTGTGTGTGTCATTGCCATGTTGTTCTCTCAATTTTGTTGCTGCAATGCACTTGCCTTCCTCCGTACGTCAAAAGGGTTGTATCGAAAAACACGGTCAAACGATAATTTTCAAGGCAAAATTTACGAGAACTATGTCAGTATATTATTTGAACTTAGTCTCTTCATTCACTTCGACATTACTGTTTGATTACATCTTCCAAACTATTATAGTCTATGGTTGGCTGCTCAACAAAATAAAGTAAATACAAGTGACTTTACCGCAATAAACAAAGAAAATTTGTTTATTTTAAATATCACCGTATGTGATGTAGTCCTGGTCCTTGGGTACTTACTATAAACTGCAACCAGCAGCAGAAATTTCACTTTGAGGCAGAATGGTGTTACCTCTTAATTGTCGTTGCTCATTGGGACAAGGTGTAGTAGCCTACCAAACAGTATCCCTGGCTGAAGTTAAAGCTGTCCGAGCTGTGTAAGCCTATATGTTTTGTAAAGGCCTTTGTTTCATTGCAGGTGCAGTAGCCATGCATTTTATTTCGCTGCAGTAATACACACTTTCCTATGCGTGTTTTAACGATCATCGTTTGGCTGCTGTTTCTAGTGCTATTTTCGTGTGTTTACACTTTGTCGTTGTTTGTGTGCGCTAAAAGAAATTAAATAAACCTCTGTCATAACACCCAGCACCCCATAACACCATGGAGTTTTTCAAAGAACAGTAGGGCTACTCCACCTGTATTTGAGACTTCTTGTTATATAAAATCTACTTGCACCTTAATTATGGAAATTTATATCTGTGAAAATGAAAACTCTTTGTAAAGGTAATCAATACATTAATCTCGATTATTTTGATTGCAATTTTTGCTGGAAATACGCTCAGAACGCACCAAATTCAATGTAATTTGTAAAAATTTTCTGGGGGAGGCCCCCCAGACCCCCCGCCGGAACGTTTGCCTTTGGCGAACTCTGCAGGGACATGTCACTTGCAGCACCCTCACTTCTACAGGCCACGAGCCACCACTGTTCGACTCTCTAGCGCCTCTCAACGAATACAAAAAGCCAAATGCTAACAATTAAATGCTATGACGACGTCAATGATCTCCAGCTGCGATGATCTCTAGCAAGCAAAAAGCAAGACAAGGCTTCATTGGTATCAAGTCAATCGGCATGGTCTGCTTTTCAACAGAAAAAGTCAGACAAACAATGAATGCCTGCTACGGTTTGCAACGGCGCTCACAAACAAAACAACCAATTCTTTTATGAGGTGGACTCTTCCATGGACTTCTAAATAGTAGCACCTGGACTGGACACGCAGTGGCCAACATGTGGCCAAACAGTTGGCCAACAGTGGGCCAACAGGGTTAGTTACTTGGCTGTTGGCCCACTGTTGGTCAATAGGGTGGCTCATTTTCCTTGATATTCTTTAAAATTTTTGTCAGTTTGGAATAATGTTCCATTTTGCTCACTGATATTTGTAAACCAAAAATTTTTGTTGGGTTTTGACCTTTGACCCTGGTTCACCCAAGGAGAAATTCTGACTTTTTCTGAAAAATTAGTAAATTTCGAAGTGGTTTAGCAGTATCTGAAGAGAGGATTTCTCAAAATTTGATCACGTGATTTTGACGTCAGTTCTTCTGTTAACTTCCACGTGGAACATCTTCACCCTACTCCAAGTCTGAGAGTCACTAATAGTGCATGCTTTTAGTGTCATTTTAGTTAATTTTACAGTCTTTTCGCAATCAGTGAATCTATAACATAGACCAACAAAAAACTTTTGGCACAAAACAAGAGAGTCATTTTAGAGTATTTCAGGGCCCCTGATTCCGAAAATGCACTTAGTTTTTTCGAATTGGCTCTAGTTTTTGAGATATTTGACAATGAAAATATTTTTAAAATCGTTTCTCAAAAGCTTTCAATTAGCAAATTACTTATTTTCAGCCCTGCTTACCATTATGATGTCATAATTGCACTTGTCTAGTTCAATTGGTTCATATTGCACGAAAGTTCAAAACGCAAGCAAAGGTTGAAATGAACTGTGTTTAACGTAAGGGAGACATAAATACACAATGAAAACAGTTGTGAATCAGTAGGCCTACATCACAAGAAAAATATCCCGAAAGTCATGTGCTTATGAATGCAGCTTTATATTGAAAAGGTAGTCCTACTGAACTGGATACTTGTACAAATGAAGTTTTATTCTAAGCCTTTGCTAAGGCCAAGTCTTTGCTGCAAGAAGTTTTTTCTGGTCTATAGGCTAAATAAATTGCATATAGGCTAATAAAATATGCCTTTGACAAGTAGGATGCTGTACAAACAACCCAGATATATTTTGCTGCATGAGGCAACGCAGAGGACCAACGCATTCTGCGATAGATACAGCGCTACATAAAAACAAGCATTATTATTACTACTTTGACATGAAGCTGGGTGATCAAGATAAGTCCTGGGTTCCTCCTAAAGTATGCAAACATTGCACTCAAACCCGTTTCTGGGCTCAAGGCTAAGAAGTTCAGAGTGCCATGGCATAAAGAGAGCCGTGGAATCACCATGAAAATTGATACTTCTGCACGTTGAGGATGTTCGAAGGAAATTGGAACATCATGTTTACATGGAGTGTGCAAGGCAGTCATTGCATGGACGAATGGACGTTGCTGTTTCTGTTTTTTGTTTGCCCTCTCTAGTTTCAAGTGGTGATTTTCTTGAAACAATAGGAAAACGGGCATGACTGAGAGTAACCTCAATACCTTTAGTAATGTTTTGGAGCAAGGTCAAGTTTTTTTCTCAAAACCATTACTACCACCTACTGTAGTAGTTAAAGATTTAGTTATCAAAAGTGGTAGCTGCAATCTTGGCTCCTCATCTCGATCAACATGGCATTCTTGACTCCAAGGCCAAGATTACGTTCTTCCGCAGCAAAGATAAAATTCTAAGCAGCTACTTTACTGAAGAACATAACTTTGTATTCTGTAATTATATAAATGGCCTTCGTACCTTGATGGGTGTTGCTCAGTAGGCCAAGAGTTGCGTTTGTTCATCGATAGCTTTGTTTTGCTTATTTGTCTAGTTTGTTATGGTAAGCAAAACAATGTAGGCTATGCATTTTGTTTGTACTTAGTAGCTTACTTAGTAAGTCTGAGACTGTTGAAGTCAACAAATATATTAATGCAAAACAGCAAAACACAAGTTATATATTCTACATCTTGTATCCTCAGGCTTACTTCACATCATATTTTGATTGTTACTAGGCCAGTAAACGTTAAATAGCTGTTTGTTTGGGTTGTAATCAACGTGATTGGTTCCAAATAGCGTTTATACAACTCAGAAATGTGCCTGGGATTACTTCCAGTTTTGTCTATGTAGTAAACGACACGACGTTAAATCGAGAGGGGCTCAAAATTGCGAAAAAAATACTTTTGCTGTAACTCAAAAACTAAAGCCAATTCGAGAAAAATTAGTGCATTTTCAGAATCAGGGGCCTCGAAATACCTTAAAATGACTCTCACATGTCCTGCCTTTATATAAAAAAAAGTTTTGTTGGCCTATGAAAATCGATAAACATCGTCAAATGATTCAAGAAACTGAAAGCAGTAGATATTTACTACGTGAAGGGTGCACAAAGAAAATCATGTCTGAAATGTGGTAGAATTCGACATTTTGAGAGTAATACACGTGTCAGTGTTCATGAAGTTACTAATTAAACCACTTTGCTTGCTACAAGTTTGTGTTACTGCCTCTTATTGTGTCCATTAAGATGCTAGAGTGCATTAGAAGATAGCGAGTGAGCAGTTTCAGGGATAAGCGAAAACTCGATATTTTGAAAAAATTCAAACCAGGTGAACCAGGGTCAAACGTTAATATTTTTTTGTGAAATTTGGTGTAGGAAATACATTTACCAAAAGGAACAATATTCCAAACTGACGAAAAATTTAAAAGAAAAAAATTTTTTTTTCGAGATTTTGCGCCAGCCTATTGGTCAACCATTGTACCAACTGTTTGGCCTCATGTTGGTCACTGCGTGTCCAGTCCAGGTGCTACTATTTAGAAGTCCATGACTCTTCTTATACGGCACAAATTCAGACATTCCTTTGCGGAAGGCGGTGGAATCACGCAGAATCACTTCGCGACACGATATCACAAACACAACACCACATTATCATCATAAACATTAAACATACTTAATTCATACTATGTCTGTTAAAATTGTGTTAACGTTTTAACTCCTTAAATTTGAGCTAAACTTGGTACCCTTGGTTCCAATTTAGCCCAAATTTGGGGGGGCCTCTGTAGCGATCCATTATTTCAACATATAAGTTTTCCTGCCTTTTACTAAAGTTTCTGTAATTTTCCATGTAAACTGCTCCCGAAGTAAATAGAAAAAAGGGAACAGAAAATAAAAGGGTTTGTTCGCCCTTTGACGAGAGCTCACACGAAACCAGCTCACATCAAACCAGCCCAGTTAGACCAGTTCAGCTCTCAGAAAACATTAAATTTATTGTTTAGTTAAAAATGTAATAATTCGTAATAGCTTAATGTTTCCCTGTTCTGCAATTTCACTATTCTGTAATGTTTAAATTCAATTTGTGTTATAGACCTACAATATTATACGAACAGTCGAACACCTTCTGATAACTTAAAATTACAATTCGAATAACAATAATTGTGTGGAAATTATTTCATGGAGTGAGATAGCCAAACTAGATAAATTAGATAGATAGAAATTTCATCAAGCAGTTAGACAGCCTTAATATTAATTCAACTTATTGTCAGCTTTCCATCCCCACTGTACGAGATCCAAGATTTCAGTGTCAAGAAGCTTCCACTGACATACCTGAAACAACAGTTTTATATCAACTTTGATAAATCAAGTCTTGCTGCCATAAAATTTTTGATTTGTAGTACACCACTGGTTTATGCTAGTCATGTTATAACGCAAGTTGTTTTGCCATAACTTGCATTTTTTCCTTACAGCAGTTTAATAGTGCAATTTGCTGTAATATTTTGAAGTTACCGACAATAAACAATTCTTGAAAAATATCTTCAAGTGCTATAATAATCTATAGCAGTGTTTCCCAAACTGTGGTCCGCGGACCACTGGTGGTCCGCGACGACTGAACAGGTGGTCCGTGGCGATATGACAATAAATTAAAAAGTCACACATATACGTTGTACAGTGCGTACCCTGTCAAAGATAATTGCCTTAGTTCTTTGCAACTTAAATGATTTTGAAAGCTTTTGCTATCCAATATCGTAAATCTTACTTGTTGCACCTTTGTTGCAAATAAAAAGTTGTTTACGAAAAATTCTCGTATATCCAAATCAAATGAAACTGGTGTCTAACCCCCCATTTTCTAGGGTGGGGACTTAGGGATGGTATAAATAGTCCCTATTCTACTGTCCCTATGGGGAATTTATTTTTGATGCTTATTTTACAAGTTATCCACTGTTGGGCACTGAACTATATTTCTGATAAATTTTTAATTCCTCCAGACATTTTGAAAACACCTAATGTTGTGCAAGCATTAGTTCGCAACAAAATTTCATCATCTGTCATTTTTACTGTAATGAAAAGTCAACAAAATCCGTCACTTTTACATCAGTCCAACGTATGCAGACGTTGAATCAACATAAAAATGCCAGATTTTGCTGACTGGGAAGTATCTGCTCGATCTCGTGTTGGTCGTCAAGGGAAGTCTGCCTTCAGAAGGCATTCAATTCCGTGATCCAGGAAAACAGGGTCATGCACGATGACCAGTGATGGGCATTATCGGCGATAACGTCTGCGCGACGTTGGAAAGGACGTGGGTTCGACTCCGCTCCAGAGCACACGGCTGTGTCTCGGCAAGGACACTTAATGGCAAGCCAAACTAAGGGGAGCAGCTGACTCGAAGACTATACGTCACTTCGCTGCTTCCTGTCGTCTGTTGTATCGCATCTGTGATCAAAATTTATTTGCGCCCATACTGTATGTTATCGCAATGGGCGCAAATAAAATAAAAGCAAATAAATAATAAATAAATTTGTATCGCCTATCGTTAATGCTCAATTATTTTTTCAGTTATTGTTTATCGTTATCGCCAAAAGCAATATTTGATTATCGCCGATAAATTTTATTTCGGATCAACACACGTGGAAAGACCATGAAAAGTAATATTTTTACTAGCCACCTAGTTAATGAAACTAAAATTGAAACCAGTTCTTCTTCAGTGCCGAAAGTGTGTGTGCACAGGTCGTTGTGAGTGGAGGGGGCACGCCCCTCCTGCAGCAACGGCCCTGACCACACAATAATTTTTAGAGTTGCAAATTGCAATGCAATGAAATGCATGCAACAATTCTCTTGTTGTTTTGCTGCAATCGGCAATCAGTGAATTTTACAATTAAAATGTTAGCGCACAGGCAGGACAGCTTCCTTTGAAGCAAAGCAAAAGAAATTGGCAAGTGGTTTGTGAAAGTGTCGCAATACGAGTGGTCACAGCGGTAAACCATAATCTCTTCGTGGGAAAATTGTAACATAAGATTTCCGAATCCGTTCGTCTGTATGTAATGACCAAAAAGAAACACTCTTCTGAAACGTCTATTCAAGAATTGTATTTTTGTAAAAAATAGCCCACTGGCCGTCGAAACTGGGATGCAACGCGATACACCACTAAACTTGTCACTACAGAACAAATTACTTGGATAAAAGATGGAAATTTTGTCCAGCTGGCAAGCACTAAGCAAAACGGTTAAATATGCGACCAACTTCTTCAAGCAGCAATTTTAAAATGACGAGAATAAATTACGATATTTCAAACGCAAGTAAGCAGTTACTGTGACGTAATAATGATAAGCTATTCAAGCAGCTGTTCAAGTTTAGCTTACACCTGTTCAAGCTTGGCCCACACCTGTTCAAGCCTGGCTTACACCTGTTCAAGTAATTAAAGATTTAACGATGATGTAATGTTATGCTGCAGCTGCAAACGGTCGTGCAACCCAAGATTTAACGATGATGTAATCTTTGCTATTTTCTAGCAACAGTCCATGACGTAAGACGTCAGGTTTAGTAGACAACGGTTCTATGTGACGTTTGATATGAAATTTGTCCGTAACATGGCGACCCCTAGTTATGACAGTCTAACATGGCATAACTAAAAAAGAATTTAAGGACAATTTTGAGCCAATGAATAAAAACACACGATACACAAATTGTTTGAATCACTCACGTTTAAGTTAATATGCAAATACAAAGGGCAGGCAAAGAATGAACAGCAATAAGAATAATACACGACGATACATGAAATTGGTACCATAGGTATACGAAAAAATGACGTTATATACAATGGTTGCGATAATAACCGACTGTTCTGGGCTCAGACAAACGCCGACTACCGCAGACAGAACCAGGCTCAAACCTGGTTCTGTCTGCGGTGGTCGACGGTAAGTGTTCTTTACGGGGCGAGGCACGAAATATCCCTCAACACGTAGTCCACTTTCACTTTCCCCGTACTCTCATCATAGTTGCAGACGGCAACTTTAGCTCTACGAACCACAGGCTTCCCTTTCTTAATTTATGGAACTACCTCATGCACCCTCCCAAGTTGATACTTTCCACGTTTACCAATGTCTTGGAGAGAACCTACCACTACAAGTTGACCAGGCTCCAAATTCTCGGCCATTTTTTCCGGCCCTGAAGCCCTGGCAAGTAAAAATCGATCCATTTACTCCAAAACTGCTGAGAAAATGACAAATTGAACCGATAATCCCTTCTTAATTGGTCACGATCATGTGATTGCCCAACAGCACAGTATGGGTCTAAGTATGGGGTCAACAGTGAAGCAGGGGTGATGACAGTAAAATCCCTAGGGTTGTCACTCAAAGGTACCAAAGGGCGTTCGTTCACGATCCGAACGGCACTGCTCGTGTACGTAAGCAGTTCAATAAAATTGGGCTTACGAATTGAAGAGTCCAAAATGTGAAAAAAGTACTTGGTCATATCGGCCACGAAATCAAATCTGTCAAGCCGAAATCTAGCCAAGAGATCTGCCAGAGGGTTTAACAAATCAGGACAGGAAAACATTACATCATTAACACAAGTTCCTCGAAATTCAGACTTGCCATCGTAAATAATGCGCTTATTTAATTGTGACGTCACAAAGTATAGTAAATACCACTCAAATCCCTTTACATTTAGCAGGTTGCGTGTTGCTCAACCAGAGTCACTATATACTGTATATAGTGGCTCTGGCTCAACAGCAACGTCAGTCTTTTACAAAAAGTTTGGTAACTTTTTTCCTTAACAGTTGTAGTGCAGCTGTTATTTCCGCAGCACGTAGCGGGCCGGATGAAATTAGTTCGCGGGCCGGTTCCGGCCCGCGGGCCGTCGTTTGGTGACCTCTGTTTCAACTAATCTTTGGAAGCAACTTTGAAATTGCTTCCTCGGTCAAAAGGTTGCCAGATTGGCCAAAATCCTCGAATTCAGCTTTTTTAAAGTTAACTCTTCAAAATGCATAACAATCAATATTTCTCAAATATTGTAACCTTACCAGATGAAACCATATTTACCATTGCTCAATGCATGTTCTATACTTGTTTAATACTCTTAATGTGGCGGATTAAGGGCGGAATTCAGAAACCAGACTTAAGGCGGCTTAAGTCTGTCTGGACAAAAGTCTGCGTTGAGCGTCGATTTTGCGATTCAGAAAGCAGACTTACGCTTCAGCAAGGCTTATACTCGGCTTAAAAGCCGAAAGATATAAGCCACCTGCGGAGGTGGTTTAAGCCTCTGTTGAAGGAAAAAGAGTTCGGCTAATACTGGAGGTATTGAAAGTAGGAGGTTTGTTACAGCATTTTTTTTTAAAATAGACCGTCTGGTGCAAAGGCCACGATACTTTTTTGATAGTTTTTAATGTGAAGCAGGTGTGCCTGTTATCTTAGCTTGGTTGCAGGCTGAGTTTCGGTCTGACAGTTGGCTTGATTGTTGAATAAAGACTTATTTCAGACGCTAACAATAGTAGGTTACTAGTGTTATTGCTGGTGGTGTAAATTTTGAAATGCCTATTTTGTCTTGTTGAATAACCAGACGCTGACACGCAGTTTAGTAATACTGCTTGTAACATTACTTTTGCAAACATACAATTGTGATTGGTCATACTTTTTCCTTTGTCTGCAATGCCAGAAAAAAACAAGTCTATTAACTATCTTACATTTGACAGTTTTCAGACCAAAGGGAATCTATGCGCCCGCCCTTTTAGTCATACACTGGCAACAGTATTCCTACAATTGTACTACTTTTAACTTTCAAGGCATCAAAAATAACCTGAGTTATCTGATTCTTTCAAATTGATGAATTATTGCAAACGAAAACCATGTGCGTATTGGCATAACGTTGTCTTAACGTTGTTTCAGTGCTTAATGAGTATTACTTGCTTGTGAAGGAAATGTTTGTGCCAGATCTGGTGCGTCATGGATTACTTGGCATCTACGTTAACGAACGACTTATTGATGCAACTACAACGTTTCTATTTCAACGTCACAAAAAACGACTTTTTTCTAGTTGTAGGTTTAAATAGCACAACATTGCATTATTTGTTGATTTAGCATGAATATAGCTCAGCTATACGCAAACACTCCTTCGCGTTAGTTAACTATCGCTAAGATATGAACCACTGCTTTAAATTCAGTGAGCAACTTGATGAGCGAGTTTACTGCGCTTTTAGATAAACATAGTTTATACAAATTCCCGTAACCCTTTTTAAATGTAAATTGCATTATCATTTCTTATTTCAATAAAAATACCAAGAGGATTTAATTACAACGATTCTGAACGCCAACTGCTTATTGACCTCATCAAAGACTTTCCAGTGGTGGAAAATAAATAAAAAAATGATAAAAAAAGCTTTTCCAAAATAATCAAGTGAGGAATGATTTAACTGAAGTTTTTAACGCGAACAGCTCTACTGAAAGGACCACCCAGAGAGCAAAACCCGTTATATGATGGTCAGAAATAAAAAAACAACTGAACTGAACTGATATTTACATTGATTCAACGTCTGCAGGCGTTGAATCAAGGTTAATGACGACAAGGTTAATGACAAGGTTAATGAAACTGTCTGGGCACAGATCAGCTGAAAAAGTTAGGGTTAGTTAGTCCATCTGAAACATGGCGTTATTGACACAGGTTTTGGTTTGATACTTAGGTCACAGTATACAGTATTATTGCATATAATTGTATTTTCGTTTTCTCACAAATTTGCAAACCATTGCTTTTAGGCAACTCTTCAAAGAAGAGTATGCAAATATTCACATTAAAAGGCCTGTTCGCGATCATGCAGATCTTTTTAATCAACTTTTCGACAAGCAGTTTTGTCAACGTTTCCGTCTTAGCAAAACTGCAACTATGGAACTCTTTGAATTGTTTAAAAAGGACGAAACGTTGACAGCCCGACCGCATGCAATACCGCCCATACTGCAGCTATTGATAAGCCTTCAATTTTTTGCAACTGGCCATTTCCAGAGAAGCGATGGCGACTTGGCCGGGATTAGTCAAAGTTCTGTTTGCAGAATTGTAGCGCGTATTTCTCGGTACATACCCATTGTCACCCAATAGGATTCCATCAATTTCTCCATTCGCAAATTTATCTCGAATGATGCTGTTGTCAAAAATCCGCGCATCATGTGTCAATCCTGGCCATGATTGTGCAAGCAAAGTCAAAACTTTCCTATTTAGGCATCAAAAATAACTTGAGTAACCTGATTCTTTCAAATTTATGAATTATTGTAAATGAAAGCCATGTGCATATTGGCATAACGTTGTTTTACGTTGTTTCATTGTTAAATAAGTATTCCTTGCTTGTGAATGAACTGTTTGTGCTAGATCTGTTGCATCATGGATTACTTGGCATCTACGTTAGTTAACGAACGACTTACTGATGCAACTATAACGTATTTCAACATCATAAAAAAGTGCTTTTTTCTAGTTGTTAGTTTAAAGCACAACATTGCCTTATTTGGTGGTTCAGCAGGAATGTAGCTCAGCTTTACAGCCTTCAGTTTCACGCTTCATTACCTCAACCAAAGAGTTGCTATAGCAATGTCTCTTTCGCGCGAAAACAAAGAGGCTTAATACGGTCTTTTATAAGTCACGCGTAAGTCAAGTTTCTGCATCGCAAATAAGCTTCTCGTATAAGCCTGGCCTATATAAGTCTGACTTACGCATAACACTGACTTACTTTGAGACGCAAGTCTGAATTCCGCCCTAAAACTCATCTGCAGTCCTTTTATACTTGCTATTTTTCGGGCAACTTTTAGAATTATTTTTGCTACAATTTATTAAAATCTGCTACAAGTCATAAAATATACATACATTTCATTATTTTTAATAGAATATTTTTGCCTAATATTTTTCTTGTTTTGGCTTTTTTTTGTATCATTTTTGCTTCATGACCTTTTAATAGTCTGGTAACTTTGCTTTAATGGATATTGTGCCAGTAGGCTATGTAAAGAGAAAATCTTAAGGCGCTGTTACGGTTATAATATCAATCAATCAAGTTCATTTCGGCATAGCTCCACATTCATTTTCAATGTACACATCAGGAGATATAACAAATCGCTTTTTTGATATGGAAACTACACCATGGAGGCACCGAAAAAACCATGCGGTTATCTAAGTCAATGTGCCCCCACGGCCTAGTAAGCAAAAGTTTAAGCCAAATGTTGGCTTTACACTGCTATCCTGGCTGCCGGCTGGATAGACTTTGGCGTCCAGTGTAGAGAGATTAAACTTATTTTTTGTTTGCTTTTGACATTGGTGACAAAAGAAAACACCCGTTCCACAAATGCATTGCTTACAGGAATTGAAAATGCATTGAGAATGGCTTGAGAAATTGCACTAAATGTCTTTTCTCCATCCTATTATTATTATTATGACTGCTCATCCACATCAATATTGGAACTGGCAAATTCAATCCACAACTCTTTTCATTAGGCTGTCATTCATTACTACATGATTGTGTGCTTCTCTCTGTTTTTGTTTTATTTTTTGCTATTTGTTTTTTGGGTTTTGTGGCCGTGCTCAGTGTTGGGCGCGATAACTCATTTTTCAGTTAAGCGATAACGATAATCGATAAACGAAAAATGCCTAAAGCGATAACGATAAACGATAAATCAAAAAAAAGTTAAGCGATAACGATAAGCGATAAATTATCGCCGATAATGTCCGATAACGATAATTTTTTTTCTTGATTAGCGCTGCCCCATCCCATGCAGCACGAACTGTTTTCATCAACATGACGAAAATCGAACATAATATGGTGTAAAGGGACAAAACTTTTTGTAAGTTATGCATGAATAGAATCGCAACAGCGGCAGTAGGTATCGAATCTTCAACCTCTTGATCCAGAATCAAACCACTGAGGTAACCGCCTTGCTTATAATTATACCAAGTCATCGGCCACTACCAGGCAGCAGTGGCCGAGTGGTTAGCGTGTTGGGCTCGCAGTCGAGAGCCTGCATGTTCGACTCCAGCCACCCGGGTAGTACCAAATTTAAGTCATAAGTAGAGTAGACAACCGGAAACAAACATTGCAGTCGGCTGCAGCGTGGGTCAGGTGTACGTCGGAAGTCGTACACCGATGCATAGCGCTCAAGTCCGCTTTCCCGCAGTGCAGTATAAAGATAATAAAAAATAAAAAAATAATAAAAACCTTCAAATACCAGTTGGATGCTTTTATCAATTGAGTTACACTGCCGCTTACGTGCAGTATGAAAAATAATTAAATCAAATAAAAATTCCAAACTTTGTATTTTGCTTTCTGCTTAAAGGGGTGTTTACAGCAAAGTCAGCAATAATTGAAAAAATTCCAAAAAAACGCAAAATGCTTAAAAATTTATCAGTAATCTTAAGCGTTATTGGTAGTAAAAATGTGCATACTGTGAAATCCATCAAGTTTGTCAAATTAGTCGTGTTTGTTTAAGAACAATAACATAATTATCTTAATTTACTGATAATTTTTTTGTTTTCTTTGTGAACACCGACCATCTTAAAGCAACGGCAGAACGCTGAGTTGTTGAGATAAGAATTACAATATAGGCACTGTATTAGTGAGAATAAAAATATTTGATTGAGGTAGGCTAGGTCGCATAGGTAAATGAGAAAGGTTATAGTGTATTTAGCATAATTTTACCACGCAATTCGATGCGCCTATTGTCATGCAAAAACTACTACAAGATGCAAAAAATGTGATGTCGGTCTGCACGTCAAATGCTTCAAGCAATATCATATTCCGCAATGACTTGTTTCAGTGATAGCCTATTGTGTTACTTTGCTAATTTTCATCTTCATATTTTTTAAACTTTCATTTTAATAAAATGCTCGATGACAATAATGACATGACAAGACATGAACAAGACATTTCCTATTTATCACTTTGAGCGATAAGTAAAATGTAATAACGCTTAAGCATTACGCACAAGAAACTTGTAAAATTTGATAACGGATTTGCCTAGCGTCTTATATATAGGACGCTTTTTTTCTCAAAAAGTACAAACACAATTAGGAAAAAAATAATTGTAATAGGCTATGTTCTTTACGTCATAATTATGCAATATTTAAATTTTCCGAAAATTCTTTTTAAGTACTTTCACTTTCGGCACAAATGGATTAACTTTTTAAGTTAAATGGCATTTACGAATTTGGTTATTATTTTTGGATTAAAGTTATATTGCCAAGCTAGAAAAAAATCGATCTTATAGTCTATAACCGATCTTGTGTTGTTATTGTGTGTGAATTTTGTCTTTTTAACTGAGCTTGTGACGTAACCGCACGTCTCAAGGCAAGTTCTTGCAATTTTAGTTAATCTACTCATCTAAAGATTTAATGCGCTTAAAACAGTAAGTGTCAGGTTTTGATGAGAGGGATTTTATTTTTTTACGACAATTACTAAAAACTAACACTTCCAACGAAAAAAGAAAACACAAGAATAAAATAGTTGATCGTGAGGTGGCGCGAAAGACCATGTTTCCGATGTAAAAGCGGCCTCGTATTGCGACACTTTCACAAACCACTTGCCAATTTCTTTCGCTTTGCTTCAAAGGAATCTGTACTGTCTGTGCGCTAACATTTTAATTGTAAAATTCACTCGCGATTGCCGATTGCAGCAAAACAACAAAAGACTTGTTGCGTGCATTTCATTGCATTGCAATTTGCAACTCTAAAAATTATTGTGTTGTCAGGGACGTTGCTGCAAGGGGGCGTGCCTCCTCCCTTGACAACGACCTGTGCACATACACTTTAGGCACTGAAGAAGAACTGGTTTTAATTTTAGTTTCATTAACTAGGTGGCTAGTAAAAATATTACTTTTCATGGTCTTTCCACGTGTGTTGATCCGAAGTAAAATTTACCGGCGATAATCAAATATTGCCTTTGGCGATAACCAGGGCTGGATTTCAGCCGGCCGGAGCGCCGCTCCGGAAGCTCGATCAAAAAATTGACTTATCCGGAACGGCGTTCCGGAAGCTCAAATATTTTATACTCTTATTATGCTTTTCCCTGTTCAGTAAAAGTAAATCCATAATTCTAGATGGGTCGACCACGTATCTTCGTACCAGTCTTGACGGAAGCGAACCTGTGAATGTATTTGCAGATCTTGTTGAGCTCGCTAGTCTTACTGCGAGAGGCATCTTTGATTCCCTGAAGAGCTAAAATCATAAAATCCTAAAATGAAATGGCACCTAAAATCATATGGCATGTCAACAACATATTTACCTTTTTGTTTGATTGGTGTTGTATGTGATGGCGCGGCTGTGATGTTAGGTCGCAAAAATGGTGTAGCAAAATTGCTTCGTGATGAATTTCCAGACATTGTGGTGTGGTATTGTGCAACCATAGATTGGAACTATCGGTTCGTCATGCTGTAAAATCAGTCAGTAATTTGAATCGATTTCAATCTTTTATGGACAAACGCTATAGCCTCTACCACGCTTCTCCTAACAATAGCAGGAAATTGGGTGAATGTACAGCGGCTGTTGAAGTGCAGTTGTTGAAAATCTGAAGGGTACTGGACACACGTTGGGTAGCCTCGAGTTTCCGCTCAGTTAGTGCCGTCTGGAATGATTTCCCAGCACTTTTCAAATTTTTGAAAAAGGGGGCTATTAGCGACACAAGAGATTCTCGGGAACGAGCGAAATATCAAGGACTCTTGTCGAAGATAACATCCACGGATTTCTTGTTGGACTTGGCTTTGATGTAGGCTACGAATACTCGCAAGAATTTTCCGAAATAGCCTAAGCCTTGAACTGTAAAACAGAGCATGTAGGCTACTATTTGAGATGCAGATAACAAAATTAATAATCTTGCAAAATTATTTGACACACGAAGGAACAAACCCGGACGACATTATGGCATTGCTGAGGATGCTGAAGAAAACTTAGAGTTCAAAGGTATAGAATTACATGTAAACAATTGCAGAAATAGCCCGCTAATCAATCCCCGCATCTTCCACGCTGTAAGTCAAAAATTGTAGTTTTAACTAGACCTACCATACGTTTCGGTTTGGCCGGGACAGTCCCGGTTTAAACGTCTGTCCCGGTGTCCCGTCCCGGTTAGCAAAATGTCCCGGAATTTTACTTTAGTGAAATTTTCAAAATTAACTCCAACCTGATGCAAAATTATGAAATAACTCCGTCCCAAAAGGCGCTTTAACTCGAGGCGTATTTTAATATCTAATTTTTTTTAGCTTATTATGTTGAGTAAAATATCGCGCATAGCTTGAGAAATCATTTAGTTAGGGAATAATGAGTGACGTTTATTGCGTCATTATTCTATTGACTTCAATGAAAAGATGAAGCCAATGGTTTCTGAATGCATCCCTCTATAAATGTTTGATTTGTGAGTTAGTGTTATTTCTTTGTTCTCAGTGTTTGTTCTTTCTTTTTTTCTTATAAATGTCTGATTTGTGACTTAGTGTTGCTTAAATTAACATGTATTTTCCTTTAAATAAAGTAATAAAATTTTTTTATTCAATCTAAGTAGAGTACTTTATTATGCAATATTAAAGCTTATAAATATGGAATAAAAATTTGCCAAGCTCAGGCCTTCGGCCTTTCGTCCAGTTATTTCATTCATAGTTTTGAGTTGGTCCCGTATTATGCCCAAGAAATTATGGTAAGTCTAGTTTTAACCACTTTTTGGGGTGGTCTAAAAACTCCACTTCTACTTTTTCATTCTCACCGCATAGCCTATTAGGAAAGATGGTCATTTCCACCCTACCAAAGGGTGGTATTTTCCACTCAACAGAGAAGGGTGTATAATCACTTAAGAAATTCCATCCAAGATCGCTTGTTGAATTCAACAGACTTGTCATTTATTAACAGCTGAAAAGTAGCCTACTTGATCCAACTATTTGACCAGAGGACACAGTAATGACACACGGAGAAAACGAAATCATTGAAGTGGCAAAGAGATTGCGCTTAGATGAACGCGAAGCTGCTGTGAGAGGACTTCGTGAATATACAAATACGAAAAGAAGATCCCAGAGTCTTCAAAATTTGATAACGTCACTATAATCCCTTCCAATTTCATCGAGCGAGTGCGAGCGCGGATTTTCACAAATGAACCTCATACTGACATCTCACCGTGCTTCTCTACACACTGTAACTGTTTCAAGTTCATTTTTTATACGAATGATCTGTCTTCCACTGAGAAATTTACCAGCGAAGTACGTTGGATCCTGATTAGGGGAAGCTCGGGTTAGTTGAGCCACTGGGTTAGTTGATCCACCCCTTTCAATTCTTAAATGTGGACAGGTAACCACATTTTATCATCACGTGATCTTAAAGTTTCTCATCGCGTGGTCTCCCGTCTGGTTTGAGTTGACGATTGATATTATATGTGGTGCTGAAGTTAAAAAGTTGAGTTTTTTGAGAGAGAGAAGTTCTTTTATTTGCATCAACAGCACATGTGGAAAAAACAATACAAGATTACAATGTGAACTAGGTTCAGGGATACCTAGACACTAACGGGATGCGAAACTCAAAATTCGTCCGTCCAACTGAAGGGCTAGCCATGTTGCCTACAATGAATTGCACAATGCGGTGTTACTACACGAGAAAATGTTTGTTTTGCACTGGCTGTTTTATTTGTTGTTTCACAAAAGTTGTATGTGTACATTATTGTCAATCTTATGTTGATGACAAAATTATTAATATTGTAAGTTATAACCAATTCATTAAGCTACATGTAGAATCCACAAAAGAAACAAAAACGACTAATGGCTTATTGTTCATAAACTTGGCTACTAGGCTATGTACACAAACAAAAATAATACCAATAAATATCACTGGACAATCAGATATCATAACTTTACACTGTAACCACAATTAGGCAATGACACAAATTCAAGTATTTGCAGTCTTGCGTGAACCACCACTCGTAAGCTTGCGTACTGTTCGAGCCATCTTCGCGGGTTCCTCGCGCCTGGGAGCGTTCAAACGTTTTAGTTCATTTTTGGCAAAACAATTAAACGAAGTTTTTCCAATCAACTTGAAATTGCAGTGGCCTTTTGAACAAGCCACATCAGCCTGCAAACCGAATGACGTCTCTGCTGCATTTTTAACGGCTCGATTAAAAGCAGAGCGTGAGTTTGGTAGAGTGAGCATTTTCTTTTTAGCAGAAGGATTGCTGAGTATGACATCGTAATGCTGAACAGCCATTGTCGTTACAGCGAAGCACAACTCTGTTGGCACTGAAGAATCTACATCAATCCCAAACTGTCATGCAAATACTGAGCAAGTTCGGGCACTGCTGTCATCGTTTGAATGTATGCCAAGAATGTTTGCTCAGTGAGACCAGCATTTCCAGATTGTTGCCACTTCACAAATATATCAACTGCAGCTGCAAGGTAGCACATGATGGGAGGTTGATCCTCTCCTTCTTTAGGAAATTTCCTTGGCAAGCACATGTCATCCGTTTTTGCTACACCTTCAAAACACACAATGCAGTGAGTTAAGTGAGCATTTCACAAACAAAAAAGAAAAAATGTCATCAATAACATTGCATTAATATGTAACCGTTTATAAGAGAGTGCGACGCCTGGAAAGTAACATGTCGAACCGCTATCAGCAGCAAATGTTTCCTCATGTAGTCTACAAGTCCTGAATTTGGCTATTAATGTGTTGGAATAGTTGCTGGTGATAGTGATTCTACCACTTGCTCATGATCTAATTTGATTGAAAAAAAAACAGAAAATCTTCACAAGTAATGTTGTGGACAGGAAGCATAATAAACTTTAGAACAGCTTTAGGGTCGTCGTATGCACCAATAAGATTGATCCAAATATGCTGGTTCACTGTTTTTAACTTCTTCCACTAACTTCTGTAAACTTTGCAGAAAAGCTGTTGCTGTTGGTTGTACGAAGTCTGCTTTAAATATATGTAAAATTTGCGATATCAGTATAGTGACATGACATACCCTTAAATGGTGATTTAACGAACATGATTTTCCAAATTTTAGATATGAATTTCACAAATCTTGATGTTTCCAGGAACCCAGCATTGCTTTCAGCATACAACTCCAAGGCATGCGCACTGCGCAGTTGATTCACAGAACACACCTGAAAATAGCAAAGGCCATCGTTGGCTTGCGGCTGGCAAAAATAGTCTTATTCAGTATTTTTTATTCTATGACTTTAATTTCGTACACAGTTTCCAGTAATAGTGCTAACCTAAATTACTAGCATATTATTACTTTCTTTTATATATGTCTTTGTGATGTCATAACCGACCAATTTCAAATGCTATTTTAAAATGTTGTTGTGCTCAATGCTCATATCATCCGGACAAAACCTTTCTGCATACAAGACAGAAACTACACCAGCTGAGCACCATTTAAGTGTATGCATTACAAGGCAGTGAGTTCTATACTCAATTCACAGATGGGTTTGTGTCATTAATACCATATTTTACAACTTTACTTACTTAAAGCATGTTGCCAGGTGATGTACGTGCTATGCTGCTGGGATTTAGCGATGCTTTCCTCAGTGCAAATGCAGCCTTCAGAGGCTTGTGTTCCTCAAGAGCATACAAGCGTTTTATATGCTCAAAATGAGCAGTGCATTTTTCACCAAAGATGTGTCTATGATCTTCACCAACAGGGGGAAAGTGCATTCTTTTTCTATTCAGAAAATTATTGAAAATATTTTTAAAATTGTGTGTGAAGTCAAATAATAGGTACAAATGCTTTTCTTTCCTTGTAGGATGCACAATGCAACTTGACAATTTGTTGTTCCCGCACATATCCATAAACATTTTTCTAAATAAAAGAGTATGTACATTGTTAGTTAATTTGAACTATGTGAAGCAAAGCATTACCACCAATAAAATTACACCTTTTGTCCAATAAATTTGTATATATATACATTCAAACTGCATAAAAGTACACCCAACTTACAAGGGTCGACGTTTTTTTAGGTGCAGACAGTTAGGCGCCGGTCAAATAGGGGCGCACATGCGCAAACCATTACCCTTTAACGGCACTGGGAACTACCCTGGGTCTAGTGACAAATTAAAGCATGTCAAAAATATCATTACCCAGCTCTCATCACAACCAATTCATGCAGACATAAATACCTGTTGCAAACATCATTGTCAACGGAGACAGCAACAACAAAGAAGATTTCATCTAGTGCATTCACCACTTTTTTCAAATCATTAAACGAGTCTAAATTGTTCGTTTAGTTCTTAAATCATTTTCCTTTTTCAGTCTTGCAGACGCTGTAGATGTAGAAGTGGATCTTTTAGGTGGCGGTTGCTTTGTCAGATAACCAGGTAAACCAGGAAATATTCTTGGTACAGCTGACGGCTTTAGGCGAAGCTTTTTCAGTTGCAACAATTCTCTTTTTGCAACTCTTCTTTCTCGGACATCGGTAGTACTTGTTATAAAGTCTGAATCATAAAAATGTTTTGCACAAACTCTACTGGAGGAAGTGACTGCATATTGTTCTCTAGGAATAGCTTTAATCCAAACTTGAATTGCATCTTGATTGCGAGGTAATCGAAAAAGTGACTCTTTTGGTCTATTACTTTGAGATAAACGATAACCAGTATTACAATTAGGAACGCAACAGGTAAACCCCATATTGCTAAACAATTTGAATGACCTATAACATTCAAGCACAAGTACTTAGTTTCAGATATAAGCACAATGAGATATGAAAAAGACTTGGTAGCATTATATCATACATTGGCACGAGTAGAAATGATGTGTAATTGTGTATTGTTAGCCTACCTACCAGTGTTGGGTCCACGTCTTTTAGGCGCAGACAGTTAGGCGCCGGTCAAATAGACGCGCACACTGTGGCGTCTGGATATTTAGGTGCGGAGCACTGTGGCGCCCGTTTATTTAGGTGCTATTCCTAGTAAAGTCTGCAGATTTTATCAGCTTAGCAGGTAGGGCAATGCTTTTCACACAAAATGTTATATTGAACAGAAAAATATGTTGTTTTGTTAATGCGCGTGTGGATATGAGGTGCGAGACAACGCTCTACTACTCTTGATTTTAGCTCATCTCCACAGGACATTTGCTATTTATCCTGAACACAGGTTGCAGCCAGATGGACCTTTACTTAATCTGTTATCTTTCGCAATTACTTCTACTCGGATGGATTGGTCGTGTTGCGAGTACGTATGAGACAACGCTCTGCTACATGAATACACTTCTATAGGGCATGTGAACCCTGGTTACAAGTTGCAAGCATAATGGTGCGACTTTGCTCGTTATTAAACCTAGTCAGGGTTTTGACAGAAAACTAAGTTACTCTTCACTCAAGCCTACCACCCGCTTGAATATAGGCTACGGTATATTTTTTACTGATGTTTAGTGTAGTTATTATTTGACTTAACTAAAAGTGAACTCAGTAATGTTCGAAAACTTGAATAATTTATTGATAAAACGTTCGCCGACGCAAACCTGGAGTAACAACAAATAAATGCCGAACACGCGCATTAAAATACAATATATTTTTCTGTTCAATATAACATTTTGTGGTAAAAGCATTGCCGGCATAAGCAGCTTCACTCACAGAAGCCATGACATACGGTATTTTTTTGTTCAATATAACATTTTGTGTGAAAAGCATTGCCCTACCTGCCAAGCTGATACAATCTGCAGACTTTACTAGGAATAGCACCTAAATAAACGGGCGCCACAGTGCTCCGCACCTAAATATCCAGACGCCACAGTGTGCGCGTCTATTTGACCGGCGCCTAACTGTCTGCGCCTAAAAGACTTGCTCCCCCAGTGTTAGCCTACTAATCTCGTTGGTCATTCGCTGCTTCCAGCTGATTAGTACTAAACTCAAGTATGTTTTTATTATGAATAAACTTGGACCGTCAGTTTATAATAAAATTAACTATTTCCCTCCAACATAGCCTACCGTACTGGTACCCTAAGGCCTAGAAAATGACCACTCCAGGCAATAGCAGATTGACACTTCATCCAATCAACAGAATTTTGAAAATTAAAAATCTGCTCGGTCTAGCCTATCTGACAGACTGATATTAGTCACAACTTTGTCTTCCATATTCATAACCTACCAGCTTAAACCAAACTAAAAACGAGCACACCACGATTTAGGCATGCCCTTCAGTTGGACGGAATAAATGAAAAAACGGAGACTCAATCACGAGACTCAATATCACGAGACTCATATCACGAGACTCAATTTTACGCTGAAAGCCAGAGATGACATCCGACTCTGAAGACGTCTGCACTCTGCACACATTATCAACGCTTTCATCTAAGGGTGACTTACCACCACAAGCCAACCAACCGAGAGGAGTGAGTAAAGCATGCGGTTCACTACGATTTTCACCAACACGTTCTTCTTTTGCCCACATCAAATAAGCGTTGTCGTTGCCAATCAGTACATCTACAGTACTACAATCATTCAAATGAAACATATTCACGCCATGAAAATGACGGAAAGCACTTAAATCTTGTTTATGCGGTAAAGTTTTAACATCGTCAGCCCAAGCTGGGTTAACCACCGAAGTTATATCACAAAACAGTTCATCCGTCTCTAACGACTGGATGTTGAGTTTAACAAGGTTAGCACAAGTAGGTTTCTGACCAGCCAGAGTGTCCATTTTAAACGACGCTTTATCATACGGTTTAACGCCAAGTTCGCACACCAAATCACTCGAAACAAACGTCAACTGCGAACCAGGATCATGCTGACAATACACCAACTTCGATTTGCCAGTTATTGGATTCAAAACACAAGCAGCAGTAATGTGGTTAAAAGCTGCTTTAACATTTCCAATCTTAACATTACGGACAGGAACTCTGGCACCAGCATCCTCTTTGCTGACCGAATCCAGAGAATCACGTGACGTCACATAAAAATCATGCAGAAGAAAATAGTGTTTCCTATCGTTGTTAGGCCCACACTTACGACAGTTGTTTGCATGAACGCAATCCCTAACCATATGCTGGCGCAAACAATTCAAGCATTTGCCAGCTTTTACAATAACATCTCTCCGACCTTTAGGTGTCAAGCGCAAAAATTCTTTACAATTAGACAAAAAATGATATTCAACTTGACCACGTGACGAACAATAAAAACATGCGGGTATGTCACTACGTCTGGCCACACCACCGCGCGGTGCGCCAACAGCAGTCGAGTACTGCGAACTCCCTGAAATCACATTATGATGGGGTTTTACCGACGTCTGCCTAACCGGACAAGAAGGCAATTTTCCTTTGCCAAACTTTTTAAAATGCTGCGACTCACCAGAATCGCCCATTAGCATAATGCTAAAATCAGTCGACTTGCGCGTTTCCTCCCGTACTACAAAATCGAACAAACTCTGAAAAGTAGGCTCATCAGTGCCACCATACTGATCACCTAAAAAGTCAAGATAACGCTGCTTAGCGTCAAACGGGAGTCGCTTAGCCAAATCCAAAACAAAACGTCCTTCCAATTTGTCACGCTGACCATAAGCTTGCGCGTAAAGCAGACACTGCGATAATTCATCTTTAAACTCTTTCAAATCACTAGAAAAGATCGAAGTCAATTTGCTACCATAGCGATACTTTCTAATTTCCGGTTCGGCGAAAAGACCTCCACGAACTCCAAAACGTTGAGACAAGCGACCTAACGACATTTCTATCCTGTCTTCCTCTGACAAGCCAGTGGTGTCAGAAACCAAATTAGCAATCGTTTGCGCAGCTGTTCTAACACAAGCTGCTTGTAACAAAGTCAAACGAGTTCCTTTAAAGGGCGAAGCTGCCATTAAGGCCGTAACACGATTTTTAAAGAAGATAAATGGCATATTATTACCATCGTAACCAATCAACGCCGCCTTATCGAAAAACGTCCTACTATTTTGGTATTGTAAAAAGCTATCCTGTTGTTGAGAACTCGATTTAGCGGGAGAAGACAAGCTATATCCCTTAAGGGGCTGAGGGGGCTCAGTCACGTGCACAGCCCGATCACGATCCTCACAAACGTTAAAATCAGGAGACGCGATACGCCTCTCACAACCACCCAAATTACGTGTAGCTGGGCGATCAAAAACTAACGGCGCAGAAAACTGTGAAGGGGGCAAAGCATTACTGCTATCAGCGGCCCCGTGACCTGTACGCTCTGGGGGAAGAGTTCGGCTAAAATTCGCAGGCTTTAGCTTTAGATCCTTCGGAAGATCCTTAGCCGCGGCCCCGAGACCTCATGAAACAGCTGGGAAACGTGTGGATTGCACTGGTCCACTCACGGACTGAACAGGCGTCTGGAAAAGGTTATGTAAATTAAACTGCGATTGATGTTCACTTCTGGAATGGCTAGAAGAGCCCTTCTTAGAACTACGCCGGGAGCCCAACTCTGAACGATATTCAGCTAAAACTACCTCTTTACGTTGTTCAGCCCTTAATTGAGCGCCTTTGAGTGCGAACTCAGCAGCTCTAGCTTCGGCTCTCGCGGCGGCCTCAGCAGCTCTCGCTTCGGCCTCAGCTTGGTTCTGGAGCTCCTCTCGTCTTAGCTGTAGGTTAATTTGTGCAACTATCCGAGACGAAGTCCTAGACATCCTAGTGCTTACATTTGAGGCGCTATCCTCAGGATGTATGTCAGCATCCAACATATCTGAGAACTTAGTTACTTTTTGTTCGAAGTTATTTTTTAACGAGTTAAATTCGGGATCTACCCTCTCACGAAGTTCTGCCAAGATCGCAGAGTTAAAAATTTTACTAAAAAAAGCTTGGAAATGCCGTAAATCCTCTTCCAAAGTAGATAGGCCTAAGTGAGATCGAAAAATTAACAGTTCCTGCTTATCACTCAAAGAACCTAGGGCTACAGAAAGTTCCCCAAGTTGAGTCAAAATATCCCTTCTAAGATGCCGGGCCT
Organism: Aplidium turbinatum; assembly: GCF_918807975.1. Taxonomy (NCBI): domain Eukaryota; kingdom Metazoa; phylum Chordata; class Ascidiacea; order Aplousobranchia; family Polyclinidae; genus Aplidium; species Aplidium turbinatum. The sequence goes on from NC_137482.1 coordinate 25,403,041, forward strand.
CTCGAACTGACTTAGCCTCATCGTTACCGGGTCCCTCTCCAGAATGGCCTGCCCGACCGCAAAGAACATCATCAGGATTAAACTCAGTCGAGTCTACGGCAGTCGAGTCCTTGTCGCCACCGAGTGTGGACATATTAAATGTTGGGGCTAAATTAACAATTAAAAAATTAAGTTACACAAACACACAAAATTATTACAGTAGTTATAAAAAACTTAACCCTTTTTCCTGTGACGTATTTTGGCCAGTTGACTTGCGGACGGGGGGTCGGTTCGACACTATCACTTTGAGCTCGTGTAACTTCAAAACTACGCAAGATAGATCAATCAAATTTTCACATGGTGTAGATACTTTATCTGACAACATAACATCGAAACTCTTTTGCAATTTGTTCAACAGCGCAACTTGAAAAATCAAATAATTTGATGGTTGGTCATATTTTTTTATTTGACTTGAGAAATTGCTTCGTAATTAACTTATAAGTGAGTGTGACGGGTTAATTCCATTGTGTAGATTTTAATCTCTTACGCGGAGACGTCGTCCACGCTTCAATGAAATCGTAATTGGCGTCCGACTCGCGTTTGCTTGTTGTTTTGCCGGAGGCATTGTAACAAAAATTTGCTTTGTTTCAACATTTGCAGAGAATGAGACAAAATCACCACAAAAAAAATATTTCAAGTTCTTTTTGAGCCACATGTTTATAGTCTACACTTTTTCAAACGTAATGTCATTACTTGATATTGGAACTAAATCAAGCAAATTTTTTTTCACATTCACACTGTCGAATTTGGTTATGCATGATCAAGAAATACTTTGTATTTCACAGCACATCTCAGGAAGCTATTTATTCGTTTTTAACATTATTTCAACGTCTAAAGACTTTGAATCGATGTAAAAAGTGTCTGATTTGCTGCTGTCTGGGTAGCGGTTGAATACAGAAAAGTAAGGTAGCCTAATGGCGTCACGTGGTATTTGAACAACAACCTATCCAATGGTAGTGACTTGCTTCGATAGGAGCTTGTTCCATTTTAGGCCATCATGCACTCCAAAAACAAAGAGCGTCTAAAACTCCTGACTGATAAACTATGTCACGATGCATTCCAAAGTGAAATGTTTCAATACTTACCAACAATGATCACTTTGAATGAAACAATTTTGCAAACAGTTGTGACAAAATGTAGTGATAATAATCGTTTAGTCAAATCGTGTTGGTAGGCTTTCGAAGAGGTCGTTTGCCAAATGGAACTCCCGTTCTGCGTGACAAACTCAAAGTCGTGGCATAACGATACGAAAAATAGAAAAATAATCTATTTCAGGCCGAGTGCTATTGTCGTAAAAAAACAAAAAATCACTAACGTGTTGACTTTTTCCTTGGGCAAAATTGAACGTTATTGATATTTTAAAAATGCACGTTTGTGTCAAAATGATTGAAGTGTTTTTTTTTCATGTTGTTAACTAGATTTGCAAAATAACGTTTTCTACATTTTTTTTTCTAATTTGTTGGACATGCATTTTGTGTCAAGTTATTTATTACGCATTAGAAGATTTCTTTCTTTTCAAATTTTGAAATAACATTTTAGATGCAGTTTGCGCGTTGATGGCGTTACTGCAAAAGCCATCTTTTGTAATTGACACACATCCAAAAACAAAAGACGCATAAACTACTGCTGGCTGATAGACCACGTCACATTCGTCACAATACATCATAATGATGTTTTTCCGAACCGAAGACCCAGAAAAAAAGCAATTTTGTCGAATATTATTTTAGACGTCTGCAGACGTTGAACCAATGACAAAAAGTGATTTGCTGATTTAAAACAAAGTGATTGCTGTTTCCAATGTGCAAACATTTTGATAAAAAGTAATCAAGTTTAGGCCACAGCTTTCTGGTCCATTTAGGCTACTATGGTCAATCAACTCACGTTGCAAATAACTTGTTTTGTGTAAAGTCTTGCTTGTGAAAAAGTCGAAGTAAAAACACAAAAATGAAGTAAGCTATATTTACAAAGCAAAATATTCTTGAATGAACCATAGTTTTTAAAAAAAATAGTTTGAACAGGTTTCATCTGATAGAAACTATAATTGATATCATCGCGAAGGATCAAATAGCTGCGAAAATCACTTCAACCAATTCTTTGGGGTGATTTTCATTATGCAAACCAAGGTGAACCTCAATATACATATTTTTATGCCAAACGATAAAAATCGTTCTTTCTTTTTTTCAAGGACAAGGAAAACGATCCGTATAAAATATAATTCAATTCAACATATTTCACTTCTTTTGTCAGATATGCATTTTGTGTAACAATGCTTTAGAAAAATTGCTGAGTATCGTATAGCGTTTGAGATGCAGTCAGAGAATACAACTCTATGGTTGATGGCGTCATTACAAAAGCCAATCTTTTGTCACAGAGATGTATTCGAAAACAAAAAGGCACAAAAGCGCTGACTGATAGATTACGTTACGATACGTTACAAAAACGAGGCATTGATTTCAGATTCTTTCAACCCAACAAACAACTTTGCTCCAAATGACACAAACGTCCAAATTTATGCAGAAAAAAATATAGGCCTACACCGTTTTGTGAAAATAAGCTTTTGAAGACCAACATTTCAATGAAAAGTTTGAAATTATTGAGTTGGTCCTAATAGTGTTTCTGCTGAGATATATCAAAACTTTTCAATCCTCGTATAAAAAAATAATTTTGTAATCTCTCAAGCAACTGCAAAATTACCATTTAGGTAAAGATTCAGTGATGATACAATATGCACAATGCTTGTCAAAGCACAGTAATTTAGCTGCGTGTGTTTTTCCACAAAAGCCAATCAGTTTCGATAGTCTGTGTCAAGTTCTTTTCAGTATCCATCAATCTCTCGTTTTCATAAAACATTTTCACAACATCCATAAATATTCATGTGAATATAAGTGTACAGGTACATGCAAAAGTTTATTGGCGGCTCAAGAACGCACTCCTTGCTTTCCGACAAGAAATCAAGAAACTTACCACATCAGTCTGTTTGTTTTATGAGATAAACAGAGTTTTGGCAAGAATTTTCCTACTGCTTCTTGTTATAAGTTAGAAACAAAATGTATTCGCCATAGAAAACAACCTAAAATTACATTTTTTTTAGCCTAGCTTATCGGATGCTCTCTGATAATTTCAAAGCAACTCAGATGTAATTAAAAGATTAATCAAAGCAACTCAAAACTCGAGTTTGCAAACAAAAGGCGGAATCATCACGGTTGAATGCTTTACAACAAAGCCAACTCATGAGATATCTGCGTCGCAGTTCCACACACGGCGGCGCTCAGTAATCCTATTAATCCCTATAATTTGAAAACAAAAGGGCTAGCTAGTAGCTAGCTAAAATATCAGAGTATGTTATGAAAATCATGCCATATCTCTAAAACTATAGACAATAGCAACGTCATTCAAAGCGGAATAAATACTTGAATAATTTTTAGGAAAAGTCAAGAAATTTTAAAGCTGTGGATCGCGTAGTTCTTTAATGATATTGCTTTGAAAAGTACCAAGTCCCCACCGACCCCCCCCACAGGAAATAGGGTTAACTGCAATGACCGTAAAAAATACAAAAAGAATTTAAATGCACAATACCGTGGTTGTTGGGGTATATAAATGAAGTCCTAAAATTCCACAAAACTTGCTTGGATTCTTCCACTTGAATCTTCAAGCACAGATCGATTGTCTTTAATCTTTTTTCTTGCCAATGAATGTCAATGTTGTTTTTTCTTCAGAACCAACAAAGAAACGCCTTTAATTTTTAACTTGAAGTTCTTCTGCACCAACTGAGAAGAAAACGGCTTTAATCTTTTGCTTCTGTAGACTACCAACCAACAAGATCTTCTTTTATTATTTCTTTGCTTCTGTACCAAACACTAGACAGAGTAACGTCTTTATTCTTTTTGTGCTTCTAAGTTCCAACTGACAACAACGTCTTTATTTTTTATGTGCTTCAAGTGCTTCTTGGCCTACCAGCTAACAAGTCACGTCTTTTATTTTTTATGGTCACAGCGGTAAACCATAATCTCTTTGTGGGAAAATTGTAACATAAGATTCCCGAATCCGTTCGTCTGTATGTAATGACCGAAAAAGAAACACTCCTTTGAAACGTCTATTCAAAATTGTATTTCTGTAAAATTAGCCACCTGGCTGTCGAAAATGGGATGCAACGCCGTACACCACTAAAACTTGTCACTACAGAACAGATTACTTGGATAAAGACGGAATTTTTGTCCAGCTAGCAAGCACTAAGCAAACAGTTAAATGTGCGACTAACTCTCAAGCAACCATTTCACGAATGACCAGAATAGATATCAATATCTCAAACTCACGTACGCAGTACTGTGACGTAATAGTGAAAGACATTGTCACGCAATTCAAACAGGTGTTCAAAGGTGATGATGCAATATTTCATGTTTAAACAGGTTTGACACAAGTCTTACGAACGATGGTGCAATTTTGGCTCATTTTTAGGAAAAATTCCATGACGTAATACGCTAAGATTCAGTAGACCTGAACGGTTTTTATATGACGTTTGGTTAGGTGAACAATTGTCTGGAACAGCAGTGAATACAAGTTTTTCCATACGTGGACAAAGGAATTTGCCTTTTCGATGTTTTCGACCACAAAATTTACATTCAGCAACAATGTGACTATTTGCGCTTTTGTTGTATTCGTATTCCTCGCTTCTGCGATCAAGCTCGTGCACACTTGTTTCAGAATAGTCGGCTTCTTCGACAATTCGGTGATTTAATTCAAAATTGCGGCAAATTTTGATTGTTGCATCCAAATTTAGATTTTCTTCTCTGTGTAAGATACTTTGTAACTTTTTACATACCAATATTATCGCGAATCATACGTTCGGTGAAGTTGGCAAAATTGTATAGATCTGCTTTTTTTCGCAATTCAGTCAAGAAAAAGTTAAAGGGTTCACTTACTTTGGTTTCCCAGAATCTTCGTGTGTGAACGAGTTCGCTTTCTGTTTACGTACAAAAATTTTGTAGCTTGTCTAGCAGGACTTGTGGATTCTTTTTGTCTTCTTCACTTAAGTATGTAAATTGCTTAGCAACTTTAATTACATAAAGATCTGCAAAGTTAAGTATTGTGGCAGTTTGAACGTCCTGACTTTTCTTGGACGCTCCACTGGCTATCATGTAGATTTCTACATCATATTTCCAATCTGGGAAGCTTTGCGCCACATTTGCATTGTGTATATCCAACAATGATGGTTTTCTCGCGTCTATGCTCATTGTAGTTGCTTGTCTTCTGAACTTAATCAATTTAGCATTTCATAATAATCCTCGCTGCCACCATGTTGATTGCTGTCGTCTCTATTTAACCAAAGACACAATCAGGGATTTATTGAGTTTGATTCGGGCTAATACAAAGTTCACCTGGCGAGACAAATAGCAACTGAACTGACAGAACGAAAGGTAACACAGATTGCGCAACGAGGTCAACTTGAAGGTCACGTGATAATACGCACACCAGTTTGTGTGTTGCAGATGCAAAGGTAACATCCAATACATCAACACGCAAGGCAACAAAAAGCTTTCATATTGTCACGGGTCAAAATTTTTTTTAAAAAAATCTGATTTTTAGAAAATTTCAGTCTGACAGCAACGATTGCAAAAACCTACTAAATGTGACATCAGGCAATATTTCCAGGTAGCCATGCCTTAACTTTTTTCAGTAAGGAAAGATCAGCTATAACGAAATAATGAAACTACTTGTACGATATTTCATTGAAATTGTGCAGCAGGTTCTTAAAAAAAAAAAATCAAAAAATGCAAACGTTTTACAAAGAAAACGTTGAGTTTGTTCGGCTTAACATATTTGTAGGAGCAGACGTTCTCGGTTGTGATCTTAAACTACTGTAGCACAACCCGCAAGAAGACTTCAACAATCCAAAACTTATTCTGTCAATCTCGGTGACCGGGCCTGCGTCAGTGATTCAAAGCCTCTACAACAGTGCTTCCCCCATCTGAAATACAGTAGCTTCGCGACCCACCAATGGGTCACGACCTACCGGTTGGGAAGCACTGCTCTACAAATATGCGAAACTGCCAGGATTAAGCTCTGCAAGAAGCTTTTCTAATCATCACGTCATAACATGAAGTAAGACTTTTAGACATCTGGTCTAGCGGAGCATTGCTTAGGCAGAACAATGTTTATCAAGTTAATGATTTTTTGCTTACTTGAACAAACATTCATTCAAAAAGGAATATACGATTTCAATGATAATTTAATAAACAAATAAGTTTAATTTTGAATTTGTGTTGAAATTGTCAATGTCTGCAACTCACATGGGCATCCAGCTCCACATTCATCATCACCATTCGAGCATTTGAAAAGTCCATCGCATTTAGTTGCGTTGATACGTTGTCCAGGGGAACTGAAATTGAACGAGGTGACGAATCAAAAGTATTGCATCACGACATTGTTACAATAGCTTTGCTAATTACAAAGAACAAACAAAGATATTTGACTATTTTTATATCACCTTTTATTGCTCTCTTCCACCATTACAATCAACCTCTTTATCTTACCCCGGCGTGCAATGATAATAATTACGGCTTTTATTGAATAAAAATGTGCTATTTTGGTGTAAATTTTATATGGTTTAAAAAAAATGACTTTTTTAAGATGTAATACCTTTGTAAAAATAATATTAGTTTTAATTGATAATTTTATAATTTATTATATAATCTGTTTTGTTCTCAGTTCAATTGTTGCATCACCCGTAGACGTCGCTATAATGGCATCAGGACAGGTAGCCAAATGAGACCGGACAAGATGAGATTCAAACAGGATTGCCATATTGGCAGATTTAATATCAAATTTACGCATTTGGCATTTTTAATGGATTCTAAGGTTAAAACATTGCACAGTCTCAACATTTTAGGCCAGTGGTTCTCAACTGGGGGTTTGCAAACACCAAAGGGTCCGTGAAAGTTTCCGAGTTTGCAGTATAATTGATGAACTACAAAACTTAAAAGTCGTTTGTGTTTTATTTGTGTGTTACAGTGATTCTCAAACTGTACGTCCCAGCGCACTGGTGCATCGTTTGAAATTTCAAACGATATCGCACAAAGTTTTCGACTATAAAAAGACATGTAAATGAGATAAATCGTTCAAATAAGACGATGTTGGTTTTGTTCAACCTTATTCTTTTGAGACAGCAGATTGTTGATCAAGGCTTAACTTAGAAATGCAAACGTTAATCAACAGTCTATTAGGACTCATGGTTTTCCCATGACTCTGATTACAATGAAATATTGATTACAAATAAAAAAAAGGGAGATATTTTTTTAACCCTTATCTTAATAGGAGCTGTTTTCTTACGCGGAAAGCACGTCACAGGCTATCTTAGCCCCGTGGTAATTAATCGCTAATAACGAGAGCTATGAAAATCACAGAGTCAAGATATTTTACAAGATAATAGCCATGTGTATTATGCGTATAGAAATTAAACTTTTACCCAACAAATTTATTGAAATAAAGTGTTTGAGATCAAAAAACGTCAGAAAGTCGGTTTTTATTCTACTTTCCCAAAAATAGCTTTAAAATTGAAATCTTTGATTTGTAACATAAAGTAATGTGTCACGGTTTCTTTCTATCTCTTACCAGGAAAAAGACTTGGAAAGGTTCAATGACGTATTTTAATGGGTTATAACCGAAAAGCAGTCAATTAAAGGTCGAAAGGTTCCACTAGTGAAATGATAATCTAACTTCTTGAAGGACTTTAACGAACGGCTTCTCAAATAACTCTAATTTCGAACACAATTTATATCAGCACCAATTCTCATCTACTTGTATTCGATTTCTTCAACTCTCAATCAACAATAATTTCTGCACGAACTACCAATCCACAACTCATAACACGACTCTCATAATCAACTCGTCTTAATACAACTCCCATAATAATCACATAATCAACTCAATAATAATCATTACGCAAACTACACCACTATTTATAGAAGGTTGTTTCGGTCTAGTAACATCGAAAAGGTTACGTAATGTCACATTGTTCTGTCAAGTTGCAATAAATGTCAACAAGCAGAAGCTTAAAGAAGTCTAAAGAATGTCACGTAGGGTATAAGAGAGAGAAGTTCATTTATTTGCATCAACAGCACATGTGGAAAAAACAATACAAGATTACAATGTAAACTAGGTTGTTTTAATGTTTGCTGACGATGATGGGAGTGGCAGAAGGACCGAACTGGTCATCAAGTCTGCCACACCCGTGTGGTGTCATAGCTTATTTGACATGGAACGGTGTCGGAGTTGAACGCAAATATATATTGTATACATTACAAAATAAAAAACAATACACACACGAAATTTAACAGTACAATATAAAACAGGAATACAAGAAGCGATGCAGAAATACAAAATGGCATAGGCTATACATACAACACAGCATAGGATACTGGTAAGGAAAAAGCGAATATACAGTAATTAGCGAGATACGGTGAGAATAAGTAAAAACAGTTTGATGGCACTATATCAGTTACTTAATTTATACCCAGACATTAAGTGCAGTTTTAATTTTTTAGAAAACATACTAATTGTTTGAATTTTTCTTAGCTGTTCCGGTAATTTGTTCCAAGTGTTTGTTCCAAGAAATTTAATTGAGCGTTGACCAAGCTTTGTATGCATTCTTGGTTTAAAAAGTATATCTTTCTTAGCACCTCTGGTATTATAGTTATGAGTTTCATTACAAGGACGAAAGTACTCAGAAAAAATTGCTGGTAGATGTCCTTTATTGCTTTTATAAACAAACTTACATACTTCTATTAAAAACATGTCTTCGACTTGTAGCAAGTTGCTTTTATTGAACAGAGATTTGGTGGGAATTCTGTCCTTAATCTTGGTGAAGTTCTAAACAGCGAATTATGCGATTGTGTATCAGATTTAAAGGATACAGTTCCGTTTTAGAAGCACGACCCCAACAGATGATACCATACATTAGGTGGGAGTGAACTAGAGCATAGTAAACTGCTTTTAATGTCTGGGAATTTACGCACTTTCTTAATCGATATAGAGCACCACAGCTTTGAGAAAGTTTTGTTGAGATTATATTGATGTGCTGTTTCCATGATAACGACTCATCAAATGTTATTCCTAAGTATTTGTAGGTGTTTGTGCGTTGCAAACTGGTATTTTGAAAATTTATTTCTAGATTTAAATTTTCTCGAACAAACTTTGACCCAAACAACATGTATTTGGTTTTGCTTACATTAATTGTTAACTTGTTTGTATGCATCCAGTTTTGAATCATTAGGAGGTTAGAATTCACTTTTTCTTGCAATCTAGTAGGGCTTTTATCCTTAATACATAGTAGTGTATCATCAGCAAACAAACGAGTCTCAAATTCAGAAGCGTGATTAAGGTCATTAATGTAGATAATGAACAACAGTGGACCAAGAACTGAGCCTTGGGGTACACCACATTTGATTTCTTCATATTTAGAATTTGTAGTACCAATCTGCACAAACTGGTAACGGTGATTTAAGTAAGACTTTAATAAATTATAGGCATTTCCTCTAATGCCATAGTAATCCAGTTTCTTTAAAAGGATTTCATGGTCAACAGTGTCAAATGCTTTGGCAAGGTCAATAAAGATACTACATGTAGTAAAACCATCATCGCAATTTTGTAGTAATTGTTCATAAATATCCGTAGCAGCTAATGTGGTTGAATGTCCACCTCTGAAACCAAACTGTTGTTGGGACAAAACATTGAATTTTTCAAAAAAATTTACTAACCTTTTATGAATGATTTTTTCAAAGATTTTGGAGAAACATGTTAAGATGGAAATAGGCCTGAATTGATTAACTTTGTTTTTTACTCCCCCTTTATGAAGGGGTATCACCCTTGCAATTTTATAGCTATCAGGGAATTTACCAATTGTCATAGATTCATTTATTATAGAAGCTAAGATTGGGCTTATGACATACTTCAATCTTTTTATTGTTTTAATAGTGATGCCATCTGGACCAGTTGCTTTTTTGTTATCTAAGCTGTTGACAATGCTTAAAATTTCCATTTCATCAGTATTTGCTAGGTGCAGGGAATTGAGAAGTCTGCCTCTCATCAGGGACAATGGATTAGAAGTGGTTTTTGGAACTTTGGCTGCAAGTGAAGGTCCCACTTGAGTAAAATATGTGTTAAATGTATTACTTATTTGCACCGAAAGTAGATTTTGAAAATAGAGGTATGTCCAATAATATTTTTTTTACTTGGTTACTGAGACAGTTTCATTTAATTTGTTTGGTAGCTTACCAAACAAGCTACGTTCTGAATAAAAAGCGGCATGGTGTGCCATGAAGTTTTGCTGTAGTTTTAACATTTTCATGGCGGTATAGTTAAGGTGTTAGTTGAGCCACTGCCTTCGGTGTTAGTTGAGCCAGTGTATTAAGGGTGTTATAATGCTTATGATACCTCCACACACCTTACATAGATTGCAGCCGTTGGATAAGTTTGTTTACGGTCCAATAAATCTCTTTGAACTACATAAAACTCAACAAAAGGTCATAAACGTGGTCAAGCTATAATGAAATGGTGTTATTTGGATGCCGTAGCAATACCTTCATTATTTTATCTGCACATTGAGTTACGAATAACTCTTGGAACAATTATTGTTAACCTGTTTTTATACATTGATATTATTACTTTAAATATAAACTAAGGTTTGGAAAAGAAATGTGGTTAAATTTGTGTTTTCAAAAATAATAAATGATGGCTCAACTAACCCTTGTCGTGGTGTTAGTTGAGCCATTTGACTACTAGTTTTTAAACACCTGTGGACCCGGTTGTCGTCGTTCGATGAGGCTTGTACTTCCTACAAATATTGTTTAATATACGCAGAAGGTAGACCACTGTGAATGAAGAAATAAAACCAACTCATATGAAAAAAAATTGCAAAAATGCAAAAAGTGGCTCAACTAACCCGACCTTCCCCTACGCCATGGACATAACCCCGCAATTGAGACCCGAAGTCGCCAGAGGTTTTATGATTTTGAATACGATAAGTGTCTTAAAAATTGTAGGCTATAACTTGAAAAATCAAAAGTGGAAAAAACTAAAAACAAATTTTTTCTTTTTTTTTCTAGGCTATAACTTGTATTTTTTTGTATTATTGTTTCACTAAAATATGAATATTTGCATTGAACAACGCTGTACCATGTATAGGCCATGATACTTACTTTAGCAACGTTTTCGGTACCGTACATCAAGTGTGTTGTTTCAAAGTCTTATAAAGACATATTTCTGAACTTCTTCTACTGCACCTAGCGCATTTGGAAAGTAAAAAACTAGCGCTCCGGAAGCTAATCTTCTGGAAATCCACCACTGGCGATAAGGATAAACGATAACTGAAAAAACAATTGAGCGATAACGATAAGCGATAAAAATTTATCGCCGATAATTATCGCCGATAAATTATCGCCGATAATGCCCATCACTGCATAGAGCATATTTAAAGAATGCTTATTTAAAAAAACAGTTGAAAAGTTACCAGTAGCCTAAGCCTAAGATGTTTTTCTTAACAAAGCCTTTGCAGTAGGCTAGATGTAAAGCAAGTATAGGATAGGGTAGTAGGCTAGTTGAATTAATAGGTGACCATGAACATGCAGTAAATATCCAGGTCTGAGGCTAATAGCGCAATGCAAGTTATCATAACAAGATTTATTAAACTACTATCGGTGCCAATTGTCAGTTTACCATAAACAGAGATTTTTTACGAGATAAACGGAAGCCCTTCTATTGTCAGACGTAGTAAAAGCAGTCGTATCCTCTTCTTTAGATTTTTCTGGGTATATGCTACGTCCAGTGATGTAGGCGCATACAAAAATATCGACGCCGTCAGCGTAAACGCAAACGTTCGAAAAACCATACGCCGTATGCGTCAACGTAACTTGTAAAAAAAGTTGGCGGCGTCAGCGTCAGTGCATACACTAGCGTAAACTCATTTTGTTTGCTAGGTGCCAAACATTCACACGGTATAAACCACTCAAAACAAACAAGTTTTATTTTGAATTTCCAAGAAGAAACACAAGCATCTGAAAGTGTTCATCTGACATTTTGCTGCGTTTTGGTTTCAATATGTCTTTGCCCATTGAAAACATTCTTTCAACTGCAGCGCTGGAAGTTATTGGCGTGTTGTAACGAAAAGACTTTAAAAAGTATGCGTTGACGCTATGCGTTAAAAAAAAAAACGCGAAAAGTTTACGGCGTAGCCTCAAGCGACGACTATCCAAAAAAATGTGGCCGTATAAGCGTTAGCGCAAACAAAAAGTCTACGCCGCAAGTGTGCGGCGTAGAATTTGTGGCGTATAGCCTACGTAGCCTACATCTCTGGCTACATCACACCATTATTCATATCAAGGCAAAAACAAACCTTGAAAAGCAACGAAGTAAATGGTAGAGCATATGAGCTTCTCTAAGGTTGATTGCTTTCTAGGGGTGCATGAACTTGTAATGTAGGCTACGTTTTTAACTAATGTCGGCTGTAAGTCACTTTGGTACAAACAACAATTAAGCTGCACCTAATTGTTTAGCCTACTACCTGTATCATCAATTAATTATTCTTGCAGTAACCTACCTGGATGATAGCAGCCGGCAAGAACGTTAGCAGAGACTTTACAACTGGCACGAGCGTAAATATCATTTTAATTCGTCAATGAAAAAGTTTCACTTCATGTAAGAAAGAAGCCACTTAGGCTACAGTTTGATTACTACATTAAAAAGATAAGAAAACTCATATCATGTTAACTCATTCTATTTTTTGTCATTAACGTGTAGGCTACTAACAAGAAAAAAAAAGAGTAGGGTATACCCATCAGTGCCGGTCTTAGGGTATTTCGGGCCCTGTGCGGAATATGCTTTGCTGGCCCCAATGACAGGTATTCAGTACCTTGGTATCCAATTCAGTAGCGTAGCTAGGTATTTTGAATGGGGAGGGGGTTTTTGACGGCCGGCGGGCGAAGCCTGACGGCGTGTTCGCCGAAAGCGACACCCAGCGGCGGGGGTCTGGGGGCCCCCCTAGAAAATTTTGAAAAATTACTTTGAATTTGGTGCATTCTAATAGCATGTTCAACAAAAATACCGGTGAATCGAATTGAATTTTTTCCATTGGAAATGACAAAAATTACTGCATTTTCTGATAGGAACCGTACATCACAATACACTACAATCGCTTATTTTCTGAGTAAATTGCGGGCCCCCTAATTTGCGGGCCCTGTGCGATCGCACGGTTTGCACACCCCAAAAACCGGCACTGTACCCAGTAAACATTTTTCCTTGGCCCAACGTTGGCTGACGGTTGTTCGGTGGCTGAGGGTAGTGTAGTTTTACCAACTTTTGAAATATCTTAATTGAAGATAGGCTACCTTCGAAGAATTGTTTGTTTGCTTCATGGTATTCCTTGTACAATTGTAATGGGACAATGAAAATGCAAAAGAAACTTAGAATTAGGAAGTCGTTCTTGCCAATGTTGGTGTGCAGTTGTACAGAACGTTGGGCCAACGTCATTAGTTGCGGGCGAGCTACGGTAACCCCTCAATTTTTTTACGTTGGCCCAAAGATTTTAAAATAAGTTGGCCCAGCTGCGACGAATGGTGCAAGATACGTTGGGTCAACAGAGGAGCACTATTTTACCAACTGTCACACTCCGTTGGGCTGCGGTACAATGTTTGCTGGGTAGGCTATACTAGCTACAATAAGCAATATCGCCTTGCAGCTCGTCAGTGAAAGGGAGAAGGTGGCAAAACCTCGAGTTGTTTCAACTTTAGTTTGTTTTTATTTCGGACCATCACATCAAAAATACAGCACATGCCAAATATAGCACAAGCCCAGAATAAATCAGAATAAATCAACATGATAGGATTTCATTGCTAAGTTGACTATTGTCACCACTTGTATGAGGTAAGTATTGATGTCTAGTTGTTGGATTTCGAAATATACAAAACAAAGATCATTGCGAGTTGCTTCAAGGAAGAGCCTAAGACATGCACCCACTATTGGCATCATATTATATCAACCAGCATTATGTCATTTCCATCACTCATCGAGTTACCTTCTTATCAGGGTAATCCGCTCTTATTTCACCTGCAGTCTCCACAGCAAATTGGTTGCCTCCCAGGAATACGATCTCTGGTGCTTTCTTCATCTGAAACGTTTGATCAGCTGCTTTATTGTGTCACAACGACCACAAAACTAATGTGTTCAATGATCAAGGTAAATGTATGACAAAGTTCAAGCAAATAATAATCGTGTTGGATCTGTAATAGGCTATAGTAATGTATCTGTATAGGCTACTGTAATTAGTTAACACGATAATTTGTTACTTCATCGTACATTTACCTTGAACATTGAATTTCTAGGCTTTGGTTCCTTGATTGGGTTTTGTTCCAGACAATTGTTCACCTAATCAAACGTCATATAAAAACCGTTCAGGTCTACTAAATCCTAGCGTATTACGTCATGGAATTTTTCCTAAAAATGAGCCAAAATTGCACCATCGTTCATAAGACTTGTGTCAAACCTGTTTAAATGTGAAATATTGCATCATCACCTTTGAACACCTGTTTGAATTGCGTGACAATGTCTTTCACTATTACGTCACAGTACTGCGTACGTGAGTTTGAGATATTGATATCTATTCTGGTCATTCATTTTAAAATTGTTGCTTGAAGAGGTTGGTCGCATGTTTAACTGTTTTGCTTAGTGCTTGTCAACTGGACAAAAATTTCCGTCTTTTATCCAAGTAATCTGTTCTGTAGTGACAAGTTTTAGTGGTGTACGGCGTTGCATTCCATTTTTGACAGCCAGGTGGCTAATTTTACAGAAATACAATTTTGAATAGACGTTTCAAAGGAGTGTTTCTTTTTCGGTCATTACATGCAGACGAACGGATTCGGGAATCTTATGTTACAATTTTCCCACGAAGAGATTATGGTTTACCGCTGTGACCAGGTTTCTCTCTTGCACCTGCTTGGCTAGGCGTGAAGTTGTGCTCAAATACGTTAAATTGCTTACCCCATTGTTTTTGTTAAATTGCTTACCCCAAGCGTCTTATATAGGACGCTTTTTTTCTCAAAAAGTACAAACACAATTAGGAAAAAAATAATTGTAATAGGCTATGTTCTTTACATCATAATTATGCAATATTTAAATTTTCCGAAAATTCTTTTTAAGTACTTTCACTTTCGGCACAAATGGGTTAACTTTTTAAGTTAAATGGCACTTACGAATTTGGTTATTATTTTTGGATTAAAGTTATATTGCCAAGCTAGAAAAAAATCGATCTTATAGTCTATAACCGATCTTGTGTTGTTATTGTGTGTGAATTTTGTCTTTTAAACTGAGTTTGTGACGTAACCGCACGTCTCAAGGCAAGTTCTTGCAATTTTAGTTAACCTACTCATCTAAAGATTTAATGCGCTTAAAACAGTAAGTTTCATGTTTTGACGAGAGGGATTTTATTTTTTTACGACAATTACTAAAAACTAACACTTCCAATGAAAAAAAAAAACACAAGAATAAAATAGTTGATCGTGAGGTGGCGCGAAAGACCATGTTTCCGATGTAAAAGCGGAATTGCGACATTGTATTGCGACACTTTCATAAACCACTTGCCAATTTCTTTCGCTTCGCTTCAAAGGAATCTGTACTGTCTGTGCGCTTAGATTTTAATTGTAAAATTCACTCGCGATTGTCGATTGCAGCAAAACAGCAAGAGACTTGTTGCATGCATTTCATTGCATTGCAATTTGCAACTCTAAAAATTATTGTGTTGTCAGGGCCGTCGCTGCAAGGGGGCGTGCCCCTTCCCTTGACAATGACCTGTGCACATACTCTTCAGGCTCTGAAGAAGAACTGGTTTTAATTTTAGTTTCATTAACTAGGTGGCTAGTAAAAATATTACTTTTCATGGTTTTTCCACTTGTGTGTTTGATCCGAAATAAAATTTATCGGCGATTAATTATCGGCGATAATCAAATATTGCCTTTGGCGATAATGATAAACGATAACTGAAAAAATAATTGAGCGATAACGATAAGCGATAAAAATTTATCGCCGATAATTATCGACGATAAATTATCGCCGATAATGCCCATCACTGGCCGTGCTAACTACTGATATATAGCCTACTAAATAATTTTTCATTCAGGCACGTTTTAAACCTTTCAAGGTTTTGCCACCTTTTCCCGTTCGGTAACGTGCTGGTAGGTCTATATCGATTTTTGGAGTTAGTATCTTTTTCGTCCCGGATGTGTTAATGACGAAAAATAAAATGATTGATTGGATTCTCCTAAAGAATTTTCGTATTTTCCAACCATTGACCAAAATTCAATTTTTACCAAAATTCAAAGTTAATTGTATTTTCTGTGTTTTGCTTTTATTACAACTGCTTTAGGCTTCGACTTATTCATTATGGCAATCAAATACTGTATTAAAAATTTCTCAATTCACAACAGCAACAAAACTTCATCTAATAAATAAAAAACAGGCATTAGAGCCTACTTGTTAACACTTGATGTGCAGCAGTGGAAAAGGAACCAATCAGCGAACTAAACTTCAGGCGTTTATTCCCAAGCCCAGTACATAATAAAAGCATTGAAAACTTCAACAGTTCCACTAATACTCCAACTCCTTGTAAATTAGCCAAAAAGCATGTGGCTAAAACTCAATTTTTTTTCTAGTCAAGCGCACCAGAAATTAGCCACAATGGCTAGTTTTAGCTACATCTGGCAACCCTGGCACCAGTATATGCTAGCACAACACAATAAAAAAACTGAATTCCACAACAGTGAAGAAATGATAGGTGATTTTTTTTTTCATTAAATGCTGTTCAGTGTGTGTAGCCTGATGAGTGGGTCATCTAGTCATAGTGACAACTGGTACAACTCAATTCGGCAAGCTTATTTGCCTGCTAGTCAAGCCTTTATACTGAAGCAATCTCAAAACAGACCCACATGGAAATCTGAGACCAGAAAACAATTGAAAAGACGTAGCTGCAGTCCAAAGTAAGAATTATGCATATGTTTGGTTGCTAATGATTAAATACACACATTCATTAAGCTAAGTCAAATAATATTAACGATCACGTAGAACAGATGCAACCTACGGTAATTCGCAGAAATGTATGTATACGCTGCAAATTCTAATCAATACTTTTTGTTTGCGCTAACGCTTGCAGCCACGTTTTTTTGGATAGTTTGCGCTTGAGGCTACGCCGTAAAGTTTTCGCGTTTTTTTAGCGCATAGCGTCAACGCATACTTTTCTATTCTAGAGGGAATGAGTTCGATACTACCCTGAAGCGTTCTTTTTTTCTTTTTTTTTAACTAAATTTTGACCCGAAGTGCATTTTTGGGTGCTGGTTAAGGATCGGCTGCCTTGGTCAGTGACGTCACGAAAAGTGTGACGTCATGCAAAAAAACGCAACTACTTTTAGGAAGGGTGCAAAAACGCGGAATAGAAGTAAAAGCGGAATGCCTATTGATTTTAAACTTAAACTGTAGGGCATAACGGGGTAATTCCGGACAGAATTTCCGTTTTCGAATTACCATTGCTCACGTGTTGCTTTTAAATCGACCCCAATGCAAATTTAAGACATTCAAGCATATGTTAATAGTATGACACAGCAATTTTCTAAAATTATTTTAAGATGGCCACAAGATGAGGCCTACATTTCCAGTGCCTAACTGTCCGGAATTACCCCGTCTGTGGGGTAATTCCGGACATGCACACCTTTTATGCAAAAAACGGAATTTCCCGTAGCCTTACCGTTACAGGTAATTCCGGACAGCACAGAAACTTTATTTTTTCAGTATTTTACCACATTTGGCGCTCGAAAGCTAAATTATATGTATATAAAAAAGGAACATTTTGCTCACTCTGAAAAAGATTGTGTTTGAATGTTTTTTTATTCTCGGACTGTGGAAGTCACTTTATGAACGCATTAATGTATTTTGTTTGCGTTGTGTTGTTTACTTACTTTGTTATTTTGTATTTACGTGTGCATTTATTCTTTATACTTCTGTTTTGAAATAAAATAAACTGATAATACGATTAGAACAGGAATTACCCCAGGCTGTCCGGAATTACCCCATGTCCGGAATTACCCCATTATACCCTACAATTCTTGCTTTATTAACCTACCAACTTTCACGTTTCTACAAAACAAGCTTTTTTCCAAGGCGATTCGATCGTGGTTCAGTATTAGCCGCCCACAGTTTGCTGTGATCGATGAATACTGCCTCCACCAAATATGCTGTAGCTTTCTCATTTCTGCTCAGATTCTAACAATTTTACTATCGTTGGATGGCATTATGCTTCATCTACTCGAATGGATTAATTGCCAATCTAAAGTAGGCATTATATTTATGTAGCGCTAACTTAAACTTTACTATTTTGTACCAATTCTCAGCAATTCAATTTTTACAATAAAAATACCAAACCAACACAAATTAAAAGAGTATGTCTTGCCTTATTAACCTACCAACTTTCACGTTTATATGTTATCTACAAAACGAGACATCGTTGTTCAAACGTAACCGCTCGACGAAGCTTTTTTCCAAGGCGATTCGATCGTGGTTCAGTAGGCTATTAGCCGCCCACAGTTTGCTGTGATCGATGAATACTGCCTCCACCAAATATGCTGTAGTTTTCTCATTTCTGCTCGGATTCTAACAATTTTACTATCGTTGGATGGCATTATGCTTCATCTACTCGAATGGATTAATTGCCAATCTAAAGTAGGCATTATATTTATGTAGCGATAACTTAAACTTTACTATTTTGTACCAATTCTCAGCAATTCAATTTTTACAATAAAAATACCAAACCAACACAAATTAAAAGAGTATGTCTTGCCTTATTAACCTACTAACTTTCACGTTTATATGTTATCTACAAAACGAGCAATCGTTGTTCAAACGTAACCGCTCGACAAAGCTTTTTTCCAATGCATTTTTCAAGGCGATTCGATCGTGGTTAACCCTTAAACGCCTATGTGGGTCTCTAGTGACTCGAGCTGTCTTTACTTCCCCCATATCTCTTGGGACGTCTAGCCATATTCTGTGTGACTGCCAGTATTCTCAAAGCATTTATTCTTCTCCCATTTCACATTTATAATTTTAAAAATATTCCACTGGTAAAATAGTTACTGCTGTTTTGGAAGAAAAAACTTATAGGGTCTCTAGAGACCCATGTCAGGTAATAGTGCAACTTTTTTTGAATAACAGTTTATTTTGCCAGCAGTAACTCTTTAAAGTAGGCTACCACAAACATTAAACTTAATTCGTATAATAAATAAACCATAAAGCAACTTTCTAACTTTTCAATTACTGGTGAAAGTTTTGTATAGTTGAAAATAGGCGAGAACTTCCCGTTGAATTTGCAACAAGAAAGACGAAAAGGGTTGGATCAAGCTTGTTTGGTTTTAGTGACAGGCAAACGTTAGTATCGTATGTGCCAAGGAAAAACAAAGTAGTAGTTTTACTATCAACTAGCATAATCTCTCGTGTTGTCGCTATATGTCAGGGCATCCGTTGGTTAGCCACTGCCTGGTGTCGTCATCGATGGAAATTAGGCCTTCCATACCATGGGGTGGTCTGTATAGCCGGCAATCCTTGATAATGTGGGCTGCCGTCTGCATTTCGCCACACTCACAAGCAGCACTCTCTGCCAAGCCCCAGCGCAACATGTCTGCACCATAGCGTCCAACACCAGTGAGCAAACGGTTACGCCTTGATGAGGCAAGTCTAGAGAGGCCATGTCCCAGCTGGATTTCGGACGGGGATCTGAATACTTGGCGAAGTGGGGACGTGCTGCTTGACCATTGTTCACACCACGCCGCGTGGCACCACTGTTTGCTAGGGCTTCCACCAGAGGCTGCCAGAAGGTCTTGTGCAGCGCGTACAAATGGCTTTCTTGATTTTAGCCGCTGCTTTGGTGGATATCTCAGCGTGGTTGTGTGTAGCGGATGGCCAGGGTTTAGGGCTTTACGGCTCAGGGAAAGAACAGCACGTTGGCGCCGTAGTGCAGCTGGCTCAATGCTTGCAAGGACAGGCAAACAGTCAGTTGGAGTTGGGCGGAGGCAACCTGTGACAGAGCATATGATAACAGAGCATAATGATAACAGAGCTATCATTATGCAACTAGCATAATGATAGCCAGAGCCGGATTTAGCTGATGGGGGACCCGGAGCACTTTTAGATCGGGGGGCCCCCGCGCAAAACAAAACACCTCTACGTATACAGTAGCATTAATCCAGCACTGCACTGCACAGCATTTTGAAGAAACTTCAAAGGCTGAAAGAAAAAAAATAAGAATAACATAAAATCACATTTTTTCCACGTAGGGGGCCCTTCAAAAGTCGGGAGGCCCGGGGCACCTGCACCCTTTTCCCCCCTAAATCCGGGCTTGATGATAGAAAAGTTGACGCAGATAAAGGTTTACCTGACATGATACAAGACTATAATGGTACTAAAGCAGCTGTTGACAAAGTTGACCAACTTTGTCACAACTACAGTGTGCAGAAAAGGACAAATCGCTGGCCACTTGCCTACTTCTACAACTGCCTCAATATTGCGGGTATCAATAGCATGGTGGTCTTCCGAGCTAAATTTCCAGGAAGGAAAAAAGAAGCAAGTCATCGACGCCGAATATTTCTGGCAAACTTAGGTACCGGTATGAGTTTGCTTCATCCATGGCTGCAACGTCGAGTGCAAGTAAAACAGCTTCCAAGAGCTGCTAAACTATCGCTGCAAAAATGTGGATACAAAATTGACATCGACTCTTCTCAATTATCAGCTACATATGGGGGTGGAAAGCGTAAACATCTGTCCATCTCTCTGGATCGTAAAACACCCCATGTGTGCGAGGAATGTAATGAGCCGTGTTGTATCGATCACCTGCAAGTCACGGTTTTATGCCCCTATTGTGCAGCATGATTCTTGTGCTTAGCGTCATCATGGCTATGCTACCACATTAGAGCACCTAGTAGCCTAGTAGAAAGTTGCAATTAATTGCTTTTCTTTCACTAACTTTAGCATTTGTTGAGTTTTGAAGTTATAAGTTATAATATTTGAAGTTACATTATTTCAATTCTTTTCTATTGTTAACAGTTTGCAGTGTTGATCTTAAATTCGGTTACTTTTGCACAAAAAAAAAAAATGTTACATTTGCAATTATTGCAAATTTTGTTGTTTTTTTTTCGAAGTAGTATGTTTTGGAGTGTATAATAGTGAAATTGCAACACAGTGATTTGTTTCATAACCATATTTAAGAAAGATGTACAAATTAAAAGATAAAGCAATATCCTTTAACAGGCCGGGTCATTTGAGACCCAGATAGGTAATAACGGTTGGTGAAACACATAGGCGTTTAAGGGTTAAGTATTAGCCGCCCACAGTTTGCTGTGATCGATGAATACTGCCTCCACCAAATATGCTGTAGCTTTCTCATTTCTGCTCGGATTTTAACAATTTTTCTATTGTTGGATGGCATTATGCTTCATCTACTCGAATGCATTAATTGCCAATCTAAAGTAGGCATTATATTTATGTAGCGCTAACTTAAACTTTACTATTTTGTACCAATTCTCAGAAATTCATTTTTTACAATAAAATTACCAAACCAACACAAATTAAAAGACTATGTCTTGGTTTATTCATATGTTAACTTTCACATTTATATCTAATCCACAAAACGAGCAATTGTTGTTCAAACGTAACCGCTCGACGAAGCTTAAACTTTACTATCTTGTATTAATTTTCAGAAATTCATTTTTTACAATAAAAATACTAAACCAACACAAATTAAAAGAGTATGTCTTGCTTTATTCATATGTTAACTTTCACATTTATATCTAATCCACAAAACGAGCAATCGTTGTTCAAACGTAACCGCTCGACGAAGCTTTTTTCCAATGCATTTTTCAAGGCGATTCGATCGTGGTTCAGCATAAGCCGCCCACAGTTTGCAGTGATCGATGAATACTGCCTCCACCAAATGTGTTGTAGCTTTCTCATTTCTGCGTGGATTTGAGAAATTTTACCATCGTTGGAAAGCACGATACTGCATCTATCCGATTTAATTAGTTGCAAGTTTAAAGTATGCATTATATTGATCTAGCGCTAACTTAAACTTTACTATTTTGTACCAATTCTCAGCAATTCAACTTTTACAATAAAAATATCAAACCAACACAAATTAAAAGAGTATGTCTTGGTTTATTCATATGTTAACTATCACATTTATATCTAATCAACAAAACGAGCAATCGTTGTTCAAACGTAACCGCTCGACAAAGCTTTTTTCCAATGCATTTTTCAAGGCGATTCGATCGTGGTTAAGTATTAGCCGCCCACAGTTTGCTGTGATCGATGAATACTGCCTCCACCAAATATGCTGTAGCTTTCTCATTTCTGCTCGGATTCTAACAATTTTACTATCGTTGGATGGCATTATGCTTCATCTACTCGAATGGATTAATTGCCAATCTAAAGTAGGCATTATATTTATGTAGCGCTAACTTAAACTTTACTATTTTGTACCAATTCTCAGAAATTCAATTTTTACAATAAAAATACCAAACCAACACAAATTAAAAGAGTATGTCTTGCCTTATTAACCTACCAACTTTCACGTTTATATGTTATCTACAAAACGAGCAATCGTTGTTCAAACGTAACCGCTCGACAAAGCTTTTTTCCAATGCATTTTTCAAGGCGATTCGATCGTGGTTAAGTATTAGCCGCCCACAGTTTGCTGTGATCGATGAATACTGCCTCCACCAAATATGCTGTAGCTTTCTCATTTCTGCTCGGATTCTAACAATTTTACTATCGTTGGATGGCATTATGCTTCATCTACTCGAATGGATTAATTGCCAATCTAAAGTAGGCATTATATTTATGTAGCGATAACTTAAACTTTACTATTTTGTACCAATTCTCAGCAATTCAATTTTTACAATAAAAATACCAAACCAACACAAATTAAAAGAGTATGTCTTGCCTTATTAACCTACCAACTTTCACGTTTATATGTTATCTACAAAACGAGCAATCGTTGTTCAAACGTAACCGCTCGACAAAGCTTTTTTCCAATGCATTTTTCAAGGCGATTCGATCGTGGTTAAGTATTAGCCGCCCACAGTTTGCTGTAATCGATGAATAATGCATTATATTGATCTAGCGCTAACTTAAACTTTACTATTTTGTACCAATTCTCAGCAATTCAACTTTTACAATAAAAATATCAAACCAACACAAATTAAAAGAGTATGTCTTGGTTTATTCATATGTTAACTTTCACATTTATATGTAATCAACAAAACGAACAATCGTTGTTCAAACGTAACCGCTCGACGAAGCTTTTTTCCAATGCATTTTTCAAGGCGATTCGATCGTGGTTAAGTATTAGCCGCCCACAGTTTGCAGTGATCGATGAATACTGCCTCCACCAAATATGCTGTAGCTTTCTCATTTCTGCCCAGATTCTAACAATTTTACTATCGTTGGATGGCATTATGCTTTATCTACTCGAATGGATTAATTGCCAATCTAAAGTAGGCATTATATTTATGTAGCGCTAACTTAAACTTTACTATTTTGTACCAATTCTCAGCAATTCAATTTTTACAATAAAAATACCAAACCAACACAAATTAAAAGAGTATGTCTTGCCTTATTAACCTACCAACTTTCACGTTTATATGTTATCTACAAAACGAGAAATCGTTGTTCAAACGTAACCGCTTGACGAAGCTTTTTTCCAAGGCGATTCGATCGTGGTTCAGTATTAGCCGCCCACAGTTTGCTGTGATCGATGAATACTGCCTCCACCAAATATGCTGTAGTTTTCTCACTTCTGCTCGGATTCTAACAATTTTACTATCGTTGGATGGCATTATGCTTTATCTACTCGAATGGATTAATTGCCAAGCTAAAGTAGGCATTATATTTATGTAGCGCTAACTTAAACTTTACTATTTTGTACCAATTCTCAGAAATTCATTTTTTACAATAAAAATACCAAACCAACACAAATTAAAAGACTATGTCTTGGTTTATTCATATGTTAACTTTCACATTTATATCTAATCCACAAAACGAGCAATCGTTGTTCAAACGTAACCGCTCGACGAAGCTTTTTTCCAATGCATTTTTCAAGGCGATTCGATCGTGGTTCAGCATAAGCCGCCCACAGTTTGCAGTGATCGATGAATACTGCCTCCACCAAATGTGTTGTAGCTTTCTCATTTCTGCGTGGATTTGAGAAATTTTACTATCGTTGGAAAGCACGATACTGCATCTATCCGATTTAATTGGTTGCAAGTTTAAAGTATGCATTATATTGATCTAGCACTAACTTAAACTTTACTATCTTGTACCAATTCTCAGCAATTCAACTTTTACAATAAAAATATCAAACCAACACAAATTAAAAGAGTATGTCTTGGTTTATTCATATGTTAACTTTCACATTTATATCTAATCCACAAAACGAGCAATTGTTGTTCAAACGTAACCGCTCGACGAAGCTTAAACTTTACTATCTTGTATTAATTTTCAGAAATTCATTTTTTACAATAAAAATACTAAACCAACACAAATTAAAAGAGTATGTCTTGCTTTATTCATATGTTAACTTTCACATTTATATCTAATCCACAAAACGAGCAATCGTTGTTCAAACGTAACCGCTCGACGAAGCTTTTTTCCAATGCATTTTTCAAGGCGATTCGATCGTGGTTCAGCATAAGCCGCCCACAGTTTGCAGTGATCGATGAATACTGCCTCCACCAAATGTGTTGTAGCTTTCTCATTTCTGCGTGGATTTGAGAAATTTTACCATCGTTGGAAAGCACGATACTGCATCTATCCGATTTAATTAGTTGCAAGTTTAAAGTATGCATTATATTGATCTAGCGCTAACTTAAACTTTACTATTTTGTACCAATTCTCAGCAATTCAACTTTTACAATAAAAATATCAAACCAACACAAATTAAAAGAGTATGTCTTGGTTTATTCATATGTTAACTTTCACATTTATATCTAATCAACAAAACGAGCAATCGTTGTTCAAACGTAACCGCTCGACAAAGCTTTTTTCCAATGCATTTTTCAAGGCGATTCGATCGTGGTTAAGTATTAGCCGCCCACAGTTTGCTGTGATCGATGAATACTGCCTCCACCAAATATGCTGTAGCTTTCTCATTTCTGCTCGGATTCTAACAATTTTACTATCGTTGGATGGCATTATGCTTCATCTACTCGAATGGATTAATTGCCAATCTAAAGTAGGCATTATATTTATGTAGCGCTAACTTAAACTTTACTATTTTGTACCAATTCTCAGAAATTCAATTTTTACAATAAAAATACCAAACCAACACAAATTAAAAGAGTATGTCTTGCCTTATTAACCTACCAACTTTCACGTTTATATGTTATCTACAAAACGAGCAATCGTTGTTCAAACGTAACCGCTCGACAAAGCTTTTTTCCAATGCATTTTTCAAGGCGATTCGATCGTGGTTAAGTATTAGCCGCCCACAGTTTGCTGTGATCGATGAATACTGCCTCCACCAAATATGCTGTAGCTTTCTCATTTCTGCTGGGATTCTAACAATTTTACTATCGTTGGATGGCATTATGCTTCATCTACTCGAATGGATTAATTGCCAATCTAAAGTAGGCATTATATTTATGTAGCGATAACTTAAACTTTACTATTTTGTACCAATTCTCAGCAATTCAATTTTTACAATAAAAATACCAAACCAACACAAATTAAAAGAGTATGTCTTGCCTTATTAACCTACCAACTTTCACGTTTATATGTTATCTACAAAACGAGCAATCGTTGTTCAAACGTAACCGCTCGACAAAGCTTTTTTCCAATGCATTTTTCAAGGCGATTCGATCGTGGTTAAGTATTAGCCGCCCACAGTTTGCTGTAATCGATGAATAATGCATTATATTGATCTAGCGCTAACTTAAACTTTACTATTTTGTACCAATTCTCAGCAATTCAACTTTTACAATAAAAATATCAAACCAACACAAATTAAAAGAGTATGTCTTGGTTTATTCATATGTTAACTTTCACATTTATATCTAATCAACAAAACGAGCAATCGTTGTTCAAACGTAACCGCTTGACAAAGCTTTTTTCCAATGCATTTTTCAAGGCGATTCGATCATGGTTAAGTATTAGCCGCCCACAGTTTGCTGTGATCGATGAATACTGCCTCCACCAAATATGCTGTACCTTTCTCATTTCTGCTCGGATTCTAACAATTTTACTATCGTTGGATGGCATTATGCTTCATCTACTCGAATGGATTAATTGCCAATCTAAAGTAGGCATTATATTTATGTAGCGCTAACTTAAACTTTACTATTTTGTACCAATTCTCAGCAATTCAATTTTTACAATAAAAATACCAAACCAACACAAATTAAAAGAGTATGTCTTGCCTTATTAACCTACCAACTTTCACGTTTATATGTTATCTACAAAACGAGCAATCGTTGTTCAAACGTAACCGCTCGACAAAGCTTTTTTCCAATGCATTTTTCAAGGCGATTTGATCGTGGTTAAGTATTAGCCGCCCACAGTTTGCAGTGATCGATGAATACTGCCTCCACCAAATATGCTGTAGCTTTCTCATTTCTGCTCGGATTCTAACAATTTTACTATCGTTGGATGGCATTATGCTTCATCTACTCGAATGGATTAATTGCCAATCTAAAGTAGGCATTATATTTATGTAGCGATAACTTAAACTTTACTATTTTGTACCAATTCTCAGCAATTGAATTTTTACAATAAAAATACCAAACCAACACAAATTAAAAGAGTATGTCTTGCCTTATTAACCTACCAACTTTCACGTTTATATGTTATCTACAAAACGAGAAATCGTTGTTCAAACGTAACCGCTCGACGAAGTTTTTTCCCAATGCATTCAGGCGACTCGATTCTCCCCCCGTTCGCTGTGATCGGTGAATAGTGCCTCCACCAAATGTGCTTTAGCTTTCTCATTTCTGCTCGGATTTCAATAATTTTACCATAGTTAGAAAGCACGATACTTCATCTACACGAATCAGTTAACCCCAATTCACAAATAAACACTGGAGTGAAAACCACTTATAGTTTTGTTTTTTTTGAAACTCTACGCATGGACCAAATGACTTCAAAATTGGTAATATGTAAGGGCTCTTGATAGCCCTCAATATCGGTCACAATTAAAGTTTTCTCCCAGAACCATTGTAAAATTAAAGTAAGCGGTGGCTCATAATTGGACCAAAGTCACCCCATTTTACTTCTCGTATTAAAATAGGCGATGTTAAACTGCTTCAAGACGTAAAATTTGATGCTGTTAAGACTACTGATTTCTGCATCATTAAAGGGTTTCTATTGTTTAATCTTGAAAACTGGTGTTGCTGCGTTTGGCTAAATGTGTAGCCTACTATTTTTACTTGACCAACTGAATCTTGACTTCAAAAACTATGTAGGCCAAGCACATTGATCCAACATGTCTGGAATAATTAAAAATGTTCAAGCAAGATTCAATTAAAGAGAATTAGTAAACACTTTTTGCCTAGTGTCTGCTTATGGATATCATTGCTTAAGTCTGTTTGGAGTTCATGGTGTTGTCCAAATGTCATATCACTTTCGGAGTAATTGATGTTATAATAGTGAAGTTTAAGTTAGCAGATAAATATACTGTATACCTTGGACATGCAATCAATTGATTCGGGTAGATGCAGTATCGTGCTTTCCAACGTCAGTAAAATTGTCAAAAAAGCTTCATCGAGCGGTTACGTTTGAATAACGATTGCTCGTTTTGTGGATTAGATATAAATGTGAAAGTTAACATATGAATAAACCAAGACATACTCTTTTAATTTGTGTTGGTTTGGTATTTTTATTGTAAAAATTCAATTGCTGAGAATTGGTACAAAATAGTAAAGTTTAAGTTATCGCTACATAAATATAATGCCTACTTTAGATTGGCAATTAATCCATTCGAGTAGATAAAGCATAATGCCATCCAACGATAGTAAAATTGTTAGAATCCGAGCAGAAATGAGAAAGCTACAGCATATTTGGTGGAGGCAGTATTCATCGATCACAGCAAAGTGTGGGCGGCTAATACTTAACCACGATCGAATCGCCTTGAAAAATGCATTGGAAAAAAGCTTCGTCGAGCGGTTATGTTTGAACAACGATTTCTCGTTTTGTAGATAACATATAAACGTGAAAGTTGTTAGGTTAATAAAGCAAGACACACTCTTTTAATTTGTGTTGGTTTGGTATTTTTATTGTAAAAATTGAATTGCTGAGAATTGGTACAAAATAGTAAAGTTTAAGTTAGCGCTAGATCAATATAATGCCTACTTTAAACTTGCAACCAATTAAATCGGATAGATGCAGTATCGTGCTTTCCAACGATGATAAAATTTCTCAAATCCGCGCAGAAATGAGAAAGCTACAACACATTTGGTGGAGGCAGTATTCACTGATCACTGCAAACTGTGGGCGGCTTATACTGAACCACGATCGAATCGCCTTGAAAAATGCATTGGAAAAAAGCTTTGTCGAGCGGTTACGTTTGAACAACGATTGCTCGTTTTGTTGATTAGATATAAATGTGAAAGTTAACATATGAATAAACCAAGACATACTCTTTTAATTTGTGTTGGTTTGATATTTTTATTGTAAAAGTTGAATTGCTGAGAATTGGTACAAGATAGTAAAGTTTAAGTTAGCGCTAGATCAATATAATGCATACTTTAAACTTGCAACCAATTAAATCGGATAGATGCAGTATCGTGCTTTCCAACGATAGTAAAATTTCTCAAATCCACGCAGAAATGAGAAAGCTACAACACATTTGGTGGAGGCAGTATTCATCGATCACTGCAAACTGTGGGCGGCTTATGCTGAACCACGATCGAATCGCCTTGAAAAATGCATTGGAAAAAAGCTTCGTCGAGTGGTTACGTTTGAACAACGATTGCTCGTTTTGTGGATTAGATATAAATGTGAAAGTTAACATATGAATAAACCAAGACATAGTCTTTTAATTTGTGTTGGTTTGGTATTTTTATTGTAAAAAATGAATTTCTGAGAATTGGTACAAAATAGTAAAGTTTAAGTTAGCGCTACATAAATATAATGCCTACTTTAGCTTGGCAATTAATCCATTCGAGTAGATGAAGCATAATGCCATCCAACGATAGTAAAATTGTTAGAATCCGAGCAGAAGTGAGAAAGCTACAGCATATTTGGTGGAGGCAGTATTCATCGATCACAGCAAACTGTGGGCGGCTAATACTGAACCACGATCGAATCGCCTTGGAAAAAAGCTTCATCAAGCGGTTACGTTTGAACAACGATTTCTCGTTTTGTAGATAACATATAAACGTGAAAGTTGGTAGGTTAATAAGGCAAGACATAGTCTTTTAATTTGTGTTGGTTTGATATTTTTATTGTAAAAATTGAATTGCTGAGAATTGGTACAAAATAGTAAAGTTTAAGTTAGCGCTACATAAATATAATGCCTACTTTAGATTGGCAATTAATCCATTCGAGTAGATAAAGCATAATGCCATCCAACGATAGTAAAATTGTTAGAATCTGGGCAGAAATGAGAAAGCTACAGCATATTTGGTGGAGGCAGTATTCATCGATCACTGCAAACTGTGGGCGGCTAATACTTAACCACGATCGAATCGCCTTGAAAAATGCATTGGAAAAAAGCTTCGTCGAGCGGTTACGTTTGAACAACGATTGTTCGTTTTGTTGATTACATATAAATGTGAAAGTTAACATATGAATAAACCAAGACATACTCTTTTAATTTGTGTTGGTTTGATATTTTTATTGTAAAAGTTGAATTGCTGAGAATTGGTACAAAATAGTAAAGTTTAAGTTAGCGCTAGATCAATATAATGCATACTTTAAACTTGCAACCAATTAAATCGGATAGATGCAGTAGGCTATCGTGCTTTCCAACGATGGTAAAATTTCTCAAATCCACGCAGAAATGAGAAAGCTACAACACATTTGGTGGAGGCAGTATTCATCAATCACTGCAAACTGTGGGCGGCTTATGCTGAACCACGATCGAATCGCCTTGAAAAATGCATTGGAAAAAAGCTTCGTCGAGCGGTTACGTTTGAACAACGATTGCTCGTTTTGTGGATTAGATATAAATGGGAAAGTTAACATATGAATAAACCAAGACATACTCTTTTATCTTGTGTTGGTTTGGTATTTTTATTGTAAAAAGTGAATTTCTGAGAATTGGTACAAAATAGTAAAGTTTAAGTTATCGCTACATAAATATAATGCCTACTTTAGATTGGCAATTAATGCATTCTTGTTAAAATCCGAGCAGAAATGAGAAAGCTACAGCATATTTGGTGGAGGCAGTATTCATCGATCACAGCAAACTGTGGGCGGCTAATACTGAACCACGATCGAATCGCCTTGGAAAAAAGCTTGTTTTGTAGATAACATATAAACGTGAAACTTGGTAGGTTAATAAAGCAAAACATACATTTTTAATTTGTGTTGGTTTGGTATTTTTATTGTAAAAATTGAATTGCTGAGAATTGGTACAAAATAGTACAGTTTAAGTTAAGCATTCCGCTTTTACTTCTATTCCGCGTTTTTGCACCCTTCCTAAAAGTAGTTGCGTTTTTTTGCATGACGTCACACTTTTTCGTGACGTCACTGACCAAGGCGGCCGATCTTTAACCAGCACCCATTTTTGTAGTCAATTTTTAATTTGAGTTGCCTACAGCCCAATTTTTTATGTCTTTTCAAATGTGAGTAATAAAGTTAGAGTTTTTTTAATTTGCTGGAATTTGAGAATTTCTCTGAGTAATTTTTCGTTTGTGGCTGTGCTAACTACTGATAGCCTACTATATAATTTTTCATTCAGGCATGTTTTAAACCTTTCAAGGTTTTGCCACCTTTTCCCGTTCACTAACGTGCTGGTAGGTCTATATCGATTTTTGTAGTTGGTACCGTATCTTTTTCGTCCCGGACGCGTTGATCACAAAAAATAAAATGATTGATTGATGTGACCGTGTTTGCCAAACGACGCATTACATTTTTGCTCTCAACAAGTTAGTTATATACAATGCTTCTTTTAAAAAAATGGTAATGGTATGTAAATGTAATGCAACTCAAATTAAAAATTGACTACAAAAATGCACTTCGGGTCAAAATTTAGTTAAAAAAAAGAACGTTTCCGAGGAGTATCGAACTCATTCCCTCTAGAATAGGAGCCGGCGAAGTATCGCACGCGCCACGGGTCGAGTTGAACAAAATTGTTGAATTTAGAACTTATATACGCGCTTCTCGTCTTTTGCTTTTGAAAGAGAAAAAGAAAAAGGTGCCTGTAAGAGAAAAAGAAAAGAAGTGCCTGTATAGTGACGTCATGACCGGTCAAATAGTGTTTCACATCCAAAGACCGGCGCCATGTATTTTTTCGCTACAATACGCCGGTACCTTCCAGCGCTGCAGTTGAAAGAATGTTTTCAATGGGCAAAGGCATATTGAAACCAAAACACAGCAAAATGTCAGATGAACACTTTCAGATGCTTGTGTTTCTTTGTGGAAAGTCAAAATAAAACTCGTTTGTTTCGAGTGGTTTATACCGTGTGAATGTTTGGCACCTAGCAAACAAAATGAGTTTACGCTAGTGTATGCGCTAACGCTGATGCCGCCAACTTTTTTTACAAGTTACGTTGACGCATACGGCGTATGGTTTTGTGTTTACGCTGACGGCGTCAATATTTTTTGTATGTGCGTACATTAGGGTGCACACAATGCCGACTTTTTTGAATTTTTTTACCCGATTTATTTGTAGATTCCCCTGTTTGTTCGATTAGATGAGTAACTATGCTGGGCCAAATATCAGTAAGATTGGTGAATGTCTATGTGGGCAACACCACTATCAAAAAATCCCATAATTTCCGAAAAAGTAACAAAAATTGTACAATTACTGTATACATATAACCTCATACAAAATACATGCATTCATGTAATTATTTTGACTATTTCTAACATTTTGGACAAGTTACCAAAATTAAGATACACATTCTGATACACTCTATTATGTATCTATATCTACAAAGGGGACTTTATGTATTCCTAATGAAATGTATTGATATTGCTCTTAGTATTGAGCATTCTTATAGATACCGTAAAATACAGTAGAATTCGCCTATAGCGACTTTGGCTGTAGTGACACTTCGCCTATAGTGACACCTGTTGCAAAGTCCCGTTTGCATACGCAACAGTTGAGTAGAATTCGGCTATAGTGACACTTTTTCCGCGGTCCCTTCAGGTGTCACTATAGGCGAATTATACTGTAGCACAACTTTGCCCGGATGGACAACTTTGCCCAAAATTTGTGAGTTAAAGTGTGACTACAATATGGTCTTCATGTTTTATAGGATTTGTCTAATGAATAATACTGTTAAATATTATCCGTTAGACAAATCCAATAAAATGTTAAGACCATATTGTGGTCAAACTTTAACTCACAAATTTTGGGCAAAGTTGTGCTGTTTTACGGTACACATAATTATAGATACAAGAAAAATACACATTAAGGTACAGTACACAATTGATACACAATGATACATTTTCATTGTTTGAGGAGTTCTTTTTTTTCTCTCACAAATTAAGTGTCATTTTTTCTCGCATTCTCCACTACTTGGAGGGTGTTTTGGTAATTTTCTTCAATTCTTGCACTATATATTTAAAAAATCAGTACTGAGTTTCACGCCTCTCTCAGCAATATCATTGGTAACATTTATAGCTCTAACATTGCATTTAGCTTCTTGATAGGCCTTGCACAACTCCCGATCTTTGACCGGTAAAACAAGGAATTTATCTTTAATTCTTAAAGATGAGAAAAAAAACCATGAGTCCACATCAACAAAGTCTGAAAGTTTGGAGTCTAGCTTAATGGAGTCCGGAAATGTAGGTTTTCCGTACCTGGTGCCGAAACGTCTAGTTGGAGCAGCAAGTGGTTCTGCCGGTTTTAAATTGAGAAGTCTGTCAGCTATTTGACGCTTATCTGCATTGCTCACTTTAGAACTGAATGAAGATGTAGGAACAAATTCACTGGACAAGTACCACAAATGTCGTTTGAGACATCGTGCAGCACTGTCTGATATGATGCTGTTGATGGTTTTGTACTTCAGAATGTCTATATATAACTGTAAGCTATTCAAAGGTGCATCAGTGGCTACACTGCATCTAAACCACCAGGTACAGTACACAAGTGAGACAACGTTCACAAAATCTCTAATCTTGGTGGCCTGAGAAGTTGTCATGACAGTTCCCTTCGGCAGAGCTGCAATTTGATCCTCCAGTAGAACAAGTTTTAATGCATAAATCAACTTGGCCATCCACCTGGCCTTATGCACAGCTCCAGGACACAGGAATTTTACCTGTGTGGCTGGAGTTAAGTATGACACACACAAATTTATCATCTCTTTATAGTCATCCCTCAAGAACTTGGCTTTCTGCTCTAATAAACAAATCAGTTTATCTTTCCATTTCAAAACATACTCGTGTGCTTCTTTTGGGAGCTTGGAAATGTCAAAGTAGTTGAGTGGTTGATTGATGTCATGTGAAATATAATTCCAGTTTTTACGAATTCTGGTAAATAAAGTTACTTCTGGTGACTTGCTGACATCTATCTTCAAGTCCTTAAATATTATACATGTCCCACTATCAACTCACCGACATGATGAGAACAACCTGCCCAGAATAGTGCACGTTCAAGACGCGCCTGATTTTGGATAGCAGTCAAGTGTCCAGTGTTTGATGAGGTTGTGTCAAATACCATACTCACAACTTTTTCAGAGCATTGCCATTCTTGGAGTAACTCTAAGGTCAGTCTTGATATGATTTCGCCAGCTCGCTCTTCCATACCAGATGGATAAGCAGGTGTTCCCAGTAACTTCAGTTCATCAGAGAACTTGCCAATGGCGATGGCCAATCTCTCTTCTTTTTCGTATTTGTTTTGAAGAGTGGGTAAGCTCTTCCCATCCCAGTGAATAGAGGCAAAGGTCGGTGGGATCCAGGATTTCTTAATTTCACCAGCTATTTTTTTGTTCACTACACATCTGACCTTAGCCGATTGTAAATATGATGTAGAGACTTTTGAAGCATCACCCCCAGCTTCCTTTACAAATGCCTCACTAAAGGCGGCTTGCTGTGCAGGTGTCATTTTCAGTCGTGTAGCTATGACACCAGTCTCGGGGAAGTAAGTATATCATGAGGAATGAAGGCTTCTGTTCCGGACTTCACCACTCTTTCATGAAATCTTTTATTTGGCTTAGAGTCTGGTATATATGAGGCTAACGACTTATCGTCCTCACTGGAGCTACTGTCAAGTCGAGACTTTTTTTCACTTATTGCAAATAGCAACCCTAAATTCAACACGGTGTCATGGCGATATCGACCTAAATTCCATGTCATCGGTTGCCCACATAGACGTAGTCCGATCATCACCAAACTTCACAGAAGCTGTTTTCCCATCAAATAGAACATTTTCACCAATCTACATAAAAATCGATTGACATGACGGCATTGTGTGCACCCTAGCGTACATCACTGCTAATCTCATGAACAATTTGTACCGTCATTTTGTACCTTGAAAAAATCGAGAGAAAATATTTAGAAAAGCCGAAGTCGCTGATCGCAGTTTCCGCAAGCATTTTTAAATTTTCCTCAAACAAACAAAAACTTTTAGGATCATTACCAGAAATTTTAAAATGTTTGCGGAAACTCCAATCAACCCTAACCCCTAACCTTTCTAAAATGTTTGCTGAAACTCCGATCAACCCGAACCCTTTTAAAATGTTTGTGGAAAAACAGAAACTGCGATCAGCGACTTCGGCTTCGTTTTATTTTTTTCTCTCGATCTTTTCAGTTTGTTTGTTTGCAGAAACATCCTAACCCTTTTAAAATGTTTACGGAAACTCCGATCAACCCTAACCCTTTTAAAATGTTTGCGGAAACTGCGATCAGCGACTTCGGCAAACTCTTAGGATCATTACCGGAAATTTAAAAATGTTTGCGGAAAAACGGAAACTGCGATCAGCGATGTTCTATTTTTTTCTCTCGATCTTTTCAGTTTGTTTGTTTGCGGATACCGCTAACCGATACAATCACCCTTTTTAAATGTTTGCGGGAACTGCAATCAGCGACTTCGGCTTTTTTTAATTTTTTCTCTCGATCTTTTCAAGGTACGAACGGACGGTACAAATTAGGTTGCACTCACGTGGAACAGGGGTCACCAACTGGTGGCCAAGGTATCAACGTACAAGTATAACCAAAAATTCTTTTCTCGAGCAGTTAAAGAGCATGAAGGCAAAAAATACTTTCCGGGAAGCATATTTTCGCTTTGCATACGATTCCACCGACCGACCTATCAGATTGTAGTTCTAGGTGGGGACTGGGGTCTCACATAAAGTTATTCCATTGTGATGGCCATCTACACTGTCCCAGTGGTTGATTAAAACTAGTGCAAAGTCGAATTATTATACTTCCGGGCAGTTGAAAAATATTTAGCTTAGTATTGTAAAAATGTTAATAATCAATAATTCTTGCCATGCTGGTAAGCACCGCAAGTGACATTTGTCTTATAATAATCAAAAAAAGACAATTTTATAGACTCTCACAAAAAAAATGAAAAACCAATTCATTGCTTTTTTAGAGGGAACGCTGTTCGTGTTCATGAGTTACAATAGAAACGTTTTTATGGTGATTTCCACAAGCGTTTGTTTCAGGCAGTGGTTATTTGACCGCCTCCGGTCTTTTAATCCGAAACACTATTTGACCGGTCATGACGTCACTACACAGGCACTTTTTTCTATTTCTCTTTCAAAGCATAAGACAAGAAGAGAAGAAAGAAGTGCCTATATAAGTTCTAAATTCGACACTTATATTCAATTGGGTCAGTGGCGCGTACAATAGTTCTCGGGCTGGTATTCCAGAGGGAATTAGTTTGATACTACCAGGAGGCGTTCTTTTTTTTTTAAACTAAATTTTGACCCAAAGTGACTCAATCGTTAGGCTGCTGTATTTTTGTGGTCAATTTTTAATTTGAGTAGCCTACAGCCCAATTTTTTATGTTTATGCCAATATGAGTAATGAAGTTGGAGTCTTTTCAAATACGTAGCTGATACAAACCAAAATTTGCACAGGCCTCGAAATTCACGTCATGTCCGCCGTCACAGCATGAGATGTCCGCAGGAAGTACCATCTAGATCGGTCATATTTGTCCGCCGAGAAATAACGCAGGAACTAGCGATACAAATAGTCATTACATAGCACGAACAATTGTTGCGATTGGGAGAATATAATTTCCCGCGGATTTTAGCGCGCATCTAGAAAATGTGAATATCATATCTCTTAGATTCCATTGAAGCAGAAAAACTTTCAGTTGTTAGGTTGCTTCAATGATTGATGACATTAAATCAGCGTAACAAAGGTGAATTCTTCGCTAAGAATCGATGGAAGCATGCGCAACTTAGTTCAAGTCTTACGTCACAATGTCTGGCTTTGATCTCCGAGTAATATTAATAAAGCAAGGTTGGTTACAAAATTAGATTATACAAGTAGGCTATTACAGCAGGATGCAGCAAAATTTGTTAAGTTTTCGTATTACAGTAAGAAAGAAAAGGCCCATGGAATATTCACTTTCGCTCACAGAACATGCAAAAATATATCATACCTAAAGAAAAATGCCTAGTGAAACTTTGCACAGCAGAAAATAGTAGCGGTAGTGTAGAAGTTTTCCGACTCGTGCCCAGAGCATTGTGACGCAAAATTCCACACGACCTCGTTCGGAGGAAGTTAATCAGTTATGCGGCGTATGCAGCTACACGGCGCTTTGACTCTTCAAGCGCGCCTGGTTAGTCTGATGAAAGCCTTCCAAACTGTAGCCATAGCTCTTAAATGGCGAAGAATTATCAAGATAAAGTGATTAAGCATGACGATCAAGGCTAAAACTGGTGTGTTCGCCGTGAAACTTAATTTGTCCGCCGAGATAGCTGCTCAGACCGGACACGTTTGTCCGCTGTCAACAAAAACGAATTTCGAGGCCTGTATTGCACTTCATGACTATAGCTACAACATTACGTTTTGCTGAGAAACGTTGTTTTTTTTCGGACATTTTGACCGAATTGACTACATATTTTTTCGGACATTTTGACCGAATTCACTATAAGTTTTTTGGACATTTTGCTAAAAAATCGGTCAATGACCGATAAATGACCGAAAAAAAAACCTAGGTTGGAGTTTTTTTAATTTGCTGGAATTTGAGAATTTCTCTGGGTTATTTTCGTTCGTCATAAGATGATGTGACTGTGTTTGCCGAACCACACATTACATTTTTGCTCTCTTTTTTACAAGTTAGGAATTAGTTTTACTCAACTGAATCAGGGGCGCGTACGATGTTTCTTCGGCTGGTATCCCCAAGGGTATAAGTTAGATACTACCCAGAAGCATTTTTCTTCAAACTAAATTGCCTGCTAAAAAACACTGCCTTAATAAAAGTAAACTTGACATTGATGAAACCATTTTATTTAAAGAAGTATATATATTGTATATTACTTTTTACAGCCACCAAACTAACTTGTTGAGAGTAAAAATGTAATGCGTAGTTAAAAAAGTCAAAAGTGTTGTTAAAGGAGCTTGGCCTGGCAATAGCGTTGTTCCACTAATTTTGTTGCTGTGGTATTCTAAGATCAATATTAATAGGGGGGTATGTTAAAATTAAAAAAATCTCAGTACCCCCCAAAATTGTGCCACTGGGTGTAAAAAAATATACTATGACAAAATTTTTGGGTTGCCCCTC
This sequence comes from Aplidium turbinatum, assembly GCF_918807975.1. Lineage (NCBI taxonomy): Eukaryota > Metazoa > Chordata > Ascidiacea > Aplousobranchia > Polyclinidae > Aplidium > Aplidium turbinatum. The sequence continues at coordinate 25,440,995 of NC_137482.1, forward strand.
CAGGAACTCCCTGCTACTGGGGGGTCTAACGAGCGATTTCCAAAATGCATGGGATTTGACACCTTACTTTTGAACCGGTGGTCATAGAAAGCTCGGACTAGTCTCAAAAGTTTTGTCTTGAAAAGTTAAGATAGGAATGTAACAGTTTCAGAAGTGTCAGGTGTATAGTTTGGTCCGTACAAACCAAGTTTGGCCCAAAATGACCCATTTAGCCTACCGCGATGGTACAAAATCGAAAATTTGGCAATAATTGGCCTGAATGAGTTGGCAATGGGCCTAAAATTTTTGATTAATAAGCTATGATAGGGTTGTAATATTTTTTCATGAGTCATATATGCCCGACTTGACTATGCTGCAGGCACATTATTTCCTGCAAAGATCAGAATGTGTTACTTTTTTTTCGTCAATTGATATGTTCAAATTGACATTGCCTAAACTAACAATTCTCAGCTCGATCGATGTTTGCTTGCAAGAACACTGTAACGAAGTTAAGAGCTTGCTTGCTCTATTCCTTCAATCTTTTGCAAAAGGCTTGGCAACTCAAAAAGGGTCTCTGTTTGGTTTTGGTCCTGCTGCAAATAAGGACACAGGATCACTGTTGAAAATTGGATCGGCAAGTGATGATGTCCTACAGAAACTGGATAATCTGCCAGTCCACAACCTCGGAGAAGAACGTAGTGTCGGATTAGCGAACTACAACATAAATATTTATGGTGAAAGAAATCTTGATACAGTCTCCAGAAGCGTAGTTCTCAATAAAAGCACGGATTTACTTGAAAATATTCAGAAGATTGACAAAAAGAAATGGGAAAAACCTGTACAGAAATAAGACAGCAAAGAAATTAGACTGCAATGGAATGAAAAGATGAAAGCTTATGAAGAAAAGGGTTACTCTAAAAAAGAAGCTCTTAATATCAGAGCAAAGCAGTAAACTTGCTGATTTAGATTTCCTGAAAGTGCAAAATCCACCAGGGCCTTTTACCGCTTCTGAGAAAGTGAGTGCTTACCTTCAAAGTGATGCTGTAACAGATCACATAACGAACGAAAGACTTTGCACTGAAGTTCGCTATGCAAAGAAGACATGCCTCTCCCTAAAATCAAGTGCTTCAATATTCTGATTGAAACGAGACTATAAAAATTCTAGATTTGAAGACTATGCCAACAACCTTATCAGCTAGTTAGATAATTCACGTTCATGTGCAACTATATGTTAACAATGTCAGACCTCCAAAGTGTGCTTTCTGCTATGCATTTGCTTGCAGAGGCAAATTCAAGCTCCACATCAAATGACCAGGAATCTGATTTTGCAGCACCAGCCTATCAAGTTGATGAGTTCATAGCTGCCATCTGAATTGAAGGAAGCTAATAACGCTGGTACCTTGCTAACATTGTTGAAGTTGTTAATGATGATGCCTTACTACTTACATACTTCAGGAAGGTTGGCAACAGTAGAGATGGAGAAATATGGATTTCCCTGAAAATCCTGAACTTCTTGTGTCATATGTCAGATCTGCCTGAATCAAATGCTGTGTTTCAAATGAAACAGTTCAACTATTGAATGAAGCTCTTAATAAAAAGATAAAAAAAACACTCATTTGATATCTGAAATTACACAATACTTCCATAACATTGGACCTTTGAAACATAACTATTATTATTATATACTTATTTGCGTCAGACAAAGCTGTCCATATCCAAAACAAAACAACAAAATAATAAACAAACTGCAAATGCACAAACAAACTATCATTAAATATTACGTAGCATCCTGTTCTTATTATTTTATCAGTAATATACACACTACAGTGACTACAGATGTCGCATTGGTAACTGACACGTACATATTATATTTATATTCCAAAAGAGCAAACATGGGCAAGAAAATTGAAAATGCTTTATAATGACTGGCTGTATGCCTACATTACAATCTTTACGACATTACCCAAAATGTCTCTGATTTTAAACGTAATGACGTCATATAATCAATCAATTTTCTACAACTAGACATGCATATGATTCATTTGAAAGTACTAATTCGAATCATAACGTTTTAAACAAAAACTTACCCCGGTTTCAAACTTATTGAGGTAAAATTTTGAATTTCATACAATTGCGATAGGCCAAATAGGCCGTTTTGGGCCAAAATGGGCCTGTCCATACACCTGACACTTCTGAAACAGTTACATTCCTATCTTAACTTTTCAAAACAAAACTTTTGAGACTGGTCCCAGCCTTCTATGACAACCGGTTCAAATTTTAGGTATCAAATTACATGTATTTTGACAATCACTCATAAAACCCCCCGGTAGCGGAGAGTTCCCGGAGGGGCAATCCAAATTTTTTTTATAATGTTTTTTTACTCCCAGTGGCATAATTTTGGGGGGTACTCAGAGTTTGTACTCAAAATTCGTCTTTTAACATACCCCCCCCTAATATTAACAACATGTAACGCTGGATACTGGATATGAAATGCGTTCTTTTCTAGCATATGAAATGCGTTCTTACCTACCTAAAATTTTATTAGTGTGGCCCGCCACAGCTCTCCTTAGTGCCAAAGTGGCCTGCATGCAAAAAAGGTTGGTGACCCCTGACATAGAATGTGTGGATACTGCAACGGGTGGCTACAAGGTGACCTGGAAGGTCTTCTAGCCAAGCAGCCACCCTCAACAAAGAAAAGGTAATAAATTAAGCATAAAAGATGCAATCAAAGAAGCGAAGCAGCTATCATAATATCCATTTATAATGAAAGTAGTTAGCTTGTGTTTACAGTGTTTAATACAAATTGTAACAAATATAATGTCCGCCTCGACATCTCAGTTGGTAACGCGTGACTTCGTGAACAAACAAGCTTCAAGATGAAGTAGCGCTGGTTCGACTTTCAGGGTGTGCGCTTGAGCAACGCATTCTAAGGACTGCTCTCCATTCAGCGTCACAATTGGATGGAATAATTTCTTAGCAACAACACTTCAACAATTGGAAATTTTACTCTGTTAATCTGTGGCCCTGTGTCAAAAGCCACAAGTATGCCAAACTGCCAGAAATTCCCTATCAAGGCTTTGTCAGTCCGAGGATAAAGATTCAAAACCAACCAACCAATTATATTCTTTTTTCTTAATTTGCTTTTAAATCAGGGTTGTTGGTATTTTACCCGACCCAAAAAAACCCGGGTGGGTTTTTTTGATAAAACCCACTTAAAAAAACCCAAAAAAACCCATAAAAAAACCCAGAGCATCATATTTGTCCAGTTTTTATTAGAAAATTAAAAAAATGAACAAAAACACTACAAGGCACTTAAAACAAACTTTACATTAGGACTTAAGGATGTGAATTTAAGGGTGTTCAATTTCGATTATTTGAATATTCGGAATTCGAAATTCAATTTATTTTCGATTTCCGAAATTCGATTTCGAATATTACAACTATTCACCACACTGCAAAATGTGATTTTATTAAAAGAAACGCTATGAAAATTCGCTAGAAAACACGAAAAAACGCCATGAAAATTTGCGAAAAAAGAACACAAAATAACGTCTACAGCTCCAGGCCCATGTTGGTGTTTAAGAACACAAGCTGATCGACATGGTCACCCGTCAGTCGGGATCTCAGCTTCGTGACGGTCAGGCCAGCTTTTGAAAACGTCGCTCCGCTGGAGCCGAGGTCGCTGGGGTCACAAACACCTTCTCGGCTAGCTTTTTCAGCAGCGGTAGCTCGCCTTCGTTTGCTTTCCACCAGGAAAGCGGATCAGCTTGCCTAAATGCAAGCTTCTGCTTCATAAAATAGAAAATCTCGTTTGAGATTGAGCTGATTTCATCATCATCACTGTTGTTGGAGTCTTCCATCTGGACCCTGCCCATGGAGAAGAGTTCCGTCAGAGTGGTCTGGCGTCTTCGCTCATCGCCTGTGTTGGCTCAACGTCGGGCTATCGGAATCAGAAGAACTGACACCTCCCGTTGGCTGCACGCGCGTGGAAGACAACGACGTTGCGCACAACTTTTCTCAATGCACATGTGCAGGACTGGCCGTTGGACCCGCGAGAGCGTGTGATAGTCACGTGATCGACGATGCGCATGCGTCGAAGTCTTTTTTCGCTTGCAAAATGCAACAAGACAGATTTCGCGCCACTCGCGTTACTTTCAACCGTGTTCAGCCGAAAGGACAGCTATAATTTCGAATATGCCTGATACGAAAACGAATTTCGAATATCACCTTAATCGAAATCAAATCGAAATTGAACACCCTTAGATGTGATTGTGAAGTAAATTTCCAAGAATAAACTGAAAACGCAGTGGATATTGTACACTGTACAGTACACAAAAATCAAGTAATGTCACTTTGTGTACACTACACTAAAACTCATTTATAAATGCAAAAAGGTCTTATACTTAAACTGGTGAAAGTACTACTCTACTGTAGTCTGTATATGATGTGAAATGCAATTTAGGAGGCTATTTACCAAATACAGTTCTGGATTCTAACGCATGGCTGTTTCAGAGCATTTGCCTAAATGGCCATAGGCCACGTAATCGCTCAATTGCTCATCCATCACTATATATAATATATATATAAATGATAAAAAATAAATATGATAAAAATAATAATAAATAAAAATAAATATTAAATATGATGGCATAAACGCTCCTTGCCTTCAAATCTAAAGCAAATGATGCAATAATGTGATTTCTACCACGGTAGCATCAACTTGGTATAGAAATCAGTGGATGATGCAACATCCAACTTGATCTTGAAATTAATAGATGATGCAACATTCAAGCAACTACAGGCCCTAGTGCATTATTTTATTGAGTTATGCAAGCATGTACTGTGAGTGAAAGGCACTTCATTCGTAAAAAGTAGTTTTGAGGTGAAATAAGCATGAATCTACCTTTTTTTTGCATCTTTTTTAAAAAACCAAAAAAAACCCGGGTTTTTTTAAAAAAACCCGGGCGGGTTGGGCTTTTTTAAAAAAACCCGGGTTTTTCTCAACCCTGTTTTAAATACAATTTTTTCTCATTTGTATCACTTCATTCAAATTTTTGGGGTGATGATTGCATTTAAATTGCCAAAAGTTTATTTCACTTGGTATACATAACTTTTGTAAAACCTTTAGAAATTAAAACTGGAATAGATTGATCAAAGGGGTGCAACCTATTTCGGGATGCAATCGATGTCATTCTCTGAACACGTCGTACCCCTGATGTCGTCCTTGAAAGCAGTGTTGCCAGATGTTCAACTTTTTTGTCCATTTAAATGTAGGTAGAAATTAGGGTTATTTGAAGCAAACTTTTTCAAGTCGAAACGAAATTTTTGCCATTTTTTTCTTTCTTTAATGAACACCTGAAAAAAACGTTACCATAGAAATTAAATTTTATTTTTGAAATCAGAGACTTTAAAATTGTAGCCAACGAAATTGATTTTTTTTTGATTGTTTATGAACTATACAATCCCGCAAGTTGTACCAAACTGAACAAATGACTTAACAAACACCACAATAAATATTTAAATGTAATTTAGCCTACTTACACAATTCTGCTTTTGTGGCCTACGCTTCAGCAAAAAAGCGTATTCCCAGGGAATATCAAGTCTTTTCGCCAGCGTTATTTATAATCACTCACTGGCTGGTTTTTTTTTGGTCATTTATCGGTCATTGACTGATTTTTTAGCAAAATGTCTGCAAAAAATATAGTCAATTCGGTCAAATTGTCTGAAAAAAAGCAACGTTTCTCAGCGAAACTTAATGTTGTAGCTAGTCAGGAAGTGCAAATTTTGGTTTGTATCAGCTATTTGAAAGGAAATATTTTCATCAGAAAAAATGACCAAAATACATAAAAAATGATCAAATTTTTTCAAGTCATTTCGGACAAATGACTGAAAAGTCTCAGCGAAAAAAACTCAGCTCACTGGAAACGATGTGGGCATTGGCGCTCATGCTGAAATGCAATGGCCCGCCGTATATGAAGTCTATTCGGCCACATTATTCATAATTACTCACCGGGGACGACATGGGCATTGTCGCTCAAGCTGAAATCTAACAGCCCAGCCGTAAATGAAGCTTTTTCTGGCGGTGTAAATAATTGCGCGTGCCGATGTATGAGGGGACGACATCAGGGGTACAACATCACTGCCACCCCCAATTTCGTACCCCGAAAAGATCAAGAGAAAAATAGAACAAAGCCGAAGTCCCTGATCGGAGTTTTGACAAACATTTCAAAAAGCCGAAGTTGCTGGTCGGAGTTGCCGCAAACATTTCACTTCTCAATGCTAGACTGCAGTTATATTGTTACCACTAGCCTAATGTGGATAGAGTTGCCGCAAACATTTCAAAATTAATTGAACTTCACTTTCTTCTTCTCAATGCTAGACTGCAGTTTTGTTATTGTTTGGCTTACTCTAACTATGTTTTCCTTCTTTCGGTATTCGAAAATGCGTAGTTTCAATAAAAACGTGAATCGTGGGCCGTATTGCATGACAGTCCCTATGAAAGACTTTTGCTCATTGTGACGTAGCCGTAACAGACAAGAAGCAAGACAGCGGAACACAATTGCATTGGAATTTTCTAGCTGTAGTAGCATTGGTAACACAACGTAGGCTAATGACAGTGTTTTATAGCTAAGCTATGGGCTACGTAACAGTTTACCGATTTTTTTTGCATGTTTTATTTATTTATTAATTTGCATCAGACTCAAAATGGTCCACATTACACAATCACACATAAAAGTAGAAACAAAGCAGATGCTCAACTCCGAAGAGCTGAATCGTAGTGTACCAAATACAAAGATTGATAATAACAGTCTGTTCGCATTAGTTCATAAATCCATTGATTGGAAAAGAAGTTACATCGGGTTCCAAACTGATATAATTTTTTACAAATGAGAGCTTGAAAAGTTGTGGTATTGTTATCAACGAATGCAGAGGTGATGCTGCATCGTCTCTGCAGATTAATCAACATTCTGTAACAATTATTGTATCCAACACGTAAGTGATTACTACTGGATAAAAGATAGTTACACCATAGTTGAGAGGCATACAATAGGAACGAACCAACACATTTTTAACAGCAATTGAACATTTGGAAAACCTTGCTTTTAACATGTTTCCAGCACAATACAAAAACTGCAATTGTCGTTTCATGTCTTCATCATCAGATAGCAAGTTGTTAACAATTACCCCTAAATATTTCACAGAGGTCTCAAAGCAGATATGTTTTTCATTTAAATATATGATCGGATTAAAGTCAAGTTTTAACATCTTGAACTTAAACAAAACACCAACAGTTTTGTTGCAATTAAATATAATGTCGTGAGAAATGGCATATGTACATTTGACAAACATTGATGAGTTTCTGGAGATCCTTGAATTGACACTTGGTGCAAAACGACATAAGTCATCAGCATACATTAAATCAGGGTTCCCCAAACTGTGGTCCTCGGACCATTGGTGGTCCGCGACGTCTGCACAGGTAGTCCGTGGCACTATGACAAGAACTTAAAAAGTCACACATAGGCTATAGCCATAGGCGTCGAAATAGGGTGGGCCGGGTGGGCGGCGTCCATCCTGCTGTGAAACGAGAGTGGGCAAAATATGTTTCGCCCACCCTGTTTTCATGACACTTATGAAGTGTTTGTTACAATTATTTCAGTTTTTGTTAAACGCTGAATTATCCAACCAACTGCAGCGCAACTTCTTGATTTACGCTACCGTATGTCTCTCGCTAGGTATCCAACAGAACAAAGTAATTCCGCAACAACGCTGTGTTGAAAAAAATGCGTTTGGGTACACTTTGACATCAAGCCAATACGCTGTAAAACCGCCGAACTCATGTCTCTCTCACTTGGGACGACGCACGTTGAAAACCTGTCTAGAACAAAAAGCCAAGACAATTAGAATCTGTGTGGCCTAGCTTTTCGTGGTAATCGAAATTGCGCTGACAAGTGTGTCTGTACTTGAAACGCTAAATCGGATGCGCGCATTTACCGCACTCCTCTCTTCTAAAAGAACATGTCGTACGTTTCCTCTATTTAGGCTACATACCGTATTGAATATCGTCGCGGTTAGAAACAAAAATCAGCATCTGCAAACCATTTTCAGTACTCACTGCATTGTTGTTGCTACGGCAACTGCCACACGCTGGCAATTCCTGGTGAGAGAAAGCCACATTTGATCTTTTCTTTGAATGGTCTCACTTTCGTTACATCACAATCAAACTTCAGTTCCGGGTCAGCGTAAGGGAATATGAATATGACATCATAATGAATATGACATCATAATGAACATGACAATAAAATAACCGATACAAACTAAACACGTACTGAAACAATCGCTTTTTACAAATCTTTCCTCACAAACTTGTTGCTGGGTATAAATTGAGGCACCGCGCGATGTTGTCTTTTCATTATTATTGAAAAGTTAAACATGAAGCAAAGTCAAACATCTATTCGTGCATTCTTTAAACCAGCTTCCAAAAGGTGTCGAGATGATAACGCTGAAGAAGCCACGGCCAGCACGAATGAACGTAGAGATTACATTGATGAAGAAAGCAGTGCTTCAAGGATGGACAGTGGTGAAGTCAATGTCTCAGGCAATGCACCGGTAGTTGTAGAAGACAGCATGAGCCAATTGAGCCATGGATCTCTACCTACTCCATTTGACGTTAGCATGCTGCCGGATCAGCTTCCGGCGCGGGAAGGTCGTGTGTTGCAAGGGAAGCTTTTTTCCGAATTCCAGTGGATGCGTCTTAACCCTGATGGTATTTGTTACTGTAGCTGCTGTTTGTGGGCCTCGGAAAACAATCGGTTATCTGTTGCAGACCAACGGAGCCAGACGCATCGCAACAAGTTTGGATGGATGTATTTCTGTATGTCATTTATATTTAGGAGCAAAATGGTTGGAACGCCTGGTTAATCTAATCAAAAAATAAAGAGCCCAAAATGTAGATACCAAACTCATGTTCAGCAAACAAACGTTTCGAAAACTATACTGTCTTCATCTTCAGTGTTATAAATGTTTTTGTTTATGCTGAACATGAGTTTGGTATCTACATTTTGGGCTCTTTATTTTTTGATCATTTATATTTGTTGTTGGGTTTTTTTATCAGTGCTTTCGGGTAGCCTATGTACGCCTATTTCCAACAGATTACATTTCTTTCCGTCTTGGTTACGTTTGCTTTATTGTATAATGTCACGCTGCATCTTGTTTCTATTTCGGAAATTCTGAATACATTTTCGCCAAACGTACAGTAAGTAGCGTGATCAATTAAAAAATTATTTTGAGTCTGACAAAGTTGGTCGAATAAACCATTTTCTGTTCAGGACTACTTTACAACTGAACTCGTGCTGCGTGATTGAATGGTCACATTGTACGTAAACTTGGCGCGGTACAAAACCGCAATATCCGCACAGTCACCTGTCCGAACATTTTGCGGCAAATCCGAAGGCGCCACTTTAAAGATAACAGGGACCATCACGAGTCACGCGCTTTTTAGGTCGCAAAGGAAAACATAACAGAAGTTTGTTAATTTAGCAGCACTCATAATATCGCAAGGCACAAGAAAGCAAACATCAAATCTATTAAAGCTTAATTGCTGCAGCGACGCTAAACGCAGTCTTTGTGAAAAAGACTAACCATTGCGAATTTTGCGAACATACACATTCAATGAAATCTGTTTGAAAACTCTCGCCCTCCCAGAATGCCTCTCTTCTAAGAAAAAATCGACGCCTATGGCTATAGCCTACGATGTACTGTACAGTAGGCTAGCCTACGTACCCTGTCAAAGATAATTGCCGCAGTTCTTTACAACTAAAATGTTTTCAAAAGCTTTTGCTATCCAGTATCGTAAATCTTACTTGTTGCACCTTCGTTGCAGTTAAAAAGTTGTTTACGAAAAATTAGTTGTCCGTGGCCCAAAACATTTCACAAATAGTGGTCCGTGGCCCAAAAAAGTTTGGGAAACCCTGCATTAAATGATTAAGACAGGAATTGCCAAACTCATATCCTTGCACTGTCATAGTATATTTTTCCAAATCTTATTCTATTTGAATAAGCTTAACTTGATTGATTGATTGAATCTTTATCCTCGGACTGGGAAAGCTTCTTGCAGAGCTTAATCCTGGCAGCTTTGTATACTTGTAGAGGCTCCGAATCACTGACGCAGGCCCGGTCACCGAGATTGACAGAGTGAAGTTTGTTGAAGATTGTTGTTGAAGATCTGATTGTTGAAGTCTTGTTGCCAGGGAACTATTCCATCCATTAGATGCCACTGAATGGAGAGTAGTCCTTAACGTGCGTTGCTCAAGCGCACACCCCGAGAGTCGAACCAGCGCCGCTTGATCTTGAAGCTTCTTCGTTCCAGAAGTGACGCGCTAACCAATTGAGCTACCGGGGCGGACTGAAGATGATCTAGCTGCTAGCTGATCGAAATCGATTTTTAGCTATACAGACGAAATCGGTTAATAGTATACTGCTTAAACGTATCAATTGTTTATTTGAATCAAAACCTGAAATCCCAAACCAAATCCAATCTAACGTTAAGTAAAAACATCGGTTAAGCGCTGGGTTTTTTTTTTTCGGTCATTTATCGGTCATTGACCGATTTTTTAGCAAAATGTCCGAAAAAAATATAGTCAATTCGGTCAAAATGTCCGAAAAAAATATAGTCAAATCGGGTGTTGCAAGGTTGAGTTTCGCTAATGAACGTTGAAGAAAGTTTTCTCAGATAAAACATGACAACGTTTCTCAGCGAAACTTAATGTTGTAGCTCATAGGCACCTAACTATTTTTTTGGCCGTGGGTGCGAAAACGTGTTTCATCAGCAGCAACGTAAATTCAGCAAAATGTCACGCAGATGGATGACGTAATTATGTCGTCACACTAGGATTGCTTTTATTGCCACACTCGGAGTTATCGCTACGTTCGACCTACCGTTAATTATTATAAACAAAACTCGACCACTTCGGTTAAGCAAACACATGCCATGCGTCTGCATAAACTAGCGGTTGATGGACTGCGACTCTTTAAGCTAAGCACAACATAAAGTTTAGCAACGAATTAGATTTATTACCATGAAACAAGAGACGAAAAGGTTTACTAAAAAGTAAAAGGTATACTGTAAATGGAATGACAATGTCTTGAAAATGGAATGCAAATACTAACTTGATTATACGCTTGAAAATGTACCTGTTGAAAGTAAAATCATTCACGTTTACAGCAATTCAACAGCGCGTCACCTTGAATAACTTAAATTTAGAAGTTGCTCACATCCGTAAACAGCTCTTGAAAAATAGTTATGGAGAGACGTTTGATTATAGCTCCCTTTTCACTAAATATCGCAACTTATGACTGACCTGCTTTCTACTTTATGGCTGACCTGTTTTCGTGTTGCAGATGAAACAAAAGATGCGCATGTTCCCCGCCTTTGATCAGGTTTCTTTGGCAACGGTCGTGTGTGCGCCATGCAGTTTGCGCGAGTCCGTTGTTGCGTTGATTATTCCGCATGTGCGCAATGCGGTTTGTAGCCTACAAGCCCTTGTTGCGTTGATTGGTGGTGCCGAGACTTCAAGTTCATTTTCACAGCGAGCGGTTCACTGCCGCGACAATTCACTGCAGAGGTTTCGACTTTCGAAAGCAACATCGAGTCTGTTTGCAAGCGCATAAAGCTAAACGCACGCTCCGTCTATGTAGCAAATTATGTTGTTTTTGGGTGCATTCAACATCTGATGACATTGAATCGACACAAAATCGTAGATTTTTGCTATGTCGCAGGCAGCAAAATCTGTCATTTTTACATTGATTCAACGTCTACAGACGTTAAATCAATGTAAAAATGACAGATTTTGTCTGGTGTGGAATTGTAGCATCCTACTCGTTCTAGTGATTATTTATCGCGAAGCTGTTGCGGTTTGCATTCAAAAAATGTTGTCCTGCTGCCGATCGCTAGTTCATCTATTGTTTTACGTATCAATACAGCATAAAAAGTTGGCGCCTATGTTGTAGCTAGTCAGGAAGTGCAAATTTTGGTTTGTATCAGCTACTTGAAAGGAAATATTTTCATCAGAAAAAATGACCGAAATAAATAAAAAATGACCGAATTTTTTCAAGTCATTTCGGACAAATGACCGAAAAGTGTCAGCGAAAAAAAAAACCCAGGTTAAGCGTATACCGCTTAAAAGAATAAGTCGGATAAAAGCATCAGGATTTGCTTCTAGTTTGCCTACTTCATTCATTTAATCGTATAATTGTACCCGTTAGCGAAAAGAGAATGTCTCTTTTTTGCTTCGCATAATTGTTTGCAGTTCAAAGGCGAAATGAAGCAAAGGTGAGACAGACGCAAGCGATCAAAACAAAGACAAGTGTCTGTAATCCCAGGCCATAATCTTATGTGCTAGACATCGCACTACAAAGAACCAATTTTCGCACAGCTGGGCTTCATTAAAACAGAAGAGCACACAAAAGGAATAATCACACTTCCCAATAAAGAAGTTTAAATGCTTTTGATGTCATCGGTCGGCGACTGGCCTTGCAAGGAAAGGACACGGACAAATTATTTCGGCTTGAGAGGGAAGTGTTGAAAAGAATGTCTAAAAGTTTAAACCAGAAAACTGTGGAGAATTTTTTTTTAAATTGCTGAAAAAAAGTAGCCTATTGTTGTGAAATGCAGTGCGTAATTTCATTTGTTGCAGTATTGTTCAGTTGAAGAACATTGCAAATGAATTATTTTACCAGACATGGCAAAACACTTGAAAAAAAACCTTTGCGATTTCAAAACAAACAATGAGTGTGAGCTGTGTTTTTCCACCATACCACTATTTTCGTAGGCCCTTTTCCATACTCAAAACTACACAGCTGGTACAGAGCTAAAATTAGCCCGCTTGAATCAAAATCTTCAACGTCAAAGTTCGCGTTGTGACGTCACAGAGATCGGTGATATGAAAGATTGCCGATTTGCAGTCCGATTGCTGCAGTTTGCAGAAAAATGCTTTGATGGTTCTCCCAGTCAGCAAAGCTGATCTATTTTACATCGTTTCAACGTCTGCAGACAATAAATCAATGTAAAAAAGACCAGTTTTGCTGGCTGGGACATACAGCAGTGGTATGTTAACACAGAACTAGGAAATTCTTTAAAGTATAACCAGAATTGTAAACAGTTGTAGGAAGTATCAGTGGTAATGTGCGTTGCAGCCTAGTCAGCACAGACATCTTCTCAACATTACGCCCATTCACAATAAACCTTTTTTTAGTAAATTGGTTAAACGAATCAATCGTATAATCGTATCAAAATGTCTGGCAAATAGGTGATTCGATTAACCGATTTCGTCTGTATTATGATTGAACTTACTGTGAAAATAAATTTCTTTGCATCACTTCGCTGTTGTTAACGCTTTGATGGTAAGTAATTAGCAAAACGACCGGAAAGAGGTTAATAAAACTGATAGCGGGTTTCCACTCTGCTTGAGATCATGATTTTTTGTGCTTTATTTCGATAACTTCACTGTCTTGATCGTTGTTATCAGGCCCGGATTTAGGGGGGGGCAGTTGCCCCGGGCCCCCCGACTTTTGAAGGGCCCCCCTATGTGGAAAAAAATGTGATTTTGTGTTATTTTTTTCCGTTTGGCCTTTAAAGTTTCTGCAAAATGCTGTGCAGTACTGGACTGATGCTACTGTAGACGTAGAGACGGTTTTTCGCGCCGTAGGCGCAAAAAATTTTTTTGCACGGGGGCCCCCTGATCTAAAAGTGCCCCGGGCCCCCCATCAGCTAAATCCGGCCCTGGTTGTTATGCACTCGCACGAAAAGGAAATGAATCGGCTTGTATTCCAACTGTTCCAATTATGAGCTAACAATATCAAAATTTTTAGTACTGCGTTTGTATGCGTAAAACTAATCGTTTCAAGCAGCGGTTTAAATAAACTCGGTTTGCGACCTAGATGTCAATATAAACAAGACGGTAAGCTTAATCAAAGACTATTTTAATTGAGTAAAATAGCGTTATGGTTATGACATCATCACCTTTCTCGCCCCACAAGGTTTTTTATAAAAAGTCGGCGCCTATGCAAATAACGATAGCACAAGTAAACAGAATTATGGCCATTACTAGGCCATGGCCGCCGGCTGCTTTAAGGCTTGCATCTAGACCACAAACAACATCTAAAAATCATTTTTTGGGCCTAAAAGTGCACAAAAAGCGATCAAATCAACTTTTCCAACCTCGAGTTTTAAATTGTCTGTTTAAGCCTTTATGCTCCTTTATTTTTTCCGAGACCAAGCATGACCTACCAGAGCTCTTTCCCGGCTACCAAATTCTTACACTTTACAGGTCTGCTATTGTATTTTGCAAATCTTTTTCAATCGTTGGTTCTCGTGGATAAATTGTCATTTTTAGACTGCTGATATATGGGACGGCAAAACATTTCTATTTGCTACAATATAAGTTTTCATCATAAGTGTCAAGCAATCTTCAACTAGCCCGTGGACTATTGCAATGCCATAAGTATATGCTATTTTTCAATTTCAGGATTTTTCCTTACAAAGTTTGTGTGAAAGAAGACAGAGTCACCAAAGATTTGTTCAAGCTCAGTCTGTCCAGTGATAAACCGCCACAGAAACGTCCTTCCACCCGGAGAAGAACATTTTCCGAGATTGAAGCAAGGTATGATATTTCACCATTTTGTAATGCAGCTGGTACAGTCAGCTGCAGAAGACAGTTAGCAAATGATATGTAGAGCATATTTAAAGAATACTTGTTTGGAAAGAAAGTTGAGAGGTTACCAGTAAGCTGTTTTTTCTTAACAAAGCCTTTGCAGTAGGCTAAATGTAAAGCAGGTATACAAGTAGTTGAATTTACAAGCATAACCGTGAGCAATTGAGCATGCAGTGAATATCCATGCCTGATGCTAATAGCGCAATGCAGGTTGTCATAACAAGATTTATTAAACTACTATCCCTGGACTTTCTTTTGTTTTCTTCTATATTGTGACTTTTCTGCATGGGTTTTTAATGCTGATTTCAAAAATATGCATAAAATTTTTTTTAATTAACGTCTTGGAAGTTATTCGCTGTTGCTTAGCAACAACTTTTCATACAAATTACAAAAATCTCCTTTAAAACCCCTTTACTTTTAACCTAGTACGCTGATATCTAGATTATCTGAAAGCACTTCTTCAGCTGAAGAATTAAAAAAAAAAATTATTAAAATTGGACAATCGGTACCAGAGTTATAACTGTTTAAGTACCCAATTACGCAGTCACGCATGACTGATTTTTGTTAATTTATTGCCAAATGATACTAAAAAATGGTGGAAGTTGCTGTCAAGGGGTTTTTAGGGGTAAGGAGTTCAAAAAATATATTAAAAAGTGTCTCAGAGCAACAGAAAAAAAGTTATTTAAAAATTGGTATGAACACTCGAACAGTCATGTATGAATAATTTTGTCGCAGTCGCTTCATTCCTACAACGAGATGTATTCTTTAGGCACCACAAACGTTAAATGCCTGGAGTCATGTACAGTATAACGTGGAACCGATCATCTCAATGTAGCTAACATCTGGGTACCCATTGCACTTGATGTTAGAATACACGCTTCATTGCTCGGAAAGAGCTCTGATCAAGTGCAGGATGGTCACGGTCTGCCACAATTTCAATAGCATCTCTCACCCAGCATAATGTAGTCTATGTATCTAAATCATGTGGAAAAAAATGGACTAAGTCAGCTGAACTTAACGATAATCTTCTGTAATGCATTTCAGGTTTCACTGTTGATCAGTTAGCATTTTCTACTTGTATCTTGTATGATTATATAACGTATTGTATACACATCTGTCTAATATTCTGTGTGTATTCATTTATCCATCACGGAGCTGAGGAAGAATAAAATGAACAATGGTGATTTGCTTGGTAATTTGCAGCCTTTAAAACATTTTAAGGAAGGACAATTTGGACCAACTACTGGAGATGTTCTTCAGAAATACATATATCATCTTCAATTAAATCCTCGTAACCACCAGAGTGGGAAGCTCGCAGCTTGGGATACAGCAGTATGTCTAGCAAAAGTATGGCAGCCTGCTTGCATTCCACTGATAACAAAACAAAATATCCAAAACAAAATTATTTGTTTGGTTGATGGATACAAGAAATACAAACATGCCAAAAAGGAATCTGCTGCCTTAATTAATTTTCGAGAAACACTGACAACATGGTTATGATATCTGCTAAGAATGCTGAAAATCTTATTAACAAAAACAAAACATTGCTACCAGAAGGTAAGACAGAAGATATACAGTTTCTTAAATTACTTGAAACAAACCAACCAGCATCTCTTGGACCCCTTGATAGAAATAGGTTGAAACGCGTCAAGAATTATGCATTGAAGAATCGAATAAAGGTAATAAAGTATGATGTATGTTTGTTCCAGATCTTTCTATCAAGGGGTCCAAGAGATGCTGGTTGGTTTGTTTTAAGTAATTTATGAAACTGTATATCTTCTGTCTTATCTTCTGGTAGCAATGTTTTGTTTAATTGTTAATGAGATTTTCAGCATTCTTAGCAGATATCATCAACCGTGTTGTCAGTGTTTCTCGAAATTAATTAAGGCAGCAGATTCCTTTTTGGCATGTTTGTATTTCTTGTATTCATCAACCAAACAAATAATTTTGTTTTGGATATTTTGTTTTGTCATCAGTGGAATGCAAGCAGGCTGCCATACTTTTGCTAGACATACTGCTGTATCCCAAGCTGCGAGCTTCCCACTCTGGTGGTTACGAGGATTTAATTGAAGATGATATATGTATTTCTGAAGAACATCTCCAGTAGTTGTAAATGTTTTAAAGGCTGCAAATTACCAAGCAAATCACCATTGTTCATTTTACTCTTCCTCAGCTCCATAATGAATAAATGAATACACACGGAATAATTAGACATAAGTGTATACAATACGTTATATAATCATACAAGATACAAGTAGAAAATGCTAACTGATCAATAATGAAACCTGAAATGCATTACAGAAGGTTGTCGTTAAGTTCAGCTAACTTAATTCATTTTTTCCACATGATTTAGATACATAGACCACATTATGCTGAGTGAGAGATGCTATTGAAATTGTGGCGGACCGTGACCATCTTGCACTTGATCAGAGCTCTTTCCGAGCAACGAAGCGTGTATTCTAACATCAAGTGCAATGGGCTCCCAGATGTTAGCTACGTTGAGATGATCGGTTCCATGTTATACTGTATATGACTCCAGGCATTTAACGTTTGTGGTGACCAAGGAATACATCTCGTTGTAGGAATGAAGCGACTGCGACAAAATCATTCATGCATGACTGTTCGTATCAATTTTTTAATAACTTTTTTCTGTTGCTCTGAGACTGTATTATACTTAATATATTTTTTGAACTCCTTATCCCCAAAAATCCCTTGACAGCAACTTTCACCATTTTTCTAGTATCATTTGGCAATAAATTAACAAAAATCAGTCATGTGTGACTGCATAATCTGGGTACTTAAACGGTTATAACTCTGGTACCGATTGTCCAATTTTAATAATTTTTTTTTTAAATTCTTCAGCTGAAGATGTGCATTCAGATAATCTAGATATCAGCACACTAGGTTAAAAGTAAATTTTTTTTAAAGGGGATTTTTGTAATTTGTATGAAAAGTTGTTGCTAAGCAACAGCGAATAACTTCCAAGACGTTGATCAAAAAAAAATGTTATGCATATTTTTGAAATCAGCATTAAAAACCCATGCAGAAAAGTCACAATATAGAAGAAAACAAAAGAAAGTCCGGGGATTGGGGAGGTCTACTATCGGTGCCCATTGTTATTTAACGATAAGCAGAGATTTTTTACGATAAACAGAAGCCTATTCGAAACGAAACTTCTATTGTCAGACACAGGGCTGCGATTTTTTCTTTCTTGTCGAACGACCAAAAATTCTGCGTTTGTTTGTCGAATAGTGGTATGACGTCACAAGAGTCAGATTATAAGCGTTTGGTCGCGAATTCAAAATTGAGAATGCTTTGCGACGTTAGGCTACTAAACGCTATTAGCCGGAAGTTTACCTGAATGATAAGTTCCAAAGTGACATGGCAATGCTTCTCTCGATAGCTCCTTCGAACAGATCCCATACTTCACTCGCTGTTTGCTGAACCTTAACCGCTTCTCGGTAAGATCGACCAAAGTTTTTGCCATCCGTGTTGTCGGAGGATTCTTTCGTTTTTAGTCATTATAGGATACTGACTAACTGAAGACTATCCTATCTGTAGTTGGGCAAAGCTATGCTGTTCTTAAAACTTGCCTATTACCTTGCCTTGTCCACTCCCAGTGACTACCTACATTTCTTCTAGAAGCGAACTCTTATATATAGCGACCTTTCTTATCTGTGTTTCTGATTCTGAACATCTGGTCGGAAACTAGGCTATTTTCTGGATGTAAAAAACTTGCGTAATAACTAGGCTTTATTGTGTTCTTTTATTGTGTGCTTCTGCGATTATTTTCTCCTGTATCAATCACCTGCTTTAAGTTATATAACGGAAAGGAAATCTTAAATTTGTTTTCGTCATCATGCACTGGCTACATAAATCTATCATTTTTAAATCTTTCAAAGGATGGCATATCGCCTGGTGCGAGACAAATTTCCTGCAGATGTCCAGACTTCCCAGCCAGCAAACTTGTTTATACATGTCATGCATTGTGATTCAACGTCTGTAGACGTTGCATCAATGTAAAAACGATGGGTTTTGCTAGCTGGGTTGTGTGCTTTTGTGAATGTGCAAAATTGCCCATTACGTAATCACAGAAACTCTTTTAGTGGATGGAAGTCGAGTTGCAACCGTGTTTATCTGTCTACTATTCTTTATTCACATTGCAAAACATTTCTGCAATCTTGGAACAACAAGTGCATAAGTCAGACATAAATATAAACTTGCAAACACGTTGACAACTAAAAGTAGCCTACTTCGGTTATTTTATCTATAAAAGAAACCCGTTGTGTCGAATAGCACGAAACGTGTGTGGCGAAATGTTTGATGGCAGGCGTTAGAACAGTGGTTCCCAACCTGGGGTTCGCGGACCCCTTGGGGGTGAGTGAGAAAGCATTTGGGGGTTTGTGATTACCTTGATGAATTTTGGGCAAAAACTTTGTTCTATATGCACGAATGGAGCACCAGCTATGCTCAGGAACAAATCCGGATTTGCTGCTTTAGTAATAAACTAAACTCCTCCCGTGGTTGTTATCAATTGCTTCTTGCACAGGTACGCCTTAGCAGTAAAAACTTTACTAGCAAGTCTCAAACAAATTCTGAGGAATTGCGTGAAATTTGTTAATTTTATCAAAAGCAGAGCTGTAAACCTCCATACTTAGCGCTCTGTCAAGAAGTAGGGTCAGATGACGGAGAACTTTTGTATCATTCTGAGGTACGTTGGTTATCTAGAGAAGTTTTAAAACGACTGCAGCAGCTAAAAAATGAGATATCAACTCTTTTGAAAGCAAAAGGAAGTCCCCTTTCAAAATTATTCGAGAGTAAAAGTTTTCTATACGGCATGGCCTACTTAGCCGATATTTTCGGTCATATTAACAATGTTAATCGTGGCATTCAAGGACCAGGTGTGACAGTAATTGATGCAGCTGAAAAACTGAAAGCGTTTTTAGCCAAGTTGCCGGTTGGAAACGCAGATTGGAAGCAGGTAATTACGCTAACTTTCCAATGTTAGAAGATCTTGATGGATGAAACTCAAAGAGAATGTACTCTTTTGATCTCTATGAGAGAAAAATTTTGCGCACACTTGAAACCCTGCAAATCTCATTTCAATGTTATTTTAATTTAGAACTCCTGCCGAACGAAGTTGAAACATGGATTCGAAATTCTTTTCTTTTTGACTTGAACAACATTAGCGATGACGATCTCAGTAAAGATGATCTAATCGATTTGAGATCAAAAGAGTTATTACGCATTGAGTTTCATTCAAAAGCTGTGGAAGAATTTTGGTGCTCATAACTGCAAACCTACCCATTCTTGGCAAAGCAAGCGATTATTGTTTTGTAACCATTCATAACCACTTACCTTTGCGAGGCAGGATTCTCAGCTCTTGTTACAATAAAAACAACAGCGAAATCGCCTGGCCAGTGGACGTTGAAGATGACATGCGTTTTGCATTGTCAAAAACTCAACCACAGTTTAGTCGTTTAGTTCAGGAAAGACAACAACAACCATCTCATTAAATTTGCTTACGTTGAAAAAGTTTCGGCATGGCACTTTGGGTCACCTTAATATTCAAATAGTGCTGACATTTCTTGAACAATTCATTCATTTGATTATTTGAGCAACTGTTTAAGCTGATAATTGCCGCAGGAGTCACAGCGGCAATGCAATATGACACCGTACAGTAGTTGAGTAGCATAATTATTACAATAGTCAATAGTACTGTGATTGAACTGACTCGTGTGAAAATAAATTTTTTTGCAATAGTCAATAGTAGGTTAATTGAGTTTCAGGCAAAATTTAGGTAGGGGTCCGCAGAATTAATAATTTGTCTAAAGGGGTCCGTGACAACAAAAAGGTTGGGAACCACTGCGTTAGAACTTCAATCAAAGCATTTTCCCCGCAGTGTTCAAAATGTTCTGGAAGAGAAGTCTCCTTTCCATAAAAATAGCGGCTTTTTTCATCTGTATTTCTGAACATCTGGTCGAAAACTAGGCTGTTTTTTACATGTGAAAAACTTTCATAGCAAGTATCCAACAGTCATTTTACCAGAGCAATATTGTTAATTGGCTCAAACGGCGAAATACAAACTGGCATAGACGATGACAACTCAACGTAGCCTAGGTTATTTCATCTATAAAAGAAACCCGTTGTGTCGAATAGCACGAAACGTGTGTTGCAAAATGTTTGATACCAGGCGTTGGAACTTCGATCAAAGCATTCTCCCGCAGTGTTCAAAATAGCTGCGCTGACGCCTTGGGAGTTTCTCGTGTGAAGCGTCGCTTTTTGATTATGCTTTGAAGTACCTGGCACGAGAAAGTTTACGTAAGTCAGCACTTTTATGATTGCATCACGTGATGCCCCCCCCCCCCCCAATTGTTTCTTGACCTGACGACATTTAGTCCTCTCTCAGTTTTTTTCCTTTTTATTTTCCTTTTTTTCGTTTTTTTTTTTTCCATAAGGCACGGCGTTTGTCGAATAGTGATGGCGCGTGTCGAGTGACCTCGTCACCGAAAAAGGCAAAAATTGCAGCCCTGGTCAGACATAATAAAAGCTTTCGTATCCCCTTCTTTAGATATCTCTGGACCAGCCAAATGATTGTAAGGTTTGGACTTTAGATAAAAAAAAACTATTGATTTGTTTTCTTAATGCTTGCTTCGGATTATTCAGTACCGTACTCACATGTACAATACTTGAGTGTATATCATTGAAATGGCTCAGCAATGGTATGGAATAGACTGATGAATGCACATCTCTATGGCATATACAAATTTTTTCTTTTCATTGGACTTGGAGCTAATAAGAGGTGAGTCTCATACTTGATCTAAGCATCAGGAGATGAGAAGATAAGGTTTTCATTGTACCAAGCCTTCGGCACTAATGAGAGTAGGGTGGCCAGTTCCATTCTCTCGGCCGCCTTTCCTTCAGCAACTATGCCCATCCAATTTATTACTCCCTGGGTAGAGGTGAGCGGTATTTTTCAACAACCAGCTGAAGCCGGGAGTCGAACCAGGATTGCATGATTGGGAAGCCTTATCCGCTGCACCATCCCACTGCCAGAAGCTGATATTTAAGGCAAAATATGTTTTTACCAATTTGTGATTTACATGGTACATTTAGAAGCAATGCTTTGTTAAAGCAGATAATGAATGACCCTCTGAGTATTTTAAGCCAAAAACTAGCTTTCTAGCTTAACCAGTTCTCAAGTGTTTTGAGGACGAAATTTTTTGACTTCGAAACTCACATGACCATTCAGGCCATTTAACCAATAACCACCTGAGTAGTGAGTACAGGTAGCAGGTGACCTTAACTACTTTGGAAATTGTTTTGGAAAGGCCACTTGTAACACATCTGGATGTGGAAAAAAAATTTCCTTCACTCTAAGCCAGGGGTTCCCAACCTTTTTATGTTCTCGTACCACTTAGCCACCACGGATTGTCGACACGTACCACTATTTTCAGAACAACTAATTTGATCCAATATTAAATTATTTGCAAGATGATGAATCTGGATGTAAAGTCAGCGAAAGTAGCAAAATTACCAACAAAATATCACAGAGTCCATTACACCACACAGCACAGAACGCATCAGAATAACAAAGAAAAAGATACAACTAAACACAAACACAATACAACTAAATTTAATGAGATTTTTGTTTATCATTCACCAGTTGATCGATGCGTGGCATAACTTTGCTAATAGCACATCTGAAGTCATGTCCAGGGGCACTTAGTCGGTTTCGATTTTTTGATTTGATGTTCATAAGAATAGAAAATCCCTGCTCGCATTCCCAAGTAGAAGGAAAAATCAGTAGTTGTGGAATAGCGTGGGAAGCTAGCGTTGGGTATGAAGAAGCCATACTAAGCCAGAAGTTTATTGCAGAACATTCTTTGCGGTGTTTTTTTGCTGTCTGATCCTCCTGCATGTCTATCAGTTCCTCTTGTTCTCCTGTACCAACAGGTAGGTCGGCTGGGTCCACTGAGAAAGGATCTGTGATGTATGGGCAGCTTGTGATATCTGGAAAGTAATGCTGCAATTCAGCAGTTAGCAGCGAGAGGTGCTGGGTAATTTCTCTGGAAAAGTCATCACTGATTTCCATTTCAAGGGCTGACGGAAATTTATACATACCATAGCGCTTGTTTTCCACATTTTTCCTCCATAATTCCACCTTTCGGATAAAAGCTCCCAGTTTTGAAACAAAGTTTACGACAGTGCAGTTTTACCCTTGAAATGACAGATTTAAATGATTGAAAGCTTCAAATATATCTGACAAATAAGCCAATTTTGCATTGAATTCCTCGTCCTCCAGATCGTTTTGAAGTTCATGGTCTTTCTGTTGGAAAAATAAAAGTAATTCATTCCTCATTTCAAAAAGACGCTTAGTTGTATTTCCTCGAGAGAGCCATCGCACTTCTGTGTGATAGAGGAGACAAGTGTGGTCTGAGCCGAGATCTTCACAAAGAACTTTAAACAATCGAGTATTTAAAGCTGATGTTTTAACAAAATTTACGATTTTGACTACCCTGTTCAAGCACATTAACAACTTTGCAGGAAGAACCTTTGTGCAAAGAGCAAACCTGTGTATGAAACAGTGAACACTTATGACGCGAGGTGACACAGCTTTGACATGGGCTGGAAATCCAGACTTTCTACCGAGCATAGAGGGAGCCCCATCTGTCGTACATCCGACAAAATTTCCCCAATCCAGTTCATTTTCCTTGAAAAAATTATCTAAAGTGTTGAAAATATATTTTCCTTTTGATGTAGTGGACACCTCATGATTCAACAATAATTCCGTTTTTACAGCATCGTTCTGTGTAAAGCGGACGTAGACAAGCAGTTGGCAGCAGTTTGTGATATCTGTGGATTCATCAAGTTGTAAGGCAAATCCAAACTTCGAATCTCTTACTCCTGCAATCACTTGGTCAGTGACATCAACTGGCATTTCCTCGATGCGTCGTTTCACAGTATTGTTAGAAAGCGATACACTATCCAACTTGCCACTGAATCTTCTCCAATCAAGTTTCTGACTAATATCTTTGCTGCTGGCAAAACAAGTGACTCCGCAATGACATGATCTTTTTTTGTTTTGGGCCACCAGAAGAGATACTTCATAGGATGCCTTCACAATTCCAGCATTATTCCGGTTAAACTGGCCTGTGGGATCCATGCGCTGTCGCTTCACGTTCTCCCCAAGTCGCTCAAAATAACTCTTATCTCGATTCATCTTATCTGCATGATTGGACTCAAGATGCCGCTTAAGCAAACTTGGTTTCAAAGCTGCATTTGAAAGGGTTTTCATACAGATCACGCACTGAGGTAAGCTATCTCCACAATGTTGAATAGCAATAAAGCCATACTTAATATAATCTGCGCTATACTTTCGCTTCGACATTTTCAAATATTTAGACAAAAATGTAATGCTGTTCAGGATTCAGCCACTACATGTCGGAAAACCAACATCAGAATGTGCAATGTAGTCTGTGCAATTCTGCAATTGCACAGACTACATTGCACACGTAATAGTTTCGTCACAGACACCATTCACATTGCACACATAATAGTTTCGTCACAGACACCATTAAGTTCGCACAGCAGAATTGTATAAATAACAATGACAGCAGGGAGCAAGATCGACAAAAGTGGCTTACTGAGTGCAGAGAATTTAGTACGGAAAGAAATAAAAGTGTTGTTCGCATATTTTAGAAACTCAAAATTAAACAATTGTTGCAATAGGCCTACTTTATTTGACAATACTACTACATATCGCATGCAACGGAGAGCTGCTCGCGTACCACCTGAAAAGCTCCCGCGTACCACTAGTGGTACGCGTACCACCGGTTGGGAACCCCTGCTCTAAGCCAACAAGTCAATGATTTCTTACTTTGTTTTGGGAAACCGTGTCAACACACTTATATTCTATTATGTTACATAGGATTTTCATCAGAAAATGACTGAAAAAAGATTATGTGACTTTAAAACATTAAAAAGATATTTTTTTTTCAAAGCTTGGAGTTGAACTCCGATGAAGAGGAGTTACAAGAAACGGATATACAAATAAATTCCGAAGCTTTTAAACAAGAGATTGCAAGACTGAAACGAAATCTGTTTAAATCCATCCCTGCTCTACCCAAGTGAGTGCGCTGTACTTGTAAGACAAGGTTAGAACAGCTCTTCCCTTCTCAATTTGTTTTACAATAATTTGAATCCCGTTTATTGTTTTCATCCAGACGTCACACTCACGTTGTTGTTTTCATGCAGACGTCACACTCACGTTGTTGTTTTCATGCAGACGTCACACTCACGTTGTTTTCATGCAGACGTCACACTCACGTTGTTGTTTTTGATCATTGCGCATGCTGTGCGCAATTATGTTGCAAGTACAAGATGTTCAATTCATTTAACAATATACGGCATACGCTTTCCCGTTTTTATCAATTAAAGATTATCATCTTACTTAAATAAAGCCATTTTGGTAGGGTACACAACTTTATGCCACCGTCCAAATGGTGCGAACACGAATGACGTCATCCTGCACTGTTTTAAACTGTTTAAGCCAGTGGTTCCCAAAGTATGGGATAATTCAGTGTACTAGCCGTGACTGTAATATTTTGCAGGATTTTTGATGTAATCATAAGGTCAACTTTCCATGGCTTTACAAGGAGTGGATGTTAAAAATATGTTACTTAAACGACCTTCACCGCAGTGAACGATCTTCACATAGCAAGGCAGAAATTAAAATATTATCAATCTCTCTGAGAAGCCGTCTGCCTTCAAAGAAAAGCTGCAACTCTGGTAGAAGAAACTGGAGCGTGGACGAACAGTAGCGTTTCCATCCATGAACGAGTATCTGGAGGAATGGAATGAAATTGCAATTACCAGATTTGATGTCATGAAACCCATCTTATTGGAGCATTTAGAAAACCTTACCACGGAGTTCGATCGCTACATCACGGATATAAATTTGGCATCTCAGGTGTGGGTCTGACATGCGTTTATGGCAAAGGTTGACGACATCAGAGGATATTGCTGGACTACAGGAAGTGCTTATCGACCTGCATCACGATCAGTTCCATCGACAACTTTATTCCCCAGTGTCACTTGGAGAATTCTGGATTCAGTTAAAAAGGAAAAGCCAATGATTGATGACGAAGCAATGACTTTTTTGCTCCCGTTTGCGACCACATCTCTGTGCGAGCAAGGATTTTCGGCACCGACGGTTACTTAAACCAAGGCTCGCAATCGCCTTGATCCTGATGACGAACTGCGCATTGCGTTCACTAAAATAGAGCCGTGAAGATATAGTCATTGAAGCTATTATGAAGGAAAAACTTCAGTTTCATCAATCACATTGAAATAAACCAATCATCTGTTTGTGATAAATCATTGTTTCGTAGTACTGTGTACTAGTGATGCAAGCCGTGCTGCGCCGCGTACGCGGCCGCTTTTGACTTTTTCGCCACGTGGAAGGTTGAAATGACAAAGCCGCGCCGCTTGCCGCGTAAACTTTCAAGAAATTAAACTTTTGTAAGCGTATACTAAGTATACGCTTACACACTTTCAACTACACTTTTCAACTTTCAACACACTTTTCAACTATACGTAAACTTTCAACTTTTCAAGAAAATCAGTTATGAAACTTCAAATTTAAATTGGAAACACGGATCAGTTTTTGTTTCCTTCGGAAAGCTATGCAAATTGCAAATGGCTTGCAGTTGACAGGGTTTTGGGGCTGGCTGGCTTGTCAGGGAAGCTGTATGAATGTTTTTGGTTAATAGCCTAGCTGATAAACTCAGTTACCAGGTTATAGGCCTAGCGCAACTACCGCATTAGTTACTACCGTATAACAGTTAGTTCAGGCTATAAGTTTTACTCTTGTGTGTGTAGTTCATATACCGGTAACCACTGACATTAAAATTGCATTATTGCTTACAAAAAGTGTTCAAAAGTCCTGATATCTAGATCCAGGAACATTCTATTTGTCTTAGTTTGTATTATGTCTTAGAACTTAGATGCATTGCTGATAAGAGAATATGATCTGGTTCAGGGGCGCAACTAGGGGGGATGTCTAGTCGGCAAGACAGCCCCCTTTGAGATTTGCAACTTCAAAAAGAAAGAAAAAAAAAAAAAAAAACTAGACTGAGACTTACGTACTACTTAACGTGTGTCAGTTCGAGCTACGTTCTATGCATACCAAACTTGTTTCATGCTCAAGTCGCATAAACCCCAATACAAAATATTAACAGACCGTTATTTATTCTCGCAAGCTATCACTCAATCAATCATTTTATTTTTCGTCATTAACGCGTCCGGGACGAAAAAGACACTAACTACAAAAACCGATATAGACGTACCAGCACGTTAATGAACGGGAAAAGGTGGCAAAACCTTGAAAGGTTTAAAACGTGCCTGAATGGAAAATCATGTAGTATAGGCTATATATCAGTAGTTAGCACGGCCACAAAACCCAAAAAACAAATAGCAAAAAATGAAACAAAAACAGAGAGAAGCACACATGTAGTAATGAATGACAGCCTAATGAAAAGTGTTGTGGATTGAATTTGCCAGTTCCAATATTGATGTGAATGACCAGTCATAATAATAAACTTGTGTCAATGGTCGCATAAAAACAAATGTAAATACATTGTACCTCTGTAAGGTTGGGATTAACGTAGCGAAAACACAGGAATATAAAGAAGCTCACACAGTGGCCCAAAAAGAGCCGTCTAATCATGTTTTAAATATGTAGAGACCGTTGATCTAACGTCAATTAGGCCTATGTTATATATACTATAATGTAACATAGGCCTAATTGACGTGAGATGAACGGTCTTCATATTTAAAACACTCAGGTTACATTTGTGCTTATCGACGTGGAGCATCTGCAAGAAATTTATCAACCAATTGTTTGTAATCCACGGTCACTTCTCTGTGCAAAGCCATCATTGCAATTCCAGTCAACCTCTCAGCACCACAACTGTTTCGAAGATACGTCTTTACTCTTTTTAAATCAGAAAAGCTTCTCTCCACTGAAGCAGTGGTGCAAGGTATAGTGAGAAAAATCTTCAAAAATACACGAACGTTTGGGTAGGATTCTTGCTTCGCATGAGGGAGGGCTTCGTCAATTGATGCTGGTAAATCAAGGAAGTTGGTATCTTTCCACTTGACAGCCCACATGAATATCTCTTGAGACACAACGTCTACTGAATGCGACAAATCGATGTTGTACATGTCAATGATATCATCAAAGTGACTCTTCGCGTCACTAGGACAAGTAATATTACAGTTCGCGATATTTACGGGAATAAGATTGGACATTTTAGCTACTTTCCGGAAATGTGAATTAAAACGGTCAAAAAGTTGAGAGATTACAGATTCCAGAAAAGGCCGGAATACATTGTCATAAAAATATCCTTCAACATCTCCGTCCCTAGGATTTGAACGGAAGTTTGTACTAGATCGCACAATAAAGTTTTCATCTGCGATTTTACAAGCTTGTCGGTAAACGTCTCTAAATGTTTTCTTTTCGTTGTCTGCAAGTACGCACTCAAACATGCGCTTGATGTCTTGTATCAACTCACAGACCGAGAGAAGGTCATTGGTTATTTTCTGTAGTGTTTCTGAAAGCGTTATCAGAGCTCCAGACACAAATTTTATAATCACAGCAGATACAATAAAGTCAAAAGATTTCACCCTACAGCTTAGCAGTTCCGCTTTGTCAGAAGTGTTGGTGTCATGGTCATCTTCTAATGAATGCAAACATTGTACAATTGCCGGAATCAGTTCTATAAAGCGCACCACAGCATCATGTCTTTCAACCCATCTCACTGTGCAAAGGGCAACCAGAGTGGTCTTGTTGTAATTCGGAAAAATTACTTCAATGGTCCTGCGTAGTGCTGTTGTACGTTTAGGACTGGAACGTAAGAACGTTATGCAATCTTGAATTGTTTTCATTGGACGCCTTATAGTTGAAATGCTACTGGAAGACGACAAAGTCAGGTTTAAGCAGTGGCAGGCACAGTGCACATAGACAGCTAACGGGTACTGCCTAGATATCACAGCTTGCACCCCATTCATTTTTCCGGCCATTGATGCTGCACCGTCGTAGCCTTGTCCTCTAAGTTTATCCAGTTCCAATCCCCATTGTGTAAGAAGTTGGATTATCTGTTCACTCAAACCTTTCCCCGTTAAATCTTCAGCTTGACTGAATCCTAAAAAACTTTCTTTCAACACTGACGTATTATCTGGAAGATCTTGGACGTATCGCACTACCAGGGACAACTGTTTGGAATTAGTGACGTCGCTCGTTTCATCTGCTAATATTGAGAAAATCCCGGCTTTCTTGATGTCCTCTACAACTTGTTCTCGAATTTGATTTGAAATTATGTCAATAAATTCGTTTTGTATTTTCCAGCTGAGATAAATCGCATTTCTGGGAGCCTGTTGTATGTATGTGATAATCTTGGAATCTCCTCTTGCTACCAATAAATTGAGAATGGCTTTAAAATTGCCCTCATTTTCTTTTGCTGGCGAATCCAGTGAAAGCGGTCCACTATCACGGTGACCGCGAAAGGCAATATTTTGCCTCCCCAGCAGGTGTATGACAGTGGCAAATCCTTCCAAATAATCTTTTTTTGACTTTAGAAGTCGCTGACTGGCAGTACTCAAGTTGTCGACCACGGTACCAGTACTTAGAGTTACAAGAAAACTTTCTGATTTAATTGCAGCCGTCAAGTGATAACCTTTGCTTGCGTGCTCACGTAGAAGTCTCCTACCAACTGCACAGTGTTGTGCTCCAGAAAGTGCTACTTCTACGTGTAGACGGAGATCCGACCCTCCAACAGATCTTGGTGCAAATAGCACACAGAACTTACAAAAACTCCCCTGCTTCACGGCACTGTATACCAACCAATTAAATTCGCTCAACCAATCACGTTGGAACGATGAAAATTTATCTTTTCCGTTAACTTTTCTTGAATACCTAGGGAAATCATACTGAAGCGGTGGTACCCACGGCTTCTGAAGCAGTTCTGCTTTCAAACAATGTGATATGGTAAACCTTTCGAGTCTGTCGTATGCTGCTAGCAGCTGATTTGCTACAGCGGGAGAAATATCTGAAGCTTGTAACCGAGACGTGCTTGGAGAACTATCCGCAGGAACGGTTTCAGGCAGGTTTTCTTCTGTTGAATCACCAGCTAAGTTGGACTTTCGAAAATATGATGTTATTTTTCTTATTTTTTCGAGCGGAGGAGGCATTATGACTAAAAAAAATTTTTCTCTGCAACATTAAAGGGTGAAAAAGATAAAATACCTTTTTGTTATGTACCTGATAGCACTCGTGTGGCGGTTCAATAAACCACCTTCGATTGAAGCACAGAGTGAGTTACCGATAGAAAAACAATTCAAACCCTGGGTTTTTTTTTGCTGAGACTTTTCGGTCATTTGTCCGAAATGACTGGGAAAAATTCGGTCATTTTAACTGATGAAAATATTTCCTTTCAAGTAGCTGATAAAATACGCACTTAATATATTAACGCACTTTAAACTTGGAGATGAAGGCAATATAAAAATCAAAAACTGAATTACAGTCCAAAGCAAGGAAGAAAATTAATTATGATGTCATAAAAACAAAATGGCTGACTTTCCAGGGTAGTAAAACTTGAAGTGCAGGAAACCGGCTCAGCTTTGAAAAAAAAACAATTTAGTTAGGCCTATAAATTACACAAACAAACATTAAAAGATTATAACAAATAGACGAAACATACAGTAAACATTAGAAATAATATTAGGGATTGTAAACATTAGAAATTTCTTCTTGAATTTGTATCGATCGCTTTTTAATGAATGATTTCGTCTGGGTAGGCTACAGATAAGGCAATCAAAGCTAGGCTAGAATAGCTAATCCTTTGTCTTGATTGGGATTACGAGAATGAGGGTGGAGAAACTAAAAGGATTTTTTTCCTTTCTTTGAATTTGGTTTCTAAAATTTGGTAAATTGGCTAACTTAGGATGCAACCTTATTAACCCTCAAAACGAAACTGCAGCTGGCTTTAGGCTAGTCTGATTTGTAATCTTCGTATGGTCGCAACTTCACACATTCTTAAACCAATAATTTTGGTATCAAAAAGACGGCATTTAAATTTTCTTTACAATCTTCTCAAACTTGACGTGTATCCAAGCCCTAAGCTTGTGTGGACTACTTTTTAAAATGTGCGCCTGGAGAGCAAACAATTTGCTGCCTACTATAGAAAGCGCGGGAAACTTTTATTGAGAGTGAGTAGCAAGCGCAGACAGAGCGAAAAAGGTCGCTTCGCACGTCACGGAATTGGATCATTGCGCTGTTAATTTACATTAGGCTAATATTCTAACTGTGATATATCCGCTTCTATAAATAATTGTTAGTTTTCTCTCTCGTTGCCGACCCCCTTTGATTTTTTCTAGTTGCGCCGCTGATCTGGTTAGCCTAGCCAATTAGTGCACAACTGTACTGGTAGGTTACCAGTTATATGCCATGGGTGCTTTTTGCTACAATTGACTTTCTAAAAAATAGCGTGTTAAAATATTTTTTTAAAATTTTGTAATTTGCGGTGTGTGGTGCGGTGCAGTGTCAAAGTTCTCGATAAATTGCGGTGTGCGGTGCGGTACGCGGTTAGATGAGTCAGTTGCGGTGCGGTGTGCGGATAAAAATTTTGGGTTTGCTGCATCTCTACTGTGTACTACAACTAGTTGTCTGTGTCTTTTTCTATTTCATGCACATTGCACATTAGAGAAAATACATTTTTTGATGTGCGAGGCTTGGGTCGTGAGGTGTTCAAAAAACTCAGATTTGGGTCGCGCTCAAAAAAGTTTGAGAACCACTGGTTTAAGCTGTCGACTCCATTTAAGGAAGTTGAAACTTGGTCATGATTTGATTGCCTCAAGAGGCTGAAACGTTTCCATTTGTACCAAAATCACCCATTTTTAACTTATTTTAACTGAAAATACATTCATCCAATGCCTTACTGATAGCTCACAAGTGAAAATCAATTTTTGGGTGTTTGGCGTCATTTTGAGAAATGTGAAGAGATTAAGAAGCAACACTTAGCGCCACTAGTAGTGAAAAGGCATTTTACTTATTTCAGGCAACCTGTACACATCTTTTGAAATTTCTCAATGGGTCTAGTCCAGCGGTTCCCAACCTGTGGGTCGCGACCCCAACTGGGGTCGCCTGACGATTTGCCTGGGCTCACCTGAGGCCTTTTGAAAAGTTTAGAATTTTATTAGTTTAAAAATTTAGAAAGTTAACTCTTAACAATGGGCAGCTCACCACAGGGTGC
Source organism: Aplidium turbinatum (assembly GCF_918807975.1). Classification (NCBI taxonomy): domain Eukaryota; kingdom Metazoa; phylum Chordata; class Ascidiacea; order Aplousobranchia; family Polyclinidae; genus Aplidium; species Aplidium turbinatum. The sequence continues at coordinate 25,472,994 of NC_137482.1, forward strand.
ATCGCGATTTTACCATGGCTTGTCTAGTAACTAGACAAACTAGAACACCCTGGGCAAAAATAATGCATTTTTTATGCAAAATTTGGACTTGAGGTCGCGATTTTTGATGATATTTGTGAGAAAAAAGTTAAATTTTCAAACATTGAGCAGCTAGGACGCAAGTTGAGAGCTACCGTAAGCTATTATTTCTGCAATAGTTGATAGCCTAGGCAAGCCTGTGTAGGCTCAGTGGCGTAGCAGCCACTTGGCGGTTCTGGCTCTGCGCCAGGCTGCAAGGGGGAGTTCATTGAACTCATTACCAGCGATGCAGCAAGAACTGATTTTTCTTCAATGTCAGTTACCAAATTTTAGATCAAAAGTGTGCAGTCATATCACGTTCTGTCTGAGATCGCATTGCGCCTGATTCTTCCTTTTCCAACAACATACCTTTGTGAAATAGGTTTTTCAAGCTTGTTGATTATCAAATCTAAATACAGGAGCAGACTTGATGCAGAAGATGATCTGCGTTGTGCTCTTGCAAAGACTGCTCCAAGGATTTTAGATCTGGCTAAAAAGAAGCAAGCACAGTCTTCTCACTGAACAAATTGTTGTGTTGTTTATTTAGAAGTTAAATTTAATATATAGCCTAGTAGCCTACTAGTTAGCTCCAAAAGTGCAGTGAAGGAGGATCAACCCAACTAATTTTATCGGGGTTACCGCAACTTGGCAAATGTTATAAAAGGGTCACGGTACCAAAAAGGTTGGGAACCGCTGGTCTAGTCTGATAAAAAGAGACCTCAGATTTATTTCTGACCATGTCGTCATGGTGACATCATAAAAGTCAATAACATGATGATGCCATTCCAAATTTTTAAACTTGCCCTACTATAACGATTAACGATCTGTTAAAGGGCAAGTGATTAGCTCTTTACTTTATATAACAAGACAGTAAAATTAGTAAGCTACGTTGCATTATTGCTGCTTCCTATCCCTGTCAAAGTGCAAGAGTGAAAACAATTGAACTGCGCAAATAAGAAAACTACTCACTCTGAAAGAAAAACTGAACATCAATATCGACACTACCATTTTTCAAAACAGACTAAATTTCAAATTAAAATAAAAATAAAGCTCAAAAAATAAATTACCGCTGAACATTACTAAATACCGGTACATATACAAAAACAATGGTATGCAATGCTACACAATGTTACTGCGTGTCTGCTTTGTAACTTGGTAGCCTACATGGTAACATGATGAGGCCGTTCAATTTTTTGTGAGAGAAGATAGAAATTTGACTTGATAACTGTCATGATGAGTTGATGACTATGTTGCAGAATGCAGGCCATCAACTAGTTCAGAAACAATTGTATTGGCTTTCCCAAAAGCAAGTAGCCTGTGGTCACTGGTCATTGGAAAAGTCTGCACCACAGCTGATCATCTTTCGATGTCAGACAATCAAACCACTGCCTGACTCGCTGTTGCAGGCCTATTGAAGGCTACTGGTGCAAACCTTGACGAATTTAAACTGCTGGCTGTGCCAAATCTCAGAGATTCTTTTGTGCATCCCAAGCAAAAGCATCACCACAAAATAAACCGAATGTGCTGAAGTATTTATTGTAAAAATAGAAGAACGAAATATCAATTGGCTGATCAAGTTCAAATTAGCCTATTCGTGGAGGTTTAAGGTAGGCTATATTATGCTTTAAGGCAGACTTGGTCAACCCGTGGCTCTTTTCCCGATTGTTTTGTGGCTCTTAAGCATAGGATAACTCGCGTAAGTCGACTTCCCCCCCCAAAAAAAACACAGGAAGTAGGCTAAGTCTAACTTATATCTAAAATATTGAATTTCGATAACGCCGTGAAACCGGTGATGGGCATCGTCTACTTTGCACTCAATCCCTAGCAATTGAAGAGTTTCATCACTAAGTTGGACGAAGAGCTGCCAATGACCTGCCACTACAGAGTGGCTGTATAAAAGCAACGTGGGCTAATCTCTTGCTTCTTTCAGCTTTGAGATGTTGTGAAACCATTCATCACAGAAAAAAACTATCTTGAGCACTGGGGATCCTCAGTGGATTATTATGGATCTGGCCTTTTTGCTCAAACAAGGACTAAGTCAACCTGAATTTTCAAGATAAGTTCAAATGTTACCTGACGTAGTGCAGAGTGTGTTTGTTGTTCAAAGTACATATACAAAATGGAGATTTATCACTCTGCTAAAAGCCACCCATAAAGTCATTAACATTGTCCTGAATAAGCAATATGTTGGATATGCAATGCTGCTTGAAACACCTCAAGAATGCTTTGTGCTTCGGTTCCAGGATTTATAATAAAAAAGATCACAAACTTTGTTATCGACCTGTTTAATTCTGTTCTGTTTGAAAGTCCCGCTGGTCTCAGATTAGACTATGGCTGAATGAGATACGATTGATCTTATCGAGGAAGATAGACTGAAACCTATTTTAAGGGAAAGGGGACCACTGAGTTGCGAACAAACGTGTCAACGGAAAAATACCCTAATGTCAAATGGGGCTGCACTTAAGTTACTGTCAGTGTTCAGGTCAATATATGTCTGTGAGTCTGTGCTTTCTACCTTAAAACACATGACATCAAAGTATGGAGACACCTATGCTATGTCAACGAGTTGCTTTGATTGGCAACAACGAAACACACGCCAGATTTGAAGAAGATTGTTCAAAGCAAGGATTGCCAAAAGTCTCACTAAGTATGGTGTCACAATCAATACGCGAAGCTTCACGATAGGCTACATCAGTGGTTCTCAACCTTTTAACAGTGGGGGACCGGTAAAATTTAAAAAAAATGTTAGCGGACAGGCAACCAAAGATCGTGGTGAATAGAATGAATATTTGTAATGTTTTGTTAACCAAAGTTGTAGTTGCGCACCATAATGCAAGGTTTTAGCATATGATTTGTATTCAGGACAAACATTGGAATAAAATGACAATCAAATCAACTTAAACAGAAAAATGTCAACCCATTTGCATACAAAATCAATGTCAGTGGAGAATTTGCCACTGTTACGCTGCCAGTAGCCTGTGTGAGGAAAACGAGATATCAAAGAAGTTTGTACAATACGTAGCTCTGTTTCGGCATCCAGGCGATTTCTTTGCTTTGTTATTAAAGATAAAGATTAATAAGAATTGTCGTTTCTAAATAGCTCTAGTTGAAACAATTACCATCAATTTGGTTGTTTTGAAAGTTAGGCACGAATTCGTTTGCAAGACATAACCAGAAGTGTGACAATGATGTTTTTCGAATCTGGACTGCAAAGTAGAAGCACAACATATTGTAATTCACTCAGACTTTCTTTTTCATGAAGATTAAGGTCGCATGTGTTGACATCATCGAAGCATGGATTGTTTATCCAAAAATTTCCATGTCGAGGATCTTCATGTTACACAAAATGATCGTCAAAATTGTTAGCCAACTCTTTCAAGTGTTGACTCACAATGCTCAGCATCTCTTTTTACTTTTTTCACCACTACATTTCACTAGCATTTTCTACAGCAAATCGGCTTGTCTTCATTCCATTCTGAAGCGCTATTTTCCGCATAGTCTTTGAAAAACAAGATCTTTGCTTTCTCAAACTCCGGTTCTGGCAGATTTATATTGCAGGCCTGACTTTATCCCGGAACTTCAAATTTATCTAATATCAACTTATCGTCTCCAACAACTTTAAAATTTTTCAAAATTAAGGACAAAATTCCCCATTTGGTTATGTATTTCTGTGTTTCAAAACTTTTTGAAAACTACACGCAATTTGGCCCAAAAACATTATCAACGGCACGGTACTACGACAGTTTATCGAACGACAGTTCATCGAACGACAGTTTATCGAACGACAGTTTATCGAAACGACAGTTTATCGAACGACAATTCATCGAACGACAGTTTATTGAAACGACAGTTTATCGAAACGACAGTTTATCGAACGACAGTTTATCGAACGACAGTTTATCGAACGACAATTTATCGAACGACACAGGGCCGTAGCCAGACCGCAGAGCAAGGGGGGCCGAAAAAATTTAAATGAGCAAAATCATTATAAATGTAGCTGTTGCTCTTGAATGTTTGGATTTTGCCAGGGGGGGGGCAGATTTGTTTTTAAGGGGGGCGAGGCCTCCCTGGCTCCCTGCTGGCTAGGGGCCTGGAACAACAGTTAATCGAAAACCTAACCCCTAAAACCTAACCCTAACCCCCAACCACTAACCCCTAACCGTAACCCAACCCCTAACCCTTAACCCCCAACCCTTAACCCCCAACCCCTAACCACTAACTCCTAACCACTAACCCTTAACCCCTACCCCTTAACCCCCAACCCCTAACCCTAACCCTTAAACTCCAACTCCCAACCACTAACCCCTAATTCTAACCTTAACTCTTAACCTCTAGCGCCTAGCCCCTAACTCCTAGCCTCTAGCCCCTTCGATGAATTGTCGTTCGATGAACTGTCGTTTCGATAAACTGTCGTTCGATGAACTGTCGTTTCGATGAACTGTCGTTTCGATAAACTGTCGTTTCGATGAATTGTCGTTCGATAAACTGTCTTTCGATAAACTGTCGTTCGATGAACTGTCGTTCGATAAATTGTCTTTCGATAAACTGTCGGGTCACGCAACGGCACAGAATTAGGTCATCAAAAAGTTTACCTTTATTATCAAACAATTTTACGTGGAGATAGGTTAGTTTTACAGCTGTGCATGTTCCACAGTGCAATCACAATTTTACAATATGCTAATGACTCCAAATAAGCTCTGCAGAAAGTAAGATCTTCTGCGGACCGGCAAAAAAATTACACGGCCCGGCACCGGTCCGCGGACCGGCGGTTGAGAACCACTGGGCTACATTATGCCTTGACCGAGCTATTGTTTTAATTGTAAAATTCTTATACGATATGTTATTATCGGTTACTGTCCTGTAGTGACCTCTGATTGCGAAATCTTTATTATGTGACGTATTTCCAGAACATTCTACTGTACAGTACGTGCAAGTCTGGAAGCTTCTTTAGCTTGCTTCTCACATTTTACCAGGTGTAAGGTTTTATGACGTCACAAAGATGTTTACGTGTAGTAAAACTTGATCAGAACAATGAGTTCTTATGATGTAACGTTATGGCACCTTCGTCATAATCTGGTGTGTTGTGCAATACAATCCGCCATTGCAGCAACGTGGCCAAAAATACAAGCACGTGGAAAACCATGGATTTGATAATTTTTATTGAGATAAACATAGCTTTGAAATGTAACGGCGAGGATGGTATTCATGGCTTGAAACATGCTCTTTGAGATAAAATGCGGTAAAAGTCATCGTGCAGTTGCACTTTAAGCGTCTTTGCCGAGACACAGCTGCGTACTCTGAAGCGGTGTCGAACACAACGTCGCGCAGACACCACTCGGCTACGCAGCCGTATGTTGAATCTAATTACGTTATTCGGCTTTGTGTGCTCATGGTAAAAAAATTTGTAAGATTTTACAGTTTTTGAAAGTGACTCTGAATCTTTTGCTCGCTTTGCACTTGGCAAAGGAACAAATTGAAGGTATTCTGTGCTCGGATGACTCATCCCTGACACTGTCTGCTTTGTAAAGCTCTGAGGGCAACGCATATCAGCGATAGATACAATGAATATAATGTAGATAATACAATTACAAAAAACTAAACTGGTTAAGTCATATGCTACCTAAGGTTTCATGCTAAGTGGCCAAGCAACCATTAGGTGCAATAGTAGCCTAAGCATGAAAAAATTGAAATGCAACCAATTGATGATTGGATTGAATTGGTTGCATTTATATTTTTCCCTACTTCATTTTTTGTTTTTCAGTGTTGCGTCTGACGATCAGAGGTGGGCACCCGCTACTTTTAAAGTAGCGCGCTACCCGCTACCGCTAATTGGGCCAAAATAGCGCGTGCTACCCGCTACCAATTTACAAAAGTAGCGCGCTACCCGCTACCGCTACTAGCCTGGCAGATAGGCTTCATCACACGGAGATATTCGCCGAAAAAGTTGACGTCAGCTAGAAAAGACCGAAACTTTGCAACCAAGCCGATTATATAGCTGCTTGACCACGCCAGTATTGCAAAAAAAACAAGCATTTTTTTTCAATTTAAATTAAAAAGTAGCGGTAGCGGGAGTGCGACTGAAAAAAAGTAGCGCCTCTCCCGCTACCGCTACTTTGGAAAAAAATAGCGCCGCTACTGCAGCCGCTACTCCAGCTAAAAAGTAGCGCCGCTACCGCTACTTTTACCAAAAAAGTAGCGCCGCTACAAAAGTAGCGCGCTACTGCCCACCTCTGCTGACGATTGCTTGGCCACCTAGCATGAAACCTTAGGTAGCGTATGACTTCGCTAGTTTAGTTTTTTGTAATTGTGTCAGCTCTGCTAGCTGCATTGAGCACTTTCTTTGCATTTACTACAATTATTTCCTGGAATATAGATAATAAATAAAGCTTTGGTAGAGAGTTTTTTTTTGTTGAACCATAGAGAAATAAAACAAAGTAACTTCAGCGGGTTTAACATGATGTATTACATACACAAATATATCATAATTAAAAATAAACTCTATTTGAATAAGAACTTCTGATGATCCGTATAGGTGAAACAGGCTGTTAAGGATTCAGATAGTAATAACTATATAGATAATAAATAAATCAAATATAGTTATTACTATCTGAATCCTAGTAGATAATAAATATGTATAATGAGATGCAGTAGAATGCAAAAACACGTGTTATTATTGTTATTTTATTTTGATAAACCTTTTTTAGTATCGTTAATAGTGTCGGCCAAATTCAACTGATGCCGATGCTGTGGGCACATATAAACTTAACACACTTTTGCAGAGAAACTGTTGCTCCAGAGAACTTTTGCTGTTCGGTTGAGTTACCGACCAGCTTATTCAATGTTTATGATTGTACTTTCTGTTTCTTTCCCAGACCGTCGCCATCAAATGCATTAGTTTTGTGGAAACCTCTGTTGCTGGTTCGTCCCCTTCCCGAGGACTCCGATGGATCTCCGCAAGAAAATATGCTTCTCTCGGGTACCAATCCCTTGTCCTCGGATGATTCAACGCAATTTGCATTCGATAGCACACATTATGCTGATGACGACGTCATGGAGTTATGACGTCATCGTGTGGCTTCCTGCCATTCGTCACAGTCGGAGCTTTCGACAATAGAATCAGACATCAATGACCTGCCGATGTTTGTTTGTAGTTGCGGTGGAACCAGAAGCAGTGTAGTCTGCCAAATCTATTGTGCTTTGTTTCATCACGTGACTTAGTTTCCTGTCTCGCTGTGAAAAGTCGCCATTCTGCTCACGTGGCTTAGTTTCTTAATTCTTAGTTGGCTGATTTCTTTTTCAATTATTCAATGGGGAAAGATGTTTTTGTTATGTTTAAACAACTAAAATCCGCTCTGCCCTGAAAGCTCAATCGGTTAAGTTCTCGACTTTGTGAACAAATACATGTCAAGGTCAAGTAACCATGCTTCGACTCTCGTACTATGCACTTGAGCAAGGACAGCTCCCCATTCAGCGGCATCTGGTGCATGGTATTCACAGACAGCAGCAAGTAGAACTCAACTCTGTTATTCTCGATTATCTGCGTTAGTTGGTTCAAAGTTTCTTTGAGTAGCCTGTGCAAAACTTGCCAATGAGGCTTTCGTAGTCCAAGTATAAAGACTTTTTTAAACAATCATTCAAGTCTTCCGGGTCGCTTTCATCATACTTTTGTGCTTCAGTAGTAAGGTACTTGCAGCTAATTAGGTCCGGCCAGTAATAAGGCCCATCCCCGAGATCTCCGTTGTTACAAATCTTTTAAACAAAAGTGGAAGCTCTGATTGCTGCTATGGTGAATGGTAGCCACTTTAACAAGTCGAAATTCTGCCACTGCGAATGACTACAATGCAACCGCCAGCCAATCAGAACATGTTATAAGAGGCTACCGTCCAATTGTGACCCTTCTAGCACTCATCCAGAGAGTTGATGCTTGTTTTGAACTTTATTTGGTAATTACAGAAGAAAAAGAGCAATAGCAGTGGTGGGAATCGAACCCGCGTCAATGAAATGACTACTTTCTAACCCTAACCCCTAAGCCAACCAGCTGACAAAAAATCCATCACTTAGTTTGCTTTCTATCATCTTCTTTTCGCCATTTTTTACGTCACTTTAACCGTAGCTTATGATTGGTTGGCGGTTTCATTCTAGTCAAGTTTAGTGGCAGAATTTCGACTCGACGAAGTGGCTACCATGGTGAATGGAGACTGACTGGTAAAGTTTCACAGCCTAAAGTTCAGAACTTTTTGAGTTACGGAAAGTTGAAGTTTGGGCGGACTGAAATTGAGTGGTTTTATTAATTTTCACATATTTTAGACTGTTCTGCAGTTAACAAACCGCCTTGACTTCCGTTTTTTGTGTGAAAGGTATGTGCATGCTGATGCAGTAAAACCAATAAATTTGAACTTTTTTTCTCATTAAAGCAGGACTGGTAATGATGATCAGACTAGGCTAATGTTGGAAATAAGGCCCATTGGGCAGGAAAACTATCGTTGTGCACCCCTGGTTAAAGTCAAGGTTGAAGACATGAGTGACCCAAACAATTCTTGTTACACCATTAATCCAATTTGTTATTGCAATGAAAATATCAAAATAGTACCCCTACCATATCTAAAAACACCATGTCGCTTTGAAAAAAATGGAGCTGGGGGGGGGGGGGGGGAGAGAATAGTTGTCTCTGCGCATTTACTTATTAGTTCTGTGTTGTGGGTTAGAAGTGGTTTTTGTGGTGTTGTTATTGTCAAAATACACCTTTTCTATCACTTTTGGTGCAAATTCAAACCGGGCCTTTTTCATAACACGTGCATCTAATGAGGCCCGCTTGAATTCTTTTTTTGTAATATTTCACAACTCCTCTTACTTAGAAACTTGTTTTACAGATATGTTGTTTAGATAGACCCAAAGTATCCCCATTGCAAGTTTCGTTCAAAATTATGCACTATTTAGAAGAATATTGAGGTTTGAAAATTAGCATGCCTTAGCTGCAGGTACTTCATTCCTGCTTGTTAATACTGACATTCAAACGATTTTTTTTTTTGTCGAAACGAAATCAATTCGACCTAAAACATTGGCATAGGCCAGGGGAAGGTTATTTTTGTGGTTGGGAAAGAATTCTTACCCAAATATAATTGTGCCCAAATATGTTTTTTGTTGAACCTCCATCAATGGGACAAATTTTGCGTTTTGCTAATTTTTTTTAATTTTGTAACGAAATGCAGTGATTTTTTTTACAACACTTGTGCCAATGCATTTTTTTTTCAAATAACACTTGGTTTAATTTCATTATCTCCAGTGGTTTAAAAATAACGCGCAGTTTTTTAAGGTTACTCAAAAAGTCCCATTGTTGAATCTGGCTCCACCATTGGGACAGACAATTTCTAACAATGGGACACAATTTATTATCTGTGTAAATGCATATTATAAACTTGATATTCACTTTGTTATTGATTATATTTACTGTAGTGCATTATTAAAGTTTTCTAAATTTTTCTCATCTTCATCATTACAATCTTTTTGACACCATAATGAGGTTGAAAACTTAGATTGCTTTTAAGATCATTATTTGCTTGGGCTCTTTTGTATGTGTCAAACCAGTTTTTCAATGTTTGGCTTAGTATGTCAAATTCTCTTGCTACAGGTCTATTTTTTCCGGTTTGTATTGCTTTTTCAACAGCAGTTTTCATAGTTAAAGGATCTGTGTTTCCCTTTTTACGATTAAGTCGAGTTGATTTACAATGTCCCATTGATGGGCAAGACCTGCTGTCCCATTGTAAGATGCCATCCGCAAATGCAAAAAAAAATCAGCTGATTTCTTAAAGACTACCTCACTGACAACAACGTTTTGTCCTAAGAACTGCCAGACATATAGACTATGCTACCATGGCTTTTTCAACCTGCTTCGCCAAGTATGTACAAAAATATCTTCAACACAAGTGACCTATCTTTTTTTTACTTTGGGTATCAAAAAACACACTTTTTTTAACAAACCAGCCATGCATGCAAATTGAAGGATCCCACTATCAGTGGCGGCTCGTGTAATGGTGCTGTGGCGCTGCAGCACCACCAAATTTTTCCCTCGTTCTTCACGTTATAAGAAATGTAGCAAACGTTGTGATTTTTCATTATTTTTATTAATCCGTTTAGATTTGTAGACCTTTCCAACTTTTTCGCTCTGTTAACTGGAAACGCTTTCTAAGATAGGGAAACTACCTCATTGTCAGAGGTGGGCACCCGCTACTTTTAAAGTAGCGCGCTACCCGCTACCGCTACTTTGGCCAAAGTAGCGCGCGCTACCGCTACCCGCTACCAGTTTACAAAAGTAGCGCGCTACCCGCTACCGCTACTCGGGCTAAAGTAGCGCGCGCTACCGCTACTTCTTCCGCTACTTTTGTCTAAAATGACACTAGGAAACACTCAAGTCTCTAGTGACGCAAAAATGACCTTGAAAACGAATGTTATCATTCGTTTACGCTGTCATTTTGACGTCGTTATAGAAAACACATTCTAAGGGAAATTTAGTGTTACGCATCTTTCAAAAATACGAGCATTTCAAAATGAGAGTCACTAAGTCCTACCTGCACTTTCGCTTAAGCACATCTTTTCCAACAGAGAAAAGTCTCTCCACCGCAGCACTGGAAGGAATGGGGGTGTTGTATTTAATGAACAGATGTTTTAACTCGGTATTCGAAAAGCTCAAGGACTTGCTCTTGTCCGAAAAAAAGGCGTCCACAATTATTGTTGCTTCCTTCTGCACCGACGTTTCACGGGATGGCACAAACACTCCAAAAAATACATTCTCGAGTCATGACTGGTGTTGGTGTCACTCTTCTCGGTATCAACCTGGCTTGATGTCTCCCGCAACAGTCGAATTGCATCTGTCTTGACTTTTTCTCGCAGTGCGTCAGCATCATCCGTGGAAACGTAGTGCAGAAATTGTAGCCACGAAGTCTTGAAGGAGGGATGAAAACGTGATGCCATAACGCATTTCATGTTGTTGAAGCACTTATTGAATCGTTTCTTCACCCCTTCAAGGACTTTCACTTTCAACTCCTCACAGGTCACAAGATCACTGATCTCGGTCAACTTCTTCGCGCAAATTGTAATGGTTGGAAGCAAGACTCCGTCATACGCCTTGGACTCGCCCTAGAGAATGTCTAAAGCCTGGCAGATAGGCTTCATCACACGGAGATATTCCCCGAAGAAATTGACGTCAGCTCGAAAAGACCGAAACTTTGCCACCAAGCCGATTATATAGCTGCTTGACCACGCCAGTATTGCAAAAAAAATCAAGCATTTTTTTCAATTTAAATTAAAAAGTAGCGGTAGCGGGAGTGCGACTGAAAAAAAGTAGCGCCTCTCCCGCTACCGCTACTTTGGAATAAAAATAGCGCCGCTACTCCAACTAAAAAGTAGCGCCGCTACCGCTACTTTCACCAAAAAAGTAGCGCCGCTACAAAAGTAGCGCGCTACTGCCCACCTCTGCTCATTGTCACATGACTGCTTTTTGATGACGCTTTGACTGGCGCAAAGACTAAAACAGCTCCAGGGCCCCGACGTCATCAAAGCAAACAAACCAAATGAAAGTCATGTGACAATGACGTAGATTGGCTGCCTTAGAATGATAAGATGGGATGATCTTGGAGCTGTGTCAGGACAGCTCCAGGAGTTGCCAGTTCTGCGGTTTTCCCGCGGAATTGGATTAAATTTGTTTTAGAGTCGCGGGAAAATTTTAGCAGTTGTGTTTTTTTTTTTTATTTGAATTTTTTCTATTTTTATTATTTATTTTGTTTTTTTTCTATTTGAATAAGTTTATACTGATGAAGCCACACTTGTGTGGCGAAAGCTCTGTATTTAAATAAACCGATTCTTCTGATTTGGTGTGATATTGTTTACTTTATTTAAAATGTTTTGTCACACCGTGCATCCCAGTGGATCATCAGTTGAATTATAGGAAAATTTGATGAAAAGTTTAGGAACGAAGCTTTGTTTTGGAATTTGGTGTTTTTTTTTGTTTGATTTCGATATATTTTTACCAATGTCTTTTTGATTTTGACTACATTTTGCGCGAATTTGTCATAGTTAAGGCTACTTTTGGGCTTGTTTCATCTCCTGTGAGGACTTTTCAATAGCAACTGGACTGGGAATTTTAAAAACATCTGGCAACCTCGATTCAGCACCGCCACCAAACCAAACCAACACTTCGAAGTAGAGAGATTTACCTGTTGTTGGCTGCAGTGGGCTACAGCTTTTTGGAAAAAAGTATAAAATTAAAAGTATGCATTATGTATGGCCTACTGTGGATAGTCTGGCAATGGCCATAGGCGCATATCCCAAACTGCTAGGGCGAGTGAGCCGGTTGGGCAATTATTTAGAGACAGGGCACACTTGAACTTTGTGGCCAAACTGTTCAGCTCTGTGACTGAGCTGCCTTTTATATAAAATTTAATGAAAACCTGAAAAAAAAAAATTCTGTGATGATGCATTGATCTACAAACCGGTACAGATATTGCGTATGTATCTGAAAATGAGCCTCTCGCCAAACATTATGTAATAACAGTAGGTACCGGTAGGCCTAGGGGAAGGAGGGGCAAGAAGTCACAAAATTTACTAATTGAACCATCTACACGCCCTGGGTGGGAATTTCATAAACATTTACAAACTAAGGTTTACTGTCGCACTTCGAGTACTTGAAGTACTGTACATATAATATTCCACATAGGTAACTATATTCTTTATCAAAAATTTTCGACATTTTGAATGAGGTGAGACTTTTTCCCCCGCCTCCGGGTAAGTTGTCACAAACCTTGGGGTAAATTGTCACATGCAGTTTGTAACGCGTAAAGTTTATTTAGGATGCAGTACAATGGAATTAATAAGATAGTACAGATAGGCTACATTAAACAGCCGATTATACATAGTATTCACTTTACAAGTATGGTATTTGTTGTTACTTTTAAAATTGGCTTTTGTGTGGAGTCCAAAACTACTGCACATTGTATTCAGATAATTGAGAGCAGTGAAAGCTAAACAAGTTTGCTCCTCGTTTTGTTTGTCCACAAAGTGGAATTGGAAGCTTGAAGACAACATCCTCTAGTGGATGAAGGTAAGTATCAGGATTTTCAGGAACATGAAACTGCATGTTTCCAAATTTATCAAGGCATTTTTTCCGCATGAAGTTTGATCTAATCTGATCTTTGGTGAATTCTAAACCTTTTCCAACGTAATATTGTGTGGCTCGATCACTTTCGAATTTCACAACAATGTGGTCGTCCATATCTATGTTATCAAGACTAAGTGGTGTCTGGACACAAGTTTCATCATCTGAGTCTTCATCGGTGGTATCATCGCACAAGGTTGTTTCATCTAAGCTTTCATTGTCCTCACTTGATGATTCTGGTGCTCGAGTCTTGGTCTTCTTTTGAAACTTTATCACTCTTTTAGCGGCTGTTTTCTTCCCTTTTCTTTTGCTGTTCTTTTCTTCTGCCATCCTTTTCATAACAGACGAGTCTGTGTATATCTCAGATTTTCTCTTCTTCCTTTTCCTGGAGCTCTTCTTCCTTGCTTTGAGGTGCCCAAATGGTCGTAGACTTTGTTGAGGAATTAAGATTTGAGTAGATGAGGCGGAGCCTGAAGAAGGCACATGTGTGTCTTCAAACAAGGCTTGACTTGTGGTTTAGATTGGAATATAACGACTTAATGTTTTGTAGTTAACATCATTGTTGCTAGCGGATTTTCTGATGCTCAGGCCACCATTCACAACCGCTTCTGCAGCAGCCTCCATCGCGTCTTTCGAATACCGTCCACGTTCAGTTTTCCTTTGGTAGTTTCCGCATCTGCAAAAATATAAGCTACCGGTACTGGTTTTATATGAGAAAGAAACAAGAATTATTGGTAATACAGTAGGTTTAGCTTATTTATGACAGAATTTACAGAAATACACTCTGATTGAAACAAGATGGTTAATGAAGTATTAGTATTGAAACTCGGGGTAAGTTGTCACACAATGTGACAACTTACCTCAAAGCATCTTTAGTTTTTAAATTCCAAATTTTGGTCAACATGCTTCAGCATTTTAAACGATAAGTTCATCCATATATTAGTCACTACTAACAGAAACAAAAAGATTCCGCATATATTCAGAAACGTTTAAGTTGTATCAAAATACCTACCTTGGGCAATTCGTCTTCGCAAGAAGCAGAAAATCACTACAGGTTGTTGTCTAGATTTTGTTCACTTCTGTTGCTTAAACCAACATGGCTGATCTCAACGTGTAACCAGGGAAGTAGTACTCGCTTTTTATGACGCCAGAAAGAAGTTTATTACACTGGGTGCGCTAAACTCAGGCTTGTGACAACTTACCCGTGTGACTTTTAGCCCCTCTCTCCCCTACTGGTACAGCGAAGGACAGTTTCACTTGTATGTGTTGTAAACCTACTTGAATTTGAATATGTGTTTTTTTTTTGAGATGGCAGAATATAATACTGTAGTAGTTTAATATTTACCAGTATCTGCATTCAGCAGTAACAATTTAGCTTAATATTAAACATTAGGCTGCTAAACCATTGTTGATTAACTGTAAATTTTAAGGTTGATCAACCTAATTAGCTAGAGTTGATACGAAAGCTGAGCAGCAGATTAAGCTATTATTGTCATACAGTTTTTTGTACAGTATATGTGGCAAGTAAATTTCTTATTGTTTGTTAAATTAATGTATGCAGGTCAAAAAGCTGTTCAACTGTTTATAAATTGTAAGATAGGCAATAGGGGCTGCTCTAATAAACAAAACGTACAGGACTTACAAAAGAAGCAATTTTTTTGTGCAGTGAATTTTGATAAAACTCTGGTTCGTTTTTGATCTGCTGTACAATTTCAATATGCATTAACATTTTCTCTATTTTTTCATAGATGTAGTGGGCCTACATGCTAATAACTTGACACGCATGCCATCATACTAACTTTTCTGGATTTGGAGTGAATTCAAGAACTTTGGAAGTTGGATGGATATCGGAATCATGAATACAGTATCCAAATACCACTGTGGTACTTAAACGTAACCAAGGAGGAATTTGAAAAGTTTATTGGAGGAATTTATATTTCCACAGTTCTGGATTAGAAAGATTCTTTTCAGCAACAACAGAAAAGCTCTTCGCATTCTTATTTCTTTTCGCGTCTGAGTGAGTTTGCGTATCAGGATTTCCTTCTCTATTACAAACTGATCAAGAAAAGATATCGACTTGATGTTGAGGACGTACGGTAGTGCGTGAATGTACCTGTACCTACGTAATGCACTCACCGTCACAAACCATATTTTGTACTGTACAGTAGAACTTGCATGTAAGTTACTGTTTCCACAACCAGCACATGCGAGTACACCTGATTCATGTACACTGACAGTTACTCACGGCGTCAGACAGGGTGAAATCCTAAGCCCTTATCTTTTTGCTGTTTATGTAGATGACTTAACAAAGCGACTAAATGCATTATCAATAGGCTGCTACATTGGTCGTGCATGTTTAAACAATCTTAAAACAATGAAAACTGTTAAAGGCATATTCAATGAAATTTTCAAACTGAAATTAAGCATTAAAATGCGTAAACTGAACACTCATAAATACATTTTTTTTAAATTACCGGAAAAAAATGGTTTTCAATGGTGCTGGCAAGGCCAAAAGTCCAATGTTTCATTTATTTTTTATTTTTTTCAAAATGACCAAAAAGTGGAAACACTGCTAGAGTACACGTCATAAATGCCAAGAGCTCCAGCAATATCAAAAGTGTTTTCGCGCGCTGGGTTGCTAAGTTCGGACGTGTTGTGTTCAAAGGAGTTTTGCAGGATAGTTTTACACGTTTTTTAAGTTTCTAGGATATTTCGTTGAGTAATAGTAGCAATGTTACGAGAAAGGTGAGGTACGGTAGTATAAATCTAGTAGCATTGCTAAAAATTAAATGTCCATAAAATCAATATTGCATCATAGTTTGACTATTGTAGAAAAAAGAAACAATATTGCATCATAGCAAATACTATGCCTAACTTTTGTGTTGTGCTTGGCTGTGACACGACAGCATTGCATAAAGTTAGTATGTTTGGGTTTCCCAAAGACAGTACACAAAAAAAGGAAATGGAATAAATTTGTCAACACCACAACTTGTCATTGGAGTGGACCAAAACCACACCACAGAATTTGTAGTCTGCATTTTCAAGAAGCAGACTTCAAAAATTTTCTTCAATTCCAAATGGGATATGCCAAAAGACTTGACTTGAAACCCGGTGCATGTCCATCTTAAATTTTTCCTTCTCCACCAGAAACTAGTGCAACAGCTGAAAGATCACATTTGACTTCTTCCTGGCGACCAGCTTATGGAAGACACCAAGTTAATGAAGTGATGTTGATTTTATGGTTTATTGTATTTATTTAGAATTACAGAATTAGGTTTTGATAACCTGTACGGTAACCCAGGGCCTAATTTACAACAAGGCCATTAACCTAGTGCAGCGGTTCCCAACATGTGGGTCGCGACTCCAATTGGGGTCGCCTGACAATTTGCCTGGGGTCACCTGAGGCCTTCTGAAAAGTTTAGAATTTCATTAGTTTAGAAACTTTGCCACAAGAATTCCAAGAGACAATGAAAAGCGTTGTAAGTGTCGTGAATTTTGTAAAAGCTAGTGTTTTAAATAGCCGCCTATTTTCAAAAGTTTGCAGTGAATTGGATACATCCAGTAATGTTTTGTTATTTCACACTAGTGTGAGATGGTTGTCCAGAGACAAAGTTTGGAAACGTGTTTTTGATCTTCGTGATGAATTAGAAACATTTTTTAATCAAAAATCTAAACCACAGTTTGAAGCCCTTTTCGGCGACAAAAACCAACTTCACAAAATTGCTTAAATTGCTTGGTGTCAAATTCGTATGTTTACTTTGTCATTCTGTACATGTTTGCACCAGCAGCAAAAAATAAAATTGAATGAATTGAATTCACTTTAGGCCTATAACATCATTAAAAACAGAGTGAAAGGGTTCACCAGGCATTTGATAATTTAAAGTAACTTGCGTTCTTCTGGTGACGATAGGCTACTAGGTTACCAGAAGACCGCAACCTAGTATGGTAGCCTATAGTCACCAGAAGAACGCAAGTTACTTTAATTATAACATCATTATTGTATGCGTGGTTTATACAGTTGTCTATTTTTAGGTGCTTTAGGTTACTATAAATTTTTTGTGTCATATTGGAGAATTTTTGACTCTTGGTTTCCAATACGAAGAGGAAGATAGTACGGTGGTTGAAGAAGTAAGTGATGATGAAGAAGAAAGTATGCTAGAACCTGAACCCTATCGTTTTGAGCCTGAGTACACAGAGGCAGAGATCAATCAGCTTTACCTTGCTGATGCAACTGACGTTTCTCAGCAGGAGGATCGAGTGGGAAACACTGATTGGTAAGCAAATTTAGATATTTGACATCATATACTGCAGGGGTCACCAACCTTTTTTGCATGCGGGCCACTTTGGCACTAAGGAGAACTGTGGCGGGCCGCACTAATAAAATGTTAAGTATGTTGACTCTTATGCTAGAAGAGAACGCATTTCGTACCCAGTATCCAGCGTTTCATGTTGTTCATATTTATGTTAGAATACGGCAGAAACAAAATTAATCGAACAATTAACGCTACTGCCAGGCCAAGCTCCTTTTACAACACTTTTAACTTTTTTACCAATGCCTAATAAACGAGGCCACTTGTTTTGGGCACTTATAGCGAGGTGAGCGGTTTCATCAGAATATTCATCGCCAAGCAAGAGTGGTGTTGTTACTTCGCTTCGCAAAAGATATATTGCAATTAACAGTTTCAGTAAACAAGGAAATGTTTGACACATCGCAATACAGACAACAATAGTGACCTGCAAACATATCAGCGAAAAATAGGCTCAAATAACAGGGAAAAAGAAACCAGGTACCATGAAACAAACGCTTGTGGAAATCATCAAAAAATCGTAATTCTATCGTAATTTATGAACATCAACGTGAACATTAACATCAACGTGGCAAGAATTTGTTGATTAACAACGTTTTGCAGTACTTGCTTCGGCAGTACATATACTAGGCTATAATTGGAACGATACAGAGAATATTAGCATGGCTCCTGCGCAAGGATGACACGCAAAATCGTGAAGCGTTCCATATTTCTTAAAAAAAAAAACGTTTTGCAGTACTATGCTAAATATTTTCATAATACAATCAGAAAAAGTCTCTAAATTTATATGTAATGTTTTGCCAATTTATTATAAATTGAGTTGGCACACCGACCCATTTTGCCAACAAAAACTTGCATAAAGGAAACACTGCTCGTGAAACACAATAACGGTGAAACTCGCACTAGTGTTTACATGACATTTGCAAACTTAAAATAAGCAACCCTATGCTCACAGACAATTTCGAAATTCGAAAACAGACGTTTTAATCAACCACTGGGACAGTGTGGCTGGACATCGCATTGGAATAACTTTAAGCAACCCCCACCTAGAACTGTAATCTGATTGGTCGGTCGGTGGAATGATATGCAATGCGAAAATATGCTTCCCGGAAAATATTTTTTGCTTTCGTGCTCTTTAAGTCCTCAAGAAAAGTATTTTTGGTTATACTTGTACGCTGATACCTTCCGCGGGCCGCAGCGATGCAGCATGGCGGGCCGCATGCAGCCCGCGAGCCGCCATTTGGTGACCCCTGATATACTGCATTCGTACTTAACATAAAATAATTAAATCACCGACCGTACCGGGATAAGTGCTCAGCTTTGCATTGCATTGCCCTATGGGTTTGTAAGGCCTTGAACCTACAACACGTTGAAAACAACTTTACAAATGCAACTGAAATTATAAGAAAATGAAATCTTAACGCTCTTAAGTTTACCTTGCCTAATACTAATTATATTGCAAAGTTGAATTTTCCCGTCCCGGTAGTCTATGCAATGAATTATTATGTTTATACTAAGGCAATTATTTTTTGGCCTAAAAATCGAAACTTTTGACATTAAAATTTGTTTTGACAAATTTTGACGTATGAAGAACTCAAGTAGTTAAATTACGCATCATTGTACAAAATGCTGTACAACACAGCTGCCGCAAAACGACCTATCAAAAATTTTACACATTTTGAGGTGTGTTGAGCACCACACCATATTAACCTAATTATTTCACCTAATGGCTTATGATTCACAATAAGTAGACAATGGGCCATTTACACCAGTATAAAGTAAGCTAAAAAGGCAAATGTGATCCCATACTTGATTCAAGTGCGGTACACGACAACTGGGCGAGACAAAGTGGGCGATACCCACTTGGGCGAGACCAGGTGGGCGACGAGACAAGTGGGCGACGGACCAAGTGGGCGATGGACCAAGTGGGCGACGGACCAAGTGGGCGACGGACCAAGTGGGCGACGGACCAAGTGGGCGACGGACCAAGTGGGCGACGGACCAAGTGGGCGACGGACCAAGTGGGCGACGGACCAAGTGGGCGACGGACCAAGTAGGCGACGAGTCAAGTGGGCGACAAGCCAAGTGGGCGACGAGCCAAGTGGGCGACGGCCAAAGTGGACGACGGAAGCGAAAGTTTAGCCGTTCGGAAAAAAAATATGACTTTTAATTTTTACTTTAAAATACAATGATTGATTTGTGGAAGGGAGGCAATGAGAGTTCTCACGCTGAGTTTCACGAAGCATTGGAAGCAACATTTTCATTATTTTTTGTAGTCTAGTAATAGCGCTTGCTGTTTGATGTTAATTTGCATTGTGACATCATCTTGACACATTATTTTGCAATTTGCGGCGTCAGGGTTTATCGTGAAGCTTAAGACTCTTAAGAGAAACCCCTCAGAAAAGAGACAAACGAATGGCCAAAGAGTAGTTGAAGTCAGTTATGAACGCTCCCTAACCGTTATCAAAGCTTGTCAGTATAAAATATGACTTTTAATTTCTACTTTAAAATACAATGGTTGGTTTGTGGAAGGGAGGCAATGAGAGTTTTCACGCTGAGTTTCACGAAGCATTGGAAGCAACATTTTCATTATTTTTTGTAGTCTAGTAATAGCGCTTTCTGTTTGATGTTAATTTGCATTGTGACATCATCTTGACACATTATTTTGCAATTTGTGGGGTCAGGATTTATCGTGAAGCTTAAGAGAAACCTCTCAGAAAAAAGACAAACGAATGGTCATAGAGTGGTTTAAGTCAGTTATGAACGCTCCCTAACTGTTATCGAAGCTTGTCAGTATGAAATATGACTTTTAATTTTTACTTTAAAATACAATGGTTGATTTGTGGAAGGGAGGCAATGAGAGTTCTCACGCTGAGTTTCACGAAGCATTGGAAGCAACATTTTCATTATTTTTTGTAGTCTAGTAATAGCGCTTGCTGTTTGATGTTAATTTGCATTGTGACATCATCTTGACACATTATTTTGCAACACACAATCCAGTCTCTGAATATTATAAACATTTGCGGTAGGTCACTAGGTCAGCCAGTGCTGAGATCTTAACTACTAAGTAGCTGGTTTGGCAGGTACATGCATTAGACATTGGAATGTTTGTAGTGATTTTCAAGCGAAACAGAAGTTTTTGTTAGTTGTTCGAGTGTGTTATTGTTTAAAATACATGTAAAAACTTACATACGAACCATTAACTACGGAGATTAGCATAACTTTGATGCTCTAAAAATAAAGTCATATTTTTCAATTTTTAGGTCATAAACAAAATGGCCCTAGTAATGACTGTCAGTCACAATGTGTTCTGTAAACCGCTGATGCGGCTACGCAGCGTCTAGACTAGAGCATTCGGATTAAAAATATCAGTTGACTTTTAAGTGCCCAAGTTAAAATTATGACTTATGCCTCTTGAGAAGTCCCACATAGTCTGTGGTGGATCCTGTCCATTAAAGTTTTATTGGTACTTTCACATACAACATTGTAAATGTAAGTTAATATCAAGTCTCTATGAGACATTGGATTTTCCGCGCACATACGATTTATAGCGTCAAGAACACTAATTGTGCGCTGTTTTTCTTTTCTGAAACAAATATAGTCAATTCGGTCAAAATGTCCAAAAAATATATAAATCAACCATTGTATTTTAAAGTAAAAATTAAAAGTCATATTTTATACTGACAAGCTTTGATAACGGTTAGGGAGCGTTCATAACTGACTTAAACCACTCTTTGGCCATTCGTTTGTCTCTTTTCTGAGAGGTTTCTCTTAAGCTTCACGATAAACCCTGACGCCGCAAATTGCAAAATAATGTGTCAAGATGATGTCACAATGCAAATTAACATCAAACAGCAAGCGCTATTACTAGATTACAAAAAATAATGAAAATGCTGCTTCCAATGCTTCGTGAAACTCAGCGTGAGAACTCTCATTGCCTCCCTTCCACAAATCAATCATTGTATTTTAACCCTTTGCTTTTCAACGTTTTTTTGGAAGTTAACTGCTCAAGGGGGGGCCGTTTTTGGATCAAATTCAATCAGCTGTTACGTGTTATCCACTGATGCTATTTCAACAGAAGTTGCACTGGTGTGAAAGCAAATCATTTGTCTATAAGTTTGAAAAGTCATTATTTTAAAATTTTATATGTTAAACTTGATATTTCAATTTTTGCAAAGGTACCCAAAAACGACAATTTTGATTTAACTTGCCGCTATTTAATTACCGTGCTAATCCGATTTCATGCAAACTTCTAAATAACAAAGAGCTCGATCGAACGCACGAAGTGTGTGTGCGGTGTGCCGAATCATTGCATTGATTAGAATTTACGACTTGCGAGCAAATCTTATTGTAAGCTACTCACTGATTCTAAAATAGTTACAATCAGAGTAACATTGTTACACGAATTTGAAAAAAAACAAAACTGCGTTTGTTGTCTTACATTTTTATCCTAAACTAATGCATTCCGAAACTCATGGCTAGCTTCTAGTTTTATGGAACCAAATTTCTCATAAGTAACACCTTAGCCTGCTTGAATAGCTGTTTACATCTTCGTTTGTGTATTTTAGGTTTACAATTGAGTTTGTAGTATGAATATTTTTAGTAGAGAGAAGACAATTGAACAAGTTGTTGAAATTATCTGAAATTTCTAAGTCAAATTAGGTGCTTTTGAAATTGTGGATTTGTGTCAAGTCGCATCACAAATATCATGCCGGCCACATCATAAGTCATTTCGCTTACGGGTGTTTATAAACATGACTCATAAATTACATCCACAAAAAATACAGCATTTACATCAACAAAGCTAAGTTCGAAGCTCACTTTTTATTGAAGATTGTGTCAATCAATTTGAAAATACATTTTTAGTCCGCCAGGGTCGAAATAATGCAACAGCGAATTGAGGAACATGCGTGAACAAAGGAAATGTGAAATAACCCATAGTCAGCAAATCTACATAAATTTAACGTTTACAAATGTTGAATCAATGTAAAAGGACTGGATTGCTGACTGGGTCCTTATTGTTTGAAGCACTAAAAATACGCGTAAAAGCGACAACATCAGCAAGGCAGTGATTATGTTTCTGGCCAAAAAAAAATAACTTTTGACTTCAAAGATAAAAATGATTATAACGAAGCTTCAAAGTTTGTCGTAAAACATTTTACAGAGATACAATAAACATAATCATTTTGTGCCAGATTGTGAGAAGACTTCCTAGATTCTTTCCAACCATTTGCATGATTGCAAATTATTTTCTATAACTTTATATTGCTAAAAGATTGCTTCTTTGTTGAAACAACGTGGCTACAATTCTATAAAAAATTCTTAGGCCTACTACATTGAAGCATGGCCACCTTGAGATGCGGCCTGATTTGTCACATTTTGCAGATTTTGATTACAGCTACTGCTAGTGCTTGACTGACATTTTTTGAGATGTTTTTACTTTTTGCGGTTTCCTAATGACAAAAAACTTTTTTGTTGCCTTGGGGAAGCAGTAGCGAATGAGAAAAAGTAAGTTGAAAAACGCAAAATCAGACTGTTATTGAAAATTAACAGTCTGACTAAAATCTACAAAATCAAATTTTCTTTGTTTTTCGACATGTGAGGATGTTAAAACCTATTGTGTCATCTAGGGAAAAGAATAAAGAAAGCGTAAAAGTCTAATTTTTAGAAAAAATTATTTAAACGTTCGCCCAAAGTTAGAAAAACCAGAAAATTTCTGCAAAATGTGACAAATCAGGCCGTATCTTTAGGTGGCCATGATTGAAGTAATGAAATTTTTTTTGTGATTTTGCTGATGACGTTTTACAATATCCGAGAAGTAAAAAATAATAATGATGAATTATTTTACAAAACCGTGGTTTGCAAGTGCTTCACAAAAAATTGTTGGGGGAAAATTTACTATTAGACGTAAAACGTTTGTAAAAGAAAATTGTCGGTTTACGTATTTATAATGTTCATTGCGCTGTTATCGAATTATAAACTGCCTGTAGGCTATTGTCTACCTTTGTGGTTGCCGGCCAGCTTAGAGCAGCATGCAAACTAAGCGTTTATGGTATTTGCATCGTGTTATGATTCTCGAAAATTTCCCACAAGGTCTATATTTTTATCGTGATATTTTGTGCCTCTTCTGTCCTAAACTTGAAGTTATTGTGCAGCACAATCCACATCGGTTTTTAGACTCAGTCTTCAATGAAAATCTTTTGTGTGGTGCATCATTTCAAGTAGTGTCTTCCCCTAAACTGTTACACAAATCGCCCAGAACCAGGTTGATTATTATGTATCTTACAGCAGTTGAGAGCCCGTTATTGTATGTGTGGAATTATTACTGTAGATGTCTGACTAAATTCATGCCAAAGTCGAGCAAATTCTTCTTTCGGGATCCTTGCCGTTATTTACGGTATTTTTTGTTGATAAGTTTAGGCAGCATTTTTCCAAGATAAATGAAGACATCTTTATTGTTCGTCACTTAGATTTAGTTTTCTCAGCATTGTTTATTCATTCTTTGATCCACTAGTTTGTCTCACTTTTGGTATAATCGGATCGTTTATAAATGGCGGGTCTTCACAATAGCCGGCCCCTTATACATTGGCGCAACGTATTCAGATGTTGAATCAATGATGAAGAAAGCTGATTTGTTGTTTGTCTTATGTGACGCCTAACTTTATGCCTCGTCTACAGTACAAAATATTTTGTAATGTACATTGTGTACATTGTACATTTTGTTTGTAGGCCTACATTACAAAATATGTTGTAATGTAGATGAGGCATTATCATCTTTATTTTGCGCTCTTTGGAACAAAACACAGTGCACTGTGAAACAAAAATACAGAACATAACAACAAGTAGGCGACATAAAGCAGTGAAGGGACGCCATCGAGTTAGCTGCTACGTGTAAATGGAGCCTATCTCATAATTTTGAGTGTATCTCACAATTACTGTTTGCAAAAACGCTATTTCTCCGGCTTCTCCCAAAAGCATTTGCAGTGATACATTTCCTCAATTGCAAGTTTTGTCAATGAGAGCATTTCCATAGAACGTTTATTTCGAAACCAGGTTTTCGTGTCTTTATCCAAGAGAAGATTTCTTATTGTAACGTTTTTTATTCGTCAATGAATATTATCTGCTTGAAACAACTGTTTTGAATAGTTTGTGGCCTCCATAGCCTACTATTTTGATCGTGGATTGCTATTCTTCTTTGTAGAGCTGATAACGCAAAAAACGTTTGCTATTATTGTTTCTAATTAACAGCTTTGTGATCACTGGCTTTTCTTTGTAGCATAAGAAATAACGCGCTTTGTATTATTGAGGTCAAACCAAACAAAAGAAAGCAAGAGGATGTTTCTCTCTGCTCGCGCATATCGATGCACGAAGCAATTATGAGCTTATGGCTTGTCATCGCAATGTAATCCATTTCACGCTTTGCTGGAAGTTAGCTAGAAATAGCAAAAATTCACCAAAATCTTGAATTTACAAGAAAACTACACAACTTTCAGCATCAAATTTAATATCATCAGATCCGCCTGGCAATTTTAGGAAAAGTCAAGAAAAACCAAGTGCATGGCGTTACTGTGCTTCAAATAATTAAAGGAAATATGAGGGGGGGGCCAAATCTGGCCTCCCTTTGAGGAGCAAAGTGTTAAAGTAAAAATTAAAAGTCATATTTTTTTTCCGAACGGCTAAACTTTCGCTTCCGTCGCCCACTTTGGCCGTCGTCCACTTGGCTTGTCGCCCACTTGGCTCGTCGCCCACTTGTCTCGTCGCCCACCTGGTCTCGCCCAAGTGGATATCGCCCACTTGTCTCGTCGCCCACCTGGTCTCGCCCAAGTGGATATCGCCCACTTTGTCTCGCCCAGTTGTCGTGTACCGTTCAAGTGTTGGGTATGAGAAGATAGGTACTCATTGTACTAAGCTTTTGGCACTAAGAAAGTAGGGTGGCCAGTTCCTTTCTCTCGGCCGCCTTTCCTGCAGCAATTATGCCTACCCAATTTATTACACCCTAGCTAGATGTGAGCGATGTTTTCAACAACCAGCTTAAGCCGGGAGTCGAACCAGGTTTGGTTGGTTTTGAATCTTTATCCTCGGACTAACAAAGCCTTGATAGGTTATTCCTGGTAGTTTCGCATACTTGTGCATGTAGAGGGTCTGCTACTATTCGGTGAGTCCAATTCTTATTCGTTAAACCATCCCTCTGCGGCTGCGCCAAAGTAGGCTACAAGGTGTAAAATGAAAAAAATTCACTGACAGTACAACCTCTACGACACCACGACAATGCAGTTTGTAAATAATTTTGACTTTGTGAACAATTTTGACATTTTTTGATCTAACACTACAATTTTAATGAATTTTTGAATTTTTTTGACAAATGAAAAAGTAATCACCCTAATTATTACCAATTTTATATCAACAGGTGTTCATGTTGTCACTGTGTGGCAATGGATGAGCAACATCAAGCTTTGTGCTACTGTGAGATAGATACAGCACGGATGAAAGACATGCTAGATGGACAATTGGACATGCATGATTACATTTACTCTGCTTGTTTGTTAATATATGGCGCTGTTGAAACAAAATAAATTGACTTGCTAATTGCGCCTTATTTGTTTCCAAGTTATCAATTTCGTTCAGTAAAAATAAAGTAAAAAAGATTTTTTTTAGGTTAAATTAAAATGGCCTTAGTAATATGTAAGTCTGCACCTAGTGAAAAATGCACTAAACTATGAAAAGCAATTCAATGTCCTGTTAAATCTACATAAAATCGCTCATTTTGTTGGTCCAAGAAATGTAGCCTATGTGATCAGACGAGCGTGAATTTACACAGTAGCCTATGTAGATTGGGTTGGTTGTGTAAAATCATGTGTATGCCATTTCTTTGAATGCAGTATTTGAACTAGACAAAACATTATTTCATTCTCCAAGTATAAAAACTACCGCTTGTAATCATAAAAACTCTGGTTAATGAGAGAATACATGCAGTTAAATCGCCCGCAGTAAGAAATATTGCTCGATCAGCTTTTATGACGTAGGCTGTACAGTTGCACGCTTCGCTGCTCACGCAAATTCCCGTTTTGACAGCTCTGACAAAAGCACGCGCGGAATGCTAATCAGACCGCAATGGGGCGAAATTTTATTGAAAATCGTTTTATGGTAGCATGTTAAACACAAAGAACATGGAAAATCGCCAAGTCAGGTTTTTCCTTTAGTATCCCTTTAATACTACAAAAAGTGCTCAATGCTAAGCAAAGCAGAGCGAATTAAATCAAATATAGTTATTACTATCTGAATCCTTAACAGCCTGTTTCACCTCAAACGGATCATCAGAAGAGTCCTATTCAAATAGAATCTATTATAGAAAGATTATATTTGAATAAGACTCTTCTGATGATCCGTTTGAGGTGAAACAGGCTGTTAAGGATTCAGATAGTAATAACTATATTTCATTTGAACATTCTTATGTTTGCTAACGATATGTGTTGTTTTGCCCGGAGTTTGAAAGGTCTCCAAGCTATTTTGTCACTTTGCTCCGAATATGCTAAATCTCATGATATTATGTTTAATGCATCAAAGACACATTGCATTTGCTTTAGTAACAAACGCATGAACTTATAATGTGATTCTGTTGTGACCCTTCAAGGTCAACACGTTGAATTTGTGCAGTCAACCAAATATATTGGTGTGCTTATTGATTACATGTTGTGTGACAATAGTGATGTAAAAAAAACAAATCTGAGCTTTGTATTGTACCGCTAATAATGTGCCTTCGTTTGTCAAACATTGTAGTGTGGATGTAAAACAAGCTATATTTCGAGCTTATTGCATGCCTCTTTATAACGCACACCTATGGACCAATGTCTCTGTTAAATGGAAAAGAAAGTTTAAAGTTGCTTACAAAAAGTTATATAGAGGTGTATTTGGTTTATGTGGACTTGAAAGTGTGAGCACTCACCAAGTTCGCTGTAATGTACTAACGATTGATGCTCTAGAGTCATTCCATTATAATTCAACAAATACAATTTGGGTAGAGAGGTAACTCTTTTAAACCATAAACAGACATAGCTCAGCAACAACACTACATTTAACATTATAAAAACAAAAAGTGTGCTGTGTAATTTTCAGTTATCACTTTGTGTGAGCGAGGCAGTTTCTCAAATGTTTAGATTTGACCATATTTTTGCTGTGATACTATATGATTCTTTAGCATTTCTTTTAATAATGTATTTTTTCTTATAGGCTTGAAAAGGGCTATATGACTAGCCGAAAACGTTCGCTTTTTGTTTTTTGTTTTTATAATGTTAAATGTAGTGTTGTTGCTGAGCTATGTCTGTTTATAATTCAACAAATGGTTAACACCACCATCTCTTAGATTTTCTTCATTTTTACACATTTGGTACATAATTTAGAATGATTTTCATAACTGTTGGAATTTTTTTGATACCTTGTGTCGTTTTCAAGTTATCGCAATTTAAACTTTTACATTTTTGCCACTAGTTTCTTGTCCAATTATGATGAACAAAGTGTCTATTCCTATGTTCTCAGGGGTGAAGAATTCAATTATATTGAGAAAAAATGTATATAATTTTTTGTAACGCTGCCCAGAGTCTGAAAATAACCTGATTTGTACCATGCTAAATGCTAATGTTCATTTAAAAATCGAAGTTTTGTGATGTTGCTTCTAATTTGTTGTACAAGGAAGACTGACATGCAGCCTACTCATAGTAGTGGTAAAGTGTCATCGACTCATCGTCCAGCGATTTTCTCTTGCTTCACCTATGTTTGTAGTTTTCTGACCTGAATGTGTATTTTTCTTTTCTTTTTTTCTTATATCACCACATGGATGTGTAACATGTATATTGTATATATATCTGAAGCAAATAAATAAGCAACGGACAAGTCGGGACCAGCGATATTCATTCGTTATATACAAAATTGACCCTCGGCACACCGCGCAGAGTTGCTACGTCGTATTCATTACGCGCGACGTATTCATCAAAAAAGTTCCCGCGCTTTTCAAAGCAAGCAGCAAAAATTTCTCTCTCCAGGCCCAAATCAAAAAATGGACTCATAAAAATAATTAAGGCCTGGAGAAAAGCTAATTCTAGAAAAACCAAGAAGAAAATTTGATTGTAGTAATATCAACACCAAAACTATCAAAATCAACCAAGAAGTTGCAGAGATAATTAAACTTGAAAAGACCTTCAGTTAGGTTAGCCAAGGGCTAGCTAACAAGTCAGCAGTCATTGTTTTTTTTGTTTTTTTTTTGCATTTACGAAGATAATCACAGCTGCCAGTAAAATCCTCAAGTTTAGAAGACAAAGTAAGTTAAAAGGACTCATTTTTGACTTTCTTACATTTTCTAAACCCAGCCATTATTTTTCACCCAACCGTTACTAATAACCTTCAACCCAACCAAGACCAATTTCAGCACAAGCTCAACCATCAACACCAAAGAGGTTAATTTATTGGAAACAAATCAACTTTCAGAAGAAAAAAAGATCAAATCTGGACAGTTTATTGTACGCTACCACTCTATTTTTTGTTTAATTTTAGTTTGTTATTCTATTAATTTGTAGTTCTACACAATTTTGAAGTACAGTAATCAGATTCAGCTAGGTCAAGACTGACTAATATTTTTCCCCTAAGTTTCATCCTTTGTGACGTAATAATAATATTTTTGAAATCTTCACCTTCCGAACTCGTATTTTTTTTATTTTTTTTTCTCGTACTGTATTTTACAATTCGTATTCCGACATTGATCGATATCATAAACCGACTAACTTAGGCTACGTCTACGTAAGTATATCCATTATCCTCGCCAGTCTTAATTCTCTTTTTAAGCTGCATATTTTAATCAGGTCATTTTAACACAATTCATTTGATTCTATATCACTGCTTGACAGAATTTTGCCCTGAGTTACCTCTCATCAACTAAAGTACCGTAATTTAATTTAGTTCTTAGTTTCAAATTAAAATTATTACTTAGTCAATTTCCAAAATCCTTGCTAAATTAAATATTTCATAACGCAATAATAGTGTTTGTTTATTTTCTAAAGTGTTTCTTACACCACTTAAACCAGACTTGTTATTTGTTCTTTTTCGGTGCTTGTTGGTCACCGTCCTATTTCGTCACGTCACACATAAGTGAATTCTTTGATTATCCTGACTACAAGTTATAAATGCAGGTGTTGGTGATTTTGCTTTTAAACTGTTTTGTTGCAAAGTCATTTTGTAATCTTTCGTGTCCTGCGTTATTGGTTTTGTATTCATCTGTTGGTCATACTTTGTTTGTGGCAATGTCTGCGGATTGTAAAAATTTTTATTCAAAAAACTCCTTCTCTTTAACTAACAATATTAATAGGAACCAGCTATCGATTTTACATGTAAACATGAGAAGCCTAGTTGGCAACTTTGAAAAATTAGAATCACTGCTTGTCGAAATGCAAGAAGCACCGGACCTTATTGCTGTGTCAGAAACTTGGCTGAATGAAAATCGATTGCATTTTGTTAGCTTGCAAGGCTATAATTTTGTCCACTTTAATAACAAACAAACTGATGCTAAAATACAAGCAGGTGGTGTCGGGCTATACGTAAGCAATTCAATAAAGTATAATCAAATTAATAATTTAAGTCTAAACTTACAGGAATGTGAAGATCTCTGGGTGGATATTACTTTATCAAACAATAGACAGTGCACAGTTGGTGTAGTATACAGGCATCCCAAAAATAAGTTAATTGAGTTTCAAACCAAATTCTGTGAGTGCATTGATTCGTTAAATAATTTCAAAAAACAATATTACATTTGTGGTGATTTTAATATTGATATGTTAGCAAAGACAAAAAATTCTGCTGTAAAAAATTACTGTGATGCTTTTCTCTCTTTAGGCTGCAATCAATTAGTACAATCCCCAACCCGTGTAACTTCCACAAGTTCAACTTTAATCGATCATGTATACAGCAGCGACCAATCAAATAAAATTCAATGCCATGTTCTTATTCACGATGTTTCTGACCACTTTCCTATTGTAGTTGTGATAAACTCTGTAAAACCAAAACAAGAAAAATATACACAAAAAGTAAGGAACATGAAAAACTTTGTTGCTGATGAATTCGTTTGTGATCTGGAAAATAGCTTGACCAACCAATACACAGAAAGGAATGATTCAGTTCATAGCAAATTTAATCACTTCATCGACACTTTTAATGACACTTTAAACAAGCATGCACCTTTACGATTGTTGTCTCGAAGAGAAAGAAAACTCAAGACCAAACCATGGCTAACAAAAGGAATTTTGAACTCCATCAAAACTAAAAACAGACTATATCACTTAAAAATAAAAGACCCAACAAACACTTCTGCACAAGCAACATACAAAAAGTACAGAAATGTACTTACTCATACCAAAGAGCAAGCAAAAAAATGCATTACAGTTTTCTTATTACGCAAAGCAAGCACAACACTGGAAAAATATGGAAAACCATAAATGACATCATCAAGTACAAACATAAGCACACAGCTCACATACCAGAAGAAATAATTAGCACTGACAATGAAAAAATCTCTGACCCTGCACAAATAAGTAACTGTTTTAATGATTATTTCACAGAAATTGGTCCTTCCATGGCATCTAAAATCCCTCTACCGTCTCCTGGCTCATTATTGAAATTGCAAAGTGTCCCATTCTCCTTTTTCCTAAAACCCGTCAATCAAGAAGAAGTATTAAAACATCTTAATAATCTTTCTGTCTCTAAAAGTACAGGACATGATGGAATACCTATAAGATTTGTCAAACTATCCTCACCAATAATCACCCCTTTCCTCACCAACTTATTCAATGAGTGTATCGATAAAGGTGTATATCCTGATGTACTAAAGGTCGCTCAAGTTACCCCAGTCTTCAAAAGTGGCTCCAGGAAAAATTGTTCCAACTATAGGCCCATATCACTATTGTCCCCCTTCACCAAAATATTCGAAAAATGCCTGTATGAACAAATGTACAATTATCTAACAAAAAAAGACCTGATCACACCACATCAGTATGGATTTAGACCACAATATTCCACTTCGTTAGCTGTGTCAAACGTTTGTGATAACATCTTAACTAACCTAGATAATAAAAATACAACTTGCTCTGTATTTCTTGATTTAGCTAAAGCCTTCGACACAGTTGATCACACTATTTTCATACAGAAACTGCAAACATACGGTTTTCGGGGCCTTCCATTACAATTGTTAAAAAGCTATATCAGCAATCGTCTACAACACACGGTCGTCAATGGAATCTCTTCAAACTCAAGACAGGTTACCTGCGGTGTGCCCCAAGGATCGACATTGGGACCCCTTCTTTTCTTACTGTATATAAATGACTTACCAAATTCAACAAACATGAATGTTAAACTATTTGCTGACGACACCAATCTTACGATGAGCGACAAATGTGAAATAAATTTGCAGAACAATGTGAATGCCGAAATGCAAAAAGTTTACAACTGGTTGAAGCTTAATAGATTATCATTAAATTTCTCAAAAACTGAATACATGCTAATAATAAATAAAAAACACATAAAAAATTTTAACATTAACATTGGTAACACAAGCATTCAACAAAAAGATCAAATAAAATACCTTGGCGTTTTCATAGATAACAAATTAACATGGAAATATCACATAGATAAAATTTGCGGAAAAGTAGCAAAAGGTTCATGGGCGTTGCTTAAACTCAGAAATTATGTCAACACAGACACTTTAAAAGATGTGTATCACGCTTTGATTTACTGTCATTTGCAATATTGTATTTCAAGCTGGGGAAAGGCCTGTGACAGTGCACTGGATCCATTAATAAAATTACAAAAAAAGGTTATAAGAATAATTACGAAACAAAATTACTATGCTCACACTAATTTTTTATTTTTCAAAATGAACATCTTGAAACTAAAAGACATACATAACATTGAAATAAAAAAACATATGTACAAAGTTCATATGAATGAGTATCCGTCTACGTATTGTGATTTATTTACAAATGCTTCATCTATTCATCAGCATAACACAAGATATCAAACAGGCAACAATTATTTTATAAACAGATCAAACACAGAATTTGGCAAGAAGTCCATGCAGGTATTGGGACCAATGCTCTGGTCAGAGGTTCCAAGTAGGCTAAAAAACTTATCATTTCATTGGTTCAAAAAAGAGATCAAAACGTTAATTTTACAAAGCTACAGTGCATCGTAAGTGATAGGCTATGTTATGGAAACCAACTTGTCAGTTGCTTCGGAAACTTTATTATTCTCTGCTTGCTTCATGGAATTTTGTGTTTTGGCCTACGTTATCATCAATATGTTTTTTTTTTTATGCGTATGCTGTTGTTGAAGCGCGGGAACGTTTCAATTATTATTTTTCTCTTGTAAGCTTATTTTAAATGGCAAAATCGTAATTTCCGTAGGGTGGCAATTGACTAGTAGACCGTATGGTCGTCTCGTTGTCTCCCTGTCGGTATGGGAACTTGTGTAACTTTTGTACTGTGTATATTGCATATTTCAAACATGTACCTATGTTCCTGTTACTGACAAATAAAACATTGATTGATTGATTGATTACGTCTCCAGAGTTAATTACAAGACGTTTTCAAGACATAAAAAACACTGTATTTCACTGTGAAATGAGTGCTGTCACAAGTAGAAGATCTGCAACAATAAATTTCTATTTTTCTTCATATGTTCTGCTTTTTCTTTTTTGGCGTTCTGTTTAATATAGTGCTACAATATAGGCAACATACCACAAGGTTATATAGAAGAGAAAAGGAAGTTAGCCAGGGAATATGTTGATAAATATCTAAGTCCTTAACTTTTTCTGAGCTGTATGTATGTAATTTGTAACAGCCTAGCAGCGATTTAGCCAATTATAGATATACAAAGTGCAGAAATTTAATTTTTTACATTTGCATCTGCATGATAAAGTTCAAATCGCGAAAGTTTTATCTTAACTTTTCATTAAAATTTAGAGCTGAAGATGCGCACAGAATGCACCAAATTAAGTGTCATTTTTCAAAATTTTCTGGGGGGGGCCCCCAGACCCCCCGCCGTTTTACTCGCCTTCGGCGAAAACGCGGCCGGGCTGCGCCCGTCCGCAGCACCACCATTTTCACAGCTCACCAGCCGCCATTGTTGGTACAACTACAAGCTATAGACTGCATGGCGAATTGAAATTCGTTATATACGTTGTGCTCGCTTGATCAACCAAGCGTGGGAGACCAAATGTCCCATTGTAGAATCGTCCCAATGATGGAGGTTCTCCCCTATAAGTTGAAACTGTGAAAGATTTACAGAAGCCCTTCAATTTGTTCCAAGAATCCAATTAGCCAACAGTTCATTTTTACATTGATTCAACGTCAGAATACGGTAAATCACCGAGTTGGCATATTGTTTTTCTTTACATGAATTTCACGTCTGAATAGGTTGATTCAATGTAAAAAAAAACGATTTACTGGCTGGCGCGGCACGCTTGTAGATCCAATAGTCGTTTCGCCGATTAGCACCAGAATTCCAAAAAGTGTTCCCAGTGGCGCAGCTAGGGAATGTGCCGCCCGGGGCGAATTCAGATTCTGCCGCCCTTTCAAGAAAAAGCATGTGAAAATGAAATGCGTTTTTTTATTAGATTAAAATCAAAAATCGTAGTCTGAAAGTGCCGCCCCCCCCTAGCTACTCCACTGATTGTTCCTATAGTTCGGCAACACATTGTTTCGTTACCATGGCAGCAAGAGGAGAGACCTGCACTCCTCCAAATTGCTCTAAACGCTGGCATCCAAGGTGCGAAGGCAGTCCCGTCAAGGTAATTCCGAAGTGAAGAGTCCAGTCTGATCCAAAGGCAATATGATTCAAAGAAGAAATCACTTCGGGGTCACCAATTTATGTGCCAAGCGGACGTCGAGTAGTCCAAAGCATCCGCTCATATCTAGCTGTAAATTATTGCAGCAATATCCCGAGCACATCGGTGCAAAACGATGCACATGGTGATATTTGGTATTGTGTTAAAACTACAAGCATAGGTATACAAAGTAATCAATGTAACTGGTTATCTCAATAACTATGCGTTTGACTTTGCGCAATGTTCCGGCGGGTCAATTACCCTCTTGAATTGTGATGACGTTGAATTTGTATTGTTCCTTTGCTCTCCGTGGCCTGCCTGCAGATTGCAGAACCAGATGTTTTACTCTTAATTATCGCTTCTACAGCGTGCCAGTATTTTTTCTTTTACCTTTTCTTTCAAAGCAAAAAATAAGAGAACATATGAAAACAGTGCATATATAATTTCTAAATTCAACAGTTTTATTCATCTGAATCAGCAGCGCGTGGGATGTTTCTCGGGGTAGTATTCCCAAGGATATGAGTTCTATACTACCCAGAAGCGCTTTCTTTTAGACTAAATTGCCTGCTAATAAACACTGCCTAAAAGTAAACTTGACATTGATGAAACCATTTTTTAGAAGTATCGTAACTTTTTACAGCCACCAAACTAACTTGTTGAGAGCAAAAATGTAATGCGTCGTTCGGCAAACTCGGTCACATCCTCTTATGACGAACGGAAACTTACTCAGAGAAATTCTCACATTCTAGCAAATTAAAAAAACTCTAACTTTATTACTCATATTCGAAAAGACATAAAAATTTGGGCCGTCAGCTACTCAAATTAAAAATTTACTTCAAAAATACAGTAGCCTAACCCATGGCCACCTAAAGATACGGCCTGATTTGTCACATTTTGCATAAATTTCCAGATTTTTCTAACTTTGGGCGAACGTTTAAATAAATTTTTCTAAAAATTAGATTTTTACGCTTTCTTTATTCTTTTCCCCAGATGACACAATAGGTTTTAACATCCTCACATGTTAAAAAACAAAGAAAATTTGATTTTGAAGATTTTAGTCAGACTGTTAGTTTTAAATTACAGTCTGATTTTGCGTTTTTCAACTTACGTTGTTCTCGTTCTCCAACAAATCAAAATGTGACAAATCAGGCCGCATCTCCAGGTGGCCACTTCGGGTTATATATGCAATTTGTTTTCCTCTTGTCTTGTGCTTTGAAAGAGAAGGTGAAAGAAAAAGATACGTCATGATCTGTCAAATAGTGTTTTAGATTAAAAGACCGGTGACGGTCAAATAGTCACTGCCTTACTTTAATGTGTTAAAATTCAGTATTGGTAAAACAAGCGAGAGATGATGCCAGGACGCCTTAAGGAGATGTGTAAGCTACGTTGAGTTTGAGTTTAACCGTTTTGATGTTCATAAGTGTGTACAAACAATCAGGTTTTATCCCCACCTCAGACTCAATAAATCAAATGAACATTGCAAGTTGTGATTGTGTAGCACCCTGCGTTTCTGCTTAGGTCTTTTCAACGTTTGTTACCGTCGTGAAATTGTCGTTCTTCTGCATACAGGGTGGGCCAAAAGCAGGCTTACGGTTATAAAAAATAGGGTTTGGGTCTAAAAGTAAATTTATTGTTTTCATGTGGGTACTTTTAAATTTAACCAGATAATTTGAAGCAAGCTTCATCTTACCAGATGATTTTGTCCAACATTTCAACTTGTTCTCCAACAAATTGGTCAAAGTTTAATAACTGTAAGCCTACTTTTGGCCCACCCTGTATGTAACGCTACCCAGGAATTCAAGTAATATGCAGTTGTGCTTCACGATTCTGAAGGCGTGATTAGGAATTTGCGTGCCTCAAGAATTCGCATGCCAATAAGCTAAACGCATTCTTGCAACCGGCAGTTTCAATCACATACGTAGTTTTTCGTCTCTTCAACGTTATAGCCTACAGCTGCTTGATGCCTCAGCGACTATGTATGTCGCGTTCTGGCCTTCAATTCAGACAGAAAGTATTATTTTTGGTGCAGAGAGTATGTCAGAGTACGGTATAATTTTGGTGCAACTCACTATGATATGATTTTGGTACAGTAGTGACTGGCCTTCAATTCAGACAGAAAGTATTATTTTTGGTGCAGAGAGTATGTCAGAGTACGGTATAATTTTGGTGCAACTCACTATGATATGATTTTGGTACAGTAGTGAGTATTGATATTATGATATTACTTCTGACTCCGTCAGTCAACGTTCAGTGCGCAGTTTCCTGGGTTGGACTTATGATTTGAATTACAGTATGTTCTGTTGTGGAAAGACGATCAAGGGCGCGGGAAGTAGGGGTGCTCAAGGGGCTGCAGCCCCCCCTAGAGAAAGTTCAGCCCCCCCTGGAATTTTTAATAATTGCTTCAGCCCCCCCTAGAAAATTCTGACAATTTAAGGTAGACCTACATAATTTCAGAAATTTTTTTGAACACTAATTGCTACGATGAATCGAGTTCCTGTTACGTGTCGCGCTCATCATTTGCAATAAAGAGTCGTCAATCACAGGGAGCTATACCTCTCAGTGGCGGTGCTAGCCACCTTCCCTACTAACCCGGCGGTACATCGTTTATTGGACATCATTCTGCAATATTTACATTTCATGCGTAGGCTACTTCTGAACATTACAATAATACATGATATTGCTTTGTCAAGTCTGACCGACATGACAGAAGATACCGTAGTGCAGCGTTTCTTAACCTTTTCTGACTTTAGCACCCCTGTAAACAGGCCTGACCAGTCTAGCACCCCCTAACTATTATTGATATAAGACTACTACAGTACCGACCAAAAGTTTAGTACAGGCCGAAATTTTAACATGCCTTCAGATCGCTAGAGAAATATTTTGTAATGAAGTCTCTTGTTGTTTAACAAACTGAGCAGTTGTTTTAACGAAGTTGATTCAGGATTTGGTATTTGGCTTTCATTCACCAACAGAAATTCAATTATAACCATATGTAAGTGAATCAACTCTCTTAAAACAACAGCACCGTTTGTTAGGCGATAAAAATATGCAAAATATACCGCCAGTGATTAAATAGCATGTCAAAATTTCGACGCCGCCATTAAACTTTGGCCTGCACTATTGAAAGGAAAGCGAAGTACAAATTGATTATTTTGTTTATTCTTCAAAACTACTGTCGTCATTGGTGATAAAAAAAATAGGAAAACCCGAGAATAGTAAAAGAACATGGACAAAGTTAAGCATATTTAAGTTACCCAGCTGGGTATCTAGTTACACATGTATCAATGTGATTTCTGTTGTTGCTTATGTGTGACCAATTTCTCTATTCGAGGCTTCGTGTTTGTCAAAGCCACTCTCATATCGCGGAGCAACCCATGTTGAAGGCGGCTCCGGCCAATTGTTTTCATTTGGAGCATGGTGGAGAACGCCTTTTCACACAGGTAGTTAGTCGGAAATGGGACGATCAATTCCATTGCTGCTCGTGCCAATGCAGGATGTGCTGTCAACTGGTCACACCAGAAATCAAGGACAAAAGTTTGTCTCACAACTCTGATTCACCTGCATGACAATCATAGCTCCTCCTTTAGTCTATTAGCCTATGATCACTCATGTCTGCCAAGAAGGCTGCTGTATCCACTCTGGATACTTTGCCATGGTGGTTTCTAGAAGCGAGAGGTGAGCAACAATATTACAACAAAACACCCACCAGATAAGTTCGCACAATCTACTCAGGATCAATTTGAGTATTTGACTGGGAGATGACTACAATGACAGCAAATCATGTAGGCTACTTCGAAACAGCAATCATTGATATGACAACTGCTGATACTGGCAGAATAACAAAAAAATGCAGAAAATTAAAATGGCATTTTTTGATATTATACTGCATGCATTTAGCACCCCCTACAGTCTATTCCAGCACCCCCAAGGGGTGCTAGCACCCCCGGTTAAGAACCGCTGCGTAGTGCAATGAGAGGAAACGCTCGTGCAAACATATTCGTCTTGGTAAAACAAGCACGCACGACGCGGCTTTATTTTGCGATTACCTGCAGCGGGGAAGTTTTTCAGCCAGCAGAAGCCGTCGCAAGACAGCTCCAAAGATCTTTGCTTCTTCAGCTTTGGAATCAATCACCACTCTCCGCGAACGGATCAAAAATGTCAGAAAAGATGAATCCGTTTCCAAGCTTATGGAAGCAGCGAACGTCTTTGCGTCTGTCAATAACCTAAAGACGCCAAAGGATCCCCAAGTGAGCAAAACTCTAGCAAGATTTCGAAACACAGAGGAATCGGATGCTTTGTCGTCTGCGGGAGAAGGGGCGTAGAAACGGCAATGGTTATAGGCGAATTCTTCGTAAACAATTCTTCGTAAAGCAATTCTTCGTAAGCAATTCTTCGTAAAACAATTGTTCGTAAACAGTTGTTCGTGAAATGAAATCCGTAAAAGAATTTTTCGTAAAGCATTTCTTCGTATACATCAAATCTCCATTGCATGCACGAATAAATGCTTTGGGAAGAATTGTTTTACAAAGAATTAAGTTTACGAAGAATTGCTTTACGAAGAACTGTTTACGAAGAAAACGTCGGACACCAACGGCAATACATCGAAGCTCTTGATTTGGTTCAAGCTGAGCTTGATCGAAGATTCGACCAGGCGGTCTGCTTACAGCAGCCAACAGAGAGAAGGTCTTTTTGATCTATGCAAACGGTGAGGAAAGATCTGATACTGAGATCAGCTTACCCAATGCCATCAGAAAAGATAGCCTAAAAACGGAACTTTGCCTACTTTACTCAGCGATGTTGTAAGTGGAAAAACCGCAAACTCCGTTCAAAAGGTTGCTGAGATACTATTGCAACTAAACCCTCAAACACTAAATCTTTTCAAAGAAACGCGAAAGTTCGTGGAGCTCTGCTTTTGCCTCTCGGTTTCGGTTGCATCATCACAACGTTCTTTTTCTGCTCTAAGACGCCTGAAAACGTGGTTGAGAAGCTCAATGACACAAAAACAACTTACGGTAGGCCTACTCATCTTGCGTTGATGCTTGTCCACCAAAACATTTTGGACACTGTTGATGTCAAAGAACTTATGACACAGTTTATAGAGAAAACACCTGAGCGAAAATCAATCTTCGGAAGCGCGTGAGAGCTCATTTCTACAAACTGTCGTTTTCATATAACTTTCTAATTTGTTCGTTTTCATTTTAATTTCCTGAACAGCTGCTTTGCTGTTTGCCGTTCTTCATTTGTTACAATTTGCAATGTGTGTGTTTTAGCGTCGTTTTTTTTGCACAGGAGGAGACCGAATGCCCAGTTGTAAATGTCCCCCTTGTAAGGGGGCTTCTGGGGGGCGAAGCCCCCCAGAAGCTCACAACACTACGACAGCTTCAGCCCCCCCTAGAGAAAAATAGTTCCCGCGCCACTGAAGACGATTGCAATCTTTTAAATTATATGGTGACAATAAAATCATACATGTAGTCAGAGATGGGCGTGATCTTGATCTTGAAGATCACTATTTTTTTGGTGATCTTGATCTAAGATCACTTTTTTTTGTGTGATCTTGATCTTGAAGAACAATAAGATCAAGATCACTTTAAAATTGAAGTTTACTTACTAGATAGAGGCATTTTTTTAGAACTCGTAGGCCTACTGTACAAAGTAGTTAGTGGCAACTACTAACATTAAGCCACTGTTAATGTGATATGTGTCCAACAAAAGACGATTTAAAGTCTCCATCTGATCTGGTCAGTGTTGCCATTTCAAAATTGAAAAAGTTTTTTGTGTTGGTCATAATAAAGAAGTCAACTTCCGTGTACTACTTTATGTTGACGTATAATAAATATGATTTAACTTTGTTCACAATTTCCATGTGTGAATTTTAAAGAAATGTTTGCTTTCTTTGACCCAATTTTAGATGTTTCAAAAGTCTAGAATGGCGGTGTTAAAAAATTTAGAATCTAGCCGATTTTAGTCATGTAAAGTGGTTTGTTGCAGCAAATCAACCAGACTAAGACTTGTTTAGGGTCTGAGTATGGAGCGGTTTGTCTGACCGCAAACCTCTGAACTTTTTTGATAGCAGACAACAGTATCAACGTTGCCAGATGGATAAATGGTGCAATAAACTTTAACATAATACAGTGAAAGTTAAAACTACTTAGTAACACGTATAAAAACTGTCACATGAATCAGACAAAAATTTGGTAAAAAATGATACAGTTCATAAATAAAATAAAAAGTATAAAACTAATTGCAAATTTTGCGACTTTTTCAGTAGCCTACTGCTGTAATTAACCTCGGCCTTGGGTGTGACGTTGCGATTCTACGCAAACTACGTCAACAATTGATAGGCTTAATAGCAACAGTCACTAACTTATTACAATTCTTTGGCCAGCGATCGAGTAGTTAAAAGTAAAAGTTAGCAATACCAACTATAAGTTATACCTTTACCCAGGTTGCTTATAGCAATTATTTTTTGCAACATCATTGATCAAAAACTTCATTTTTTTCAAGTACACAAAAAGTGATCTTGATCTTCAAGATCGTGATTTTCAAGATCACATAGTTTGGTGATCTTGATCTTCAAGATCACCTATTCTTGGTGATCTTGATCTTCAAGATCACCAATACTGGTGATCTTGCCCATCTCTGCATGTAGTAAAGAAGCACAGACCTCGTTCTCGGACCATTTCTGCCACATTGTTGCGCCCGAAATGTTGCTGTAGACTTGGTATTACAGCTAGGTATGAGCGGACGAGTTAAGTTACCTGCTGTCCGGTACAATTGTGACAGGAAGAAGGAGGAATTGTAGGCAAGCATTAAGCTCATACTCTTGTAACTAGGGTTGCTATTTGGCTATTTTCATAGCCAAATTTCACGAATTTGGCTATTATGTGACTTGGCTATTGAATTTTTTTTAAAAAGCCAAGCCTATTTGGCTTTTTTGACCTGCTGGCCAGAAACATGCTTTTCTATAAGAAATATCAAAAGTTCTGCTGGTGAATGATAATGTTTATCTTCAGCGTTTCCGCTGACTTATAGCCTACATTACAGAAGTTAATGAAGTGAAAAACTCTCGCATTTTCCACGATTATCAATCAGGTTGACAAGTCGTTAAGACACCAAAACACGATCAGGTATTGTGCTTTCAAGTTTGAATTGAATTCAGTTGAATTGGTGTCAACCAGCTGGTAACCTGATTGATAATCTTACCGAAATGCGGAAGGATATCCATCCAACATAGTTTTAATGAACTCGCACGATATGCACTGTCGTGTCTTCACTACTCCAGTCAGCAATGCAGTGGTGGAAAGGGTCTTTTCTTTGGTAACTTTTGTGAAAAATGATAATAGAAATTTGATGTGTTGTGTTAATTTTAAGGTTAGGCTACCCCAGAAATGTTGAAACTCTTTACAACAGACAATAAATGTATGGTGGTAAAACTGTGGTAGGCCTACTGTGGTGCCGAAGTTAGTTGCGGATTGGGGGGATAAAACAACATTTTATCAAAATAGACTATTTTGAACATTGGGGGTGTAATATCTGTGCATATATAACTTTTATTAGCACGAAGCCGTTCGCACAGTCATTCACTTACATGAGACAAACTGCTGGTCAGGTGACCTCAAGTTCAATGAATACACGTGGAAGGCATTCAACCGTAATAGAATAATAAAGCAGTGTTGCAGGGGTCGGCTACATATAGAACATCTTTCCCAACAAAAAAATGAAGCAAATAATAGTACGGTAATTGTAAAGAAAAGATAATGTACAATACAAAGAGAAAAAAATATAACTTATTAGAAATGTAGCCTACTGGATTGTTGGCTCCACTACTATCTTGCCCTGCAGTTGAGCAAGTATTAATGAACTTTGGGCTTCACCCGTGACCCAAGTTTACGTCGTTTCAATTAATCTGTTCGGAGCTTTTACACTTCGATTTGAACGTCGAGGTAAAACCACGTTACTGGGTTGATCAGACGAAATAAAAGGCGGCGATAAAGGTAACACATTGGGTAAATCATCATCATAATTGTAGTCTTTTCGGATATGACAACGATTTCTCCTGCAAATTACGTCGTTGTTCAATTTAACTTCATAGGATCTTGGGGCAACCATTTTTAAAATAACACCTTTTTGAGACCAGGTACGATCGTTAAAATCGAATACTCGAACTCGATCATCTTTTTGTAGATTGGGTAGAGACTTTGTGTGTTGATCATAATACAATTTTTGCTTCTGCTTTTCCAATGCAAAAGGACGATTTACAACACTAAATTGAAGCAATGCATCACACATGGGCAAGTTACTACGCAAGCGCTGAGCCATAAGCAACTGCGAAGGAGATGAGCCACATTTTAATGACGTAGATCGATAGATGAGCAGTGCTAACATTACATCTTGACCAGACAACAGACACTTTTTCAATAAATTTTTAACAGTTTGAACTGTTCGCTCGGCTAAGCCGTTCGATCTGGCGTAATACGGGCTAGAGGTTTCGTGATGAAAATTCCACGTCTGAGCAAACGCTTGAAAGAGATAACTGGAAAATTGTGGGCCATTGTCGGAAAAAACACATGTAGAAACACCATGGCGAGAAAATATTTCTTTTAAATGAGAAATCACACATTGCGATGAAGTATTTTGTAACTTGCACACTTCGGGATATCCCGAATAGTAGTCACACAGCACAAGATAATTGTTGCCATTAATACTACACAAGTCAATGCCCACCTTTTCAAACGGCAGTTTTGAAGATTCATGAGATTGCAAAGGTTCGCGTTGATGTTGAGGATTATATAACGCACACGTTGAACAACTTGATACAACATTTTCAATGTCGCGAGTAATTCCAGGCCAAAACATCACTTCACGTGCTCTACATTTACACTTTTCTTGTCCTAAATGGCCTTCGTGAATTTTTTTTAACATTGCTTTTTGCAAGCTTTTAGGTATAACAAGTTTTGTCCCCTTTAGTAAAACGTTTTTATGGACGCTTAGTTCATTTCTACAGTTCCAAAACACTTTGGCCTCATCGTCGCACAGCGGTTTGGATGCAGGCCATCCGTTGAGCACATAGTTCATCACAATAGAGAGGTGTTTATCTTTGAGTGTTTCGTCACTAAGCTGAACAAGGAAGCGTTCTGTTACCGGTAATTAAGTTGGCAATAGTCATTTCAACATGCTCCTGCACCTCCATGATGAATAACGATGGCTCTGAAATGTACACACTCGCGACAGGGTGTCTGCTACGTACATGTGCTTTCCCGGTGTATGCGATATGTCTATGTCGTAGCCTACATCTGCAGCTTGATCATCAATCTTTGTACACATAAAGGGCAGCTGTTTAACGGTTTAGCAAACAGAGAAATTAAAGGCTTATGAGCTGTCTCTACAAGAATTATTTTTTGTCCATATATGTACTGGTGAAAATGTTCACAAGCGTAAGATGTTGCCAAAAGCTCCTTTTCGATTTGAGAATATCTTGTTTCTGCGGGCTACAGTACATAACTCGAGCCGCATATGCTATACCGGGTGCCATTCTTCGTTATGTTTTTGTAAGAGACAAGCCCCTAGACCTTCTTTGGATGCATCAGCTGAAACTTTTATTGGTAATAAGGGATTAAAAAACTTTAAAACACCATCACAACATACCAATCGTTTCACATCGGCCCACTCTTCGTCATGTTGAGACGTCCAGCTCCACT
Organism: Aplidium turbinatum; assembly: GCF_918807975.1. NCBI lineage: Eukaryota > Metazoa > Chordata > Ascidiacea > Aplousobranchia > Polyclinidae > Aplidium > Aplidium turbinatum. Next base: position 25,517,061 of record NC_137482.1, read on the forward strand.
CACTTTTAACATGGGTGAGACTTCTCAGCTGAGCTGATTTCTCTGACAATGACGGAATAAATCTTTCCAAGAAATTTATCATACCTAAAAATCGTTGTAGCCTACTTCTTTCTTATTGGTTGGCTTCACCATTTCTTTGATAGCTTTAACCTTTTCTGGATCTGGCTTCAGTCCTTCCTTGCAGAGCAAATCTCCCATGAACGTAATCTCTGTCACTCCAAACACACACTTTTCTTTGTTGAGTTTCAAGTTAGCCTCGCGTGTAACTTGCATTACTTGTTTCAGCCGAGCATCATGCTCTTGTTTTGTAGATCTCCAAACAATTATATCATCCATAAACGTTTCTACTACACTGATATGTTCGTACAGCAAGTGCACTACTTTATGAAATACTTCTGGTGCCGATGAGATACCAAAAGGGAGACGAAGAAACTTGTATCTGCCAAACGGAGTGTTGAATGTGCATAGTTTAGCACTAGCATCGTCCAACATGATCTGCCAATGACCAGAGAGGGCATCGAGTTTTGAAAAATATTTTGCGTTGCCAAGCTGTGAAAGCATCTCATCTCTAGTGGGAAGATGATAATGTTCTCGCATAACCGCTTTATTTAAATCTCGAGGGTCAAGACAAAGACGAAGGCTGCCATTCTTTTTATTTACAATCACCAAAGAATTTACCCAATCGGACGGTTCATTAACTTTTTCAACAACGTTGAGTTCTTCAAGACGATCCAATTCTGCTTTGAGTTTATCTCTTACGGCAAACGGTACCTTTCTACTTGCATGGACAACTGGAGGAACTGTCGAGTCGATTTTTATGGAATGTAAACCTGCAACGCAACCCAAACCATGAAAAACGTCATCATACTTCGCTATCAACTGAGTATAGTCGCAGGAGTTTACCGAAGCAACTTTACGAATAAGCTTTAAATCCTCACAGCACTTCAATCCAATCAGAGAAGAGGAGTTGGAAACTGTCACAATTACAAACTCTATATTTAAAGCAAGCTTATTATAAGCAATTGACAGGTTTCACTTTCCCAACACTGGAATCTTATGTTGTCCATAGCTAGATAGCATTATGTCGGTCTTGGTAATTGGAGGAGGGTGCTTAATTTTATTGAAATCCTCTAAGGTAATTAGATTCACTTGAGCACCAGTATCAACTTTAAAATGAAGCTGCGTATCGTTGATAGTTAATGGTACAGTCCAATCATGTGCAGAAGTACTTACAGAATCAACGCGCAGGTGTGAATCAATCACGCTTTCGTTTGACAGTTCGTTCACTTGTTTGCGTTGTTCCCTTCGGCGGTAGGAGCAAAACTTCGAAAAATGATTTTTTTGATTGCAGTTGTAACACAACTTTACATATGCCGGGCAGTTTTGACGTTCATGTTGCCGCCCGCAATATCTACAGTTTATTACGAATTTTTCTTTGTTAAGAACATATCTTTGGTTGGTTGTCTTCACTTGTTGATCGCTTCACTTGGTTGTCTTCACTTGTTGGTTGTTGATCCTCCCCGATAGCTCAATTGGTTAGCGCGTCACTTCTGGAACGAAGAAGCTTCAAGATCAAGCGGCGCTGGTTCGACTCTCGGGGTGTGCACTTGAGCAACGCACGTTAAGGACTGCTCTCCATTCAGCGGCATCTAATGGATGGAATAGTTCCCCGGCAACAAGACTTCAACAATCGGAAACTTCACTCTGTCAATCTCGGTGACCGGGCCTGCGTCAGTGATTCAAAGCCTCTACAAGTATGCGAAACTGCCAGGATTAAGCTCTGCAAGAAGCTTTCCCAGTCCGAGGATAAAAATTCAATCAATCAATCAATCACTTCAGCTACAGCATTACTGCATTCCGCTTTGTTGGCAATAACTTGCCGTAACGTTTAGCAGCTTCTCTTGCCCTGGCAACTTCGAGAGCTTTTTCCAGACTGAGGTTTTCTACTTGCAGTAGTTGCTCTCTCAGTTGCTGATTTGAACATCCGCAGACCAGTCTATGATGTCTATCACATATTAAAGAATCAGTGATTTTGCCGAAATCACAACTCTTTGCACGCAGCTTGAGTTCTGTGACAAACTGGTCTATTGTTTGCCCTTGCTGTTACGTAAAACTCATACGAATGAAACTTGTAGCGTTCGACGGTAATATTTTTTCTTGGACAGCAATATTTTTGAAATGCAGCGACAACAATTTCATATTTTTGTTCCTCACCGTCATCAAAGCGAAACGAGTTATAAATTTCTGTGGCATCCTCGCCCAGCGAATACAACAACAGCGAAGTCTTTACCTTGTCAGGCTTTGAATCGTAATTAATGGCGGTTACGAAAAGGCGAAATCTTTGAATGAATCTATCCCAATTCTTGCTGATATTATCAGACCACTGCATTTGAGCAGGAACTGGCACTGTTCGATCCATGCTGTAAGCTACGTAGGCTATACAGTACGTACGTAGGCTTTAATACGTAGGCTTACATTCACTTCTGATACCATGTAATATCTGTGCATATATAACTTTTATTAGCACAAAGCCGTTCGCACAGTCATTCACTTACATGAGACAAACTGCTGGTCAGGTGACCTCAAGTTCAATGAATACACGTGGAAGGCATTCAACCGTAATAGAATAATAAAGCAGTGTTGCAGCATAGAGTTGCAGGGGTCGGCTACATATAGAACAGGGGGGATGCATATTTTTATACACAATTTTAGTGGTGCCGGTATTAAGTTTATTAAACAATCACCGGACCTCGGTAAATTAGCTGCTAACAGTAAAATATACAGAAAACAAATCATGGAGATAAAAGTGCTACCAGTGCTCTTGTGAATGACTGCTGTAAGATTAAGAAACAAGCAAAGAAAAACTGGCACCTCCAGCGGGATTCGAACCGATGACCTTCCAATGAATAGGCTACTTAGTTTTTCCAAAAAAAAAAAAAAGTTAGCCTATAGCCTAGGCCTACTTTTCTTCTTGTCCCCTCTTTCACTAGAATCCCTACACTTATTGCACCATAGGACAAAAGTCACTAGTAAGGAGATTGAAAATAATCGAAGCTACAGAAGGACATCTGCAAATTTATGACAAAAATAATAACTTTCAAACACATCACAAGAACTTGTTACAACCGAACATATTGCGTGTTACGGTAGTGCGCATTGAAAACTCATTAGCAATGTCATTTATGCTGATGTCATTAAGAATATTTTGGTGAATGTTGCAAACAATGCTATCATTCAATTTGTATTGTGGTGACAAGTTTTAGTGGCGTATCACGTTGCGCTCCTCTTTCGACAGCCAGTGGCTATTTTTTGCTGAAATACAATTCTTGAAAGACGTTTTCAGAAGAGTATTTTTTCGGTGTTATCACATACAGACGAAAGGATCCTGAAATTTTATGTTACAACTTTCCCACGAAGAGATTATTGTTTACTGCTGTGACCAGTGGCGGCTCGTCTATAGAAACTGCAGAACTGCAGCACCCCCTGCACATTTCAGAATTTTTTTTTTTTTTATTAATTTTACGTTTTTTTTATTTTCTCTATAGATCCTACCGACTAGAAGTTTCATAATTTCTAAATTTTAAAAATTATTATGATTTTTCAAGTTTTATATTTGGAAGCTCTGAACTGCAAGCTCTGCAGTTGCGATCTTATAAAAGAAAAACAAACGGGAATGGTGACGTCATATTTGGCTGAGGTTGCTTTAAAACTGCACAATTCCGAACTGCAAATTTTGCAGTTGCCTGTCAGGCTAGCTATTGTTGCAAGTATACTTCATCGTTTTCAAGGACAATGTTAGGTGGCTGCGACTGATGCTGTTACATGGTTAGACTAATGTGCTTTGCTTTCTGCACTAAACGATAAAGCTTATTAGACTAGGTTATCATTATCGTTCTTAATTAAATTTAAGCTAGGTTCATTGTTTATTTGTGATATAAGTTAAGGTCAAAAATCTAGGGGTGTAACTGTAAGAACAACGCAACTTCTTAATTGGCTAGATTTTTTATCAGCATTTTGCTGAGCAGGGTCTGCCATATTTACATTAATTCCACATCGCATTGTTATTTTCAGGCTCTGTGTTGATTGTTTATAAGTGCTAGTCTACTTGTGCAGCAAGTTGTAGACTGGTAGAAGGATAGGTCATGACATGGGAGGCTGCAACGTGGTGCTGTCAATGTGAACTTTCATATACGAACAGTTAATGAATGCCACCGATGTCGTCCCCTGGACACGTCGTCCCTCCGATGTCGTCCCCTGCCGATGTCGTCCCACGTCGATGTCGTTCCTGTTGCCAGATGTTCAACTTTTTTTGTCCATTTAAATGTAGGTAAAAATTATGGTTGTTTGAAACGTACTTTCTCAAATCAAGACGAAATTTTTGCTACCTTTTTCTTTTGTTGGTTTTGTTCCTGTACTCTATTGTTAAATTTATCATTACTGCTTTACTTGTTACAATATTGTTCAACTCAACTTGACTTCTACAAAGAAAAATGAAATTGAATTGAAAACAAAAAAAGCTTTCTTGCTCTGTTCTGATTCCTCATAAATTTCGCATTGCTTTTTCGTCCGAAGAACATGGATTTCATGTTCCTGCAATGAACACTCAATTTTTTTTCATGAACATTTATTTTGACATCGCTGTAACGTAGCCCACTGCAAATTGGTTGGTTTTGAATCTTTATCCTCGGACTGACAAAGCCTTGATTGGTTATTTCTGGTAGTTACGCATACTTGCAGTGGCTCTTAACGCAGGGCCGGTCACCGAGATTGGCAGAGTGAAGTTTTCCGATTGTTGAAGTGTTGTTGCCGAAAAATTATTCCATTCGCTAGGTGCCGCTGAATGGAGAGCAGTCCTGAAAGTGCGTTGCTCAAGCGCACATCCAGAGCGTCGAGCTTGCGCCGCGTGATCTTGAGCCGGGCGCATAGCTTAACCACTCAGCTAACGGGGCGGGCAATAAATAAACGCAATAAAGGGCGAAAATAAAGATATCTAACCTACGACAAAAAAACAGCTAAAAAACATTAACTATGACTTGCAACAAGTGTGGTCGTACGTTATCAGGTTATGTAGCCTAGATTAGAGATGTGCTTAACTGTTACTGTTAAATAAGTGTTAGGCTACTTTGAAAATCTGAACTGCTACTTTTAACTGTTAGCCTACTTTATAACAGTTAAAGAACAAAAACAAGTGTGGTTGTACGCAGTGCCGGTCTTTGGGATGTGCAAACCGTGCGATCGCACAGGGCCCGCAAATTAGGGGGCCCGCAATTTACTCAGAAAATGCAGTAATTTTGTCATTTTCAAAGGAAAAATTCAACAAGTGAATTCAGCAAAGGAATTCGCAACTGTAAGAAAACATAGAGACTCAACGAATTCAACCTATTTCGTCGCCTGAATATTTCGTACCCTGAAAAGATCGAGAAAAAAAAACGACATAGCCGAAATCGCTGATCGGAGTTGCCGCAAACATTTCAAAATTTCTCGATCTTTTCAGGGGACGAAATAAGTCGAAATTTAATTTTGTTACACGATTTCAGGGGACGAAATAGGTTGCATCCAGACTCAACATACTGTAGAGTGTAGAGACATAGCTTTATTTCCGAAAAATGCCAAAGAAAGCATGATCTTATCCTTTTGCTATGCCACCGGACAGCACCATTTTCACAGTAATATTCATACCTAAATTTTTGTTGAACATGCTCTCAGAATGTCCCAAATTCAAAGTAATTTTTCAAAATTTTCTGGGGGAGGCCCCCCAGACCCCCCGCCGCTGGTTGTCGTCTTTGCCGATCACGCCGCCCCTCCCCTTTCAAAGTACCTAGCTACGCCACTGAATTGGATTATTGTCATTGGGGCCCGCAAAAGCATATTCCGCACAGGGCCCGAAAAACTCTAAGACCGGCACTGGTTGTACGTTATCAGGTTATGTAGATTAGAGATGTGCTTAACTGTTACTGTTAAATAAGTGTTAGGCTACTTTGAAAATCTGAACTGCTACTTTTAACTGTTAGCCTACTTTATAACAGTTAAAGAACAAAACCATGAAAGCAGCAAAAGGCTAGGCTACAGTAAACCTCAGATAACGTGTGACTAAAAAAAAAACAATTCGTTTTGATTCAAAGGCATTGAAAATGCTTTTGAATCAAAACGAAAAAAAATTAAAAAACGTCCATTTGCTAATAATAGCCGATAGGTTGCTGGCATAGGTAGCCTACTCAGCTTGCATTGACGATAATGTTTTAATTTGCAACGGCAAGTTTACTCATTTGGATAGATGTTGTATTGAAAACAAACGATACGATATAACATTCTTAACGTCGCATTTAATGCCTTACGTCAGGGGTCACCAAATGGCGGCCCGCGGGCCGCATGCGGCCCGCCATGCTGTATCGCTGCGGCCCGCGGAAGGTATCAACGTACAAGTATAACCAAAAATACTTTTCTTGAGGGTGTTAAAGAGCACGAAGGCAAAAAATACTTTCCTGGAAAGCATATTTTCGCATTGCATACGATTCCACCGACCGACCAATCAGATTATAGTTCTAGGTGGGGGTTGCTTAAAGTTATTCCAATGCGATGTCCAGCCACACTGTCCCAGTGGTTGATAAAAACGTCTGTTTTCGAATTTTGAAATTGTCTGTGAGCATAGGGTTGCTTATTTTAAGTTTGCAAATGTCATGTAAACACTAGTGCGAGTTTCACCGTTATTGTGTTTCACGAGCAGTGTTCTCTTTATGCAAGTTTTTGTTGACAAAATGGGTCGGTGTGCCAACTTAATTTATAATAACTTGGCAATATATTACATATAAATTTAGAGACTTTTTCTGATTGTATTATGAAAATATTTAGCTTAGTAGGCCTACTACAAAAGTTTTTTTTTTTTAAGAAATATGGAACGTTTCACGATTTTGCGTGTCATCCTTGCGCAGGAGCCATGCTAATCAGTATCGTTCCAATTATAGTATATGTACTGCCGAAGCAAGTACTGCAAAATGTTGATAATCAACAAATTCTTGCCACGCTGATGAGCACCGCAAGTGACAGTTGTCTATAATAAAAGAAAAACGGTTTTATAGATTCTCACAAAAAGGATGAAAAACCAACTCATTGCTTTTTTGAGGGAAGACTGTTCATAAATTACGATTTTTCGGTAATTTCCACAAGCGTTTGTTTCATGGTACCTGGTGTGATGATGTCTAGTTTAGCGTTGGTGGTGCCTTCAACATTTAGTTGCAGAATGGTCACACCTTGACCTACAACAGCTGGTGCTGTTCGCCCTGACAAGGGCGCTGTGCTTGGTCTGGGGGTGCCATTCTGATGATTGTTCTTCCGCATAACTTTATAGCGACAGTTGTAGCAAGTTTAGTTTCCCAAAGTCGGTGCTTGCGGGGGCGGCCACGTGGAGGTACTTGCTTTCTTCGGCAGAGAGTGCTGCTTGTGAGTGTGGTGAAATGCAGACGGCAGCACACATTATCAAGGATTGCCGGCTATACAGACCTCTTCATGGTATGGAAGGCCTAGTTTCCATCGATGACGACACCAGGCAGTGGTTAACCAACGGATGCCCTGACATATAGCGACAACACGAGAGAAGAGAAGATGGTACCTGGTTTCTTTTTCCCTGTTATTGGAGCCTATTTTTCGCTGATATGTTTGCAGGTCACTATTGTTGCCTGTATTGCGATGTGTCAAACATTTCCTTGTTTACTGAAACTGTTAATTGCAAGATATCTTTTGCGAAGCGAAGTAACAACACCACTCTTGCTTGGCGATGAATATTCTGATGAAACCGCTCGCCTCGCTATAAGTGCACAAAACAAGTGGCCTCTATTTATTAGGCATTGTTAAAAAAGTCAAAAGTGTTGTAAAAGGAGCTTGGCCTGGCAGTAGCGTTGTTCGATTAATTTTGTTGCTACGGTATTCTAACATAAATATGAACAACATGTAACGCTGGATACTGGGTACGAAATGCGTTCTTTTCTAGCATAAGAGTCAACCTACCTAACATTTTATTAGTGCGGCCCGCCACAGCTCTCCTTAGTGCCAAAGTGGCCCGCATGCAAAAAAGGTTGGTGACCCCTGCCTTACGTAGACGACGTAGTTGGCTTAATAAACCCAATGAACTACGCGTATTGAGGGTAGGCTACGTTCAGTGGCGTACGCAGGATTTTGTTCCATGGGAAAGGGGGCATTCGATATAATTTGACTTATTTTATCAAGAGTTGACTTATGCTACTCTATAGTCTGACCAAGGTTTAAGGTACCGTAGCTTATTTGTTAGTGAAATATAGACTCTCACGGTCTTTGCCTACCGTAGGCTATGTCACTGTACACAACACATAGGCTACCGATTCTGAATATGAAAAGCATGATAGTAGGCCTAAACGGAGAAGTAAAAACCATAATGCATGAGATCTTACGTAGGGCGATAAAATTACGAAAAAGACAATAGTGTTTTTAATTATCGTCCAGCAATAATGGTGAGAGCAAAATAATGATAAGCCGGAGTGCTGGGACTAAATTCACCTGATTAGAAACGAAAACCCCGAATCTAGGCTATTGCGTTTGCACCAAGGTGATAAACGCAACGTACACAATCAAATAAGTAATTTTAGACAAAGTCCAATCGTCGATTGTTCTTGCTAAACTCTGTTATTACGTCATCATAGTTTAGCTCTAACTCCCGATGAATGTACAATAATGCCAGTTCGTTGAGACGTTCTTCTCCCATTGTAGATTTCAAATAATTCTTTATGTAGCCTATACTTTAAAGTATACTGAAAGATCTCTCATTCGTAGCTGTTTTCCTGTTGTCACTGGTATAGTTGCAAATATTTGTATCAACGTTGCGATGTTGGGGAACGTTTTTAGGTCCACTGCGGCCTTGAAAGCATCAATAACGTTATCAGGTATACATGAACTGTTTCGCCAATGGATTTGCCATCTCAATTATTCTATTTTGACCGAATCTTTTCCACATAAAAGAAAAGAGCTGTACGTGCTAACGTTTTTTTCAATGGCTTCAAATGGTCGACTTGAACAATATTTCGGTAGCAGAGATTGAAGTGAAAATGCAATAGTTGTTTGGAAGCTGAATCGTTCTCGCAATTGCAGAAGACAAGCGTCTAAGAAAGGATAAAATACGCTTCTACGGTAGTATTCAGAAGGAGTGTCAGCTAGTACATTACTTCTCTGTTTTTGAAAGCGAGCTAATCTCGGTATAGTAGGCTAATGGCTTCACCGTATAGTTCCTCAGATCGGAAAAAAATAAAAACAACACTGTTAATTGCTTTGACAGTGCAATCCAAAACATATTAAATGCCTTAATCTACGTCGTGAACTACTAAAACATTTTAAGGGAGGGGCCATGGCTCAAATGCCCCCCCTGCGTACGTTAGTGCCGACAACGAGACGACCATACGGTCTACTAGTCAATTGCCATCCTACCGAAATGACAAAAAATACAAGAGAAAAATAAATAAAACGTTCCCGCGCTTCAACATAGCCTATACGCATCAAAAAAGCATATTTAAGATCAATCAATCATTTATTTTTCGTCATTAACGCGTCCGTACTTTTACCTAACTTCCTCAAGTTGTCAAACGGATAAAATGAACGCAATTCGTGGTAGAACACACCAATGTTGGGATTGATTCGCTATCAGTTTCTTCAATCTCTAGTCAGCATACAACCCAACGGTCACAAAACCCGCCGACATGCCAACAAATGTCGGCGACAATTTAAATTAATTAATATAGTTTTTGAAAAAATGCCGGGCTTGGGTTGTTTTATTTTTATCCACAGATATCCCACGAAAATACCCGTAGCATATCTACGGGTCTCTATCGGTCACCGACGGTTGCATCAACACAGCGCTCTATTGAGATGAATTGTAATTAAGTTAGCTAGGCCTATAGGCGTACGTAAAAGACTACGAAAACATTTTGCGTAGGCCTAGGCTATATAGGCCTATTATAATTATAGACCAAGGCTTTTTTGTAATTTAACTTTTACTTGCCCTTTATAATTACAAATAATTACAAAAGCAGACCATGCAACAAACCAATATAAAGAAAAAAGAAAGTGGGGCTGAAGGGCGAAAGAGACGAAAGCTGCAAGCAGCAGAAGCTGAAAAGTCAAGCAGACAAACTTATGTCCGATTATTATGTCCAATAATTTACTTGGTAGTAGGCTACAGTAGGCTATACACATAGCGTCACATGAAAAAGTAATAAGCCGTGTTGACTAGTTTTTATGTGGGAAATAACTTGGAAAGGCGCAATAGCGCAGCATTCTATCAAATTGATTAGCTCCGCAGTGAGAACAAAATTTGCACGACGAAACAATCTCACGTGACTGCCTTTGAACATTATAAAACGGCAATAATACATTTATTTTCTTCATGATTTGTTCATAAAGGACTTGTATGCAATATTTAACTTAAATTGTTAAAAGGGCGCACATTTAAATTTTGCCATGGGCGCCATTTTGCATAGGTACGCCACTCGTAGCAGTAGCCTACCGTGTCCCAGGTTATGTTATTTTAAAGAAATAATAATAAATAAACAAACTGTTCACTCGGTTGTGCAGAACTGTGCACTCGTCAGTAACAAAATAATTATCCCTGGCTAGCGGACATTTGAAAAAAAAACAATTAGCCTGGAAATTAATTTTTATTTTTAAAATTAAAATAATTTGTTTGTTCAACAACTAATTCCACAAGTTGTACCAAACTGAAAGAATAACGCAACAAACACCACGATAAATATTCAAAATGTAATAGCCTACTTTTGCAATTCTACTTTTGTGGCCTACGCCTCAGCGAATATGAAGACTTTTCGGCAACGTTATTCATAACAATCACTCACTGAGAACGACATGAGCATTGACGCTCGAGCTGAAATGCAACAGCCCGCCGCATTATGAAGTCTGTTCGGCAGCGTGATTCATGATCACTCACCGGGGACGACATGGGCATTGACGCTTGAGCTGAAACCCAACAGCGCGCCGCATATGAAGCATTTTTTGGCGGCGTATATTATTGCACGTCCCGATGTATGAGGGTACGACATCGGGGGTACGACATCGGCAGGGGACGACATCGTCGCCACCCACAGTTAATAAAGTTCATGAACATTTGGAACCTTTAAAATTCTGCCTTGATGAAATACAGTCAACACTCAACATCAACTATTGATCATACCATTTCAGAAGCAACAGGTATTTTGCATTACCTTACCTACAAAAATTGCTGTGTTGGTTGCAGCTGTTTCATCAAAGAATGCCTCATGTTGAAGTGATTTTCAACCAAATGCAATCTTGAGATATTGATGTGTTGAAAGTACATGAATATATATATAAGCAATTTCAAAAGTGCAATTTCTGTGATAAGAAACTCAAAAGTACTGTGAGAATTCTTCAAAAACACTTATGGCTGAAGCGAAGGAGGTGTGTGACTGCATATGCGTTGACATAATGGCTAGATATTCCTTCCCCAAACAATTAGTAGCTGCAAAATTGTTCAACAAGAGAAGCTTCAATAGCTTTAAGAATAAACTGCCCATACATGAGGTGGCAGTAACTGTTGAAGCATATCCCATCATCATAGAAAAAGAAAAGTTTGAAACTGAACTTGCAGTATTCTGCAGCAGGTCAGACATGCATGAATATTCCACGTTATTTGAATTGTTGACATTTATTCAGAAAAGTAATTAAATGATGCTCTCAGTGAAATTTCCAAACTGGTAAAATTCCCCCTGACCATTCCTATGACCACAGCAGAGCCTGAACGCTGCTTTTCAACATTAAAAAGAATCAAAACATTTCTGAGGAGTACCATCAATCAAGAAAGGCTCTAATCACTAAATGTTCTTGCCGTCATTTCAACGGAGAAAAAATTTTTCATCTCCCAGACATTAACGACAAAGTCATTTACCTTTTTGCTCAAAAGAAAACAAAAAGAATGTATTTTGTCTATAAATAAGCTTGGTTCCAGTTGATATGGAGCAGTTTATTTGTAAGTAACTTAGGTAAACAGTGGGATAAACTACAAAACTACAAAACAAAACAAGTTGTATCCACCCTAGTTATACTGCATGTGCAGCATCCACTGTAGGAACTTTGTGTCTTTTGTTTATTTGTTATTCATAGTAATGAAATAACCCATTATAATAAAATTTGTCAGACAATCCATAAGAAATCTTGTATTTCAGCAAAAGAAAAACTTTGCTGGATCATCCATGGCCTTGACTGAGTAACTCACTAGTTAGCGGAGAGTTCAACTCGTCAATGATGCAAAACACCAATTTGGGAAAAGAAATGTCTGGACAACCAATGGCAACAGTTTTGTATTTATATATTCACAGACACACATAATCAAATCTTCAGAAGACATCCTAAAGTTAAGTATGTACTGATTAATTAATCTTTTAATGTTTCGGGTTAGACCTATTAATAGCCTATCGAATTTGTTAAAACTAGTAACTATTTACAAAACAGTGCTTATATGTATATTATATATATGATACGGCAAATAATTTTAACCAATGTATATTGTATAGGCTAGATTGTCACTCTCATGTTGGACACTTCCTTGTTACTTGTAAATTAGGAGAAAAAGTCTGCTTTGAATTCATCGTATTTTTTGTCCCAACAATCATAGTTGTAGCAATATCCCGATATCAATTGAGCAATTGTGTTCAAACTGGAAATTGGTGTTTTCATGTTTAAATTTCACAACAATTTACTACCAGATTGCTTCTCCAACTGTTTTAAATATGTCAAAGAGGTTCACAGCCTGTGTACAAGAAAGCATGATAATGATTCTCTAAACATTCCATACTTCTCAAAAACGCTTGTAACTCAGCATTCAATAGAATTCACAGGTGCAAAAACATGGAACGAATTTCCTTCTTCAATTAGAAAGAGTGATACAAAGTCACTTTTTGTCCACAAACTAAAGCAATGTTCATTTAAGCAAACAAAACGGATACGCAATAGAAAGACAACGTAGAAAGGCTGTTTTTGCATTCTTATAAAGATTCCAGTTGAAATCCGAATTACTTTACAAAAGATTAGGCCTACCTAACAATAATGTTGACTGCTTGTGCTGTACTTTTATGTTTGTAGATATTAACAGCAAACGCAACACTCCATAACTAACACGACACCAAAGGAGGTGAGAGCTTCATCAACACCATCAGGACATCATCATCTACCAGCTCATCCATTCCATCACCCACCAGGACAAGAAACAATAACTTAAACTGGATCTCAAACCTCAATCGTCGACTCGTCGTAGGCTACTGTGTGACGTGCAGTCTAACCATTAAAAGAGCCCAACACCTGCTCTCCTGGGCCACATTGAAACGAGCTTTTGCCTGAGGATGGGTTTCTTTTATGTTCGGTTTTCTTTCTCCATCTTATTATTATTATGATTACTGCTGAGTGCTTATCCACATCAATATTGGAACTGACAAATTCAATCCACAACACTTTTCATTAGGATGTCATTCATTACTACATTTGTGCTTGTTTATGTTTTATTTTTTACTGTTTGTTTTTTGGGTTTTGTGGCCGTGCTAACTAGACATAGCCTATACTACATGATTTTCTATTCAGGCACGTTTTAAACTTTTCAAGGTTTTGCCACCTTTTCCCGTTCATTAACGTGCTGTTAGGCCTATATCGACTATTGTAGTTGTACAGTAGTTAGTAGTATCTTTTTGGTCTCGGATGCGTTATAATGACAAAAAATAAAATGATTTACTGATATTCATATTATGAGCAAAATGTTCTCATCTATTACTTCAAATTTCCTATTTTGCACCAACCTTTAAGAAAAAGCAATTTTTTTATTTCAAAGTTCTAAAAGTCCACATTTTCAACTGCTCAAAATTTTTATTTTTTGTCCTGAAAACACCAGGAATGGCATTTTAGAGCATATAAAAGTGCAAAATTTTCTGGGGGAGCAGGCCCCCCTAGGAAGCTCGCGCCTTCGGCGCTCGTCTGTTCCTGTTACATTATAATGTCATACTTGCCATCTAAATTTGCAGCACCCCCATCACCAAAGGTCACGAGCCGCCACTGGCTGTGACCATAAAAAATAAGAGACGTTTTGTTGTCAGTTGGGACCGAAGAACTTCAAGCTAAAAATTAAAGACGTCTCTTTGTGGGTTCTTGGCAAGAAAGAAACTTAAAGACTATCGATTTGTGCTTGAAGATTCAACTGGACGAATCCAAGCAAGTTGTGTGGAACTTTTAATGGCCTAGATTAGAAGACTCCAGAAGGGGTTAGACTTCATATACCCCTATACAACTACGGTAGCCTACTGTGCATTTAATTTTTTTTTTCTATTTTTTACGGTCATTGCAGTTAGGTTTTTATAACTACTGTAATTGTTTGTGTGTGTGTAATTTAATTTTAATTGTTAAGTCCAGTATTTAATATGTCTACACTCGGTGTCGACAAGGACTCGACCGCCGTCGACTCGATTGGGTTTAAACCCGATGATGTTCTTTGCGGTCGGGCAGGCCATTTTGGGGAGGGAACCAGTAATGATGAGGCTAAGTTAGTTAGGGAGGCCCGGTATCTTAAAAGGGATATTTTGACTCGAATTGGAGAACTTTCTGTAGCCCTAGGTTCTTTGGGTGATAAGCAGAAATTGTTAATTTTTAGATCTAAGTTCTCTACTTTGGAAGAGGATTTACGGCATTTCCATGCACTTTTGAGTGAAATTTTTAACTCTAAAAATTTTTGTAGAACTTCATGATAGGGTAGATCCCGAATTTAACTTGTTAAAAAATAACTTAGAACAAAAAGAAAGTGAGTACTCCGATATGTTGGAGCTGACATACATCCTGAGGATTCAATTTACTTTTCTTTGTCAGAATGCAGAAGAAATGATATTGTGAAAAAGAAATACAGTAACAAAAGGAAAAGGTGGCAAAACCTTAATGGTTTTAAGACGTGCATGAATGGATCTAATATTGCGGTATGCATCAATAAATATAGTTAAGCACGGCCACCAAACCTGATACTTCAAAATAAGTTGATGAATTAGTTAAGAATCAGTCGCCTCCTCGTTCCTGGAACAACTGGAGCGCCAATTCTTAAAGCAATGAGAACACGACTGAACCCAACATCACAAAAACAAACTAATATACACAGTTACACGCACATATTGAAATTACGTAACGGACTATCAAAACAAGGACTATTTACAGATTTCATACAGAAATAAAGTGTTCGCAGCAACGATATTAAGTAGCCTATAGATTGCAGAACAAATACATAATATGGCAGCTCATTATCAAGATAAAATAGTTAAAAAAGCTTTGTTTTTTTAAATTAATTTTCTGCGCATGTAAGAGCCAGGGACCTCAGAATACTTCAGAGATCCCTGGTAAGAGCATAAGAAGCATAATGATATAGCAGCGTGTTTTTGGTGTTTCTAATAAGAGTTGAATCATCTTTTATAGCGTCAATGAGGGATGGAGTGTTTTTGGTATCGCTAATGAGAGGTGGAGATTCTTTGGTAGTGCCGATGAAGGATGTAGTGTCTGAGTTGTTTCAAGCATCTTTTCCAAACCAACCTAAATAATAATCTTACGAAAAGTCAAACGATCCTCTGAACGAACATAATAGCTTATAATAATCAGGGAGTAGTTAGATGCAAGCTGGTAGTAACTTAGTGATATATTCTTATCTGGCAAATATTAAATTATGCAAAATGGTATAGTAGCTTATTCATGGAAGAGCAAAGATAGTAATCATCATCCTTATCCGGTCGGGTGTAATATATGATAAGATATACGTATGGTAAGATAGGTTAATGTATATCTTACCATACGTATATCTTATCATATATTACACCCGACCGGACGAGGATAGCAGCTCAAATGTAAGCACTAGAGCAGCGTTTCTCAAAGTGGGCGAAATCGCCCCCTGGGGGCGATTTAGAGCTACAGGGAAGCGAAAAAATCAAAAGAGGTGATCAAGGGGCGAAAACACTCGAAGGGGGCGAATTTATCATACCACCAATAACAGTCACACCGGCTAATAACAGTCCAACGCGCAAACCATTTACTGCGAATAGATGAATCCAGCTTGACCGACTATGTATCACTGCTGCTGCTTGGATAATGGATATGTGCGTTTTGTTCATAATACGAGAACAAGAAGAAATTTTTTTGCGCTCAGTCTTCCTACAGATATTCGGGCATCAAGCATCTTTAATGCACTGAAACACTTCTACGAAAAGAAGGGGATTCCACTGGACAATATTCTACAATGCGCAACTGACGGTGCTCCGGCAATGGTTGAAAATCATCGAGGGTTCATTGCACTGATGAAAAGAACAATTCCTGGACTTATTGCAATACATTGTGTAATTCACCGTCAGCATTTGGTTGCCCATAATCTCAGTCCTGAACTGCATGAATCACTGAATATTGTGATAAAATGCGTCAACAAGATAAGCTTAAAAGCGCAGGTCAAAATGTCTTAACTCAGTTTCCCAATTTGAGCGAGAATGTTATTACAGAAGAGCAACGGAAAAAATACTGCTCACATTTAGACATGCTTTATAAAGACATGGAACTTCGCTTTGCAGATCTCGTGGACCTCCATGTTCCAAACTGGGTGGTACAACCATTTTCTACCGAACCTACAGACATAGGCTGCTGTAGAAGTAGAACTTCAAGAGCAGTTCATTGATATGCAAACAGATGATGAGTCAAGACTCAAGAGTGAAATTCAGAAATGATCGATACGATTTGTTTTGGTGCCAGGTTGCTGGAAAATATGAGCTTCTCTGGAAAGAAACTAGAATGTGGATTTTGTCGTTTCCTACTTTATATATGGTTGGAAAGGGGTTTTCGGCTGTGACATTGATGCTTTCAAAGCAAAGAAATCGTTTGCTAGTTCATAAACGGGATGATCGTCGACTCTATCTTACAAAGATGTCGCCAAACATTTCAAGACTTTGTAAAAGTCGCCAAGCGCATCCATCCTATTGAACATTATCATGTTACTGTCAATTTCGTTGATTAAATTCCTAAAAGTAAATTTGGCTATCACTCTATTATTAATTATCAATGTTTAGTTTACTTGACAGAATTAGGGGGGCGAAATTTTATTTCAATAACTAAAAGGGGGCGATGGACTAAAAAAGTTTGAGAAACACTGCATTAGAGTGTCTAAGAGCTCGTCACGGATAGTTGCACAAATTAACCTGCAGCTAAGACGAGAGGAGCTCCAGATACAAGCCGAGGCCGCAGCGAGAGCTGCTGAGGCCACCGCGAGAGCTGAGGCCATACGAGCTGAGGCCATACGAGTTGAGGCTGCCGCAAGAGCTGAGGCCGAAGCGAGAGCTGCTGAGGCCACCACGAGAGCTGAGGCCATACGAGCTGAGGCTGCCACGAGAGCTGAGACCGAAGCGAAAGCTGCTGAGGCTGCCTCGAGAGCCGAAGCGAGAGCCGCTGAGTTTGCACTCAAAGACGCCCAGTTGAGGGCTGAACAACGTAAGGAGGTAGAATTAGCTGAATATCGATCAGAGGTGGACTCCCGGCGTAGCTCTAAAATACAAGGTTGTATTCCTGGGGGGGGGGGGGGCTCGGAAGAGCTCAGACCCCCGAAATATGAAAAAGCTTGATGTAGGGGGAGGCTCCGGGGGGGCTCGTTCAAACTTCGACTTTTCAGCTCTTCTGGCTGAACAACAACTTATCGACTGAACAAGTAATAGTCCGGCAGCCCGTGACGTATTTGTAACATCATAAGGTACAAAAGGTTTGAGTGTTTTATCAACCTTGCCCCACTGTGGGATGTTCAGAAACCCACATCCGAGGTGTCACTGCTGGGGCGTTTGGGGGCTACGGCCGGTGAAAAACCCATTTTGGAGGTCAAAAAAACATCATAAGGTACAAGAAAAAAACCTACGCCAGATTTTATGCCTTCACTTGTAGACTTTGGAACAAGTCGATCTGGGTGCCCCAGGTGGAGCATTCCCGAATAAGGGGCCCCCAAAGTTGGGGCAAAATACGTAAAAATAACATCATAAGGTACAAAGATGGAACTTGTATCATCAGTTAGGGCATGTTCCACTGAGTAGGAAACAACTTTTCTTATGGCCCCAAGGTGGGGCTTAACCTCATTTTAGGGGTACAACCCTTAAAATTCACAAAATTAACATCATAAGGTACATGGATGAAACCAAGTGTAGGTGATAGTACCTCACTTACGGATTTCAGAACATTAAAATTTGGTCGCCTCAGGTGGGGCATTCCCGAATAAGGAGCCCCCAAAGTTAGGGCAAAATACGTAAAAATAACATCATAAGATACAAAGATGGAACTTGTATCATCAGTTGGGACGCGTTCCACCGAGTTCGAAAAAACTTTTCTTATGGCTCCAAGGTGGGACTTTACCTCATCTTAGGATATACAACCCCCAAATTCAAGGTTGTAGCCTATTTGGATGAAACCAAGTGTTTGTAAAACGTCAAAAATTTTTTGCTTCAGCTGAGGATTTTTCCTAGCACAAAGACTGATACCGGATGCGAAAGTCATAATTCCATAATAAGCAACTGCGCTATAATTTAATATTTCACTGGTTGAAGACTGTAGTGTACAGTAGCATACAATGTGATAATGATTTGGCGCAACAGGCATGCTTCGTCATAGACTATTAAGTGTTACTCTGTATGACAACATAATGATATTATGCTACTCTTGTGGTTATATTTCGTACAAGACAAGAGTCGAAGACAATAATAGCGCATGGAGAACTCCACGTGCTGTTTCTGAAATTCTCATACTGACTGCCAGTTAACCTGCGCCATTAGAAATGTAAGATTTAGTATTATAGATTAAAGATTTTGAATCTTGCCAGTGTGTAGTGCCGGTTCCAGTAGCCTACCATTTTAGTTCTACTCAATAGAAAAGGTTAATTTGATGAAGATATTTACAACAAACTAAAAGCTAAGCTACATCTCAGGTTAGCAGACAGCATTAGTAGCACAGAAGCATCATTCTGGCTGATGCAAAAAGTAGAATTCGACCACGACACCTACCGGTAGTAACCAGTTTAGGCTACAAGGGCTATCAAATAATAAAGTTTTAGTCTTCAATTGTTTAGAATACCGGTAGCGTAGTCTACGTTTTGAGTTCCTACCAAGAATTTTCAAGGAAAACCGAAACAGGAGAAAATGGCAAAACTGCCCAGTACTGGTATGGATACTTAAAACTTGTCAAGACGTACCTCCTCTTTGCTCGGAGTATTCATTCTGCAAATCATCAGTTGTTTGTGCACTGCGTAGAAGAGATGTCAAGCGTGTTATTCATTTTCAACCAACCAAATTATGCAAGATGGATTTTGCGACTGCAGGATAACATGCTAAAAATGAAAGAAACTCACCCTGGAATAAGTGATCTGTTTTCACTCTGGAATAAGGCATCTTGTCCGTAAAAAGAACTGAAAAAAACTTCTATGGATGTGCTGTTGATCAAACTTTGAAGCAAACAATCAATGCAGAATCCGCCAATTGACTCACTGGAATTACGTCTTTCACCAATTCAATTGGTGCCAGACAGAGATGGGCACTTACCCACTTTATGCGCCAAACGATCCTTCTCCACTTCTATGAAGATCTGGGGATGACATCAGCAGAGAAAGCATCATTCGACCTTCATCCTTCAAGCATCGATAGAGATCGCAGACATTTGGATAAACTAATGCAAAAAGTAAGCAATACAGTCCATTTAGTGCAGGCTTCGATGTATCCTTTCTATTCAATATTAGCACAGGAAAAGCAGTGGCTCCTGCCACTTCAAATTTTCTTTTGAATGTTTTTCAAAAAGGAGCTGAGGATAGAAACAAATTTATTAGTCAATGCCACCAGGACGCTAGCACCTTCAACAAGCCAATACGTAAAAACAAAATCTGCAACTTTGCTTCTGAAGCTGCCGTTGTCAAAAGCATAACCCGCGAAGGCAAATTTTCTCACTTGAGAATGGAACGCAAATTGATTGGAAGGCTTCTATGTTTAGCAGTAGATCACAAGGTAGACATGGAATTGATGCTGTCTTACCCCTTCACACCAGTACCACTGTCTTTGTGCCATATGGATACAACGATGAAATCAACCCAAAAGTCAATGCTTTTGAAGGCTCTTTAAAAGAAAATTGAAAGTACAGATCCGCCTTTGTTGACTGCACGTTGATCGATGGTATGTTTCTTCTTCACACTCTTGGATATTTGCCGATGACGTTCGGAGGTGTTGCAAAGACGACTTTGAAGAAATTGTGCAGACACAGTGGGAAAACAATACACGTTGTTTTCTATAGAACTGTATCGCCGTCCATTAAAGATGCCCAGCGAGATCGCCGAGCAATTCATGACTTCCGCGATCAGCAATACGTCATCGAAGGAGAGGCCATGAAACGACCTGTTAATTTTGCAGCCGCAATGAGGAATGACAACTTCAAGCAAGCATTGGTGTATTTTCTTGTTAATTCTTGGAAATCAGATGAGTGTTCCAGCTTGCTCGACTTAAAGGTTCTTTATGCTACACTTGATGAAAAATGTTATGTTTATCGAAAAGATGGCGAAAAAATGTTGTCTGGTGAAGAGGAGTCCTTGTTATGCTACCACGAAGAAGCAGATACGCGCCTAATGTACCACATCGTCACCGCATGCCAAGATGTGAAAAATGTGGTAGTCCGCTCTAATGACACGGATGTTCTGATTATACTGTTGGGAAATTTGTCGTTCGTACAAAAAGACGTAAACATATGGATGGAAGTTGGTGTACAGGCAAACAATACTCTGAGATATATTGATGTATCAAAGCTTGGCAGTACTTCATCTCCAGACATGCTTTGGTCGCTTTCCGGTTTTCATTGCTTTACAAACTGTGATTATACAGCTGCTTTTTTTGGGTAAAGGGAAGGCTCGACCCCTTAATATGTTGGAGAAAAATGTGCATGCTCAACATGTCTTTGCTGCTTTGGGATATTCGAAAAATCTTGATGAAACCATTGAAAAGGGCATTGAAAAGTTTGTGTGCCAGATGTATGGATGTAAAAGTGGTCATTGCCTTAATGAATTACGATTTAAAAAAATCATTGAGACATACAAACCGAAAGGTTCCAATCCATTGCGACGACTGAAAGGTTCAGATGGAAGCAACTTTCCCCCGTGCAAAACTGTGCTCCATCAGAAAATACTCAGAGCGAATTACATTTGTGGCATTTAGAATCATGTTGGCGAAAAACGTAAGCTTTTTCCAGACACCAGTTGAAAGCGGCTGGCGTTTGGAAGATGGTAAATTCACTCCAGCTTGGTTTCATGGAGATCCAGTTCCGTCCACGCTGGATAACGTTCTGCAAAGTGAGAAGGGTTTGGACCAAGACGGAACAGAATCAGATGATGAAACAACAGAAACGGATGAATGTGACTTTTCTGACGACGAACCTGCAGACCTTTAATGAATAGATGTTTTTGCCTTTCTCCACCTCAAGCATAAATAAACTGTCGGCTATAGCCTACATTAGCAACTTTTTACCTTTATTCTTGTAAACATGGGAATAGAGTATGATTTTAACTGGTATTAATTTTACGGTTTCCACCAGAACTCACGAAACCACATGGAACAAACTGTTAGGATTAATCTTTTCACATGGCTGCAAACCGGGGCCAATGGTACATAGCCTACTCAAGAGAGATTATGCTGGAGGCATGCTTTTTCAAGAAGCCTTTTGGCTTGATGAACAGGGCATACGTTTTCAAATAGTTCAATGTGCATCTTTTCGTTCTAGTGTAGCCTATAGTTTAACGTTTCTTTCGCACGCCTTCCAGGTTTTGTTATTTTGTAGCGAGCAATTTTTCCATTCCTTTCAGCACAAATCACATGTTATTCGAGAAGTCCTCTCAGTTGTTTAAATGAGACGGACCACATAGTGTGATTTGTTTCTGTTCAGTGTTTAGCCTGAAAGAAACTTAAATGTAGGTAGGCCTACGTACAATCAGGGGCGGATTTTCAAACTAAATTAGCCCGGGAATTTAAAAATAATAACGGTCCACTTCTATCAAAATAGATTTAGCATAAAAATGCTCGTTTCACAAACAATTTATTTCATTTCAGAAAAAGTCTTTCATCGGTAATATGATTATGTAATCGGTAATATGATCGGTAATAGACTATAAAATTAGACATTGTACGTATTTGTACAGCAAGCTTCGATTTGTAACTTGAATCATTGTCAGTGTTATTCAAACAAACAATAAGGATATAGCGCTACGACTATTATATTTCAAATAAAATTTTCTTTTGTACATTAAACAGGACAGTCAGGGCCGGATTTAGCTGATGGGGGGCCCGGGGCACTTTTAGATCGGGGGGCCCCCATGCGAAAAACCATCTCTACGTCTACAGTAGCATCAGTCCAGTACTGCACAGCATTTTGCAGACTTTAAAGGCCAAAAGGAAAAAAATATATAACAAAATCACATTTTTTTCCACATAAGGGAGCCCTTCAAAAGTCGGAGGGCCCGAGGCAACTGCCCCCCTAAATCCGGGCCTGAGGACAGTGACCCTCTGGCCGGCCAACCGGGAACGTTCTCGAATTCCCAGTAGGCTAATGATTAGCCGCCAATCCACCCCTGCGTACAATATCTATTTTCATTGTGATAAATTTTAACCTAATAAGCAAATGTTATGCTGTGTAGATATTATATCTTACATACTTCGTTGATTTTCCAAAATATTTGCAGACGTTTTGAAATATATACGAGAGACACTATTGGTTTTATACCTTATGATGTTAATTTTGTGAATTTTAGAGGTTATACCCCCAAAATGAGGTTATAAGCCCCACCTTGGAGCCATAAGAAAAGTTTTTTCGAACTTGTTGGAACGTGTCCCAACTGATGATACAAGTTCCATCTTTGTACCTTATGATGTTATTTTTACGTATTTTGCCCTAACTTTGGGGGCTCCTTATTCAGGAATGCCCCACCTGGGGCGACCAAATTTTAATGTTCTGAAATCCGTAAGTGAGGTACTATCACCTACACTTGGTTTCATCCATGTACCTTATGATGTTAATTTTGTTTATTTTAGGGGTTGTACCCCCAAAATGAGGTTAAGCCCCACCTTGGGGCCATAAGAAAAGTTGTTTCCTACTCAGTGGAACATGCCCTAACTGATGATACAAGTTCCATCTTTGTACCTTATGATGTTATTTTTACGTATTTTGCCCCAACTTTGGGGGCCCCTTATTCTGAAATGCCCCACCTGGGGCACCCAGATCGACTTGTTCCAAAGTCTACAAGTGAAGGCATAAAATCTGGCATAGGTTTTGTTCTTGTACCTTATGATGTTTTTTTGACCTCCAAAATGGGTTTTTCACCGGCCGTAGCCCCCAAACGCCCCAGCAGTGACACCTCGGATGTGGGTTTCTGAACATCCCACAGTGGGGCAAGGTTGATAAAACACTCAAACCTTTTGTACCTTATGATGTTACAAATACGTCACGGGCTGCCGGACTATAACACTTTAACAGCTTTCTCACAACAGAACTGAAAAAATAGGCTACACGAATCGCCGTTTTCAGTGATTAGGTTCCGTATAGTTAGCTTAATTCTATCTTGCAATCTACATAGTAAATCAAACTTTTTGCAAAGCTTTGCCCACCCATGTGCCTTAAACTTTAGGAAAGTGATTAAAATTTTCAGTGTGCGTTGTGTTGCGTCCTCACGTCGTGGTATCAATGCTCTGTGGAATATTTTCCCAGCATTGTATAAACACTTCACAGTCCTCGTAGAAAGGAAGAATATTAGAGAAACAGATCGGGTCATGTTCAGAGCCTCAGAGATCTCTACATCAAAATGACCATCAAGGAATTCGTAGAAAATCTGGCGCTTTTAAGAGATTGTCTTCGGCAATTATCACTTTTGTCAGAAACTCTCCAGACTGAGAATATCAATTTCGTAGTAGCTAATTGTCACGTCAAATGGACTGTTTATTCTCTATTTCAAATAAAAAAAACTGTTCAAGAAGGAAAGTATTCGTTTGATGAAGTTGTTAACTTGAGTCCTGGAAGAAAAAAAGCACTCCTAAGCATAACGTTGGATCAGTTCAAAGCTCGACGTAGAGACTATCCTTCTTTTGGTCGTTATCGGTTTATTCAAGCTTCAGTTGACAACATTGAAAGCAGGATGGTGGACACCAACAATGAAAATTCTGTGAAGAGCTTGGAAATTATTGTACCAGAGTTATAGCCCGCTGTAATCGAAGTTCCATGGCAAAACGGAGAGCAGATATTACGGAAAATAGAGGAGATATTTCATGTCACGACTCTTATTGTACGTTGACAATCCTTGCCATTTACCAGATATGATAAAGTTGCTCAAGAATGTAGCTCAAGTGTAGGCTACTAAACATGATTGCTATAAGTTCTGCTGAAGCCAAACGTGGATTTTCGCAAATGAACTTGGTCATCACATCGCTACGATCACCGCTGACCAAATCACTTGTTTCAGTAATGTTGTTCATCAGCACCAATGGACCACCTCCTCATATGGAATGGCACTGCGGCAACTCAGAAGCGGTTGCGGACTCATCGATCGGCTGTGGATACTCAGATTAAGCATTCTAAGCTGCCCGCATTGAATGAACTCAGATGTGAGGAAAAACTGTTTGCTGGCTAAAATCAAAGACTGTCGTGGTGCTTATAACTTAGCCCATAAAATCAAAGACCTGGCAGACAGGCTATTTGTTTTGTAGTCTATAATCTCGTTTGCACCAACTTGGAATATGCTTTTGCTGTACTTGGAGTTGTACTGTTCGTTAATAGCTAAATGAGATTTTAGTAACTGTCACATTGGCAGCTTATTGGTTCTTACTCGCAAAGCTGCAAACACAAGCGTTCATTTCAGGAGATGCATTTCCTCACTTTCCTACAGCCAATTTTTTTTGCAAGTTTGCTTAGAATTGGCCCATTCAAATAAGTAGCCTACGATTGAGTTAAGAGATTGGAATTAGCTCATGGAAAGCGACTTTTAAGTGTAAGCCTAGGCAGTAGACTAAAGAAAAAGCGAAGGAGATTGCAGTGTAGCAACCAAGCCAAACTTCAAACTTATAATTTTATTTCGGATTCGAACACTTTTTCACGTTTTGCTACTTCTACCTTTTTCTGTACTTCAAGCTATGTTTTAGCGTGAGTTGTTTTCCGATATGATGTTCAGAAATAAAAACAAACTGAACAGTGTTTCTTTTTAAAAACGGTAAAGATTGTTGGCTCACCTACACCGGTTAGGCTACGTAAAGTTTGTCTACAACAACACAGCTAGGTGTTAATAGAGCCCCCCTCAAAATAAAATGCTAGGAATACACCGCTGCTAAGAAGGGCTCTTCTAGGCATTCCAGAAGTAAACATCAATCGCGGTTAAATTTATATAACCTTTTCCAGACGCCTGTTTAATCCGTAGGTGGACCAGTAGGCTACAATCCACAGGTTTTCCAACTGTTTCAGGAGGTCTCGGGGCCGCGGCTAAGGGTCTTCCGAAAGATTTAGAGCCAAGGCCTGCGAATTATAGTCGAACTCCTCCCCCAGAGCGTACAGGTCACGGGGCAGCTATCAGAAGTAATGTTTTGCCCCCTTCACAGTTTTCCGCGCCGCTAGTTTTGGTCGCCCAGCTACACGTAATTTGAGTGGTTGTGAGAGGCGTGTCGCGTCTACTGATTTTAACGTGTGTGAGGATCGTAATCGGGCTGTGCATGTGACTGAGCCCCATCAGCCCCTTAAGGGATATAGCTTGTCTTCTTCCGCTAAATCGAGATCATCAACATGATTGCTTTTTTGAATACCAAAATAGTAGGACGTTTTTTGATAAGGCGGCCTTGATTGATTACGATGGTAACAATATGCCATTTATCTTCTTTAAAAATCGTGTCACGGCCTTGATGGCAGCTTCGCCTTTTAAAGGGACTTGTTTGACTTTGTTACAAGCAGCTTGTGTTAGAACAGCTGCTCAAACGATTGCTAATTTGGATTCTGACACTCCTGGCTTGTCAGAGGAAGACAGGATAGAAATGTCGTTAGTTCGCTTGTCCCAACGTTTTGGAGTTCGTGGAGGTCTTTTTGCTGAACCGGAAATTAGAAAGTACCGCTATGGTAGCAAATTGACTTCGATCTCTTCTAGTGATTTGAAAGAGTTTAAAGATGAATTGTCGCAGTGTCTGCTTTACGCGCAAGCTTATCGTCAGCGTGATAAATTGGAAGGACGTTTTGTTTTGGATACGGCTAAGCGACTCCCGTTTGACGCTAAGCAGCGTTGTCTTGACTTTTTAGGTGATCAGTATGGTAGCACTAATGAGCCTACTTTTCAGAGTTTGTTCGATTTTGTAGTACGGGAGGAAATGCGTAAGTCGACTCATTTTAGCATTATGCTAATGGGCGTTTCTGGTGAGTTGCAGCGTTTTAAAAAATTTGGTAAAGGAAAATTGCTTTCATGTCCGGTTAGGCTGACGTCGGTAAAACCCCATGATAATGTGATGTCAGGGAGTTCACAGTACTCGACTGCTGTTGGCGCACCGCGCGGTGGTGAGGCCAGACGTAGAGACCTACCGGCATGTATTTATTGTTCGTCACGTGGTCAAGTACAATATTATTTTTTGTCTAATTGTAAAGATTTTTTGCGCTTGACACCTAAAGATTGGAGAGATGTTATCGTGAAAGCTGGCAAATGTTTGAATTGTTTGCGCCAGCATATGGTTAGGGACTGTGTTCATGCAAACAACTGTCATAAGTGTGGGCCTAACAACGATAGGAAACACTTTTTTCTTCTGCGTTGGCAAAGATGATGCTTGTGCCAGAGTTCCTGTGCGTAATGTCAAAATTGAACATGTTAAAGCAGCCTTTAACCGCATTACTGCTGCTCGTGTTTTGAATCCAATAAGGGGTAAATCGAAGTTAGTGTATTGTCAGCATGATCCTGGTTCGCAGTTGACGTTTGTTTTGAGTGATTTGGTGTGCGAACTTGGCCTTAAACCGTATGATAAAGCGTCGTTTAAAATGGATACTCTGGCTGGTCAGAGAGCTACTTATGCTGACCTTGTTAAACTCAACATCAAGTCGTTAGAGACGGATGAACTGTTTTGTGATATAGCCTCGGTGGTTAACCCAGCTTAGGCTGACGATGTTAAAACTTTACCGCATAAGCAGGATTTAAGTGGTTTTCGTCATTTTCATGACGTGAATATGTTTCATTTAACTGAATGTAGCACTTGTTACGGACAATTTTCAAATCGAACGTCACATAAGACCGTTGTCTACTGAACCTGACGTCTTACGTCATGTGGACTATTGCTAGAAATAAGCAGTGATTGCATCACCTTTGTCACACCTGTTGAAACATTACATCTTTGTTAAATCTTGAATTACGAGATATGGTGTAAGCCAAATTGCCAGATACTTGAATAGCTTCATTATTAAGTGACAGAAGATGGTTACGTGCGTTTGGAATATTGCAATCTATTCTCGTCATTTGTAAAATTGTTGCTTGAAAAGTTGGTCGCATATTAAAACGGTTTTGCTTGTGCTTACCAACTGGACAAAATTTCCGTTTTTATCTCAGTAATTTGTATTGTAGTGACAAGTTTTAGTGGGTACGGTGTTGCCCTCATTTTTTCGACAGCCTTGAGGCTTTTTTTACAGAAATGCAATTCTCGAATAAACGTTTTCAAAAGAGTGTTTCTTTCGGTCATTGCATACAGACGAACGGATCCGGGAAATTTATGTTACAATTTTCCCACGAAGTGATAATGATTTACCGCTGTGACCATAAATAATAAAGACGATTTGTTGTTGGTTGGTAGGCTACAGAAGCACAAGAAATAATAAAGACGATTTGTTGTTGGTTGGTAGGCTACAGAAGCACAAGAAATAATAAAGACGTTCTTGTTAGTTGTCAGTTCCGGAAGCACAAAAGAAAATTAAGGACGTTTCTTCTCAGTTGGTAGGCTACTGAAGAACTTCAAGCTAAAAATTAAAGACGTTTCTTTGTTGATTCTGAAGAAAAACCAACATTGACATTCATTGGCAAGAAAAAAAATTAAAAACAATCGATCTGTGCTTGAAGATTCAAGTGGACAAATCCAAGCAAGTTTTATGGAACTTTCAATAGCCTAGATTGGAAGTCTCCAGAAGTGGTAGTGTAGGGTTTTGCCTGTCTAATTGTCGTATTTTGTTTATAAAAAGAAAAAGAAAAAGATAATTTAGGCTTCTGTCTGTCTAGGGGTATGACTGCCTACAAAAATTAAACAAGCCAAATAGAATATTAGATATATTTGTTATAAATAAAATTACAATATGAAATAATTTATATTTTGTTATAAACAAAATGACAATTTCGGGAATTGAAAAATATGTCTAGCCAATTTCGTTTTATTAACCGGTGTCAGACGAGCGACATTCTCCAGTCGTAAATTTAACCTTCTTGTTCTAAAGTTTAGTCCGTTCGCTTTGCCAGTCTATTTCTGAGTGTGTGCCTTTTTTCAATTCCCCGCTTACTTCATAATATACCGGTAGAGCCTTTTCGTCAATAATAGCTATCGTAAAAATCAAGGAAAAAGCGATACCGGTTACATAGTTATGTCGCATTAGAAATACAGATGTGTTGAGCTAGATTCTGTGTGAGTGGCGTTTGTTAACAGGAAGCGTGACCTATGTTCTGTGAGGGTAACCACTTTAACAAGTCGAAATTATGCCACTGAAAATGACTAGAATGAAACCGCCAAACAATCATAAGCTACGATTTAAAGTGCCTCTGACAGGTAAATAAATTCGCTAAATTTACCTAAGATACCAAAAAGATGACACTAACAAACTTCCCTGACCAGCAAATCGTAAAAAATATTAACAGGCTACTAAGTTACACGCTTGCAAACTTTCGTTGACATCGGCGAATCTGGCACTCATTCAATTGCGAAAATAAAAACGGCAACACCGCTGTGACGTCACAGTGAGCGGGAAGGATACATTCTTTCTCTGTGATGACTTGGTAAAGTATGGTTTGGCTACTGCAAAATGTGAATGTGTGGGGTTCTGTTGGTCTAAAGCATGTGCAAATTAAGAATTACCGAAATGAAAAAGTGAACTTATTATTACTATCAGGTTTCGATCAAATAGGTTGAGTTTACTTTTATCAAACAGCATCTCAATTCAATTGAAATTGCGGTTTCATAGGGCTACAATTTTCATACTTTTTTATTTGTCCTAATCTGGCTATAGCCATTTGCAGTGTAACAACAGTATCTCACAAACAGTACCTTTAATTTATGGTTGAGGCAATGCCTACAAATTGCTGTTTATGTGACATTGTCAGTGACAAAGACCGTGTGCTTTCTTTTCCCACTTTCCCACAAAACAAGGTACTGAGAAGAAAATGGTCAAAGTTTTCTTCAAGTGTTCGAAAGTGGGATGGGCCATACAAAACTAGTCGTATATGTTCACTTCACTGAAGATGATTTTGTTAATACCACTCAAGTAAAAATGCCTACAGGCATGTGTTGGAGTGTGTACTGCAAGGTGATGCTCTCGGAAGCAACAATCGGATTGTGATGCCGTCATGCATTGTTTGGCGAATCCGAAACAATTTTCCAGATCCAGAAGGCTGTTACACATGATTTCAATGGCCAACTGAACGCACATTATGAAAGAGAGAGAGAACTTTTATTTATTTTTGAATAGTGATGATGAATTAAATATGAATAATGATTCGTACGATTTCTTCATTTTTCACTTAAAGTATATTTTAGGTTTTGTAGGAACGTATCCAGTACAGTTTTATTAAACTGCAAAAAGCAATAAACCTTCGAAAAAAGCAACCGCTTGTACCAACTCCGACCAAACTGTGATCCACCAATTACATCTAGGAAACGTTTGTTTCATCCGTTGCTAACGACGTCCACTTAGGATGACGTAATACCACCAAAGTCGTCCCAGAGCAGTGAAATATGGAGTTTCGCCTGTGGTGGCGCTGCGGAACAGTCGTTTGATTACATTACGCCCTAACCAGTCGAGCTACGAGGTTAAGATTAAAAAGTTCGCTAAGTGTAATTCTGCGCTAGGAAATGCTTTAAAAAGTTACTATACTTGGATCCAACCTGTCAGGGGCACTTTAAGTGACGTAAAAAATGGCGAAAAGAAGATGATAGAAAGCAAACTAAGTGATGGAATTTTTGACAGCTGGTTGGCTTAGGGATTAGGGTTAGGGCTAGAAAGTAGTTATTTCATTGACGCGGGTTCGATTCCCACCACTGCTATTGTTCTTTTTCTTCTGTATTTACCAAATAAAGTTCAAAACAAGCATTAACTCTCTGGATGAGTGCTAGAGGGGTCACAATTGGACGGTAGTTTCTTATAACATGTTCTGATTGGTTGGCGGTTGCACTGTAGTCATTCGCAGTGGCAGAATTTCGACTTGTTAAAGTGGCTACCTTCTGTGAGAACTTTAGATTTTGAATTTGCAGCGTTGAAATGCATTTTGCAATACTGATAAATTTCGGTTAAATGTTAAAATATAAATTAGTTAGTTAAAAACATGGAACATGTTACACACTTCCCTCCTTACGGTAAAAATAGCAGATAAGTAATATTACAATAATTCGGTTATACATGATGCCATAATATACAGGTGTGTGGTTATAAGATACTTTACAAAGAAAATTGACAATTGTAGGCTAACAATTGCTAGGGGAAGACACATGACCCCCTCCTTTTGTGGGATGAGGAGATTGGACGCACACAAAAGTTAACAAGTAGTCGATAACGTGATTGCAGGGGTAACAGTCGTTTATCATAAGAGATAAGGCGATGTCTTAAGTTCCCTGGGAGCCATTTTGGCTTAGTAGGCTACGATATACAATAATTGCAGGACTGTAATAGGCTACAGTAATTGCAGTTGCAGGGGTAGGCTAACAGTCGTTTATCATAGGAGATAAGGCGATGTTGAAATTCCTTGGGATCCTTTTGGCTTAGGACGATATAGGCCTACAATAATTGCATGGCTGTAATACAGTAGCCTAATTGCGGTTGCAGGGGAAACAATCGTTTATCGTAAGAGATAAGGCGATGTCATAATTCCCTGGGAGCCTTTTGGCGTATTTAGGCAAGACAGTAGTGACTTAACTATAATGGGTTGGGTACAGTTTTACCTCTACGTGAGATGCCTATATTCAGAGATGCTTTTACTTAATGACGTCAACTCGGCTAACCTCATTGCCGCCTACATGCACCGAAGTTGCATCGTTATCTTCCAACATGGTCAAACCATTGACTTCATATACCCCTACAACTACAGTATAGTGCATTTAATTTCTTTTTGTATTTTTACGGTCTTTGCAGTTAAGTTTTTTTTTTATAAATACTGTAATATTTTGTGTGTTTGTGTAACTTAATTTTTTAATTGTTAAATTTAGCCCCAACATTTAATATGTCTACACTCGGTGTTGACAAGGACTCGACCGCCGTCGACTCGATTGGGTTTAAACCTGATGATGTTCTTTGCGGTCTGGAGGCCATTCTGGGGAGGGACCCAGTAATGATGAGGCTAAGTTAGTTAGGGAGGCCCGGTATCTTAGAAGGGATATTTTGACTTAAATTGGAGAGCTTTCTGTAGCCCTAGGTTCTTTGGGTGATAAGCAGGAATTGTTAATTTTTAGATCTAAGTTTTCTACTTTGGAAAAGGATTTATGGCATTTCCATGCACTTTTGAGTGAAATTTTTAACTCGGCAATTTTTGTAGAACTTTGTGATAGGGTAGATCCCGAATTTAACTTGTTAAAAAATAACTTTGAACAAAAGGAAAGTGAGTACTCCGATATGTTGGATGCTGACATACATCCTGAGGATAGCGGCTCAAATGTAAGCACTAGGATGTCTAGGAGCTCGTCACGGATAGTTGCACAAATTAACCTGCAGCTAAGACGAGAGGAGCTCCAGATACAAGCCGAAGCCGAAGCGAGAGTTGCTGAGGCCGCCGCAAGAGCTGAGGCTGAAGCGAGAGCTGCTGAGGCCGCGGCGAAAGCTGAGGCCATACGAGCTGAGGCCGCCGCCAGAACTGAGGCCATACGAGCTGAGGCCGCCGTGAGAGCTGAGGCCAAAGCGAGAGCTGCTGAGGCCGCCGCTAGAGCTGAGGCCACACGAGCTGAGGCTGCCGCGAGAGCATAGGCCGAAGTGAGAGCTGCTGAGTTCGAACTCAAAGACGCCCATTTGAGGGCTGAACAATGTAAGGAGGTAGCTTTAGCTAAATATCGATCAGAGGTGGGCTCCCGGCGTAACGCTAAGAAGGGATCTTCTAGCCATTCCAGAAGTGAACATCAATCTCGGTTAAATTCACATAACCTTTTCCAGACGCCTGTTCAATCTGTAAGTGGACCAGTAGTCTACAATCCACATGTATTCAAACTGTTTCAGGAGGTCTCGGGGCCGCGGCTAAGGGTCTTCCGAAGGATCTATAGAGCCAAGGCCTGTGAATTTTAGCTGAACTCCTCCCCCAGAGCGTACAGGTCAAGGGGCTGCCATCAGAAGTAACGTTTTGCCTCCTTTGTAGTTTTCTGCGCCGCTAGCTTTTGATCGCCCAGCTACACGTAATTTGAGTGGTTGTGAGAGGCGTGTCGCGTCTACTGATTTTAAAGTGTGTGAGGATCGTAACTGGGCTGTGCATGTGACTGAGCCCCATCAACCCCTTAAGGGATATAGGTTGTGCTTGTCTTCTTCCGCTAAATCGAGTTCTCAACAACAGGATTGCTTTTTTGAATACCAAAATAGTAGGACGTTTTTTGATAAGGCGGCCTTGATTGATTACGATGGTAATAATATGCCATTTATCTTTTTTAAAAATCGTATTACGGCTTTGATGGCAGCTTCGCCTTTTAAAGGGACTTGTTTGACTTTGTTACAAGCAGCTTGTATTAGAACAGCTGCTCAAACGCTTGCTAATTTGGATTCTGACACTCCTGGCTTGTCAGAGGAAGACAGGATAGAAATGTCGTTAGCTCGCTTGTCCCAACGTTTTGGAGTTCGTGGAGGTCTTTTTGCTGAACCGGAAATTAGAAAGTACCGCTATGGTAGCAAATTGACTTCAATCTCTTCTAGTGATTTGAAAGAGTTTAAAGATGAATTGTCGCAGTGTCTGCTTTACGCGCAAGCTTATCGTCAGCGTGATAAGTTGGAAGGATGTTTTGTTTTGGATTTGGCTAAGCGACTCCCGTTTGACGCTAAGCAGCGTTGTCTTGACTTTTTAGGTGATCAGTATGGTAGCACTAATGAGCCTACTTTTCAGAGTTTGTTCGATTTTGTAGTACGGGAGGAAATGCGTAAGTCGACTCATTTTAGCATTATGCTAATGGGCGATTCTAGTGAGTTGCAGCATTTTAAAAAATTTGGCAAAGGAAAATTGCTTTCATGTCCGGTTAGGCTGACGTCGGTAAAACCCCATGACAATGTGATGTCAGGGAGTTCGCAGTACTCGACTGCTGTTGGCGCACCGCGCGGTGGTGAGGCCAGACGTAGAGACCTACCGGCATGTATTTATTGTTCGTCACGTGGTCAAGTTGAACATTATGTTTTGTCTAATTGTAAAGATTTTTTGCGCTTGACACCTAAAGATTGGAGAGATATTATCGTGAAAGCTGGCAAATGTTTGAATTGTTTGCGCCAGCATATGGTTAGGGACTGTAATCATGCAAACAACTGTCATAAGTGTGGGCCTAACAACGATAGGAAACACTTTTTTCTTCTGCATGATTTTTATGTGACGTCACGTGATTTTCTGGATTCAGTTGGCAAAGATGATGCTTGTGCCAGAGTTTCTGTGCGTAATGTTAAGATTGGAAATGTTAAAGCAGCCTTTAACCGCATTACTGCTGCTCGTGTTTTGAATCCAATAACTGGCAAATCGAAGTTGGTGTATTGTCAGCATGATCCTGGTTCGCAGTTAACGTTTGTTTCGAGTGAGTTGGTGTGCGAACTTGGCCTTAAACCGTACGATAAAGCGTCGTTTAAAATGGATACCCTGGTTGGTCTGAAAGGTACTTGTGCTGACCTTGTTAAACTCAACATCAAGTCGTTAGACCTATGAGCTTATTAACCTATGAGCCAATTTTTGATTTTTTTTGCCATATTTTCTTTATCTTTGAAGCGTCAACGCTCTAAACTTGCAAGAACATTCCTTAATCATTGAGGTCTACAGTGATTAAGTTTGAAGTGTAGCTGAATTCTGACTAGGAAACTCGTAAATGAACCTTCGTAAATGATCGTCGTAAATGAACCTTTCCGAAGTGGTTCATAGGTCAAACAATGTGTGGTCCTATGAACCACCATGACAAGACCTGCGAGCCACCCTGCTGACCTATGAACCACTATACAAGAAACAAGCAGAAACCACATATAAGAAAACATTTAAACACAGCACGAAATGAAGGTGTTTGAAAAAAAAATGTAGAACACAGCAAAACGTTTTACCGTAATACCAGATGAATAAATTCATTAATCTTTTTTTTTTCGTTGGGTTCCATGCTTGTCCGCTTAGCTTCTTTTACATATTTTGACATAGTTGTTCTGTCCACATTGTTTTGTTTGGCTGCAGTGCGAGCAGATAAATTGTTGTGCAAGACATGCTGCACGGCCATTTGCATTTCAACATCAGTGAAAGACCCTCTTGTCTTAACAACTTTATTTGACATATTTTTCGATTCGAGTAGCCTATAGTCTACAACGTAAATTCTACAAATGAATAGATTAAGCCTTAATTTGACAGCCCAGCATGTTGTTTTTACTTTAATTCCTCACCTTTTATTTATTGTAATCCATCTAATCATAATCAATCTAATCATCATCTAATCATCTAATCATTGTAATCCACCTAATCATATTGCCAAAATGAATGTAGCATATAAACCAAATATACTTATCTGCTATGAACCATGGCTCACAGGTCATTGTTCAGAGTGGCTCATAGGTCAGTTACCCTAATGCAAGCACATTTTTGGATCTGAACAAAAAAGTTGAGACAGTGACCTGCTCTATGCTAGCTAAAATATAGCACGAATCTAACTTGCTTTAAATGGTACCTCCTACAAGTTCAATTGAATTATACTTAATCCATCAAAATAAAACATTTACCTTCCACAAAATTAACTTATAGTTGCATAAAATACCATGTGATGCCTAAAACTGACTGGTCTTTCACCACGTTTATAAAACTTTCTGAGAAACGTTCTTTGTCTCGAAGTCACGTGACAGTGAGGAATGTGGGCGCTAAAGACTTCTAGAAAAAACAATAGCGGGGGTGGCTCATAGGATAACTATGGTCATAGGTCCAACATTTCCCCTACTGATTGATAACGACAACGCTTATTTGATGTGTGGTAAAGAAGAGCGTCTTGGTGAAAATCGTAGTGAACCACATGCTTTACTCACTCCTCTCGGTTGGTTGGCTTGTGGTGGTAAGTCACCCTTAGATGAAAGCGTTGCTAACGTGTGCAGAGTGCAGACGTCTTCAGAGTCGGATGTCATCTCTAGCTTTCAGTGTAAAATTGAGTCTCGTAATATGGAAATAGCAGATCTGAACAAAGTCATTCAGGATTTGACATTGCAAAATGAAATCTGTGAATTGTCTCGCAATGATAATTAGGCTAGAGAACTTGTTGAACCGAATATTGAGTTGAAAGATGGTCGATGTGAGATGCCTGTACCGTTGAAGGAAGATATTGATCTACCTAACAATTTTGTGTTGGCGTCAGATAGAGCTGCTGCTTTAAGAAAGAAGGCTTTAAAACCACCTGAACTTCGTGATTTCCTTACTGACACCATGAAAGATCTTAAATCTAATGGTTATATTGAGCGTGTTGGTGAAGCAGGAAATGTAAAGGGATTTGAGTGGTATTTACCATACTTTGTGACGTCACAATTAAAAAAGCGCATTATTTACGATGGCAAGTCTGAATTTCGTGGAACTTGTGTTAATGATGTAATGTTTTCGTGTCCTGACTTGTTAAATCCTATGGTAGATGTCTTGGCTAGATTTCAGCTTGATAAATTTGGTTTCATGGCCGATGTGACTAAATGCTTCTTTCAAATAAAATTACCTGAGTCGCAAAGGGATTTGTTTCGTATATTGTGGTTTGAAGATGATGACCTTGAAAGTGGTAGGATGGTACCCTTTCGTTTTTGTGTACGCCCTTGGGGAATAAAGAGTAGCCCATATATCGCTTGCTTGGCTATAAAGAAAATGATCGAGCAAAATCCTAGCGGTGCTGGTGAACTGACTCTCTGCAATATTGCAGATAATATGCACATGGATGATTTTATATTTTCGGCTGATAGCTTGGAGGAAGCTCAGCAAATCACTCATGAGTCAATTGCTTTGTTTGAAAGCCGTGGGTTTAAGCTTGTTAAGTGGAGTGCTAACAAGGAAGCTATGATTGTCTTGTCAAATTTAGATAATGAGATGCTCTCACCTTTGATTCGTGACATTGACTTTCAGACTGAAAATATGACTTTGCCATAAGCGAAGACATTGGGTTGTGTGTGGCAAATCGAGTCTGACGAGATGCGTATCGCATGTTCCTTAAAGCCCTTAGCTAAACACACGCTCAGAAGTATGCTCAGTTAGCTTGGACAAAATTTTGATCCGCTAGGCTTTGGAGCGCCATTGTTTCTAAAAGCACGCCTGATACTTCAGCAATTGGCGATAGATAAATTTGATTGGGACACCAAGGTCCCTGATAGCTTTGTAAAAGAGTGGGAGTCGTGGCTTCGTTCTTTGGACCTGCTTAAAGATTTTTCGTTACCGAGATGGTATTTTGCAAACTCTGGTGTGTGTAGTCCGGATGATGTTGTTTCATATCAATTGCATGGGTTTAGTGATGCTTCGAATTAAGCTTTTTCTTCTGTTGTTTACTTACGTAGACTGGTTAACGGAGTTCCTAGTGTGTCTTTCGTTTGGGTAAATCTACCATTGTTGTAAAGCAGGCATGCACAACATACGGCCCGCGGGCCGCATGCGGCCCACGAGATATTCCGTGATTTCGCTCATTTTTGCTGAAAATTTTTACAACAACAATCCAACCTTTGTTGCTTGTTTCCGCACAAAGTGCGCGGATGAATATTTTCAAAACGTAGTGTCTGGTACCGTAGGTGTCAGTGCACATCAGAATTTTACGGTTGCTTGAGTTGTCAGCATATTGTGAAATATACAGTAGGCTACCCCGTAATCGCGTTATGACTGAAAACAAGAGAAGGAAGATTGAAAATGAGGGCAGAATGTTTAACCCAGAATGGACAAGTAAATACTTATTTACAGTAACAAACTCGAAAATACTGTGTCTTGTTTGCCGAAATGTGGTTGCAGTCCCAAAGGAGTATAATCTGAGACGCCATTTTGAATCGAATCACCCGAACCTAGCTGAATTAGATGCTACTGAAAGGAACCTTAAAGCAGACAGTTTACTTAAGAATCTTTGCTCGGAACAAAACTTTTTTAAGCGTCTGGTAAATGTTACCACTACCAGAGTTAGCTTCGAAATATCAAGGGAAATTGCTGCTGCAGGAAAAAGTTTCACTGAGGGAGAATTCATTAAAAAATGCATGTTGAGTGCAGTTTTTTCGATTTGCCCGAGAGAGATCGAGAAACTTCGAAACGTTAGTCTTTCACAAACAACTGTACCGCCGATAAGCGCTAAAAACAATTAGACACTGTAGTGCGAGAGGCAACCGTCTCTTGACAGTAACCATCTTCTCAACGATATCTCTTATTCGACGGTTAATCGGTCACATTATATAAAATAGGCTACACGCTAGTTACAACAACGTTAGCACGCGGCCCGCAAAAAATATTTTTTTCCTAAAACGGCCCGTGTACTGTTTTGAGTTGTGCATGCCTGTTGTAAAGAATCAGTTTTCTTGACCGATAGCTAGGAAAGAGCTTGTTGCCGCTTTGAATACAGCAAGACTCGTAAAGCAGGCCTACGAGGCATTGAAGATGCCCGACTGCATTAAGTATTTTTGGTGTGATTCTCGGACTGTGTTGCAGTGGGTTAAAAACTCTGATTTATGTTTGAATAAATTTATTACGCGTTGAGTTGAGCATATTTTATTGTTGTCTGGAGCCCAGGATTGGCGTTTTTGCCCTACCGATATGAACCCAGCTGATGTTGGCACACGGCTAAATCTTATTACAAAGAAAGAGTCTCGAGAGTTGTGGTTAAATGGTTTTAGTCTTCTCTACCAGTGTGAAGAAATGCCATTTGTAGAAAATGCCACTTCAGTATCTGTCCATAGCCTATATCTTCGTGACGAAGAGGAGTCGCTTGACGTTGGACAGGGTGACCTTCACAGATTGATCGAGGCCGCACCTTCTTTGTATGTTATGAAAAAGAGAATCGCTTATTTGGTTGCTTTTGTTGAATATTTGTACTGTAAAACAAGAAAGCGTAGCTTTGTGAAGCCAAAACTGGACGCGTCTTATCTTAACAGTGCTTTAGAGTTGACTGTGAAGTTTGTTCAGAAGAGCGTGTATGGCGATGTGGTACATTTAATGACCAAACAATCGCCGTATGCCCTTGAAGAAGTGATAAAGCGGGGTAGTGTTGGCGCTTTGCAACGTGAGAAGGAACGCTTGAAAGAATTACGTTCACTTAAAAAGTACAGACCTTGTGTAGATGACGCTAGTGTAATCCGCATTGAAGGGCGTTTAAGTAATTCTCCTGAGATCTCTCTAGAAGCAAAGCATCCGATCATTTTGCCTTCGAAACACTCCTTCACTAGGCTTGTTGTACTGTCGCATCATGATCGAAATGCGCACTGTGGAGTACAGCACACTTTGTTGTCTAGGCGACAGAAATTTTGGATCGCTAATGGTAATGCCTCCGTAAAAAGGTATCTTAATAACCGTGGTGTATGCGCGATTGAGAAAGCGCGGCCCATAAGGCAGGTCATGTCTGATTTACCGTTGTCTCGCACAACTGCGCATAGGAAACCCTTTTTTGATCCCGGCTTAGACTATCTTGGACCTTTAACCTTTGTTGAAGGTAGGAGCCACAAAAAAGCTTGGGGACTCTTGTTCACATGTAAGCTATGGCATCTCGCGCTATTCACGTTGAGCTGGTTACGTCATTGTCGCTGAGCGATTTTTTACTTGCCTTTACTAGGTTTACAGATTTACGTGGGCAAGTTAATGCTATCTATTCCGATAATGAAAGCACCTTTCAGGCGGCATCTAAAAAGCTACCCGAGTTGATAAAATCAGCAGAATTTCACAACGCCCTGAGACAGAAAGAGATTAAGTCGGCAGCAATGGCGAGTGGTTAGCGCGTTGGGCTCACAGTCGAAAGCCTGCATGTTCGACTCCAGCCACCCGCACTTACTGTTGTTTCTCTTGGCAAGAAACTTTACGATAATTGCCTCTACCCAGTGATCGATTTCGAGTAATGGGTAGTACCACATTTAAGTCATAAGTAAAGTAGACAACCGGAAAAAGACATTGCCGTCGGCTGCAGCGTGGGTCAGGTGTACGTCGGAAGGCGTACACTGATGCATAGCGCTCAAGTCCGCTTTCCCGCAATGCAGGATAAAGATAAACAAACAAACAAACAAGCTGGGAATTTATATTTCCGTATGCTCCGGCGCAAGGTGGCGCTTGGGAGGCAATGGTAAAACAATTTAAAATTGCATTTTTTCACATTTTGGACACTTCAGTACGCAAGCCCAATTTCATTGAACTGCTTACGTACACGAGCAGTGCCGTTCGGATCGCGAACGAACGCCCTTTGGTACCTTTGAGTGACTACCCTAGGGATGTTTGAGTGACTTTGAGTGACGACCCTGTTACTGTCATCACTCCTGCCTCACTGTTGACCCCATATTTAGACCTATATTGTGCTGTTGGGAAACCACATGATCGTGACCAACTAAGAAGGGATTATCGGTTCAATTTGTCACTTTCTCAGCAGTTTTGGAGTAAATGGATCGATTTTTACTTGCCAGGGCTTCAGGGCCGGAAAAAATGGTTAAAAATGGCCGAGAATTTGGAGCCTGGTCAACTTGTAGTGGTGGGTTCTCTCCAAGACATTGGTAAACGTGGGAAGTATCAACTTGGGAGGGTGCATGAGGTAGTCCTGTACCGACTGCTGTCTTATATTCGTCACCAGCCAATATTCTGCAGTCCAACGTTCTCATAATTCTACTGTTTAGCCTACTTTAATATTATTAGCATTGCGTCTGGCAGCACTCGCGGAAGTTTACTAATTCGGAAGCCACTTTAACAAGTCGAAATTCTGCCACTGCGAATGACTACAATGCAACCGCCAACCAATCAGAACATGTTATAAGAGGCTGCCGTCCAATTGTGATCCTTCTATCACTCATCCAGAGAGTTAATGCTTGTTTTAAACTTTATTTGGTAATTAGAGAAGAAAAAGAGGAATAGCAGTAGTGGGAATCGAACCCGCGTCAATGTAATGACTACTTTCTAGCCTTAACCCTAACCCCTAAGCCAACCAGCTGACAAAAAATCCATCACTTAATTTGCTTTCTATCATCTTCTTTTTGCCATTTTTTACGTCACTTAAACCGTAGCTTATGATTGGTTGGCGGTTTCATTCTAGTCATTTTCAGTGGCAGAATTGCGACTAGTGAAGGTGGCTACCTACTAATTTGCCTATATAAGAGACTGGTGTAGTAATATCTTCCCTTTTCAAATTGACACAACTTGGCATAACACGTATTTGTCTCGGTTATCTGATGGCATCGACATGTATGCTGGGTAATCAATACAGAAAACCTTTTGAGGAGCAACTGTGGTGCTTGATCTATGTATTCAGAATGTTAGTTTAACCACTTCTGTTACAATGGTGACCCCAAGTATATTTCCTGAACTCACGACCTTACACAAAGACATCAACGGCGGCTGGTAATGTAGCACGTGTTTGCAATTTTTTTTTAACTTTTTGTGATTATCTTCTACTGTAGTCTATATTCATCGTTTTCAACCATTTATAACTGCTATTTCTACGGTACCTTATCCTTGTGGTTGCTATAGAAACCACTGCATGCAAAATTTTTTAACTTTTTGTAATTACTGCTGTAGTCTACATGCAACGTTTATAACTTCTATTTCTACGGTACTTTACCTTTGCGGTTGCTATAGAAACCACTGCATGCAAATTTTTTTTTAACTTTTTGTAATCAACCAGTACCCACTGTAGCCAACAGGTAATTTCCAGCCACATTTCTTGTTAATCTCCCCACTATGCCTCGATTCCGTACAGTTCTTACTGGCATAACTCAACATTCCACTCCCGCTTGCGCTGCGGCCACACATTCCTCCAATTTTTTTTCAAACTCTCAAATACCAATTCATTCCAAAAATTCCAATTCCTTTTACACTTTAGATAGTACGGCCTCCACCACTCCCATTACGACGTCCCACACAAACGCAACCTTCACCACACCCATGCGCTCCTCAGTACCTGCGCCACATGATATCACTACAATAGGTTCCACTTCTACGGCCACCTACTATTCACCTGTCAATATTAAACTTCCTGAATTTTGGACAGAGAATGTGCCACTCTGGTTCAGCACGTGCGAATCTCTCTTTAGGTCTCACAACCTCAACAACGAACAAATCCAGTTCGATCTTGTTCTAAATACTTTATCCTATGCTCAATTGCGTGATGTTGACCACACCATCATCACCAATCAACACACTCATCAGCCCTATTCTAATCTTAAACAAGCTCTCATCACAGCCAATGAACAAAGAATTTTCCGCACGTTTATCCACTCTTTTTCACAAATGTACTCTAGGTGATAAAAGACCTACCGTCCTCCTTAACGAGATGCGTAAGCTACTTGGTTATGACAATGCTCACAATCCCACGGCTAATGCCATTCTAAAAAAATTATTCCTGGAGCGCATGCCGTCACACATGCGACCCATCTTGGCTGCCTCCACGCATCTAGACCTAGATGCCCTGGCCCTTCAGGCCAACAACATCTTAGATGCCTCTACTTCACAACACGACTATCTTAGATCAAACGATCATTCCTCTCAATCATTAATCAATCAGCTCTTAGAACAAAAAATTACTTCTCTCACGCATTCTCTCAATACAGCAATCTCAATACAGCCCAATCAGCAATCTGCATCTTTTCCAACGCAAAGTAATGGTCCACGACCACCCTCGCGGCCACGTTCTTATCCTCAGGCTATGTCGCCTTTCAATCCTCGTAGTCGCACAGATCACAGCACACGCTTCACCCCACCTCTCTGTTATTACCACCACCGATTTGGCCACAAGGCGCGCAATTGCTCCCCTCCTTGTGAATTCTCAGGTCCAACAAAAAACGGTGCCGCCCAGCTGTCTCGTCAATAGGACTCACAGCGGGGCTATCCACACAGTTACATCCCTCAACGCCTCAACCCTTTTACATTTACGATTCTATTACTCAGCTTAAATGGCTTATCGACACAGGTAGTCCCTATTCCATTTTTCCCGTGCAACATGCACCTTCTCAACGTAGTACATCCCATCTATATGCTATTAACAATACCAAAGTCCACACCTTTGGCTACACTAAACTGCATCTCTCTCTAGGGTTTGACAAATCATTTTCATGGCGTTTCATCATCGGGGATGTTCTTCATCCCATTCTAGGAATGGATTTCCTTGAACATTTCAAAATTTCACTTGACATCTCAATACGTAAATTAATTCTACCACCTGATAAGCATCCTCAGAGGAGGGCACCCGCTACTTTTAAAGTAGCGCGCTACCCGGTACCGCTACTTGGACCAAAATAGCGCGCGCTACCGCTACCCGCTACCAATTTACAAAAGTAGCGCGCTACCCGCTACCCCTATTCGGACCAAAGTAGCTACCGCTACTTCTTCCGCTACTTTTGTCTAAAATGACAGTAGGAAACACTCTTCAAGTCCAGAGTGACGCAAAAGTAACCTTGAAAACGAATGTTATCATTCGCTTACACTGTCATTTTAACGTCGTTATAGACAACACATTCTAAAGAAAATTTATTGTTACGCATCTTTCAAAAACACGAGCATTTCAAACTGAGAGTCATTAAGTCCTGCCCGCTTTGACTTTAAGCACATCTTTCCAACAGAGAAAAGTCTCTCCACCGCAGCACTGGAAGTAATGGGAAGTTGTATTAAATGAACAGATGTTTTAACTCGGCATTTGAAAAGCTCAAGGACTTGCTCCTGTCCGAAAAAAAGGCGTCCACAATTGCTGCTTCCTTCTGCACTGACCTTTCATGGGATGGCGCGAACACACCAAAAAATTCATCCTCGGAGTCGTGACTGGTGTTGGTGTCACTCTTCTCAGTAGCAACCTGTCTTGATGTTTCCGGCAACAGTCGAATTACATCTGTCTTGACTTTTTCTCGCAGTGCGTCAGCATCATCCGTGGAAACGTAGGCTAGTGCATAAATTGTAGCCACGACGTCTTAAAAGAGGGATGACGACATGATGCCGTAACGGATTTCATGTCGTTGAATCGTCTCTTCATCCCTTCAAGGACTTTCACTCTCAGCTCCTCACAGGTCACAAGATCACTGATCTCGGTCAACTTCTTCGCGCAAATTGTAATGGTTGGAAGCAAGACTCCGTAATACGCCTTGGACTCGTACTGGAGAATGTCTAAAGCCTAGCAGATCACACGGAGATATTCGCCGAAGAAGTCGACATCAGCTAGAAATAAATGAGCTGTTTAGAAATAAGATAAACTATGTTGTAACTTCTAAGTTTTAAGCAAAACAAAATTGCCCTGTAATGATTTCTTTCAACAAAAACCATCGTGTAAGAAAATTTTCTCAGCAACAAATACCTTAGCTAACCATTTGTCAACATTTTTACTTTAACCAATACGATAAAACCTTATTTTTGGACATCTTAACATAGGTGATGACTGATGAGGCAATGCTCACTGCATGTAGTCTATATTCTATAAACCATAATGTACAACTTTACTTCGGCTATTATTAAAATTAAAACGAACATTATCGATTTCATACCTTGATCGCAGGATCGCAGCTCCACACCAGAAAACGAGATTCCCAAAAGACCGAAACTTGGCAACTAAACCGATTATATAGGCTATATAATATAACTGCTTGACCACGCCAGCGTTGCGAAAAAAACGAGTATTTTTTCAATTTAAATTAAAAAGTAGCGGGTAGCGGGAGTGCGACTGAAAAAAAGTAGCTCCTCTCCCGCTACCGCTACTTTGAAAAAAAATAGCGCCGCTATTGTAGCCGTTACTCCAACTAAAAAGTAGCGCCGTTACCGCTACTTTTGCCGAAAAAGTAGCCCCGCTACAAAAGTAGCGCGCTACTGCCCACCTCTGAGCATCCTCCATGCTCAAACGCTCGCTCT
The DNA here is from genome assembly GCF_918807975.1 of Aplidium turbinatum. Lineage (NCBI taxonomy): Eukaryota > Metazoa > Chordata > Ascidiacea > Aplousobranchia > Polyclinidae > Aplidium > Aplidium turbinatum. The sequence continues at coordinate 25,561,522 of NC_137482.1, forward strand.
TCCACTAATGTTAATATGTGTCCCAGCAAATTGCCTCCAGCAAAGTCCATTCATGCAAGTCGCAACATTAATCGAACTTCTACAGCGTCACTACACAAACCTGCCTCTCATAGCATCTCTAGTACAGTTCCTGCGCCATCTTCCATTGATTCTCTCCTCGACTCATTCGCTGACGTTTTTGATCAGTCGTCTTTTACTAAATCTATTTCTCACCACGTACAACATCACATCATCACCTCAGGGCCACCAGTCCGCTCACCCAAACGGCGCATGTCCCCAGTAATGCTCGACACATTGTCCAAGGAACTGAATACTCTTTTTGATCTTGGTGTCATTGAGTATTCTAATTCGCCTTACGCTTCACCCATACACATGGTTAAAAAAAGGACGGAATGTCTCATCGCATCACGGTTGATTATCGTAAACTTAACCTCCAAACTCAACCGGACCACTACTCACTTCCCTTCCTTCACAATTTTGATAACCGCATTAATGGCTGCACCTTTTTTTCTAGTTTAAACTTACTGAAGAGCTTTCATCAAATTCCTGTAGTACCTGAAGACATTCCCAAAACTGCTGCCATCTCGCCGCTTGGCTCCATTCAATTCCGCTTCATGCCCATGGGCCTCTCGAACTCTAGCCAAACCTTTCAGCGCCTCATGGATGAAGTTCTACGCGACTTACCTTTCATTTTTTGCTACATCGACGATATACTCATTTTTTCAAAATTGCATGAAAAGCATTTATTTCACCTGCAAGAAGTCTTTTCACGTCTTGCCAACTTTGGCCTAATCCTTAACAAAAACAAATGCACATTCGCAGTATCCCAAATCACCTTTTTAGGTCACTTTCTCTCATCGCAAGGTATTCAACCAAATCCTGAAAAGGTAGACGCAATTCAATCGTTTCCTCAACCCATTACAATGAAACAACTACGCAGTTTTGTCGGTATGATCGCTTTTTATTCTAAATTCATTCCCAACTGTGCTGACACTCTGCGACCGCTACATGCTTTGCTCACACATAACAAAGCCAGTCGTAAACGTCTCACGTGGACTCCTGAAGCCAAAGCAGCGTTTTTTCAAGCTAAATCGTCCTTATTCAAGGAGTGTCTTCTTGCATTTCCCGCACACGAAGCTCCCACTTTTCTTGCGGTAGATGCATCCGCCACTCACGTAGGTTGCGCACTGCAACAAACCGTACACGCCCAATCCCGGCCCATAGCGTTCTTCTCCAAATCTCTAACTACTGCACAACGCAATTACTCAACGTTCGACCGTGAACTTTTAGCCGTTTACCTCGGCATACAACATTTTCGCTATTTTTTAGAAGGTCGCACCTTCACCGTCCTCACCGACCACAAGCCCCTTATCAGTGCTCTCCACCGTCCCACCGCATCACACTCGCCGCGACAGATTCGCCACATGTCTTATATAGCTCAATTCACTAAGAATCTTCAGCATCTCGCCGGTGAAGACAACGAAACCGCTGATTGTCTCTCCCGCCCTCCTATAGCTGCTATTTTTGAGGATGTTCCAGAAAAGTCTTATGTTTTATTTGAATTAAGTCATAAATAGGGGCTGAGACTGCGCTGAAGAACAAGAGCAACCTGTATTTTGCACTTTTGTGCATTTGGTACCTACTTGGAGTAGAATGCATTCCTACCAATTTAATTTATCAAATTCGCTTTGCTGTGATGAGACACAAGGAAGATACAATCATTAACCAAAGTTCGAATAGAAAGTAGAAATTTTAGTCTACTTTGAAACGAAATATTTCCACGTAAGCTACAAGAATTTTTTACTCGGGTGAGTGTTTTATCAACGTTTGTTGGAACCAATTCACAGAAGAGTTGTCAAACGTCCAAGACATAACCTTTTTTAAATTATCAATTATTTCAAAAACGATTCAGCCTGAAAATAAAGAAGCAGGTAGGCCTACAAGCATTCAATATTTATATTAAAAGTAGTAGGTTTAAACTTTGGATACTAAACAAGCAGTAAATAACGACCTTTAATCGATATTTCCAATCTTGAAAATGATGTGAAATACAAAAAGTGAGCCCGAAAGAAAAGAAATATTTAGGTAAGAGGAAACGAAGCGGTTGCTCTTGAGAAAATTTTCTTTTTCTTTCGGGCTCACTTTTTGTATTTCCCATCATTTTCAATATTAGAAATATCGATTTCGTTTTAAAAATAAGATGTAAAGGCCTACACATTTCAAGGTATTCTCATTTCTTTTTGCAATACGAGGATTTGTAAGGTATTTTCGGTGGAATGATGGTCATATATGAGCATCTATTCGAAGAATCAAGTCCAGTTGGCTACTGTGTCTTCTTATTTTTTTTACTATTGTATACAGTGGCGCACGCAGAACGTTTTCATGGGAGAGAGAAGTAAAAATTTGCATGAGACAATGTTAAGCTATGGTAACTTACATTTACTTCACGGTAGCAACAAAAATAGATTCATGATAGGTCACAAAACGTAGGCTTGTAGTTGTGTTAATGATGAGGGCTACAAGATGGTTGAGCAAGCTTCATTAGCATCAGTTTTTTCGTTAAAAATTTGTACATTTGTTAGTTAAGCTAAGTCTCAAGTGGCCAATGCAATGTAAATTATGAATGTGATCATCTGTCCACAAACATTGCACTCGATATTTGGCGGTCTTTTCTATCGAGTACGAGTCGACCCTCACAACGGTAGCGGTCGTCGAAGCAGACTATGCCGACTCAAAATCGACGTCCCACAGGGCTCAGTCTTGGCTCCTGTCCTGTTCAACACATAGCCTACACCTACGACATGCCCCCACCATCTCCACGAAATATGCTTACGCAGACGACCTGGCACTCCTGCACTCAGCGGGAAATTGGCAGTCAGTGGAGAGGAACCTCAGCCAAGACATGTAAACACTATCAGCATACCTCCAGAAATGGAAGCTACAGCTCAGCAAGGCTAAGACAGTGTCGGCGGCCTTCCACCTTAACAACCGGGAAGCACAGCGCGAGATAAACATCAACATTGACGGGGAACGCCTTCCCTACTTGCCGCACCTACTTATCTCGGCATAACCCTGGACAGGTCACTCACGTACGGCCGACACTTGGAGTCACTGCGCAAAAACATATCTACACGCGTCGCACTTTTGAGGCGATTGGCGGGTTCCGGCTGGGAGCTGGTGCCAAAACTCTTCGTACAACTACCCTAGCCCTTGTTCATTCCACTGCTGAGTACTGCGCACCAGTCTGGTGCCGTAGTTCTCACACCCAACATATTAATACCGCCATCAACGATGCGCTGCGTACTGTGACTGGATGCCTGCGTCCCACCCCGACAGACTACCTAGTCTTTCTTTCGCTGCCATCCTTGTTGTGCGAATTATTTGTGTTTATTGTCTTTTTGTTTTTTGTGTCTTTCTTTTTCGCCAACAAAACAAAAAATAAACTGAACTGAACTGAACTAGTCTACCTATCCTAGCAGGCATCCAACCTGCTGAGCTACGTCGTAAAGGAGCCACGATTTCTCTCGCTCGCCGCGCTCTGGACCCCGACCATCCCCTCCATGCAACATTCAAGCGACCACCACCTATAAAGCAGCGACTGAAATCAAGACGCCCCTTTGTGCCTGCCGCACAACAACTACCGGTACTTAAGAACGAAGAAGAACTTGGGTTAAGTGGAGAACACTGGACGAACCACATGTGGAACACTGGACGAACCACATGTGGAACACTGGACGAACCACATGTGGAACACAAAGTGGCAAAACCATACCTCCACGCTCCGTGACTTCATACCCGACGCCGATCCCCGTCCACCGGGGATGTCCCTCGCAAGGCTTGGGTGGATCAGGCTTAACCGCCTGCGAACTGGCGTCGGCCGCTTTCGTTCAGACATGCACAAGTGGGGCCTGGTTCCTCCATCAGAATGCGAATGTGGTGCCACAGAACAGATCGCAGACCATGTCATTCACCACTGCCTAATCCACCGGCCTCCACACGGTGCGCATGGCCTAAGGGTCTTGGACGACGAGACTGTTGAGTGGCTGATGACTTCCTGCCCTCCAATCTAGCCTGAAAAGATCTGCTCACGCGCCGATGATAATGATGATTCAAACACGATGAATGTCTTTAGCCAATTCATTTTCTAACTTCGCAATGTTTGCAAAAACATTAAGCCATAAAGCCTATATGCACCAACTACAAAAAAATGGTTTTCAAATTCCTTTCTTCAGAAACATCATTATAGCCCAGTGGGCTACTTTGTAACCAGCATGCCGTGGCACAGTAGTGTGCCGAGCGGCGGCACTAGGTGTAGCCAACAGAATGATAATTGATTTTGAGATGTTTCTATTCTTGGACTAAAAACCTTCTTTGAAAGCTTAATTTTTGTAGTTTCACATAGCCTACTTGTAGAGACTTTGAACCACTGCCGCTGGCCCGGTCACCTAGATTGGCAGAGTGAAGTTTCCGTTTGCTGAAGTGTTGTTATTATTCCATCCAGTAAGTGTAGCTGAATGGAGCTCTTCTTCATGATGCAATACCTTCAATAGCTTGCTCTCCTCCATGATGAGACACCCACCCCATGACTATAACGCACCCCTCCAGACCATAAACACTCTTGATAACGCACCAAGGCCGATCAACATAGCAACTGTTTATTATTTTTTGTTTTTACCAATATAAATTTAAAAAATCTTGCTCTTTTTTCCTCTTCGTTTTTCTAAATTTTGAAACTCTTCGAAGGTGTTGCTTACCTTTGTGTCATATTTTAAGCTGATTAAGTTATTCTATTTTGGTGTCAAGCACGTTATAACTTTTGCGTTTTGTCGCTTCTACTTTTTCTAGACCTCTGTTAAGTTTGGTATATATTGTTATTCGCTGTGATGGTCAGAAATAAAAACAAACTGTCCTTAAAATGCGTTGCTCGTACGTAGGCTACACCCCGTGAGCTGAATCAGAGAACCTTGCGGTTTCTCTCGTTCATGAAGGGGGGGGGGCGCTTAACCAACTGAGCTATCGGGACGGACCGCAATCTGAACATAGCCTACTTTTAAAAAAGCGACTCGCAATTTGAAGGCACACTAGTGATTTGAGAGGATGATTTGATTTTCAGACGTCCGCATAAATTGTCGGTCGGAGGTCCTATGAAGTAAGTTCTTTATGGGTCTACCAGGGCTGGATTTCAGCCGGAGCGGTCCGGAGCGCCGCTCCGGAAGCTCAATCAAAAAATTGACTTATCCGGAACGGCGTTCCGGAAGCTCAAATATTTTATACTCTTATTATGCTTTTCCCTGTTCAGTAAAAGTATATCCATAATTCTAGATGGGTCGACCACGTATCTTCGTACCAGTCTTGACGGAAGCGAACCTGTGAATGTATTTGCAGATCTTGTTGAGCTCGCTAGTCTTACTGCGAGAGGCATCTTTGATTCCCTGAAGAGCTGCCTAAAATCATATGGCATGTCAACAACATATTTACCTTTTTGTTTGATTGGTGTTGTATGTGATGGCGCGGCTGTGATGTTAGGTCGCAAAAATGGTGTAGCAAAATTGCTTCGTGATGAATTTCCAGACATTGTGGTGTGGTATTGTGCAACCATAGATTGGAACTATCGGTTCGTCATGCTGTAAAATCAGTCAGTAATTTGAATCGATTTCGATCTTTTATGGACAAACGCTATAGCCTTTACCACGCTTCTCCTAACAATAGCAGGAAATTGGGTGAATGTACAGCGGCTGTTGAAGTGCAGTTGTTGAAAATCGGAAGGGTACTGGACACACGTTGGGTAGCCTCGAGTTTCCGCACAGTTAGTGCCGTCTGGAATGATTTCCCAGCACTTTTCAAATTTTTAAAAAAGGGGGCTATTAGCGACACAAGAGATTCTCGGGAACGAGCGAAATATCAAGGACTCTTGTCGAAGATAACATCCACGGATTTCCTGTTGGACTTGGCTTTGATGTAGGCTACGAATACTCGCAAGAATTTTCCGAAATAGCCTAAGCCTTGAACTGTAAAACAGAGCATGTAGGCTACTATTTGAGATGCAGATAACAAAATTAATAATCTTGCAAAATTATTTGAAACACGAAGGAACGAACCCGGACGACATTATGGCATTGCTAAGGATGCTGAAGAAAACTTAGAGTTCAAAGGTGTAGAATTACATGTAAACAATTGCAGAAATAGCCCGCTAATCAATCCCCGCATCTTCCACGCTGTAAGTCAAAAATTGTAGTTTTAACTAGACCTACCATACGTTTCGGTTTGGCCGGGACAGTCCCGGTTTAAACGTCTGTCCCGGTGTCCCGTCCCGGTTAGCAAAATGTCCCGGAATTTTACTTTAGTGAAATTTTCAAAATTAACTCCAACCTGATGCAAAATTATGAAATAACTCCGTCCCAAAAGGCGCTTTAACTCGAGGCGTATTTTAATATCTAATTTTTTTTAGCTTATTAGGTTGAGTAAAATATCGCGAATAGCTTGAGAAATCATTTAGTTAGGGAATAATGAGTGACGTTTATTGCGTCATTATTCTATTGACTTCAATGAAAAGATGAAGCCAATGGTTTCTGAATGCATCCCCCTATAAATGTTTGATTTGTGAGTTAGTGTTATTTCTTTGTTCTCAGTGTTTGTTCTTTCTTTTTTTTCTTATAAATGTCTGATTTGTGACTTAGTATTGCTTAAATTAACATGTATTTTCCTTTAAATAAAGTAATAAAATTTTTTTATTCAATCTAAGTAGAATACTTTATTATGCAATATTAAAGCTTATAAATATGGAATAAAAATTTGCCAAGCTCAGGCCTTCGGCCTTTCGTCCAGTTATTTCATTCATAGTTTTGAGTTGGTCCCGGATTATGCCCAAGAAATTATGGTAAGTCTAGTTTTAACCACTTTTTGGGGTGGTCTAAAAACTCCACTTCTACTTTTTCATTCCCACCGCATAGCCTATTAGGAAAGATGGTCATTTCCACCCTACCAAAGGGTGGTATTTTCCACTCAACAGAGAAGGGTGTATAATCACTTAGGAAATTCCATCCAAGATCGCTTGTTGAATTCAACAGACTTGTCATTTATTAACAGCTGAAAAGTAGCCTACTTGATCCAACTATTTGACCAGAGGACACAGTAATGACACACGGAGAAAACGAAATCATTGAAGTGGCAAAGAGATTGCGCTTAGATGAACGCGAAGCTGCTGTGAGAGGACTTCGTGAATATACAAATACGAAAAGAAGATCCCAAAGTCTTCAAAATTTGATAACGTCACTATAATCCCTTCCAATTTCATCGAGCGAGTGCGAGCGCGGATTTTCACAAATGAACCTCATACTGACATCTCACTGTGCTTCTCTACACACTGTAACTGTTTCAAGTTTATTTTTTATACGAAGGATCCGTCTTCCACTGAGAAATTTACCAGCGAAGTACGTTGAATCCTGATTACGCCATGGACATAACCCCGCAATTGAGACCCGAAGTCGCCAGAGGTTTTATGATTTTGAATACGATAAGTGTCTTAAAAATTGTAGGCTATAACTTGAAAAATCAAAAGTGGAAAAAACTAAAAACAAATTTTTTCTTTTTTTTTTCTAGGCTATAACTTGTATTTTTTTGTATTATTGTTTCACTAAAATATGAATATTTGCATTGAACAACGCTGTACCATGTATAGGTCATGATACTTACTTTAGCAACGTTTTCGGTACATCAAGTGTGTTGTTTCAAAGTCTTATAAAGACATATTTCTGAACTTCTTCTACTGCACCTATAGCGCATTTGGAAAGTAAAAAACTAGCGCTCCGGAAGCTAACCTTCTGGAAATCCACCACTGGGGTCTACTGTTTGTTTTCCAGATTTGGATACGGAGAACTGCCTTGAAGTAGCCTACGTTGCTCAAGCACATAATAGTTACATAGCCTACTCAAAAATTAAAAAATTACTTTTGTTTGATCTTGCTGTTTTTTTTTGTTTATTTTACTAAAGTATGATATTTATCCACAGACCATTCGGGGCAGACATTTTCACCATTATTGAAGAACAAAAAGATTAGGCTTAAGTTCCATTTGAGCCTCATACTAAAATTCCGAGGCAAGTTTTGTCAGGTTGTCTTTGTTGAACTGACGGAACTCAAGGATTAAAGTTGTTTCAATACGCTATACCACTTGACTGTTTTTGGATTCCTGTTGAAGAAGATATAAGCAAACTTCGGAAGCAGTTATAACAATTCTGCTCCTGTTATACACTAGGCCAGGGATGGCCAACTTCTCATCGATTGTGATCGACTAGAAAATTTCTTAATCACTAGCGATCGACCGGTCGGTGATAAAGTCACTAAACAATTTTTTTTCCAGTGACACCTTTACTATAATAATATTTATTTGCATCAGACAAAGCTGTCCATATCCAAAACACAACAACAACGAAAAACAGCGAAATAATACACAAACTGCAAATACACAAAATCTCACTAAATAGGCGATCTACTGTTACAAGTTTACAGACAATGGTACAGTAGTGTTACAAGTTAGAAGAACTGAAAGTATTCAGAACGATAACAACAATCAGATGACATGCACTATAAATGCATTTACATTTATCACACATTCACCATCGTCACATTCGTCAGCACAGAGCAGTCTATTCATGTTTCAGTTAATTTGGTTTTGTACAATAAAACACGAAAAGAATAATTATGTTCTACAACTAAATTTACTTTAAATTTCTTCTAATGAGTCAGTGAGATATTAGAGTCATCATGTTGTAGGTACTTCAGCTTGCCGTTATCAGGACATCAGTTGTCTAAAGCAATCGTCCAAATAGCGGTCGGTCAGCACAGCACGTTGCTTTGTTTTGATTACGTTCACAAATGAAAATGCAGATTGACATATATAAGTTGAACCAAAACAAGAATAGATGTGTTCCGCACATCTTTTGATATTGCACTATTTTGCATCAACAACAAACCACCAGAAATCATCTTCGGATGCTTGAACCTTCAATGTCTACATTTCCACTTCAATCGTACCTACGTACCTGTTTCCAACAAAAATATTTCATTTATTTTGAGAGAAATTAGTAGAGGGTAGACACCATTAAATCCGACTTGAACGGGTATGAGACGTAGTCGACTATTTCTTCGATTTCATGGAAACCACTAAATCGAAATTCAAAATCATCAAAAACCATTTTTAATTTTCAGCAATGGATATTTTGTTTCTATACTTGCTAAAGCTCTGACTGGATTTTTCTACCAAGCAAATTATCTGACTCGATCAAGAATTTTCTCTCCGAAATATTGATGAAAAACATGCTTAGGAATGTTTTTCTTCCTTATATGAATGTTTGTTATCAAAAACATGTGTTAATGTTTGTTTTTTGCTGTGTATTGTGGATAGTGTGTAACATCGACAATACTTGACATACCTGTCAAAACCAGGTAATGATCGACAACCCAAGAAAACGTTCGACAATGCCTAACAAACCTATCAACCACTGAATATGTTTGACAGTGCCTGGAAATCCTAGACAATGCCTGAAGATGTCCGACAATGCCTGCCAGAAAGAATCTAAAGTACTTTACAATGCCTGAGAACCCCTGACACCTGAAAATACTCGACAACCCCTGAATATGTTCGACAAAGCTTGAAAATATCCGACAATGCCTAACAAGCCTGTCAACTATTGATAATGATCGACAATGCCTGGAAATCCTACACAATGCCTTAAAATTATAGACAATGCCTGAAAGTAGCTACTCTACAATGTTTGACAACCCCTGAAAATGTTCTATCATGACTAAAAAATTTGTCAACCACTGATAATGATCGACAATGCCTGGAAATCCTAGACAATGCCTGGAAATTCCCAACAATGGCTGAAAGTAGCTACTCTACAATGCCTAACAACCCCTGAATATGTTCGACAGTGCCTGAAAATGTTCGACAATGCCTAACAAGCCTGTCAATTACTGATAATGATGGACAATACCTAGAAATCCTAGACAATGCCTGGAAAGTATCGACAATGCCTGAAAGTAGCTACTCTACAATGCCTGACAACCCCTGAAAATGCTCAACAACCCCTGAATATGTTCGACAATCCCTGAAAACGTATGACAATGCCTAACAAGCCTGTCAATCACTGATAATGATGGACAATGCCTGGAAATCCTAGACAATGCCTGGAAATTATCGACAATGCCTGAGAGTAGCTACTCTACAATGCCTGACAACCCCTGAAAATGCTCGACAACCACTGAAAATGTTTGACAATGCCTGAAAATATTCTATAATGACTAACAAACCCGTCAACCACTGATAATGATCGACAATGCCTGGAAATCCTAGACAATGCCTATATAGAAATTATCAACAATGCCTGAAAGTAGCTACTCTACAATGCCTGACAACCCCTGAACATGCTCGACAACCCCTGAATATGTTCGAAAATGTTTGAAAATGTTCGACAATGCCTAACAAGCCTGTCAATCACTGATAATGATGGACACTGCCTGGAAATCCTAGACAATGCCTGGAAATTATCGACAATGTCTGAAAGTATAGCTACTCTACAATGCCTGACAACGCCTGAAAATGTTTGACAATGCCTGAAAATGTTCGACAATGCCTGAAAATGTTCTATCATGACTAACAATCCTGTCAATCACTGATAATGATCGACAATGCCTGGAAATCCAACACAATGCCTGGAAATTATCGACAATGCCTGAAAGTAGCTACTCTACAATGCTTGACAACCCCTGAAAATGCTCGACTACTCCTGAAAATGTTCGACAATGCCTGAAAATGTTCTATAATGACTAACAATTTTGTCAATCAATGATAATGATTGACAATGCCTGGAAATTATCGACAATGCCTGAAAGTAGCTATACTATACAATGCCTGACAACCCCTGAAAATGCTCAACAACCCATGAATATGTTCGACAATACCCGAAAATGTTCTATAATGCCTAACAAACCCGTCAACCACTGATAATGATCGACAATGCCTGGAAATTATCGACAATGCCTGAAAGTAGCTACTCTACGATGCCTGACAACGCCTGAAAATGCTCGACAACCACTGAAAATGTTCGACAATGCCTGAAAATGCTCTATTATGCCTAACAAACCCGACAATCACTGATAATGATCGACAATGCCTAGAAATCCTAGACAATGCCTGGAAATTATCGACAATGTCTGCAAGTAGCTACTCTACAATGCCTGACAACCCCTGAAAATGCTAGACAACCACTGAAAATGTTCGACAATGCCTGAAAATGTTCTATAATGCCTAACAAACCTGTCAACCACTGATAATGATCGACAATGCCTGGAAATTATCGACAATGCCTGAAAGTAGCTACTCTACAATGCCTGACAACCCCTGAAAATGATCAACAACCCATGAATATGTTCGACAATGCCTGAAAATGTTCTATAATGCCTAACAAACCCGTCAACCACTGATAATGATCGACAATGCCTGGAAATTATCGACAATGCCTGAAAGTAGCTACTCTACAATGCCTGACAACCCCTGAAAATGCTCGACAACCACTGAAAATGTTCGACAATGCCTGAAAATGTTCCCCATAAACATTGGCTCGTGAAAAACACGAGAAAGATACGTGTTTTTTTACCCCAGTTTCTCGTGTAAAACCCGTGATGTGCACCCGTGTATTACACGGGTGTTTGCACAAACGCAACCCGTGTTTTTCACGACTTCTAAACCCGTGTTTTACACGGCATCTAACCCGTGTTTTACACGACTTCTAAACCCGTGTTTTACACGACTTCTAACCCGTGTTTTACACGACTTCTAAACCCGTGTTTTACACGGCATCTAACCCGTGTTTTACACGACTTCTAAACCCGTGTTTTACACGGCATCTAACCCGTGTTTTACACGACTTCTAAACCCGTGTTTTACACGGGTGTTTGCACAAACGCAACCCGTGTTTTTACACGACTTCTAACCCGTGTTTTACACGACTTCTAAACCCGTGTTTTACACATCAAACCCGTGTTTAATATGGCAATTTATTTGGTACCAAAATCACACATGCCAAAAAACACAGATATAACTGAAGACAGTACAGCTGTTTCACACATCATCAGTCGGGCGAACCGTGCTGGATGAAGATGTCCTTGCAACTGACTGTCTTCTTATTCTCTTTTCAGCTGATTTGAGGAATTCTTGCACAACAGCTTTAACATCGCCCATGGTTGTGTCTTTTGTGTAACTGTATGTTCGAACTGATGCTGTAAGCAAAAAAGAGTTAGTGCTTAGTCACAAAAGCAATAGGCTAGCAATAGATATACAGAATTCTTCACGGATCAAATATATTAAAAATAGATTGCAACATACGTTCATTAAGCAGGGTATACGTGCAAAATCTAAAGTTTAGGCTACATACCATAAATTACAAAAATAAGTTTGCAATCTTTAATTGGGCGCTTGGAACCGCGTTGACCCATCCAATTAAACTTCGTCATAAGCGTATCCGTAAATACTCCAGAAAGAATTTGCTTTACGCTCTTTTTGTAGTCCGTCGAAAAATACCGACTCAAATAAGAAATCTGCAAAACAACATTTATCATATAAAATTTAGACTTCACGGTTATATTCCATAGAATAAAAGTAGAGCGCACTCATACTGCAAGCTGTTAAATTTCATTGTTAACAGTCAGGGCCGTGGAGTCAGAGCCGTAACAATGTTTATAGTTTAGCCAAAGAAGTCGGAGTTTTAAAAATTGCACTGACTCCTACCCCTATATAAAATTGAGGAATGCTCTACATTGCGAGGAATTTTAAAATTATCCATTGTCAGAGTGTCAAAAACTTTGGGAAATGTATATTTTGTTGTTTTGCTGCAAATCAATGAATTGTTGTTTTGCTGCAATCAATGCTGGTTGAAACTTGCAAGAAATTTGCAGCAGTACGACATTGCAAAACTGTTTTAAAGAGGGTGAAAATAACCAGTATTTCTTGTATGTCTATTCTATGAGGAGAGTCGGAGTTGTGATACCGATTCCACAGCCATGTTAACAGTAAAAAAAATTACCAGTTTATTTTGAACAGTGCTGTTTCCCAGGTTGTGTTCAAGCTGATCAAAATCCTCCAGGCTGTTGATGGGAAAAGATGGAATGTCCGAAGGGGGTTCCTCTATTTGTTGAGCTGGGGCGCTTCTTTCGTTTGTCATTATTATATCCAATTATTCGTTGACAGAATTTAAAATTCCCATAATTTCCAGTTGAGCAATTCGAATTCGTCGAACTGTGTGAAAAATAAATAGTTGCTTTAACATGATTTGGTGTTAGCAAAGGTGCTTTGCTTTGACAATACAAAAAGAATAGCTCCCAGGCTAGGGCAGTTGTGATTTAAGCAGCTGCCAAACAAGAAAAGCGAGTGGTAAATAATACTGCCAATTAAGAACAATGCTCTTGTAGGGGCGCTCACGTGAGAGACTCAACAGATCTTCCAAAATTCGAGAAACTGAATTTTCAAAATGCGCTGCTTGTGAGTAAAGATGGGAGTTACGAAGGATAAAAAAGAAAGTAAACATAAATAAACGAAGTGAAGAATTATACCTAAAATTATATCATCACACCGATGCAGCTGAGCAATTGTTGAGCGAAGTTAATCGAACAAGTTTCAAGATTTTAATTTAACCAGGTGCAAACCTTCACTTTGCAGCGCAACAAATTCATCACAAGATATGTTCTTGGTCACTTCAGGCGTAGTGTCGATTGCAACATTCAACTGATTGTCATCCAAGTGAAAATCAAGGACTGATTGTTCGCGCTCTGGACTTGATTGCTGTGGTGCCCTCACAGAGGAAGATTGTGGAAATTCTGGCAGTTGCTGCAAGGTTGTAGCAACCTCAGCTGCTCGTACAGGAGTAGAAACCTATGGAAGATTTAGTGACCGTCAGAGTGAACATTAACAAAATATATTTAGTGATATGCTTGGCTCCCTCTACACCCTCAAGTGTCGCACACGAAAACAAACTGACAACTATGTTATTCAGGACTGTCCAATCTATCGCGTTTTAACTAGGGCACATGCTGGTCTCAAAATCCTGGATGACGACAGCATATTTAGGCAACGTTCGAAAAGTTCTGATTGAACACCTTAATCCGTGCTATTAACCTTAAAAATGAGATTGCAATATTTTTTTAAAATCATACCACTTTTAGAAACCGCTCAATTTCCCTAAAAAACAACACCTAAAAATTGTCAAATTTTGGGATTATTACAATTAATAAGTGATTAAAGTATTTGTTTACTTACAGTAATGATATTTTCTGACTCCGGTGAGTCGCTTTCATCTGTATATGCAATCCTCATAGGCAACCGGCAATTCCTGCATTTATAATTTGAAAACAGTTACTTCAGCTAGATGTCATGCTTGCCCTTGCTTATTGGTACATTACCTACTGATATCTCGTCAACATCAACATATTTTGCATATATACAACCAATCATCATGCAATAAACGTAGAAATGCATGGGTGTACGGTATCTTAAAGGATTAGCTTATATTTGCATCACGGTGTTGTCAGGTACAATGTAACAAGCCAAAATGTACTTACATTAGATACAATTTATACAACAATGTTACAAAAACGTTATATATAACTGCCACGTTAGTGTAACTGTGACTTCAATGCAATAAGTTACTATAATGCGAAGTACTGGCATGCACCCATGTATGATAATTAAGTTAAGAAAGGGTAAAATTAGTTTTGAGCAGTTAAAATCAAAATGAAATGAACAAATATCAGGGAAAAATGAATGCATTGTTATACCGCTTTCTTCTTTTTGATTTAGGTTGTCTACTATCATTTACTTCTTCTTCACTAGCTGCTGTTGAAGCCAAATCAGAAGTATTTTCAGCATGTTGTAACTTTATCAGTGCTTTGGCCAAATCATCTGTTGCAAAATATTAACAGGTCATCTTCCAATAACAGTGATCAAGATTAGGAAAAACAATACACTAGAGAATAAGATCTCATGCATATTGCATATGGAATAATAACAATCTGCTACAGCGGTTAAATGGAAATTACACACCTTTTTACAGTTATATTCATACCCAAATTTTTGTTGAACATGCTCAAAGAATGTCCCAAATTCAACGTAATTTTTCAAAGTTTTCTGGGGGAGGACTCCCAGATCCCCCGCCGCTGGGTGTCGCCTTCGGCAATTACGCTGCCAGGCTTCGCCCGCCGACCGTCAAACCACCCCTCCTCCCCTTTCAAAATACCTAGCTACTGAATTGGATCATTGTCATTGGGGCCCGCAAAGCATATTCCGCACAGGGCCCAAAATACCCTAAGACCGGCACTGTACTGGGGCGTTTCTTTCGTTTGTCATCATTACTGCATAAGCGTAGCCAGGGGGGCAAAAGGGGCCATGCCCCCCCCCCAAATTTTCAAAGTTTGGATTCCGAAGTTGAACCCTTTGTTGAAAATATAATATAATTTGTATAAATTTAAATCGTATTCCAAGACATCTGGCTATTAACACCCCCAGGATTTGTTTTAGACACACAGAAAGACACCAATAAATTTTGCAAATCGTAAATCGCGCAAAGTTTATGCGATTTACGCTTCTTTAAACTAATCTGCGGAAGCAATTTCAGAATCGCTTACTCTGTTGGGTTTTTGTGTAGCTGAGTTTTTTGTGTTCTCTAATTTTAGCCGCAGTTTTTGCCCATTCGTGTGTAACAGCTACCTTTAATAAGTTAATAGCTGTTTACCTGCCTACAAATTTCATACAATTATTACCCTGAAAGTGTTTCCAGAAAGCGCTATAATCCATAATTTGAGTGTAATTTTGCAAATTTTTTACGAGGGAGCATGCCCCGGACTCCCCTAAAATATGCGTGCTTTTGGCACGCTCTAACCCTCCGCCAGCCTTATTGCTTCCCTTGCTTAAACAAAATATATTTAGTGATATGCTTGGCTCACTCTACACCTACAAGTGTCGCACACAAAAACAAACTGACGACTATGTTATTCTGGACTGTCCAATGTACGGTATCGCGCTCCAACTGGGGCACATGCTGGTCTCGAAGTATTTTCAGCATGTTGTAACTTTATCAGTGCTTTAGCCAAATTATGTGTTGCAAAATGTTAACATGTCATCTTCCCATAACAGTGATCAAGCTTAGTAAAAACGATACACTGAAGAATAAGATCTCATGCATATTGCATATGGAATAATACCTAACAACCTGCTAAAGCGGTTAAATGGAAATTACATATCAAAAAATTGACAGCTAATTAAGACAAGCAGCTGTGCTGCAACAGAAACAACAGAGCAAACATAAATTTTGTTGAACAAAACTCCATATATTGGAAAACATATTATATACATATACATGTTGATTGTTGAATGAAACAACCTTGACACTTGGCAATGTAAATTAGTAAGAGAGAATCATAAGGCCAGTGAATTCCAACTCTTAACTCTTAAGTCACCATAATTATATATATGTATAATATAGCCGGCCATACTCTACTGGCAAAACCCTACCTCTGATTGTTTCCAACTTTTATTTAGGTGCCGTATGTATTATAACTTAATGGGTAGTATAAATTAATATTAATGTTTACCTGTTTTGTACATAATTCGTACATGATACTTTTTCCAATTTGGATTGACATCTGAATTTTGTAGGCATAACTGGCGAACCTTGTAACCGGAAGCTCAGGCCAATAACATTCCAAAACATCATTATCATGAAATATCCATTTCTCTAGGACAAGATCAACTGCACCTCTTGATATAAAGTCTACGACTGCAAATGCTCTCAGTCATAGTCTTCATATATTTAATCTACAGAAGCACAAAATAGACTGGACTTACTTAACATAGACAGTAAAGCATTTTCAATCAGTGTTGTTTCTCAAGACTGCACATTAAATGATAGGCCAATCGAGTAAAACTATTCGTACAATAGAAATAAATGCACTGTCTACACTCTACAGCAAGCCCTGTAGCCTGTAGGTAGGTACCATACTTCGATAGATGACAAAAAACAGGCACAGCTTTTCGCTACCTTTCTGAACAGCACTGCACCATTTCGGTATGTTCATCGCGATTCATGCACAATCTTTTGGTAAAAAGAAAGATTGAACCTTTTATCTTCAGGCGCTTTTCGGTAGATTTAAATCAGTTAATGATTTCTAAATATAAATGGAAGATTAATTAACACAAACCTTGTAGCCTACTTAACAGTCACTCTAAAAAATCCTCTCCTATAAAGCTGATAAGCAAATACTTAGTGAAATTCTGTGCCATTTTTTTATGTCACAGACTCACAGGGATATTTAATCAGGTGACCGCTGGTAACCGCGAGATAAGGTTTACGAAAAATAAAGGGGAGAAATTCGGTTTTAATGAAAATTACATAATACTGTATTCCTGAGTTGCACAATTCCTATTGTAAAGATATTAACATAAAACACAACAAATAGCCTACTAGAGTTGAAAATTTATTTTAAACGAGAGAAACAAGATGAAACAAACTTGCTACTAGCGTGAAAAAAACACGTGTATAACGCGTTAAAAACACGTGAGTATACAAAAAAAGTGAATATGCAACTGCCGAATTTTTTTAAAGATATTAACATAAAACACATCAAATAGCCTACTAGAGTTGAAATATTACTTTAAACGAGAAAAACAAGATAAAACAAACTTGGTACTGGCGTGTAAAAACACGTGTATAACGCGTTAAAAACACGTGAGTATACAAAAAAAAGTGAATATGCAAAACTGCAGAGATTTTTTAAAGATATTAACATAAAACGCATCAAATACCCTACTAGAGTTGAAAAATTACTTTAAACAAGAAAAACAACATGAAACAAACCTGCTTCTGGCGTGTAAAAAACACGTGTATAACACAATAAAAACACGTGAGTATACAAAAAAAGTGAATATGCAACTGCCGAATTTTTTTAAAGATATTAACATAAAACACATCAAATAGCCTACTAGAGTTGAAATATTACTTTAAACGAGAAAAACAAGATGAAACGAACTTGCTACTGGCGTGTAAAAAACACGTGTATAACACGTTAAAAACACGTGAGTATGCAGAAAAAAATGAATACGCAATTGGAGAATTTTTTTAAACATATTAACATAATACGTATCAAAAAGCCTACTAGAGTTGAAAAATTATTTTAAACGAGAAAAACAAGATGAAACAAACTTGGTACTGGTGTGTAAAAACACGTGTATAACACGTTAAAAACACGTGAGTATGCAGAAAAAAATGGATACGCAATTGGAGAAATTTTTTAAAAGTATTAACATGAAACGTATCAAATAGCCTACTAGAGTAGAAAAATTATTTTAAACGAGAAAAACAAGATGAAACAAACTCGGTACTGGCGTGTAAAAACACGTGTATAACACGTTAAAAACACGTGAGTATGCAGAAAAAAATGAGTATGCAATTGGAGAAATTTTTTAAAGATATTAACATAATACGTATCAAATAGCCTACTAGAGTTGAAAAATTATTTTAAACGAGAAAAACAAGATGAAACAAACTTGGTACTGGCGTGTAAAAAACACGTGTATAACACGTTAAAAACACGTGAGTATGCAGAAATAAGTGAATATGCAACTGCAGAAATTTTTCAAAGATATTAACATAAAACGTATCAATTGATATTCTAGAGTTGAAAAACTTACTTCAAATATGATATAAAGCATTATTGCAATTGATGACATGTGTAAAAAAACTCGTGTTAATCACGTGTTAAAGAGGTGTAATAAAAACGTACCCCAGTATTACACGAGTTCCCCCAGAATTTCACGTGTTTTTCATGAGCCAATGTTTATGGGGTTCTATAATGCCTAACAAACCCGTCAACCACTGAAAATGTTCGACAATGCCTGGAAATTATCAACAATGCCTGAAAGTAGCTACTCTACAATGCCTGACAACGCCTGAAAATGCTCGACAACCACTGAAAATGTTCGACAATGCCTGAAAATGCTCTATTATGCCTAACAAACTCGTCAACCACTGATAATGATCAACAATGCCTAGAAATCCTAGACAATGCCTGGAAATTATCGACAATGCCTGCAAGTAGCTACTCTACAATGCCTGACAACCCCTGAAAATGCTCGACAACCACTGAAAATGTTCGACAATGCCTGAAAATGCTCTTGTCACAATCAATGTGCAAAGCCTCGCGTCGGGCTGCTTTGCATCTTGACAAAATGTGCTGTTTTCATTATGGAATTCTTGAGCGGTATGTTATTATCGGTCAATGACCAGTAGTAACCTCTAATTGTGAAGTCGTTGTTCTGCAACGTAATTCTAGATCATTCTGTATCTGGAACGTTCTGTTGTTTTCACAATTGCCAATATCGTTTGTTATGATGTCACAAGGTTGTTTACGAATGGACCTCTGATTACGAAATCTGTATTATGTAACAGTCCTCTACCCCTACGTGATATTCTTTAGATTTCTTTAAACTTGCTTGTTTATGCCGCTCAATGCTACGTGACCGACGATGAGTTCGTGTGATGCAACACTACGTAACCTTCTCGAAGCTACTGGACTGAACAACCAACTATATAAATAGTGGTGTAGTTTGTTTATTATTATGATGATATTATTATGATGATTATTATTGAGTTGGTTATGAGAGTTGTGCTATGAGTTGTGGATTGGTAGTTGATGCAGAAATTAGAGTTATTTGAGAAGTCGTTCGTTAAAGTTCTTCAAGAAGTCAGATTATCATTTCGCTAGTAGAATTATTCGACATTTAATTGACTGCTTTTCGGTTATAACCCATTAAACTACGTCATTGAATCTTTCCAAGTCTTTTTCCTGGTAAGAGATAGAAAGAAAGCGTGACAGCTCTATTATGCCTAACAAACTCGTCAACCACTGATAATGATCGACAATGCCTAGAAATCCTAGACAATGCCTGGAAGTTATCGACAATGCCTGCAAGTAGCTACTTTACAATGCCTGACAACCCCTGAAAATGCTCGACAACCACTGAAAATGTTCGACAATGCCTGAAAATGCTCTATTATGCCTAACAAACTCGTCAACCACTGATAATGATCGACAATGCCTGGAAATCCTAGACAATGCCTGGAAATTATCGACAATGCCTGAAAGTAGCTACTCAATGCCTGAAAACCCCTGAAAATGATCGACAACCCCTGAATATGTTCGACAATGCCTGAAAGTGTTCTATAATGCCTAACAAACCTGTCAACCACTGATAATGATGGACACTGCCTGGAAATCCTAGACAATGCCTGGAAATTATCAACAATGCCTGAAAGTATCTACTCTACAATGCTTGACAACCCCTGAAAATGCTCGACTACCCCTGAAAATGTTCGACAATGCCTGAAGATGTTCTATAATGACTAACAATCCTGTCAATTACTGATAATGATGGACAATGCCTGGAATTTCTAGACAATGCCTGGAAATTATCGACAATGCCTGAAAGTAGCTACTCTACAATGCCTGACAACCCCTGAAAATGCTAAACAACTCCTGAATATGTTCGACAATGCCTGAAAACGTTCGACAATGCCTAACAAGCCTGTCAATCACTGATAATGATCGACAATTCTGGAAATCCTAGACAATCTGGAAATCCTGCCTGGAAATTATCGATAATGCCTGGAAATTATCAACAATGCCTGAAAGTAGCTACTCTACAATGCCTGACAACCCCTGAAAATACTCGACAACCCCTGAAAATGTTCGACAATCCCTGAAAATGTTCTATAATGACTAACAAACCCGTCAACCACTGATAATGATCGACAATGCCTGGAAATCTTAGACAATGCTTGGAAATTCACAACAATGCCTGAAAGTAGCTACTCTACAATGCCTGACAACCCCTGAAAATGCTCGACAACCTCTAGAAATGCTCCACAACCCCCCAAAAAACCGACAATGCCTGACAATGCCCGACAATGCCTACAATGCCTGGCAATGGGTATTTAGAGGTACCGAGTACGTCTACCACGGCAAAGATGGCAACTGCAAACCCATATCAACAGCTGATTTTTTACATGCGTCAAACAACGCAGATGCCTCACTTTCTGTTGCTGCATTCCAAGAATTGTTGATGATACGGCTTCCAGTAATTCACGTACCTTTCCGACATTGATCCCACGTTTCTGAACAGCGATATGTACAGGGCTTAAAATAAGCAAAAGCTTTTGCAGGACACGTAAGGAAAAGTAAGCGTCAAAATTCTCCATGGACAAAACATGGCTAGTGGCATTGTTTCGAGTGACAGCATCCATACCATCTTCTTTCGATGCCGTGTCAAGCCAATCTAGTATGACCTCACACTGGTCAAAAAAAGCATTTACAGCTGGGAGCTGCATTACCCAGCGTGTGGTACAGAGAGGGCGCAATGAAGGCGAGGAAGAAGATTCATTTATCTTCATGAAATCATTAAATTTTGCCAGTCTTTTCGGAGATGCTTTTATAAAAGTAACAACTCCAGCCACCCGCACTTGCTGTTGTTTCTCTGGGCAAGAAACTTTACGATAATTGCCTCTACCCAGTGATCGAATTCGAGTAATGGGTAGTACCAAATTTAAGTCGTAAGTAGAGTAGACAAACGGAAACAGACACTGCCGTCGGCTGCAGCGTGGGTCAGGTGTACGTCGGAAGGCGTACACCGATGCATAGCGCTCAAGTCCGCTTTCCCGCAATGCAGGATAAAGATATAAAAAACAAACAAATGAAAAACAAAACAAACACAGCACCTAACACTGATATTGCATGCAGTCCTTGCTTAGTGGATTTGAAGCAATCTTGTGCGATCAGATTTACTTGATGACCTGCGCAATGCAAATAAAGCATAGCTGGGCGAGTTTCTTTAAAGCGAGCTTGCACACCTGAAAGTCTTCCTGCCATTGCAGCAGCTCCATCATACCCTTGACCTCGACAGAGGGAAAGGTCAAGGCCAAGAGAAGTCAATCCATCCGATATTAGCTTATGAAGAGTCGCCGCATCTGTGCATGGACACTCGATTAAACTGAGAAGTGATTCATGAACTTTCCATTTTTCATCTTACATTTCATACCGAACACATTATAAACAAAGTTGTTCTTTAGTAGTAACATCGGTTGTTTCATCGGCCATGATACAATAATACTTTGCTTGTTTGACATTAGCTGTTTCATTACGAAGCACGTTGTGTATTGTTGCGTAATCTTCACGTAGCTTGCTTGCAGAGGTGGGCACCCGCTACTTCTAAAGTAGCGCGCTACCTGCTACCGCTCTCTCTCTGTAGGTATCATGGCTAATACAGCCCTCGATGTACAATGATGTTCCAGTTTGATCGATCTCGAGCGTCTTGCCAAATTTTAGTAGGGTTTTTGATTTGTGGTTGAAAATTGTGCAAAAATGTGAATCTTTGAGCTCCTCTTGATCGTTTTCCTATTATTATTGGGCCAAAATAGCTACTACTTGGGCCACTTACTTTTCTACTTTTCTACTACTAACTTTTCTACACTACTTTTCTACCGCTACTTGGGCTAAAATAGCGCGCGCTACCGCTACCCGCTACCAATTTACAAAAGTAGCGCGCTACCCGCTACCGCTACTCGGGCAAAAGTAGCGCGCGCTACCGCTACTTCTTCCGCTGCTTTTGTCTAAAATGACACTAAGAAACACTCAAGTCCCTAGTGACGCAAAAACAACCTTGTAAACGAATGTTATCATTCGTTTACACTGTCATTTTAACGTCGTTATAGAAAACACATTCTAAAGGAAATTTATTGTTACGCATCTTTCAAAAACACGAGCATTTCAAAATGAGAGTCACTAAGTCCTGCCCGCTTTCGCTTAAGCACATCTTTTCCAACAGATAAAAGTCTCTCCACTGCAGCACTGGAAGGAATGGGTGTGTTGTATTTAATGAACAGGTATGTTTTAACTCGTATTCGAAAAGCTCAAGGGCTTGCTGTTGTCCGAAAAAAAGGCGTCCACAATTGCTGCTTCCTTCTGCACCGACGTTTCATGGGATGGCGCAAACACACCAAAAAATACATCCTCAAAGTCATGACTGGTGTTGGTGTTGCTCTTCTCGGTACCAACCTGGCTTGATGTCTCCCGCAACAGTCGAATTACATCTGTCTTGACTTTTTCTCGCAGTGCATCAGCATCATCCGTGGAAACGTAGTGCAGAAATTGTAGTCACGACGTCTTGAAGAAGGGATGAAGACATGATGCCATAACGCATTTCATGTTGTTAAAGCACTTGTTGAATTGTTTCTTCACCCCTTCAAGGACTTTCACTTTCAACTCCTCACAGGTCACAAGATCACTGATCTCGGTCAACTTCTTCTCGCAAATTGTGATGGTTGGAAGCAAGACTCCGTAATATGCCTTGGACTTGCCCTGAACAATGTCTAAAGCCTGGCAGATAGGCTTCATCACACGGAGATATTCGCCGAAGAAGTCGACGTCAGCTAGAAAAGACCGAAACTTTGCAACCAAGCCGATTATATAGCTGCTTGACCACGCCAGTATTGCAAAAAAAACAAGCATTTTTTTCAATTTAAATTAAAAAGTAGCGGGTAGCGGGAGTGCGCCTGAAAAAAAGTAGCGCCTCTCCCGTTACCGCTACTTTGGAAAAAAACAGTGCCGCTACTGCAGCCGCTACTCCAGCTAAAAAGTAGCGCTGCTACCGCTACTTTTGCCAAAAAAGTAGCGCCGCTACAAAAGTAGCGCGCTACTGCCCACCTCTGCTTGCTTGATGTTATGCGAGTATCATGCTTGTAACAAAAACAATCATTTTCTTCGCAATACTGTATTGGTTCACCTCTTGCTTTACGTTGACTTGAAGCGAAAACCAATGATCAAAAAAGATTTAAACTTCCGTTCAAATTACATTTATTTGCAGTCAGTAATGTAACCTTAACGGGGTGGCTGCCACAGCGGTTACGGGGTGGCGTGGCCACCCCGTAACCCCGTAAGTCGGCGCCAGTGGTGGGCGCCGCCCACCCTATTTCGACGCCTATGCCAACGGGGTAGAGAAATGTTGGGCTGGCTTGTGGAAGCCGCCGACCAAACATAGCCTACCAGCGGTACACGACAACTGGGCGAGACAAAGTGGGCGATACCCACTTGGGCGAGACCAGGTGAGCGACGAGACAAGTGGGCGACAAACCAAGTGGGCGACGGACCAAGTGGGCGACGGGCCAAGTGGGCGACGGACCAAGTGGGCGACGATCCAAGTGGGCGACGACCAAAGTGGGCGACGCAAGCGAAAGTTTAGCCGTTTGGAAAAAAAAACATTTAATTTTTACTTTAAAATACAATGATTGATTTGTGGAAGGGAGGCAATGAAAGTTCTCACGCTGAGTTTCACGAAGCATTAAAAGCAACATTTTCATTATTTTTTGTAGTCTAGTAATGGCGCTTGCTGTTTGATGTTAATTTGCATTGTGACGTCAGAGCCATTGTGGCTCTGGTGACATCATCTTGACACATTATTTTGCAATTTGCGGCGTCAGGGTTTATCGTGAAGCTTAAGAGAAACCTCTCAGAAAAGAGACAAACGAATGCCCATAGAGAGGTTTAAGTCAGTTATGAACGCTCCCTAACTGTTATCAAAGCTTGTCAGTATAAAATATGACTTTTAATTTTTACTTTAAAATGCAATGGTGGAATTGTGGAAAGGAGGCGATGAGAGTTCTCGCGCTGAGTTTCACGAAGCATTGGAAGCAACATTTTCATTATTTTTTGTAGTCTAGTAATATGGACCTCTATCTTCTGGTCTGAACCAAATAAATAAAATAAATAGCGTTTGCTGTTTGATGTTAATTTGCATTGTGACGTCACCTTGACACATTATTTTGCAACACACAATCTAGTCTCTGAATATTATAAACACTTGCGGTAGGTCACTAGGTCAGCCAGTGCTGAGATTTTAACTACTAAGTAGCTGGTTTGGTAGGTAGGCCTACATGCATTAGACATTGGAATGTTTGTAGTGATTTTCAAGCGAAACAGAAGTTTTTGTTAGTTGTTCGAGTGTTGAAAATTGAATGAGGCTGTTCACCAGGCATTAAATTAAATGATATGAGATGTTCTACTGGTGCAAATTAAGCTAAACTATCACAAGATGTATACAGTGGCAATCTGCTTTTATTCCGACGTTTCGTCAATCAGACACGACTGACTTCTTCAGGGGGCTAGACCAGGTAGTGACTACCTGTCTAGCATGGCAAAACACAGGACATATTGCTGAAAACAACTAAACATGCAAAAGGAAAATTCAACTTCTGGACAAAAACTTATCGCGCGCAAAGTTTGAAATAAGTTAGAAAAAAGGGGGACTTAATTGCGATCAACAAGAAACTTAAATATCAACAAGATAGGAGAGTGAACGGCATGAGTCATGAATCAAGTTTTGTACGCACTACTGCACAGTTTTACAATCAGCATGAAACCAATTTAAAAAACGTCAAATCAGCACTTACAATAGTTTTTTGTAGATAGCGGGAAAAGAGATGCCATCATTGCGATTCATTACATGAGGCTTTTGATTGATGAACCAACTTTCAGAAAACATTCGCTTTTTATAATCACTTTCAACTTTTAGAATTTTAGAATTGCTCCAAGTTATTTTATGATCTGAAGTTATGGCATGCATGCAAGGAGCAGAATGTTCAGGGTGAAGCCTTTACAAATTGTTTCACCTAACGGATCATCAGAAGGTCTTATTCAAATAGAATCCATGTAAAAACTTACACACGAATCATTACCTACGGAGATTAGCATAACTTTGATGCTCTAAAAATAAATTCATATTTTTCAATTTTTAGGTCATAAACAAAATGGCCCTAGTCATATTTTATACTGACAAGCTTTGATAACGGTTAGGGAACATTCATAACTGACTTAAACCACTCTTTGGCCATTCGTTTGTCTTTTTTCTGAGAGGTTTCTCTTAAGCTTCACGATAAACCCTGACGCCGCAAATTGCAAAATAATGTGTCAAGATGATGTCACAATGCAAATTAACATCAAACAGCAAGCGCTATTACTAGACTACAAAAAAAGAATGAAAATGTTGCTTCCAATGCTTCCTGAAACTCAGCGTGAGAACTCTCATTGCCTCCCTTCCACAAATCAGGGTCTGCTACTATTCGGTGAGTCCGATTCGGTGAGTCCGATTCGGTGAGAGCCTTTTTCGGTGAGAGCCCTATTCGGTGATTTTTTTGAATTTTTTTTTGAAAATTTTCGGGTACCGTAGCCTAATTAAAACCCCTAACCCCAAACCCCCTAACCCCAAAAACCCAAACCCCCAAAAAAACCCCAAAACCCCCAAAAAACCCCAAAACCCCAAAACCCCAAAACCCCAAAACCCCAAAACCCCAAAACCCCAAAACCCCAAAACCCCAAAACCCCAAAACCCCAAAACCCCAAAACCCCAAAACCCCAAAACCCCAAAACCCCAAAACCCCAAAACCCCAAAACCCCAAAACCCCAAAACCCCAAAACCCCAAAACCCCAAAACCCCAAAACCCCAAAACCCCAAAACCCCAAAACCCCAAAACCCCAAAACCCCAAAACCCCAAAACCCCAAAACCCCAAAACCCCAAAACCCCAAAACCCCAAAACCCCAAAACCCCAAAACCCCAAAACCCCAAAACCCCAAAACCCCAAAACCCCAAAACCCCAAAACCCCAAAACCCCAAAACCCCAAAACCCCAAAACCCCAAAACCCCTAACCCCTAACCCCTAACCCCTAACCCCGAACCCCGAACCCCGAACCCCGAACCCCGAACCCCAAACCCCAAACCCCAAACCCCAAACCCCAAACCCCAAACCCCTAACCCCTAACCCCTATCCCTAACCCTATAACGGCAATGATAATTAGGCTACGGCGCGCAATAATTTTAAAAAAAAACTCACCGAATAGGGCTCTCACCGAAAAAGGCTCTCACCGAATAGGGAACTCACCGAATCGGGCCATTCCGCACAAATCAACCATTGTATTTTAAAGTAAAAATTAAAAGTCATATTTTATACTGACAAGCTTTGATAACGGTTAGGGAGCGTTCATAACTGACTTAAACTACTCTTTGGCCATGCGTTTGTCTCTTTTCAGAGAGGTTTCTCTTAAGCTTCACGATAAACCCTGACGCCGCAAATTGCAAAATAATGTGTCAAGATGATGTCACAATGCAAATTAACATCAAACAGCAAGCGCTATTACTAGACTACAAAAAATAATGAAAATGTTGCTTCCAATGCTTCGTGAAACTCAGCGTGAGAACTCTCATTGCCTCCCTTCCACAAATCAATCATTGTATTTTAAAGTAAAAACTAAAAATCGTATTTTCTTTCCGAACGGCTAAACTTTCGCTTCCGTCGCCCACTTTGGCCGTCGCCCACTTGGCTCGTCGCCAACTTGGCTCGTCGCCAACTTGGCTCGTCGCCCACTTGGCTCGTCGCCCACTTGGTCCGTCGACCACTTGTCTCGTCGCTCACCTGGTCTCGCCCAAGTGGGTATCGCGGCCATCGCCCACTTTGTCTCGCCCAGTTGTCGTGTACCGCCTACCAGCGCATGATTGTCGGTATTTTACCCAACCCAACCTTTGAAAAACCCAGCACTGGTTTGGCAGTCTGGGTGTGTGCATGAGCAACACATGGTAAGGACTGCTCTCCATTCAGCGGCACCTATAGTCCAGTCGTTGAAGGGTTTTACCTTGACTTAACCCGTTAAGTGCGTAATTAAATTTTCGAAACTCTCCTTACTGTGCGTATTTAATTTGATCACTCGCAGTATTTTTCGTCGCATTATTGCTTGCAAGGATATTGGGGAACCCCCATGACGCAGCACAATACGCTTTTGTTCGATTTCCTTTTGTGTCTATTGCTTTACTTTTTCATCGACTATTGCAGAGAAGTCTCCGGCTGGACTATTGTTCTCTGGTGTAATCGCATTACTCTCAAGTGATTATACCTTTCACCATTGTGAAATTATTCAACTAGTTGCTTATTATGGAGAAAAAAAAAATCAGTTCACAAAACAGAATAATTTCTAAGCATTTATAGGACACTAAACAAAGTACACGTAAGTTTAGTTTGGAAATATTCAAACTGTATCATTTTCTGACTCTTGTTCTAACATTAGCAGCAACACAAAACCCTATTGTTTTGTTTACTATATGTTACAAAATATGTTTTCGAACACCAAAAAATATTTCTGAAACTGCTCGCAACATTACATCAAAAGGACTTCGCACTGACTGAACGCGTATAATGTGGTTCGAATTTTATACACCAGAAGGAAGCCATTTCAGAAAAAGAAACACATTTAGGATGAAATCGTTTTATTCTTGCAATTGTGGTTATATTGTAGGTGAGTACAGAAGCTACCTAATATTGTAATAGAGTGATTTAGGGATTAATGATTTCTGTCAGGCTTCAATCGTTATTGTAGTGTAAACAATGCATCTATGTTTCTTCACACTTCATAATTGCGCATTCCAGACAAAGCGAATACAGGAAAGCGAAATTAAAAGTGCCATGAATAGCTGCGATCACGAAAACGACAATTGTCGTCTTACGCACAGCAAAAAAAAAAAAAAAATAATAATAATTGAAAAATGGGTGGTTCAAGAAAAGATACTGAAGGATCAAGCATCAACGCAATTAAGGATGAGCTACAAAAACTTAACAAGAAGATGGACAAACTCAATGACAATTATGATGTACTCAAAGAGCAACTTTTGGAAAACAAAAAGGAGTTAGAAGAAACAAGAAAGGAAAATGGAATTCTAAGAAAGACCCTGCATCAGACATCAACAGCCCTGGACAAACTGGAACAATATGGAAGAAGGGAAAACATCAGGATTCATAATATACCGGAAAACTTGGAACAAGATGAAGACGATGGGGAACAAACAATTCAACAATTGGCAAAAATACTGAAAATACAATTCTCAAGCACTGATATTCAAAGATGTCACAGACTGGGAAGACCGAAAAGAAACAAACCCCGACCAATAATTGCACGCTTCACATCTTACAAAAAAAGAATGGAATTCATACAAAAAAAGAGGAACATCAAAAAAGACTGCAAGGAAGATGACAAAGCAAAAATGGAAAAAGCTTTCATAACAGAAGATCTCACTCCACTAAGATCGAAGCTCTTCTGGTATGTTAAAAATCATTGTTGCGATAAATATTCAAAGTTCCATACTATTAATGGCAACATAAAAGCATACCATGAAGAAAATGACAAATGGGTCACTATTTCATGTCCTGATGACTTATACATGGTATGGACAATAATATTGAGGTTTTAAAACTGAAGGACGATGCAGGCTGGTTTTAATTTACTAAACCACTGGTGTTTAAATAGTTGTATCCTTCTGGTTAAACAATGGCCAACCATCTTTGTACATTTTGTAATAACTTAATTTCTCCTGATGATCAAGATAGTATCACTTGTGTTATATGCAATAATCATATGCATTTAAAATGTGTATCAGAATTTGTGCACTATAATGAACAACATAGCAACTTGTATTGCCCAACATGCGTCAAAGCAAATCCTCTATTTGGTAATACTGTGAATATGGAAGCAGAATTTAATTCTCTAAATAACCCTGATAGCAGTATGACACAATTAAATGATTCATGGCTTGACAGTGTTGAAGATCTTGACGCTACATGCAAATTCATTGGTGAAGATGAATTGTGTCACCATTTTGGTAATAATAATCAACTGGATATTATACATTTTAATATTCGTAGCCTTAGAAAAAACAAGGAAGAAATTGAGAGAGTACTCGCTCCATTAAAAAGACCTCCAGAAATAATTGCCATCTCTGAAACCAAACTGAAACCTTTTGATCCAATTGGTAATATAACACTACCAGGGTACCAGTTTGTCCACGAGGATTCCATTACAAATGCTGGGGGAGTCTGCCTTTACATTAGGGATAACATCCTGTACCAAGTCAGACATGACCTAAAACTCAACATTGAAGGCAGTGAAAACTTATGGATTGAGAATATTTGTGGCGATCAAGGCAAAGGAAAATTAATCATTGGTGTCATCTACAAACATCCCAGTACATCCATCAAAATGTTTATTGATTCATTTAGTGATACCCTACACAAGTTACAAAATTTTAAAGGACTTTGTGTGATAGCTGGTGACATTAATATAAATATTTTAAATTCTACAACAGAAAATATTTTATCCTACAAAAATCTTTTGCAAAGTTTTGATTTAAATAGCCTAATAGACATACCAACACGGATTACATCTCATTCCAGCTCGCTGCTTGACCATATCTATACAAAATCCACTCTCAATATAAAATCTCAGGCCTTTGTTATTCAAAGCGATATTACTGACCACTTTCCTGTAGCTGCTAAATTTACTATAGACAACTATTCCAAGTCTGCTGAAGACACTCACATCCGGATACGTAGTATGAAGAATTTTAATGAAAACCAGTTTGTAAATGATGTTGCCAAATCTATTAATAACAGCATGACATTCAATATGACACCACAAGAGAAAGTAATAACCTTGGAACAGATTATTAATGATGAAACCAACAAGCATATGCCATATACTAAACTTAGCAAAAAAGAGAGTCGGTTATATCTGAGGCCATGGTTGTCAAGAGGTATTCTATCCTCCATCAAAACGAGGAATAAAATGTTCAAGCAACTATGTAAAACTAACTTTAAGAGTAATGATTTATACACCAAGTACAAAAAATATAGAAATCTGCTTACTCATGTGAAAGAGAAATCGAAGTCTAATTATTATAAAACCTCAATAAACAAAGAAAGAAACAACTCTAGCAACACATGGAAAATAATAAATGAAATTACTGGCCGTACAAACAAAAAACATAATATACAATACGCAACCAACTTTTCATTAAGTAATGGTCATGAAGTTACAACCGACCCGGTGCAAATAAGTAATACATTTAACACATATTTTACTCAAGTGGGACCTTCACTTGCAGCCAAAGTTCCAAAAACCACTTCTAATCCATTGTCCCTGATGAGAGGCAGACTTCTCAATTCCCTGCACCTAGCAAATACTGATGAAATGGAAATTTTAAGCATTGTCAACAGCTTAGATAACAAAAAAGCAACTGGTCCAGATGGCATCACTATTAAAACAATAAAAAGATTGAAGTATGTCATAAGCCCAATCTTAGCTTCTATAATAAATGAATCTATGACAATTGGTAAATTCCCTGATAGCTATAAAATTGCAAGGGTGATACCCCTTCATAAAGGGGGAGTAAAAAACAAAGTTAATCAATTCAGGCCTATTTCCATCTTAACATGTTTCTCCAAAATCTTTGAAAAAATCATTCATAAAAGGTTAGTAAATTTTTTTGAAAAATTCAATGTTTTGTCCCAACAACAGTTTGGTTTCAGAGGTGGACATTCAACCACATTAGCTGCTACGGATATTTATGAACAATTACTACAAAATTGCGATGATGGTTTTACTACATGTAGTATCTTTATTGACCTTGCCAAAGCATTTGACACTGTTGACCATGAAATCCTTTTAAAGAAACTGGATTACTATGGCATTAGAGGAAATGCCTATAATTTATTAAAGTCTTACTTAAATCACCGTTACCAGTTTGTGCAGATTGGTACTACAAATTCTAAATATGAAGAAATCAAATGTGGTGTACCCCAAGGCTCAGTTCTTGGTCCACTGTTGTTCATTATCTACATTAATGACCTTAATCACGCTTCTGGATTTGAGACTCGTTTGTTTGCTGATGATACACTACTATGTATTAAGGATAAAAGCCCTACTAGATTGCAAGAAAAAGTGAATTCTAACCTCCTAATGATTCAAAACTGGATGCATACAAACAAGTTAACAATTAATGTAAGCAAAACCAAATACATGTTGTTTGGGTCAAAGTTTGTTCGAGAAAATTTAAATCTAGAAATAAATTTTCAAAATACCAGTTTGCAACGCACAAACACCTACAAATACTTAGGAATAACATTTGATGAGTCGTTATCATGGAAACAGCACATCAATATAGGCCTAATCTCAACAAAACTTTCTCAAAGCTGTGGTGCTCTATATCGATTAAGAAAGTGCGTAAATTCCCAAACATTAAAAGCAGTTTACTATGCTCTAGTTCACTCCCACCTAATGTATGGTATCATCTGTTGGGGTCGTGCTTCTAAAACGGAACTGTATCCTTTAAATCTGATACACAATCGCATAATTCGCTGTTTAAACTTCACCAAGATTAAGGACAGAATTCCCACCAAATCTCTGTTCAATAAAAGCAACTTGCTACAAGTCGAAGACATGTTTTTAATAGAAGTATGTAAGTTTGTTTATAAAAGCAATAAAGGACATCTACCAGCAATTTTTTCTGAGTACTTTCGTCCTTGTAATGAAACTCATAACTATAATACCAGAGGTGCTAAGAAAGATATACTTTTTAAACCAAGAATGCATACAAAGCTTGGTCAACGCTCAATTAAATTTCTTGGAACAAACACTTGGAACAAATTACCGGAGCAGCTAAGAAAAATTCAAACAATTAGTATGTTTTCTAAAAAATTAAAACTGCACTTAATGTCTGGGTATAAATTAAGTAACTGATATAGTGCCATCAAACTGTTTTTACTTATTCTCACCGTATCTCGCTAATTACTGTATATTCGCTTTTTCCTTACCAGTATCCTATGCTGTGTTGTATGTATAGCCTATGCCATTTTGTATTTCTGCATCGCTTCTTGTATTCCTGTTTTATATTGTACTGTTAAATTTCGTGTGTGTATTGCTTTTTATTTTGTAATGTATACAATATATATTTGCGTTCAACTCCGACACCGTTCCATGTCAAATAAGCTATGACACCACACGGGTGTGGCAGACTTGATGACCAGTTCGGTCCTTCTGCCACTCCCATCATCGTCAGCAAACATTAAAACAACCTAGTTCACATTGTAATCCTGTATTGTTTTTTCCACATGTGCTGTTGATGCAAATAAAAGAACTTCTCTCTCTCATAATTGCGCATTCCAGACAAAGCGAATACAGGAAAGCGAAATTAAAAGTGCCATGAATAGCTGCGATCACGAAAACGACAATTGTCGTCTTACGCACAGCAAGAGCGACTGTCTCGGACGACAATTGTCGTCATACGCACTGAAGAGGTTAATTGGTGTAAAGCTGAAATTTTGAACATTGGTTCTGTTCATTGTGTACAACTTAGGGATTTTATATTACGGGATACGAAGCCTCATCCGTTTTTTTCCTTATCCGAACACTAGAAGGGCTAGTTTCAGGATACTTCCTTTTAGTGATTAGCAGTAAGCTAGCATGCAGCGTATCTGCAAGTGAGAAGTAACCAAAAGATTGTTGCTGTGGTACTTCAATTTGAAGAAGTTAAAGGAAATAAGTTGTTAACTATATACAAATTTGTTAAAGTGCTTTTGAGAAGTACGTTAGCCCAAGACAGGCTTATAGTTTGGTTGGCTTTGGACTTTGCTAAAACAAGTTATAATGTCTGCATTGAATCTATGGCCACCTTTTGCTTATGGACTGTAGCATTCACTAGTAAAGCCTAACACGTTAATTTGGTGTGGGATATATCATATAGGTATAAACTGTGGCAACAATTTGTTGGTGTGACTATTGCACTTCAAACCAGTTCACTGTTTAGCAGTGGAGACTATTTTCAAACTTTTCTTTAGTCTTATAGTCTGCTCTATATTTTAGTTAGGCAGTGACAGTAGTCAATTAGTTTATAATAATGATGACATTAAAGGTATGTTGGTATTTGTTAAACCTTAGATGTCATGTCATGTAGGTAATAAATATCATTAGATGTCATGTCATGTCACAGGTAATAAATATTATTAGATGTCATGTCATGTAGGTAATAAATATTATTCATTTGTTCAAATGACAGCGCGACAGCTGCACGACTAGAAATGTGGACCTCTGAGCCCGATAGGACACAACATCCTGCCATCCCAAGTCCTTCCGAAAGTCTACAACAAACTCCCACCCTTGAGAGAAGAGAGTGGTGCTGCCTAAACAGAGCCCGCTGCGGAGTCGGGAGAAATAAAAGCAATCTTTTCCGATGGAAGATGACTCCTGACCCAATGTGTGATTGCGGCCTAGACAATCAGACGATGAAGCACATCCTCACCAACTGCCCCCTTAGCCCTTCATGTGATGACAACGACCTCAAAAACATCACAAACAATGCTCTTATCTGGCTCCGACACTGGCGTGACAAGCTATGAATGAATTTGTTCAAATAATAATAATATTTATTTGCATTAGACAAAGCTGTCCATATCCAAAACAACGAAATAATACACAAACTGCAAACATCGAACAACAACAACGAAAAACAACGAATAATACACAAACTGCAAATGCACAAAATCTCACTAAATATGCTATCAACTGTTACAAGTTTACAGACAATGGTACGGTAGTGTTACAAGTTAGAAGAATTGAAAGTATTCAGAACGATAAAAACAATCAGATGACATGGCAGCCATCAAAACTAAATAATAGCATACATAGAATTATTATAATGAAGACGGTAATTTGATTTACGATGGCAGTCGGACCTCATCAAGGAGGCGACAATAGAGTTAGACGAAACTTCACATCTTCCAACAAAAGAAAAAACATGTTTCCGAAATAATGCATCAAATGTTATGATGTTGCACAAGACTTGATGTTCACGTACGCTATAATGTTAAGGCAAATTGTGTAAAATTCTAAAATCTATTGTGTAAAAATTGTAAAGTGTAAAAATTGTAAAAGTGTAAAATTCTAAAATTGTGTAAAATTCTAAATAAAGCAGAAATCCTGTTATTAGCAGAATGAAAACTAAGTGGATTACCCATATACTTTTTAATTGTTTTATTTATGTAAAATTTGTCACTTGTCTCAAATTTAAACAGTTTTTATACCAGAAAATGCTTCACACATAAAACCTAGGCAAGGTATTGATGTCATAGGTAATTCTGTAGTTTTAACGTACTAATCATTCTTATACTTTTAGTACTATTTATGTATAACTATATAATGCATTTGACCATTAATTCATAAAATGGTTAACACTTGCTATGTACCCGGAGTCCCGGATGTACAACTGGATATAAATCAAGTAGCAAGGTTTAAACTTCTCTGTTTAAATTTAAATTTCTCTGTTTAGGTTTAAACTTCTCTGTTAAACTGAGGAAAAATGGGTGCGAGCAATACCATGAAAAAATTGGAAGTTGATTGATTGATTTTGATATTCCAACTTCTTGCTTTGAACACATTTTGGAACACTCATGCAAGCCATGTTTTTCTGACACATGCTCTCAGTAAGTCAAAAAGTATGTTTACAGTATTTTTTGTTAATCTAAGTAACTGAAGTTACTTTGTTTTATTTCTTTTTGTTAATCGTAAACTAAAATTTTGACTTGTGCAGATAAAATTGATTTATCACATATATATCTTGATACAGCTTCGGTAGAGAGTTTGTCTTGTTAAACCATAGGCATACGAAGCCGAGCAACGTTATCAAGTTTAGCATATTTAAAGATTATTATATTTACAAAAACACAAAACTACGCAACAATTAAATATCGAACGTTTTCGACATCACAAGATGTCCTCTTCAGGAATAACATACATACAACTTTATGTATGTTATTTCTGAAGTTGTATGTATGTTATTCCTGAAGAGGACATCTTGTGATGTCGAAAACGTTCGATATTTAATTGTTGCGTAGTTTTGTGTTTTTGTAAATATAATAATCTTTAAATATGCTAAACTTGATAACGTTGCTCGGCTTCGTATGCCTATGGTTCAATATATATCTTGGTTAAATACACAAACCGTTTTATCGCATGAGATTCTTGAATACTAAACCATAACACAATTGGATAATCGCATGTATCATAAAAAATTTGACAATTGGACTATGCAATTATCCGGTTTTGTCTGTATTTTATATTGTAATCTATCTAATATGCTTGTTTGCAATATAAAGAAATATGCTTGCTTATCAATTTTGCATGACTGTCATTTACATTAACTTCAGTGTTCTTGAAAGTTGCAATGTATTAACTCTTAAACATATGACACATTTTAAGGCATTTTCCATGAATCAACTAGTCGAGGATTGGAATTTTATGCTGAGGATCACCCATCTTTTCTTGAAACTGCTCGATTTATCAAAATGGTGGAGAATTTGTGGAAAGTGATGTCTGTGAAACATCAGTTTAAAGGTTAGAGCAACTTCACATAAATATTATATAACATTTTGCTGCAAAGGCACACATGAAGAAGTATATTTGTTTATTCTTAATTGTTTAATTATTTGTGGAGACTGAAGCTTTCTGGCATGTTACCTCCAAAATTTTTATGACTGATTACAAAGAAAAAATATACATATTAGAACACATTATCTTCATAAAGTACTGTCATTACCCAAAGATTATGCTTATGCCGAAATTAGTTGAAGCTTCTTAGATAGATACTACATTTACTCAATGTTTCAGGTAATAAAATACAAGATGATGCTGTCTTTACTTCAACAAGAAGCTTTGCTAGCTGGAGCCAAATTGTCATCCTTAAATTTCCCAGCAATTACAGCAACAAAAGTTGCATTGTCAGTAACTTGGCTGGTTGATGTTTTTAGGATTGTGACATTAGATGACCTATCCACATCTGACATGAATGTGGCATACTATGTTGCTGGGTATATTGACAGAAGCATTTGTCCTCGTAGGAAATGTAATGCTTGCAAGGAACTTCTTGTTGCCGGTCAAGATGACACTTTAGTGGAAGAAAGCAATGAGTGTTGCAAGCTTCTTGCTTTAGCTGATCGTGGTGGTTTATCCAAGCCAACAGAACTATCTTTTATTGTAACCTCTCTTGCAGTGCACCATTATTATGCTGTGTTATTAGAGTGTTAGACTGGAAAATTAAAAGGAATTTAAAAGGAGGACTGTTCACTATTGGAAATCAACGTAATATTTTTGTTTCCGCTCTCACGGAATGCGCAGTGTCTCAGTTTAATTACCTTCTTGTCATCGTATCTTTAAAGTGTGATTCTGGTCATGCAAGCTTTAAGATGATTGTAGAAACTGCTTTCAATTGTGTCGCAAAGAATGAACTTAACGTTTTGAACACATTAAAAAAGATTTGGTTGCCAGTTCATCGCAAAAAATTCAAAAACTACCTTCAAAAAACTAACTGTAAGCAATCATTAAATATATATTGAGAAGAGGTTGCTTGGTTATAGAAGAACCATATTTATTATACATTGTGTAATTGTTTACTTATGTTATGTACATGACAATGTTTGATATGTGAATATTGTTTATAATGCTCTGGTATGTGAAATGTATGCAACATAGCTTTATATAGCCTGTAGCATACAATATGCATAGGCCTATGTCAGTTTATTAATAAATGTCATATAAGCGTTTTGATACATTTATTACTTTATTAGAACGTTGTTGCCATTCTTTAGTGACAATACATTCATATGTTCATAATTGATGGTGCTGTTCGATGTGACTGCGTATCTACTTAAATTGTGCAGTGACCCTTCTAGTGTTGGCGGATAAGCGGA
Source organism: Aplidium turbinatum (assembly GCF_918807975.1). Taxonomy (NCBI): domain Eukaryota; kingdom Metazoa; phylum Chordata; class Ascidiacea; order Aplousobranchia; family Polyclinidae; genus Aplidium; species Aplidium turbinatum. The sequence goes on from NC_137482.1 coordinate 25,599,227, forward strand.
GTTTCGCGTCCCGTAATATAAAGTCCCTATGTACAACTGTACAATGACCAAAAAAAAATCCCCGTGAAAATTTTTTGGTGAAAAAAAGTTATCCACTATTTTCGAAATTCCGCCATTTTTTTCAAAATGGCGGATGTACAAATAGTGAATTATTCAATTTTTATGAAATTATTGTTAGTGTTGGTGCTCATTTAAAAGTAAATTTCATACTGCATACTGCAATTATTTCACATTGGTAAAGTTTTGGTCCACCGTGATTGCCGGAGGAAGTTTACGGATACACGGAAAAAGGGTTCAGGGAAAATGCCTGCAAAGAAATTACGATCTGTGACAAGGAAATTCAAGCTTCTGAAGCCTCCAGTATACTTAGTCAAAAGGGTGCTGATGGGATTAATGCTGCTAGTACTAATAGAGGGGACAACAGTGTTGCGACAGCTGGTCGGAAAGTAGCCTACACATAGAGTCATAGACTGTTGTAAAAGTTATAGGCTACCAACCCAATCGATATACAGCTAAGGAAGAACAGAGAGGAAAGTGGGTCCTGTGTCACGAGGAAACGAAGTGTTTGAATTCTTGATGGCAATTTCCACAGTAAGACTCATTGTTTGTTTTGTGGGACTCGAGCTCACGGACAGACCTGGCTTTAGTTTTGTTAAAACAAATGTTTTTGCAAGGACTATATTAGAGTGTTGTGAGAGACGTTCTGACGATTGGTCATGCGTCGTGAAAGGTCGTATTGAATATTACGGTAGCGATTTGCATGCTGCAGACTGTTTATACCATCATTCTTGTAGTGTTAATTTTATATATGGATTTAACGTACCTTTGCAATGTGGTAGAGTAGCCTACCTGAGGCAAAACGTCGAAAATCTGGTCGACCGAAGGATGAGGAACAGGATCAGGTATTTCTAAAGATGTGTTTCCATCATGAACAGAATGATGAAGAACAGTTAACGATATCAGACCTCAGATCTAAAATGAAGGAGTTTTTAGCAAATGATGATTGCCTTCCTTATGGATCCAAATATCTGAAGACCCAATTATAGAAACATTGCGGTAAATCTATTTATATAGCTGAAGGTCAGGGCCTTCATTGCATTGTCACGATGAGAGAGAAGACATCCGAAATCTTCCGATCTTATTACGTACCTAGAAACAAGGCATGAGGATGATGAAGAGTCACAAAAGAGAGAAATAATTAAAACTGCAGCAAGGCTTATCAAAAATGGTGTTGCATCTGTTAATGATCACTATCCAAGCACAGACGCACTCAATAATAATAGTCGTGTTTTATTTGCGCCCATTGCGATACATAACATAGCCTACAGTAACACTGCGATCACAGATGCGATAGCCTCCAACAGACGACAGGGAGCAGCGAAGTGACATTTAGGCCTAGTCTTCGAGTCAGCTGCTCCCCTTATTTTGGCTTGCAACCGACTACGCAACCGACCGGCTACCGGCTACGCAACCGACACTCAATCTCGGTCCTGCTCTAATGTAGCCCACTTGCCTGAAACTTTGCGAACACTGTTGAGTTCCTTAGTTGTAGGAAAAGACACAAAGCAAAAGGTTGCAAGTATTAGCCAAGCTGTCAGACCACGAGCGGTGATTGCACCATTGCAAATTGGTCTTGCTGTTCAAGGACATCATTTGTACAGGTCGAGATTTCTTGTTGATACTTTACAGTTTACACAATAAGGGATATTGTTCTTCTTACGCAGAAGTCCTGAAGTTTGAAAAGAATGCAGCTGATTGTGTAGCGTCAGAAGCCATTGTTCTAGAGAACATACACCTACTCGAAAGTACAATGTTATTTGCAGCTGACAATATTGATCATAATATTATCACCCTGGATGGGAAGGGGACTTTCCATGGCATGGGAATTAGGGCGCATCGTCTCCCCAACATTTTTATGTTTTTTGAGAAATTAATTTGTAGATCCCACCTGTTGTTAGACTAACCAAGTTAGTTACTGTGTTCAAAGATCATTGAAATTGGATAGCGTTTATGTGGGCAACCGGCAGCTTGAAAATCTCTCAAAAAACCAAAAATGAGATAAATGCTATAATATTAGTCTAAGCACATTTTGAATGGCATGAAGTGATATTGATATAAACTCACAAGTATTTGAACATAACTTTATTCAAGATCATGCTAGTGGAAAATCCGACCGTTTAAAATTGTGTAGTGTGTACCATGTCTTCCAATATGCTTAAATGTACTGGTACTCTCAGTCTTAGAAAAAGCAATAGTCATTTAATATCACTTGGTTACGATTTCTGCAGGCACAGATTTTCTCTTGCGTAAGTTTGGAATGTGCTTCCTGTTACTTTCAACAACTTGAATAGTGTTTTGAAAATGTTTCTCACTCCTAGCGCTGCGTAAGTAATCGGTACCCAGTTGTACACCACGCTCAGCGACATCGTTGACTACATTTACTGAACCAACGTAGAGAAGCGCTGACTGATAAGCAGCAGATTGCGACCATTCGCCCACAGGCAAAGCGAGAAAACTATCGTCTATTTCCAAGATATGGAAGAAAAACCACGAGTCAACTTTAATGAAATCTGTCAGGCATGATACGAGAGTAATTTCATTTGGGAAATTGGGCTTTCCGTATCCGGAACCAGTGCGATCTAGCGGTGATACCAGTGGATTTGCTGGCTTCATATTGATGAGCTTTATTGGCTATTCGTCTCTTTTCAGCATTCGGAACTTTTGAACTAAAGAGAGCCAATGGTACCATATCAGCAGAAAAATACCATAGATGTCGTTTGAAACTCTTCGCTGCAGTGTTTGATATCAGTTCGTTCACTGTTCTGTATTTTAGAATCTTGTGATATAAAGTTAACACTTTGCTCCTCAAAGGGAGGCCAGATTTGGCCCCCCCCTCATATTTCCTTTAATTATTTGAAGCACAGTAACGCCATGCACTTGGTTTTTCTTGACTTTTCCTAAAATTGCCAGGCGGATCTGATGATATTAAATTTGATGCTAAAAGTTGTGTAGTTTTCTTGTAAATTCAAGATTTTGGTGAATTTTTGCTATTTCTAGCTCACTTCCAGCAAAGCGTGAAATGGATTACATTGCGATGACAAGCCATAAGCTCATAATTGCTTCGTGCATCGATATGCGCGAGCAGAGAGAAGCATCCTCTTGCTTTCTTTTGTTTGGTTTGACCTCAATAATACAAAGCGCGTTATTTCTTATGCTACAAAGAAAAGCCAGTGATCGCAAAGCTGTTAATTAGAAACAATAATAGCAAACGTTTTTTGCGTTATCAGCTCTACAAAGAAGAATAGCAATCCACGATCAAAATAGTAGGCTATGGAGGCCACAAACTATTCAAAACAGTTGTTTCAAGCAGATAATATTCATTGACGAATAAAAAACGTTACAATAAGAAATCTTCTCTTGGATAAAGACACGAAAACCTGGTTTCGAAATAAACGTTCTATGGAAATGCTCTCATTGACAAAACTTGCAATTGAGGAAATGTATCACTGCAAATGCTTTTGGGAGAAGCCGGAGAAATGGCGTTTTTGCAAACAGTAATTGTGAGATACACTCAAAAGTATGAGATAGGCTCCATTTACACATATCAGCTAACTCGATGGCGTCCCTTCAATGCTTTATGTCGCCTACTTGTTGTTATGTCCTGTATTTTTGTTTCACAGTGCACTGTGTTTTGTTCCAAAAAGCGCAAAATAAAGATGATAATGCCTCATCTACATTACAAAATATTTTGTAATGTAGGCCTACAAACAAAATGTACAATGTACACAACGTACATTACAAAATATTTTGTACTGTAGACGAGGCATAAAGTTAGGCGTCACATAAGACAAACAACAAATCAGCTTTCTTCATCATTGATTCAACATCTGAATACGTTGCGCCAATGTATAAGAGGCCGGCTATTGTGAAGACCCGCCATTTATAAACGATCCAATTATACCAAAAGTGGGAGAAACTAGTGGATCAAAGAATGAATAAACAATGCTGAGAAAACTAAATCTAAGTGACGAACAATACCGATGTCTTCATTTATCTTGGAAAAATGCTGCCTAAACTTATCAACAAAAAATACCGTAAATAACGGCAAGGATCCCGAAAGCAGAATTTGCTCGACTTTGGCATGAATTTAGTCAGACATCTACAGTAATAATTCCACACATACAATAAACGGGCTCTCAACTGCTGTAAGATACATAATAATCAACCTGGTTCTGGGCAATTTGTGTAACAGTTTAGGGGAAGACACTACTTGAAATGATGCACCACACAAAAGATTTTCAATGAAGACTGAGTCTAAAAACCGATGTGGATTGTGCTGCACAATAACTTCAAGTTTAGGACAGAAGAGGCAGAAAATATCACGATAAAAATAAAGACCTTGTGGGAAATTTTCGAGAATCATAACACGATGCAAATACCATAAACGCTTAGTTTGCATGCTGCTCTAAGCTGGCCGGCAACTGCAAAGGTAGACAATAGCCTACAGGCAGTTTATAATTCGATAACAGCGCAATAAACATTATAAATACGTAAATCGACAATTTTCTTTTACAAACGTTTTACGTCTAATAGTAAATTTTCCCCCAACAATTTTTTGTGAAGCACTTGCAAACCACGGTTTTGTAAAATCATTCATCATTATTATTTTTTACTTCTCGGATATTGTAAAACGTCATCAGCAAAATCACAAAAAAAATTTCATTACTTCAATGTAGTAGGCCTAAGAATTTTTTATAGAATTGTAGCCGGTCGTTTCAACAAAGAAGCCATTTTTTAGTAATATAAAGTTATGGAAAATAATTTGCAATCCTGCAAATGGTTGGAAAGAATCTAGGAAATTTTCTCACAATCTGGCACAAAATGATTATGTTTATTGTATCTCTGTAAAATTTTTTACGACAAACTTTGAAGCTTCATTATAATCATTTTTATCTTTGAAGTCAAAAGTTATTTTTTTTTTTTTGGCCAGAAACATAATCACTGCCTTGCTGATGTTGTCGCTTTTACGCGTATTTTTAGTGCTTCAAACAATAAGGACCCAGTCAGCAATCCAGTCCTTTTACATTGATTCAACATTTGTAAACGTTAAATTTATGTAGATTTGCTGACTGTGGGTAATTTCACATTTCCTTTGTTTACGCATGTTCCTCAATTCGCTGTTGCATTATTTCGACGCTGGCGGACTAAAAATGTATTTTCAAATTGATTGACACAATCTTCAATAAAAAGTGAGCTTCGAACTTAGCTTTGTTGATGTAAATGCTGTATTTTTTGTTGATGTAATTTATGAGTCATGTTTATAAACACCCGTAAGCGAAATGACTTATGATGTGGCCTGCATGATATTGGTGATGCGACTTGACACAAATCCACAATTTCAAAAGCACCTAATTTGAACTTAGAAATTTCAGATAATTTCAACAACATGTTCAATTGTCTTCTCTCTACTAAAAATATTCATACTACAAACTCAATTGTAGACCTAAAATACACAAACGAAGATGTAAACAGCTATTCAAGCAGGCTAAGCTGTTACTTATGAAAAATTTGGTTCCATAAAACTAGAAGCTAGCCATGAGTTTCGGAATGCATTAGTTTAGGATAAAAATGTAAGACAACAAACGCAGTTTTGATTTTTTTTCAAATTCGTGTAACAATGTTACTCTGATTGTAACTATTTTAGAATCAGTGAGTAGCTTACAATAAGATTTGGTCGCAAGTCGTAAATTCTAATCAATGCAATGATTCGGCACACCGCACACACACTTCGTGCGTTCGATCGAGCTCTTTGTTATTTAGAAGTTTGCATGAAATCGGATTAGCACGGTAATTAAATAGCGGCAAGTTAAATCAAAATTGTCGTTTTTGGGTACCTTTGCAAAAATTGAAATATCAAGTTTAACATATAAAATTTTAAAATAATGACTTTTCAAACTTATAGACAAATGATTTGCTTTCACACCAGTGCAACTTCTGTTGAAGAAGCATCAGCGGATAACACGTAACAGCTGATTGAATTTGATCCAAAAACGGCCCCCCCTTGAGCAGTTAACTTCCAAAAAAACGTTGAAAAGCAAAGGGTTAAGCTGTTCCATGGGGCGTCGACAGCTACTGTGCAACAAAACCACCATTGACAATACACCAGAGAAATGAATGTCACGAATCGTTTTAGCTTCTGTATTTGAGAACTGGTAGTTATTGTCCCCTTTGGGGGCACCTGGTTGTTTGAAGCTAAAGTTCACAGTATCAGAACTTAAATAGGCCACGCATAAACTCATTATTTCTTTGTAGTCGTCTCGCCTATACTCTAGCTGAGTTCTTGCAAGTTCGAGGACTTCATCTATCCATTCTTGAATAAGAGGACGTGCCTCTACAGAAAAGCTTTGTAAATCCAAGTGGCTCAGTCCTTGATCCCCATCGTGGGGAAGATGATTCCAGCTTGTCCTGAGCCTGGTAAAAACAGTGATCTCCGGAGACTTTGATGACTCAATGTTCAAGTCTTCAAACACATGAGACACTATGATTTCGCCGACGTGGTGTTGGCATGCTGACCATAGCAACGCTCGATCAAGTTGTTGCTGAATACTTATACATGCTGCTGTCATTTGACCTGTATTAGTTGATGTAGTATCAAATACCATATTGACTACATTCTCCGAGCACTGCCAGCTATGCAACAATCCACAACTTAAGTTTGAGATGATATGTCCAGCCCGTTGATCAGTTCCTGTTTTGTAAGCTGGGATTCCTAGTAATTTCAGTTCTTTTGAGTCACCTACGGCAACCGCCAATCTCTCTTCGTGTTCGTATTTATTGACGAGGGTTGGGAGCCCTTTGCCATCCCAATGTAGCGACATAAACTTCGGTGGCATCCACAGTTCTCTACATTCCTGTGCTATTTCTTGGTTAACTTGACGCCTGGCCTTGTCAGCTTGTGAGTAGGATTTTGTAATTTTTGAAGCATCTCCTCCAGCTTCTTCTACAAAAGCCTCCGTGAACGCAGCTTGTTGTGCTGCTGTCATTTTTATTCTAGTAGCTAATGCTACTAATTTTGGAGATTTGACAATGTCATGTGGAATGAAAGCTTCAGTCCCTGTGCGCACAGTCCTTTTGTGAGATGTTGGAGCTTGTTGTGGTATAAATGATGATAGCGGCGTTTCATCCTCGCTAGAGCTGCTTTCGAATTCAACAGTAGAAAATAAAGTTTCAGTTTCTCTAGCAGACTTCTCATGCCGTTTCTCTGCACTTACACTTCTCTCCTGTTTCCTTTTCAGTTTTGAAAATGATTTCACATCGAAACCAGCTATAGTAGCTATTCTATCAGTCTTCATCAATTTTAGAAATTTTATGTCTTCTGGGTTTTGTATTATTTGCTCGGAATTCGGAGTCCATAAAGGGAATGTTTTCGACAGGTCATTTTGGTACTGTTCAACCTTAGCAATTACAGCAGGAGTTGTTCTTCGTGCCTTCGGTATTCTCCTCAGTTTCTCATTCTCCTGTAACAGTTTTAAGATTTTTTGACAACATGTTTGCTCAGCTAACATGGGTATGCCTCCTTTTTCAAAAAATGGAATAGTTTTCATGTACACTATCTTGGCAGCCTCATATTTTGTGCGATTTTCACTATATCTGTCCTCTAAGTGAAAGATAATAGATCTCAAAATCTGTAGCGCAGTTGGAAGACGACTTCCTGTTATTTCGCCATCGCATTTAGTGACAGCATCACCTAAGCCAAATATTTTGTTTCTAGTAGTTGTCATGTTAACGTACGACTACAATCAGAAATCTGAAAAGATAGAATTTTGCCCAAAATTACGTTCATTTACAAAAATTTGTAAAAGATAAAGTGAAACCAAAGCCTAATTGCTGGATTCCAAACCTGAAAATGTAGGAAACGCTGTAATAATAAATAAGGTATGCTATGGTGCATTTTCCCCCTGAAATCATAAACTTTATTAAAGTTAAATGCGAAACTTCATTTAATTATATATAGTATTTACAAAATGGCAACCCTGAAAAGAAAAATTGATGGTTGCCCACATAGGCAGGTGCGGATTCCAACCAAATTTCACAAACTTTGTTTTAGGCCTAAATGAAACATTGGTACCAATCTACATGACAATTCATCGACATTGGGGGGTTTGATGCACCCTATTGGGAATGGTTGCTGCCTTGACACCGAGTCAGAAAGCAAACCGTATGATTCCAAGGCATAACATATCACAACTCAACATCATAAAGAAGACTAGGATTGAAATCATGCAACTCCTCTTTGCCAATAAAGCGCAGAAGACATCACTGGCTGGTTATGTACCTTTATTGTTTACTTACCTTTATTGTTTATATGTACCTTTATGTATTGTTTTGATACGATGGTCAGAAATAAAAACAACTGAACTGAACTTTTTCTCAGGATCAAACCCTGAGCAATATTGTGAATGGTGTTGTGGCGAGGATGACGTTAATGTACATGAACATACACAAACGAAAAAATGATCGACTTGATCAGTAAAACACTTCGGGGTAGTCTAAAGGCTGCGAAGTGATCAATGCTTCAGGGGATGCTGATGTTCCGATTGTGAAGGCTAGCCTACTGTTCTTAATGCAGTGTCACACTCGACAATGTTGATTGGAGAAGACACAGATCTGTTGGTCCTGCTTCTTCATTATGCGCAACAAGCAGACAAAGATCTATATTTCTGTTCCGACAAGGAAAATGCTGACAAAGTGTATCATATGAACGAGCTGAAAATGGTGATGGGTGAAGAATTATGTTCCCAATTACTTTTTCTACATGCCTACACTGGATGTGACACAACATCAAGAATCTTTGATGTGGGTAAGAAAATCTGTCTTTTACAAGCTGGTAAAGGGTAATGCTACTCTGAAAGACTGTGCTAATTACTTCCTTCTTCCAAAGCAGACAGCAGCATCCATTGTGAACAAAGATTTGCAAGCGATGGCTGTGACTTTTGGGGGCACGCGGACGGATTTCCTCTCGTCATTGCACTACAGCGTACTAAGAAAAAAAGTAGTCTCTTCCCAATCATTTGTGACACCAGAACGCCTACCACCTACTGAGTCATCGAAAAAAATTTCACTGTCTAAGGGTTTACTACTAAATAATGGTGTGGCTAGGACAGGAGAGTGATATGGAAACTTACGGGTGGGGTTGGAAACTGGAAGGCAGTCAGTTTGTGACATGAATGCATGCTGATCCAGATTCCCTCTTATAGATTATCCACTGCAACTGTACAACTGCCTGTAGCACTGCCAGGTATAGCTGTAGGCAGAATAATCTACCCTGTACCTCAGAAGGTGGACAGTGCAACTTGATGCCTGTGACAATACGTAGGCTACAATCAGTCATTACTGGATGAAGATAATGACCAGGACTTATTAAGTAACTGAATGTAAATAACTTAATAAGTGGTCTGCGATTCTTGTACTGCCAGTGTTTCAGTATTGTTTTTTTTTTCATATAAGCCTTTCCATTAAACTAATTAGTTAATTTCATTTTGAATTGTCTTATTGAATTCCATACCACCTTAAACCTAGGGATAGACGCCAGAATTAGAGCTCGAGCATGAATATTAAGTGAATTATTGTCATTATACTATTTTGGCGGCCATCTTGAAAATGACAACTTTCCGGTGCTCTGATTCTCCTTGATTTTTAATATATATTATTCTTAATGAAAAATACTAGAAAAAACATTTGGAAAACCTTCTGTAGGAAATTTTTGGGGTCTTTTCGCTGGATATCTGTATTTTCAGCAGTGTACAGTAAAAATTTAAAGTTAATGTAAGTTTTCCTGTAAGTTAATGAACATGGAACTGTTGATCGACCATACATGGGATGGGGACTGCATCCCTCACACTCCGGTGAAGATGGGACTATCTGATAATAAGAATGGAATTAGTATTTTGATATCTTCTCCTTACTTTGGTGATCCCTCCCCAGACCAACCATCTGGGCAGTCAACTTGGCTTCTTTGGGACTATGAAGGTAAGTGCTTTTGGTGCAATAGCTCCTAGTTTTTCTACTAATTAAAGGGGTCTGCTACTATTGGGAGAATCCGATTCAGAGAAATTCCTATTTGGAGACAGCCTTTTTCTGAGAATTGCAAAATCACAACGCATATGTATATATGTATGTATATAACAAAACAATGAAAACTATTAATACTACAAAAAGTGCTCAATGCCAAGCAAAAAGGCAAAGCAGAGCGAATTAAATCAAATGTAGTTATTACTATCTGAAGCCTTTACAAATTGTTTCACCTAACGGATCATCAGAAGGTCTTATTCAAATAGATTCTATTTGAATAAGACCTTCTGATGATCCGTTAGGTGAAACAATTTGTAAAGGCTTCAGATAGTAATAACTACATTTGATTTATGTATGTATATATGTATATTGAAAGCTTACAATAGAGAAATAAATGAAATGAATAATCACCTAATAGTAATTTAAAAGTTAGTTTTAACAATCTTGCAATCGAAACGTCGGAATAAAAGCAGATTGTCACTGTATACATCTTGTGATAGTTTAGCTTAATTTGCACCAGTAGAACATCTCCTATCATTTAATTTAATGCCTGGTGAACAGCCTCATTCAATTTTCAGAATCTTGCTTTCTGTTGCTTAAGATTAAGGTGTTTTTATAGCCTACCTGATAATAGCATACGATGCGGTGATAACTAGCCATAGTCCACCACAAAAGTTGAAAAAATATAGAGATGCTGACGACCGCATCGAGAAACTTGTCATTTGCTTCGATGGGCATAGTAATGTTCCACCTCAGTCCATGTGGGACTTCCCATGTGGTATCAGCCATACTTTCCAAATGGACGTTGGACGCATTGTTATTTTTTGTTTGTTTTGTCATTTCACATCGATTGAATCATCTCCGGCGTTTTTTTATTGTATTGACTTGTTAAACTAGGGATTGGAATTTTCTAATAGTTGAAGATTCGAGCACGTCACCTTTAATATATTCTAAGTTTGCATACAGACAGGATATACAGCATACATACGCAGGATACATGTCAATTTTATGTGAGCAAACATTTTAATTTAATAGTTCAAAAATAAATTTAATTCATTTTTTATTTTTCACTAAATTTCAATTCAATTTATTTTTATTTGTCGCAATGAAAACGAAACAATATTGTAGAATAAAATACAAAATCCTCTAAATAAACAGAAGGCGTCGTTGGATTTTCAAAAAGTCTCCTAAAAGGGCTTTTTCTGAAAAAAGCTGTCTTCGAATCGGATTCTCCGAAACGGGCCATTTTTAATTAAAGTATTGAGTGTAACTGATGCGTTGTTGTTCGTTGCAGTGGTGGAAATATTTTTCCTCAACTCATCAACTGGTGAATACTTAGAACTGGAGTTTGGCCCGTGAGTTCAGTTTTGTTCAAAATTCCTTATCGCTGGTATTTCCAACCCCTGGGGAAAAGAGTCGATCCCAGTAGTCCCCAACATTTTCATGCATTCCTTCCTATGCTTACGCTGGAGCTTTTCATTCCTCTCTTACTGCATTAAGATAAAATTATATTTCTAGAATAGGATTATTTTTCTCTCACCAAATTAATGTGAGACCTGAACTAAACTGTCAGTGAAAAAGTGAACAATTAAGTTGACGATTTAGCCCCATAACTGCAAATAGAGTGCATTTGTGCCAGGGCAGTGCAGTCGGGTGAAAAATCTCCGACTCGTTGGTTTTTATTTGACCTACTCTGGACCGGAATGGCCCGTTTCGGCGAGTCCGATTTGACTAGTCCGATTCGGCGAGTTCCCTATTCGGCGAGAGCCTTTTTCGGTGAGTGCGCTATTCAGCGAGTTTTTGAAATTTTTAAAAGGAAATTATCGGGTACGTAGCCTAATTACAATTGCCGTATTTACATCGTTTTAACGTCGCTAAACGTTGAAATCGTGCAGAAAGGAATAAAAATAAAATGTTTGAACTATTAAATTAAAATTCGTCATGTCAGTTTAGTTATTTTTATTTTTGACCATCATATCAAAAACAATACACGTCAACATAGCAAAGGTAGAAGCGACAAAACGCGAACGTTAAAACGTGCTTGAATTTGTCATGTCAGTTCAGTTGTTTTTATTTCTGATCATGATATCAAAAACAATTCACGTCAACATAGCAAAGGTGTAGAAAAAGGTAGAAGCGACAAAACGCGAACGTTAAAACGTGCTTGTGACCGAAGTAAGTTATTGAGTTGAAAGAAATTTGGCAAGGTTGCATCACCTTCAGAAAAATTTAAGATATGAAGGAAAAATAAAACAAAGAAAATGTTAGAAAAAAAATAATGTTTATGTCTATAAGATAGTACTTTTGAATAGTTAAAATCATAGGCGCCTAACTATTTTTTTGGCCGTGGGGGCGAAAGCGTGTTTCATCAGCAGCAACGTAAATTCAGCGAAATGTCACGCAGATGGATGACGTAATTATGCCGTCACACTAGGATTGCTTTTATTGCCACACTCGGAGTTATCGCTACGTTCGACCTGCCGTTAATTATTATAAACAAAGCTCGACCAAAACACATGCTATGCGTCTGCGTTGGCTAGCGGTTGATGGACTGCGACTCTTTAAGCTAAGCACAACATAAAGTTTAGCAACGAACTAGATTTATTAGCATGAAACAAGAGACGAAAAGGTTTACTAAAAGGTATACTGTAAATGGAATGAAAATACTAACTTGATCATATGCTTGAAAATATACCTGTTGAAAGCAAAATCATTCATGTTTACATCAATTCAACAGCACGTCACCTTTAATAAATTTAAAAGTTGCTGACATCCGTAAACAGCCCTTGAAAAATAGTTACAGAGAGACGTTTGATTAAGTTTTCGACTTGACATTGCTCCCTTTTCACTACAATATCGCAACTTATGGCTGACCAGCTTTCAAGTTCCAATTCGCTGTAATACGCCCGTTTTCGTGTTGCAGATGAAACAAAAGATGCGCATATTCCCCGCCTTTGATCGGGTTTCCATGGCAACGGACGTGTGTGCGCCATGCAGTTTGCGCGAGTCCGTTGTTGTGTTGATTATGCCGCTTGTGCGACTGTGGGCAGGGCGGTTTGTACCAGCCCTTGTTACGTTGGTTAGTGGTAACCTCGGGCCGAGACTTCAAGTTCATTTTCACAGCAACCGATTCACTGCGGCGACAATTCTCTACAGAGGTTTCGACTTTCGAAAGCGACAGCGAGGCTGTTTGCAAGCGCATTAAGTTAAACGCACGCTGCGTCAACGTAGCAAATTATGTTGTTTTTGGGTGCATTCAACATCTGATGACATTGAATCGACGCAAAATGGTAGATCTTTGCTATGTCACAGGCAGCAAAATCAGTCATTTTTACATTGATTCAACGTCTGCAGACGTTAAATCAACGTAAAAATGACAGATTTTTTTGTCTTGGGTGGGATTGTAGCATCGCTACTCGTTCTAGTGATTATTTACTGCGAAGCTGTTGCGGTTTGCATTTAAAAACGTTTTCCTGCTGCTAGGGGTGTTCAATTTCGATTTTCGATTCGATTTCGATTATGGTGATATTCGAAATCGTTTTTTGTATCGGACATATTCGAAATTATAGCCACCTTTTCGGCTGAACGCGGTTGAAAGTAACGCGAGTGGCGCGAAATCTGTCTTGTCGCATTTTGCAAGCGAAAAAAGACTTCGACGCATGCGCATCGTCGATCACGTGACTATCACACGCTCTCGCGGGTCCAACGGCCAGTCCGTCCTGCACCAGGGATGCCAGGTTGGCATTTTTAATGCCAAATTTCACAAATTTCTCTCAAGAATGAAGATAGCTAGGTTGTGCAATAGCAGAAAGTGTAGGCTGAGCTTTGTCGCAGTTTTATCCATTTTTACCGAATCCATAGGCGCCTAAGCCGTGGGAGCAGGGCCGTAGCCAGACCGCAGAGCAAGGGGTAGCCATACCGCAGAGCAAGGGGGGGGCAACTTTTTTAGGGGGGCCGAAAAAATTTATATGGGCAAAATCATTATTATTGTAGCTGTTGCTAGAGAATGTTGAGATTTTGCCAAGGAGGGACGAAATTTTTTGCAGAGGGGCGAGGTCCCCTCTGGCTACTGTGAAGGGGCAACTTTTTATGCTGTATTGATACATAAAACAATAGCTGAACTAGCGATCGGCAGCAGGAAAACACTTTTTGAATGCAAACCGCAACAGCTTCGCGAGAAATAATCACTAGAACGAGTTGCAAATTGCGATGCTAGAATCCAACACCAGACAACAAAATCTGTCATTTTTACATTGATATAATGTCTGGCTTGTCTGCAGACGTTGAATCAATGTAATAATGACTGATTTTGCTGCCTGAGACGTAGCAAAATTCTACCATTTTGTGTCGGTTCAATGTAATCAGATGTTGAATGCACCCAAAAACAACACAATTTGTTACATAGACGGAGCGTGCGTTTAGCTTTATACTCAACGTCTCAATGCAAACATACTCAACGTCGCTTTAGAGTCGAAACCTCTGCACTCTGCAGTGAAATGTCGCGGCAGTGAATCGCTTGAAGGCAGTGAAAATGAACTAGAAGTGTTTGGGATCCCAACGACCTCGGCTCCAGCAGAGCGATCGTTTTCAAAAGCTGGCCTGACCGTCACGAAGCTGAGATCCCGACTGACGGGTGACCATGTCGTTCAGCTTGTGTTCATAAACACCAACGTGGGCCTGGAGCTGTAGACGTTATTTTGTGTTATTTTTTTCGCAAATTTTCATGGCTTTTGTTCGCGTTTTCTAGTGAATTTTTCATGTCGTTTCTTTGAATAAAATCACATTTTGCAGTTTGGTGAATATTTGTGATATTCGAAATCGAAATTCGGAAATCGAAAATAAATTGAATTTCGATTTTCGAATATTCAAATAATCGAAATTGAACACCCCTACCTGCTGCCGATCGCTAGTTCATCTATTGTTTTATGTATCAATGCCGCATAAAAAGTTGCTCCCACACGGAAATATGCGTGGGGGCCTGGTCCCCACGGCTTAGGCGCCTATGGTTAAAAGGATTAGTTTGGATCATGTGTGACCTACACTCCTACAGCTTAGATTGAAAGGAAATTATTGGGTAGGCTACCGTAGCCTAGTTATCCCGACCAGCAAAAATTTGTTCCAAGAACCCAGTTAGCCTAACAGTTCATTTTTACATTGTAGTAACAGAATGAAAAGGCTAGCCAAGTGTGTTGTGTAGCCTATCGTTTTAACGTCGCTGAACGTTGAAATCGTGTAGAAAAGGGTGCTTTTGCTGACTAGGATACGTTGAAACTGAGAAACATTCACAGAAGCCCTACGATACGTTGCATTTTTAAGATAATGTATTCAGACGTTGAATCAATGTACAAATGAAATGTTATGCTAAATGGGTTCTTGGAACAAAGCGTAGGGCTTCTGTGAATGTTTCTCAGTTTCAAAGTATCCTAGTCAGCAAAAGCTCCCTTTTCTACACGATTTCAACGTTTAGCGATGTTAACACGATAGGCCACACATTTGTTTAGCCTTTTCATTCTGTTTTCAACTCAATAACTTACTTCGGTCACAAGCACGTTTCAACGTTCGCGTTTTGTCGCTTCTACCTTTTTCTACACCTTTGCTATGTTGACGTGTATTGTTTTTGATATCATGATCAGAAATAAAAACAACTGAACTGACATGACGAATTCAAGCACGTTTAAACGTTCGCGTTTTGTCGCTTCTACCTTTGCTATGTTGACGTGTATTGTTTTTCATATGATGGTCAGAAATAAAAACAACTGAACTGACATGAAGAATTTTAATTTAATAGTTCAAACATTTCCTTTTTATTCCTTTCTGCACGATTTCAACGTTTAGCGACGTTGAAACGATGTAAAAACGGCAATTATAATTAGGCTACGTACCCGATAATTTCCTTTTAAAAATTTCAAAAACTCGCCGAATAGGGCACTCGCCGAAAAGGGAACTCGCCGAATCGGACTAGTCGAATCGGACTCGCCGAATAGTAGCAGACCCACTCTGGACACACTAAAATTCCCCTGACTTCACGACTGACACCAAACACTGACACCAAAATAGGTTGGTATATAGCTATTCATGAGCATGTTGCTAGGCAAGTAGGCATAGCATTGCGATCTATACTACTTCCCAACGTGGCAACAGCCAAATAATGTGGGGGCCTATTAAGTTTTGGCAACTAACGGGTATTATGCGTAAAAAAGGTGTCTTTGCATGAATTATTAGTAACAAACAAATATTATACTTCTGGATTAGAAAACGATTTTTTATCATACTGAGCGTTTTGAAAGTTGGGTCATTCTTATTTTCGTGTACCTTGATTCTGTTGATATCTTGATTCTCACGGTAACATGTAGCTATTGTCCTGCTTTCTTGCAACTTATTTAATAATATTACATCTTAATTACGTTTTGGCACTGTATTTACATTATATAATATTGTTGTAACACTTATCTCAGTTGGTAAATTAAATTTTCGAATAGGCCCCCACATTATTTGGCCGTTGCCACGTTGGTAAGGCCAGTAGTATAGATCGCCATGAGGCATAGGCATCGATTACACTGGGGAAAAATTTGAGACAGAGGAAAGTGGGATATGGCTGGCCTCTTGTTTTTTTTTTGGAACAATACATATATAAAAAAAAGCACCAACATCTTTTTTAAATACCAAAAAGTCGTCTTTGCCGAATGTCTTGTAACAAACGTGGTGAGGCGGATTATGCTTTGGCAATTGTATCTGTTCTGTTTAACGCTTGTCTGGAATGTCTGTTACGACTTTTGCCAATGCGTAGTCTAACAGTCTAGTGCAGGATACAACCAAAAAAAATTAGTTGAAATACTTGCAACCAGGGTTGGCCAAGGAAGTTTCCCCCACTTTACTTTTACCTGGGTAAAACCCTGGGGGAAACTGGGAAAAACTTGAGTTGTTAAAATTTGCAAATGTGCATGAAATAATGATTACTCCTCATAGTTAATGTTTAATTGTTTATTACCATCATATTTTGAATGAACCTATAAGATTTCCTGTGCTCATCCTACAAAAAAAGAAAAATACTGTGATTTACTAATATCTAATAATAGATATTAGTAATGAGGAAAAAGAGGTATACCGGAGGTATTAGTGAGAGCTGTGATGTCTATGTATGAGGATGCAAGAACAAAATTGAGAGTTGGATCAAATTATTCGAACGAGTTTTCTGTGAAGGTTGGTGTACACCAGGGATCAGTTTTGTCACCTCTGATATTTGCTATTGTGGTTGACGTTGTAACTGAAGGAGTGAGGGAGGGCTTATTGAGTGAAATTTTGTATGCAGACGACCTGGTCTTGACAAGTAATAGTATGGAGGGAATGGAGAGAAAGTTTGAGAAATGGAAAGAAGCATTTGAAACCAAGGGTATGAAGGTGAATCTTGAAAAAACAAAAGTGATGGTGAGTGGAGCAGAAGGAACAGTTGTTGAGAGCAAAGTAGATCCCTGTGGAATATGTGGCAAGAGAGTGATGAGAAATTTAATGCAATGCAAGGAATGTGGAAAGTGGGTACATGCAAGATGTGCTAATGTCAAGAGAGCCGCAACAAGATTGGCGAAGTGTTTTGTTTGTGGGAAATGCAGTAAAGGAAGGATTGAAGTGGAAGGCCATGATGATGAGTTCTGCCATGGCATCGAAACAGTGACAGACTTCTGTTATCTGGGTGATCGGATAAATGGAAGTGGTGGATGTGAAGCAGCGGTGACAGCAAGGGCAAGATTGGGCTGGGCAAAGTTCAGGGAATGTGGGGAAATGTTGCATGGCAGAAAATTTTCACTAAGGATGAAAGGAAAAGTATATCGGAGCTGTGTGCGGCCTGCAGTGCTATATGGTAGCGAGACATGGGTATTGAGAGAGAGTGAACTGGCAATCCTGAGCGGAAAGGTCAATGGTGAGAGCAATGTGCGGGGTGAAAACGAGAAGGGAAAAAAGGACTGAAGAATTGTTGGATATGCTAGAGATGAGAGAGACCATAGACCAACTGGCAAGGGCAAATGGAGTAAGATGGTATGGACATGTGATAAGGAGGGAGGAAGGAAGTTTTCTTAGAAAGGCACTAGATCTAAAGGTGGATGGGAAGAGGAAACGCGGTCGTCCAAGAAGAACGTGGAAACAACAAGTGAAGGATGAGTTTAAAAAAGTCGGACTGAAGGAGGAAGATGCAAGGGACAGGGTGAAATGGAGAAAAGGGATTAAGACAATTGCTGCGCGGAAACAATCGGCCACCCCCACTACCCACTAGTGGGGAACAAACCGACGATGGATTATGATGATGATGAGATAGGCCCAATCATTAGTTTACATAGATGAACATACCGGTATGTTATCAAGTCAGATGCTCCCCTGTGCCTAACATGCAGTCAGCGAACAAAATTGTAAACATTGAACAACAAAAGCCAAAGAAAGAAAATATTACGAGCCGGTATAATCTCAGTCATTGATAACATGTCAACAGTCTTCATTATCCACATTGAACAGCTCTTCATCTGGGGTTTCAGATTCTTTCCATCCAAAGTGTCTATCAATAAACATGCACTAATTTGGCAACCCTCTCATTGCCCAGTTTATTTCTTTGCTTTGAGTGGATTAAAGCCATGCTACTGAACAAGCGTTCTATTCCAGCACTGGATGGTGGGCATGATGATTATTGCCATCATCAATAAACAAAACTTCTTTACTGGCTCATTGTTTGCAACTTTTCTTATGTATTGCCAATATTTAAGTGGTGACAATTTTTTCATTGATTGATTTCATTTCAAGTTGCGTGCAGTTTCTTGCTCATCTGCAGACAAAGTCATATATTTTTGAAACTGATCAACATTCTCTCCTTCATTTTTCTTCTCGCTTTTCTCCTTCCATGAGAGTAGCACACTAGACATCGTTTTTGAGGCTTTTTTTTTTCTGTGGGAGGAAGCGTTTTAGAAAGTGCTTACCATTGAGGGACTCGGACTGGGAAGGCTATGTGGACGACCTCTACTGCTTTCCGGCAAAGTGCTGGAAGATATCAGTTGGTTTGCAAGCTGCAATTTAAACTGAAGCAATTTGTCACAACAGCACAACACTGACTGGCGTGGTCTTTGGGCTGGAGGTAGACCATCTGAATTCAATAAGAAATTACAATTGGTAGTTTGGTACTGCCAGCAGACAGTGAGTCAGTAGTCAGTACACATTGAGAAAGTGTAGCAATTTTCTTGCCCAAACATTGTATGAAACTTAGCACATGAAAGAATAAGTGATTGTAAGAATTTATTTTTCCGGATGAAATTTATGAGCTCAATGTTTAGAACGCAACAAAGGAATTCTAGGTTGAATTTGAAAAAGAATTACAAGAACATTACTAGATTTTTTCTTTGTTAAAATGTAACATTATAGGTTATGCGTCAATTCAAAGCGGTCAATTCAAAGCGATCAATTCAAAGCCGATAATTTATTTATGATAAAGACAATAACCCTAACCTTAACCCAGGGACCTCTGAAGAACAGAGATTTTTTTCTTCAGAGATCCCTGCCTTAAAATTTCGTCGTTGAATCATCGGCTTTGAATTGTCTGCTTTGACTTGTCGGGATACCAACATTATAATATATGTCATGTTGTAAACTGTAATTTTGAGGTGACTAAGTAGTCAGTACGTCAAAAGCAGTTAAGTTGGAATTTCATTTCTGTTAACAATTTCCAGTTATGCAGTAACAGATTAGGGCTCCTTTTTTTTTTATACTGATAACATGTCTGATTGTCTGTTCAACTACTAAACAGTGAATCGCAATGGAAACATGGATGTCAATTTTTTACTGAAGTAAGGTAACTTTAGGGGGGCATCATTTAGTTTGACTATAATTGCATGACATTCTTTAAACGCCTCGGAAGATACATAGCAAAACCCGCACATGCTTATGTAGGACGTAATTAGACACAAACATAGTGTAGCAAAAGCAGGTTAGAGAAAAAAAACGGGGAAAAAGTGCGGGTGTTTTTGTGTTTTTTAAAAACTATTTGAAAAGATTAGTTTCACGCTTGTTTCTCTTCAAAATGAATTTAGAAGTTGGAGCAGGAGCCGGAGTCAAAAAAAATGATTTCGTTCACCTCTGCTAGGCATGTGGTAAATTTAAAAGTTAATGAAGAAAGGTTATTAATCAGATGATTATTGATTAATTTGATCATGTTTGAACAAGATGTTATGTTTGAGCCTTGGTAGAGAGCTTGACTTGTTATACTAGATATATATAACACTCAGTAACATTAACGGATTTAACATTTTTTATTTCACACACAAAAAAACTGCTAAATCCAACGTTTTCGACACCACATGGTGTCCTCATTAGGAATAATTATAGGCTACATCTAAGAGAAATAAATAAATGAATTTGAAAATTTTACATTAAAGCTGTAAAAGCGACACCTCTCAACAGCATCATCAACAACAATAGCCCACTGACACACGAATTCATTGCACAACACAAAACACTACATAATAGTTTTATTGCAGCCTGATACTATTATTGCGCACAGATGTCCAATTCTGCAGTAAAATGTTTTATGGTGTGCAATACGCCTAAGCAAACATCACGCGTTTTTCCCAAGACAAAGGGGTCCGGAAAAACTCTTCGTACCCCTAGTGAAAATTTCTCTCGGAGGCACTGTTGGCTTGTACCAGATACATATAACACTCAGTAGCGTTAACGGATTTAACATTAAACACACAAAAAAAAACATGAAAAAACTACTAAATCCAACGTTTTCGATACCACACTGTGTCCTCTTCAGAAATAATTATAAGCTACATCTAAGAGAAATAAAAAAAATGAATTTAAAAATTTTACATTAAAGATGTACAATAAGCGACACCTCTCAACAGCACCATCAACAACTGACACACGAATTCAATGTAGGATACACAAATTGGCAAGGGACAGATCACATGATATGCACAACGCAAAATAATAGTTTTATTGCAGCCTGATACTATTATTGCGCACAGATGTCCAATTCTGCAGTAAAATGTTGTGTGGTGTGCAATAGGCTACGCCTAAGCAAACATCACACTTTTTGCCCAAGACAAAGGGGGCCCGGAATGACTCTTCGTACCCCTAGTGAAAATTCTCTCAGAGGCCCTGGTGCCATTAGATGTGTGCCAGGGAAGACACGATTTTGGACACAGTCGCATGTATCATCACCTCTTCGTCACAGGCACGGTGTCTTGTCGCGAGTTGGTTCGCCATTTCGTTCAGCTATTGTCTCTTATTTAGGCACGGACATTACCTGGGTATTCTCTTCAAGAAGCGTCGGGAGTTTTGGAAAAAGCACCTCAAGATGAATTATACCTCCACAGTAGAAGGAGAGAGGTGGACTGGTAATGTTGTCGTACCCTGGGACTACCTCCCAGAGGGTACAAACAAGTATAATGCATACGCCATACATGGGACTGACAAGGACAGGGTCTATGAAGCTTTATTTCCTGTTCCTAAAAATTCATTCACCCAACCTGATTAGTAAGTAGTCATGTAGCCTAATATTACAACAATGTTCATGCATTAAGTTACTTAATTGTCAGGTTTGCCATTTACCTGTTTGCTCCACAGCCATGTTCTTTCCTATAGTGTACGCTCTGAAAAGGTCCGCTGGATAGCCTAGCGGTTGAACGTAAGACTTTGAAAAAAGGACCAAGATACGATTGTTGTACTCTCGAGGTGTGCGCCAGTAACGCACAGTATACCAGAGTTGGCATTATAAGGCAGACTAGTGGGTAAGAAATGTCAGTCAATTTCGTTTTTTGTTTGCATTTCAAAGTGAAATATGAAGGCTGGAGAGCTTCCTAAAGTGCGTGGCTCAAACACACACCCGAAAGTTGAACCATTGTCCGATTTTCCTGTTATTATTTGAAACTTCTTTTTGCACAAAATGATATTTACCTATATTTATGTTGTTGAGTTAGTAAATTTCCAATTGATTAATAAAAATTTACCCTCAAAAGGAAAAAAAACCAAAAAGCCATTCGATGTTAACAATTTTGTGTTATGGGGAATGGTCCAACTTTCTCCTACCTCTGACCCCATTTGATACGTCGGTAACTGGTCGTTTATTGACATACTGCCTTTCCTTAGTCACAGGTTGGAGTACTTCGAAGATATTCCCATGAATGACTTGTTCCCGCACGGAAAATGGACTAAAGACTTTGGCTCCATATGGAAAGAAAGTTGTTGAAGCATCTCCAGTTGATTATGTTTCTGTAATTCATCTGCAACTTTTCTCGTGCTTTCATATTTCATCATATAATAGCGTGCAATATATTTTTTACGTCAGAGGCAGGGCTTTGGAGCCGGAGCCGTGCATTTTCAACGGAGCTGGAGCCGGAGCTCTTCGTGAACTTCAAGTGGAGTAGGAGCTGGAGCCAGTTGTTTGAAGAATTGCTCCTGCTCTTATGTATTTCATAAGATGCTCCTACTATTGACTGAATTCACATAATTTAACAGCAATTCTTCACAAAATTAAGAAATTATTTGCGTAATTAGACGTCGAATTAACGAATATATTTTGAAACGCAGTTCCGCATGACATTTTAATCAAAGTACTTTAAATTTCATAAAGTTGTGCCATTTTTTAGCAACAGTTGACTGCAGGCAATTTTAAGCTTCAGAAATTAAATTGATATGTCGTCATTATTTTAAAGGCATACTAAATGAAATTTTCAAACGGGAATTAAGCATTAAAACGCGTAAACTGAACATTCAAGAACACATTTAAAAAAAAATTACCGAAAAAATTTGTTTTCTATGGCGCTGGCAAGGCCCATAGTCCAATGTTTCATTTATTTTCTTCTTTTTTTTTTCAATATGACCAAAAAGTGCAAACACTGCTCGAGAATACGTCACAAAAGACAACAATAACAAAAGCCACGTCACCACATCTGATGTTTTAACATCAGATGTGAGGTTTTGAGCAAACTGTTTGATGTTGAAATCTGATGTTTTGATGTACATACATACATAGCCTATAGTTAAATCGCCGGCAGTAGGCTAACAACTGTTGCGTGATCAGCTGATTGCTCGTCTTTTGTGACGTTGACTGTACAGTCGCACGCTTCGCTGCTCAGGCCCATTCTGGTTTTGAAAGCTCTGACAAAAGTGCGCGCGGAATGCTGATCAGACCGCAATTGGGCAAAATTTTATTAAAAATCGTTTTATGGTAGCAAGTTAAACACAAAGAACGTGGAAAATCGCCAAGTCAGGTTTTTCCTTTAGTATCCCTTTAATGAAAGCATTTTTCGGAGCCGGAGTGGTATCAATAAGGTCAGGAGCTGGAGCTAATTTATGATAAAAGAGAGCTCCGGAGCTGAAGCAACTTAACATTTATGCCTGCTCCAAAGCCCCCTGGTCAGAGGTGTCCAAAATTTTCCCCAGGCGGGCCAAATTGGGTAATGCGGAAGTGCCGCGGACCTACCGTTTCCGACAATCTTGTGCGTAAAGAAAGATATACATTTAGCAATACTGTACTATTCAATGTCATCTTCATACAACAAAGCAATATGCAGGTTTAAGTATTTCATTGTGTACATATCACAGGATATCATTATTAGTTGGACTGTATAGGTTACCTGCTTTTCAATCAGAAATTAACACATCCAGAAACTTTGTAAAACATAACTGTGTTGATGTCATAGCCGTACGAGCCAGGGGGGCAGCCCCCTCCCCTGTTGTTTCAAAACATCGCGAATTCTGGCAAAATCTTGCAATTATTAGGGCAAAAATTGCTATATGAAAAGCTGCAAAATTGCATGAATTAAGAAAAACTACAAATTAATATCTTTTGCCTATCAAACTAAGTAGGGGAGACCGGGGCTAAAAGTAACAGGGGTAAGTTGTAACACTATCATTTTCTCCCCAACTAAACAGAAAAATGTATTTCTCTATTGCGCCCTCTATCAAGTGTATTGTAGCTAAGTTACAGAGAAACCCTCGTTTCAATATCTCTCCGTACAGTTGAGTTATAACGAAAAGCATTTTTTGCCTACTGAAAGTAAAATAAACTTGTACGTAGTTACTACGACAAGAAAAAGTAAGCTAGAGGGCTGGTCTTTTTTTGATATAACCTTTAAAAAATTAAAGGTGACCAAAAATATGTGGCATTTTATTGGTGAAATATCGAACAGTTTATGGCTTACTGCTATTGGGGCAAGATGTAACAAGAGCTGTGTTATGTTCTTTGGCAGTAAATGAGCTAGATTACTTGGTAACTGTTACAATTATGCGTAATTATAAAAGAAAAAGTGAACGTGGGAAGATTCCACCTGCATCACTAGAAATGAGTCTTATCGAAAAATTGCCAAAGATTAGGCCTACAACATATGCCATGTGACTTTGTACAGACTGGTTAAGAAAGTTAAAGGCAAGTTTAAAGGGATCAACAGTATCATAGCCGATGTGGCCTTTGATGAACTAGATGCTCAGTTCGTAAATTTTTCCAGTGTTCCCTTTGTCGCGCAGTGTCCCAAAGTGTTCTTGGTTGGCTGATTGATGTATTGGATATAGGCCTAAATGTTGTTCGTTGTCTGCCACGAGCACGTTTCCCGAGAAGGCGGCCGCTTAGACAGAGGGATAGGCTACTAAAGGGATACAGAGGGATACTAAAGGGATACAGAGGGATACTAAAGGAAAAACCTGACTTGGCGATTTTCCACGTTCTTTGTGTTTAACATGCTAGGCTACCATAAAACGATTTTCAATAAAATTTTGCCCCATTGCGGTCTGACCACCATTGCGCGCGTGATTTTGCCAGAGCTTTCAAAACGAGATTTGGCCTGAGCAGTGAAGCATGCGACCGTACAGTTACGTCACTAAAAACTATAGCAATCAGCTAATCGCGCAACAATTGTTACTGCGGGAGATTTGACTATAGGCTATGTATGTATGTAAGCAGTGTTGGGCGCGATAACTCATTTTTCAGTTAAGCGATAATTGATAAACAAAAAATGCCTAAAGCGATAACGATAAATCAAAAAAAAGTTAAGCGATAACGATAAATTATCGCCGATAATGTCCGATAACGATAAATTTTTTTCCTGATTAGCGCTGCCCCATCCCATGCAGCACGAACTGTTTTCATCAACATGACGAAAAATCGAACATAATGTACTGTAAAGGGACAAAACGTTTTGTAAGTTATGCATGAATAGAATCGCAACAGCGGCAGTAGGTATCGAATTTTCAACCTCTTGATCCAGAATCAAACCACTGAGGTAACCGCCGTGCTTATAATTATACCTTCAGATACCAGTTGGATGCTTTTATCAATTGAGTTGCACTGCCGCTTACGTGCAGTAGGAAAAATAATTAAATCAAATGAAAATACCATAAAAAATTCCAAACTTTGTATTTTGCTTTCTGCTTAAAGGGCTGTTTACAGCAAAGTCATCAATAATTGAAAAAATTCCAAAAAACGCAAAATGAAAATTTATCAGTAATCTTAAGCGTTATTGGTAGGCCTAGTAAAAATATGCATACTGTGAAATCCATCAAGCTTGTCAAATTAGTCGTGTTTGTTCAAGAACAATAACATAATTATCGTAATTTACTGATAATTTCAGATAAATTTTTCTGTTTTCTTTGTGAACACCATCATTAAAGCAATGGCAGAACGCTGAGTTGTTGAGATAAGAATTACAATATAGGCACTGTATTATTAGTGGGAATAAAAATATTTGATTGAGCGTTGGCTATGTCGCATAGGTAAATCGTCGTCGTATCCAGGCTTACGCCCGGTGGTTGAAGATTTAGATTAAGTGGGCGGGAAAACAAGGAAGCCAATCTTCATGTCCACCTTCAGGCATGCCTTTAAGTGTCCTGCCCTTTTGATTACCGTTCCAGCGCTCTCACCACTCGGTAATGCAGCATAGGTAAATGAGAAAGGTTATACTGTATTTAGCATAATTTTACCACCCACCTCGATACGCAACTGTATGCTCATGAGCGGTGTCGAACCGGCGCCCTTTCGAATGCCGTTCCAGCGCTCTCACCACTCGGCTATGCAGCATAGGTAAATGAAAAAGGTTATACTGTATTTAGCATAATTTTATCACGCAACTCGATGTGCCTATTGTCATGCAAAAAGTGTGATGTCGGTCTGCATGTCAAATGCTTCAAGCAATATCATATTCTGCAATGACTTGTTTCAGTGATGGTGGTGCGAAAGACCATGTTTCCGATGTAAAAGCGGCCTCGTATTGCGACACTTTCATAAACCACTTGCCAATTTCTGTCGCTTTGCTTCAAAGGAATCTGTACCGCCTGTGCGCTTACATTTTAATTGTAAAATTCACTCGCGATTGCTGATTGCAGCAAAACAACAAGAGACTTGTTGCATGCATTTCATTGCATTGCAATTTGCAACTCTAAAAATTATTGTATTGTCAGGGCCGTCGCTGCAGGGGGGGGGCGTGCCCCTCCCATGACAACGACCTGTGCACACACACTTCAGGCACTGAAGAACTGGTTTTAATTTTAGTTTCATGAACTAGGTGGCTAGTAAAAATATTACTTTTCATGGTCTTTTCACTTATGTGCTGATCAGAAATAAAATTTATCGGCGATAATCAAATATTGTCTTTGGCGATAACGATAAACGATAACTGAAAAAATAATTAAGCGATAACGATAAGCCATAAAAATTTATCGCCGATAAATTATCACCGATAATGCCCATCACTGTATGTAGGTGTTACAGACGGTTGTTCGCCTGGTCAAACGTCATGTAGAAACCGTTCGGGTCTACTTAATATTACGTCATGGAAATTCCTAAAACATGAGCCAAAATTGCACCATCGTCCGTAAGACTCGTGTCAGACCGGTTTAAACCTGTTTCAGTTTGAGACCTGTTTGGACATGAAATATTGCGTCACGAACTGCTCTCGTGCCTTTGAGTTATCACAAATTTTTTTGATTCATTCTCGAAGTTGTTTGTTGGAAGTCGGTCGCACATTTTAACTGGTTTATTTGGTGCTTGCTAGCTGGACAAATTCTCCGTCTTTTATCCAAGTAATCTGTATCGTAGTGACAGTTTTAGAGGTGTACGGCGTTGCACCAGTCATTTCGATAGCCGCGGGCTAATTTTACTGGAATACACTTTGAATAGACGTTTCGAAGGTGTGTTTATTTTTCGGTCATTACGTACAGACAAACGGATCCGGGAACTTTATGTTACAATTTTCCCACGAAGAATTATGGTTTACCGCTGTGACCATAAAAAATAAAAGACGAGTTCTTGTCGGTTGGTAGGTCAAGAAGAAATTAAAACATAAAAAATAAAAGACGAGTTCTTGTCAGTTGGTAGGTCAAGAAGAAATTAAAGCAAGAAAAATAAAAAAACGATTTTGTTAGCTGGTAGGCCAAGAAGCACTTGAAGGCATAAAAATAAACGACGTGTTTGTTGTCAGCTAGTGCAGAAGAACTACTTAGAAGTACAAGAAATAATAAAAGAAGATTTGTTGGTTGGTAGTCTACACTCTTACAGAAGCAAAGAAAAGTAAAGACAATTCTTCTCAGTTTGGTACAGAAGAAAAATAACTTTGACATTCATTGGCAAGAAAGAAGATTAAAAGACAATCCATCTGTGCTTGTAGATTCAAGTGGAAGAATCCAAGCAAGTTTTGTGGACTTTAGGACTTCATACCCGTACAGCTACGGTATCGTGCATTTAAATTCTTTTTTGTATTTTTACGGTCTTGGCAGTTAAGTTTTTTATAACTACTTTAGCCTAATAAATTTGTGTGTTTGTGTAACTTAATTTTTTTTAATTGTTAAATTTAGCCTCAACATTTAATATGTCTACACTCGGTGGCGACAAGGACTCGACCGCCGTAGACTCGACTGAGTTTAAGCCTGATGATGTTCTTTGCGGTCGGGCAGGCCATTCTGGGGAGGGACCCAATAACGATGAGGCTAAGTCAGTTCGAGAGGCCCGGCATCTTAGACGGGATATTTTGACTCAAATTGGGGAACTTTCTGTAGCCCTAGGTTCTTTGAGTGATAAGCAGGAACTGTTAATTTTTCGATCTAAGTTATCTAATTTAGAAGAGGAATTGCTGCATTTCCATGCTCTTTTGACTAAAATCTTTAACTCTGCAATCTTGGCAGAACTTCGTGATAGGGTAGATCCCGAATTTAACTCTTTAAAACATAACTTCGAACAAAAAGAAAGTGAGTTCTCAGATAGGTTGGATGCTGACATACATCCTGAGGATAGCGCCTCAAACGTAAGCACTAGGATGTCTGAGAGCTCGTCACGGATAGTTACACAAATTAACCTACAGTTAAAACGAGAGGAGCTCCAGATACAAGCTGAGGCCGAAGCGAGAGCTGAGGCCATACGAGCTGAGGCTGCCGCGAGAGCTGCAGAGGCCGCCGCGAAAGCCGAAGCGAGAGCTGCTGAGTTCGCACTCAAAGACGCTCAGTTGAGGGCTGAACAACGAAAAGAGGTAGTTTTAGCTGAATATCGATCAGAGGCGGGCTCCCGGCGTAGCTCTAAGAAGAGCTCTTCTAGGCATTCCAGAAATGAACATCAATCGCAGTTTAATTTACATAACCTTTTCCAAACGCCCGTTCAACCTGTGAGTGGACCAGGGCAATCCACACGTTTTCCAGCTGTTTCAGGAGGTCTTGGGGCCGCGGCTAAGGGTCTTCCGAATGCTGTAGAGCCAAGGTCTGTGAATTACAACCGAATTCCTCCCCCAGAGCGTACAGGTCACGGGGCCGCCATTAGCAGTAATGCTTTGCCCCCTTCACAGTTTTCTGCGCCGCTAGGTTTTGATCGCCCAGCTACACGTAATTTGGGTGGTTGTGAGAGGCGTATCGCGTCTCCTGATTTTAACGTGTGTGAGGATCGTGATCGGGCTGTGCATGTGACTGAGCCCACTCAGCCCCTTAAGGGATATAGCTTGTCTTCTCCCGCTAAATCGAGTTCTCAACAGCAGGATTGCTTTTTTGAATACCAAAATAGTAGGACGTTTTTCGATAAGGCGGCCTTGATTGGTTACGATGGTAATAATATGCCATTTATCTTCTTTAAAAATCGTGTTACGGCCTTAATGGCAGCTTCGCCCTTTAAGGGGACTCGTTTGACTTTGTTACAAGCAGCTTGTGTTAGGACAGCTGCGCAAACGATTGCTAATTTGGTTTCTGACACCCCTGGCTTGTCAGAAGAAGACAGGATAGAAATGTCGTTAGCTCGCTTGTCCCAGCGTTTTGGGGTTCGTGGAGGTCTTTTTGCAGAACCGGAAATTAGAAAGTATCGCTATGGTAGCAAATTGACTTCGATCTCTTCCAGTGATCTGAAAGAGTTTAAAGATGAATTGTCGCAGTGTTTGCTTTATGCGCAAGCTTATGGTCAGCGTGATAAATTAGAAGGACGTTTTGTTTTGGATTTGGCTAAGCGACTCCCGTTTGACGCTAAGCAGCGTTATCTTGACTTTTTAGGTGATCAGTATGGTGGCACTGATGAGCCTACCTTTCAGAGTTTGTTTGAATTTGTAGTACGGGAGGAAACGCGTAAGTCGACTGATTTTAGCATTATGCTAATGGGCGATTCTGGTGAGTCGCAGCAATTTAAAAAGTTTGGCAAAGGAAAATTGCCTTCATGTCCGGTTAGGCAGACGTCCGTAAAACCCCATGATGATGTGATGTCAGGGAGTTCGCAGTACTCGACTGTTGTTGGCGCACCGCGCGGTGGTGAAGCCAGACGTAAAAACCTACAGGCATGCATTTGTTGTTCGTCACGTGGTCAAGTTGAATATCATTTTTTGTCTAATTGTAAAGAATTTTTGCGCTTGACACCTAAAGATCGGAGAGATGTCATTGTGAAAGCTGGCAAATGCTTGAATTGTTTGCGCCAGCATATGGTTAGGGATTGCGTTCATGCAAATAACTGTCGTAAGTGTGGGCCTAACAACGATAGGAAACACTATTTTCTTCTGCATGATTTTTATGTGACGTCACGTGATTCTCTGGATTCGGTTGGGAAAGATGATGCTCGTGCCACAGTTCCTGTGCGTAATGTTAAGATTGGAAATGTTAAAGCAGCCTTTAACCGCGTTACTGCTGCTCGTGTTTTGAATCCAATGACTGGCAAATCGAAGTTGGTGTATTGTCAGCATGATCCTGGTTCGCAGTTGACGTTTGTTTCGAGTGATTTGGTGTGTGAACTTGATCTTAAACCGTACGATAAAGCGTCGTTTAAAATGGATACCCTGGCTGGTCAGAAAGCTACTTGTGCTGACCTTGTCAAACTCAACATCCAGTCGTTATAGAGACAGATGAACTGTTTTGTGATATAACTTCGGTGGTTAACCCAGCTTGGGCTGACGATTTTAAAACTTTACCGCATAAACAAGATTTAAATGGTTTCCGTCATTTTCATGACGTGAATATGTTTCATTTGAATGATTGTAGTACTGTAGATGTACTGATTGGCAACGACAACGCTTATTTGATGTGTGCAAAAAAAGAGCGTGTTGGTGAAAATCGTAGTGAACCACATGCTTTGCTCACTCCTCTCGGTTGGTTGGCTTGTGGTGGTAAGTCACCCTTAGATGAAAGCGTTGCAAATGTGTGCAGAGTGCAGACGTCTTCAGAGTCGGATGTCATCTCTGGCTTTCAGCGTAAAATTGAGTCTCGTGATATGGAAATAGCAGACCTGAATAAAGTCATTCAGGATTTGACGTTGCAAAATGAAACCTGTGAATTGTCTCGCAATGATAATTTGGCTAGAGAACTTGTCGAACCGAATATTGAGTTGAAAGATGGTCGATTTGAGATACCTGTTCCGTTGAAGGAAGATATTGATCTACCTAACAATTTTGTGTTGGCGTCAGATAGAGCTGCTGCTTTAAGAAAGAAAGCTTTAAAACAACCTGAACTTCGTGATTTCCTTACTGACACCATGAAAGATCTTAAATCAAATGGCTATATTGAGCGTACTGGTGAAGCAGGAAATGTCAAGGGATTTGAATGGTATTTACGGTAGCCACTTTAACAAGTCAAAATTCTGCCACTGAAATTGATTAGAATGAAACCGCCAACCAATCATAAGCTACGGTTTAAGTGACGTAAAAAATGGCGAAAAGAAGATGATAGAAAGCAAATTAAGTGATGGATTTTTTGTCAGCTGGTTGGCTTAAGGGTTAGGGTTAAGGCTAGAAAGTAGTCATTTCATTGACGCGGGTTCGATTCCCACTACTGCTATTGCTCTTTTTCTTCTTTAATTACCAAATAAAGTTCAAAACAAGCATTAACGCTTTGGATGAGTGCTAGAAGGTTCACAATTGGACGGCAGCCTCTTATAACATGTTCTGATTGGTTGGCGGTTGCATTCTAGTCAATTTCAGTGGCAGAATTTCGACTTGTTAAAGTGGCTACCGGTATTTACCATACTTTGTTACGTCACAATTAAAAAAGCGCATTGTTTACGATGGCAAGTCTGAATTTCGAGGAACTTGTGTTAATGATGTAATGTTTTCGGGTCCTGACTTGTTAAACCCTCTGGTAGATGTCTTGGCTAGATTTCGGCTTGGTAGATTTGGTCTCATGGCTGATGTGACTAAATGCTTCTTTCAAATAAAGTTACCTGAGTCGTAAAGGGATTTGTTTCGTATATTGTGGTTTGAAGATGATGACCTTGAAAATGGTAGGATGGTACCATTTCGTTTTTGTGTACACCCTTGGGGAATAAAGAGTAGCCCGTATATCGCTTGCTTGGCTATAAAGAAAATGATCGAGCAGAATCCCAGCAGTGCTGGTGAATTGACTCTCTGCAATATTGCACATAATATGTACATGGATGATTTTATATTTTCGGCTGATAGCTTAGAGGAAGCTCAGCAAATCACTCATGAATCAATTGCTTTGTTTGATAGCCGTGGGTTTAAACTTGATAAGTGGAGTGCTAACAAGGAGGCTATGATTGTCTTGTCAAATTTGGATAATGAGATGCTTTCACCTTTGATTCGTGACATTGACTTTCAGACTGAAAATATGACTTTGCCATCAGTGAAGACATTGGGTTGTGTGTGGAAAACCGAGTCTGACGAGATGCGTATCGCATGTTCCTTAAAGCCCTTAGCTAAACACACGCGCCGAAGTATGCTCAGTCAGCTTGGACAAAATTTTGATCCGCTAGGCTTTGGAGCGCCATTTTTTCTAAAAGCACGCCTTATACTTCAGCAATTAGCGATAGACAAGTTTGATTGGGACACCGAGGTCCCTGATAGCTTTGTTAAAGAATGGGAGTCGTGGCTTCGCTCTTTGGACCTGCTTAAGGATTTTTCGTTACCGAGATGGTATTTTGCAAACTCTGGTGTGTGCAGTCCGGATGATATTGTTTCATATCAATTGCATGGGTTTAGTGATGCTTCGAATCAAGCTTTCTCTTCTGTTGTTTACTTACGTAGACTGGTTAACGGAGTTCCGAGTGTGTCTTTCGTTCTGGGTAAATCTACCATTGTTGTAAAAAATCAGTTTTCTTGGCCGATAGCTAGGAAAGAGCTTGTTGCCGCTTTGAATACAGCAAGACTCGTGAAGCAGGCCTACGAGGCATTGAAGATGCCCGACTGCCTTAAGTATTTTTGGTGTGATTCTCGTACTGTGTTGCAGTGGGTTAAAAACCCTGATTTACGTTTGAATAAGTTTATTACGCGTCGAGTTGAGCATATTTTATTGTTGTCTGGAGCCCAGGATTGGCGTTTTTGCCCTACCGATATGAACCCAGCTGATGTTGGCACAAGGCCAAATCTTATTACAAAGAAAGAATTTCGAGAGTTGTGGTTAAATGGTTCTAGTCTTCTCTACCAGTGTGAGGAAATTCCATCTGTAGAAAATGCCACTCCAGTACCTGTCCATAGCCTATATCTTCGTGACGAAGAGGAGTCGCTTGACGTTGGACAGGGTGGTCTTCACAGATTGATCGAGGCCGCACCTTCTTTGTATGTTATGAAAAAGAGAATCGCTTATTTGGTTGCTTTTGTTGAATTTTTGTGCTGTAAAACGAGAAAGCGTAGCTTTGTGAAGCCAAAACTGGATGCATCTTATCTTAACAGTGCTTCAGAGTTGGCTGTGAAGTTTGTTCAGAAGAGCGTGTATGGCGATGTGGTACATTTAATGACCAAACGATCGCCGGATGCCCTTGAGGAAGTGATAAAGCGAGGTAGTGTTGGCGCTTCGCAACGTGAGAAGGAACGCTTCAAAGAATTACGTTCACTTAAAAAGTACAGACCTTGTGTAGATGACGCTGGTGTAATCCGCATTGAAGGGCGCTTAAGTAATTCTCCCGAGATCTCTCTTGAAGCAAAGCATCCGATTGTTTTGCCTTCGAAGCACCCCTTCACTAGGCTTGTTGTACTGTCGCATCATAATGGAAATGCGCACTGTGGAGTACAGCACACTTTGTTGTCTACGCGACAGAAGTTTTGGATCAGTTCAGTTCAGTTGTTTTTTTATTTCTGACCATCATATCAAAACAATACACATCAACATAGCAAAGGTCAAGAAAAAGGTAGAAGCGACAAAACGCGAACGTTAAAACGTGCTTGTGATCGAAGTAAGTTATTGAGTTGAAAAAAATTTGGCACGGTCGCAACACCTTCAGAAAAATTTATGATATAAAGGGAAAAAAAAAAAAAAAAATGTTACAAAACAAATAAACATATATAGGCTATAACTTTATTAGCCTACATAACTTTAGCTGATATATTGAAGATTTGTATGGACAGTTGCTATGAAGATCGGCCATGGTGCGTTATCAAGAGTGCTGATGGTCGTAAGGGGAACACGTCTTGATGCGTTTAGCTCATAGCAAAGAGGTATCTTAATGATTGTGGTGTATGTGCGATTGAGAAAGCTCGGCCTATAAGGCAGCTCATGTCTGATTTACCTTTGTCTCGCACAACTGCCCATAGGAAACCCTTTTTTGATTGCGGCTTAGACTATCTTGGACCTTTAACTTTTGTTGAAGGTAGAAGTCACAAAAAAGCTTGGGGACTCTTGTTCACATGTATGGCATCTCGCGCTATTCATATTGAGCTGGTTACGTCATTGTCGCTGAGTGATTTTTTACTTGCCTTTACAAGGTTTACAGATTTACGTGGGCAGGTTAATGCTATCTATTCCGACAATGGAAGTACCTTTCAGGCAGCATCTAAGAAGTTACCCGAGTTGATAGGATCAGCTGAATTTCACAACGCCCTGAGACAGAGAGAGATAAACTGGCAATTTATACCTCCGTATGCTCCGGCGCAAGGTGGCGCCTGGGAGGCAATGGTTAAACAATTTAAAATTGCATTTTTTCACATTTTGGACTCTTCAATTCGTAAGCCCAATTTTATTGAACTGCTTACGTACACAGGCAGTGCCGTTCGGATCGTGAACGAACGCCCTTTGGTACCTTTGAGTGACGACCCTAGGGATTTTACTGTCATCACCCCTGCCTCACTTTTGACCCCATACTTAGACCCATACTGTGCTGTTGGGCAACCACATGATCGTGACCAATTAAGAAGGGATTATCGGTTCAATTTGTCACTTTCTCAGCAGTTTTGGAGTAAATGGATCGATTTTTACTTGCCAGGTCTTCAGGGCCGGAAAAAATGGCTAAAAATGGCCGAGAATTTGGAGCCTGGTCAACTTGTAGTGGTAGGTTCTCTCCAGGACATTGGTAAACGTGGGAAGTATCAACTTGGGAGGGTGCATGAGGTAGTTCCACAAATTAGGAAAGGGAAGCCTGTGGTTCGTAGAGCTAAAGTTGCCGTCTGCAACTATGATGAGAGTACGGGGAAAGTGAAAGTAGACTGTGTGTTGAGGGATATTTCGTGCCTCGCCCCCGTAAAGAACACCTAAGTGTTAGGGTTTGAGCCTGGTTTTGTCTGCGGTGGCCGACACTTGTCTGAGCCCAGAACAGTCGGTTATTATCGCAACCATGGTATATAGCGTCATTTTTTGCGTGTACCTAATACCTATGGTACCAATTTCATGTATAGTCGTGTTTATTCTTATTGCTGTTCATTCTTTGCATGCCCTTTGTATTTGCGTATTAACTTAAACGTGAGTGATTCAAACAATTTGTGTATCATGTGTTTTTATTCATTGGCTCACAATTGTCGTCAATTCTTTTTTAGTTATGCCATGTCAGACTGTCATAACTAGGGGTCGCAATGTTACAGACGGTTGTTCGCCTGGTCAAACGTCATGTAGAAACCGTTCGGGTCTACTGAATATTACGTCATGGAAATTCCTAAAACATGAGCCAAAATTGCACCATCGTCCGTAAGACTCGTGTCAGACCGGTTTAAACCTGTTTCAGTTTGAGACCTGTTTGGACATGAAATATTGCGTCACGAACTGCTCTCGTGCCTTTGAGTTATCACAAATTTTTCTGATTCATTCTCGAAGTTGTTTGTTGGAAGTCGGTCGCACATTTTAACTGGTTTATTTGGTGCTTGCTAGCTGGACAAATTCTCCGTCTTTTATCCAAGTAATCTGTATCGTAGTGACAGTTTTAGAGGTGTACGGCGTTGCACCAGTCATTTCGATAGCCGCGGGCTAATTTTACTGGAATACACTTTGAATAGACGTTTCGAAGGTGTGTTTATTTTTCGGTCATTACGTACAGACAAACGGATCCGGGAACTTTATGTTACAATTTTCCCACGAAGAATTATGGTTTACCGCTGTGACCAGTAGGCTACATCAAAACAACACATTTCAACATCAAAACATCAGACAGTTTGCTCAAAACATCAGATGTGGTAACGTGGCATTTGTTATTGCTGTCTTTAGTGACGTATTCTCGAACAGTGTTTGCACTTTTTGGTCATTTTGAAAAAAATGAAAATAAATGAAACATTGGACTTTGGGCCTTACCAGCGCCATTGAAAACAAATTTTTTTTGAAATGTATTCTTGAATGTTCAGTTTACTCATTTTAATGCTTAATTCCGTTTGAAATTTTCATTTAGTAGCCTATGCCTTTAACTAGCCTACCTAAGATGGTAGGCACTTTAACATGCAGATATCCAATCCACCACGAACCAATCAGATGTTACGTTGTCTGTCCAATTGTGACCATTCCAGCATTCAGACAGAGACTTGATTATTACTTTGAACTTTGTTCGGTAATTACAGAAGAAAAAAGAGCTATAGCAGTGGTGAGAATCAAACCCCCGTCAATGAAATGACTAGTCTACCACCGCCCTAACCCTCTGCGCCAAGCCAACCGATGGCAAAGCAATGACTTAATTTAGCTAGAATTTGCGTTTTTCCTTTGTTCTTTCTAAACGCAACCTTGATGACGTCACGAACGGCGTAGCTTATGATTGGTTCGTGCTGGATTGGATATCTGCATGTTAAAGTGCCTACCACCTAAGATGGTAGCCACTTTAACAAGTCGAAATTCTGCCACTGAAATTGACTAGAATGAAACCGCCAACCAATCATAAGCTACGGTTCAAGTGACGTAAAAAATGGCGAAAAGAAGATCATAGAAAGCAAATTAAGTGATGGATTTTTTGTCAGCTGGTTGGCTAAGGGGTTAGGGATAGAAAGTAATAATTTCATTGACGCGTGTTCGATTCTCACCACTGCTATTGCTCTTTTTCTTCTGTAATTACCAAATAAAGTTCAAAACAAGCATTAACTCTCTGGGTGAGTGCTAGAAGGGTCACAATTGGACGGTAGCCTCTTATAACACTTTCTGATTGGTTGGCGCTTGCATTGTAGTCAATTTCAGTGGCAGAATTTCGACTTGTTAAAGTGGCTACCACCTAAGATAGCTTACTGATTGTAAGAAAAAACATTGAACACCTGTAGGCCTATGTCTTTCGAGCGTATTCGAACAGTTGTAGACCGGGAGAAAACTGGGTCAGGTGTGAAAAGTGCCATGGTTGGTCGCATTCTCAATGTACCGAGGGATCGCCAAAGTATTATTGTCACCTTTGTGAGGAGTAAAGGAAAAATGTGAATTTTTGAAATGCCTATTATATTGAGTGCAGTTTTGCTTCAGTGTGTAGGCCTACCTTCTGGTGAACATTTTCTGACCTTGAGGAGTGAATAAACCAGTGGTTCCCAACCAGGGGTTCGCGGGCCCCTTGGAGGTCCTTGAGAAAGCATATGGGGGTCCGTGATTACCTTGATGAATTTTAGAAAAAAAATTGTTCTATATGCACGGATAGAGCACCAGTTATGCTCGGGAACAAATCCGGATTTGCTGCTTCAGTAAAAAACGAAGCTCCTCGCGTGGTTGTTACCCATTGCTTCTTGCACAGGTAGGCCTACGCCTTAGCAACTAAAACTTTACCAGCAAGTCTCAAAGAATTTCTGACGAATTGCGTAAAAGTTGTTAATTTCATCAAAAGCAGAGCTCTGTAAACCACCGTACTTTTAAAGCGCTCTGTCAAGAAGTAGGGTCAGATTAGGAAGTAGGCTACTATTGTATCATTCTGAGGTACCGTACGTTGGTTATGTAGAGAAGAAGTTAACGACTGCAGCAGCTAAAAAATGAGGTATCAACTCTTTTGAAAGCAAAAGGAAACTCCTCTCAAAATTGTTTTAGAGTAAAAGTTTTCTATGCGGCATGGCCTACTTAGCCAATACTTTCGGTCATATTAACAATGTTAATCGTGGCATTCAAGGACCAGGTGTGACAATAATTGATGCAGCTGAAAAACTGAAAGCGTTTTTAGCCAAGTTGCCGGTTTGAAAACGTAGATTGGAAGCAAGTAGCCTAATTACGCTAACTTTCCAATGTTAGAAGGTCTTATTATGATGGATGAAACTCAAAGAGAATGTACTCTTTTGATCTCTATGAGAGAAAAATTTTGCGCACACTTGAAACCCTGCAAATCTCATTTCAACCTTATTTTAATTTAGAAAACCTGCCGAACGAAGTTGAAACATGGATTTGAAATCCTTTACTTTTTGACTTGAACAACATTAGCGATGACGATCTCAGTAAAGATGACCTAATTGATTTGAGATCAAAAGAGTTATTACGCATTGAATTTCATTCAAAAACCGTGGAAGAATTTTGGTGCTCACAACTGCAAACCTACCCATTCTTGGCAAAGCAAGCGATTATTGTTTTGTTACCATTCATAACCACTTACCTTTGCGAGGCAGGATTCTCAGTTCTTGTTACCATAAAAACTAAACATCGAAATCGCCTGGACGTTGAAGATGACATGCGTATTGCATTGTCAAAAACTCAAGCACAGTTTAGTCGTTTAGTTCAGGAAAGGCAACAACATCCCTCTCATTAAATTTGCTTACGTTGAAAAAGTTTCGGCATGGCACTTTGGGTCACCTTAATATTCAAATACTGCTGACATTTCTTGAACAATTCATTCATTTTCTTATTTGAGCAACTGTTTAACCTGATATTTGCCGCAGGAGTCATAGCGGCAATGCAATATGACACAGTACAGTAGTTGAGTAGCATAATTATTACAATAGTCTATAGTATGTTAATTGAGTTTTAGGAAAAATTTAGATAGGGGTCCGCAGAATTAATAATTTGTCTAAAGGGGTCCGTGACAACAAAAAGGTTGGGAACCACTGGATAAACCTTTTTTGAGCAAAAGTGAATGTTCAGTAAAGTGTTTGCTATTTATTAGCAGCAAAAATATTCTGTTACAACTTGCCTCTGCCTGTATTACAACTTGCCCCAGATCCGGGGCAAGTTGTAACGCTCAATTGAAGTTTTTCTAGGCCAATTTTCTCAAAATTCTTAATACATATCACAGGGCTTTAGGTGGAATTATATGCGTAAATAGTCCACCTATACAACTAATCTCCAAAAAATTCGCTCAGACTTGTTTTTACAGACATATAATAAATAATTCAAAAAATGTTACAACTAGCCCCGGTCTCCCCTACAGCCTCTTATTTGCACAAGAAATGTGCCGCAAAATTTTCATTTGGCACACCCGTATTGATGTATTGTAGGCTATTGCATGATGATCAAACTGTAGTACGAAATGCATTTAACCAACTGCATCCTGCCAATTGGGCAGCCACCAAAATATGTCTCTTATACTTTTGTGAAACTGCCCAAATCAAAACGCAAAATTTGCTATAGGCACATAGCTAATTTTATTAATTTTCACAAATGCATCGTGTTGATTTGGGCAGCTGAAAGTATGAAATTATTTGATGAAACTGATTAGTCTGTTTATGCAACTGCCCAAATTAGCATGAGGCAGTTTCCCCAAAATGAACAAATTCATTAATTTTTCCCATTTACATAACATAGTATCGTTTAGATTAGGGCAACAAAAAAATATGAAATTATCTGATCATAGTCTTTTTATAAAACTGCCCAAATTGGCATGATGTAGTTGCCTCGGCATCAAAATTTACAAAGTCTTTAATTTTTTTCATAATATCCATAAATGCATCATCTTAATTTGGGCAACTACAAAATATGAATTTATTTAAATCTGGTGAACTGAATACGTTTATAAAACAATTCGGGTGGAGAGGCTACCTACTTTTTCAACCATAAACGGACATAGCTATAAGCAACATCACAACACTTAACAAAAAAATGTTATACCTGTTAAATGTAATGTTAATGTTGTGATGTTGCTTAGCTTTGTTTGGTTACTTTTATAAAACTACCCAAATTAAAATGATGCAGTTGCCCCCCCCCAAAAAAAAATATATATATATAAATGTTTAGTTTGTTTATGCAACTGTGTCATGTTAATTTTACCAACATTTAAAATGCTACTGCAGTGCTACTGCTATAATCTCAAACCAATCATGATATATTCATTTATTTCAAAGCTTTCCAAACTCGAAACCTGCCATGCAAGCTAGCAAAATATTTGCTTTGCAAGATCTTGTGTGAAACATGGCAGCTTCACTTTTTTTCATTAATATTTTCT
Source organism: Aplidium turbinatum (assembly GCF_918807975.1). Lineage (NCBI taxonomy): Eukaryota > Metazoa > Chordata > Ascidiacea > Aplousobranchia > Polyclinidae > Aplidium > Aplidium turbinatum. The sequence goes on from NC_137482.1 coordinate 25,639,236, forward strand.
GTTCTGTGGAGAAAGAATCAGTTGTTTGCATTAACTTGACCTGCTTTTTCTGGTTGCAAAAAAATGTTGGCAAGCTGCATGCATGGAAAGTGTTTCTTGTGATGATGTAGAAAGCATATTTTTATAGTTTTTAGCTCAAGCATTCAACAGTTACTGCTGCACAATGGCATGCATTGGTTATGTGTACTATAGGCTACTATAGTTTACTGCAGATGTATAGCCCTTGTTCTGACGTCAGCAGTTACATTATCAATACAAAGATAATTACATATAGGGGAGATAGCCCAACAGTGCCCAGTTTTTCTGAATATTTGAAATTTTTCCTCAAAAGCTTTTCAATAACATTGATTTTTCTACGCTATGCCTTAGTACTATCTTTATGCTATTGATAGTTTAGTGTCACATCTACGATAAGCAGTATTTGCATAATGGCAATATAAAAATGCTTAAAAAAAGTGGGCACTGTAGGTCACGAATGCCTAACACTGCCCATCTAGGGTTCCCACTGTGCTTACTTATCGGTATTTTTTTTATTGTATTTTACAGCAAGTTTGAATGCCAGTAGCCTATTCTAGCTGTCTTGGTCGTGTAGTTAAAGTGATGCTTTGCTGCATCTTGAAGATATTCACAAAGCTCCCTCTCTTCTTCGTTAGAGAATATTCTGTTAACAGTATGTATAGGCCTAGTTAGGTTGAAAGTTTTCCGGTGCTAAAGTTTCTAACTCCTTGTTGGTGCAGTTTTCTAAATAACGCCTCAGTGTCTACGAGGGATGCCGAATTCTTTGAAAACAGAATTGATAGACTTTCTATTGGTAGCCAACGGACTTCTTCGCAAGCTCTTTTCATGATTTCCGGAGAATGTTTGACCATTTTTCTAATCAAGATCACTTTGCAACAATACGCAATTAAGTTACACGTAGGCTATACACTTATGTAATCAAGGGAGAAAACTGAAAATGGAGAACCGTAAAAACGTTTGATGATGTAGTTTTGATCAAGCTAATATGGACCATCTATCACACCGAGTTGTCAGTTGACAAATTTATTCTGCAAGGTTCCAGTGCCCACCCTAAGCACTGTTGGAACTATCGTTGGTTGGCACCGACACCATTTTGAACAAAACAATCTGTAACTTTTCAATTGCTGCAGTTATGTCTAGCCAAAACGTAACATATAAGACATAGGCTACCCTATTCACAATGACATTGCTAAATATCTGATATAGTTAATGAAGAGTTGATGAGCACGGTTTTCCTTTTTACTTAAAATAATAACAATTTCCTTCAAATTTGACATCCTTTTGCAGCTAGCTGCCTGTCTTTAACTAAGTCTTCAAGTTGTGACTTGGATATCGTTGGTCACGTGGCAATACCTCAAACTCGTTACAGCGTTAAATCAGAATGCATTGCCGCCAAAAATGGAGGTTGAGCACTGTTTGGACACTGGGCACTGTTGGAGGATCTCCCCTACTTTTAAACAAACGATGTAGTTCTTAAAACCGAGCTGGTGATTTGCATTATTATTCTGTACAGTAGGCCTACAGTAAAGTGGTAAATTTCAGTGCATATTTTATTTCGTCGTTGTGTGAGCGTCTGGGGCCGAGAGTCTACCCTTTTACCACCCCAGATTCACGATGTTCCCGGACTACACTGGAAGGCTACTAGAGAGCAGCCAGTCTTTGGTTTCATCATCCATGACACGCAGACCTTCCACTCCGTTAGGTGGCTTGAAGATGGAGCAGTCATTGATGATGTGGTCTGCGGTCTGTTCCTCGGCACCACATTCACAGGAGGAGGAAGAGGCCATTCCTCATTGGTGCATGATTGAGCGGAAAAGCCCGACGCCCGTACGGAGACGGTTGAGGCGCACCCATGCCTGTCTTGGTAGTGTCAGGCCGATGGGGCGTGAGTTGCATCGGGGATGAACAAATGGAGTCTGGTGGCGCTTGACTTCCATTCAGAACTTCATTTATGGTCCGTCCAAGCAGCCGCAGAGATGTCTTGCACATCAGCTTCGTTGATAAGAGGTTGAGCGGCTGGCACGAATGGGTGTCTTGATTTCAGTCGATCAATGTTTACTAATTTCATGGCCACACCTTATGTTTTCGCATTGCCGTTAGGGTTGCCAGATTGGGCGCTTTTACGCCCAATTGGGCTACTTTTGATTTCTCCAGGCGCCAAAAATTCGCGTTGGGCGCACTTTTTTAGTTGGCGCCCAATTGGGCTACTTTTTTTTAAAATATAATATAACTTTTTATGTAAAATTTGTATCATGTTTAAGATGTATACCTAATTCGTAGTTATTTCATTGAGGAGCAGCGTTTTTGGAGGCCTCGGTCAGGCAGGGTTACCAATTTGGTACGTAAAAAGATGCCAATTTTCATAAATGTGCATGTTTATAGGCTTTAACATCTGGCAATCCTGGCAACTTAAGTGATCCAGGCAGTGGTGCCTCTCCTAGTGTTGCATCTAGTGTCTTTTTTTGCTATCTAGTGTTTTTTAGCGATTTACCGCTATGTTGTGTGCATAAGTTTAGACAGTGTTCAAAGTAGCCTTACCTATTTTTTGTTTGACTGCATCGATGTGTTTGTAGTGCTTTTCAAAGTGGACACGAGTTTTTGTCTGGTTACACCTATTGATGACCAAATTTGAGATATTTAGCATAAATACTTTAAAAAATACACACAAATGACTGTGAAGAGTGTTCAAAGTAGACTAAAGTAAGTGGCGTAGCCTACCATGATAGGTTAGGCTTACATTTCGTCAGCTTACATTTGATGAGTGTGGAGTTTTTATGGACTACACTACCTCAGAGATGATTGTGAGTAATCTTGCGTTTTTGACAATAGCCTATATTTGCAAAGGCCAAATTTGGGAAAAATTTGAAAAGTTTCGGAAAATTTTGTTCGCCCCCTCAAAATATTTTACCCTCCTATGGCTATGACTTCAGGGCTCCCACTTTCAAGGAAATTCAGTTCTATTTTGGAATTTTAAGAACTTTTAGCACTCACTGTCACTAACGCCAGTGGCTGTCATTTTATTCAAATCTAGTACGGTACGGTACTTTTCCATGACAAGAGAGTGGCAACAGTGGATCCAGGTTTTCATGAAAATGCAGTGGACATCAGTTCAGTTTGTTTTTATTTCTGACGATCACAACGAAAAACAATAGCCTATATTTCAAACATAGCAAGGGTCTAGAAAAAGGTAGAAGCAACAAAACATGGACGCTATGTGCATGACGCCAAAGCAGGACAATCAGTTATGGCATGGTCGCAACACCTTAATAAAGTTTTTACAAATGTAGAAAGATGAGAAAAGAAAGGCTAGTGAAATTTTTTTTAACAATTTATATTAGTAAAAAAAAAGATAGTTTCTACGTTGATCGACCAAGATGGGTTATCAAAACTGTTATGGTCTTGAAGGGAACACTCTTGATGCGTTAGCTCATCACGAAAAGCAATTAAACCATTTTTTGTGTTGCTTGGTGTGGAACCGGTACTTGTTTGTAGTTATTTTAACAAACAGTTAAGTGAATGCATGGTTGCCAATCTGTCTGAAAGATGTGAAGAACTGGAAAAACACTTATATATAATTTGGGACTGATGATCAAGCGTTCTTGAAGAATTTTGTATAATAGCCTATCTCTTTGCTTGGGCTCCAATTTGGGCTCCATTTTAGAACCCCAAAAAAAATTGGGCTACTTTTTGCATAAGCTTGGGCTCTTTTTTATATTAACCTCTCATCATCATCATCGGCCATGCCTGAATAAGGCGTCGGCTACCGTGAGTCTCCACAACGATCGATTGTCCATACTTCTAATTAGGTTTTCAAAATTTTGGTTTGTCCATGTTGAAAGATTTTTGAAGATTTCCAAACGTGGACGTCCCCGGTGCCTCTGACCAGGAAATCGCCCCATCATTACCGAGTGTTCAATTTCGCGTTTGCGGTAGACATGCCTGATAAATGTCATTTGCCTTTTTTTGATAGTTGTGATGAGGACGCCAGGGGTGCACCCAGAGCGTCTCCACACTTCTTCGTTAGTGATTTTATCCATCCAGTTAATTCCCATCATTCTACGAATGAACCAAATTTCAGCACTGTTGATCTTCTTCTCTATCTTCGGGCATACAGTCCAGGATTCACAGCCATATAGCAGAACTGACCAAATGTACACATGTAAAATTCTTATTCTAGTGTTTAGAGAGATTGAATTAGATTTCAGTATTTTGTCCATTTTGATGAAAGCTTGTTTGGATTGTGCAATTCTTGATTTTACGTCGCTCCAGCATCGACCATTCGAAGTGACCATAGAACCCAGATAGTTGAAACTATTTACTTGTGAGACTGTTGTGTTTTGTATTTTGATAGTGCATACTGGAGTTATTTCTTTTGATGAGATGGTCATGCAGAAGGTTTTTGTTGCATTCAAATTAAGGCCAAGGTTCTCACTTTGCTTGATGACTATGTTGAGTAAATTTTAACTACTAGCAAATAATAAATTAACCTCTGGCAACCCTAATTGCCGTCTGAGGTCCATCACACCAGTTGGAGGATTATTTATGTGTGTACTGTAGGCCTACTGTGTAGCGGTCTATAAAATATATTCAAAAATTGTACAATTAATCATTCAGCAAGTCAGTCTCTTTGTGTGTCTCAAGGCCGTTGCCTTAAGCATCACGCAAGGGTTGCGCTGTTGTTGAACTCGGCCAAGTCTCAAGCCGAGCACTCTGCTTTCAGACCGTGGTTTCATTTAAAAAGATGCTTAATTAGAGTGAGACATCCTAGAATCTAAAGTAAAATGTGCAATCAAGCTGACTGACCCCATTGTTTGTTGTTTACACTAAAATGTGCAAACTTGGGTTTTATTATATTATCATGAGTGTATTTACATTGTCCAATTACAAATATACTCAATTTCAAAATTTCCTTTCAGAGAATGCTGGGTGTAGCCTAATATTAGAAAATTAGGTGGGTTATTTTCTTGCCTGTAATTCTCATTAAAGGATTCTTGTAGGCCTATGTAATGTATTCCTGCAGTAAATACAAGCAACAATACAGCACATTTTGGTAAGTAGGCTACTAATATATTTCCTGTTGCTGATTTTCCTGATATGATTTGTGCAATCATATACAGCTACCGCAAAATGACTTGAGACCTCGATCATTTTCACACGTTTTTAATTGCAATAAGTATTAAACCATTGTGTATTGCATAAAAGGCAATTGTTTCACTCAAATCAATTATGATGTATAATACGTACACAATGGGCTATTAGCAAGACAATGTTACTGTAGAATTGCTTTGGGCATTTTATTAGAATAAAGTAGTGATGAGAATTCAGAGGAAGTTCAGCACCGCCTCCAAAAGGACTTGGATCTTCCGAGCCGTAAAGCTGTCAAAAAGCCTCTTATCAATGAGCGGATGAAAAAACAACGGCTAGCATTTGCCAAGAAATATGCCCATTGGACCACTGAGCAATGGAGAAAAGTAATGTTCTCTGATGAGAACAACTTCCAGGTCTTTAAGATGGGGTCTACTACGGTTCGGCGTCCAAGGTCATCTGATCGTTTTGATCCTCGATATACAGTTCCAACTGTTAACACCCACAGTCAGTCATGGTGTGGGGAAGTTTTTTCTGGAGAGAAGGGAAGGGGAGGCCTGCACTTTCTTCCAAAAAACACAAAAATGAACGCTGATCTCTATATGCAAGTTTTGGAGGAGCATATGCTCAATTTCTTCCACATTCATGGCTCCGAGGTGTTCATGCATGATAGTGCACCCTGCCACAAATCTAAAAAAGTAACAACTTCCTTGAACACCAACAAATAAATGTTCTTGAATGGCCTGGCAACAGCCCAGATTTAAATCCCATCGAAAATTGCTGGCACAAAATGAAGAGAATGGCCGAAAAAAAAACTCCTAACCTGGATACTCTTAAAGAAGAGCTGAAAAAAGTGTGGTGTCTGGAAATGACACCGGATTATTTTAGAAATTTAAGCGACTCTATGCCCAAACGCTTGCAAATGGTTATCAAAAACAAGGGCAATATGACAAAATATTAACAAAAGTGACTATTTTTAATAAAAGCGTTATTACAAATAAACCTGTGTTTTTCTTTAAAAATAAGGTAGGTCTCAAGTCATTTTGCGGTAGCTGTAACTGCAGACAGGCTCCATTGTTGTTTCAACTTCAAGATTTATTAATCAGTGCACTTGGTCTATAGGCTATAGCCTATAGGTCTAATTTTAACCAACAGCCTACCTTACACTTTTTATACAGAATATTTAAGTGGGGTTGTTTTTTATTTGTGGTGTGTAAAACAATATTTGTTACTCCTAGCCTACCTACCATGCCAAAGTGCAGAAGCATCGAGCAATGCACAAGCATGGTATCTTCAAAAATGAATTCAGTTGTTCTATCTTGATTACTTTGGTAAGAAATTCTAGCTAGCTGGTGATCTTGTAATGTTAGTTTTTCACTGTTATCATGCATCGCATAGGCCTACATTATATTTGGGCAATTTCTATAAAAGCGTGCAGATTTGGGCAAATTTATGTTCTGCCCCCCCCCCAAAATGGTTTGGTCTCGTACGGCTATGGTTGATGTGATGGATGAAATTGACGTCGTGATGTTTATACCCAGGTCAAGTCTGGTTCGACGTTAATGGTAGGTAAGCAAGTGTAAAATATCATGTAGATGGGAGTCGCTCAGCTTTAATTACAAGCGATTAGTTCAAGTTCATAGATGAGAACGTCTGCTCACGTTGTCGAGAACTCGACTATGTCATTTTCTTTTTGCAATCTTTCGCATTTCTGGAAATTTGTTTTTATCCAGCTACTGATAAAAGGGAAGGATGTTGCTGTAGGCTTCCATTTCCAACGACCGAGCTTTCTCGAAAGCAGCTTGTAGAACCAGGTTTGGTTCTTGCAATCAGTGGCGGCTCGTCCATAGAAACTGTATCACCCCCTGCACTTTTCACCATTTTATTTTTTTATTTCACGTTCTTTTCTCATTTTCTTTCCTACCGACTAGAAGTTACCTACTTTCTGGATTTTAAAAGGTATGATTTTTCCGAACTGCAAATTCTGCAGTTGCTGGTCTGGTTAGGCTGCTACTGTTACAAGTATACTTTATCGTTTTCAAGCATGATATTAGGTGCATGCCACTGATGCTGTTAGACTATATGACTAGGTTATCATTATTGTTGTCTCTTCATTAAATTGAACCTAGGTTCATTGTTAACTTACGATAACTTAATAAGTTAAGGCCAAAGGTCACATGCTAAAACAGCCTATTTAAATTTGTTAAACATCAGAAATTTAAGTGCTCAAATTGCTTCAGAACACACGAAATACCACTAAAATAAGGTAAACATTTTATGGGGGACATGCGTGCCACCAGACCCCCTAGCTTGGCATCGTGCCTCTTTCACGGATACCTCCGGTTGCAGCATCCTTGTTATAAATAACACGGGCCGCCACTGCTTACAATAATCATCGCTTAAGTTCTGGTGATGTTAATCCGCTGATACAGGCATCAAAAATAGATTTCTCTCTGTGCTGAACCGCAAACACAGCTTCGAAATCTGTTAATGGTGTCCGGGTAAGCCGGTGTCAGGTTTTGAGAAGTTTTTAAACACAAAAATTCTACTCAATGAAAAAACGATGCAGTGGCCAGCAAACAAAAAAGAATGGGTGGGCCTACAGTTATGAGGTTATAAAATCGTGCAAAGAAGGCAAGTGTCCAATGGAGTTCCTGATCGTTGCCCTAAGAAAGAGCATGTTACAAACCTGTGATGTTGTGGTAACATTTTTTTAGGTCTTATATATGTTTTTTTATATTTTAATATTAAGGCTGCCTGACTACCTGGTAAATATTCTATCTAATTCTAACTTATCTTATTTAGCTATCTGACTCCATTAACTATTTTCACACAATTATTACCGGTAGGCCTACTAGAATTATAATTTTAAGTTATCACAAGGTGTTCATACAATATTGTAGGTCTATAACACAATTTGAATTTAAACATTACAGAATAGTGAAATTGCAGAAAAGTGAAACATTATCACAAATTATTACATTCTAATTAAACAATTAATTTAATGTTTTCTCAGCTGAGCTGGTCTGACTGAGCTCTCGCCAAATGCGAACAAATCATTTTATTGTCAGTTCCCTTTTTCTTATTTACTTCGGGAGCAGATTGCATGGAAAATTATAGAAAAATTAGGAATTAAATTTAGGTTAAAGTAGTTCACTTTAGTAAAAGAAAGGGAAACTTATATGACGAAATAATGGATCGCTACAATGTGTTCAAGGATGCTCGATTTGGTGCCAAAACGTTACCAGCAGCAGACCACAAACGCTCGCTTGTGGTGGAACTGGCTGGTATGGGCAACAAAATCTTGAAGAATTTATTGGTGATAGTCTACAAAACTTGAAGGTTGCTCATGGTAGCTCGAAGCTGCAGGTTTTCGTCTGACTCTCTTCAGGAGTTGTCGTCAAAATAAGCCTAAAAGTGGAGAATCATTTAAAATAGAAGGAAATGTAAATTTGGAAAAGAAAAAGAAAATGTAAATTTGGCTGATCAGCACTGGAAGCAATCTTTTAAAAAAAAACTCTCAATCCAATCTTATGCTTCCAAAAGATTTTGTTTATGCCTTAACCCTATCCTAGTAGGCTACGAGCTGTTTTCGTATGCGGAAAGTACGTCACGGGCCATCTTAGCCCCATGCTAATTAATCGCTAATAACCGGAACTATGAAAATCAGAACCAAAATATTTACAAGATAATAGCCATGTGTATTGTTCGTATAGAAATTAAATTTTTACCCAACAAATTTATTGAAATAAATTGTTTGAGATGAAAAAACAGAAAGTCGGTTTTTATTCTAATTTCCCGAAAATAGCTTTAAAATTAAAAGTTTTGAATTATAGCCTAACAGAGTAGGCCTAATGCTAAATTAAACAAAAAATTACTTTTGCTCATAAATATAAGGCATTTTTGGGCGTTATGACATTTCAAAGTAGTTGCACTAACATGTAGAATTTTGATGCGAATTCTACGTTAAAGAATATCTTTCTCACTGGCGCCAAACAGTGGATCGGATTATTATATGCGTCGCTTAGTTAATACGGTTTTGGGACCTACAACAGACAGAGAAACAAGCCAAGTAGATTAAATCTGAACACGGTCTTGAGTTCTGTTAGTTTATTGTGGCAGAAAGGTTGCAAGGTCACAAGTTTACAAGTCGCGAGGTCACGGGGTTGCAGGTCGCAAGTTCGTTTAACGAACTTAGTGCGCAGATATGGGCTACTTCAATCCTAAATAGAGCCGGTGGGGGCAGTTTAGTCGACTCACCGAGGCAGCAGCAGGGCTTGAAGTGATAATATTTGAATGTGATTCTATTTGAAGTGATTCTATTTGAATAAGTTTCAGGGAATGCTGGAGTAGCAGACATTGTATAGGTTCCTGTATTTTTACTGATAATATTATATTAAATAATCCAAAGCTAAAAACAAAAATATATTGAACTGCAACATGACTACTGAGGACAAGGCAAAGATGGATGAGATACTAGAAGGAATGGAAGAGATTATGAAATATCAAAGAGGTATGAGCAAAAGTATGCTAATGTCCAAACCACTGCTGCACACCTTGCTGTTGCTGTGTCTTCATCTTTTACAGATGGACTTTAGCAGGCCCAACACTTGGAGCTGACGGAGCTATCTAAACAAGTTTATGCTCTTCAAGAGCAAGTTTGGGAACTCCAACGCTCCGTATACAGGACAGAGCGCAAGCTAGATGACCTGGAGCAGTATGGGCGAAGCAATTGCCTCATACTTCATGGATGTACTGACAGCCCAAACAAGGGAAGTAATGTTGATTACTCAGAATATGTGGTAAAAAAATTAATCAAGTAGTTAAACCAACTAACTGCCTTACTGTGAGTGACATAGATGCATGGCATCCCTTGCCATCTAAAAAACTCAACAAACCAATAATTATTAAATTTGTTAGAAGGATGACAAGGGACGAAATTTTTTATTCAAAAAGCAAATTAAAAACTGATTCTGATGGTCCTAAACTATCGATCACAGAGTCCTTGACCAAACGACGTCTGTCATTACTTCGTCAAGCGAGAGATGCTTTTGGTTTCAAGGACGTCTGGACATCCAAAGGAATAGTGTGCTGCTTCTGGAATAACAAAAGGCAAGTGATAGATGATTTTTCAGATATTCCAAAAAATTTTAACCATGAGGCATCTTAATCTATTTTCTTAGGCTATAACATTATGCAGTTTTCAATGATCATTTTGAAACTAAACAAAACATATGATATTTACCAATGACAATAAAACCAAACTCAGGAACCTTTTTACTTTATGCATTCTCTTAAACCTTAGCTTAGCTATCTTTTAAGCTTAGCTTTAAACCAACCCTATCTTATATCTTTTTGTTTTTCAATTCCTTGTTTATACATGATAATAAAACCAAAATGTAACTATTGTATAAAAACAATCAGTAAAAATCAAAAATATATTAAGTGTTTAACTTGTCCCATTGAAGTTCATGTCAAATGTTGTAAAAAAAGTGCAAATTATCATGACATACAAAATTGGACATGTACCTTGTGCAGTGACTGGAATCCCCCTTTTGTCCATCTATCCAACACCGAATTAATTACACTGGTTGGAAGCCACAGTGTATCAACAAATCTTACCTTCAAGCCTGATTATTTGAATGATATGTTTGCCAGTACATCTTACACAAATAACAATGGCATAGATGACCTTTTTATGCCTAACATATCTGAAACATATGTAGACTCAACAACTGTCAATAAACTAAAAATGGACTGCTCACTGGGGCCAGTGTTCTCTTCATTATGCATCAATGCTCGGTCTATTCAGGCGTGGATTTATGGGGGGGGGCCCGGGCCCCCCCAAAATTTTGTGAAAAATTGTATGTTTCCGCATCAAATGGTTTGATATGCTTCTAAACAGCTGATATTAGTCCCTCGGCATCACAATTGATGAAAATGGTTGTTTTAATGTTTATTTTCTAGCATATCGTATATGTCGTAGTATCATTGTTCATATCTGTTTAGCTTTTCTTTCTTTTTAATTGATTTTCAAATTTTGTGGCCCCCCCCGAAAAAAACTCTTAGATTCGCGCCTGGGTCTATTGTTAATGTAAAAAATTTCACCAAACTTGAGGCCCTGCTGATGTCTATAAACATCAATCCTGATTTAATTTCTGTAGTCGAAACATGGATTCAGCCTAATTCAAAAGGTCCTTACTTAAACCTACCGGGCTATACATTAATATCAAATGCTCGAAAAAACAGTCGCGGTGGAGGAGTAGGAATATACTTAAAAAGTGATATTATGTATACCAAGCGTGATGACCTAACCATTATGAAAGAAAAAGTATTTGAGTCTATTTTTATTGATATTTTCGTTGGTGATAAACAAGTGACCTGTGGTAGCATTTATCGAGCACTTGCATTGGATGCTAAGTCAAATTTGGAATTTCTTGATCTGCTTTGTGAGTGCATAAATAACATAGGTACATCAAAACAATGCTATGTAATAGAAGATTTTAATTATAATTTATTGGATTATGAAAACATCAATAGGCAATTTTACAGGCTTGATGTTTTCAAATTTTTTTTACCCACTAATTAATCGGAATGGCCCGTTTCGGCTAGTCCGATTGGGCTGATCCGATTCGGCTAGTCCGATTCGGCTATTACCCTTTTCGGCTACAGCCCGATTCGGCTAGTCCGATTTGGCTGATCCGATTCGGCTAGTTCCCTATTGGGCTACAGTCTTTAGCGGTTAGTTCCCTATTCGGCATTTTTTTGAAAATCCAACGATAATCCTTCTGTAATCCAACAAAATCCAACATCGTTTCTTTTGCATTCCGACAAATTTAGCGAAAAATGTTTGAATTATTAAATTTCTTTTATAGTTGAAATTATCGAAGCTTTAGATGAGTGGGGTTTTGACCTAACCATTGAGATCTTAAAACTAAAAAGCGAATTAAATTTATTTTTGAACTATTACTGTTTGCTCAGATGAAATTGACATGTATCATGCGTCGCCGTCTGCATGCAAACTTAGAATATATTAGAATCCTAAACTATTACAAAATTCTAAATCCAACGACGCCTTCTGTTTATTTACAGTAGAGAATTTTGTATTTTGATCTCGAAGCTTTAGATGAGTGGGGTTTAGACCTAACCACTGAGATCATAAATCATATTTATGACACCGGCATAGGCGCCGACTTTTAATTTTGCACGGGGTGGCGGATAGCACAATATGGCAACCTAAAAACTTTCAAACTGCATGTTTTTGTTTTTTTACTAAGCGTGTTTCGTAGATGCAATTGTCTTTTCACACCTGATTTGTAGCTCGATTATTTACAAAGCAACTTTACAACAAATCACAGGAAGTATGTCGTGAATTTTATTGTTACGTTGTCGCTCCGACATTTAACATTTGGCAAAAGTATTTTTGCGAACGGCAGCTCTGTCAATCCAACTGTTAATCAACTGGTCAAGTTGTAACCGTTAAGCTTCAGCTTGATAAACATTTAAAATTAGGATGTGGTTCTATCGCTGTTGCGTCATGGTAGATCACAAGTAGGTTTTTATGCGCCTGAGTGCACTAAACGATCGCTCCGCCTCGCAGGTGGTGGAAGGCAACGATAAGTATATTTTCACAATGCAGACCACGTTTGGAAGCATTAATGATCTTGTTTCATTGCTTGCAAATAGATCAAACAGTTGCGACAGTTGAACGCTTTTTCGGTGGCATCTTTAAGCTGAATAAAACTGGAATGTCGGGGAAAACTTTTACTGGACGACTTTTTGTAATTTTTTCTATGATGTAACAAGCAACTCCTAACTTATGTCAGAACAATAATTCCCTCCTCAAACTTTTACAGGACAACTTTTCGTAATTTTTTCTATGATGTAACAAGCAACTCCTATGTAAAACCAATAAATTCCCGCCTCACAATTTGTCACGCATTGACACGCAATATTACATTATTACTGCATGAAGTAGATAACAAAGTAGAAATTAAAGCAAGAAGTAGATGACAGTACACTCCAATTGAAATCGGAAAATAATTCAAAATGCAAAATCTTGACTAATTGAAAAAGGTTGCTTTCATTATTGGGAATTGGCAGGGGGTGTAGCTTTCCTCGCATAGAATCATGTAAACGTGTAAATTTGCAGAACGTTAAAACTGCTACTTTACTAGGTGCACTTTTTAAATAAAACTCAAAAAGTTTTGAAAATTGCATTTTTTTTAATAAAATTTGAAAATAGATATTCATTTAGGAGGTGGAGCTATAAATCATCGAGGTAATTTTATTTCCAAGTATTTTATAGCTGGCATAATTTATAGCGATATTATGAGCAGTTTAAAATTTTTCAAAAAAGATTTTTGAGGGAGGCAATGGAAAGATCGTATTTTATTGATTAATAAATCCCATTGTAAACCTAACAATTGTAACAATGACTTATGAAAAGTAACAAATAAAACGATCGCAACAACAACAAGGAAAAAACTCGTAGCCACGTGTTGCGTAATCTTCACGTAGCTTGCTTGATGTTACGCGAGTATCATGCTTGTGACAAAAGCAATCATTTTCTTCGCAATACTGTATTGGTTCACCTCTTGCTTTACGTTGACTTGAAGCGAAAACCAATGATCAAAAAAAGATTTAAACGTCCGTTTAAATTACATTTATTTGCAGTAAGTAATGTAACCTAAACGGGGTGGCTGCCATCATGCCATAGAGGTTATGGGGTGGCGTGGCTGGCCACCCCGTAAGTCGGCGCCAGTGGATGCATTAGATATTTGCATTTTTGTAATGATTTTCAAGCGAAACAGAAGTGTTTTGTTAGTTGTTCGAGTGTGTTATTGTTCAAAATACATGTAAAAACTTACATACGAGTTATTAATTAGAGATTAGCATAAATTTGATGCTTTAAAACAAAGTCATATATTATCATATATTTCAAAAAATAAAGTCATATTGTTCAATTTTTTAGGTAAAAAAAATGGCCCTAGTAATAAGTAATAGCACAACGTCACTATCAAAGCAGTTGTAATTATTAGGGTAGGCCAGTCCGTGGTGCATTCCCAGGTCCAACGTCAATGCAGGTGAACAATGGTTGCGATTATTACAATTCAAGTACTTGACATTTCTTGGCACATTTTCTCAAATGATCAAAATATAGTCATCATAACACACATTATTACCTGATTTGTTGCCACACAAGTGTGGATGCGAGCCTTGCATTTCTCATCGCCAGTATTTCTTAAGCCCGTCTGGACTATATTGAGCTAGTTGAAACATGTAGCCATCATGTAGAAAAACCTCACCTTTGCGCTGCGTACTAATCGATTCCTCTGCCATGATCAAGTAACATCAACTGAGAGTCTAACGAAGGAACTAACCAAAGGAATTTCAGGTGATGTAACGCCGAAACCCAGGTTTACTCTAAACTGCCACTTAGGTTTTAACTTCATCTTTTATGGCAATTTTACGCTATTTAGCAACTGTCTTTTTTTCGTTGACACGTTTTGGCTGAGACTTCATCTCATTAACCCCTATTGGTAATCATGAAAACTGTTATTTTCATGTAAAACACATATTTTGAACGAACCCAGACATCAAAACTCGTCATTTTTACATTGATTCAACGTCTGCAGACGTTGAATGAATGTAAAAATGACGGATTTTGTCGTCTGGGAACGCACTCAAAGGTAAACACTGGATAAAATGCAAGAATGCAAAAGATACCATATTGTCGAATTAAAATACAAAATCCTCCAAATAAACAGAAGAACCGGACATACATTTCTCTGTTATCATTTTTAATGTAAAAGTTCCTTTTGTGGTCCCTTTGTCTGGAACAAATAAAAACTGTGCTAAAAACAGAGAGAGACTGTTCACCAGGCATTTTATAATAAAAGTAATTTGCGTTCTTCTGGTGACTATTTACTAGGTTACCTCCTGATGTTAAAGATGATAACTAGCTTTTGTATTTCCGACGTTTCGTCAGTCAGCACGACTGACTTTATCAAGGTGGCTAAAACAGGTTAACACAACCTGTTCAGCAACGATGGCACAACACAAAAACGTACTGATAAAATGAATAAAGTAAGCAGCAAGAATCAGAATTAAAACACGCAACAAGATACCTAGAGGTTAAACTGAATGCAGTGAATGCCTAAAACCAGTAGGCTGCTTTCCAACAGCGTAAATTTATCTATCTATTGGGCCACCGTCAAGAAACATTGAAAAGTCATCAGACAAGACAGAAACCAAGGGAATTGGCAATAACAATGATAGAGAAGACGCACTGAGAATGGAAAAGGTGAAGTTAAAGTTAAAGTAATTTTTTGTACACAGAGGGAAAATTCTGACCATCTTTCTGGTTGAGAGCATGTTGTGCTTTCTGGTTTATGTACCACTTTTCTGTAAATAATCTTTTTGTGTAATCCTTTTCAGTTTTAAGAATGGTAGCGTTGGTCCAAGTAATTTTATGGTCTGAATTTATAGAATGTTTGCAAAGAGCGGAATGCTCCGGACGTTGAAATTTAATAGCTCTTTGGTGCTCGTTGATTCTAGATTTAAGGTCACGTTTTGTCTGTCCAATGTAGATTAAATCACAGTCATGACACGGAACTTGGTAGATCAATCCAGAAACTTCACCTTCTTTCATGGGGTCTTTAGCCGAGGGAAGGTATTTACCTATTGTCAGATAGGGTTTCATCGCAACTTTGATTCCTATGCCATAAAGGATACGCTGAATTTTGTCGGTTACCCCCCTTATGTAAGGAAGACAAGTAAAAGATTTATAAGGAGGAAGCGAAGGTTTCGGTTTGGGTCGCTGTATGCAAGCAAGTTTTCGTGGAAATCCGTTGAGCATTAAAGTATTGTGAATGTTTTTCTTGTGGTGTGAACGTTCAGAATCATCCGTTATGTGAGTGTCCAGTCTGTTGTACAATGTTTTGGCCACTGTGAGTTTTTGATGCTTGGGGTGATGTGAGTTGAACTGCAGGTATCTGTCTGTATGTGTTGGTTTTTTGTGTATGGTAGTGGTTAGTTTTTTGTTGTTGCTATGGCGAACCACTTTAACATCCAAAAATGAAATTTTGCCGTTGACCTCATGTTCTATGGTAAATTGAATGGATGATGAAATGCTGTTAAGGTGCTTGTGAAAATCATTAACTGCAGTTTTTTTGATGATGCAAAACGTGTCGTCAACATATCTAACCCATAATTGTGGAGGAGTGTGAAAGGTGCTGATGGCTTTGCGTTCAACGAATTCCATGAAGATGTTAGCAACAACTGGAGAGATGCAGGAGCCCATCGGCGTACCATAAATTTGGCGATACAACACATCTTTATAACAAAAAACAGTAGATTGAAAACACACTTTTAAAGCTTGAATCACGTCATCTGCACATAATTTTGTATGACTTTCAAGTGAATCGTCTGCCGATAACAGGTTAGATATTAGGTCCAAGGCTTCTGTCAGAGGGACAGAAGTGAAGAGGCTTACAACATCAAACGAAACGAGACAGTCTTCCTGGCTAACGTCAATATCTTTAATTATTTTGACAAACTCCGTGGAATTTTTTATGCAATATTGATGATCGAAGAGTGGAGATAAGATATCAATTAAAAATTTTGATAATTCATAGGTAGGTGAGCCAATAAAGGAGACAATAGGGCGAAGAGGAATGTTAGGTTTGTGAATCTTAGGTAAACCATAAATTCTGGGAGTAACGCCTTTATCACATTTAAGACTGCGATAGGTAAGCATGGTGATTTTTCGTTCAGTGGCTAATCGCCAAACTAATTTCGTAACTGACTTGGCTATGTTCACAACAGGATTAGGTTTCACAGGTAAAATTTTGTAAGTGTTACAGTCATTTAATAGAGTCATTAATTTAAAGTCATAATTCTTACTGTCCATGACGACTGTTGTATTTCCCTTGTCTGCTTTCACAATCTTGATTGATTCATCGGATCGCAGGGCTTTCAACGCTTGCTGGTGTTGTGGAGTCAAGTTGGGTGGGGGAGGTTTGGCTGTTCTTAAAATTTGAGTGATCTTGGATCTGACCATATCAGTAGCTGATGGGTCACTGATGCCTTTTAAACCTTTTTCCGTTGCTGCCACAATGTCCAGTTTTGGGATGGATTTTGGAGACATGGCAAAATTTAGACCGTTTTGCAAAACTTGAGAAGGATTACAGAAGGATTTGTGTTGTGCCATCGTTGCTGAACAGGTTGTGTTAACCTGTTTTAGCCACCTTGATAAAGTCAGTCGTGCTGACTGACGAAACGTCGGAAATACAAAAGCTAGTTATCATCTTTAACATCAGGAGGTAACCTAGTAAATAGTCACCAGAAGAACGCAAATTACTTTTATTAAAAACTGTGCTGTTGAAATTTCCGATTGTAGTTTTGGTCTCAATCTCATCAACATGATTCGGAGTAAGCTGTTTGTTACGTAATTCACAAGGCTAATTGTTCTGTGGAGTGACCATTCTGTTGCTCCGGTTTTTTTTGGTAAAGTTATGAATATAGAACGTACCATATCACTAGGGATGTAACCGGTGTCATAAATATGATTTATGATACTCCACTCATCTAAAGCTTCGAGATCAACTATTGTGGAATAAAATACAAAATTCTCTACTGCAAATAAACAGAAGGCGTCGTTGGATTTAGAATTTTGTAATAGTTGAGGATTCTAATATATTCTAAGTTTGCATGCAGACGGCGATGCATGATACACGTCAATTTTATCTGAGCAAACATTGATAGTTCAAAAATAAATTTAATTCGTTTTTTAGTTTTAAGATCTCAATGGTTAGGTCTAAACCCCACTCATCTAAAGCTTTGATGATTTCAACTATAAAAGAAGCGATATTACAACATTCTCTAAATAAACAGAAGACGTCGTTGTCCATTTTATGTGAGCAAACAGTTAAATTTAATAGTTCAAACATTTTTCGCTAAATTTCATTTCAATTTGTTTTTCTTTGTCGGAATGCAAAAGAAACGATGTTGGATTACAGAAGGATTATGTATATCGTTGGATTTTCAAAAAAATTGCCAAATAGGGAACTAGCCGAATCGGATCAGCCAAATCGGACTAGCCGAATCGGGCTGTAGCCGAAAAGGGTAATAGCCGAATCGGACTAGCCGAATCGGATCAGCCCAATCGGACTAGCCGAATAGTAGCAGACCCCTAATTAATAAACCTACCAGAATAACTGACACCAGTGCAACAGTCTTAGATCAAATATGGTCCAATGTGCAAACAGGTAATGAAACTCGCTGTGGAATTCTAATTAATGCAATCTCAGACCACTTCCCAGTTATGTATTGTACTAACATTGGAAAACCCTCAGTTACATGTCATTAATATACCAGATCATTTAATCTCTCAAACATACAAAATTTCTCAAATGCTCTGGAAAATATGGACATCACTTGTTGCTTAAATCAAACTGATGCTGATGAAGCTTATGAGTCATTCATAGGAGAATATACCAGTCAATTTAATAAGCATTTTTCTTTGCAAAAAACACCTTTAAAAAAGAATAATTCTTGGTTTGATAAAGAACTACTACATCTATTACGAAGAAAAGAACGTTTGTTTAAAAAGTACATATCAAATAAAACTATTCACTCCAAACAGAACTACACCTCTGCAAGAAACTTATACTTCCATACAGTTCAACAAAAAAAGAAGGAATTTTATAAATCTAAATTTGAAAAGCAAAAGTTTAATATGAAAGCTACTTGGCAAACAATCAACAATCTATTAGGTAAATCCCAGTCTAAGACTAACCATGGCATCAAAATAAATGATAGTACAGTCACTGACAGATTAACTATTGCAAATCACTTCAATGATCACTTTTCCTGTGCTGCCCATTCCCTTACAAAAAAAATTCCCAAATCAAACACAATATTTTCAACATATCTTGATTCTCCATGCTCTGAGACAATTTATATTTATCAAACTACTTTAAATGAAATAAACAATATTATTCATGCTATGCCAGCAAAAACTAGCAGTGGCATCGATGAAATACCATCCATAGTTGTAAAGTCAACCCCAAACAACATAGGCTACTGGATGCTTTAACTCATATATTTAACTTATCTTTAACGAGTGGAAAATTCATAAATTCATTTAAGTTGGGGAAGGTGATACCTATCTTTAAAAAGGGTAGCTGCTCAATTGGTTAGCGCGTCACTTCTGGAACGAAGAAACTTCAAGATCAAGTGGCGCTGGTTCGACTCTCGGGGTGTGCGCTTGAGCAACGCACGTTAAGGACTGCTTTCCATTCAGCGGCATCTAATGGATGGAATAGTTCCCCGGCAACAAGACTTCAACAATCGGAAACTTCACTCTGTCAATCTCGGTGACCGGCAGGGCTGGATTTCAGCCGGAGCGCCGCTCCGGAAGCTCAATCAAAAAATTGACTTATCCGGAACGGCGTTCCGGAAGCTCAAATATTTTATACTCTTATTATGCTTTTCCCTGTTCAGTAAAAGTATATCCATAATTCTAGATGGGTCGACCACGTATCTTCGTACCAGTCTTGACGGAAGCGAACCTGTGAATGTATTTGCAGGTCTTGTTGAGCTCGCTAGTCTTACTGCGAGAGGGATCTTTGATTCCCTGAAGAGCTGCCTAAAATCATATGGCATGTCAACAACATATTTACCTTTTTGTTTGATTGGTGTTGTATGTGATGGCGCGGCTGTGATGTTAGGTCGCAAAAATGGTGTAGCAAAATTGCTTCGTGATGAATTTCCAGACATTGTGGTGTGGTATTGTGCAACCATAGATTGGAACTATCGGTTTGTCATGCTGTAAAATCAGTCAGTAAAATCAGTCTCTGCCTTACGGTAATTTGGGCAGAACTTTGCATAAATAGACTAATCAGTTTCATCAAATAATTTCATGTTTTCAGCTGCCCAAATCAACACGACGCATTTGTGAAAATTAATAAAATTAGCTATATAGCAAATTTTGCGTTTTGATTTGGGCAGTTTCACAAAAGTATTAGAGACATACTTTGGTGGCTGCCCAAATTGGCATGATGCAGTTGGTTAAATGCATTTCGTACTACAGTTTGATCACCATGCAATACAATACATCAATACGGGTGTGCCAAATGAAAATTTTGCGGCACATTTCTTGTGCAAATAAGAGGCTGTACTTAGTTTGATAGGTAAAAGATATTAATTTATAGTTTTTCTTAATTCACGCAATTTTGTAGCTTTTCATGTAGCAATTTTTGCCCGAATAATTGCAAAATTTTGCCCGAATTCGCGACGTTTTGAAACAACAGGGGGGCGGCTGCCCCCCTGGCTCGTACGGCTATGTATCTAACTAAAGCATTTGACACCATTGACCATAAAATATTGCTAGCTAAATTATATTTCGGAATAAGAGGCGTGGCCTATGATTGGTTCATGAGTAACCTAAGTAATAGAAAACAAAGAGTGGTTTTCAATGGCACACTATCTTCTAATGTTAACAACATATCTTTGGGTGTCCCACAAGGGTCTATCTTAGGCCCTCTTCTATTCCTGATTTATGTAAATGACTTTCTTAACTGCCTTAAACACGGAACCGCAATTATGTTTGCAGATGACACCACCATTATATATAAAAATAAAACCGTTTCTACTATATTTTTGTTCCTTCCTCGTATGGAGGGTTGGATACAATGCGCCATTGTTCTCGACCATGAGCTGTGCGTACTGCACATTCATAAGTTAATTTTGTCCATTTTGTGATGTTTGTTGTCCAAATCATTCTTGGTCTGCCTTTACCGTTTATCTTCCCTTCTATTAATGATCTTTGTAATGAATTTTGCCTTATTGTGTGTCCGAAATACTTCAATTTTCTTTTTTTGACTGTTTGTAAGAGCATTTTGCTTGAATTGAATTTGGAGAGTACTTCATCGTTAGTGATCTTTTGTTTTCATGAAATTTTTAACATTTGCCTGTATGTCCAGAGTTCGAAGGCATCGCTCCGTTTCTCCATTTTTTGTGACATTGTCCAAGTTTCGGAATTGTATAATAGGGTCGACCAGATATAGCATTTTAATATCCTGAGACGAGTTGATAAATTTAAACGTTGATTGGTTAAAATATTTTTCATTTTTCCAAATGTAGTTCTTGCAATTTCTATCCGTCTAAGAATTTCATGGTCACACCTCCCATCTTCAGTTATTAAATGACCAAGATATGAAAAAGATTTTACTTTTTGTATAATTTCGTTGTCAATTATAATTTGGAGTACTGAAGTGTCTGGTGATTTTGAGATTATCATTGATTTGGTCTTTTTAGCGTTAATTTTCATATTAAATTCTTTACCAATTGAGTTTAACATTGTCCAATATTTCTTGAAGATCTTCTTGTGATTCAGCCAACAGAACAGTATCATCAGCACTGTATCATCTACTGTATATGATACGCAGTGGCGGCTCGTGCCTTTTGCTCATGGGGGTGCTGCAAATAATGTTGTTAAGTGTGACGTCATAGAGTGGCAGAAACGGACGAGCGCCGAAGGCGCAAGCCTCCTAGGGGGGCCTGGGGGCATGCTCCCCCAGAAAATTTTGCACTTTTATATGCTCTAAAATGCCATTCCTGGTGTTTTCAGGACAAAAAATAAAAATTTGAAGCAGTTGAAAATGGGGATTTTTAGAACTTTGAAACAAAAACTTGTTTTTTCTTAAAATGAAAAACCTGACTTGGCGATTATACAGCACTTGCACTCAGAACACTTGCACATAATCTTCCTGAAAGCAGATAATCAATACCATGATTGGTTTGATGGTAGGTGCAAGTTGAACTACTGCTCCCATGGACTGAATGCAAGCTGTGAGTGTTTTGTTCAAAAGCCCAGCCGTTCCACATCCACGCAATTCTTCAAAATTTTTGTTTCCTCCTTCATGAAAATGCACCCCAACATGATTTTGTTCATGGCTGATGCTCATCATCGGCATATGAGCAGATCTTTCCAGGATAGATTGGAGGGCAGGAAATCACCAGCCACTCAGCAGTCTTGTCGTTCAGGACATGGCTGATGCTTAATAGCATGAACACAGGATCTCTTTCTTCTCTCCTGAACAAAGTACCAACATTTTATAGGCTTATCATATCTGCACTATACTGCTTGTTTCTTTGACATCCACAGACTGTACAATGTACATAGGCTACCTTTAAAGCAAGTTTTAACAAATATTACTTTTCAAACATTGGTGATAAAACTGATGTATCGAGCAGTTTATGAAAATGCTGAAGAAGCTGTGCTGTTCCAAGCCACAAACAGTTGATTCATTGAAAACACCTGCATGCCAAAAAATAACTAGTTAGTGGTCACACAAAAAAACTAGTAAAGCATTGACATGAACACAAACCTTGCACATGAATACACAAAAGTTTTTCACCAACTATAGTTGTGTAATGCAGAATTAGGCTCTTTGCACTTGATAACATGTTCTTCAAGTTTTTGAAGAAGTTACATTGAATGCATTTTGTACCACTGTACATTTGTACAATTATCCATTTATAAGAACGCTAACTAAAAACCTATTGAAAGCATGCAGTGGAGATGTCCGTGAAATGTTGCTTGGATTTAATGAGGATTTCTTTAGTTTGTTTGCAACCTTTAATGGCATGTCTTCTTCCACAGCATACAGGCGAGACATATGATGAAATTCTGCAATACATGACTGACCAAGCAGGTGCTCATGGCCAGCACAAGGGAGATTCATCCGTTTCCTTTTTCCAAAATTGTTGTAAATATTCTTCAGATTATGAGTAAAATCAAAAAATAAAAACAGCTTTTCCTCTTTTCTCAATGGATGCTCTATGCTGTGCGAAAGCTTTCCACCACACAGATCAACAAACAATTTCCTATAAAACAAAAAGTACAGTTTAAAGTAGTGACAATGGTAGGCCTACATGTGACAATGGTACATAGCATAGGCGCCGAGTTTTCGAAATAGCTGGGCGGGCGAACACATACTGACACGTCATAAAGGTTATTTTGTGCGTTTTTCAAAAGGGCGATTTTGCTGGGTTGTTGGGCTAGCCTAGTTTTACATTTAAGTCTATGTCTCCTCTAACACGATTTGGAAACAAGTAATAAATATAATTGGTACACCACAACGTCTGGTCCTGGTAATTCAGTTCCGCATATGTTTTTGTAATTGGTACGTGCGAGTTGCAGAACGCAAACTGAAATACTGTACTAGTTCCATAATTACATTACTATTGTTGATACAACACGATAACACACACACAATACATCGGTGGGTTCATACGATAAGTCGCTCCTAGCGGGCGCACAGATAAGACACAAGAGATGCTGTAATGCAACGCAGAAGCGATTTTACGGTAATTCAGCTCCCGAGAAGCCATCTAGCGATAAACTGCGCTATTGAAACGAGCTTACATTGAATCTACATGTATAACAAAGGAGCAGAATTGCAACTTATGACAATCAACGGTTTCATCCGGCCAAACCAACAGGTGTGCACACTTTAATATCAGTGACGTAACAGACGCAACTGTGATGATTGAGAACACAAAATAGAGCATTTTGGCAGCAGAGTTAATTGATAACGTCGTTTGAGAGAAAACTACTCCTTTGAAGAACAATGCTACAGTTTTTACAACGATTTAACATCTGGCGATGTTAAAACGATGTAAAAGCAGTGGAAATTGCGGTCAGACTTTTGCCGCAAATAAAGTTCCTCGCAGGTTTGCGCAATTTACTTGATTTATAGCACTGGGCTACGAGTGCAGTGCTTCCACTGTGAAGGATTTTATCCCGAAATCGGGATTTTTCAACGCTTCAAAGGATAAAAAAAGGAAATGATGATTGGATGGATTTTTTTGGGATTTTTAACAATTTTACAAGGAAATTTGGTCTTAAAAAGGGAATTGTTGTTTTTAGCAATTTTAAAGAAAATCTCATTAATATTCTCTTTGAAAAGTTCTAAAAACGACTGGAATAACGATGATCAGCTGGTTTCCGTCGGCACTCGTCATCCGGAACCCCCTCTTACTCTCTTTCCAGTGCTTCCACTTTGAAGGATTTTATCCCGAAAAAGGGATTTTTCAACGCTTCGAAGGATAAAAAAAGAAAATGAAGATCGGAAGGATTTTTTAAGAATTTTTAACAATTTTACAAGTAGTTCAGGTCCTTAGGGGAATCTTTAGGCTAAACGTGTTACACGTTGTTTTTTTGCATATTTTTGCAGTTGATCAACCCAACTTTGATTTTAGTGGGTGCCGCAACTTTTTGGGTCACGTGATCACCCCCAAATCGGGGATTTCCCCAGAAATCACGTTTCAGCTCTTTTTATGTCATTTTTGTGCAATTACATATTCGATTTTTGTATATTTTAACTTAAAAGGCACATACTAATAAGTGAGACAAAATAAACACAAAATAATTTAATTGATGACGTCATTGTGACGTCATCAAATACTTTTTTTTGCTTTTTTAACCTATTTTGGTCGTTTGCTGTTGGTTTTAGTTGGAGTACCGGTTACTAAAACCATTTCACAATTCCTAAAAGTAGTTTCGTCATGATTGCGTCTTTTATGACGTCATCATTACATTATTAAAACTAGACAACTTCAAATTCAGGAACCAAAGGTAAGTTTATTCCGAAAAAAGCGATCAAATACTCTCATTATTAGTTTTGCAAATGCTTAAAATTTTACAATTGCAAGCAATAACAATAATTCCAGTACAGTATGACGCAATAACGACGTCATCAAGGGAATAACCAGAAGAGCAGCTACCAGGGGTGAATTTCCCTTTTGGTCATGCCACTTTAAAATTTAAAATAATTATGTAGCCCTAATTATGATCTACAAATCCAATTAATACACGACCCCAGATGATGCAATGTCAGAGTCTTAACACTGTTAATTCAAGATGAAAAAACTAGCGGTTTTCGATGTTAAATTCCTACCATACGTAATTTGATATTAAAAAAAATCGTGTACGACAAGTTTTTTCAAGTTACAAGATAGAGTTTAGAAAGTCAAAAGCATTTCTTGAATGATGATTGTGGATTGGAGATGAAACGTCAATGTGGATTGAAGATGAAACATCAGAGAGGATTGGATATTTTGTGGTCGAATTGCATGTTTCGTACTCGCATGAACAAAGACTTGTGCATTTTATGGATTTTTTCTTACAGGGGCATCGAGAGCCACAAGTAGACTGACAAAACGGAACAAGCTGATTTGCATCATTATGTTTCCAACCCCAAGCTAAAGGAGAAGGTAGTTGCTGAACATTTACGAGGCTTGATTTCCGTATTTCAGCTTGATGTATCGCTCTGCGTGTATGTTGCATCAAAGCAGCTGACGTTGGTGGCAGCTTTTCAATAGTGCAACCATTGGTAAACATCATATAACGGCATTCGTCTACATCCGTGATAGTAGGACCATTGCCATAAAGAGCTATGACATACTTTTGTACCGTATGTCATTTATAGAACTAGGTGAGCTTGAGAAATTCAGAGAGTTAAATAAGCCACACATTGCGGTAAGATTAAGCATCCAACAATCCCAAGCCTTTTTTTCCGAAGACGAAACAGTATCACAGATTGTGATAGCATAAAACAAAGGTAAAGAAGCGCAAATCATCTGAGATTGAGGTGAAGATGAAACAATATCATGGATTGGAATGAAGCGAGTTTTTTCTCCAACTCCAAATTCAACCCATAGTTTACAGATTTCTAACTTGTCAAAACACGAAATTGCAATAATTACCACATCAGTATCTACTGTTTTGACTATGGCATCGGATTTTCCATGTTTCACATGGAGAAACATACGGGTGTCTGCCTCTTCGTGATCACATGGGGAAACATCAGACATGTCCAATGTTTGATTGTTAAGAGCTGTATCTAATGATGTTACAACAATCGTATACAAGTTTGGATCGACTGAAGTTATCACAGCTTGTTGAACCAGTTGATATAACACAGTTTTGTTGCTGTCATTTCCCAAAAACTCAGACCAGTTGAGAGGAAGACGAGTATTACTTGTGACAGCCACGTAACATCCAGACCCTGTTTCTTGCAGAAGATAAGCCTCAGATAGCTACTGCCATCACAGAACATGCCAGCAGTGTGATGTCAGCCGATTATGAAGTAGTGAAAGAATCTGCCTCGAAAACCGATCACTACATTCCTTGATGAAGGGTTCTTGTTGCATCGAGTGCCATGGAAACTGGAGACAGTTATGGGTCTATTGCACAGTCGTATGCAGATTTTACCATTCGTCATTATCGCTTAGCAACGGTGGTCTTTGATGGATATGGTGGTCCGTCTATCAAAGACAATACCCATCAAAGACGCGGCATGAACGTCCACCCGGTTGTTCACTTTACTGTAGACACCCAGTTCATTGGAAAGAAGGAGCAGTTCTTGCCTCGAGCTTCCAACAAGGAAGGATTAATTTCTGCTCAACTGAGGAATAGAAGCTGCAATGTGATGAACGCTCCAGGTGATGCAGATGTTGACATCGTCAAGACGGCAGATGGACAGCCCTCATCGACATAGTACGGCTTTAATTGGTGAAGACACGGACCTTTTAATATTGATACTACGCTATGCTGACACTGACCCAGACATTAAAGACCTCTACTTCCGCTCCGAAAAGGCTTACGCAACCAAAATACACGACATCAACAAACTTAAAGCAATCATCGGACCAGACATAATTATGCTTACAGCTCCTCTTCATTCATTCATTCACCGGTTGTGATTCAACGTCAAGGATATTTGGTATCGGGAAGAAGACGCTTTCAAGAAACTAGTGAAAAGTCAACCAATAATCAAAGAATGTGCAAATTGCTTTATTCTCCCAAATCAGACAGACCACATCATTAAGGATCTTGGAAACAAAGCTATGACCGTTATGTTTGGCAACGATGGCAGTAGTAACCTAGAAACACAGCGATACAATACATTGGTCAAGAAAATTAAAACAGCCAAATCCTTTGTTCACCCTGAACGCTTGCCACCTACATCATCCTTTACCAAATTCCACTGCCTCAGAGTTTACTACCAGATTATGGTCAGGATGGGTAGGCTACTGACGATGGTATGGATGCTCTAGACTGGGGATGGAAAGTAGACAATAATCAGATGGTTCCAATCATGACGAACATGAAAGCTGCCCCGGACAACCTACTGAAAGTGATCACTGCAATTGCGAATCGTGTTCACCTCACTGTAGTTGCCGGAGATATGTGCTACCATACCATGCTGGATGTGGACCATGCCAAACTGGTTCATGTGTCCATACAGCAATCACATAATTACAGACGATGACATCGAGAGTCACAGCGATGAGCATTAGTAATACTTGATCCATTTGCTTTCTTTACGCTGATTATGTCAAGAGTCTACATGACCACATCGTATGAGCTCTTTATGCCTGCTCAGTTAACCCAAATACATATAGAAATTTACCGGGTTTATTAATAAACAATACATTGTTATTGTACATTTTTAATTGTTTTGGCAGCCATCTTGGTTTGCCATATTGAATTTATAGGCTATCAGATAATTCAACAATTCTGACAATAGTCTCATTGACTTCACAGGGTATACAAACCTAGATATAGACATCAAAACTACACGTTTTGGTCATATGATGACCTAGTTATGTTCAATTTACTATGTTATTTTAATGGTTTAGCGGCCATCTTGGATTGCCATATTGAATTTATAGGCTATCAGATGAATTAACAATTCTGAGAATGGTTTCATTGACTTTACAGGGTATAAAAACCTAGATATAGACACCAAAACTACATGTTTTGGTCATAGGATGACCTAGTTATGGTCAATTTACTGTTATTTTAATGGTTTGGCGGCCATCTTGGATGGCCATATTGAATTTATAGGCTATCAGATAATTCAACAATTCTGAGAATAGTCTCATTGACTTCACAGGGTATAAAAACCTAGATATAGACACCAAAACTACATGTTTTGGTCATATGATGACCTAGTTATGGTCAATTTACTATGTTATTTTAATGGTTTAGCGGCCATCTTGGATTGCCATGTTGAATTTATAGGCTATCAGATGAATTAACAATTCTGAGAATGGTTTCATTGACTTTACAGGGTATAAAAACCTAGATATAGACACCAAAACTACATGTTTTGGTCATATGATGACCGAGTTATGGTCAATTTACTGTTATTTTAATGGTTTGGCGGCCATCTTGGATGGCCATATTGAATTTATAGGCTATCAGATAATTCAACAATTCTGAGAATAGTCTCATTGACTTCACAGGGTATAAAAACTTAGATACAGACACCAAAACTACATGTTTTGGTCATATGATGGCCGAGTTATGGTCAATTTACTGTTTTGTTCAATGGTTTAGCGGCCATCTTGAAAATAACCACTTTCCGGAAGTTGGATTCCTTAAGATTTTGAATATGTTAGTACTGACACTCAATACTAATCAAATCAGTTGAAAAACCATTGGTAACTTATTGTAACCAAAAAAGTAACACCAACAACAAACAAGCGACTACAATAAGAAAAAAACAAGCAAAAAATTAATACATGACGTCACAATGACGTCATTAATAACATAATTTTGTGCGATTTTTATCTCGTGTATTTTGTAGTGGCAGTCAGTCCAAATGTAAAAAAATAACGTATCTAATTGCATAAAAATGCCGTAAAAAGAGCTCAAAATTGACTTGGGGGGAATCCCCGATTTGGGGGTGATCACGTGACCCAAAAAGTTGCGGCACCCACTAAAATTGAAGTTAGATTCATCAGCTACAAAAAAATGCAAAAAAACAACGTGTAACACGTTTAGCCTAAAGATGCTCATTTTTGCCCCTAAGGGCCTGAACTAAAGGAAATTTTGTCTTAAAAAGGGAATTGTTGTTTTTAGCAATTTTTAAAAAAAATTTATTAATATTCCCTTACAAAAGCTCTAAAAACGACTGGAATAACGATGATCAGCTGGTTTCCGTCACCACTGGCCATCCGGAAGTGACCGGAACTCCTCGCCCTCACCCTCTTTCCCATTCTCGCCTTTCCGTCGCTTGATTTCTATTCTCGCCGTTATGGAAATTGGATGTGAGTGAGCTAGTTCTCAATCCTTTTAGTTAAAATTAGGTAGGCTAGTCGTTGATTTACAGTTGAACTTGAGTAGCAATGACAAAGTTCACTGACCTTCGACGTACAGTTAGGTATGATAAGCTTAGGCTAGTGGTACGGTATCCTTCCGGTTTAGAAAAAGTTAGTTATAGCCTATGGTGTCATCTAGGCTGTTTATACAATATAGTGTACACAGTCAGACTGAGTCAGTTTCATGAATAGGCCTAGAGTCCTGTAGAATTTGGTCTAAAAATGGGTCAACCTAGAAAAAATTCTTATAAAGACGAATTATATACCGTTGGAAAGATAATTTTATCAGCTTTTCAATGAAGGGTTTTGTCATTTTTTTTACTTTGGGGAAAAAAAGTTACGACCAAAAACGTGCCGGGGGGGGTAAAAATTTAAATTAGGAAAAAAATATTAACATAAGAATATTTATTTTCTTATCTTTCCTTTAATGGGTGAACAAAAGGTTAGAAACTTATGAATTATCAACAGAAAAGCAGGATATAGATCCAAAAGGTATAAATGAAAATAGAATTATATATCTGTTTCAGGGGGTAAGAGTGAGCAAGACGGGGGAGGGGGCACCAGTAAAGCTGTCGTTGTTCATTATAACTTTATTATGTTATAGTTTACTAACTACGGTTAGTGTAATACATTGCAGATAGATTCAAGTCAAGAAGAAACAGCAATTTGTGTTAAGTGTAGACAAGGCTATCGGACGGGTGATTCACTGTGTCATGTTGGAGCTTATTTCTGCGATAGTAGCCTACCACACACCCTTTGGACACTATAATTGATCATGCTTTGAAAATCGATTGTGAAACGCTGGTTGCAACTCTGCAGAAAAATAGAGAAAATAGCCATATTGCATATATCCATACATCATGCCGTAATTTCTTGAGAAACCATGCGAGATCCAAGAAACGTCTAGCCTCAAGCAATGAACAATCTAGTAGCAAGACAGTATCGACCAGGTCAGATCAACAATCGTTCGACTTTAAAAAGCAGTGTTTTTACTGTGGATATACAGTAGTTGTATGTTTGATGGACGGTACCCTGATCAAATAAATTTGAAGAGGTGCGGACAAAATAGTCAGGAATATATTACGTAACACTTGCTTTATGCCAAAGTAGAGACGATGAACTTGCTAAAACTGTTCAGAAACGACTGCTTAGTGCACACGACCTGGTGGTTGCTGAAGTCATATACCATGTAGGCCTACCATGCAGAACAAAGTTTGAAAATCCTGCTCAGTATTCAACATCTGGTCGTCCAATATTCACTGAAAAAGTTACATTGTTTATATTGCATGTAAAAAAAATGAAACGTGATATGGACTTGTACACCGTTGTCACATAGAATTAGAATCATGATTTGATTACAGAATGCCACACAAACCGTATTGTTTTTCATAATTACTTTCAGGAAGACCTTCACAATCGCTTTATTGATCTTCTCTGGAACGCATCCTACATCTTCAATAAGTCACCCCTCAGTTGGTCTGGATACATGAGTGCAAAAACAACATCGCAATCTAAGCCAAAGTCTGTTGTTACCATGTTACCGGTGATCGACTTACACGCCACAGATTTAACAGCTTAGCACTCGTTTCTATCGTTTGTGGCTGAACAGTGCCAAAAACTGAATGTCCGAATGGCATGTGTAACCTTCGACCAACAGCTTCATATAAAAGCAAATAAGACAATTCTGTGAAAAATATGATATTATTCTCTTGCAAGAAACTTGGCTATCATCACAACAACTTGATAGGCTGAGTAATCTTAGTAAAAGTCATCACTCGTGTGGATACTCTGCTATGAATGATGAGGATGGCTTCAGACTTGGAAGGCCATTTGGCGGCACGGCAATCTTATGGCATAAGAGTCTTAATACTACCAAACTTCAAAGCCATGA